>NC_077227.1:234781693-236033193 GCF_027887165.1 Monodelphis domestica | reverse complement strand
AACATTTATTTGAATGTATACTCTTATGCCAAAAGGGGACTATCCCCTAATTGTTTTTTTGTCAATGTGCCCAACAAACATTGGTTTTGCTGTCTGTCTTTCTTCTATTTCTTTCTTCTATCTAACTATTATAATTTCCTCTTAGAAGGTGAAATTATGTATGCACCTGCAGATAGAAAATTTAGAGGTGCAGGATGATTATGTTTACTGAGTCTCCCAATCATTGTCAGGGGGGATTGTGAACTTTAGATTACTCCACCCTACTTAGTCTAACAAAAACAGGAATGTCTACACCCATTCTTAAGGATTAAGTATTTAGGAGGATGGCCTATGATAGACATGTGCTAGCAAATGACAAATCAGAAACAACTGACAGACACCTGAGCTGTCCTAAGTCAAGTTTAAGCTACCATTGGTAAAGGTGAGATGCAGGAAAGTGATGTAAATCCCTCTATAAATTTCACGTCACTTTCTCTCTCTGGGCTCTTTCTGGGGAGAGGTGGCTCTGGCGGCAGCTTGCTGAGCATTTTGGCATATTGGTATGGTGGCAGCTATTGTCTGGGTTTAGCGGTGAGTTTTCCTTGATACTATACTGGGAGAAGCTTAGTAGCCCAGTTCAGGTGAGGCATCTTCACTGAGCTCTCATGGACTTTAGGCTGATTCTTTTCTCCTTTACCTTCCAAACACTATCCTCTTAGAAAAGCCTCTAATCTTCTTCAAAGAACTCATGGCAGAGGTCTTTGATCTCCCCCTGGCACTGGCCAGGTGGGAAAAATCCTATACCCTCTTTCTCTCTCTCTCTCCTCCTTAATTCCTTCCCTCTATATTAATTAAAATCACCATAAATTTCCAAACTGACTTGGGTATTTTATTTGGGATTTTCTCTGGCAACCAAATTAATTTAGATTAGGTCACAACCCTAAAATTATCCTTAAACACACACACACATACACACACACACACAGACGCACACACATATATAGTATTTGGGTGAAAGAACTACCTGAATCTTGTAACAATTTTTAAAATATAAATGATAGTTAAAACTAGAGTCAATGAATTATAATGCTCTCCACATTCATAGTAAATTAAGAAAAACACTCAAAATCAATTCAAATAAATTCATAATTTCAATGTTATATGCTATCTTATTTTTATATATCCTTTGGCACTTATAATTAAGATATCAATGCCTTCAAGTCACTGTGGACAATTCCATTTCAATTTAAAAGGATCAATGGCACACCTGTAGGCTATTAACTAGCCTTTTAAAAAATTATTTTTTAAATCGTTACCTTACATCTTAGAATCAATACTATGTATTGGTTCTAAGGCAGAAGAGTAGTAAGGGCTGGGCAATGGGGATTAAGTGACTTGTCTAGGGACCCACAGCTAACCCAGGACTGGCTCTAGGGCTGGCTCTCAATCCACTCAGCCACCAAGCTGTCCATTATTAACTAACCTTTTATCACCAAAAATGATTTAAGATTCATTACCATTTGATGTGGGCAGGTAGGTAGAGCAGTGAATAGAGTGCTGGGCCTGAAGTTTGGAATATTCATTTTCCTTTATCCAAATCTGGTCTCACATACTTTCTAGCTGTGATCTGGGCAAGTCATTTAACCCTGTTTGCCTCAGTTTCTTCATCTATAGAATGAACTGGTGGAGGAAATAGCAAACCACCTGAGTATCATTTCCAAAAACCCCCCAAAAGGCAGTCATAAAAAGTGGGACATAACAGAAAATGATAAATATGATGAAAGAGCCTAGAGGAGGGCCATTAATCCAAATATTAAGTTGATAACACTAAAGAAAAGAAAGGCATAATCAATTAACTTCATGGAATATAGAAATTCTGTTAGGAGAGATCTTATGAACTCATCCCTCCCACAATACCTCTAACAAGCTCCCCCCCCCTTCCTTTAATGAGCTTTCATTTGAAGTCAAACATCCAATGATAAGAAAGTTATTTACTTCCTCAAAGACCAAAATAGCCCATTCCAACTTAAGCTCTAATATGACATTGTCCCTTTCACTGGGTAAAAATGTTTCTTTAACTTCCTTCCACTGTTCCTAACCTGTCCTCTGGAGCCAGCAACATAACCATAATTTTTTCTTTAATAACACTGTTACCTTCAAGAATCTGAGGAGATAAATAAAAAAAATATATCTATCATTTCCCCTACATTTTTCCTCTGAGCACAGTTTCAAGATTGCTATTTTAGTCATCTATCTCTGGATGTATCCAATTAGGGCAATATTTCTTCTCAAAAGTCCTCAAAGGACTCACTTTTGAAAAAGTTAATACTCTCTTTCTATAAGAGGTCCCTGTGGGGGCAGCTGGGTAACTCAGTGGATTGAGAGCCAGGCCTAGAGATGGGAGGTCCTAGCTTCAAATCTGGCCTCAGACACTTCCTAGTTGTGTGACCTTGGGCAAGTCACTTGACCTCCATTGCCTAGCCCTTATCACTCTTCTGCCTTGGAGCCTATACACAGTATTGACTCCAAGATGGAAGGTAAGGGTTAAAAAAAAAAGAGGTCCTTGTGAGGCTGTAATGCTAATATAAGTAAAACACTATGGAATTCATTTTAGCATGAAAGTCTGCATCATCTTTTGAAAATAGCACACAGTCAAAACTTTCATGTCCTGAATTGTATCTTTTTAAAAAATATATATTCATTTTTAGCAGTCTATTAAGTTTTTAAACCAGATTCTATCTTTCTCCAACCTCTCTTCCACTGAGAAAGAAAATATAACAATTATGCATGAGAAATCATGCAAAACATTTCCATATCAGCCATGTCATAAATAAATAAATAATAGAAAAGCAAAAAAATAGACTTCAATTTGCCCTCAGAGTTCATCAGTTCTTTCTGTGGAGGTAGTTGACATGTTTTAATCCTGAGTGCTCTGGAATTGTCTTGGATCATTGTATTGAAGAGAGTAGTCAAGTCATTGACAGTTGGATCATCACTACAACATTCCTGTTACTGTGCACAATGATCTCCAGGTTCTTCTCACTTCATTTTGCAGATATTCATTTAGGTCTTACCACATTTTGGGGAAACATGTCTTGCCATTTCTTATGCCACAATAGAACTCCATCATAATTATATGTCAAAGCTTGTTCAGTCATTCTCGAACTGAGAAGCATCTCCATAATTTCCCATTTTTTTGTCACCACAAAAAGAAATGCTATAAATATTTTTGTACTTATATGTTCTTTTCCTTTGATCTCTTTAGGGCATAAAGAGAGTAGCTGTATTGTTGGATCAGATGCACAGTTTTATGAACTTTAGATATAGTTCTGGATTGTTCTCCAGAATGGTTGGATCAGTTCACCGATTCCAATAACAATAATGTACCTATTTTCCTTTATCTCCTTCAGTACTTATTATTTCTGATAGATGAGAGGTATTACTTTGAGTTGTTTCAGTTTTCCTTTCTATAACCAGGATTGATTTAGAGGACATTTTAATATGACTAGAGATAGATCTGATTTCTTCTGAAAACTGCCTATTTCTGTCCTATGGCCATTTATCAATTCTGGAATCACTTTCATAGTTATAAATTTGACTTAGTTCCTTATTTGATAGAGAAATGAGGTTTTATTAGAGAAATCTGCTGTAAAATTTTTCTGATGTCCCTTCATTGCATATGGTACCTTTTAGCACAGTAGTTTCCCAGGCTATTAAGTTAAAAAATTAGGTCTATTTTTACTGTTGCTTTGTCTAAGATTATGATTGCTACTCCTGTCCATTTTATGGGTTAGCTCATCCCATTCAAATTCAGTTAGGATTACTATGTATTTCCTTCCATCCCATTTTCTTGTGCTTCTTTTTTTAACCTGTCCCTCTCCAAAAGTCTGTTTTGCTTCTGACTATGGTTTCCCTTAATCCATCCTCCCTTTTATCATCCACCTTTCGTATACCCTTCCTTTCCTATTTGTCTAGTGGGTAAGACAGACTTTTATACCCAGATGAGTATATATATACATTTATGTATATGTTTAAGAGTAGCCTATCCAGTAAAACTGAGTATAGAGATTTTGGGGGTGGGAGGAAGGAGGATATTTAATGAAATAGAAGACTCCCAAGAATTCCATATCTGAATTGATGTGAACAGAATGTTTTGCATTCAAAACAGATGTCTCAAGAAAACTATAATACATTAATTTCCCCCCTGAAATGATTATACTTAGTTTTCCTGGGTAGGATATCCTTGATTGTAATCCCTTGCCTTCTAGGATATTAAATTCTTTTTTTTTTTAAACACTTACCTTCCGTCTTGAAGTCAATACTGTGTATTGGCTCCAAGGCAGAAGAGTGGTAAGGGCTAGGCAATGGGGGTCAAGTGACTTGCCCAGGGTCACACAGCTAGGAAGTGGCTGAGACCAGATTTGAACCCAGGACCTTCTATCTCTAGGCCTGGCTCTCAATCCACTGAGCTACCCAGCTGCCCCCTAGGATATTAAATTCTAAGTTCACTGCTCATTTAACATGGAAGCCACTAAACCTCATGTGATCCTGACTGGTTCCATGATATATTTTCTTGCTAGCAATATCTTCTTGACTTGAAATTTGGTTATAATATTTCTGAGAGTTTTCATTTTGGGATCACTTTGAGGAGATAATCAATGGATTCTTTCTATTTCTATTTTACCCTTTGCATCTAAGAAATCACAGTGTTTTTTCTTAATAATTTCATGAAATACGATGGTTAGGGACTTTTCTGATCATAGCTTTCTTAAATTATTGCTCCTTGATCTATTTTTCAGAT
Source organism: Monodelphis domestica (assembly GCF_027887165.1). Taxonomy (NCBI): domain Eukaryota; kingdom Metazoa; phylum Chordata; class Mammalia; order Didelphimorphia; family Didelphidae; genus Monodelphis; species Monodelphis domestica. Next base: position 236,028,413 of record NC_077227.1, on the reverse strand, counting down.
CAGTTGTTTCTCTGATCTGATATTTAATTTTTTTTTCATTCTTTTAACTTTGTTTCATTGTTTCTCATGTAGTCATTGGCTTCCATTGACCCAATTCAAAATTTTAAAGAATTCATCAGTGAACTTTTGTATCCCTTCCATTTGGCCAATTCTGCTTTTAAAGGAGTTCTTTCATTTAATGATTTTTTTTGGAATTCCTTTTCCATTTGACCTATTTTGCTTTTTATAGATTCCTTTTCTTCAATGAATTCTTGTGACTGTTATCAAGCTGTTAATTATCTTTTCATAATTTTCTTACACCACTCGCATTTCTTTTCCCAGTTTTTTAATCTATCATTCTTATCTTTCTCTGGAACTTCTCCAAGAATTTTTGCTGTCCTCCAATTAGCATTTTTCTTTGAAGTATTGCTTGTTGGTATTTTCAAACTGTTGGCTTCTTCTAAATTTGTCTTGGTCTTCCCTGCCACTATGGTAGCTTCTTATAGTCATATTCTTTTGCTGTTTTGGTTTTCTCATTTTCCCAACCTATTTCTTGACTGACCTTTATGGTAAAGGGGAAGTGGGGAAACACTGCAAGTTTTCAGGACTTCCAAAGTGTATTATTCCTGGAAGAAGAGTGGTCACTGCTCTCCTGATCTACTCTCTGGTCTTTACCCAGGAAGGGCTTCTGCTCTTCTGTAGCCACAAGTATTTCTGCTGCTCCTCTCTACCCTGGAACTATAACCCAAAACTGATTCTGGGTGGTAGAGTTGCCAATCAGGACCAGCTGCACCTAGGGTCAACAAAGGGCCTTCTATAATCCCTTCCCAATACTTTTTCTGAGCTGAATACTCCCAAAGCTACTGCTGCTTCTGCTACTGTATCAGCTATCTTCTGGGCCACCGCTGGACAGTACTCAGTCAACTTGTCTCAGATCATAACCATGCTTTTATTAACATAGCCCAAGACTATACTGCCTTTTTAGAGTGGGGTGGAAGAAAGGTACTTCATGTCATACTTTGTATTAGACTGATTGGTAGTCCACTAAAGCCCATAGGTATTTTTCATATAAACTGTTTATCCAAGCATATTTTCTCTACCTTGTAATTATAATGAAATTTTGAATGCAAATATAATGATTTATATTTGCCTCTATTAATCTGCATTTTTGAATATACTAAGTCTACTGTCTAAAGTACTAGCTCTCCCTCCTAGATTCATTTCATCTGCAAATTTGGAAGACATGCCATCTATAACTATGCCCAAATCACTACTAACAGTGTTTTAAAAAACTACAGACCTTAAAAGTTGGGTTGTACTTACATTCACACCAACTTAACACTGACACAATAACTATCACTTTGTGGGATGATCATTCAACCAATTCTAAATCCTCCCAACTATATTAGCACCTAATCTTTATCTCTCTAACTTCTTGGAGAAGACACTGGGAGAATGACCAGTGTCTTGCTTAAAATAATGTATATTATAGGTACAGTAGGAGTAGAGTGTTTTTCCTGATCAATATACTAAAGCAGTATCTACATTTTTTTTTGTCAAAAATAGAACTAGGATTAATCTAATATGAGTTTTTCATTGAAGAGTATTGGCTAATAATAACAGCAAATAGAATTATATACCACTGAACAACTGATCTCCATTTGATACTCCCCCAAATTTGTTGAGATAGATGTCAATATTATTATCCCCATTTTGTAGTGAAGAAAGTGAATTTGCCCCAAGGCATACAGCCATTAAATTTCTGAGATAAGATTTGAACTCAGTTCTTTCTGGCTCCAAATCCAGTGTTTTAACCATCATGCTACTTAGTCAAATTACATGATAAATGTAAAGCACTTTGTATCTTCTAAACACTATATAATTGTTAGGGATTAAATACAGTACTATACCATAAAATATAAGTTGTAAACCAATTAATTCCAAAATAAAAACAACTAACATAACACTAAGAACTAAAATTCAAAAGAAACTAGTTATGTTTCTATGCCTACAACTGCAAATACTCATCTGGATTTATGCTCTCATTGACTCAGCTGTGTGCAATGGTGCTAATATAGTTGGGAGGACTTAGAATTGGTTGAATAATCAACTCACAAAGTGATAATGGTGTCAATCACAACTAATTCATGAATGCTTATTTAACTACGTGACTCTTGTCTATTCTTCCCAAAACATTTCTAGAGGAATGGTGAATTTGAGCTACCTATTATCCCTCATTCTCACTATATGACTGGTCCATATATTACTTTAATCATCCATTTATTTACCTGATAACATCCCCTATTGTATCTCTTCTTTCAAGGTCCTTTGGCATAAGATGAGGCCTTTTCAAAACCATTGGAGTCTCTGTATTGCCTTCTTAGTGATACCCAGTTTAAATTCCTTAGAACCTTTGGGTTCTTTGTATATTGATCCCTCCACATCTTCACAGCTGTGTACTCCCAGCATGGATATCCTCTAGGTACAACTGATCTAGTAATTATTCCAGACACATTTCTGGTCTTTGTTCTCTTATCTTCTCCTTAAGGACATCTGGGAATGTGATGTTAGTATAATGTCTCTATTGTCCTTGATGGTAAAAAAAAATTGGTAACTAAAAAAAATCTGCAGATCTTTTGCATTGTTCTTCTGTTTTCCCTTTTCCACTTATCTTTAAAAGCTCTCAAGATTATTCCCTACTTCCTGCCAACTTTCTTTAAATTGGTTTTACTATATGCTGTTTCTGTTTTATGAGGTGGGAGTACTCATAGTCTTCTGTCATCCTTCTCCATATAAGAGTTTATTTTCTAAAATAGTGTTGTTTTGTCTACAGACTCTCTCCACTGGGCAAGTCAAGTGTTTGGTAATTAAGACACTGTTTAGGCTCTTTTATCTTATGGCTGATATGTCTGATCACAGACTTTAAGTGAGACACAAGACAAGGAGACAAAGCTGGGTTCCAGAACACCAAGCTCAGAGCTTTGAGCTCAGAACGCTCTTTTTTTAGAAATTAATGATTCTGAACTAACCAGTGTTTTTGAACTTAAAATGACTGCCCAGTGCTGGTTGTTCACTGCTATAATTAGCATAAGCTGGAAAATTAAACTCCCAGTTACTTTTACTCAACAAGTAGTTCCTTAATTGTCAGAGGTAGAGAACTCAGTCTGTCTAAGATTAAGACTTGAGTGCCCTCTCAGAGGCAGATAACTCGGAGTCTGTCTAGATAAGGTCCAAGTGCCCCTTCCTTCAACTTCTTTATGCTTAGCATAATAAAACATGTTATTGCTAGCAGTAATATGCCATTACTGATTTGTCTACTCCATGAACCCAAGTGACCTCAGAGCCATATCTGCTACACCTTCTCACTGCTGTTTCTCCAAGGATTGTTTTACTGTCTGTGATTCTTGCCTTTAACAGATGTTACCAGCTTGAATTAAAGCACACTCATTTTGCCATCAGCAGATGAGGTCCTTCTGACTCCAAACTCTCTCTGGTCTCCTTTTTTCTCTTGCCCTTACCTGAGAAAGTCTGGTCTTGGTTCTGCCCCGCTCCCCAGGTGGGCACTTTATATTTGGCACCTGGAACAGGGACTTGGGTGACCTTCAACCATTGTGGATCACATGCATCAAGGAATGAAAAATTCACAGGTAAGGGATTTCTCCCCATCAGGGAGGACATTGGAAGTAAAACATGGGACAATTGGTTTCTCATGACCAGTGGCTCTTTGCTGAGGTCATTAATATGTTAAGTCCTCGAGGGTGCTAAGGTTTCTAAGACTAGCATACAGAGATTTTTTACAACATGTATCTTCTGTGTGCCCCTGGTTTCCTTGAGAAGGTTCTTTGATATTGAGAATTGGGAGAGAGTAGAGAGGTTGCTACAAAGGTGTTACACTTTAGAAGGACCTTCCATAATACCTGTAGATACCTTTTCTCTCTGGGGGTTAATTCATGAATCACTTGATCCAGCGTTCTGTCCCCCGAAATCGAAGCTAAATTCAATCTCATAAATCCAAGTAGGAAAATGAGAAAAAAACCAATATAATAGTTGCTCCCCCAGAGAAGCCTTCTTTAAATCCCACACCCAGTTGTACCTTGGTTTAGCACTTCATCAAGTTACAATTCCCCATTGGGAACAAGACAACAATGCTTGGGAATCCCTTCCCCCCCTCCCCAGCCTGAAGCTCTTTCACCTAATTATCAGGATGAGTTAAAAGAGGAAGCAGCATCTGGAATAAAGTTTATCCCCCTCCCACTCTTGGGATAATCTTCCCCTTCCTTCCATTCCTCCACCTACACAACCTCTGACTCCTCAATTCAAGTAGAGAGGAGTCCCTCTTTCAATCCCTTGTCACCCACCTCTGTTTCTATTCTATTTGAAAGAGACTCTTTGCTGAGGACATTTCTAATATGCTTAAGACTCATAGAGCCAAAGTTTCTCCTCACTTCTCACAGTTTTTAAAGAGATAGTACTTTGAAAAAAGCCAAGAGGATACTTCCCAGTAAACATGGCTACAATCTAGACTCGAATCACTTCCTCTCCCCGGCACTGAGCGAAATAGACTACCTCAAAAGAGCATAAAAATCACCTTTGGAAGAATGGAGGGACTCTCCAGTACCACACAGAAACGAAGGTACGTGGGGTTTGAACATTTACACACTATAAGAAGGAGGAAAAGCTTACAACAAAAACGTGAACTGAGCCACCCTTACCCCCCCCCCCACCTCTCCCACCAAACCAGAGTAGGGTATCAGAGCGCTCACTGGGACAGCAAATGAGTGAGGAAGTCTCTGTCTGGGGGGGCACACCAGGGTCCTTGGGATCTAAAGACTACTAGGAAACGACCTCTCAGGGTGATTTCACAGGAGAACCCTGCACACTGGAGAGCACACAGACAGTGGATGCCCTGCAAACTGGGAACAGTGAGGAGTCTCAAGAGTCTGTAAAAACTGCCTAAGGCCAAAGCATTTCCTCTTGTTGTAGTGAGGGGGGGCAAGCCAGACTCCCTGGAAACTGACAGGGAATATCAGAGTTCCACCCCTCAGAGCGGTTTTACAGGAAACTCCTGCCCACAGCGAGAAGAGATCACAGAGCATGGGGGCGGGCTTGCTGAACACAGGGGTGGGTGCGCTGAACACAGGGGCCAACATGCTGAGCACAGGGGCAGGCACACTAAGAAACCTCGGAGGCTGAGAAGAACTAGTCTGAGGCAACCTAAATTCACAGAAAACCCACCCATATCACCCAGACCTCAGACCAAAAAGTAAAGGGGAAGAAAACTACCAAAGAAATGGCTTACATGGCCCAAAATCAAGCCTCCAAGAAGAAAGGGAAAAAAGTGACTTTTGAAAACTTTTATGGTGGGAGTTCCAAAGGAAAAGAAGAGAAAGCGGATGAAATCCAAACAAAATCAAAACATGCCTCCCAAAATGGAAATTACCCACAAGCTCTGGAAGAACTCAAATTGGAGCTTATCCAAAAGATGGAAACCTTTTGGAAAGAAAAATGGGAGAAAGAGATCAGCAGTCTGATAGACAAGACTTCACAATTGGAGAAAGAGCTGGAAGCATCTAATGGCAGACCAAGCTGAAAAGCAAAACCACTCCCTAAAGACCAGAATTAAGCAACTGGAAGACAGCGAGCTTGCAAAACAGCAAGAACAAATAAAGCAAAGCCAAAAAATTAATGAATTAGAAAAAAAACATAAAATGTCTCACTGACAAGGTGACAGACCAGGAAAACAGAGGAAGAAGAGACAACTTGAGAATTATTGGTCTGCCCAAAAAACCAGAGATAAACAAAAACCTCAATGCTATACTACAGGAGATTATAGAAGAAAATTGCCCACATGTTCTGGAGCAAGGGGGAAAAATAGAAATAGAAAGGGTACATAGAACACCCTCTATACTAAATCCCCAAAAGAAAACCCCCAGGAATGTAATTGCCAAATTCAAGAGCTTCCAAGAAAAGGAGAAAATCCTACAAGAAGCCAAGAAGAGGAGCTTCAGGTATAGAGGGGCCCCAATAAGGATCACACATGACTTAGCGCCTAACACACTAAGAGACCACAAAGCATGGAACACGATATTTAGAAAGGCAAGAGAGCTGGGTCTCCAACCAAGAATCAACTACCCAGCAAAACTGACTATATACTTCCAGGGGAAAGCATGGGCATTCAACAAAATAGAAGATGTCCAAGTATTTTCTAAGAAAAAGACCAGAACTTAGTGGAAATTTTGATATTCAATCACAGAAAGCAAGAGAAACATGAAAAGGTAAATATGAAAGAAAGGGAAAAGGAGAAAAATCTTATCTTTTTCTTTAAGTCAAACTCTCTTCTATAAGGACTACATTTACATCAAATTATATATATTAATATGTGGGGAAAATGTATTGTGTAACTCTCAAAAATTGTATGCATCATAAGAGTAGTTAGAAGAATCATGCATAGGGTAAGATTGGGGCATTAAGAAGATTTGGTGAAAGGGGGGGCAAAGAAAGAAAAAGGGAGGGGGGAATCGCCGATGATGCTAAGATTTACTTCAAGAAAAGGGGGGGGGGACTAAATAGAATAATCTTTCCTATATAAAGATACACATGGGAAGGGGTGGGGAAGAACTCTCATACGAGAAGGAGAGGAAGAGAGCATGAAGTGGTATTACTTAAAACTTACTCTCAGTGAAATCAACTCTGAAAGGGGAGAACATCTAGATCCATTGGGATCCTGAATTCTATCTTATCCAACAGGGTAAGAGAGAAAAGAAAATTAAGGAGGGGGAGGGTGGAGGTAATATAAAAAGGGAGGGAAGGAGAGGGGTGAGGGGAAGGGAGCATTTAAAAGGAGGGGCTAGAAAGGGAAGCATATCAAGGGAGGGGCCTAGGGGGGTTTACCTAAAGTAAATCACTGTTTCAAAAGGTTATAGCTAAAGAAAAAAGGTCAGAACTAGGGGAAGATATCAAAATGCCAGGGAATCCACAAGTGACAATCATAACTTTGAATGTGAATGGGATGAACTCACCCATAAAATGTAGACAAATAGCAGATTGCATTTGAACCCAAAACTCTACCATATGTGGTTTTCAAAAAACACATATGAGGCGGGTTGATACTCACAAGGTTAAAATTAAAGGATGGAGTAAGTATGGACCTTCACAGATGTCTAGCAAGAGTTTAGTTAACGGAGAATTAAGCTGCACTGTTGATCGGTGCTTTGTGTAAATACATCTTAACATTTAGGTGAGAGGGGCCTTAAGAAGGACAGTCAGTAGTAGGAAAGCAATTCTATACCTGAGTTAAGCATACTTGTTGCATTGTCTCTGCAGATTCTATTTTTGTTTACAATATTAAAATGTATGTTAGCAAAAATGGGTGGATTTTCAAATAAAATGCAGCTTCCACAAAACTTTTGTTACAGTAAAACAAAAAAAAAAATTGCCTAGACTAACAGAAGAAGAAAAAGATATCTTAAATAATCCCATATCAGAAAAAGAAATCCAACAGGTCATCAAAGAACTTCCTAAGAAAAAATTCCCAGGACCTGATGGATTCACAAGTGAATTCTATCAAACATTCAAAGAACAGTTAATCCCAAATACTATAAAAACTATTTGACGTAATAAGCAAAGAGGGAGTTATACCTAATTCCTTTTACGATACAAACATGGTACCGATTCCAAAGCCAGGCAGGCCAAAAACAGAGAAAGAAAATTATAGACCAATCTCCCTAATGAATATAGATGCAAAAATCTTAAATAGAAAAGATTCCAGCAAGTGATCAGAAGAGTCATTCACCAAGATCAAGTAGGATTTATACAAGGGATGCAGGGATGGTTCAATATCAGGAAAACCATCCACAAAATTGACCACATCAACAAGCAAACCAACAAAAATCACATGATTATTTCAATAGATGCAGAAAAAGCCTTTGATAAAATAGAACACCCATTCCTATTAAAAACACTAGAAAGCATAGGAATAGAAGGGTCGTTCCTAAAAATAATAAACAGTATATATCTAAAACCATCAACTAATATCATCTGCAATGGGGATAAACTAGATGCATTTCCAATAAGATCAGGAGTAAAACAAGGATGCCCATTATCACCTCTATTATTTGGCATTGTACTAGAACCAAGTTGTTGATTATTTCAATTAGCTTTTTGGTTGAATCTCTAGGATTCTTTAAGTAGACCATCATGTCATCTGCAAAGAGTGATAACTTAGTCTCCTCCTTGCCTATTTTAATGCCTTCAATTTCGTTTTCTTCTCTAATTGCTACTGCTAGTGTTTCTAGTAATGAATGCTGGAGGGGATGTGGCAAAGTAGGGACATTAATTCACTGCTGGTGGGGTTGTGAATTGATTCAACCATTTTGGAGGGCAATTTGGAACTATGCCCAAAGGGCGATAAAAGACTGGTTGTCCTATGATCCAGCCATAGCACTGCTGGGCTTGTACCCCAAAGAGATAATAAGGAAAAAAACTTGTATAAGAATATTCATTGCAGTGCTCTTTGTGGTGGCCAAAAATTGGAAAACGAGGGGATGCACATCAATTGGGGAATGGCTGAACAATTTGTGGTATATGTTGGTGATGGAATACTATTGTGCTCAAAGGAATAATAAAGTGGAGGAATTCCATGGAGACTGGAACAACCTCTAGGAAGTGATGCAGTGCGAGAGGAGCAGAACCAGGAGAACATTGTACACAGAGACTAATACACTGTGGTACAATCGAAGGTAATGGACTTCTCCATTAGTGTCAATGCAATTTCCCTGAACAATCTGCAGGGATCTAGGAGAGAAAATACTATCCACAAGCAGAGGACAAATTGTGGAAGTAAAAACACTGAGGAAAACCAACTGCTAGACTACAGGGGTTGAGGGGATATGACTGAGGAGAGACTCTAAATGAACACTCTGGTGCAAACACCAACAACATGGAAATGGGTTCGAATCAAGAACACTTGTGATACCCAGTGGAATCGCACTTTGGCTATGGGATAGGTGGGGGATGGGGGGGAGAAAATGATCTTTGTCTCCAATGAATAATGCTCGGAAATGACCAAATAAAATAATGTTTAAAAAAAAAAGAAAAAAAGCAAGATGGATTTTTCCGGTGACGTTTTTAGACTGATAAGACAGAAGAAGAATTATATTTTACCATAATATTAGATTAATTATCAGGATTCTGAATCTATATTTAATATTTATTTCATTTGTCTTTATGTTGTGTCTCATTATAGGTCTTATCTAAGTATCTTCCTAATTGGGCATTCACAAAATATGCCTCTGAGTCCTCCACGGAGGGAGGTAATTAATTCTGACCTCTAAACTTGACAGAGTGTTCCATAAGTTATTTTCTTTTTTCCTTGTCTTGGAAGAGCCCTCAGAGAAAAGGAAAAAGATTAGTATGGAACACACATAGGGAAATTTTTTTCCTATAATTTGACTATTCACTTGATTTTAATATTAAAGATTTATATATGTAACTTTGGAAAATTGTTAATGAGTCTGACAATGTACTATGATACAATGTAATTTTATGGTGTTAATTACGTATCAGTTAAAGGTGATATGTTAGCTAAATTTAATTCTGCACTATACCGGTAGCTAGAGTATTGTTTATTATCATTAGGACTGATAAGGTATAATGATTTCAGTAAATTTGAGAACTATTTGAATGTAATTAATAGCCGGCTTGACCCTAAGAGGGAATTTTTATTTTATAAAGGCAAAAGGCTGAACTGGCTATTTAGTAAACATCAGATCTATACCTATAAAATTCAGTCAAGAAAAGGTTGCAGTGTATTGTGGAGAACTTTCTCTAAGATTTAAATTTTGGATTTTAAATGAGATGTTCTTTTATTACAAGTACTGCTAAAAATAGTAATAAGTGATTACATGTAAGCATTAGGATTTTAGGAGCTTAAATTTGGTAGAATGTAATACTGGGTGAACACAAAATTTGGATGAATTTGTACTGTGAAGAAAATTAAATTTTTATGCAAATTGTGTAAGTGTATAACACAATTTTCAAGGGAAATTTGACCAGTCCAGAAATCAAATAGGGCTCGGTATTAGGTTATTAAATATAGGTAATTAATTGTAGTCACCTCTCCTCTATTTATAGTAAAGAGGAGGAGCCAGATGAGGTGAGAGAAATAGTAAATGGAAAAAAGTATGAAGAATGGTAGTTCAGAATATGAAAGAAATATTTAATCAGTTATGAAGAAATGTTTTGAGTTATAAAGAAGCAAGACTAGAGGTTTTCTTCTGCCTTGACCAGAGGTCTGAAAGGTAAATTGGAATATTAAGAAAACATTGTTAAAGGACTTAAATCAAATTAATTAATCAAATTAAATCAAATTAAACAATCCTCCATTTGTACAGCCACTCACCTGGGACTTTCCTGTGCCTTGCCCTTCCCTGTATTATTAGAGTCTTTATGGCATCTTATGGGCAACTCTGAATCACCTCTCATCACCTTACATAACAACTTCAACAATTAAGGAAAAGGGAAACTTGATAAAAAAAATCATTTAACTGTAATGAATAGTATTTTCCCTATTGTAGTATATATCAGAGATAATAGCTTGCTTTTGATTGCTTTAGATTCAAATTAAATATTTGGTAATATTCATTTTGATTTTATATATTCATATTTATTATCAGTCATTTGTTTAATTGCATACTTATTATCAGTTATTTGTTAAAATTGCTAGTACTATTCCCTCTTACTAAAATTGTGCTCTCCACTGCTCACCAGCTTCATTCTACAGTGTGCAGACTAAAAACTGCATTATTAAAAGAAATGAAGGAGGAGATATCAGAGGTAGAGAACTCAGTCTGTCTAAGATTAAGACTTGAGTGCCCTCTCAGAGGCAGATAACTCGGAGTCTGTCTAGATAAGGTCCGAGTGCCCCTTCCTTCACCTTCTTTATGCTTAGCATAATAAAATATGCTATTGCTGGCAATAACGTGTTATTATTGATTTGACTGTTCCATGAACCCAGGTGACCTCAGAGCCATATCTGCTACACCTTCTTGCTGATGCTTCTCCAAGGATTGTTTTACTGTCTGTGGTTCTTGCCTTTAACAGATGTTACCAGCTTGAATGAAAGTACACTCATTTTGCCATCAGCAGATGAGGTCCTTCTGACTCCAAACTCTCTCTGGTCTCCTTTTTTCTCTCACCTTTACTGAGAAACTCTGGTCTCGGTTCTGCCCCCCAGGGGGGCACTTTACACTTAATATCTGAAAAAAAGTCCACTAAAAAGTAACATCAACAGTAAAATTATTTACCTATAAACCAGAAGCTATTCTCTGCCATCCTGGGGACAGGATTTGTAAATGTAGAGTACCCAACTGGTACCAACCTAAACAGGCAACTTATCCTGTTTCCTTTTCTTTGTGGCAATGTTACTCTCCACTGGCAAAAATAAGTCATGTATCAAAGTAACATAAGCGGTACTACTGGCAATTAGGTGGCACAGTGGATGAAGCCCTGGAATCAAGAAGATCTGAGTTCAAGTCCAGCTTCATTTCAAATACTAGTTGTGTGACCCTGGGCAAGTCATTTGATCTGTTTGTCTCAATTTCCTCTTCTGTAAAATGGGGATTAAAAATAGCATATGCCTGCCTGGGTTGTTGTGAGGATCCAATGAGATTATAACTGTAAAGAGCTTAGCAATAGTGCCTAGCACATGGTAGATGCTGTATAAACATTAACTATCATTATTATTGTTGTTAGTACTATAAAAGAGCACTTTGGCTATGAGAATGTTGAATGGTATTACTTACACTAATAATCAGAGTGATAGTGTACCATTGTTCAGCTGTGACGTTAGCAATTCCTTTCTCTATTACTCTCACACTTGCTGCAAAAGAAACAGAACATAGAGATTTATTTTTTTAACCTAAATCAAAGAAACAATAGTCAAGGTGGGAGCTTAAGAAGACATTTAATCCTTGCCTTTTGAAAAATGATCCTTTATGAAATTATTATCTAGCTTCATTTATAGATTTTTAATTTAATTAATATAAATATGAACAAATATTTCAAACACCTTCAAGCTACTGACACTCTAGTGGGGAAAATAATCAAATTTACCCATTCATTCAAGAAATATGTATTAAGAACCAACTCAATATCAAATACTGCATTAGGTATGCAAGAAGAATCAGAAAATCTCTTTAAGTGTTTGAGAAGCAATATGAATGGACATGAAGTATATGGAAAGCATATTATGTGGGGTTTTAATACTTTTAAAGATATTTATCAACTTCATTAGAACTCTCATTTTTCAGAGGTGTAATAATATATATATTAATCAATTATCTTTATTTCCTTTATGATTACTGTCAATTCAAGTTTTTCAAATATGATTTTCCATTATTTTACTTAATTAGGTGAGTAAACATTGTTTTTATTAATCTGGTTCTCCCTTGTCAAAGTAGGTTTCATTTGTCAACTTTCTTTTAACAAATACCAAATTATTTCCTGGCTGCTGCTTGATAATATAATTTGTGGTGTAGATATACTAATGCCCCCTTTATTTCTATCTTTTATCTATTATTTCTCTTGATTCTCTATCTTTTTCCTTCCTCCCAAATGAATGCTATTTTCATTTTATCTAAGTCTATAAAGCATTCCTTTAGTAATTTTAAAATTTCATTATAATGTTGTTTGTTTGTTTTTTTGGTAAATTAAATTTGAGGCATTCTAATTGTTCATTGCTTACCATCTGAGAGAGCAAAGAGAGGAAGGAGAGAATATGGAACTGAAAATGGTAGAAAACAAATGTCAAAAACTGTCTTTACATGTAACTTCAGAAAAACAAAACATTATTGAAGAAGGAAAGAGAAGAATGAATTATTAGAATACAATAGAGGGAATGACCGATTTACAAAGAATCTGGGCATGAAAGGACTTTGGAAAGTAGCCTGGGACACACATGGAACCATATAGGCTCCAATTCTGGAATAGGAGGAACACTTAAAATGGGAAACAGATTCTGTGGGACTCCCTTGATCTCTGGACACTGAGGATTGCAGAAACTTAGTTCCTGTGGCCATTTTGAATCAGGTTTTTAGGAGGTAGCTGAAGTTCTTGAGCAATTTTAGAGTTTCCTGATAATCAGAAAAACTTCTGTGACCCTGAAACCTGTGACACCATTTCTCATATGGATCATCCATTGTGTGTGAGCAGCAAGGGCCTGAACTGTCTAGCCTAAAATCAAGCCAGACCACCAGACCTCTATCTGACAAACTGGCCTCTATCTGACAAACTGTACTATGTTCCTGTTTTAATAGTGGACCAGCAAGTCAGGAATAGATAGCAGACATTAATTACTTTAGGCAGATAGAGAGCGTAGTGAGCATAGACCAACTTTGTTATGGCTGAGGCAGGTCAGGCTGGGGGGGAAAGATAAGACCTTATTAAAGATAGGAACTCTGTCTCCCTGGTCCACTTACACTTGATGTGTTTTATGAAATAAACCAAGTTCTTTGTTTATATCATCATGACAGAGCACTCAGACCGTGTGGTCATCATCCGACAAGAACTAAGGCCAACAATTGGGCTTCAGTTTATGGTCAACTACTGTTGAGTTAAACACTGCTCCAATTCTCAAAGTCAAACCTACTGACTTTTATCAGGTCTTCCATTCACTTATTTCAGTATCAAATAACAAAAAAATTGGTGGAGTAGATGGGTTCTTTCAGGTAATCTTTTATGGATTCTCTCAATCTGTCTTTATAAGTAGCAGCAGCAATAACAGCAGTATTCTTCCAGCACCTCTTCCAGGGTTTCTTTTGCTTGTTTTTCCTTTCTAAAAGTCCTGTATGTCTTATATTAACTCCACATTCAATTTCCAAGTTTAATATTCACGTTTTTCGCCACTGTCATATATCCTTCCAATCTTATTTGGTGTTTTAAAATTTTTTACATAACTTTTTCTTCTGCCTTTCTAGTCTTACATTATAATTATTTTCTCTCTCTTTTTTAGAAATCTCACTGTTTTCTGAAAAAATTGAAAAATATCTTCTGTTCTAAAGTCTTTATTATTTAGACAATGATTTCTGAGCTTATTTCTTTGATATTTTCATTTTATTTGGTCTGGTTTACAGGCTTCAAACAGCCCAACGAGTATAATCCCAAAGGAATTATGGGATTATGATGAAGGAATTAATTCCAATAGAGATAAAAATCACAGTAGTTATAAGGATCACAAGGCCATACTGGGCCATTATTTAGCCAGAACCAGGACACTGGGGGAGCAGTAAAGGGGTGTGATTGTAGTTTTTGACTACATATGATCTCTGCCCAATACACCTTTTGCTTTAACATTTCAAAGGATGCTTGATTTCATTAAAGTGAACATTTTCCTAAAATAGTGTAAATAACAATTTAAACATAACTTCTCAACCTATGAAACTAGCAAATTACCTAAAACATAGGTGATTTTTTAAAACATTTTTACTGACTCAAGTCACACTTGGTGACTATGCAACAAATGTCTATGTCTTAGAAGTGGATTTCTAAACCCTAAAGGGGATCAACCTAATGAATCAGAGGCCTTCATCCTTATTCCTTAGTATTCTTAGCTATTATTAGTAATTACCTATTTTAATACTACTACTACTAAGTAATAATAGTAGAGTAGTGAGACCTTATATAATATGAATTAAACAAATACAAATTCAGGTATACCCAATTAGCAAATTAAAAAATAAATTCAAAAAATGTGCAAAATAAAAAATTTTCATTGTACTAAATCAATGCTATTTTCCTATGAGAGGGAAAATTATATTCTGCCCACTAACTCTCACACAACATGACTCCGGAGCCAGCTGTGGCTTTCCATTTTTCCTGGTCCTCCCAGGGGGGCAGTCCAGGGCCCATTGCAGGGGACATGGCCCTACCTGCTCTTTTGCAATCTCTTAACTCTGTTGTTGCCTTTTCCCAGCTCCCATTCTGTCCTCATGAGCCAAGACACTCAGTGATTTCCTTCATACAGTCCTTGCCTTGGTTTCAAGTTAAGGCTCACACCAGGCATTCAGGTAGTCAAGAGGAGATGATGTCACTTGTGCAACCCCAACAAGGGGGAAGGGTCAGCTTTTTTCCCATGTTCCCAAGTGGCATAAAGTCTCAGCACTTTACCCAATCCTGCTCATTTTCCTGCTGAGAAGTGTCAGTAGGACACTATATTGCTTTGCATTAGATATTAGCACCCACATTTGTTTTTTGCCTGGAGTTCACCCATGTCATGTAGTAATGTAGTCATGTCCACGTTGGAGCATTGTTTCTCCTTATTTCATCTACATGATCTAGTTATTAACAATGGCCCCAAAGAACAAGAGTAGTGATGTGGAGAGCTCTGATAAGCCTAAGAAGAGCCGTAAAAATGCGCATTCATATAAAAAACTGATTAGATGATGGCCTTGTATTATGTGTGACTTTTAACTTACATGGTGTCTTGGAAAATATCAGCCATGTAAAATGAAGTCTTTATAAATAGCAGCAGTAGCAGCAGTAGCAGTAGTAGCAGCAGCAATAGCAGTAGTAGCAGCAGCAACAGAAGCAGCAGTAGCAGCAGCAGCAGTAGTAGCAGCAGCAGCAGCAGTAGCAGCAATAGCAGTAGTACTAGAAGTAGCAGCAGTAGTACTAGAAGTATCAGCAGCAGCAGAAGCAGCAGTAGCAGTAGCAATAGTAGCAGTAGTAGTAGCAGCAGCAGTAAGCAGTGTACAACGTCCCAGCTCAGACAACACTGATGCTGTCATTAACTGTTGCTCTTGCTATCAATGACCAACTTTGAAGGGAATGTGTCATTTTAGAGCACAAGAGGTCAGGGAGTACATGAGAGGTGCCCAGGACAGCCACTGCAAAGGTGAGGAGGTGGGAGAATGGGCACTGTAAAGGAGGAGCTGCAAAGTCGGTCAGTGTAGACTGTAGAGGTCTGGAGGAGTACACATATGAAAAAGAGGAGGCAGCAAACACTCACTAAACATCTGCCATGGGCCAGGCACTACACTAAGTTCTGGGGATACAAAGACCAGAAAAGGAAAGAAACGATCTCTGCTCTCCAGGAGTTTTCATCCTAGCAACCAGGAGGTAAAGGCTTTTTTTAGTCTCACCTTCCATCTTGGAATTCATGCTGTGTATCTGTTCCCAAGCAGAACAGTGGTAAGGGCTAAGGCAATGGGGGTCAAGTGACTTGTCCAGGGTCACACAGCCAGGCAGTGTAGACTATTGAATGACTAGCTCATTTAGTACAGATCCACAGAAGACAAATAGCCATTCAAAAGTTTAACAACATTTATCAAGCTCAATTAGTTGCTGTCCTGAGCTACAAACAATCCCACTCCTGGTTATTCATTGCTATTCTTCCCCTTTCTTGGAATATTCCTCAATGCTCTAATTTTCCCAGCCTAGTAAAGTTCCCTCTCTAGTCACACCTCCTCCATGAAGTTTTATATAACTACTTAATTCCTCAATGGTTCTTCTATTTGCTGAACATCTAGACTGCTGTCTATATTAATGAAACACAACCTTTTCACCTTTTAATGTGTGTTCCTCTTTTCTGCCTAACCAAATTTTAGAAGAATCATTTCCATACCTTCCCACCACAGCTAGTACACAGTAAGTGCTTAGGAATACAATACAGAGTCAATAAACAGGGCAGCTTAGTGGAGCAGTGGGTAGAGTGCTGGGTCAGGAGTCACCAAAACCTAAGTTCAAATCTGCCCTCAGACATTTACCCTGGCTAAGTCACAGAGCCCTGTTTACCTCAGTTTCCTCAGCTGTAAAATGTGCTAAGGAAGGAAGCAGTGAAAAACCCCATTATCTTTGCCAAGAAAAGCCCAGATGGGGTCAGACAGTCTCAGATATGACTGAAACAATTGAACAGCAACAGGAGTCAACAGTTATTCATCAACTCACACATAAATATTTACTTACCAAGATCACTTGTAACTTCATATGTCCCATTTGCCAAAATCCAGAAGAAAACTCCTTGGGCACTTCGAATGGATGACCCAGCCTGATTTACTCTTCCAGCAATGAATATGCCACCTGTCACCGGTGTCTCAATGTAAACATCACAAGTTATTTTTATATCCTTCCTAAATAACAAAATTGTTCATTAGTTCCAACCAGTTACATTTTTCTAAATATAAATTAAAGGTATTAATTAAGCACTTGATTTTGTACTTATATTTAATTGAACTGATATTTTCTAGTAGTTAATACCATCTACTAGTTAATTGCACTACTAATAGTAATAGTAAACACTATTAATGATATAGAACTTTAAGAATAACAAAATGCTTTGTATATACATATATATGATTATCTTATTTCCCCCTGACAGCAACTGTGAGATTTGTTATTTGATTACTTTGATTTTATAGGCAAGGGAAATTGAGGCAGACAAAGGCTAAGTGATTCGTCCAAGGTCCCAGAGCCTTGTGATGAGGCTTAAAGCAGGATTTGGCCTAAAGTATTCCTGACCTGAGGTCTCTGTTCCCTCTGAACTCCTGCCTTAAGCTAGCAGGAATCCCCTCTTCTTAGTTTTGGTAATGTCTTCCATGAATTAAGTCAAATAAACCCATTGCTTCTGTTATATATATATACCTGGAGAGAAGCATTTTCCTCTCAACTAACAAGGCTTAAGTATCCAGAAGGAGGACAGCTTGATGACTCCTCCATGAAGTGCTTCTCTGAAGCCTCACTGTGAGAAGGAGATGACGCATTCTCAAAAACAATGGCAGGAGCTCATACACTCTACTGAGTTCTATCTACCATTCTGGAAAGACTAGGAGTACGTAGGTCCTGGCAAAACCAAGAGACTGATCATCAATAAAGAAATCTTTGGTCAGAGAATCCCCTGAAACAGAGCTTGGATTGGCAGCTAACTCAGACAGCCCTCAGAGCCTACATGGCTGGCTATGAGGCACAGTAGGTAGAAGGCTGGGTCTGGGGTCAGGAAGACTAGGGTTCCAATGTAGTCTCAGATACTCTCCATGAGACTCTGGGAAAGTAATTTTGCTGCTGTTTTGCCTCAGTTTCCTCAACTGTAAAATGGAAGTAATAATATCAACCTTGCAGGGTTATTGTGACAATCAAATGAGATAATAATTGTAAAGCACTGAACGCAGTGCCTGGTACATAGTAGGCACTGCATAAATGCTGAGTGGCTTCCTTTCTCCTCCCTCTGAGTAGGGGAGAGGTGATCAGCTCATGATTTGGTAGGTGTAATTTTACCCCTTGGTATAATGGAAATGCCTAAACACTGCCTGCCTTCAAGGCTGCTCCCCATGGCAGAGCCCCTTAACTCGTCTAATTTTGATTTTTGCCCTTTTGAGATGCTTTGTAGTGAGGAGGTTGTAAGGAGAGTCTTACTGTTCCTGCTACTCTGTAACTCTGTGGTCATCTTGGCTTCGCCATCCATCTCATTTTTCTATTTCAATAAGATCTTACTTTTTTTTTTCTGTTTCACATATCACAATCCATAATAAGCACTTATTAGGAAATTTAATAGATAATGGATGAAATAGAAGAGAGCACAGTTCACTCTTCCACAATCATAATTCACCTGTAGTGCTAATGAAAGCAAAAACACACACACACACACACACACACACACACACACATATGACAATAAACTAAGCAAATTTGATACTCAAGATGCAGAGTTCAGATATATGCCATGAAAGGCAATTTTCTAGTTGCCAATCTAATTACAATCAGTGCTTGCTACCAAGATGGAAAGTTTTACACAGCTTCAGTTAAAGTTCCTCAGTGTTAAAATTATTCTGTTGGCACTCAGTTAAAACCAAATAAGAAGAGGGGCTAGTCTCCTGCAAACTGAAGTACTTTTACAATTGGTGGTGCTATTTTTGTATTTTTCTAGAAAATGAGACTTGATTTACTTAAGCAGAACTACAAATAAGCACTGAAAAGTTTGTTCTAAATCCTATAATTTTTAAATTAACCTTTTTTTTTGTTGTTAATAGCCTATCCTGCCCTTAGAAAGTAAGCAATAAAAATCAACATTTCTTCCTAACTGTCTGGTAGAAAAAATTTTTTTAACCTCAGGACACTGAGTCTCCTATCTTGACCAAGTTAAAGGTGGAGGGGCTACTGAAGGGTCTATTATATTCACTCTGTTTGGCACAGAAGCCTTGATCCATTCAACTTACAAACTCCATAGACAGTCTGATGGCTCCTACTCCCACAGTCTTGCCATATTGGTCTTGGACTTGGGGTACATACCCAATTGGCTTTAGGCCCCCATAACTCAGAACACTCAAGCTTGAGAATTCCATGAGCCTTTGTCTCCCCATTAGGAGGGATAAATGATGTATGCTATCACATACAACCCCTGGTAGAAAATTTTGCTCATCAGAGCACTTTGGAAAGCTATCCTAAAAATTTACCAAATGGGTGACATTTGCAAGACAGAAATATGTCATATGCCCTGCAATAAACTGTAATCTAACTTAATCTAAACAGTAATTATTTACTGAGAATCAAAATTTGATGTCAATGAGGTATACATAAATGTAATATAGTGCCTCAGCCAACCCTCAAAGACTTTGTCACCTAAAATGCTTACTAGACAGATTATTGAACTGGGAAGAAATTAATGTGGGATTAAGTTTGGAAAATGTTTCATGGAAGAAGGGGGATGTAACCTCATCTTGATAAGTAAACTATTTGCATAATGGGAGAGAAATAGTAATGGTACTCAAAACAAGGACAATGATAGGAACAAAAGCACAGATAGAAAGACTAATGGCCTATGTAGAAGGCAGATCTGTGTGACTAGGGGGCAGTTGGCAAGCTGAGGGAATTCAGGCAAGGGTCCATCTCATAGACAGTTTTGAAAACCAAGAACAAGAACTTAAGACTTGATATAGTTGGTAATGAAGAGCCATTGTGGGCTCCTGAGCAGGAAAGTGATAAAATGAAAGTAATATTTTAGAAAGAACAATAGGACAATGATGAATAGATTAGAAGTGGGAGAAACTTAAGGCAGGAAGGTTATATAGAGGGATTAATTACAATTTGTGCTTTCAGATTTCACCCTATATAGAGATATTAGGATATAGATCAAAGAATGTTAGAACTGGAAAGGACTTTAAAATTCAACCTCTTGGTCACTGAGATTGTGTGGTCTTCAACAATTTATCTAACCTCCATGGTTCTTAGTTCCCTCACATAGGGAGGAAGCTAGATTAGATGTGTCCTAAGCACTTGCCCAGACTACTATAAGATTCTCTTAACTGGTCTTAGTTAAATATTCAATTTCCTTTTCCAATATACCCTTATATATGTTCCTAGCCACATCTCTACATGGAATTCCTGTATTTAGAAATCTTCATTAGTTCTATATTACCTAGAAGGTAACAAACTTCTTAGGCTGCCATTTAAGGCCCCATTGAACTCCAATCCACACTTCCCATCTGATTTCCTCTTATTTCCCTTTATATATTCTACATGGCAACCACATTTCCTATTTCATTCTGCCCCCTTCTGCCTTTATGTATTTCTGCAGTGTATTCCATGGCTAAAATACACCTCTCCACTGGCTAAGATGGGAAACATTTAATGTTCTATCTCAATCTAACACAAAGAAACAGTTGATTCAATAGCACCAAAGTCTAACTCTGATATGTCATTCTGGTGTGAACATGACTCTGGTTTCTCAGAAGGAATAGCAGGAGGCCTCAAGCTCCAGAATGTCCTACCCTAGCTGGAAACATTTCAAGTACAGGGATGCAACCAAGGATCAATCTAGTTAGCCCATCCATCAGCAGTGGCTAGCATTTACATAGCAAAGCACTAAAATTGCACCATGTTTCAAAAGTTGGAAGGTAGATTTAAGCTTTATTAGCTTAAAATTCCATTCCAATTTTTGGAACATTCTTTATTATTACCTCATTTGATCCCCACAACAACCCTGGCTAGCTGTTTTTTCTGAGTCCAGGCCCAATCCTTGATCCAATGAACCACCTAGCTGATTAACAAAGTTGGTGTTTACTAAATACTTATTGAATGTTCTTACAGTTATGACATAATGATTCTAAATAGTAGGCACTTAATAAATGTTTTTTAATTGAATAGAAAACATAAGAGTAAGGTTATGCAATTAACTCCTTATTAAAAGTAGGTACAGGAAGCAACTGGGTGGTTCAGAAGATTGAGAGCCAGGCCAACAAATGGGACATGCTAGGTTCAAATCTGGCCTCAGATCCTTCCCACCTATTAGACCCTGGGCAACTCACTTAACCCCCATTGGCTAGCCCCTACCACTCTTTTGCCTTAGAACCAAAACGTAGTATTGATTAAAATGGAAAGTAAGAGTTAAAAAAAATTAATTAAAAAAATAAAAGAGCTTACATTTTTGGATCAAATTGGTGGTCTCAAATTGAATTCCTTTCCTGACCTGGGAATACCTTTAAATTCACTGTTTCAGAAGTTAATATCATTTTGTATAAATAATCAAGCAATATCAGATTTTATTGTTGGCACAATTTCTAAATTACTTCAACTGCCTATATATTCCCAGTATTTAGTGCATGTCAAGTGACTGACAAAAATTCATCGTTTCCAGAGGGGTGAAGAGAATGAGACATGGCGCTAAGGATGACACGCATCAGGAGGGTCAATGAAGCTGGTAGAAACCAGAGGCAAGGTACATTGATCACAGCTAGTATTTTATAGAGAAAATGACATAAGCTAAGAGATTAGATAACCTATGTACATGGACAATGGTTAGTAATGATTTGCAATCTTAGTGCAATGACATAGTTTACCTCACCAAAACTTAGAGTTTTCTATAGGATAATAAATCAATATGTCAATGTGTAAACATATAACAGAATTTCTCACAGAATTCTTGCACCAATAATTTCTTAGAAGGACATTTAGTATTTGGGAAGGAACTAGATTAAGTTCTTATTGTGGAGAGAGCAAAACTTTGTGTCCGCCTACTTCTAGGTTATGGTCATGATTTTACTGGGGCCTGTTCTCACTACTGGGGGCTATAAGCACAGACCTCAGCACATAAGTACATAATAAATGCTAGTTGGCTGACTGACTGACTGATTGATGGAATTTTTTATTAATGTAAGGCACAATGCTAGGCAGTAGTAACACAAAGGAACTAAAAGACCTTAAAGCCTAGGATAGATGAGATATTAATTCATACACATAAAAATCTACGGCAGATATACTATTCTATATTCACCTAATTTACTTATAGTTTCCTTCATTATATTTAAATCACTCACCCATTCTGAATTTATCTTGGTGCAGGGTATGAGATGTCGATCTAATTCTAATCTCGTCCTTTCTGTTTTCTAATTTTCCCAGGAGTTTTTGTCAAATACTGGGTTTTTGTTCCCAAAAGCTGTGATCTTTGGGTTTATCATACACTATCATGCTGAGGTCATTTATACCAAGTCTATTCCACTGATCCTTCTTTCTATCTCTTATACAGTACCATACTGTTTTGATGACCACTGCTTTACAGTATAGTTTGAGATCTTCCTTCATATTTTTTTTTTCATGATTTCCCTGGATATTCTTGATCTTTTGTTCTTCCAAATGAACTTTGCTATGTTTTTCTTTTCTGATTTTTTTCTGATTCAGTAAATAAGTTTCTTGGTAGTTTGATGGTTGTAGCACTAAATAACTAAATAAGTTTGGGTAGGATTATCATTTTTATTATGTTAGCTCATCTTACCCAGGAGCAATTAAATGTTTTTTTTTTCAGTTATTTAGATCTAGTTTTAATTGTGTGGAAAGTGTTTTGTAGTTGTGTTCATATAGTTCCTGTGTTTGTCTTGGCAGATAGATTCCTAAGTATTTTATATTGTCTAGGGTGGTTTTAAATGGAATTTCTCTTTCTAATTCTTGCTACTAAGATGTGTTTGAAATATGTAGAAATGCTAATGATTTATGTGGGTTTATTTTGTATCCTGCTACTTTGCTAGAGTTGCTGATTATTTCCACTAGCTTTTTAGTTGATTATCTAGGATTCTTTAACTAAAACAAAATATCATCTACAAAGAGTGATAGCTTGGTCTCCTCATTGCCTATTTTAATATCTTCAATTTCTTTTTCTTCTCTAATCGCTACAGCTAGTGTTTCTAGTAAAATGTTAAATAATAGAGATGATAATGGGCATCCTTGTTTCACTCCTGATCTTACTGGGAAGGCTTCTAGTTTATCCCCATTGCAGATGATGTTTGCTGATGGTTTTAGATATATATAAACTCTTTATTATTTTTAGGAAAGGCCCTTCTACTCCAATACTTTCTAGTGTTTTCAATAGGAATGAGTGTTGTATATTGTCAAAGACTTTTTTTGCATCTACTGAGATAATCATTTGATTTTTGTTGGTTTGCTTATTGATATGGTCAAATATGTGAATGGTTTTTATAGTATTGAACAATCCTTGCATTTATGGTATAAATCCCACCTGATCATGGTGAATAACCCTCCTGATCACTTGCTGAAGTCTTTTCGATAGTGTTCTATTTAAGATTTTTGCATCTATGTTCTTTAGGGAGATTGGTCTATAGTTTTCTTTCTCTATTTTTCACCTGCCTGACTTTGGAATCAGTACCATATTTGTGTCATAAAAGGAATTTGGTAGAACTCCTTCTTTGCTTATTCTGTCAAATAGTTTATATAGTTTTGGGATTAGTTGTTCTTTCAATGTTTGATAGGATTCGTTTGTATATCCATCTGTTCCTAGGGATTTTTTCTTAGAGTGTTCTTCGATGGCTTATCCAATTTCTTTTTCTGATATGGGCTTATTTAGGAGTTCTATTTCTTCTTCTGTTAATCTAAGCAATTTATATTTTGTGAATATTCATCCATATCACCTAGATTGTCATATTTATTGCCATATAATTGGACATAATAATTTTTAACGATTGCCTTAATTTCCTCTTCATTAGAGGTGAGGACTCCCTTTTCATCTTTAATACTGCTGATTTGGATTTCTTCTTTCCTTTTTTAAATTAGATTGGCCAGTACTTTGTCTATTTTATTTGTTTTTTCAAAGTACCAGCTTCTAGTCTTGTTTGTTAAATCAATAGTTCTTTGACTTTCAACTTTATTAATCTGTCCTTTATTTTTTAGGCTCTCTAAATTAGTTTTCTTCTGAAGATTTTTAATTTGTTTACTTTCTAATTTTGTAATTTGCATGCTTAATTCATTGATATCTGCCCTCTCTAATGTGTTAATATATGAACTCAAGGATATAAATTTCCCCCTGAGTTCTGCTTTGGCTGCATCCATAGATTCTGAAAGGATGTCTCATTATTATAATTTTCTTCAATGAAGTTATTGTTTCTATGATTTGTTCTTTAACTGATTTTGGAGAATCATATTATTTAATTTCCAATTAATTTTTGACTTGCTTCTCCATGTACCCTTCTAATTATTATGTTTTTTTCATTATTATCTGAAAAGGTTGCATTTATTATTTCTGCTTTTCTGCAGTTGTATGCCATGTTATAATGACCTAGTATATGGTCAATCTTTGTTAATGTGCCATGTGCTGCTGAAAAGAAGTTGTATTCCTTTTTGTCCCTATTTATTTTTCTTCATATATCTATTGACTCTAATTTTTCTAAGATTTCATTCACAACTCTTACCTCTTTCTTATTTATTTTTTGTTTTGATTTATCTAGAACTGATAGAGGAAGGTTCGGGTCTCCAACTAGTATAGTTTTATTATTTATTTCATCCTTGAGCTCCACTAGTTTCTCCTTTAGAAATCTGGATGCTATATCATTTGGTACATATATGTTGAGTACTGAT
The DNA here is from genome assembly GCF_027887165.1 of Monodelphis domestica. Classification (NCBI taxonomy): domain Eukaryota; kingdom Metazoa; phylum Chordata; class Mammalia; order Didelphimorphia; family Didelphidae; genus Monodelphis; species Monodelphis domestica. The sequence goes on along the minus strand of NC_077227.1, from coordinate 236,003,591 downwards.
ATTTCATCATTGTTGATACTGCCTTTTATCAGGATGTAATTACCTTCCCTGTCTCTTTTAACTAGATCTATTTTTACTTTGGCTTTGTCAGATATCATGACTGCAACTCCTGCCTTCTTTTTCTCTGATGATGCCCGATTGATTTGGCTCCATCCAATTACCTTTACCCTGTGTGTGTCTACCTTCCTCATGTGTGTTTCTTGTAGGCAAAATATGGTAGGATTTTGTTTTCTAATCCACTCTGCTATTTGCTTCTGTATTATAGGTGAGTTCATTCCATTCACATTCAGAGTTATGATTACCAACTGTGTATTTCCCAATGTTCTGATTTCTACTCCTAGTCCTACCCGTTATTCTTTCACTATTTCCTTCTACACCAGTGTTTTGTATTTAATCAGTCCCCCCAATTCCTACCCTTATTTTGCTTCCCTTCCCCCTCCTTCTTATTCTTCTTCTGGGTCTTTTCAAACTATCCCCCAACCTCCTTCTCCCTTGTATTACTTCCCACCCCACCAGTCCTTTTGTTACCCTTCTACTTCTCTATAGGGCAAGAATCAATTCTCTACCACAATGGATCTGATTGTTCTTCCCTCTTTGAGTCAATTTTAATACATGTAAGAATTAAATATTTCCTATCTCCAACCTCTTTATCTTTCCAGTGCCTTGGTGTTCTCCCCCACTCCCAACATGACCTTCTTTATGAAATATAAATTTACTCCATTTTGTCTCTTTTCCCATTTCTCTTTCCATTAATTTCTTTATTATCTCTAGTTATATATATATATATATATATATATATATATATATATATATATATATATATATATTGGCATTTCATCATATACAGTTTGTCATTGTTCCCTCTAAGTATAATTCTTTTAGCTAACCAGGTGATAACAATTTTTAAGAGTTAACAATATCCTCTTTTCTTATAGGGATACATATCATTTTAATTTATTGGGTCTCTTAAAAATAGTTGTTTGTTGTTGCTTTTTCCCTCTTTCTTATTTACTTTTTGGTAATTCTCTTGAGTTCTGTGTTTGAGCATCAAATTTTCTCTTTAAGTCCAGTCTTTTCTTTATGCATGCTTGGAAGTTTTCTATTTTATTAAATGACCATACTTTCCCCTACAAGAATATAGTCAGTTTTGCTGGGTAGTTGATTCTTGGTTGTAGACCTAGTTCTTTTGCTTTCCAGAATATCATATTCCATGCCTTTTTGTCCTTCAGTGTAGATGCAGCCAGATTTTGTGTTATCCTAACTGTGGTTCCATGGTATCTGAATGACTTCTTCATAGCAACTTGTAATGTTTTTTCCTTGGTCTGGTAGTTCTTGAATTTGGCTATAACATTCCTGGGTGTTGTCAGTTGGGGATTAAGTAAAGGAGGTGATCTATGGATTCTTTCAATCTCCACTTTTCCCTCACGCTCTAGAATGTCAGGCCATTTTCTTGGATAATTTCCTGTAGAATGATGTGCAGGCTTTTTCTTTTCTTTTTTTTTCATGCTCTTCTGGTAGTCCAAAAATTCTTATATTGTTTCTCCTAGATCTATTTTCCAAGCCTATGGTTTTGTCAATGAGGTTTCATATTTTCCTCAAATTTTTCATTTCTTTTTATTTTGTTTTATAGATCCTTGTTGCTGTAATAGATAATCTTGGAGGGTATATTTGATGGATACTAGATATCTAATGGATCAGGTAGTTATCTTCTTTTGCCTACCCTCCTCCCTTTTATACTTCCCTTCCTCCCTCTTCCAATCTCCCTTCCTCCCATCTTCTTCCCTTCAGTTTCCCCTTACCCCTTCTTCTTTTGCCTCCTTCTAAGTCACTCAGGGTGAGCTATGATGTTTTAGAGGAAATACTCCTTTCTCTTCTTTTTCTCAAGTAAGGGTTTATTGGGGAAAACAGGAAAGATAGAGGATGAAGGTAGTGAAGATTTCCCTATTACCTACAGTGATTCTTAGGTTGGAGGATATTGAGAGAAATGGCAATTCAGCCACTAAAATAAAACAGAGCAAGTCAAAGAGAGATATATGGACTGCTGTCCTTCTATCTTCAAATCATCCAGGCCACCTCCAGCCTGATTACCCCAAATCCCAGAGATAAACCCAGCTTCTTCCTTCAAAGTCACCACCATCAGCCCAAAAGCCTTCAGCCAAGTCCCAGAAAATCAATCACTGTTGGCTTTTGCCTTCAACTGTTTCTGGGTCACATTCCAAATGGAATTTTCCTTTGATTGACAGCTAGGATCAATCTCCAGCTTCTTGTCTTACTTCTTGTCCTTTTGCATGCCTTATAATTTCTCTCAACACTGCCTTGTGAAGTCATTTGCTTCTAGTTGTTAAATTCTAGTTTCTAAAGACTGAATCTCATCCTTAGCTTTTTGGTCATCCTCCTTCTGGTCTGATTTTCTTTGGAGCTCATCTTTCATTTTCTTTGACTCATCTTTTATCTCCTTTGCCTCATTTTCAAGCTGGTTAATTTTGGCTTTCTAGACGCTATTTTCTGTTTCCATATGACTTATTTTGCTTTTTAAGTTCTTTACCTAGTTTTTTTTCAGCTTCTCGTAATTGTTTTTTGAATTGTTTTTTGAGTTCTTTCAAAGCCTATGTCTAATCTACTGGAGTTTCTGTGTTTTTGCTTGGTGTTCCTTGGTCCTCCTCTCTCACTATTTGTTCATTGCCTAGATAGAAGCTGTTGATTCCAATTTCTTTTTTCTTTTTCTGTTGTTTCCTCATATTTTCACCTTCTTTCCCCCCTGTAATTGCCTGTAATCTTGTTTCTTTGATAACATGCTGGATCTATGGGTTTGGGATATTCTGTCCTGAAGGGGATTCTTCTCTGCTCTATTAATTGATCAGGTCAAGTTGATGGTATTGATGAGCCCTGAGATCAGATCTTTCCCAGTTGGCTGCAGAAGATGAAAAGGAGCTGGGCTGCCCACCCTATTATCAAGGTTGTAACCTGTAGTGGCTGTAGCTTTTGCCCCTGGAGCTTAGTCAGCAAGACTCTCAGGGCAGTCTGTGGGGGAGGGGTATTGAAGCTTGAGTTTCCCTGCCCTCTGAAGGCTTTTTAACAGCCCTATTGATAAGATTGAGCCAGAGCAGAGTTGATTTGCACATCTGGATGTGCCCTGAGGCCAAAACCTTGAGGGGGTGGTCAAGATGGAGTGTCTAGGCTGTGACTAAGCTTCCTTCTCTGCTCTTCTCCTCCAGCTTCCTCCTCACTGCCTATGTTCAATGCCCTGATCCTGGCAAAGCTGTGCCAACAAGGTACTCCCTCCAGACAAGAGTCCTTGTGGGCTCAGAGATTCCAGACACCACTGGAGGCTCAGCACTGTAGGTGGGGAAGGGGTCCTGGGACCTTCCTTCTTGGGGATATATGAAGCCTCTCTCAAGAGGGTAGGCCTCTCCTCAGACAAGACCCTTCAGAAAATCCCGGAATGGAGTCAGCCTTTTTCACTCATCCCACATGGTAGTTCTAAGGGAAAAGTACAAAAGTAGTCCAGGGTCTCAAGCTGAAGCTCCTTCAAAATCAAGTTGAAGGTGAAAGACCTCTTCAAAGGAAGTTCTTGCCATTTTAAAAGACCATTCCTTTTTGTCACTTCCTGTGACTTCCTAACATTTTATGTGTACTAATTACAGATAAAGCTTTGCTTATGACTGCCCAGTGGGCAGTCATCCTCCACTCAACTGTAAGTGGGGTGTATAGGCTTCTGGTCATTAAATCTAAAAATGAGGAGGAGAGAGTTAATCCCATCTTCACAAAGGGAAACAAGAAATTGTGAAAAAAATCTTTACAACAAAAACCACTCAACAAAGGTCTAATTACTCAAATTTACAAGGAGATAAATCAATTATATAAAAAATAAAGTCATTCCCCAATTGATGAATGGGCAAGGGACATGAAGAGACAATTTTCAGATGAAGAAATCACAATTACAAATAAGCACATGAAAAAATATTCTAAATCTCTTATAATCAGAGAAATACAAACCAAAACAACTCTGAGGTACACCACCTCACACCTAGCCAATTGACTAAAATAACAGCAAAACAAAGTAATAAATGCTGGGGGAGATATGGCAAAATTGGGATACTGATACATTGCTGGTGGAGTTGTGAATTGATCCAACCATTCTGGGTGGGAATTTGGAACTATGCTCAAAGGGCTTTAAAAGACTGCCTTGCCTGCCCTTTGATCCAGCCATCGCACTGCTGGGTTTGTACCCCAAAGAGATAATAGGGAAAAATATGAGTACAAAAATATTTATAACCATGCTTTTTGAGGTAGCAAAAATTTAGAAAATAAGGAGACTCCCTTAGATTGGGGAATGGTTGAACAAGTGGTGGCATCTGTTGGATATGGAATACTATTTTGCTAAGAGGAATAACAAAAAGGAGGAATTCCATGTGAACTGGAGCAACCTCCAGGAATTGATGCACAGCAAAAGGAGCAGAACCAGGAGAACACTGTATACAAAGACTGATACATTGTGGCACATTTGAACATAATGGACTTTAGCAGCAATGCAATGATCCAGGACAATTCTGAGGTACTTAGGAGAAAGAATGCTATCCATATTCAGAGAAAGAACTGTGGGAATAGAAACACAGAAGAAAAACAACCTCTTGATCACATGGGTTGATGGGGATATGATTGGGGATGTAGATTCTAAATGATCATTCTATTGCAAATATTATTAATATGGAAACAGGTCTTGATCAATGATATATGTAAAACCCAGTGGAATTACTCCTTGGCTATGGGAGAGGGGTGGGAGGAAAGGAGGGAAAGAGCATGAATCATATAACCACAGAAAAATATTTTAAACTAATTAATTAAATAAATAAACTTTTAAAAAAATCCAAGGCAGAACCATACTATCTCTTTCCTCTGGAGATGTCCATGACCCCAGAGGAACAAAGGTAAGTGTCAGAGTTTTAACTTCTATTTCCTCACTCTTAACACTACATGTCTCTGATTTAATATTGCAATAGTAGAGAAGACAACACGACTCAATTCAATAAGCAAAGTTCAGAGTTGCATTACCTCTCCAACTATAAAAGCTGCTTTTGCTTCTTACCAGTGCTATCTAGTGTACAAGGACAGTACTTGGCCTTAATTCCACAAAAGGAATCTTCAATACAATCTTAAAATCCATCCAGTAGGTGGCATTATGAGACCAACAGCTACAAAATGAGACTTAGAGAGAATCTAAAACATGTAACTTGTGAGCACATTAAAGCCATGAGTCATAAGTTATTTCATCAAGGATCCTTTCATTTTCACATGCAAGTCAAAATGCCCCTGTAACAATCATGGTTGAATAGAAAGATGTGTAAAAACAGTGTATTCCCCTCTTCAAAGGAAAAGAGGCTTGCAATTGTGTCATCAGAGAATCAGAGCGGAGAGCTCAAAAAGATGTTAGAACCTGCTTAATCTAATTCCTCATTTTATAGAAGTGGAAACTTAAGCCCAAATAGGGAAACGTAGTTTGCCAAAAGTGATGAGAGCACAAATAAATCTATCAAATGGATATTTAGTCAGTCCTGTATGGTAACCCAAGACAGACTGTGGGAACCATTCAAGACTGACCATGGAGTTAGCAAGCCAGCATCTGGTACCCGACTCTCCACCAGATCCATATGAGGTAGCCCCAATGAACATACCAGTTATGATCTCCTATAATACTGATGGTCTGATCTGCATCATCAGCCCAAGTGATAGGTCTCTGAGTGACCTGTTGGCGAAAGGTGAAGAAATGACCTGATGTGTCCTGGTCATTCATGAAGTATTCAAATACACCTGTTTGATCTGCAAATTGTGGAGCTATATTACCACGTGTCTGGCCTAGTTTGAAAAAAAGAAAGTCATCATTTTGAATATGCCATTAAACTCTTTGGATTTATATTTCTAGTAATTCATTGAGCAATTATCAAAAAAACCTTTCAACTTTAAAATAAGTAAATCACAAGCATATGTGCCTTGTACAAATAAAAACATGCGTACAAACACATGGATGTGCATGCACAGGAATGGACACACATACAAACTGACTGCAGCCCAAGATTCTGTATCAATGAGGAACTAGCAATTATGATTTATGTAGTGAATTAAGTATATTAACTTTTGTGTAACTGTTTTAACCTATTTTTTGAAGTCACATACTCTTTTCCTTTACTAGGAGATAATCACCACGATTTGTTTCTAATGTCTTTTGAATATACTTTTCATAGCTCATTTCTTTGCAAAACTTTCATGTTTCTTTATGTGTAGCATGGCCATAAAGAACCTAAAACTGCTGAATTTGGGTATTTTTTCCACTATCACAAATGAACATAATACAGTTTTTGTCTCAAGGTACCTCCCTATCAAAGCCTCCACAAGACCATCTTTACTGTCAAATAAGAGCCTCTCATCCATGCTGAAGATTATATAGAACAGCAGTTCTAACAACATTATCTCATATTTATTTGTATGGAAGTTTTTAGTTGTCAAAATCTTTTCACATTCATTATCTGATTTCAGTCTCATAGGAATCCTGTAATATGGATTCAAGTATTACTTCTGAATTCTAACTTTTCTAGCTTATTAATAATAAGCTAAATTTTAGATTGAATGTCTCAGCATAGCCTCATGGCTTCAGAGATGAGAGAGAGTAAAGGCAGCTTTCCCACGGCATTTCTACCACATGTGTAACTAGCCTAGATCTCACCCAAATCTCTCACACATGGAGAATCCAAAGAAGTCAGTGAAAGCTAAACTTCTACATAGAGAATTGGGTTAATGAAATTTTCCAAAGAGATCTGAAGCCACTCGTTAGGTCTTAGAAAGTCAAACTAACCAGGCTGCTGCTAAGAGAGTTGCTCAATAAGCAATCATTAAGCTTTACTGAACATTTGTGGACATGGCGGCTGGGCTTCTGCCATGACATACCTTGATGGAATCATTTTGCAACTGAGGACACTATGGACAAGGAGGGCAAAGTATGCAGCATTCCTCTGCTCAGGAGTACAATTTCAGTGACATCCCAGACTCTACATTCTCATCTACCCCATATCCAAGTCTTGTCCTTTCTACTTTCACAGTACTCTCCCATGCATCTTTTCTCTCTTCACCAGCCAATACGCCGGAGCCCTCATTGCATCTAGCCTGGAAATGTAATCCAGTGCAGTAACTGGTCTCTGTCTTTAGTGTCTTCCTGAAATCTTGACTATCCACTCAGATGCTCCCATGATCTTCCTTAGGTGCAGAACAAACAACATCACATCCCTACTCAATACCCTCAATACCCTATTGATTGCAGTATCAAATATAAAATTCTTTTGTTTAGCATCCGCAGCTTTGTGCAGGCTGGACCCCCCTCCCTTTTCCATTTTCTGACACTTTACTCCCCATCTAATACTCTACAATCTAGCCTCACTGACCTCTTTTCTGCTTTTCCCTTTCTATACTCCACTGCCCACCTGTCTGCCTCTAAATTAACTGTTCCCTCATGCCTTTTGCAATATATTCCTTTTTTTTTCTTTTTAAAATTAAAACCTTACCTTCTGTCTTAGGATCGATATTGAGTACTGGTTCCAAGGCAGAGGAGCAATAAAGCCAGACAATGGGGGCTAAGTGACTTGACAAGTGTCCCACAGCTAGGACATGTTGGAGGCCAAATTTGAGCCCAGGACCTTCTCTCTAAGACTTGTTTTTTATCCAGTGAGGTAACCAGCTTTCCCCAATGCCCTCCTTCCTTACTCCTGCTTCTTAGTTTCTCTGGCTGTCCTTCAAGGCTCAGCTTAAATCCTACCTAGTATAGGAAACCTGTTCTAGTCCTTCCAGCCTCGTAATATTCACCCCATTCAGATTAACTACCCTCTACACTTTGGAGAGCTTATATAATAATGCACTGATTCCTCATCAGAATGTGAGTGTCTTGAGATCAGGGACTGTTTTTAATCTTTCATTGTGTCTTCTGCACTTAACACAGTGCCTGGCATATTAATACTTTCAATTGGTTTGTTACCAGGGACAGTTGGTATGTCCCATAAGATCCCTTACCATAAAATTCATGCATCATCTAGTGAAACATCTCTTCAAAGCTAAGAAGGTTGGAGGTCTTCAGTGAAGCCTTAAAGTCAACTTTACTCTCACAAAAAGATAAAAAGACCCAGTAGATTAAATCATTTATGATTAAGGTTTCACATCGGCTTCACAATGAAAACAAACTGGTACATGGCAGCTGACACAATTCTAAAAATAAAATCTATGTTAAGATGCTTTAAAAAATACGACACTTGCCAAAATTGAAATTATCTTCAAAGTTAGATGGAAATGGTCGTGATTCTGGAGGAGTAGGATGACTGCCCTTTTGACCTGTAGTGATGGTTGTTAAAGTATACACTTCATCCAAACCCAATTTTAATGTAATGGTACCATCATTAATCTGAAAGAAAAAGTGAAAACAACAGGTAAGTACAAAAGGAGTTCCTGTGTGGACAGGTTACTGGAGTCACTGGGAGAACTTCAGTGAGAACTTCCAAAGTAATTGTGAGAATTAAACAGGTTATCATGGAAGATTGTAGTGCTTCTCTCCCTAGAGGATCTGTGAAAAGCACAGATGAGATTGGACACAAGTTATTTTTCAGAGTGGACAAGAGAAGTCTGCCTCAAGGAAGGAGAAGGAAGTAGTTGTGAATTCAATGAGAGTAACAAATCATAAAGCCCTTTACTCACAATAACTATAAAAGGACATGGTTAAAAAATATCTTTCAACTGTTTTGTCAAGCTCATAATGGGGAAGTGATTTGGCCAAAGTCCAACCAAGATATTCTAAATCCAAATCTCTCTCTCTCTCTCTCTCTCTCTCTCTAATACACACACATACACACACGTGCATTTGTAATACATGAAGTCTCTATATGTATATTCTCCCTCTAAACGTGTGTTCTTTATATATATATATATATATATATATGTTCTATATAAATATATATTTACATGTATATTTCTCTCTCTCTCTCTCTCTCTTTCTCCTTCCCTCCATCTCCCCTTAACCCTTGTCCTTTTCTTTCTATTTTCTCTGTTCCTCCTTCCCTCCCTCTCCTTTCCTTTTCTCTCCCTCACTCTTTCTTTCTCTGGATGTTATATATCCTTCCTTCCTTCCCACCCTACCTCTATCTCTCCCTTTCCCTTTCTTTCTCTCCTACACTTCCTTTCTCTCTCACCCTCCCTCTCTCTTCCCCTTCCCACCTTCTGCCCCTTTCCCTCTCTCTCACTCTCTCTCTTTCTCTCCCCTTCCTTCCTTTTCTTTCCCTCTCCCTCCATGGCCGGTCCCTTCTACTATCTATCTGTCCCTTCTATATCTATCTTTATAACTCCACTAAGGGAGAAATGATCATAAAATGCTATTGTTTACTCAGAATTTGTTCATTTAAGTACTTTATAATTATTATAGTTAGTACATAAGTTTTAGGTAAGATTTATTAGCCATATTTTATGTGCTATATGTATATTTTGGAGTACACTGAGTCCCTTTTTAGAATAAATGCACAAAAAAATTTATGTCCATTTTGTAGGACCAAGAGCAAAATTTATTATTTTAAAGTTTTCTTAGCTTTGCTTTTGTGATAAATTATTGGTCAAAGCTATGATTTCACACCAAATCTCTAGTTCAGAAGATATTCATTCAGAAGATATTTTCAGATTTTCAGATTCAGAAGATAAATTAATACCACATAAAAACAATTTGTTTTATGACAATTCACTTTACAAGCTTGTTTTTATGTCTACACTATGTCAAAGATTATATGTATCATATTTTACCTGGAGGATAGTGTTTAAGACTAATAACTAAGAGTCAGATTTTATCAACAGAGAAAGTAGATGAGATACAAAAAGATGAAATGATTTGTTCGCTCAGAATGGACAGAACTGAAAGCTATTGTTTAAAAGTGCTGTTTTGTCTTGAAAAGAGTTTTATTTTTCATAAAATGTTACTAATTCCTACCAGTAGAGGCTTTTGTTTTTCGAATGAGTAATTCCTACTTTGCTTCCCGAGTCTGGAATACCATATCTGTAGCATTGTTAAGCTTTTCTGGGAAGAGAAAATCATCAGAAAAAGGGAAAGAGTTTTCATTAGTCTAGACCAGTCTTAGAATTTCTAAAATAAATGATAACAAAAGGTAACTAAATTTACCAAACTTGCTAAATTTAACAGCCACCCTCAACTTTGAGAAGAAAACTTAAGATTTTCTTCTCTCCATCCTTTCCCAACTGCAGAAAAAGACAGGACTGAACTTCAGAAGGTGGAGTCAAAGAAGCAGTTGTAAAAAGTAAGATATGATGTAATCATTTTTCGTCAGTATCACATAAGACAGCCGGCATTCATTGAAATGCTAGATTTCTTTGGGGTGCTTAGATTTTGATGTTCATCTCTCAGGACTTTTGCAAATAAACCAACATGTTTTGACAACAATGTGTATAGAAGAGAGTTAACTTAACTTGGTATGAATTTGTGTTAGTGGCAGAGATTAAGTAGTTTTTGTCTTTCTAAGAACAGAAAGAAACTTGGGGAAGGACTAGAAGCTATTCTTCTATGGAAATGTTGCTAACCTATAAGAGTATGGTTCAGCTTTCTATAGCACAATATTAAGTTCTAGCTATCTCATTTTGCATAAACTGCTTTTAAACTCTGATTAACCAAGGGATGACTTCTACCAGCTGGCATATAGTGATGCCAAAGTATGAGGTTATGAAATCCAACAATGGTGCTATTCCTTGTTCCCTTTCTGACCTCCTTCTTCCTACTGCTTCATTTTAACAGCAACATATGGAAGGAGAATTCAGAAAAACAGGTCTGAATTATATAAATAAATACATCATTTCTTATAGATACTCCAGAATTTAGAGTATTCTACTCGAGTCAGAGTTTTGGGCAAAAAAGAACTACAACAGAATATTTAGTACCTTGTTAGAATATCCATGTGAAAAAAAGCTCATTTCCAAAGTGTTACATATGCTTCATTTATGCTTACATAGAAAGTCCAAGTCTGAGTGACACTGTTTTTAGTCTTTAATGCAACACTGTGTAGAAACTGCAATAGTCTTGTGTCTTACTTTGTACAAAATTCTCATGATCTTTCATGAAAAGGTTCATCTTAAGCAACTAATGATTATTACAAAAAAACTTCAAAGCACATAGTCTTTCAATTCTTCTGGAATTATGAAACAGTCTCTATGCCAAGGTTCTCTATAAGATGATTAATATTAATCAACAAGAAATAATGAATGACATCTGACATAGTTGTCCAGTCATTACATGTAGACATGCTGCCAATCTGAAAAAACTAAAAACTACTAATGCAGTTAAAATAGAATGCATCATTAATCAAGACAAGGAGGACAAACTCATGGGCCACCATGCAGAGCCACTACTCTGGGAACATTGCCTGGGGAAAGACAGCAGTAACAGAAATTTCACCAAATTAAACAATTTGGATATGTGTGTGTATACATATATGAAAGGTGTGTGTGTGCATGTGTATATATATATATATATATATATATTTATATATGTAAGGTATATATATATATATATATGGGAGTGTGTATGTGCATATATACATATATGTAAGGTGTATATATAGGGGAGTGTGTACATACATATATTTAAGGTGTGTATATACATATATGTGAGGTATGAATGTGTATATATGTAAGATGTGTGTATGTATGTGTACATACATATATACACCTTACAGAGAAGAAGCAAGGAGGAACAACAGACTGGTTACAAGACACTTGGGAAATAGGTTATAGCCAGAGCCTGGGAGAATACTTGGGAGACCCCTAGATATAATAAGAGAAACTAAGGAGACCAAAAGGGTACTTAGTCCTATCTACGGTGTTCAAAAATGGGTTGCTTGATGGTTTATTATTCAGGCAATTGGGGGTTTCATGAAACAAGGCTTTCAATACTTACAAAGGTTCCCTGAAGAGAGAAAATGATTATTTGATCAGTCACCTGGAAAAAACTCGCATGATCCTTTTTGCATTGTGAAATCGGATAACTCTGAAAAAAAAACAAACAACAAACAATCCTAATTAAAATCTAAATAGACAAGACATTCCTTGTTAAAAAAAATAGTACTAACATTTGTATGGCACATAAGATTTACATTGTGTATACATTATTCCACTTGATCTTACCACCATTGGACAAGTTAGGAAGCATAAATATTATTTTCATTTTATAGAAAACATAAAATAGAAATAGAAAGAAAAGAAATAGAAATGGAAATTTAAAAAAGAAAGAATAAAAACACTAAAATCAAATGCTCTCTAATATAATTAACAAGCTGGTTATGACATATATATATATATATATATATATATATATATATAATATATAAAGTTGGTCCAAAGAAGAAAGGAAAAGATCCCTTTCTCTGTTCTTAGAAGAGGTAGAGAGCTGAATGTGAAATAGGACATATGCTGTCACACTCAGATAACTAGATGGTTATTTTTTTTAACTAATTTGTCTATAAACATTTGTTTAGCACCTGCTATATGCCAGGTACTGTGATAAGGAATAGGGATACAATAGCAAAAGATAGCCCCTGCCCTCGAGGAGCTTACAATCCAATGGGGGAGATGACATGCAAATAAATATATACAAAGCAAGCTAAACACAGGATAAACAGGAAATAACTAACAGAGAATAGAATAGTATATATTGAGGAGGAAGGTGTCAGAAGACTGAAGCAGTAGGAGGGGGCTAGGTAATTAAGGGTTTTGACCACCAAATAGAACATTGCCTGGAGGCAATAGGGAGCCACAGGAGTTTACTAAGTAGGGGAATGACATGATCAGACATGAGTTAGGAAAATTACTCTACTGGCTGAATGGAGGAGGGATTGGAGTGGCAGCAGACCCATGAGGAGGCTATCACAGTCATCCAGGGTCTGTACCAGAGGGACAGTGGCAGTGGCAGAGGAGACAGAGGATGTGTCAGAGAGATATTGCAGAGGTGAAATCCACAGGCCTTGACAACAGCTTGGATGGAGAGGAGGAATAATGGGGAATCCAAGATAACTCCTAGGCTCTGGACAATGAAGTTGCCCGCAACAGTAGTAAGGAAGGCAGGAGATGAGCAGTATTTAAGGGGAAAGAAGATGAATTCTGTTTTCAACATATCGGGTTTAAGGTTTCTACTATAAATCCAGTTTGAGATGTCTGAAAGGTAGTTAGAGATACAAGACTGGAAGTCAGCAGAGAGGTCACAGCAGGTAGTTCTGAGAATCATCAGCCTAGAGACAGTAATTAAATCCAAGGGAACTGAGGAAATCAGCAAGGGGAGCAGTATAGAGGGAGAAAAGAAGAGGGTTCAATGCAGAATCCAGAGGAATACCTATGAGAGGCTGCAACTGGGAGAAGGATATAGCCAAGGAACAGAGAAGGAGCAGTCTGAGAAGTAGATGGAGAACCAGGGGAGTGTGGCACCCCAGAAACCAAGAGAGAAGAAAGTATCTGGGAGAAGATGTTCATCAGTGTGAGAGGCTGCAGAAAGGCCCTGTTTTACTACTTCTCTTCCTTCTGAAGGCTGCAGATTAGAGAGAAAATTGCTTTGCAGGAGAAGGAAGTCCCCCTCCCCACTGACTTTATTCTTCCTCTTCCCTAAATGGAGAGGCACTGGAGCAGGTGATGGAAGGCCTGAGGCAAAGATGAAGGCTGCTCCTCTTTGAACAGGAGTCCTCAACATCCTGGCTGGGAGATCAATCTGGCCTTGGGAGGCACAAGATGCCTGGTGTTGGTATAGCTGTTCCTCACCATCTGCCTCCTGCCCTCAGGGACATGTAGCACAAGATAGAAGGCTCTGGGTCAGAAGGTTTCTACTTGCTTTTCCTTCTTTTTCTCTTATCCTTTTCATGAGACATTAGTCAAGAAGGAGTGAATATCATTTTAAGATTGAGTAGGAAACAGGAGGATCTTACAGAAAATGGTTAATCAAATTTTTCTAAAATTTTAATATTGCACAGGAATAATTTATTATATTCATGTGTGACAATTTGTTCATATATTTCCAAACTGATGAGAACATGTTTTTGTTATAAAAAATAATGTTCTTATGAAACTTTTTATGTGGAAGTTTTGTTCTTGGTGTCTATATCTTGGGGCGGAGTCAAGATGGCGGCTTAGAAGCAGCAAAAGTTCAGTCCTCTGAGAACCCTTCCTTACCGATCACAAACTGAATGCTCCTAGGGGATTCAAATTCAAACTTAACAACAGGACAGAGGTGGGGAACCCTCCTTTTAGACTCAAATCAAAAGGTATACCCCCCAAAAGCCAGAATCCGAGAACACTCGGGTCGAAGGGGAAGGCAGAGGGAAGGTCCCAGGACCCCTCCCCCCAACCCAGAGGGCTGAGCCCCCAGCGGCAGCTGGAACCTCTGGGCAGGCAAAGGTGCTGGTTTGGAGGGTCTACCTTGTGAGCAGCGGGGCTCGGAGTGTCCAGCATGTGCGGGGAGGAAGGGAGGAAGCCAGGGAGAGACCAGGGCCGTGGCCAGTTCCCTCCATCTGGCTCCAGTCTCACTGTTGCCTCGGGGCACATCCAGACCAATCCAGTTGAACCTAATCCCATCAGGACTCCTCAGAGCTCAGGGAGACCAGGACCCCTCTGCCCCCTAGAGTGCAGGGCCTCCGGCAAGGACAGGAACCTCGGGGCAGGCAAAGGCACTGGGGAACCTTGCGGACAGTGGAGAAACAGCTAGAGAGAACTGGAGAGAACTTAGGCGGCCCAGCCGTCCAGGAGTCTTCGGCCTCAGAGCACATATAGCCCAACACAGTTGAATTTAATCCGATCAAAAGCCTCTAGAGGACAGGGAAGCTAACATTCCTCCCCTTGAGACTGTACCAAGAGATCTGACAAAGCTCCAAGAAGAGAGACTGACAGCCCCAAAACCAAAAAAAATGAGAGGAGCAAGAGCACAGACAAATACAGGGAGCAAAGAAGGGGTAAACTCGAGCAAACAACAGAAAAAGAAGAAAGAAATTACAATAGAGACCTTCTGCACAGGTAATGAGCAAAGAGTGAACAAAACAGAGGGGGAAGGACCAGCAAAGAAAAAATTAGAAATCCCAGCGAATTAGACACAGGCTTTGGAAGAACTTAAAATGCAATTCAAAACACAATTAAGAGAGACTGAAGGCAATTGGGAAAAGAACTTAAAAACTAAGATAAGTCATCTGGAAACAGAGGCACTTGAACTAAAACAAGAAAATAGTGTCTTGAAAGCCAAAATCAACCAGATGGAAAATGAGGCAAAGGAGGTGAAAGATGAGGCAAAGCATATGAAAGATGAGGTGAAGAAGATGAAAGATGAGGAAAAGGAGATGAAAGATGAGGTAAAGAGGATGAAAGATGACTTCCAAAGAAAATCAGACCAAAAGGAAAAGGACGACCAAAAAGCTAAGGATGAAATCCAGTCTTTAAGAACCAGAATACAACAACTAGAATCAAGTGACCTCACAAGGCAGCAGGACACTATAAAACAAACCCAAAAGAATGGTGTCTATATCTTCCTGAATGTAAGATAACAGCAGTAGACTCTCTAGTCAAAGGATATTAATGATTTATTAATTTTCTTGCACAATTAATAAGTGTTTTCCATAAAGCTACACTAACAGTTTGGATTGCATTGGAAAAACTGACCTATTCTGCAATCCTTCCAACAAATGCTTAGTCCTAAAGAAAACCTTTCTCAATTCTAGCATTTTCTTAGTATAACTAGGAGGTCAAGGACCATAAAATTTCAGAAGAATTAAAATGACACTCTGGAAGGTAACTGAGAGGATGGTGGCTAAAAACAGGCTACAGCACATTATCAATGATGACTTGTGCTGTTCAACATTTTACCAACAAGTCAGATAATACCATAGAAAGCCCTTGCAGATGATAAAAAGGAGGGATGGAAAGCCAGGAAACAGGATAGCTGAAACAGTATCCAAAAAGACTGCCTGGAAGAAAAATTAGCCAAACATAATATGATGAACTTGTTCTAAATTTGGGTTCCAAAATATCAACTTCCTAATTATAGAATAGGGAAGATGTAGCCAGGTAAAAGTTTATCTGGAAAATGTCAGGGGCAAAGGGAAGGGGACAAATTGATTAATACACAACTGATATTCAATAAACCTCTTAGTATATGAGCTCAGAATGATCAATCATGTGAAGTGACAGCTATACTGACTGGCAATAGGAGAACAGTGTCCAGAACAAGGAAAGTAAGAATTGTTCTGTTCTTTGTCCTTGTTAGTCCATACTTGGGATATTATATATTCATTTCACAATGCCTTATTCAAGTAAGGACACCAAGAAACCAGAGGGTCCAAAGAAAGGCAAAGAGGAAGGTAAAGGTACTAAAAGCCATGTCATGTGGGACTTAAGTGAAATAAAAACATCTTAGAATTTTTGGCCTAGAGAAACATAATGGCTGCCTTCAAGTACTTAAAGGATTGTTAAATAGATTGTCAGAGCAGTTTCAGCTTTCATTGCTATGAAGCCACCATCTTGGCTCAACCCCTAGCACTATTAAATAGTTATGGTCACATACTCTGGTGGGAGGGAGAGGAAGAGGTGTCAAGAGGAAATGGCAGAAGTTGAGAAGTGTCAGAGGAGCAAATTTAAGCTTGGGATAGAGCAGGGGGGATTTCCTAAATTAAAATGGAATGGGCTTCCTCTACCAATAGAGAGTTTCTGTGCAATGGAAGCTTTCAAACAAGGGCATGACATTCTATCTCATGAGCCCATAACATAGATAGCAAATATCAAGGAAGTAGAGAAGATTGTCACCCACGTAGGGTGAGAATAGTCACAAAACACTTCACATAACAGGCAAAATTTAAGCTGATAATTAAAAGGAGAGGCAAAATGTAAGTTAGTGGAGAGGAAGAACAGACAGATGTTAAGGAAATGGACCCAACTATGGGGCAGGAAAGAATATGTTCAGAACACAGCATTGATATCAACTTAGCTGAAGGAAAAGCCTGAAAAAAGGAAAGCAAATTGTAAACCTCAAAATTTCTTAGACTTATAAATGTTGGAAATTTCACCATTGGGAAATTTCATACTTGAAAAATTTCCTATTGATAGTGGGTCTTGACTATTGGAATGTGAACCCCATTGGCATGGGAGGTTCCTTCTCCTCCCTTCTTAAGATTACTTTAGGACAGAAACCTTTTGCTGAACAATGGAAAGGACTTTGACCTATGCTTAAGCATAGAACAGGAATTTATTTGAGTCATGATTGATTTTAGAATTGATACAATGGAGATACTTGGAATCAATCTCCACCCTACTCAGTCCTAACAGGATTTAGAAAGGGCTGTAGCAAAGGATCAAAGATTTAATTATTTGAAAATATGACCTACAACAGACATGTGCAAAGCCAGACCTCTGGGCGGTCCTGGGTTAAGCTAGAGCCTCCATTGGCACAGGGAAATTGATGGACAGGTGATTGGTAGATGTGAGGACTGAGGGGAGGGAACTTGGATGGTTTTCTTAAGGATAGGGGGGTCTGAAGACTGGAGGTGGTTGAGGAGTTTGTCTGAGTGGTTGCGGTGTGCTCTGAGAAGCTTGCACTGAAGGAAGCTGAAGGTGGGGGCCCCCGGAGACTGTTTCTCCATTTTTGGTCACGTGAGTAATAGGGACTGATCTCCTTTCATTGCCCCAGCTATCTAAGGGCTTGGGCCTTTTGGCCCAGCCTAAACAGTAGGGGTATTTAAGCCCTATTCCCTTCTCTCCCCTTTCTCTCTCCCTCTATCTCTCTATCTCTAATTCCTTTTCTTCCTCCTGTTTGTAATTAAAACTCCATAAAAGGTTGACGGCTGACTTGAGTTTTCATTAAGGAATTACATAGCTGAATTCCTTGGCGACCTTAAATTAATATATATCAGTCTTTTAAAAGTGATTTCCTTGTCACAAAATAAAGAAAACTATTTTAGAACTGGTTCAAATGCTCTAGGAAATAAAGTTATAAAAACAAAATACTTTATTCAGTAATTACTAATCCTCTTTCTTGCAATCAGTTAATTAAATGAGCTTTAGAAATCTTACCATGGTTTCAATGATAATAGTGAGGTTACCTAAGCCATCTGTAAGAGCTACATAGCTTCCACCATATTTTAAAAAGCCAACTGTTTTCAGGTATTGCCACCCTGGTTGAGCAAACTGAGTGGTATGAGCTGTGGAAAGGCAGAAAGAACAAGAACTCAAGGTTTGTTTAAAAAAACATAAAGAGCATAATCATTCTACATTACTAGATTTTTTGCTCTAACATAGTTTTCTACATATGCAGAAATCACCTATCAAATCCACTTCTCCTTTGGGGCAGCTATGTTGTCCAGTGGATAGAGCACTAAGCCAAGAGTCAGGAGGACCTGGGTTCAAATTTGACCTCAGACACTTTCTACCTGTGTGTCCCTGAGCAAGTTCCTTAACCCCAATTATCTAGCCTTTGCTGACCTTCAGTCTTAGAAATGACACTAGGATAGAAGGTAAGGGTTTAAAAAAATATCTTCTTTCAATTTAGTAACCAAAAATGAATAGCAATTTATCTCCATTAAATTTTGCCATCTCTGAATCCTTAATAACTTATCAACTGATTACAATTGCCCCTCCCAAATCACTTCATCAAGCCAGCCCCAGATATATGCACTTCAGGGCCTGGATCTCTGGGAGAGAGGCCAACAGTCTATATTTGAAACCAAAGGATCCAAGTTCAGTTTTGTATCCCTAATACCCAACAAAATTACAGAGATGGTGCTTAATAAAAACTTTAATTATTCTCTTTTTCATTATAAGAAAAGTTAAACTCAAGTTGGGAAAAGATTTGGACAAGGATCACACTGCTATTAAATATATCTGATTTAAATCCAGGAAGGGCCATCTAAACCAATCCCCTCATTTTAAAGATAAGGAAACTAAGAACAATAAAGGTTAAATGATTTGCCCAACATTACACAAATGATCCATAGCAAAGACCCATTCTTTTTTTTTTTTTAAAGAACCAGAGATGTTTACTCAAAGTATAAGGATTTTTTGGTTATCTAATGATAGACAAAGGAAGAGTTGGTATGGCGGAGAGAGTAAGTTTCTTCAAGTTATTATGGGTCCTAGTGACAGTTTCTCCAATTCAATGCTAAGTCCAAGGTAAATAGAGTCAATCTTACACATCTTCATCCTTCACATAGTAAGGCAACTTGAACATATTAAGATAATTATAAATATTATTAGGTAATTTTCATTATCAACACCATATTCTAGTCTAAAAATCCTTCTTATTCTTCACAGTTGAAACATTATCATGTTCTCTCTCCATACCTTTTTTCTTCTAAGGCTCAACTAAAGATCTGCCTCCAATATGAAGCCTTCTTTATCCCCTCCCAGTTGATAGTAATGACTTGTTGTATTTATTTATTTATTTATTTTGCAAAGACCCATTCTGAACCTGTCTTCTGCCTTGTTTTAACTGCACTCAGCTGGAAGGTTTATATCTTCAATCTAGAGGTTGGACAATAAGGGTAAATATATTTAGTATGGAGTGAGAAGGAGAGGGGTCTACAGAAACGGGTAACAATAGTTGGAACACCTTCCCATGAATATGATGTGAAATTTGCATATCCATAAGAGAAGAGATGGTTAGAAATTATTTTTGATGTGGAAGCATTGAAAAGACCTATCTTTAAGGGGAAGAATAACCAACCAAGGGCCCAGAAGGCAGCCAAAACCACTGAGTGGAGTGGTGGTACAGATGAGACAAAAGATGAAATCCATGAGCGCTCTCTCCCTCTTGAAAAGTATTAATGATTTTTGTGCAAATGAATCTCTAAGTATGTTATTGTCTAGTTGTTTATGGCATGTCCGATTCTTCATGACTCCATTTGAAGTTTTCTGGGAATTTGCCATTTCCGTGTCCAGCTCATTTAAGAGAGAGGAAATGAAGGCCAACAGGGTTAAGTGACTTACCCAAGGTCAGTCACACAGCTAGTAAGTGGCTGTCTGAGGCTGAATTTGAACTGAGGAAAATGAGTCTTCCTCATTTCAGGCTTGGTGCTCTATCCACTGTATCACATATAGGCCCCATATGCGTCCAGATTATATATCCACACCTAATTACTCTGAAATCTCCATCCCAAAGTCACATAAACATCATAAATTCATTATGTTTACAATGGCATTCATTATCTCTTCCCCTAAGTCCATTCCTTCTTCAAATTTTCCTTTTTAGTGAATTAGATTCATAAATACATTCTTTTTATGGACTTCTTCAGAGATTATCTGGGTATTAATTCAAAATGACGACCAAATTTATAACCTTGGAATAATACAGAACTCTTCCCTTTCAGGCACATGATATCTCTCCTCATCCAATCAGGATGTCTAGCTCCAACAAGACACTCCCATTTACAGACATTTCAATTTACTCTTTCAACCATTCTATGAATCAAGCAACCAATCAATCTGGACCTACTTTCTGTTCCCTGAACTCAGTTCTGTCACCTACCTCCAAATCTTTGTATACTGTTCCCTCTGCCTGGAACACATTTCTTCTCACTTCTGTCCCTAATACTTCTTACTTCCTTCAAGGACCAGTTCAAGTGCCATCTTTTAAAATTTTTTTTCCTGAACCCGTTGATTGTTAACATTCTGTCCTGCAATTATCTGTGTCTTTCTGTGCATGAATTGTATACAGACTATAAAATTCTTCAGTAAAAATGTTATTTTTTTCATTTCTTATTGGCTCATTGTTGGTTCTTAATGAAAATTTGTTTAATTTAATTTTAAGGGGTTTCCCCTCCAAGATCAAAGTAAAGTTACCACACTATGATTCATAACTATAACAATTTAATTTGGAAAATATGAAATGAAAAATGCAACTGGCATAGTATTTAACTAGTTTTTTTTTAAAACCCTAGTTCCATTCATTTAAAAAGGGGACATTTAAAATATAATGTCCAGAAATAAACTGGACTTTAAATTAATCAGAGAATAAGATATAACTGACCCTACCAGATTATTCCTAGACCTTAATCTAATCTGTAGCTTAAAGTTCAACTCCTATTATTCTATAACTTAACAGAATTTTGTCATTCAACTAATAAGCTTCTCCATTTTCAACTTCAATATTGCTACTGCTGCAAATTTGATTTTTATTAAGTTTTTCCTCTGTTGTAAAAGATGAGCTACTTTGAATTAACACATGGATAAATCTCTGAAGTCAAAAAGAATATAATTATAAACCAAAAGAAAAATTTACTTTAATTTCTAACTACTCAATACTTTAAAAAAAAAAGGATTCAAACAAAATTATGTTAATGGCAAACAAATTTGGTGCATATGACCTCACTCATTCTACAGGAGGCTCAATGGATTCTCTAATGAAAGAACAATTGTAATAAAACAAAAAAAGATAAGAAGGGATGAAGAGGTTGTGATCTACACCAGTATGGGAAGTAGGCCCTATATCAATGAGATTGATATTATGTGGGATGAGATTCAGTGTGTAATTCTCAGAGTAGTATTTGGCTTGAAACCCCAATTCTCAAGATCCCTTAGTATTACTATTCCTTAGAATAAAACTGCCCTGCCCCACCCCACCCCATAAAATTTTTTGTCTTCTTTAACTATTTCCAAAAAATCTTGAGAAGAGTTTATCTGTAGCCTGGGAAACATGCCAACTCTAGGAAAAGGGGCAAGATAAACTAAGGAGGAAAGAAAAGGGAGTTCCAATTGTATCTTTGCTGTCCCATTCTGAAAATCCCATGATAGTCATAGGTTTTTTGATCATGGGGTGTTTAGGGGTATAAAATGATGAAAATGATACACTGAAGATTAGAAATGTCACACACAAACACTTTCTCCCCCCTTTCCTCCCCACCCCCCCCTCCCCCGGACTGGACAGAGGGAAGGAGGAGGATCTTGCATCAGAATCATTATAAAAATCTGTGATTCTACATAGAAGGAAAGAGGACATTTTCTCCACAAAGAAGTAATTTGTATGGCCAGACAAAATTAATTCATTCTCATCAGTTTCTCCTTCATGGTCCAACTAGCCCCAAATCTTCATGAGGGGAATAAGGGCATCTGAGTCACTTTTGGTAGCCAGAAAAAGCCCAAGTTAGTTCTGTTTATAGAGTAATAAGCAGAGTTTACAGGATTCACAGTGTGAAGCCCCAACCAAACTAGTTTAGAGCCAAAATGTCATAAGGGCAGAAATATAAGGACTTTCCTAGAACTGTTTAGGGAGGGGAAGGGAAGGATATTTCTTCAACTATCAGGATGGTCTTTTAAACAGAAAAAGAATATTATAAATTGATATTAATAATCAAATGATACAATAATCAAAATAATTCTCAATAGCATTGCATAAAAGCCTTACAATAAAAGCTATTTAAGTTTATTCTAACTACATTGTATGTCTTTAAAGGACGATTACTGGGAGAAATTTGATATATACCTGTAATCCAAATAGGATTCTCTACAACATAATGCCCACTCCAAGGCTCCTTAGCAGTCAACATCCCATCTCTCTCGGGAGGTATTCGTGGATAATGGCTAGCCACTAAGTTCCAAGCAATTGTGCTGAAAAAATTTGGTTTGGCAAATGAGAAAGACCAAAATTACTTCATGACACAATTTATTTTATTTTTTATTGATATTTTTTATTTAATTAATTAATTTAGAATATTTTTCCATGGTTATAATTCATGTTCTTTTCTTCCCCTCTTTCCTCCCCATAATCAATGCACAATTCCACTGGGTTTTACATGTATATGACACAATTTAAACTTTTAGAAGCTTAAACTTTCCCAACCCAAACAGTTTTGAAAACTTTCAGACAAACTTCTTTCTTTCTATCCAAAGGGGAAAAAAAAAGCCAACAATTGTGAATAAAATGTAGCCAAAAACAATCTTCTTCTCTTGATTTTGATACTTCTCATCAAAAAACAGTTAATTACATTTTGTTTTATATTTTCTTCTTTTGATCTTCCAATTTATATCAAATTATGGAACATTTATTACCAAGGATGTGCTGCTATTTAACAAACAGCTTCCCAGGGGAAAAAAATGTTTGCACAACATAAATTTGAGTTTAATCTAATTTTCTCCATCACTTTTTAAAGACTAAACAATAAACAAAACATAAATCAAACCCTGATTTGTAGCATTAGGAAGTTTCCAAGGCATAAATAATCACAATGAACATTTTAACAATCAATTCTCCAAGTCATTTGAGTTGGTTCCAGCACACCCTTAAATATTATTTAAGTAGACTGCTATAAAAAGGTACTCACGAAGTCATTTGGCCATTCACATAATTCTGATTCAAGATGTGAGCCCAGCAGCCTCCAACTTCTTCAACTTTAAAAAAGCTACTATCTTCAGTTGACCAGAGTTTTTTGTTAGTCTTCAAAGAATCATTATCACTTTTTGTTCCAGGATAATGAGCCCTAAGACAAAAAAAAAGAAAGAAAGAAAGAAAGAAAGAAAGAAAGAAAGAGAAGAAAGAAGAGAAAATGATAGCTATTCATTTCTTAGATATTTCCATTTCTGAGATATTTCAAAACAATGGTGAAAATTTTGAGAAAGAATTGTAAATAAGCATACACACATATGTAGAATTACAATGAATTAACTAAAATAAGGTAAAATTTCAGCTATTCAGAACCCTTGGAAAAGGGGTTATTCTAGAGATTGGGAAAGCCAAATATCTCTTAAACCTGAGGTCTAATCCTTTAATAAAAGGTCAAACTTCATTCCCTAATTGACAAATGCTCAAGGGATATGAATAGGCAATAATCATATAAAAAATGTTCTAAATCCTTAATGATTAGAGAAAGGCAAATCAAAACAATTCCAAGATACCAACTCACACTCAGAAGATTTGCAAATATGACAGCAAAGGAAAATAATAAATATTGGAGGGGATGTGGAAAAATTGGGACAGTAATGCATTGCTGGTGGAGTTGTGAATTGATCCAACCATTCTGGAAGGCAATTTGGAACTTTGCCCAAAAAGTTTTAAAAGAACGCATGCCTTTTGATCCAGCAATATCACTACTAAGATTGTATCCCAAAAAGATTAAAAAAAATGGGAATGGATTTGTTTGTACAAAAATATTTATAGCTGCAATTTTTATGGTAGAAAAAATTGGAAACTGAGGTGGTGTCCCTAAATTGGGGAATGGCTGAATAAATTGTGGTATATGACGGTGATGGAATACTATTATGTTATAAGAAATGATGAAACTGTAGCTTTCTATAAGAACTGGAAGGACCTAAATGAACTGATGCAGAGTGAAATAAGTAGAACCAGGAGAACATTATATACAATAACTGAAACATTCTGGAACAATCAAATGTAATAGACTGTAAAAGTCTGTAAAAAGTACTTCAGACATACCTTAATTCTAAACAAGATAATTCATAATAATATAATTAATAGACATTAAAACCCACAGAATCACACAGCCTAAAAGCAATGTTGCATGGACATTCACTTGAGAGCTATTGTATCTATGAATCTAATTTCACACTATAATTCTGTTTCAATTAATGTTGTGCTTTTATGAAACCAATTTACTTCAACAATTGTTAATTAACTGTTACATGGGGCTAGGTTAGCACTGGTAATATAAGGATAAAAAAAAAGACACAGTCCCTAGAGTATAATCTAAACAAAAAGCAAACTAAGATTAAACGCTCTGAGGAATCTTGAGGTAGAGAAGAGAGAGAGGGGGATCAGCAAAGACCTCAGAAGGATAAAACATCTAAGCAGAGTCTAGGAGGAAAGGTTTCAAGAGCAGAGATAAAAAAAGGAGTCAGTTTCAAGAACATGGGACAGTTGAGTCAGGAGTCAGAAGGAAAAAATAATCAAATAGCTACAAATACAGATCTATCTTAAGGCTAGAAGAAGAGTTCTTAACTTGGGATTCAAAAGTTTGTGGTTTTTAGTATTTTAATAACTACTTCAATATAGTTATCTTTTACTTTAGGTATTTAAAACATTCTTTTTAGAAGGAGTCAGTTTGCTTCAGCAGAATGCCAATGGAGCCCTACCATCTAAATTATTAAGGATCCCAGATCAGAGGGGATGAGTGGGAGGAAAGGTACAACCACTGCTATAATGGATTGCTTAAGAGTCAAGTATTTGTGAGTCTGGGCAATCCTGGAAAGCAGGTACCATATCTTATTTAATTCTACATTTCTGCTCCTACCTAACACTAGATATCCCAAATAAGTAACTAGTAAGAGAATGTCCATTATTTCTTTGAAAGAGAAAAGTAATCTGGTTTCTCTTTCCCAGCACCTAGTACATCTTACTAGAGTTAGCTCTTGATGGATATTTCTTGTTATTTACCCAATGTTTCAAAGATGGACTAGCCTTTAGCTCACATTTCATCTAAAATAATTTAGAGATGAAATTATGATAGCACTTTCACTTCCATTTAAATAACTTCTAGCTAAACCATATTAATCATTAAAATGAATGGACCTTTTTTTTTAAGTTTCAAACTATTTTATAAATATCTTCAGCAGGTAAAAGGGCACTATAGAAATTTCCATTTTAATTGTAGTGTATGCAAAGTTTAAAAAGATTTTTAAATGCTAATTTTAACTACCCAAACTCAGAAGCTTTCCAAGTCTATGGTCTAAAGTGACTACACCAGTAAAGTTTCATTTGCTGAGAAGGGTTCAAATGTAGCTAAATACTTGATGGCCTCTGCTAACAGAAAGATCTACAACCATCATATCCAAAGCCAAAAGGCACCAGAGGCCTTGCCCTTTCTAGCCCTGGATAACAAGCACAGTGGTCACCTGCCATGAGGTCTTCTAGCTGTAGTTATTCCCATCTCTTCTACTCCCATTATGGGATTCAAATCCACAGTGGGCAATGAAAGTGAGGCTAGGAGTGCTAGAAGGACCCTAAGCTTTGCTATTCACTCATCCAGAGGCCCAGTCAAAACTATTCTTCACCTACACTCCCAGGTACCCAATGCTCAGAATAACAAGCCATTTGTTACTAACAGCACTTGTCCATAGCAACAACACTGCACTTGGCCATCCCAAGGTCTCAGAAGATGGGGGCTCCAATCAAGTTGTGCTTCCCCCATCTCATGACTGGTGAAAACTCTCTTTCCTCCTCCTTACTTCTTTGACTCAGTCAACCTCATTCTCACACCATGTCTTAGTAGGCCCTTCCCCTTCATATTTCTTATCTTCTTCTCTTACCATTTACCAGGCCCTCTGAAACTCCTGTTCTATTATTAACAAATCTTTCCTCTTTCTAGATCTCTCTTGTATCTATCTTTCTATCTTCTGACTTTCTGGCACTTCCAGAAGACACTTGATTCAGGGATACCTTGTCTCATGCTCCCCCACACTCTGGGCTATATAGATGATGCTCACCTTCTTCTTTAATACCCCTCCATACTTTTTCCTTGAATACTCCAGAAGTCTACATTACTCCATCCAGAACCTTGTCTTCTGATTTCAGGTCATTCTCATTCCTATCTCAAGAGGTTCACTGTCTCATTCATGGCCATTTCCATCCCAAATCCCATCTCCCAAAATCCAAGTATACCATCCCAATTCTCTTCTCTGGGTTCACCTGTTTTTCAAGGTCAAGGCTCTCTCCTTCATTCCACTGTTCTCTCTCATTTTTACTCTATCTTTATCTACCCACTATATTCTTACTAACTTCATGTATTTTTCAGTTCTCCCTCATCCTCAAAAAGCATCTATTTGAATATATCACCCTTTGCAAAGCCATTTTTCCTCTTGAATAAAGAAATTCACAGGATAATTGATCTAGAACAGGGGTTTTTATCTGGTTGACAAGGACTCAAAGCAGATTTCAGAGAGTTTATGAATTTGGATGGCAAAAGATAATTATCTTTATTTTTATTAAACTCTAAAGTGAAATTTGCCATTTCTCCAAACTAAGAATAGAGGAAACAAAATATTAATTAAAAAAAATACAGTTATCACTGATCTCTTAACTGCTAATCTAATTGCCTTTTCTCATCCTACTTTATTCTTCTATAGTTTTTCACATTGTCAACAACACCTAGTACTAGAAATTCTCCACCTATTCCCCATCATTTTGACACATTCTGATAGCTGCCAGGTTGTGTCTCCTCTTTCTTCTCATATCTATATTCTTCTCTCTATTCACAAGACTATTTACCCCAGTTCAGAACTTCATTCCCTCACAGTTCAATTGTGAACCACACCCCACAACTGCTCTGATTTCTATTTCTGGTTTTTCCCTTCTCCAAAATATCATTCACAAAACTGCTAAATTAATATTCCCAAAGACTCAATTCTTTTGCTAGTAAAAATCCTCAGTAATTCCCTACTACCTCTAGGGAAAAAAAATAGAAACTCCTGACTAGTACTTAAAACTCTCCACAGATTGGTTCCCCTCTTCTTTTCCAAATAAAAAGATTGATCATATCTCTTCTCACCTAGCTAAATTGGACTACCAGCTGTTCTCCAAGTTTGAGCCCCACAGAATCAATTTTTCAAATTGTAGTGATAGAGAGAACTTTTGAGAGTCCCTTGGACAGCAAAGGGATCAAATCTGTCAACAGTTAAAGAAATTAATTCAGGCTATTCACTGGAAGGTCAAATATTGAAACTGGAGAATAAATACTTTGGCCACATAATAAGAAGCAAAAACTCATTGGAAAAGACCCTGATACTGGAAAAGACTGAGGGCAAATGAAAAAGAGAACAGCAAAGGATGAATTGAATAGAGAGTTGTCATGGAAGCAATGACCATGAACTTGAGACAGACTTAGGAAGATAAGGGAGGATAAAAGGGCCTATCATTTTATATAGTCTTTAGAGTCATGAAGTGTCAGACTCACTAAACAACAAAAACAATCTTCCATCCCCAAACAAATCTTCAGTTTGAACAATTTAGGCTGCATACCTGAATAAGTATTCATTCTTCACCTCTGCCCTTTAAGAATCTGGAGCTTCCTTCAAGGATAAGTTCCAGTACCATGACCTACATGAAATCATTCCTGAACCTCCCAGTTAGTTGTTAAAAGTTCTCTGCTCTCCCTCAATTTTTCTGTATTTATAATTTATAGCATGATATTCTAAAACAATCTAATCTTCTTCTAGGTATTGTTTTATCTTTATATTCCTAGCATCTAGACAGTGTCTTAGACTAAGCAGGTACTTAATATGAAGTGTTATAATGAACTGAATTGAGTAAACAATGTTTTCTCCACTGTTAATCACAAACCTTGGAATATCATTCTCATCTTACATGAGAGACAATGACTAAAATTTTTAAAAATAATTATAAGGATATTAGAAGTCAGTCACTTAAGCTTTTTCCAAGTGGTTCTGTTAACACCTTAGACTAACATAGGAAATAAGTAAGCTTTAAATTTGCAGATTCTAGTTTCCTTATTCCCATCTGAAATCAGAAGAAAAGGGGCTGCTTTATTTGGAAATGTCTTTCCTACATAACCTTCTCCCTCTCCAGGTTATACATTCCTTCCCCCATGAAGCTGTCTCCTGCTCAGGGGTTCCCTAAACTTATTTATAATAATAATATATATAATATATTATATACATAATATATAATAATAATATAATAATGGATAATTAAAATTATAATAGTAAAATAAACCTATTTAAAGCATGTGAATCCCTTTCACAGGCAAAGAATATGTATGAGTATGTAAATCTTTCTATGTATAGAATATACATATATGTAATATATATCTAGTGGCTAAAGTTTATCAGCTAGCTATTGTTCATGAAAAATTTTTAATATAATCTGTGTTGACATTTTCCTTCTCATGTTTTGTTTTCGTCATTAGAGACTCTAAAAATATAAAGAATATTTTGAAAATTAGCCCTAGAAAGGAGTAAACAAGCAAAGTTTCATCGCATTGTCAAGTCTAAACTCTACTTTAATGAGCTACCATTCCCTAATGAAGACAGAAAGTATCAGCTAAACACAGGCTGAAAAAAGCATTTATCAATACATATACAATCATTTTTTTGGTCAACTGCTAATCATAAAAAAATGGGATTTAATGTATTGAAGGAATCTTAAAGACATTCTAGGGTGACCAGAATATTTTGGAGAGAAAAGAACTAAGCCTAGAGAAAGGAAATGATTTGCCCAGGACCACCCATTTAATCAGTAGAAGAGCCATAACTCAGTTCCAGGTCTATTCTGTCTCATTTTCATTCCACTCTACTAATATGATATCATACATCATTTCTTGACTAAAAGACAACAGGACGAATGAATAGCATCACGTTCACATTAACTCACTTAATCTATAATTTTAATTTCATTGGATCATAGGATTAAAGTTAGAGCCAGAAGTTATTTATAGGTCATCTGGTCCAACCTCCTCACTTTATACATGAGAAAACTGAGGTCCAGTAAGATTAAAAGAATGCCTGAAGTTATATAGGTCATAAGTAGCACAGCTATTATAGGAAGTATAGTATAGGAAGTATAGGGAGAAGAGAAATGGGTTGCAAGAAGAAAGAGGGTTTTGCAAAAGCTGGCCACACACCAGGAACTAATGATGTTAGATTCTGGAACACAGAGAAGGGATAAAGAGTGAACACCAACAGTTGCTGGAGAGCTCTTGGACTTCCTGTCTCTGGAGCTGAGGAGTGTGAATTTTAGATTTATTCCACCCTGCTTAGTCTAACAAAACAGGAATGTCTACACCCCTACTTAAGGATTAAGTATTGAGAAGGATGGCCTATGACAGACATGTGCTAGCAAATGACAAATCAGAAACAATTGACAGACCCCCTGGGCTGTCCTAAGTCAAGCTTAAGCTACCATTGGTACATGTGAGAGGCAGGAAGTGATGTAAAAAGTCTACATATTTCACATCACTTCATCTCTCTGGCTTTCTATCATGGAGAGGTGTCTCCGGTGCTTGTGGCAGAGAGGTGGCTGGTGGCAGGGTGCTGAGAGTCTTGGTATCTTGGCAACACTACAGCTATTGTCTGGGTTTGGCAGTGATCATCCTTGATAAAATACTGGGAGAAGCTTAGTAGCCTAGTTCAGGTGAGGCATCTTCTCTGAGCTCTCTTGAAGGTTAGGCTGATCTTTTTTTTTTCCTTTTAGTTTCCCTAAAAATGCCATCCTCCTAGGAGGCCCCTCATCTTGGAGGAGGCCTTGTGGCTGGAAGGTCTCTGAACTCCACTTGGTTCGGGCTAGGCTGGAGAAATCCTATACCCTTTTTTCTCTCTCTCTTATTCTTAATTCCTTCCCTCTATATTAATTAAACCACCATAAAATTTCCAAACTGACTTGAGTATTTTATTTGGGATTTGAATTAAATCCCTGGCGACCAATTAAATTTATTCTCAGTCTCAACCCTAAATTTACCCTTACAGCCATTTTTGAATTCCTGTCCCTTGGAGCTGAATAGACTCTGTTGTTCCTGACTGAAGGAAACCTTTCCTTTGCTTTAAACCAAACTGTTCCTATATGGTGATTGTATTTCTGTCTGCTAAGAAGATTTGTGACCAGCTAGCCTGAACAAAACTATCAAGCTGATGAGGCCAGAGACCAACTCCAGCCTAGCTCAGCTAGAGTGAATCCAACCATGCTGGATTCATTCCTAATTATATCTGAAGACCTGTTACAACCTACAACTCAATGTGGGAGGATTAAATAGTGTCAGGTTTAGCTAGTCAGCCTTTGGCATCTAGACAGACAAGTTATAGCCTAGGGAGCATGAACAAAAAAAAAGAAATCTCCATGAGGAGATTTTAGGAAGGTGGGAGGCTAGTGAGAATCCCTTAGCTATAGATAAACCTAATTCCTTGATCCTCCCTGTCTAAAACCTTGTTTCCCAAGAATAAATTCCTATTCCTGTTTTCAAGAACTTGTCTGAAGGATTGAACAGCACACTGGTCCTAGTGAGACAGGCTCACAGGCCTATCTCACTGGGAGATACTAAGGACTTCAATAACCTTATTATCTCAATAATATCTTCAACAACATCCCTATTAGGTCAGTATTTCAGAAGTAAATTTCTCCCTTCACTGTGTCACCTTTTTAATGTCATCTCTCCTTGACCAAGAGGTCAAATACCACTGGGTAAATTGAGGTATAGATAAGCCTTCAGAGAAAAGAAGCTAAAGAACCAAGGAACCAACAAGACAAGAAGCTGATTCCACAAGCACTAACCCCCCTGGGTGGCCCAGGCAAATTAAGAAACTATGATTGGTTCTTGAGATGTGACATGTGAGTTAGTGGGTGGAGAAAAGAGCTAATAAGGTCCGACCAGGAGCCAATCTTGGTCTTCTGGTAGGAGTGTGGATAGCAGAATGAACCCTTGTCAGAGTTTTAGCTAGAGATCCAAATGGGGTCTGCAGATTAGAAAAGCTAAGTATATCTCTACCTCTCTCCTATCTTTCCCTCTTTTTACTACTACTACTTTGATTTAATAAAGTTATTAAGCTATTATCAGCCTCATAATTTTAATATACTACTTATTTATGTATACAGTGTGTATACATATATACACAATATTGTCTATGAAGTGGAATATAGGAGATAATTTTCTACACAAGAGAGTCCAGCTGGTGCCTGTACTCCTTGCTGCCAGAGAGGCTAGGGCTGACCAACAGTAGGACAAAGGCAATAAGGTATCTGTACTGAGTTCAGCACCAATATGGTGGAGGGGTTGGAGGGAGAAGGTAGGTGATATGGAGAAATCAAGTTGCCTAACGAGATATGAACTAGCCCAGAAGTATGAAATCATCAAAGCTTCTGTACCAATCATCAGTAGGATCAGGGAATCAGCCTGTAAGTAGCTACTCTACTTCCAGCCTTGGGGAGGTAGAAAGTTGTTGCTGTTTTTTAACTGTTTTTAATTGTTTCTAACTTTTTGTGACCTTATTTAGTGTTTTTCGGGGCAAAGATATGAGATGATATGCCATTTCCTTCTCCAGTTCATTTTACAGATAAGGAAACAGAGGCCAACAGGGTTAAGTGACTTACCTAAATTCACACAGCTAATAAATGGCTGAGGCCAATATGAATTTAGATTTTACTGACTCCAGTTCTGGCACTGTCCTCACTACCATTGAGATAGGAAGACTCAGTATCAAATAAATAATTAAATGGATGGATGGATGGATAGATAGATTAGGTGGATTGATGAATAGATAGTTTGGATGATTGAATAAATAGATTGGATGGATAGATAGATGATAGATTAGATAGATAGATAGACAGATAAATAGATAAAAAACTAGTTTAAATTTTTGAAAAGGAACACCCAGAATTAATGGTCAGATACAATATCATTACATTGGAATATTAAAATATGTTGAGTTAAAGGTTTCATGAAATGTTTACCTTATTTAACACTTGTAAAGTTTAGAATAAAAATAAATTTCATGAATAAAACGTAGATATTTAGATATCTTTCAAGAGAATAATGGGAATTGAACTCTTAAGTCACTTTTACTGCTAAATCATAATAAAGGATTCTGTAAATATTCTGTAAGCAGAACAGTAAATATGTTCCTTCAATGGTTTTATAAGAAAAATGTACTGTAAAATGAAAATAGATTTTAAAATATATAGACTTTTTACTCATTTTAATATAGTCACCTCCTGATGTTGCTTAATAAAATACCTACCAGAAATGGTATTACTAATGTCATTACTATTAAAGTCCAAGTTATAGAAAAGTTATGAATATAAAATCATGAATTAAAAAAAAACTCATTCTGAAATGTCAACCATATTTAACAAATAAAGTAAACTCCAGATGCCATTTCTCCATTTCTAAGTTGTTCACTATTATTGCATAATTTCTAACCACAGGAACACAAATCAAAGTTTCCAAGCCATAAATAAAAATAGGTTTATTGTAAGAGAGCCTGTCTCACAATAAAGCTGGATTTCTAATGAAGACCAAAAGACCCTCCAATACTGTGAGAGACCTTCCTATATACACTGCAAAATATCACAACTTATATATCAAGTTAAATGTAGATCTGGACATACTTCTCATTGGTAGAGAAGTCGCTTGATGGAAAAAGGGGAGGATGATGGAGCCTGAACTAGAGACACAAAGATAAGACTGAATGGTGTTGGGTGGTACTAGGCTTCTAACCTGGATCAAGCCTATTTCAAGACCATGATTATTGCTGAGGGTGCATGATATAGCAATTTGAAGGGTAGTGCTGACACTAAAGGCCTATGCTAAAGCAGTTATTTACTTAATTCAAAACCTTAATACTTATATTAAAATAATCATAAAAAACCTACTAAAATCATGACTTGTGTAACTATCTTAAAATTACAATTATGATTAATTCAAAACTGCTGCTAACATTAAAATCTAATCCTCATATAAGGGGGTAGGAGATTTTTCTCTCACATAATGAGATTTTGATACTCTGCTTCAATCCTTGCTCTACATAGATTTTCCTTAAAAATAGATCTGATCATATTCTTCTATTCAAATTTCAGTGGCATCCTTATGACACCTACAAATGAATATTAACTCAGTTTGGCTTTTAAAGCCTTTCACAACCTAATCCTAGCTCACCTTTCCAGCTTCATCATACAGTGGTCCATATTCCTTTCTTGAACTCTACAATCCAGCTAAATAGGACCTCACAGACAACCGTCCATCTCCCATCTCTGTTTCTTTGCACTGACTGGGCCCCATACCTGGAATACTCCCCTTCTTCCCTCGCCTTCGTAAAATTACCTTCTTCGTTCAAGAACCAGTTCAAGCACCATCTACAACTCTTCTGCTTTTACTCACAAGCTGCTGAAGAAGTTTGAAGAAACCATGCAAATGGATTCAGTCAGCCACAGATGATTTGTTCTCAGTGAGGCATGCAGCAGAGTGGACAGACTTTTTTTTCCTCTCTAATTTATTTTCTATCTAACAATATACAGAAGCTATTTCCAATCACCTCTTCTCTCCTCAAGCCTCCCTTCTATAATTGAGAAAATAGAATATTTGTCATGGGATTCCTTTTATCCCCTTCTCTGTGTCTCACACTGCTTTTGATAGCAAGTCTCACCTCTTCCTCCCTTACCAGTCTGTAGAAGTAATTCTTCCTCTCATGATAATTAACCCCTCCACATGTACCACATGCTCTCTAGCATACTGCCTGTAAAATAAACCTTTCTTTCTCTAATCTTCAATAGATCTCTTGAGAAAATTTATTTACTTATTAATGAAATTTATCCATCTTATCTTCATGCCTCCTATCACAGAAAATATCAACCAGGACACGTTTAAATAAATTAAGTCTCTTGTTGCTTCTGCCTTTCAGTTCACTCTCTGGAAGTAACTTTCACAGATTTATTCTTTCAACATTATTTCTGTAGCTGTGAATATTGTTCTCTTGGTTCTACTCATTTCACTGTTCATTATCCCATGTAGTTCATTCCAAGTTTTTTGGTTTTTATAAAGCTCATTTCTTATAGCATAGCAGTATTCCATCCCAATCATATGCCACACTTTGTTTAGTCATTCTTCAATTGATGGGCATCCCCTTAGTTTCCAATTCTTTACCAACACACACAAACACACACACACACACACACACAAATTCCATAAATATTTTGGAATTTAATTGATCTTTATCAACAAATTCCTTCATTGCTGCCTACAAAACTGTCCAAGACTCCTCATTCTGGAAAAAAACCCTCACTTGACATACCATCTCATTAAACTATCTCCCTAGATCTCTACTCCCCTTCTCAGCCAACTGTCTATCACACAACTATCTATACTCATTATTTCTTCTCAACCCAATAATCTGGCTTATAAAACTCAACTGAAATTTCTCCCTCCAAAGTTACCAATGTTATCTTTAATGTCATATCTAATGGCCTTTTGAATTAATCCTCATCTTTATGGATCTCTCTTTAACATGACACTATTGACCACTTTCTCCTCTCTTGAGTTTTTGTGACACTAATTTCCCTCAGTTCTCCCATGTCAAATTACTCCTCAGTTTCCTTTGCTGGCATTTATTCTTGTCATGCCCTCAAACTGTGATTTAAACCAAGATTGAATCCTGGGTTCTCTTCTACTCTTTCTTTAAATGCATCACTGACTCTGTACACAGACTTCTATATCCTACCTTAATCTCTTTCCTGATCTCCAGTCACACATCTTCAATTGCCTGTTAGAGAATTCTAATGGATGCTGTTAAGTGTACTTTGATCTGGTGATGAAACTCAACATGTCTAAACAGAACTCATCTTTCCTCCCAAATTCACTCTTCTTTCAATCACCAACGTTTACAACATCAGGGTTATTATACTCAACTCCCAACTCTCATTCATCTCACATATTGAATCAGTTGCCGATTCATGTCATTTCTACTGTCCCATGTCTTATATTCATTCCTTTCTCTCTACTCACTTGGATACCACCCCAGTTGAGCTTCTCATCACTCCCCACCTTGATTATTTCAACAGCCTCAGAGTTAATATTCCTGTCTCAAGTTTCTCCTCTCTCTAATCCTTCCTCCAGAAGTAGTAACTGACTCAAAAAGAAACAGATCCTGATCTGCATAATGACTTAAATACTCACAAATTACCATTATCCATTGTGTGCATTAAATATTTAGGGGGACCGCCCAATCCCAGAAGATTTAACTAATGGGGTGTCACAGTCATGTGTCTTAGTTCGCCAGCATGGCAGAGATTTCTGATTGGCAAGAAGTCAAGGAATGTGATATGTAGGGTCTAAGGTGAAACCCTGGCCAACTAGAAAATCATAGGGAGAGGTTTAGACTGAGCTTAAAAAGTCAGCAAGTGAAGTAGTCTGGGGACTCTGCCATTTCTTGGCTTGTGGAAGAAGCTCTCAATCACTGTTAAGCCATCCTAGTGCTTATCTATGTAAGCCATCTCTGGCAAATAGTCAGTAGAAAACTGCACCAGTTGGGACCACTGCTGGGCTGGGAATCCAGGAACTAAGACTTGCAGCTGAGGCCAGGTTGGTTAGGTTAGGTAGTTAGGCCAATAATCTAATTTCCTTCTTTTCTCTTTACAGGTAAACACTTATAAATTTAGTATAAAGTCTCCAAGATTAATTTTTATTCATTACACTATGCTGCACTGGATTTTGAGTTGTCTGCCTCTGATCTAGAGAACTTTTCAAGTGATACTTAAAAGGTCCAGATCTATCAATGTCAATTCCAAATAAACTCCAATGTCTCCTTATTAACTCCAAGATCAAATATAAGCTCTTTTGTTTAGCTTTTAAAGCCCCTGACTACTTGGTCTCAACACACCTTTACATCATTAATCCACTCCACACACTTTATAGTATAGTCAACCATGACTTCTTTTTTTTTTTTTTTAAACCTTACCTTCCATTTTGGGTTCCAAGGCAGAAGAATGGTAAGGGCTGGGCAATGGGGATTAAGTGACTTGCTCAGGGTCACACAGCTAGGAAGTGACTGAGGTCAGATTTGAACCTAGGACTTCCTGTCTCTAGGCCTGGCTCTCAACCCACTGAGCTAACCAGCTGCCCCCTCAAACCTGTCTTCTTACAATTGCTCACACATAATACTCCATTCTCTCATCTCTGCATCTTTTTACTGGGTTTTTCTCCAAAACAAAAATCCTCTCCCATTTTACCTCTGACTTAGAATCTTGTTTTGTTCAAAATTCTGCACCTGCACCTTCTATTAAAGCTCTTCCTGATACCCCACACCTCTGTTAACATCCCCCACCGCAAAAGATCACATAACTTGTATTTGGTATGTATTTATTTACCTATATATGCTCTTTTCCCTAATAAAGACCCCTAGGGCACAGATTATTTCACTTCTGTCTTTGCATTCCTGGCACCTAGCATTGGTACCTAGGACGTAGCAATCATTACATAAATCTTGTTGATTAATGAAGACTAATAAGGGTAGGGACAAAATATCTATTTTTCAATTTTCAGATCTTCACCCAGAAAAACTAATATTGTTTCCTACCCAAAGTGAGTATTTAATACACATTCAAGTTTTTCCCAATGGCCACTCAACAGTTATTCAACAAGTGTTTAAGTATTACTGAGTGCTAAGTACTGTGATAACAGTTATAAAATTAGATGATAGGCTAACTATGGCTAAAGGTCACTTTTAGCTTGAAAATGCAAAGATTTGAACCTGGGATCAAGGAACTAAATAGAAAGGAGTAGTGGGGAAAAAAAACTGAATCAAGGTAAGATTGCAAATCTAGATAACTTTAAAGTTGGCATCAAAGGAAGCCAATTTCACTTAATAACAACTTTATAATTCCTAACAATGGAATCCTGCCACATAACTTAATTTAGAACTGTTAATTTGGAATTTCTAAATCAATGAATTAGACTCCTTTGTATCAGATTAAAATTTTTCCTATATTTATGCCATGACAAAAAAAAAACATAAAAATAATACTAACGTTAAAAAAACAAACATACAGACTTCCGGTTAAGATGGCGGCTTAGAGAAAGCTGAAGTTCAGATCTCCGGAAAACCCTTCCCGACCGATCTCAAACTAGAAGCTCCTAAGGCGCCGAAATTCAAAACGATCAACAGCACAGACCCTGGGAACCCTCCTCCTGGACCTGGACCCGGTTCAAAAGGTACGGCTCCCCTTAAAAGCCAGAACCCGAGATCCCTCGGACCTCAGGGGTAGGAGCGCAGAGTCCAAGGCTCCCGGAAGCGGCAGCCGCGCCGGGCTCAGAGAGCAGGGTCTGAGGAACAACAACCCTCAGGGTCTTCTACCCAAGTCCCAGTCCGGGTGAAAGTTACTGCCTGAGGCTTCCGCTGCAGAGAGCCTGTCGGTCAAAGAGCCGCTAGGTCCGGGTGAAAGTTACTGCCTGGGGCCTCCACTGCAGAGAGCTGGTCAAAACAACAGCAACCCTCAGGGCGGGCAAGACAGCCTCACGGGCTGGATCCTGCTATCCAAGTCTCAGTGAAAGTCTGTGCTCTCGGAGCTTGGGGAAGCGGCAGCCCATCCCCCCCAGGCCGACGAAACAGCCTCACGGCCAGGGATTCTGAAGGCAACTTCCGGAAATCGAGCCAGGGGGAGAGTGTGGCCTCGTGGTCCGACCCTTCCATTCCAGTTCCAGTGAGGCATATTCAGTTTAACCCAGGGAACGCTCATAGAACCACAATCTGCCCAGGACTAAAGCCTCTGATCACCAGACAAAGACAAGAAAAGCCAATCCTCCACGTTCAGAGATGACAAACTCCACAGAAGCACAGAAGCCCCAAAATACCAAGAAAAATAAGAAGAAAGGGGCGACTCTGGACACATTCTATGGAGCCAAAATACAAAATACAGAGCAGATAGAAGAAGATATACAAGAAAATTCTCCAAAATCTTCCAAAGGAAATAGAAACTCTCCACAAACCCATGAAGAATTTGAATCAGAAAGGACCAAAAAGATGGAAGCCCTCTGGGAGGAAAAGTGGGAAATGATGCAAAAGAAATTCACGCATCTACAAAACCAGTTTGACCAAACTGTAAAAGAAAACCAGGCTTTAAAGCAAGAACTAATAAAGCAAAGCCAAAACACCAAGAAATTAGAAGAGAACATAAAATATCTCACCGACAAGGTGATAGATCTGGAAAACAGGGGGAGAAGAGAAAATTTAAGAATAATTGGACTCCCAGAAAAGCCAGAAATAAACACCAAACTGGACATGGTGATACAAGATATAATCAAAGAAAATTGCCCGGAGATTCTAGAACAAGGGGGCAATACATCCACTGACAGAGCTCACAGAACACCTTCTACACTAAACCCCCAAAAGACAACTCCCAGGAATGTAATTGCCAAATTCCAAAGCTATCAAACAAAAGAAAAAATCCTACAGGAAGCCAGAAAAAGACAATTTAGATATAAAGGAATGCCAATCAGGGTCACACAAGACCTTGCAAGTTCTACGCTGAATGATCGTAAGGCATGGAACATGATCTTCAGAAAGGCAAGAGAGCTGGGTCTCCAACCAAGAATCAGCTACCCAGCAAAACTGACTATATACTTCCAAGGGAAAGTATGGGCATTCAACAAAATAGAAGACTTCCAACTTTTTGCAAAGAAAAGACCAGAGCTCTGTGGAAAGTTTGATACCGAAAATCAAAGAGCAAGGAATACCTGAAAAGGTAAATATTAAGGAAAGGGGAAAAATGTTATCTTCTTTTACTCAAACTCTCTTCTATAAGGACTACATTTATATCAACCTATGTATACAAATATGTGGGGAAAATGTAATGTATAAATAGGGGGTAAAGAAAGACCAAATAGAATAATGGTTCTCACACAAAGATTCACAGGGGAAGGGGAGGGGAAGAAAACTCCTATAAGAAGGAGAGGAAGAGAGGGGGGGGGGTTTACTTAAACCTCAATCTCAGGGAAATCAACTCTGAGAGGGAAAAACATCCAGATCCATTGGGACCTTGAATTCTATCTTACCCAACAAGGGTAAGGAGAAGGGAAAACCAAGGGGGGGAGGGTGAGAGGGAGAACAAAAAGGGAGGGAAAGAGAGGGGGGAGGGGGAGGGAACAAAAAGGGAGGGACTAAAAAGGGAAACATCAAGGGAGGGGACAAGGGGGACTGATTCAAAGTAAATCACTGGACTAAAAGGTAGAGCCGAAGAAGAAAAGGTTAGAATTAGGGAAGGCAATCAAAATGCCAGGGAGTCCACAAATGACAATCATAACTTTGAACGTGAATGGGATGAACTCACCCATAAAACGTAGACGAATAGCTGAATGGATTAGAATCCAAAACCCTACCATATGTTGTCTTCAAGAAACACACATGAGGCGGGTTGACACCCACAAGGTCAGAATTAAAGGATGGAGTAAGACCTTCTGGGCCTCAACTGATAGAAAGAAGGCAGGACTGGTAATCATGATATCTGATAAAGCCAATGCAAAAATAGACCTGATCAAAAGGGATAGGGAAGGTAATTATATTTTGTTAAAAGGGACTCTAGACAATGAGGAAATATCATTAATCAACATGTATGCACCAAATAATATAGCACCCAAATTTCTAATGGAGAAACTAGGAGAATTGAAGGAAGAAATAGACAATAAAACCATACTAGTGGGAGACTTAAACCAACCATTATCAAATTTAGATAAATCAAATCAAAAAATAAATAAGAAAGAGGTAAAAGAAGTGAATGAAATCTTAGAAAAATTAGAATTAATAGACATATGGAGAAAAATAAATAGGGATAAAAAGGAATACACCTTCTTCTCAGCACCACATGGCACATTCACAAAAATTGACCATACATTAGGTCACAGAAACATAGCACACAAATGCAAAAAAGCAGAAATAATGAATGCAGCCTTCTCAGATCACAAGGCAATAAAAATAATGATTAGTAATGGTACATGGAAAACCAAATCTAAAACCAATTGGAAATTAAACAATATGATACTCCAAAACTGTTTAGCTAAAGAAGAAATCATAGAAACAATTAATAATTTCATCAAGGAAAATGACAATGGCGAAACATCCTTTCAAACCTTTTGGGATGCAGCCAAAGCGGTAATCAGAGGCAAATTCATATCCCTGAAAGCTCATATTAACAAACAAGGGAGAGCAGAGATCAATCAATTGGAAATGCAATTGAAAAAACTCGAAAGTGATCAAATTAAAAACCCCCAGCAGAAAACCAAATTAGAAATCCTAAAAATTAAGGGAGAAATTAATAAAATCGAAAGTGATAGAACTATTGATTTAATAAATAAGACAAGAAGCTGGTACTTTGAAAAAACAAACAAAATAGACAAAGTACTGGTCAATCTAATTAAAAAAAGGAAGGAAGAAAAGCAAATTCACAGCATTAAAGATGAAAAGGGGGACAGCACCTCCAATGAGGAGGAAATTAAGGCAATCATTAGAAATTACTTTGCCCAATTATATGGCAATAAATACACCAATTTAGGAGAAATGGATGAATATATACAAAAATACAAACTGCCTAGACTAACAGAAGAGGAAATAGAATTCTTAAATAATCCCATATCAGAAATTGAAATCCATCAAGCCATCAAAGAACTTCCTAAGAAAAAATCCCCAGGGCCTGATGGATTCACCTGTGAATTCTATCAAACATTCAGAGAACAGTTAACCCCAATACTATACAAACTATTTGACATAATAAGCAAAGAGGGAGTTCTACCAAACTCCTTTTTACGACACAAACATGGTACTGATTCCAAAACCAGGCAGGTCAAAAACAGAGAAAGAAAACTATAGACCAATCTCCCTAATGAATATAGATGCAAAAATTTTAAATAGGATACTAGCAAAAAGACTCCAGCAAGTGATCAGAAGGATCATTCACCATGATCAAGTAGGATTCATACCAGGGATGCAGGGCTGGTTCAACATTAGGAAAACCATCCACATAATTGACCACATCAACAAGCAAACTAGCAAGAACCACATGATTATCTCAATAGATGCAGAAAAAGCCTTTGATAAAATACAACACCCATTCCTATTAAAAACACTAGAAAGCATAGGAATAAAAGGGTCATTCCTAAAAATAATAAACAGTATATATCTAAAACCAACAGCTAATATCATCTGCAATGGGGATAAACTAGATGCATTCCCAATAAGATCAGGAGTGAAACAAGGATGCCCATTATCACCTCTACTATTTGACATTGTACTAGAAACACTAGCAGTAGCAATTAGAGAAGATAAAGAAATTGAAGGCATCAGAATAGGCAAGGAGGAGACCAAGTTATCACTCTTTGCGGATGACATGATGGTCTACTTAAAGAATCCTAGAGATTCAACCAAAAAGCTAATTGAAATAATCAACAACTTTAGCAAAGTTGCAGGATACAAAATAAACCCACATAAATCATCAGCTTTTCTATATATCTCCAACACAGCTCAGCAGCAAGAACTAGAAAGAGAAATCCCATTCAAAATCACCTTAGACAAAATAAAATACCTAGGAATCTATCTCCCAAGACAAACACAGGAACTATATGAACACAACTACAAAACACTCGCCACACAACTAAAACTAGACTTGAACAATTGGAAAAACATTAACTGCTCATGGATAGGACGAGCCAATATAATAAAAATGACCATCCTACCCAAACTTATTTATCTATTTAGTGCCATACCCATTGAACTACCAAAATACTTCTTCACTGATTTAGAAAAAACCATAACAAAGTTCATTTGGAAGAACAAAAGATCAAGGATATCCAGGGAAATAATGAAAAAAAACACATATGATGGGGGCCTTGCAGTCCCAGACCTCAAACTATATTACAAAGCAGCAGTCATCAAAACAATTTGGTACTGGCTAAGAAACAGAAAGGAAGATCAGTGGAATAGACTGGGGGAAAACGACCTCAGCAAGACAGTATACGATAAACCCAAAGATCCCAGCTTTTGGGACAAAAATCCACTATTCGATAAAAACTGCTGGGAAAATTGGAAGAC
This sequence comes from Monodelphis domestica, assembly GCF_027887165.1. Classification (NCBI taxonomy): domain Eukaryota; kingdom Metazoa; phylum Chordata; class Mammalia; order Didelphimorphia; family Didelphidae; genus Monodelphis; species Monodelphis domestica. Next base: position 235,961,048 of record NC_077227.1, on the reverse strand, counting down.
AGTGTGGGAGAGACTAGGAATAGATCAACACCTCACACCCTACACCAAGATAAATTCAAAATGGGTGAGTGACTTAAACATAAAGAAGGAAACCATAAGTAAATTGGGTAAACACAGAACAGTATACATGTCAGACCTTTGGGAGGGGAAAGGCTTTAAAACCAAGCAAGATATAGAAAGAATCACAAAATGTAAAATAAATAATTTTGACTACATCAAACTAAAAAGCTTTTGTACAAACAAAACCAATATAACTAAAATCAGAAGGGAAACAACAAATTGGGAAAAAATCTTCATAGAAACCTCTGACAAAGGTTTAATTACTCATATTTATAATGAGCTAAATCAATTGTACAAAAAATCAAGCCATTCTCCAATTGATAAATGGGCAAGGGAAATGGATAGGCAGTTCTCAGATAAAGAAATCAAAACTATTAACAAGCACATGAAGAAGTGTTCTACATCTCTTATAATCAGAGAGATGCAAATCAAAACAACTCTGAGGTATCACCTCACACCTAGCAGATTGGCTAACATAACAGCAAAGGAAAGTAATGAATGCTGGAGGGGATGTGGCAAAGTAGGGACATTAATTCATTGCTGGTGGAGTTGTGAACTGATCCAACCATTCTGGAGGGCAATTTGGAACTATGCCCAAAGGGCGACAAAAGAATATCTACCCTTTGACCCAGCCATAGCACTGCTGGGTCTGTACCCCAAAGAGATAATGGACACAAAGACTTGTACAAAAATATTCATAGCTGCACTCTTTGTGGTGGCCCAAAACTGGAAAACGAGGGGATGCCCATCAATTGGGGAATGGCTGAACAAACTGTGGTATATGTTGGTGATGGAGTACTATTGTGCTAAAAGGAATAATAAAGTGGAGAAGTTCCATGGAGACTGGAACAACCTCCAGGAAGTGATGCAGAGCGAGAGGAGCAGAACCAGGAGAACATTGTACACAGAGACTAATACACTGTGGTATAATCGAACGTAATGGACTTCTCCATTAGGGGCGGTGTAATGTCCCTGAACAACTTTCAGGGATCCAGGAGAAAAAAAACACCATTCATAAGCAAAGGATAAACTATGGGAGTGGAAACACCGAGAAAAAGCAACTGCCTGAATACAGAGGTTGAGGGGACATGACAGAGGATAGACTTTAAATGAACACTCTAATGCAAATACTATCAACAAAGCAATGGGTTCAAATCAAGAAAACATCTAATGCCCAGTGGACTTACGCGTCGGCTATGGGGGGTGGGGGGGAGGAAAAGAAAATGATCTATGTCTTTAACGAATAATGCTTGGAAATGATCAAATAAAATATATAAAAAAAAAAAACAAACATACAAACAAAAGCATCAATCCATCTGGTGCAGATTTTTTATCAAAGGAATATTTAATTAAAGGAAACAGAGAACAGATGACTCTGTAAAGATGTGGAAAAGACAGATAAACTCATGATATATAGAGCAAAAACAGAAAATAACAAATCTCAAGCATTTCCTACCCAATAACTTCAACGGCGTCCAGGAGTACAGGATCAAATTGCAGGAAAGCAGAAAGGGGCTGCCAAAGCTGATCATTGGCTATGATTTTCACTCTGTTCAGTTGTTTTTGATTAAGCACCTTTCTTAGGGTCTTCAGCACGAAAAAAGCATATATACAAAAAGCAAAAGCAATAAATGGATTTTAGAATTTATTAAATGACTCAGAAATAACTAATGGCATTAATTTTTAAAAGAATAATACCATTTTAACATATACCACAACTTGTTCAGTCATTCTCCAGTTGATGGACATCCCTCCAGTTTCCAATTATTTGCCACCACAAATTATTCCTATAAATATCTTTGTACATGTAGGTGATTTCTACCTATTTTTAATCTCTTTGGGATGCATACATAGTAGTGGTATTGACAATTCAAAGGATAGAATTTTATGGACCTTTAGGCATAGTTCCAAATTGCTCTCCAGAATGGTTGTTTTAGTTCACAGCTTCACTTACAGAATATTAGTGTATGAATTTTCCCACCAACATTTATCATTTTCCTTGTCATACTAATTAATCTGATAGGTATGAGGTAGTACTTCAGAGTTGTTTGAATTTGCACTTTAATTAATATTTATCTGGAGAATTTTTCATATGACTAAAGACATGCTTTAATTTTTTCATCTGAGAACTCTTTGTTCTTATACTTTGACCTTTTATCAATTGGGAGGACTTGTATTCTTATAAATTTGATTCACTGCTATCCACGTCAAGAAAGTGCTGTTGGAGTAAGAATGTAGATGGAAGCATATGATTTAGCACTGGTTTATATAAGTATTTATATATGTATTAGGTTTGTGGTTTTATAAGCTTCATTTACAAAAATAATATTGAAACCTGTTTTCTTCATAATGGCAGTAAGGGCTAGGCAACAAGGGCCCACGGTCACACAGCTAGGAAGTGAATGAGGCCAGATTTGAACCCAGGATCTCCCATCTCTGGGCCTGGATCTCAATCCACTGAGCCACCCAGCTGCCCCTGCAAACCCTTTTTAATTTAACGTAGTTAAAATTATCTATTTTATCTGTCTTAATGTTGTCTATCTTGTTTGATCATAAATTCTTCCCATATCCATAGGTCTGGCAGACACTATGTTGTGCTCCTCTAATTTGTTTATATATAGCATCACAATTTATTTCTAAATCATATGTGCATTTTTACTTTATCTTGTTTTGGGCATGAGATGTTGCTCTGTGCCTGTTTTTTTTGCAATGGTTTTCCAAATTCATAACAGTTTTTGTCAAATAGGGAGTTCTCTTTCCAAACTCTTGAATCTCTGGGTTTTTCAAACACTAGGTTGCTGTGGTCATTTACAACTCTAGTTTGAGTGTCTAATCTAGTCTATTGGTCAATGACTCTATTTCCCAGACAGTATCAGATTCTTTTGATGGTGGTAACTTTACAATACAGCTTGAGATCCAGTTTAGGCTACCTTCCTTCATTTTGTTTTCATTAATTCCCTTGGTATTCTGGGCCTTTTGTTCTTCCAGGTGAATTTTGTTAATATTTTTTCTAGCTCTATAAAAACATTTTTGGGTAATTTGATTGGTATGGCACTGAATAGGTAATTTAATTTAGGCAGGATTGTTATTTTTGTTATATTTGTTTGGCCTGCCCATGAGCAATTAATATTTTCTAGGTTCTTAGATTTAGATTTTTGTGTGAAAAGCACTATGTAGATGTGTTCATATAGTTCCTAAATTTATCTCGCTGGGTAGACTCCTAGGTATTTTATGTTGTCAACAGTTATTTTAAATGGGATTTCCCTTTTTCTCTCTTACAGTTGGGTTTTCTTGGTTGCATAGGGAAATGCTGATGATTTCTGTGGGTTTATTTTCTATCCTGCAACTTTGCTAAAATGGTTAATTGCTTCAATTAATTTTTTGATTGATTCCCTAAGCATATCATCATATCATCTGCAAAGAGTGATAGTTTTATTTCCTCATTGTTTAGTCTAATTCCTTTAATTTCTTCTTTTATTGCTATAGCTAGCATTACTTGTACAATATTGAATATTAACAGTGATAATGGGCATTCTTGCTTCACTGGTGATCTTATTGGGAAAGCTAATTTATCCCCTTACAGATATTTTTACCCGGTTTTAGGTAAATACTATCAATCGTTTTAAGGAATTCTACATTTATTCCAGTATTCCCTAGTGTTTTTAATTGGAAAAGATGTATTTTTTCAAAAGCCTTTTCTGCATATATTAAAATAAACATAGTTTTCATTGGTTTTGATATTGATATGGTCAATTATGCTTATAGTTCTCCTAATATTGAACCATCCTTGCATTTCTGATATTAAATCCACCTGAGTCATTGCATATGATCCTTGTGAAATATTGCCAGAATCTCTTTGCTAGTACTTTATTTAAATTTTTGCATCCATATTCACTAGGGAGATTGACTTATACTTTTCTTTCTCTATTTTTTTTCTTCCTGATTTAGGTATCAACATATCATATTTGTGTCACAGAAAGAATATGCTTAAATTCCTTCTTTGGCTACTTTTCCAAATCGTGTATAAACTATCAGAATTTATTCTTTAAATGTTTAGTAAAATTCACTCATGAATCTATCTGCCTGTGGGCCCATGGGGTTTTATCTGAGGTAATTCAGTGATAGCTTGTTCAGTTTCTTTTTTCTGAGATAGGGTTGTTTATTCTATTTCCTCTTCTGTCAGTCTTGGCAATTAACATATTTTAATATTCATAGATTTATTGGCATAGAAAAAAGGCAAAATACAGCCCAACAATTCCCTCTTCATTTTTTTATCCTCTTGGTAATTTGCTTTTCTTCTTTATACTATTTGATGATTATTTCTATGATCTGGTCTTTGACCCACTCATTTTTTTAAGAAAAGGCTATTTAGTCTTTTTCCCCTCTGAGGATCTTAGTTGAATATAAATTTTATAGCATTATGGTCTCAAAAGGATGCATTTATATTTCTACTTTTTTGCATTTGGTTCTGAAGCCTTTATGTCCTATTACATGGTCAGTTTTTCTGAAGGTGTCATGATACTATTGAGGAAAAGGTATATTCCTTTTTATTCACATTCAGTTTTCTCTAGAGGTATATCAAATCTAAACTTTTCTGAAATTCAATTCACCTCCTTAATTTCTTTCTGGTTTATTTTTTTGTTGTTGTTGTTGATTTACATAGTTCTGAAAGGGAAAGTTTAGTGTTCCCTACTAATATGTATATATTTTTTTTATTTCCTCTTATAACTCACGTAACTTCTCCTCAAGGATTTTGGATGCTATGTCATTTGGTGCATACATTGAGTACTGATATGATTTTATTGTCTATGGTACCTTTTATCAAGCTATAATTTGTAATATTTTTCCTTATCTCTTTTAATTTGATCTATTTTCTGGAAAAACAAACAAATAAACAATCCTTGATCAATTTTCACTTTTGCTCTGTCTGGAGTTTTTAAACTTTAGCTGAAACACAGCATATTCTGCTCTAGCCTTGTACTTTTACTCTGTATATGCCTCCTTGCTTTAGATGTGTTTCTTGTACACAACATATTTTAGGATTCTGGCTTTTAATTTACTCTGTTATCTTCTGCTTTGAGTTAATTCATCCTTTTTATATTCATAGTTATAAATACTGTGTGTTTTCCCCATTTATCTTTCTCTCTCTCCTTTCAGCCTTTTCCTGTTCATAAATGTTTTGTTTCTGATTACCACTTCCCCTGTTTACCCTCTCATTTGTCTGTCTTCCACTTCTATTATTCCCCCTCCCCTTTTTACTTTCCTATATTGTAAGACAGGTTTCTATAGCCAAGGGTGTACCTTTTTCCCACTTTGTGCCAATTCCAATGAGAGTAAGGTTCAGGAATTGCTTGTTACTGTCCCATCCTATCCACACTGTATTCTTGATTGATGTGTCTCCTCATGTGAAATAATTAATCTCTACCTCTTTTACTTTTTTCCCAGTGTGTTCTTTCTTATCCTTCAATTTTATTTTTTATCTATCATCTCATCATATTCATCTTACTCCTTGGGCTCTCTATGTATATTCCTATTCATTGCCCTAATAAGGATAAAGTTCTTAAATATCTTCAGTACTTTGAATATTCTAAATATTTTAAATTTTTTAAGTATATCAAGTCTCATAGATATCTTAAGTGTCTTATTACTGTGAAGACAGAATTGTCTATTTTCAGTTAAACCAATCAAGAACTTAAAGTACCCCTACTTGACACTAAGTAAAAGAGTTTTCTACCCTCTCCTCCCCTATAGGAGTAAAAATGCCAGGATCCCTGCTTCAACCACATGATTCTACCCCCAGGCTTCTGGGGAGCAGCTTTCAGGCCTCATGGGTAGGATGTCAGCTTCTCTGAGCTGGCCTGGGGGCAAAAAAGGTTTGCTAGTATTTTATTCTTGTTGGATTTAAAAGCTTTTCAGGATTAAAGGAGCACTTTTAGTTGCTTCTGTTTCCACTGACTATTCTCCTTATTAGAGACATGTGAGGTTTGGAAAAGGCCTTAAAGAATTATGGGCTGTGAAATAGAAGTTTGTGGGGGCAGGGTTGCTTCCTCCCTGAGGCAAGGACCTGGAAGGGGGAGAAGGGGGAGTAGAAGCTTAGAAGAGGCTATCCAGATGGAGCCCTGAGGATAGGCTAATTATTGTCTAAGAAAAAAAAAACACCCAGCTCACTCAGCTGCAGGTAATTCAGCTGTTTTTAGTTTAAGGGGCAAAGAGAGGGGGGGAATTGTTTTTTAGTACTTATCATTCCTCACAACAAACAGGACAACAGCTGTAGCTTGTGGCTAATCTGTTTTAAACTGCTCTACCAACTGAGAGTAGAGAAAGAACTTCCAACTCCAGAATTTAGGTACTAAAGACCTGACTTAAAGATAGTAAAAAGTGAAGAAAATTGAAAAAGATTGGGGGTAATCAACACAACCTTTTTGATCAGCAAATTAAATGTAAGAATTTAAAATTTAGGTTTTATGCTAATATGAAAGTTCTAAAGTAATAATGTGGTTGCCAAATTTAAAAAAATTAACTCTTTAAGTCATGAGTCTGTTAGCTGCTCTTTAAATTTAGTTTGATAGAGATATAGTAAAAGAGAGAAATGTAGAAAGGAAGTAGAAAGTATTACCTAGCTGGATACCCTATAATTTTCCTCTCATTTTTGTGTGAGAATGAATCAAAGAGTCCTTTTCTCCAATTTTCATAGCTGTTGGTGTGATTAACAGTACCTAAAATGGACCTTCCCAGAAAGGCTGAGTTGCTCCAATGCACTGAAAGTTCTTAATGTACACCTTGTATTCTGGGTTTAGGTCATGAAGTGAGAAGTCTATAGGACCTACTTGTACTGCAGCTCTGAATTCCTGGAAGTCTCGCAATTTGGTCTGCAAGTTCTATACATAGGAAGCAAAAGAAGTGTCCCCCCTAGTAATGATGTGTATGTAGGAGAAAAAGGCTTAGCCTGTATAGGGAGATGTTCAAAAAACATCTCAAATGGTAAGATGAATAAAATCTCCACTGGGCCTGCTTAGAAGATAAAATAGAGGAAGGGGAGAAACTTCAGGCCATTTTAAATGAGTTTCAGTGCATGAATTTACCAATCATAATTTTAAAATCATTGTGAAGATAAGATTAACTCTCTCCTTGTCTATTTTTAACTAAACTAATCAAGAACTTAAAGTACCCCTACTTTACCCCCTACTAAGAAGAGAGTTTGAAAGTCACTTGCTAGAGCAGGTGACAACTCCAGAGGCCACTGCCCCACCCCTGGGCCACAGTGATAAGCAACTGAAAGACTTAGATTGATTCCCATAAAGTGGGAAGGGACAGGAAGTGGAAAAAGGATGATAAAAACTCCTGAACTTCCAGTCCAAGGGATGTCTCCTTTGAATTTCTCCATTGGAGTTCATCTTTGGACACTCTGTGTCAGTGAGCTGGACTTACAGAGGAGACTCTTTCCCTGGATCCTACATTAGTTTGTTTAGTGAGTAGCTGGCCTTCCTTTCCTGGAGGAGGCTGAGTTGGTGGAACCCTTGCTGAAGACACCACCCACTACCTGGTTTCCTGGCTTAAGAGACTACCACAATGCCACATGGAGATTGGGACTTAAGAGCCCTGACTTCTTTGGACATAAATTATAGAGTACCTAGCTAGGCAATACTTTCTACTTCCTTCCTACAGTTCTCTCTTTTTAAGTAGGGGTACTTTAATTTCTTACATTACCTTCCCATGTAGTAGTCAATTTGGCCCCAAAAATTCCACTGAGTACATTAAGTATCTTAAGTACATCACTGAGGGAGATATCATAATTATCTTTATCACCTTCCTATCTAGTCAAATAATCCCACTGATTATTTTGAGTACCACAAGTACCTTAGATATTTCTTGTAACATAGATATCTTCAGTATCATAAGTACCATTTTCCCTTGTAGGAATTCAATGAGTGCCACCTGATTGAGTCCCTTGAGTTTTCTTTTTTCTTTACCTTTTTATACTTCTTTTGAGTGTCAGATTTTAACCATCAAATTTTCTTTTCAGCTCTAGTCTTGTTATAAGGAATGCCTGGAAACCCTCTATTTCATTAAATATAAATTTCTTCTCCTGGAATATTATGCTCAGTTTGGGTGGGTAGGTGATTATTGATTTTAGTCATAAATTATTTGCCTTCCAAAATACCATATGCAATGTCTTCTGGCTCTTTAATGTAGAAAATGCGAGGTCCTATGTAATCCTAATTATGGCTCCTTAATACTTGAATACTTTTTTTGTTTGTTTTTTTTTTCTGGCAGCTAATAGGATTTTGTCCTTGGCCTGGGAGTTCTGGAAATTAGCTATGATAGTCCTGTGAATTTTTAATTTGGGATCACTTTTAGGGGGTGATGAATAGATTCTTTCAATTACTATTTTCCCTTCCTGTTTGAGAATATCAGGGTATTTCAATCATTTGTCAGTTATCTCTCCTTGATCCATTTTCTAGGTCAGTTGTTTTTCCAGTTAAAAATTTCAAGTTTTCTTCTATTTTTTCATTCTTTTGAATTTCTTTTGTTTCCTGATGTCTTAAGGAGTCAATAGCTTCCATTTGTTCAATTCTAATTTTTAGAGTACCATGTTCTTCTTTTGATTTTGTACTTCCTTTTTGGGGAAGTTATTTTCTCATTTGAGGTTTTGCACTTCTTTTTTAAAATGATATTTTCTTCAATGAATTTTGTTCTAAGCCACTGACTTTTTCCATTAATTTTCTTTTCTAAATTTTTTTCCAAATGTTACTCTTTCTTCAAACACAACTTCCATCTTAAAAATCAATATTATGTATTGTTTCCAAGGCAGAAGAGCAGTAAGGTATAGGTAATGGCAATTAAGTGATTTGGCTGGAGTCACACAGCTAGGAAGCATCTACGGTCAGATTTGAATGCAGGGCACTTTGTATAAAGGTTTGGCTCTCAATTCACTAAGCCACTTAGCTGCCCTTTGACTATTTGTTTTTTTACCCTCTTTTAGAGTTCATTTTGAACCTGACATTTTGGTCATCTCTGTTGCTCTAAGTTTTCTAGTCAGGTTTTTTCTTGCTCTTTTACTCATTGTGTGTGTGTGTGTGGGGGGGGGGTTACAACTTTTGCCAATATGTTGAAGCTCAACTCTATTCCTGGGATGAGCTAGACTGCTTCCAGGGTCCCAAACTGAGTATTTTACAGATGTTGTTTGAGCCAGATCCCATTGGGTTCAACCCTCTCCTCTCATGGCTAGACCTTAGTAGCCTCAGTTCCTCCCAGTGCTGTTCATGCTGTGTTGTGCTAGACTCTGAAATGGCTAAATAGTGCTGAACTGCTATTTCATTGTCTCTGGAGTTAATTTATTCTAACATGAAACAAATGCTAAGACACTAAAGTGATTAAGCAATAAAGTTAAAAGCAACATATTATACAAATATTTTAGTGTTGCTACAGCTTCAATTTCAGTGAGCTCATAATTTTACTTGTTTGCCAACAGTACAGAAATAAAGCATTTCAAGGTACTACAAACCTTTATATACTGATTTTCAGGTTCTCTGTCATTCCAAATCTAAAAAACAAAACAAAACTTTAAATAAGGTTGAAATATAAAAGTTCAACTGTAAAACAAGAGCCATAATAAATGGAAACCTTTCCCCATGTTTCAAATTATGTGATTATCACTTTTCTTACTTTTAGTCCTTAGAGAATATAAATATTTATGGTTTATAAAATATTAGAGTACCTTTAATGAAAAAAAAACTTTTATTTTAAAAGAATTAGATATGCTACACAATTTATTAGAAACCTGGGGGGGGGGAGGTAAAATCAAAAGAAAAATGTCAAAACAACAGGTTGAGAAAATTAATCCTTTTCCTACATTCTTAAGGGCAGGTCAGATATTAGTCAACAAACTATATTTTAACTTGTTAAATAAACATTCATAAAATATATTACTAAGTCAAATAGACAAATCAAATACTTAATGGCCACGGGAACAATAATAGCAAGGAATACTAATGAAATCCATTAGGATTAAGATGAGACAATTACAGAATTTCAGAGGCACCCTGACAAACAAATCCATTTTCCCTCTTTTACAGATGAGGGAACTAAGGCTCAGAGATTAAGTAACTTGCTCTAACTCACGTAGTTATTTAGTGACAAAATTGAGATAAAAAACAGCTCTCCTGTTTCCCAGCCCCTGATGGATATACAAAAGAAGAGAAGAGACTGAATGGCAGTTCTGAAGAAGTAAAGGTCATTTACATTACCAAAGGAAAAAATTAGATAGATGACAAGAAGGACCAGTTACATGATGGAATGTAGTAGCATCTAAATATAAAATTTAACTAAAGATGCAGGGTAAAAAAGGAAAAAAATGAAAGATAAATTCAAATATATTACTAACCCCAATATAATCAATGTCCAATTTATGATGTTTTTTAGCACCCAATATCCAAGACACAACATATAAAGCAGTCATTGTCATATTGGCATAGGGATCACTTCTACCTGGATTTAGCCAACCAGGAAATGACCAAGGCAATCCTAAGAAAGAGATAATCAAAGCATAAAAGGCTAAGTTAATAGAGCAAGTCAATCAACATTAAAGCAATACTTAGTTTTTTACATGCAAACACACATCTGATGAATTTTACAGACAGAATAGGTATCCATATTCTTTTCTAAAAATACTAAAAGTATTTTTTTAAGTGGAAAACAAAATGTTTTTTGATATTCAACACCTTCTCAACGGTCAATTGCCTCTCCACTTTGACTGGAGGCTAGAGGGTGGGACATTAAAGTCCTCCTGAAGTCTTCCTTGATAGTAGCCTCAGAACTGTCCAGGTAACCCCATTTTTCTTCAGTTCCTCTATATAAGCTACCTCTTAGAGTTTCCTTTTGTGTATTATTTTCCCTATTAGATAGTAATCTCCTTGACAGCAGTGTCTACCTAGTATCTATAAAGCACTTAATAAATATTTACTGAATTTAGGAAATGTGCCTACTGCTTCAGGGGATAGAGGAGAATATTTTTTAAATTTGGTCAAATCTATCTGATTCTAAACCTCAAGTTGAATGTCAATAATAAATTGGTATAAACTCACCAAAAGATCATTTATATATATATATATGTACATATATATACACACACATACATATATACATGCATGTGTCTGTGTTTATAGTATATAAACAAATATAAAGTATTTTATAGTATATTTTATTTTATATAATGTATATCATATCTACTTACATTATATATTTCTGGTATTATATGATATACCAATTATAATATAGTTAATAGAAGAGAATATATTAATATAATAAACACTATCTCATGAGTTATTACATATATGTAATTGCATATTATATTATATGCTTTAGAGTATTATATAATATATATTATGTTATATAATAATTTTATATACACTATATTATTGAGCACTATATATTTACTATACAGTAGTATATATTTTATATTATTATATAATATACATACTTTATTATATAGTATAACACATGTATAATATATATGTGCTACAATTATTATATTACCATTTTGAAGATAGAATTAACTCTCCCTATCCAAACAAGAACTTAAAGTACCCCTACTTAGTAGCTAGTTAACCATTAGGTAAGAGAATTCATAAATCACTTACTAGTTCATACCCCCAAAAAAACACAAGCACTGCCCCTCCTTAGACAGTGCTAGGCAAATTGGGAGACTGAAATTGGTTCCTGTAAAGAAGAGGAGAGACTGGAAATGACATGAAAGAAAGGATATAAAAGAAGAGATGAACATGGTCTGGCCCTCTTTCCTTCCTTCGTTTTTGGAGAGGCTGGTTCCTTGGCTCTCTTGACTTCCTTGGTTTTGGAGAGTCTGGTTCCTTGGAGAGACTCTTCCTTGGATTCTGCATCTGTGAGTAGAGCTGAAGAGACCACTGGGACTTCTGGCTGAGGATTACTGGGAAATCCACATGAATATTGGGACTTGGGGAAGCCCCTGCCAGGGGCTGAACCAGACTTCACTGGAGCAGCACTTAGAGCTGGTAGGCTAGAACAGGCTTTGTCTCCTTCCTATATTTCCCACTTTCACTATCTCTACCTAGTTGTAAATAAAAACTGCTAATAGTCATTTTAACTTAGGGGCTAATATTTTATCAACAGGGACCACAATATTATTTTTTTAACTCTTATATTGAGTCGAAACCTAAATTTAATCGCTACACCATATATAATAATTACAGTAATAATTTAATGATCTCTCAGGGAGTTTATACCATTATATTATACTATAGATTATATACAGACAGATACATATTGGCAGGCAGGTCAGCATACAAGTAAACAACATAGAGTGCTATAAAAAGGGATTAAAGGAGAACCCCTGGGTTGATAATATTGATTAGTTTATGTGAACTGATGAACTACCAGAGAAACCCCTTCCCTATCTGAGTGGAGAGCTAATAGCTGCTCTCTATCTTAGCCTGGATTACTAAAAGAGAACTTGAAAGGGTAGATTGTTACAGAGCAGAGATCACTTCAGGAAATTAGGATTGTATTGGTTGGCTAGGAAATTTTGAAGTAACTTAGCTCTTCCCTAGATGATTTCTTACTCTGAACAGATCTGCAGAGGGAAACCAGTAATGGATGCCCCAAGAAATTTGACTTTACTTGGGGCTAAAATAAAGCTCCTTCTCCCCAAAGTCCTTTCACCCTCTCATGACTGCATATGAATTTTAATTTAAAGATGGTTTATTATACAATTAGCTAGGGAAAGATTGAGAAAAAAGGAAAGCAGAAGATCCCTAAGCTGAATGTCCAGACTGGACTTGAGTCCCCCGGCTTTGGCCACCAGCTGGGCCCAGTCTGGAAATCAATTCTTCCCTTTCTCTTCTTTCTATACTATCTTAAACTAATGATTAAAAGAGGCTTGAGTCTTTAAGAGAGGGTGTTACAAAGGGAGTTACTTTATCTTCTGGACTGACACATAGCCTGCTTGCCAGGGAACAAATTCCTCTTGAGTTAAGCTGAAAAGTCCTGTCAGTCACTAAGATCATTTTAAGATGGAAACCAGAAGTGTTTATAGACACCAAGGGTGTTGAAGTCAAATGGCAATACACCTGGAAATAGATGAGATTCACTATCCAGAGTTCAGGAAAAGCTCTTCACCCCCACAAAGCTTGTGACTGAACCTCCTCTCACAGTTGAAAATCCTTCCTAGAAGACTCCTCTCCAACATTCTGACTCTCAGTCTGTCAATCATGTTTTTTGCCATGTTCCATCTCCACTATGTATTAACATTTTCTCTTACAGTGCTAGATTTGGAATGAGGGAACCCGAAACTGAATTCCATCTCAATCTTAGTCCCTCTGTGACTTTAAAGAAATCAATTAATCTTTCTAATTATCAGTCTCCACATTTTTAAAATGAGAAGTTGGCCTAACTGCCTTCTAAGATCCTCTCTAGATCTCAATCAATATTCATATATTTGTAATGTGAAAATAGAAATAACAGAACTGATTTAGAAAGGATGTCAAATCTTAAGTTAGTTAGCTAGTTAGTCATCCTGAGACAATACTTACTCTGATAATGTTTCAATTGTTCACAACACTCTTTGAAGACCTTTTCTACAACTACTCTGAGTTTAGAAAATGTACTCTTAAAAAATGCCATGTGAATTTATATATATATATATATATATATGTTAATATATATACACCTTGTTCTATAATAAAAATTGATATTAATGTTCAGCCTTTTAGATTTTTGATTTAGGCTATTAGCCAAGTCATCTGAATCTCCAGTGAATGACTGAGTTGTTACTAGAATGGATTCCAATAATTTGGTTTATTTCCCAAATCAAACTCACGGTCAAAAAATAAAGAGTAACGCCATTATAAAGTAATGAGAACTTAACTGATCTGGATAATAAGCAAGCTCTGAAGTAGAACCAAAATTTAAATTTCTTACCAATAAGTGTAATATTGGGATTCCTCTTCTTAGCTTCCTTCATTAACCACCATTCATAGCCCCGGCTATAGGTCTCCTCATCTCTATGGGGCATATGAGAGGGCTCAGTGCCATCTAAACAGAACAAAGGGGGAAAAAAGAGAAAGAAATTTTTAGTTTACAGCCCTTCAAACTATGCTAGATTCACCTAAAAACACACTTCCAAGAAATAGTATTCCAGATTTAAATCTGAAATTGAAAAATAATTTCATAGGAAGATTTCTTAAATGATTGGTTAAAGTTTAATATTTAATATATTTCTTATAATTAAATAATATGCACACAGAAATAAGTATTTAGAGCTTGCTTAGAACTTTTAGTCCTTAGAACTTTTCAGGATCATGTGAAGATGGCCAAGTAGGGTGTGAGAATTCCTTGCTCTCCAAACTCCTCCACAAACAATCAGAAAAAAACCTCTACAGAATCATTGCTAAAAACTGCAAAACCAGATGAAAGTCAGGAAAGAAGCTGAGCAGCCAAGGACAAATAGGGAGGAAGGTCTCTCTGATTTCCCTACCCTCAGTCTCACCAGGTCAGGCAAATAACACCACAGAATCAACAAGTGCCAAGCCCTAGTGCAATGGTGGGAAACATTTTGGAGACTGAGTGCTGCCCCGCCTCCCCCCTATTCCAGAACAAGTGTCATGTCATGCCCAACCACCCCCACCCCCACTCCTCCCACCCCCCTTACTTACCCCAGATTGTGGAGGAAGGAAGAACTCCTATTGGGAGACTAAGCAGAGGGATGGGGAATAAGAGGGGGTTGTGGAGAGGAGGGGGAGAAGGGCCCAAACCTCTGCTCCCCTCTAGTTATGTGCCACACTGTGAGCTATGCTTCCCTCAAACCTAGCTTCTCTCCAACCCCACAACAGGAATCACCAGACTCAGTAGGCTGTTGTGAACATGGCATGTGAACCTTCCCCACCTCCCCCTGACCCAGCACCTTACCCCAGATAGAGGAGGGAGGAAGTGTTCCCATTGGATACTGGGCAGAGGGATGGGGGAACTGAGCAATGTCCTCAGGCGCATGGAGAGAAGGAGGGAAGCAGCTTCACCCCAGTCCCTTGGGCATTCTAGGAAGGAAATCTGTTGGGTGACTGCAGGTATGCCCACAGAGAGGGCTCTGCATGCCCAGTTTGGCACACATGCCATACATTTACCTTGACTGCTCTAGGGGACAGAACTGGCAGCCTCACTTGTCTGATCAACCTGTGAGTTCATATCAACAGTGGCCAATACAGGCAGAGCCCACAGGCAACAAGCCCTAGGTGAGATTGCATAGGCTAAAAACTTTGCCCCAGAGATCTTTACTAATCCACAGCAGGGGATGGACCATTGATCAGGGAAGGGCTTTGGGGACCCAAGCAAGCTGACCACACATCTATTCTAACTCTCATCAGATCTGGGTTAAAGAGGGAACAACACAACTAAATGGGTTAAAGTCTTCTTCACTTACAGAGAAACAGGAGGGAAAGGGGATAGAAGGGAGGGACTAAAAGGCCCCTTCACAGGACTAAGAGAAAAGAGGGCAAGGAGATGAGGACAGAGAGGTATACAGAGAAGGGGGAAAGGAAAAAGGAGGGACCTTAAGAAGGACACACTAATTTAGAACTAAGGGGGCAAAGGGAACAGTTTCAATTAGGAGTACAAATTGGAGAGACCATGGACAAAATAAGTTGGACATCTGAGGGAAAATATAGCAAAAAGAAAGAGGACAATGAAGAAAAGCAAAATGGAGACAAATTATAACTTTGAATGTAAATGTAAAATGAATTCACCCATAAAACAAACACAGATAGCAGAATGTATCAAAAACCAAAACCTAGCATTGTGTTGTTAGTAAGAAACACACTTTAAAAAGAGAGAAAAACACAGAGTAAAAAATAAAGAGCTGGAACAGAATATACTATGCCTCACCTAATACAAAGAAAGCACCAGTAGCAATCATGACCTCTGACAAAATTAAAGCTAAAATAAATATAATCAAAAGACAGAAACAAAGAAACTATATTATTAAAAGATGCTATAGAAAATGAAGTACTATTGATATTAAATCTATATGTACCAAATGTTACAGCATCCAAATTTTTAAAAGGAAAAGCTTGTCAGCTACAGAAAACAAAACAATAATAGTTTTGGGGTACTTCAATTTTCTTCTTTCAGATCAAGAAATATAATAAAAAATAAATAGGGAAGAAGTCAAGCAGTTGAATAGAATCTTAGATAAGTTACACATGATAGTTATCTGGAGAAAGCAGAATGGAAACAGAAAGGAGTATACTTTCTTGTCAGTAATACATGGTACATTTACAAAGATGTACCATCTATTAGGGAACAAAAACATTATTGTTAAACATGGAAAAGCAGAATATTAAATGTATCCTTTTCAGACAATAATGCAATTAAATTGTATATATAAGGACTGATCATGGTAACAAAAAAGTAAAAACTCATTGGAGACTAAATAACTTAATCTTAAAGAATGAGTCCTTAAATAATCTTAAAGAACAAATCATAGAAACAATCATTTCATTATAGAAAATGATCATGAGATCACATACCAAAATCTATGGCTATATTTGAGAAAAATGTTTATCCCTGAATGTTTGTATTACTAAAACAAGGAAAGAAAAGATCAATGAATTAGGAATGCAATTTAAAACTAGAAAAAGAACAAACTTAAAATGCCCATGAACACCAAATTAGAAATCCCAAAAATTAAAGGTGAGATCAAACAAATTGAATGTAAGAAAACCAATGAAAAATTAATGAATAAATATAAGAGTTGGTTTTATGAAAAAAAATCAATAAAATAAATAAACCAATGGTTAATATGATTTAGAAAAAAGAATCACTACCATTAAGCGTGAAAAGGATGAATATACCACCAAGGAAGATGAAATTAAAGCAGTTCTTTATTAGGTATTACTTTCCTCAATTATATGGAAATTTAACAATGAAAGTGAAATGGAAGAATATTAACAAAAAAAAGTGCCTAAACTATCAGAGAAGAAAATAGAATATCTAAATAAATCTATTTTAGAAAAGGAAACTGAATAGGTCATAAATTAACTTCCTAAGAAAAAAAGGATCAGGAACAGATGGATTTACAAGCAAATTCTACCCATTATTCAAAGAACAACTAATTCCAATATTAAATAAATTATCTGAAAAAACAGGCAAAGAAAGAGCTTTACCAGAATCTTTTATGACACAAATTTAGTACCAATACTTAAGCCAGGAAGAGCAAAAACAGAGAAAGAAAATTATAAACCAATTTCACAAATAAATATGGATACAAAAATCCTAAATAAAATACTAGCTAAGAAATTACAACAATATATCACAACAATTATACATTGTGGAAAAATAGAATTTATACCAAGAATGCAAGGATGATTTAATACAAGGAAAACAAACTATCAACATAACTGATTATGCTAATAACAAAATAATAAAAAACATAATCATATCAATAAATGTACAATGAATAGATGAAGAAAAAAGTCTTTGACAAAATATAATACTTGTTCCTATGAAAAACACTGGAAAGCATGGGTGTAAATGTATTTTTTCTTATAATGATATGAAATCAACCACCTAAAACCATCGGCAAGTATTATTTGTAATGTGGAAACCAGAAGTCTTCCAAATAAGATCAAGAATGAAACAAGGATGCTCATTATCACTAATATTATTTAACATAATAATAGAAATGCTAGCAAATAGCACAAAGAAAAGAAAATGAAACTGAAAGAATAAGAATTAGCATAGAAGTAATAAAACAATCAGTTTTCACTGACAATATTACATATATATTACTAATATATTTTTAAATACTAGATAAAAAGAAATATATAAATAAAAATTAAAATCCTAGAGATTCAATTAAAAAGTTAGTTGAAATAACCAATAATCTTAGCAAAGTAGCAGAATATAAAACAAACCCATTTAAATCATCAGCATTTTTATATATTACTAACAAGGTCCTCTAAGAAGAGATAGAAAGAGATATTCTATTTAAAATAGCCACAGATACAATAAAATGCATGAGAGTATGCCTGCCAAAATAAGCCTAGGAACTATACAAACATAATTATACAACAGTTTTTAAACAAATAAAGCTAAAGCTAAATAACTGGAGAAATAATCATTGCTCATGGATAGGCAGAGCCAATATATTTTAAACGACAAAGCTACCTAAACTAATCTACTTACTCAATATCATCCCAATCAAATTACCCAAAAATTATTTTCTTGAGCTAGAAAAATTATTAAAATTCATTTCAAAGAACAAAAGATAAATAATATCAAAATAATTGATGAAAAATGTAAAAGAAGTAGGTCTAGCAGTGCCATATTTTAAACTGTATTAAAAAGCAGTAATTATCAAAACTCTCTGGTACTGGCTAAGAAAGAGAAAGGTAGATCAATGAAACAGGACAGACATATAACAAATAGTAGTAAAATATTACAGCAACCTTGTATTGACAAAAAGTATAGATCCAAGTTTTGGGGATAAAAAATTATATTTTACTAAAAATTGATGGGATAACTAGAAAGTACTTTGGCAGAAACTAGATCTACACCAATATATAACACCATTAACTAAAATAAGATCAAAGTAGATACATGATCTGGACATAAATAGAAATACAAATAAATTGGAGGAACAAAGAACATACTTATCAGATTTATGAGTAAATAAAAGATGGAAAGCTATGTGTAAAACAAATAATTTTGAGTGCATATTAAAAGGGGTTTGTACAAATAAAACAAATGATGTCAAGATTACAAGGAAAGTAGAAAATTGGGGGAAAGAGGTCTCATATCTAAAATATATATGTCAAATTCATAGGAATAGGGGCAGCTGGGTAGCTCAGTGGATTGAGAGTCAGCCCTAGAGATGGGACGTCCTAGGTTCAAATCTAGCCTCAGTCATTTCCAGCTATGTGACCCTGGGCAAGTCACTTAAGCCCCCTTGCCTAGTCCTTACCACTCTTCTGTCTTGAAACCAATACATAATATTGATTCCAATATGGAAGGTAAGGCTTTAATAATAAAATAAAATAAAATAAAAATTCATAGGAATAAACACCATCCTCAAACTGATAAATGGGCAAAAGATATAAACAGACAATTTTCAGATGAAGAAATCAAAGCCATATAGAGGTATATGAAAAAATGCTTCAAGTCACTACTGATCAAGTACAAAGCTAAAATAATTCTGAGATATCATTTCACACCCATAAGATTGGCTAAAATGATAAAAGGGGAAAATGGCAAATATTGGAGGGGATGTAGAAAATGGGGACATTAATATAATGTTGGTAGAACTCTGAAGTGATCCAACCATTCTGGAGAGCAATATGAAATTATACCCCAAGAGCTATAAAACTGTCAATATGCTTAGAAATGTCTGTTTCCCAACGAGATTGGGGAGGGGGAGTAGGGAGAGAAAAGAATCTGTATGTTCCAAAATATTTCTAGAAGCTCTCTTTGAGTTGGCAAAGAATTGGAAATTAGTAGTATGGCCATCAACTGGGGAATAGCTAAACAAATTGTGGCATGTGATTGTGATGAAATACTATTGCACCACAGGAAACAAAGAGCACGCTATTTTTTTTTTAAACTTGTAAAGAACTGCATAGGATAATGAAGAGCAAAATGAGTAGAACCAAGAGACCATTATATATAGTTAAAGATTTCATAGTTAAAGAATAACCTGTGAATGTCACCTCCAGAGAATGAACTGAAAAATGGAAACATGAAAGACACAACCTATGTATACATCTGTCTCCCCAATGATGTCTTTTATGATACAAGGAAGGGAGTGGCTGAGATACTTGCAAAGAAATCCTATTAACAAAACAAAACTATATATATATATGTAATGTTTTGCCTTCTCAATGTGTAAGACAGGAGAGGGTGGGAAGAAGAGTTTGGAATTGAAAAAAAAATAAAACTAAATTTTAAAAAATGAAAAAAAATTATTCTATACTTTCCTACATCCACATCTATGCTCATGATGTTTGCTGTGCCTTGAATATCCTCTAACCTTTTCTGTGCTCACTGAATCCCAACACAACCTTTTAGAATATTGATATTATATGATTCAAAACAATCCCAAAGGACTCATGGTAAAAAATGCTATTTGCTTCCAAAGAAAGAATTGAGTGTCTGAATCAAGACCTAAAGCAAATATTTTTCACTTTAATTTTTTTATTCAAGTTTCCTTCCACAAAAAGATTAATAAGGATTAATATGGGAAAATGTCTTATATGATTTCACATGTAAAATCTATATCACACTACTTATCATCTCAGTAGGAAGATATGGAAAGGGAGGGAGGGAGGGAAAGAGTTCAAGACTCATAATACTTTTTAAGAGTTGGAAATTATTTACATGTAATTGGAAAAAAATTTAAATTTAAAAAGTGATTGTTGCAAAAAAAAAACCACATCAATATTATAAAAATGAATTTGAGCATGTTTATAAGCTGATGAAGGAAATTAGTCAAACCAGAAGATAATTTAAACAATAACAACAATACTCTAAAGTGTTGTTATTGTTTAACAACTCTGAAAACTGTAAAGGTATGATCAAGGCAATAACCAATTCAGATTGGTGAGGACCAATGACAAGGACATGGGCGCTACATATTGACTTAAAAAACCACATTAACATTACCAATGTTCCACTGTATTTTTACTTTGTTAAATACTTCCCAATTATATTTTAATCTGGCTTCTGAAGTACTAGAGAGTATTGCAGACTGCACTGGCCCATAGGCCACATGTTAGACACTGCTAATGTTATCCATTACAGAGAGATTAAGGATTAAAGGAATAGAATGATCTGCAGAGGAGGAGGGGTGGATTTCTGGATGTGTTTGCATATACAAGTATGCACATGTAGGAAAGGTATGATTGGGCATCAGTGTGAGTTCAGCCATATGCAATACTTATTTGTTACAAGGACTTTGTGTTTTCTTTTTCTATGAGTATGGGATGTGAAAGTATATGGAAAAAATTTCTGTTCACTGTTTTCAAGAAATGGGGAATATTCAGGGGTGATATGTACACATATGTGCACTTTCATGAGGTAATTTTATTATCAGTTTTACTTAACTCTTTTATTTTGTCATAAGAGACCTCTCAAAAATTGGAAGTAATTGTATATATAAAGTAAAAACAACATCAATAAACGTAAAAATTACATAAAAATAACAATAACAATATCTAACATATATAGCACCGACTGTGTACCAGGTACTATGCTAAGCACTTTAGAATTTTAATCTCATTTCATCTTCAAAAGAGTCCTGAAATGTAGGTGCTATTATTATCCCCATTTTACAAATGAGAAAACTGAGACAAGCAGAAACCAAGTGATTGCCCAGGGTCTCCCAGCTAGTGTTCTCTACCCAAATGCCACTTCCCTCAAGAAATTTTCCCTCATTTTCAAAATAGTTAGGGAATCTCTTTCCTCAGGACTCATAGCAGCTTATGAACGTCTTTAATACACCGTGGATGATGGCAACATGTAATCATGTTATCTCCTGATTGGACTATCAGATGTTCCAATTGAGGTGGGTATGGCACATGTTCTCTCTAAATTTTGTATTTCATCAAGGGAAATATCATAGTCATTAGGCTTCTTATAAAGATCTACTGAACTGAATTGCCTGATATGGCCATGAAAAAGGCAAAAATCACAAACACATGGTATATAAGCATTATCGAGTAGTGTAAGAAAGGGTGCAAGAAGGAAAGATGGAAGTTTGCAAGAGGGCCTTGAGTGGCAGTGACATCATTTGGAGAGCAAAGCATTTTGGGAGAGAACAGACCTGGGAAAGATCCATATGGAATTCTTTGCTTTTTGTACTAGGACCTTAACCAAGAAGATGTAGCTCCTTGCTGAGGACCTCACCAAGAGCTATGAGAAGACTTATCCATTCCTATGTTCAAGTTTCTTCTGCAAAGTTATCATCAGTCTGATACAACAACATCCCTACAGAGGTTCAGATCCCTCAAACCTTGAGGGAGTTGTGGATTCATTGACAAGGGGAGCCTGGCTTCCCTTCCCATTTCAGCCCTCTGGTACCTACTTTATTATTTCCTTAGGTTAGATATATGATAGATATATTGTAGAGAAATTGTGAAATTAGCTGGGACTGAGGCAGTGAAACCCAGACCCACTATACAGAGACCTGGGCAAAGGACCGTGATTAGGAAACAATTAGGGATATCGATTCCCTCTCTCCATCTCCCAACCTGCCTTTAGTTACATCATTAAACATCTAAATCACAGTCAGATTCTGTCAAGTAATTGGTTTGAATTTTGGGGAGGTATCTGAATTCAGCTTCAATATAGAGTCATCAGGACCATCCCCCGCTGAGGCAAAGTCACCAATGAGACTTTGTGAATTTCAAAACTACTCAACCCTGTTCAAACCATTCTTTAGAGGATGGGATTTGGCTATTACCTGATCAATAACAATAGAGATACTTGGAATGACAGAATCAGGTCTTGGAAACTACAATCTCCACCCTATTCAGGGTAACAGGATTTAGGAAGGGCTGCAGCAAAGCTCAAGATTTAATTATTTGAGCATATGGCCTTCAACAGACATGTGCAAAGGGGACATACCTCTGGGTGGTCCTGGGTTAAGCTAGAGCCACCATTGGCACAGGTGAGACACAGGAAGTGAGGTAGAGGACAGCTCAGGAGTTCTGGGGACTTCCTGTGTGGAGGGAGAAGGTGGTTGTTGGAGCCTGGTGCTTGGTGTGGAGGAGCCCTGAGACTGTTTTCTCCATTTTGGTCACGTGAGTGATAGGGACTGATCTCTTTTCTTTGCCTCAGCTATCCAGGGCCTTGGGCCCTTGGCTCAGCTTAAGCAGAGTGGGTATTTAAGCCCTATTTCCTTCTCTCCCTTTTCCCCCTCTCTCTTTCCCTCTAATACTTTTCTTCCTCCTGTTTGTAATTAAAACACCATAAAAAAGATTGACAGATGATTTGAGTTTTCATTTAGGAACTACATAGCTGAATTCCTTAGCGACCTTAAATTAATATATATCAGTCTTTTAAAGTGATTTCCATATCACATTGTGGCTGACCACGGGAGTCTAGCGAATTCCCTCAATAAACTTCCTGAATTTTCTTGCCTTTTTACTCTACTTTCTCACCACACAGTCCTTTTTAACAGCTAACTTGGCTTAAAGACACAACTACTAGAACAAGTGAGTATAAAAAACGTTTTCTCTCTTCTCTTTTCTCTTTGAGTTAAATTGGAATCAGCTGTTTTTTTTTCTTTTCTCCCCTTTAATCTTAAGGGGAAGCTGGGTGGCTCAGTGGATTGAGAGCCAGGCCTAGAGACAGAAGGTCCTAGATTCAAATTGGACCTCAGATACTTCCCAGCTGTGTGACTCTGATAGTTAGATAGAAAACAGCTGTTTTAAATCTTAGCAACAGGACCCTAAAGTCCTGGCTGGGAGAGCTGTTTCTAAATATCCTTTCCCTTAGGGAACAACTGCCTAGATTAGGAGTAAAAAAAAACCTGTGGAAAGTTATATATATATATATAAATGAATACTACATTCTTTGACATTTATATGGCAGTTGAAGAATTAGGAGCATTGAGGAATGCAGGATACCTCCAATTTTTTATATTAATATGTAATGTCATTTTTGTACTCCTCAATACTGTATTTAGAGATGCTAAAATGAAAAAAATTGAGGATAAAATACGAGCTCAATTAGAAGATCTAAAATGTTTCTTCCAGGATCAATGGGAAAACACCCACTCTACCAGAAAGAGATCTGTTTCTGAACCTTTGAATGAGGAAATTTCCTTCCCTGAAAGAGAGATGTAAAAAACCTTCCCTATAGCTCAGTTAACAGACTGCTTCTCTCGTGTAGTGCAAATTTTGACTGAATTTAATCACCAAAACCCTTCCCCTGCAATCCCAGCTTCTCATGTTCCTCTCCTACAGAAAACCAAATTCCAATGCAAGGGAGATCTTGTCCTCCTAGAGAAACCTGTCCTTGTCAAACTGACCCACAGGTACAAAATTCAACTAGAGGCCTGTTTCCTCTAAGAGAAGTACCTGAAATAGGACGGAATGGGGATGTGGTGACTTTAAGACATAGGATACCATTTACTCCCCAAGAAATAAATGAATTTACACGAAATATCTCCACATATGAACAAGATCCTTTTCTAGTAACAAAAAAGATGGGAGACATATTTTTTCAGTATAATCCATCTTACAAGGACGTTGAGAACTTACTACAGGCTTTTTTAAGTGAACGTGAAAAAAATAAAATAATTGCCCATGTCAACAAAACCCGGGGGCATAATGCAGCACATTTGCCATCTCAGGATCCCGAATGGGACTATAACAATCCTGAGGATTATCTACAACTATACCGTTGTAGAGAGGTCATCCTTATGGCAATGAAGGAATGTGCAGACAGTATAGATAAGTGGATGGAACTTGAAAAAATTAAGCAAAAAGAGGAAGAAACACCCTCCAGATTCATGGATAGAATAATTGAGTTTGGGGAAAGATACTTGGATTGGGACCTAACTAAAGAGAATAGCTTAAGACAAGTTAGAAGGATCTTTGTCAATAACTCTTGCAAAGCAATTAAGAATTATTTTAGAACACAATTCCCAAGATGGTCAGATATGGACCTTGAAGAATTGCGAAAAACAGCTATATATGTTTTAAAGGGAAACAAGGAAAAGGAGGAAGAAAATTATGATGACATGGATTTGAGGGCTGTGAACAATCACGTTATAAAGAGACACTCTGTAGTTTCCAATATCAATACTATTATTTTTTCTATTCCTAGCACAGCTACATACTTTACAGTAGTAGACTTGTGCTCAGCCTTCTTTTCCATACCCATACATGAGAACTCGAGGGATATCTTTCCTTTCACCTGGAAGGGCTGTGAATACTGCTGGAGTCTTTTGCCACAAGGTTTTGTAGACAGCCCAAGCTTATTTGAGCAAATTTTGAGCCAAGATACAGATAATATAAAATTTAAAAACAGCAAATTAATCAAGTACGTAGATGACCTACTCTTGGCTTCAACAGATGCGGAAACATGTCAGGAAGATAGCAAGCACCTTCTTTTGGAATTGCACAAAATAGGTCATAAGATCTCAAAGGATAAGGTTCAGTGGTGCCTCCCTAAAGTAGAATATTTGGGGTTCATCCTGTCTGCAGGTGCCCACTTGATTTCTCCCAAACGAATTGAGAATATTCAAAATTTAAGTGCTCCTACCACTAAGAAACAGTTGAGAGCAATTTTGGGAGCAGCAGGGTTTTGTAGACAATGGATTCCTTGCTATGGGGAAGTTACTAAACTCCTTATTGCAGTAACAAGGGATCCAGTCCCTGAACCCCTCAAATTAGAACCAGAACACCTGTCAGCTCTATCAGATCTAAAAAAAGGCTATCCTGTCTGCCCCTGCTCTAGGAATCCCAGATTACAACAAGCCATTTACTTTGTATGTACATGAACAAAGAGGGGTAGCTTCAGGTGTTTTAACTCAGATTTTGGGACCTTCTCAGCACCCAATTGCCTATTATTCTGCCCAACTGGACCCAGTAGCATCAGGAGCACCACCATGTCTTAGAGGAGTAGCTGCTACAGCCTTACTAGTGACAAAAACTGTTTATCTAGTATTGGGATGCCCATTGACAATTATGTGCCCACATGAGGTAGAAGCATTATTGCTAAGACACAGAACACAGGCATTTTCTGATCAGCAAATTACAAGGTATGAAATAACCTTGTTAAACAATGAAAACATTACCTTGAAGCGCTGTTCAACTCTTAACCCTGCCACCTTGCTTCCAGATTTACCAACTTCAGGAGAACCATTACATAGTTGTGAAACACTAGTATCCATGGCAGAAAAGCCTCGAGATGATCTCTTGGACACTCCATTAAACAACTCAGATCTGGTCTTATTTACTGATGGTTCTTCTTTTATGAGAGATGGCATACGCTACACTGGAGCTGCTGTAGTCAAAGAATTTGCCACTGAGTGGTCAGTTTCGCTGCCCTCTAATATTAGCGCTCAAGGGGCAGAACTCATAGCTCTGAAACATGCCTGTATAATTGCCAAGGGTAAAAAGGCAACAATTTATAAGGATTCTAGATATGCTTTTGGCATTTGTCACTCAGTCAGGATGCTATGGTTCCAGAGAGGATTTTTAACCTCAGCTGGAAAATCCATAGCTAATGCAGAAATTATTAATGAAATACTTCCTGCTCTCAAACTGCCTGAAGCCCTAGCTGTAGTTCATTGCTCTGCCCATACAAGTGGCTCTGACCCTGTCTCTAGAGGAAATGACTGAGCAGATGCTGCTGCAAAGGTAGCAGCCATAGAAGGACCTGGATTAATTTTAACATTAACAACCACTGATGATTTAAATTTATCACATTCCTATAATGAAAAGGAAGTGGAAAAATGAAAACAAAAATTTTAAGCAAAACAGATTAATGGAGTGTGGGTATCGTCTGGAGGGAAACCCCTGCTCCCTAGAAGTTTCTATCACCAAATTTGCCAATCTGTTCATAAAAATGGTCACTTTGGTACCCAGGGTATCGTGGACTCTGTTAAGAGAGTATGGATAGCCCCTGGTTTAACTATCATAGCCTCTAAAGTGTGTTCAGCCTGCTCTACCTGCCAGGCATATTACCAACATGCCTTTCGTGGCAAAGCTTTCGGTGGGCGTCCTCTGGCTTACACACCTTTTGAGCACCTACAGATAGATTTCATAACAATGCCAAAGGTTAGACATTATAAATTTTGTCTAGTCATAGTAGATCAACTGACCAGATGGCTGGAAGCATTTCCTGCGACCCGAGCCACAGCGGCTTTTGTTGCTAAGGTGCTTTTAAAAGAAATTATGCCTCTTTTTGGCCTGCCAGCACGTATTGATTCTGATAGAAGAAGTCATTTTACCAATTCTGTCTTAAACCAAATATATTCTTGCTTGGGGATAACTCCAAAATTCCATGTTCCATATCATCCCCAGAGCTCAGGCCAAGTTGAAAGGATGAATAAAGAACTTAAAACTATGATTGGCAAATTATGCACTGAGACCCATTTAAAATGGCCTGAAATTCTCCCGCTGGCCCTATTTTATCTTAGAAGCAGGCCTAGAGGAGACTTACATATTTCACCATTTGAGATGCTTTTTGGACATCCGCCTATAAAGGCTAAGCCTTTCTCCCCGGCATATACATCACTATTAGGGTGAGATACTACTATTACTTCCTATATATAGGAATTACAGCATAAACTGCGTGAACTTCATGAATCTGGAGCTGCAGTACAAGCTGGACCACTAGACTTTTCACTTCACAACCTGAACCCAGGAGACAAGGTGTATATTAAGAATTTCCAGCATACTGGAACAACTCAGCCTTTGTGGGAAGGACCATTCCAAATATTGTTAACTACTCCAACATCTATAAAGGTTGGAGAGAAGGACTCTTGGATTCATTGCTCACATGTAAAGAGAGCATCATCTGCTGAGACTGATTGACTGTATCCTATCACATGCATTGAAGATAATAATCCATTGACAAGTGGTTGCTGTTTTTTCAAAATCACACTGAATTCCTGATTTTTTTCTTTTCTTTCCCTTATTTTTTTAATTATTGCTTTTCTTTTGAATATTTGGATTTTTTCCCCTTTCCTCATTTCTTGTACAAAAGGTACATACAATTAATTTTTTTCTCTCTCTCTGCAGTAATATAAGTTTAAATATACATAGCTAAACAGCTTTAGACTGTGGGAACCTGCCATTTATTGATAAAATATTATGGGACTATGATTAATGTTTGTGTCTGATTCTAGGAAATGGGATAAAAACAAGGAGCACAGACTTAACCTGAATAGTGCCAAAAGAGCACACAGGAAATAGTAATGTGGACTAGAGGTTGCGATGCTTGACATATAAGTCATAGGACTTCCTTGTATCTACACTCTTTATGAAGTACTCATACAAGTACAAAAATTTGAATATCATGCTGGCTCCCTATATCCTTGAGAATGAAAAAAGTCAGACCAGGGAATGACTCTTCCCTATCAAAATAGAATTCTAGTTCCTTTCCTTCTTATAATATGACAACTTCCTGCAGTCTTGGCTGCAAAGGAGTAAGTGAAATATTACTGCATTCTGTCCTACAGACTTGTGGGATAGAAATTACTTTAAATTGTACCTTTACAAGGGCCCATTATGAAGTTATTCTTGTTTACCCAACATTTTATACATAGATTTTGGTATTTTGATTCTGATTTTGAATTTTTTTCTTCCCTTTCTCCCAAAAGTTTAACTTTCTTCCATATTTTTCCCTTTATATATTCTTGTTTTTTGTTTTTTTATTGTTTTTGAATTCTTTTAATAACTAACTCATACACCCCCATAACTCAACAATGCATCCTGAGCTGAACTGGATTTTTTTAACACCCACTTCAGGGGGGGATTGTATTTTAATAAAAATCCAAGATTTTGAAACGGTTTTTTGTTTGAGAAACATCTTCAAGGAAGAAGCTTGCTAACTCCTAAATCCAGAGAATGAACTGTTGCATAGAGATGCCAGAAAACCTATATTACATCAAGATCAAGAATGAACCTTGGGGTGTGGTTGCTTGAACTGAAGGTTGATTGAATTTATTTTGAATGTACACTCTTCTGCCAAAGGGGACTTCCCCCTAATTGGCTTTTGTCAATGTGCTGAGCAAAACATTGGTTTTGCTATCTCTCTCTATCTCTCCTATTTTCCCTTATCTCTAACCATTGTAATTTCATAGCTGGTATGTTTACAAGACCCATAGGAGAGATTAGTCTTCCTTGGGCTTCAGGGGGTGGAATGTGAATTTCAAAACTACTCAACCCTGTTCAAACCATTCTTTAGAGGATGGGATCTGGCTATTTCCTGATCAATAACAATAGAGATACTTGGAATGACAGAATAAGGTCTTGGAAACTACAATCTCCACCCTATTCAGGGTAACAGGATTTAGGAAGGGCTGCAGCAAAGCTCAAGATTTAATTATTTGAGCATATGGCCTTCAACAGACATGTGCAAAGGGGACAGACCTCTGGGTGGTCCTGGGTTAAGCTAGAGCCACCATTGGCATAGGTGAGACACAGGAAGTGAGGTAGAGGACAGCTCAGGAGTTCTGGGGACTTCCTGTGTGGAGGGAGAAGGTGGTTGTTGGAGCCTGGTGCTTGGTGTGGAGGAGCCCTGAGACTGTTTTCTCCATTTTGGTCACGTGAGTGATAGGGACTGATCTCTTTTCTTTGCCTCAGCTATCCAGGGCCTTGGGCCCTTGGCTCAGCTTAAGCAGAGTGGGTATCTAAGCCCTATTTCCTTCTCTTCCTTTTCCCCCCTCTCTCTCTTTCCCTCTAATACTTTTCTTCCTCCTGTTTGTAATTAAAACACCATAAAAAAAGTTTGACAGCTGACTTGAGTTTTCATTTAGGAACTACATAGCTGAATTCCTTGGTGACCTTAAATTAATATATATCAGTCTTTTAAAGTGATTTCCATATCACAACTTGTCTCCAGATCCTCTCTGTGCTGGGGAATCTGGGGTTACCCCGGGTCTATTTTATAGGGGAGATCTTCCTTCAACTCCCCATCACCTTTTCTCATCAGGAAACCCCTAATTAAGCACCTATCAACAGCCTCACTCAGGGGAGGTGAAAGGAGAGTTGGTGCCAATCCATCCAAGCTCCTACTTTCCTCGATATTCAATTGCTTTTCTATAAACTCCTAGTAGTGTGACAGAGGCTACCACTAAAGAAAAAGTGTCAGGCTGAAGAGTGTATGAAATTGATCAATGGGGGATGGGCCCCAGGAGAGTGGAATCCTGAAGAGGAGAAGACTCTGGCTATTAGAGGAGTTGTTCTCTCAGTCTTGAAAAGCTGAAGGGAGAGGGTGAAAAAAAAAGACTTTCTCCTGAGGGTTACCCACTTTTTTCTGCTGGTGACTGGAAATCCTTCCCCCCAACATTTCCCAATTGAAAGGACATTTTGAAGAGAAACCTGAGCAGACTTTACCTCAGCTCCTGTTGCCTAGGGATGAGTCAACCTGACTTTCTCTCAGGGGGTTCAGACTACCAAGGCCTAAGTTCCCCCCAAACTCAAGGAGGGAGGAAAAAGGTTTTAGATAGAGACAGGGACCCCTTTTTTCCCACATTCCTTTCTCATTCTTCCCTGCCCATTATTTCTTTGTATTATCTTGATTGAGTTGACATTAAAAGAGTTAACTTTTCCCCAAGCTGTGTGTGAGTGAACAGATCAAGGGGAGACCCTTTGGTCTTGAGTAGTGGAGAGGGGACAAGAGGGACAAAAGAGAATTGGGGAGAGCAGCTTTAGCTAAGAAGGGAAGTGTGAACTTTAAATTATTCCACCCTACTTAGATCTTACTTTATAGTGAAGATAAAATTGTAATCTCTTGATTGAATAATGAAGGTACTTGATTCTTACTTTATAGTGAAGCTAGAACTTTAAGCTAAGTCTATTTTTAGATCTTACTACAAAAAGATGTTAAGTAACTATAAAAGGTAAATTAATCACAAAAAGGTTAAGTAACTAACAAAAGGTGAACTTAACAAAGAAGTGTTAAGTAACTCAAAAGATATAATCTAATCAAAGAAGATGAGAACTAAATAATGGGAAGTCCTGGAGAAAAGCCTCTGGTGTGATTGGTAGACATGAAAATTTAGAGGAGGGGACACAAGAGTAAAAGGTCTATATATTTCGCGTCACTTCCTCTCTCCAGTACCTTTGGCCATGGAGAGGTGGCTTGTGGCTGGGACTTTCAGCATCTTGGCGTGGCTACAGCTATTGTCTGGCTTGGTGGTGAGTTTCTGGCTGAGTTTTTCTCCTTTACTTTCCAACTTTATCCTAATAGAAGCATCTAATCTCCTTCAAAGACCTAGTGGCGGAGATCTTGTACTCCCCCTGGCACAGGCCAGGTGGGAGAAATCCTATACCCTCTTCCTTCTTTCTCATTGAAATCTTTCCCTCTATATTAATTTAAATTACCATAAATTTCCAGACTGACTTGGGTATTTTATTTGGGATTTTTCCCTGGCAACCAATTAATTTAGATTTAAGTCACAACCCTAAAATTATCTTTACAGAAGGCAGAAGGGGGAAAATCTTCAAGCCCCCTCTCCTCTCTCTGAGCTAACCCTAAACATTAGCTGTCTCCCTGTACCCTGCTTTGAGAGGGGAGGTTCTCTCCTCTTTTTCCCTCTCTATACTAATTTAATCACCCCTCAAATACAAATTAACCTCCTTTTTAATACAGTAGACTACACCAAAGTACCATCAAATATAGTGGAAGGTGCCTTTATTATAGTCCTAAAAGTTACTGTTATTACAATAGGTACTACTCAATCATGGAATGTGAAAGCCCTAAAGTGTTACTCCTAATCTTCCTAACTTCAACTGGGGAAGAGTCCTAATTTTATTTTCATTTTCTTCATATGAATTTTTATTTTCCTCAGTTTTGAATACAATTTTCAGCCAGTGATCTAGCATGGGCCTCAGTTCAGAGTTCCTGCTAGTCTTACAGGTTATAATTATTTAAGAAAGACTAAGATAAGAAAGGAAAAAATATACCACAAGGTAGCAAGTACTTGGTGATTCAAATAGGTTCACAGCCAGCCTTCAAAGAATCACACAGCTTCCACATTTGCTCCCATTCTACAAACCTGCCTTTGTTAACAGAAAAGGAAGCAACAGATATTGGAACAGGCTTATGTATAAAGTGTACTACTCATTTCCTTTTGATATATAAATTTAATGACTACCAGAAACCCCAGGGATTATTTGCTGCCATACTTCTTTTGTCTTTTGGCCACACAGCTAACATATACAATATGAATTGCTTTCACTTTAGTAATGACAACTATTACATACTAAATGGTCAAATTATGGTTGCTGTGGATACTGTGTAACCTCTGAATTTCTTCACAAATGCAAAGACATTCCATTTTTAACATAGCTAAAAATATTTTCTTTTCTCTTTCCTCATTTTAAGAATTTAATTTTAAATCTCCATTATGTATAGCAGATGGCTTTCATCCACTTGCCCTCTCCTACTCTGAGGAAATGGGTTCCTACATCTTGACTGGGCCAACTACTCTGGCTACCATTATCCTGGATGTCAAGCTAAAAAAACTTTTGGTAACCCCATATCCAGTGATGGCGAACCTACGGAATGGGTGCCACAGAAGGCACACAGAGTATTCTCTGTGGGTACAAGGCCACACCCTCACCTTCAGAATTCAGTCCTAGAAAGGCAGAGGGACTCTGGCAGAGCTGCTCCCCTCACCCTCTCCACCAGACCTGATGACATTTTCTCACATTCCCAGCAGCCCAATGGGAGTCTACAGGAAGTAAGGTGGGCGGCTAACTGGTGGCAGGGCTAGAGGGGAGTAGAGTACTCAAGCCACTCCTCTCCCCCTCTCTACACTCACTGATGTCATTCCTCACATCACCCACCCCTATACCAGCAGCCCAATGGGATTGCTTTCTCCCTCCCCTGTGTAGCAGAAGGGTGGGGGAGGGGGTATACCCAGCACTAAGTACAGAAGAGGGATATGGCAATCAGTGGGGAAGAAGGGATAGCACTCAGTTTGGGGGATGGGCTGGAGCAGGGCCTGGCACTCCATCACTAACAGGTTCACTATAACTGCCCTAATCAATCTCTGCCAGGAGAGGAATTCAGGAAGAGGGACTGTTTTCTGTTACCAGACTCAGTAGTACTATGATACAGTTCAAAGAATGGAGTTCAGATCCTAGCTCTACCTTGCACAGACCATTTTATGTCTCTGAGCCTCAGTTCTAAATATGTAAATGTGAAAAATGTGGGCATTAGACTAGGTAATTTCTAATG
Organism: Monodelphis domestica; assembly: GCF_027887165.1. NCBI lineage: Eukaryota > Metazoa > Chordata > Mammalia > Didelphimorphia > Didelphidae > Monodelphis > Monodelphis domestica. The sequence goes on along the minus strand of NC_077227.1, from coordinate 235,928,042 downwards.
CTCCTTATTATTCTCAATATGGATGAAGATGATTCAGGTCATCACTGGCTCTATAATTAAACCTTAGGATGGAAGATATACATGTAACCTCCTTTTGATGTCTTTTGGGAGAATTACCATTCAATTAGTTTTTTGGTTCTTTATTATTATTTATTATTATATATTTTCAATATATATCATATAAATATTTATACATTTTCAAATACAAAAATAAAATTACATGCATTAAAAAATTACAGGTCTCCCACAAATAGCTTGCTTATCTTAAAGAGTATTCTTCCTATAAAACTAAAATTTTCATGCAACAAAAATGAATGTCTTTTCCATAGAGCTTAATATATTGGGATCCAGACTATAAAAATGTCCCCTACATGAAGCCCGAGGTTCCAAAATTATTAAACTACTATTATATGCCATATACACTTAAACAAAACAACTATACTATAGCATATAGCATTTCAAATATTGATAATTCCTTTATGACCATTTATTTTTGCTAAAGGGCTGTCACTTATTTTTAAACAGAAATATGATTTTAAGTGACTTGCCTTTCTTTCTCAGCAATTTTCTTTTATACCTGTCCCTTTTTTTCAACTTCCCAGTGAAATTCCAAACTTCATACTTTCATCTATCATCTTTAAAAAATGGTTCTTTTCCATTATAAATTTACTTCAGCTAACCTAAGATCAATCTGTGGCTTTTAGACAGAAAAATCAGCTTAAAATAAAATTTAGATCAAAACAATTTCCCAACCAAGACACAAAATAGGGATCTCTATGTTCCAAAGAAGGCACTTTAAAGTTAAGCATATAGATCACTGGAAAAAAAGCCCATTTTCCCAAAAGTCCTACCTGTTGTTAGTCCATCACCACCTACTTTCACTTTCAGCATATGCAAAGAAGCACCAAAGTTTGGCTAGGAAAAAGAATTAACAAGATTAATAATATCCTTAATTGTACCATGCATGCTTTAACTTTAAGAAAAGTTACTATCTAGGTTTTATAGGTAAAACAAAAAAGACACAATTTAAAGCAATCACCATTTTTATGACAGTCAGTTAAAGTTTGTATTTGCAATTATTTGGGAAATTTGATCCTTGATATATATATTGCCAAACTCATTAAACCAATTGTTAAAAGTTGTTGTATCCATAAGTACTTTGTCTAAACCCATTGTAGTTGTTAAATGGACTGCCTCAGTTTCCCCTGTAACTGTCTGGAGAATTGTCCTCTAAACCTACAGTTCCTCTGAACCTATAGTCCCTCATCATATGGCCAGGGGTCTATTGCACAGATAACATATTGGTTGATTTTGTCTATACTGCCTAGGTTTGAAATTATTTCTAGGTGGTCTATATGTCCTCAGTGCAGCCACAGATTTATTCTGCTGGACTTCATTTCCTTTTCATTTTAATTTCAGCTCTTTTATTTCTCTGGTTAGAGTGTCAATAACATCATTCTGCTCATCTGATTGTCTGTCTTTTTCATCCTAGTATATAGAAATAGCAACACTTTTAAGCTCATCTAGCCCTATGATAAACCAATTTGGACAGCTGCTCCTGAAAGGGTTGCTAACAACTGGACAAGCATTTTTCACAAATTGATGGCATATGTGACTAATGTCGTCCTCAGTCAACAAATCAGTTCCTACCCATTTTTCTCCACATTCTAATACATGGTCCAGAAAACTTGCTGGGGTCTCTCTTACCTCCTGCCTAAGAGGTTCAAACATTAACCAAGTCCGCGGGAGCTTAGAATTCAATCTCATTGTCTCAATTATGGCTTCCCTGCAATAGAGAGTTCCCTGTCCAATGAAACTGAGTTGGGCTTCCAATCTGCGTCCAACTCTGGCCAGTTGGGGAGTCTGGGGTTCTTGTTAGTCTCCTCAATAATCTGCTGCTTTTCCCATTTCAATAATACCTCATTCATTAAAATTTGAAAGTCCAGATACGAAGGGTCAAAGATCTTAACTATCCTTTTAAATTATTTTACTGCTCCCATGGATTCTTCCTCAAATTTAGGAATTCTCTTTTTTATTGCATCAAGGTCTGCCTGTGTAAATCTCTGGAGAGCTTTGACATATCAGATACCCATATCTGGTGAGACCATGAGAACCCTTCTTAGAGGGAAGATATGTGAAGGATTCTTTTCTAGAACTTTTGTTTCTACTTGGAGCTTATTTGGTGCATTAGGTTTTTCTGCACCCTCTAACTTCACTGCCTCTTATTCTATAATTCCTGGCACTATTACTTTTGCCTGAGTTAATTCTTGGTATTGTGCCTCCATTCGGTCTAGCTTAGTTTTCAGATATTGTAATTCATTTCATTCTTTTTCAATATGCGTCTTGTTAATTCTGTTCCATCTCTTAAAAATGGCTACCAGAGGTTTTGTCATCATATAAAGGCAGGCCAGGATCAGAATCAGTAGTGGTGTATATGATATTACTTGCAGTAGGGTCATAGACAATACTGGCTTTCGTATTCCATAACCAAGTGAATTGTGTATGAATTCTGGCATAGTTATGAGGAAAAAATTGGGAAGGAAAGCTAGCTGCCACACAGATTGCAATATCTTGTTTAGGAATTCTCTTTTTTATTGCATCAAGGTCTGCCTGTGTAAATCTCTGGAGAACTTTACCTCTTGTTCTCATTTCATACTCAAGGCTTATAACAGTATGAAAGCCTGTGTTTTAAAGTAGCTTGTTAAGTTACCAGTAGCATAGCCACTGTTATAAAATAGTGCCTTCTGTTGCATTTCTCACAGGAACTGCAGCTATCTGAGTGCCAATGAGTGATGGACCCCGGCTGTGAGACAGCATTCTAACAGACCAGTTAATCTCTAAAACTCAAATTTTGTGAGGTTCTCACCAAAACTCACCAAAATAGTAATAAAGATATTAATAAGGAGGATACTGTTGTGTATACTTTCTTAGAGTTTACAAAGTATTTAGTTCTCCTCCTTGAAGGAAATTCCAAGAGTGAACTTCCCTCTACTGGGAACAATGCACAAACTGCCTTGGAGACTATTACATATATATATACAATTAATAATAGGATGCCTTAACTCTAAAGGAACTAGATTCTCTACCCACTTTCCTTTTACCTTACAGTGAAATATTTCTTCGTCTTGAGAATTCACCCAAGCTACTCTTGCAAATTCTTTATCATTAACTAAGTTTTCACAGAAACCCTATTTGACTAGTCTAACTAAATCCTTATATATCAGTAAAATTATCTATGTTAAGGTTTTCTCCAAATACACAAAAACAGCGAGCCAAAATGTTTCATATGCTCTCTGAGCAGAGTGTGGTTCTCAGGTGAGTTTCAGAGCCCAGGCAAACACGTCTTCTGGTCTTTCTCCTTTCACACAAAAGTTTTTACAGCAGCAGGTCTTCAGGTCTTCTTCCTGATGTTTCCCACAGTGAGGACAGTAAAAAACCCTCAAGATATTTCCAGAGTTTCTCTTTCTTCCCTGTCACAAGCAAGGCAATATTCAGAGAGAGAGAGAGAGAGAGAGAGAGAGAGAGAGAGAGAGAGAGAGAGAGAGAGAGAGAGAGAGAGAGAGAGAGCAGTGCTGGCTAATCCCACAGAAGGAAGGGATTAACTGCCTCAGAACTTTTTCTGCCCTTCTCCCTTTCAATTCCAAATCATGCCCAGAATTCTTTCTGCCTCAGCCACTCTACAGCCTCTGAGACAACTTCCTAAATTCCTTAACCTATCAAAACCTTATCAATATATTTCTAATTTTATCCTCATACATGCATGTTCAAAGTACTTTAAGAAAAGTTACTATCTAGGATTTATAGGTAAAACAAACAAGACAAAATTTAAAGCAATAACCATTTTTATGATGGTAAAAGTGGTTTTAAAAAAAAAACACCTCACTTTTAAAATTTAAGGTCTCCAAACAACTCTTAACATAATCATAAAATGTCTCTTTTAATAAATATTACCTTAAATAAATAATCCAATATTTCAGAACGCTGAGGCTCAGGGTAATTGATTAGAAGTCGGGAGGCTGCCTAAAAAAGAGATTTCAAAGAAAAAAAACTATTATTGAATAAATTTTAAAACAATTGTAGCCACCTAATCAGATACCCAACTTACCCATATTAGAAAGAGACCATGGATTTGATTTAATGAAACATTCACTGACTACATTAGAATCTGGAGGAGCCAAGAAGTGACATGGAGAGAGACCTGTACACTATAGTTGGTCTAGGCTTTAAAAACACTTTATTTATTTATTTAATCTCACTGAGGAAATTAGTGTTCTAACAGATGAAAGTTTCTGAGAGGTTGTTGGGATGATAATATTTCCTTGTTTTTTTAAATTATATTTTATTTGATCATTTGCAAGCATTATTCATTAAAGACAAAGATCCTTTTCTTTTCCTCCTCCCCACCTCCCCTTGGTTGACGCGTGATTCCACTGGGTATCACATGTGTTCTTAATTAGAACCCATTGTCATGTTGTTAGCATTTGCATTAGAGTGTTCGTTTAGTCTCTCCTCTGTCATGTCCCCTCAACAGCTGTAGTTGGGCAGTTGCTTTTCCTCAGTGTTTCTACTCCCACAGTTTGTCCTCTGCTTATGAATAGTGTTTTTTCTCCTAGATCCCTGCAGATTGTTCAGGAACATTACACCGCTACTAATGGAGAAGTCCATTACGTTCGATTATACCACAGTGTATTGGTCTCTGTGTACAATGTTCTCCTGGTTCTGCTCCTCTCGCTCTGCATCACTTCTGGGAGGCCGTTCCAGTCTCCATGGAATTACTCCACTTTATTATTCCTTTTTGCACAATAGTATTCCATCACCAACATATACCACAATTTGTTCAGCCATTCCACAATTGAAGGGTATCCCCTCGTTTTCCAATTTTTGGCCACCACAAAGAGCGTAGCTATGAATATTTTTGTACAAGTCTTTTTGTCCATTATCTCTTTGGGGTACAAACCCAGCAGTGCTATGGCTGGATCAAAGGGTAGACCTTCTTTTATCGTCCTTTGGGCATAGTTCCAAATTGCCCTCCAGAATGGTTGGATCAGTTCACAACTCCACCAGCAATGAATTAATGTCCCTACTTTGCCACATCCCCTCCAACATTCATAATTTTCCTTTGCTACCATGTTAGCCAATCTGCTAGGTATGAGGTGATACCTCAGAGTTGTTTTGATTTGCATCTCTCTGATTATAAGAGATTTAGAACACTTCTTCATGTGCTTATTAATAGTTTTGATTTCTTTATCTGAAAACTGCCTATCCATGTCCCTTGCCCATTTATCAATTGGAGAATGGCTTGATTTTTTGTACAATTGCTTTAGCTCTTTGTAAATTTGAGTAATTAAACCTTTGTCAGAGGTTTTTATGAAGACTTTTTCCCAAATTGTTGTTTCCCTTCTGATTTTAGTTACATTGGTTTTGTTTGTACAAAAGATTTTTAATTTGATGTAGTCAAAATTATTTATTTTACATTTTGTGACTCTTTCTATGTCTTGCTTGGTTTTAAAGTCTTTCCCCTCCCAAAGGTCTGACATGAATACTATTCCGTGTTTACCCAATTTATTTATGGATTCCTTCTTTATGTTTAAGTCATTCACCCATTTTGAATTTATCTTGGTGTAGGGTGTGAGGTGTTGATCAATTCCTAATCTCTCCCACACTGTCTTCCAATTTTCCCAGCAGTTTTTATCGAATAGTGGATTTTTGTCCCAAAAGCTGGGATCTATGGGTTTATCATATACTGTCTTGCTGAGGTCTCCTGCCCCCAGTCTATTCCACTGATCCTCCTTTCTGTCTCTTATTCAGTACGAAATTGTTTTGATTACTGCTGCTTTGTAATATAGTTTAAGGTCTGGGACTGCAAGACCCCCATCATTTGTGTTGGGTTTTTTTTCATTATTTCCCTGGATATCCTTGATCTTTTGTTATTCCAAATGAACTTTGTTATGTTTTTTTTCTAAATCAGTAAAGAAATATTTTGGTAGTTCCATGGGTATGGCACAAAATAAATGAATAAGTTTGGGTAGGATGGTCATTTTTATTATATTGCCTCATCCTACCCATGAGCAGTTAATGTTTTTCTAATTGTTTAGATCTAGTTTTAGTTGTCTGGCAAGTGTTTTGTAGTTATGTTCATATAGTTCCTGTGTTTGTCTCGGGAGATAGATTCCTAGGTATTTTATTTTGTCTAAGGTGATTTTGAATGGGATTTCTCTTTCTAGTTTTTGCTGCTGAGCTGTGTTGGAGATATATAGAAAAGCTGATGACTTATGTGGGTTTATTTTGTATCCTGCAACTTTGCTAAAGTTGTTGATTATTTCAATTAGCTTTTTGGTTGAATCTCTTGGATTCTTTAAGTAGACCATCATGTCATCTGCAAAGAATGATAACTTGGTCTCCTCCTTGCCTATTTTGATGCCTTCAATTTCTTTTTCTTCTCTAATTGCTACTGCTAGTGTTTCTAGTACAATGTCAAATAATAGAGGTGATGATGGGCATCCTTGTTTCACTCCTGATCTTATTGGGAATGCATCTAGTTTATCCCCATTGCAGATGATATTAGCTGATGGTTTTAGATATATACTGTTTATTATTTTTAGGAACGACCCTTTTATTCCTATGCTTTCTAGTGTTTTTAATAGGAATGGGTGTTGTATTTTATCAAAGGCTTTTTCTGCATCTATTGAGATAATCATGTGGTTCTTGTTGGTTTGCTTGTTGATGTGGTCAATTATGTGGATGGTTTTCCTAATATTGAACCAGCCCTGCATCCCTGGTATAAATCCTACTTGATCATGGTGGATGACCCTTCTGATCAATTGCTGGAGTTTTGCTAGTATCCTATTTAAGATTTTTGCATCTATATTCATTAGGGAGATTGGTCTATAGTTTTCTTTCTCTGTTTTTGACCTGCCTGGTTTTGGAATCAGTACCATGTTTGTGTCATAAAAGGAGTTTGGTAGAACTCCCTCTTTGCTTATGTCAAATAGTTTATATAGTATTGGGATTAACTGTTCTCTGAATGTTTGATAGAATTCACTGGTGAATCCATTAGGCCCTGGGGATTTTTTCTTAGGAAGTTCTTTGATGACCTGTTGGATTTCATTTTCTGATATGGGATTATTTAAGAATTCTATTTCTTCTTCTGTTAGTCTAGGCAGTTTGTATTTTTGTATACATTCATCCATATCACCTAAATTGGTGTATTTATTGCCATATAATTGGGCAAAGTAATTTTTAATGATTGCCTTAATTTCCTCTTCATTGGAGGTGATGTCCCTCTTTTTGTCTTTGATGCTGTTAATTTGCTTTTCTTCTTTCCTTTTTTTAATTAGATTGACCAGTACTTTGTCTATTTTGTTTGTTTTTCCAAAGTACCATCTTCTTGTCTTATTTATTAAATCAACAGGTCTATCACTTTCAATTTTATTAATTTCTCCCTTAATTTTTTGGATTTCTAGTTTGGTTTTCTGCTGGGGGTTTTTAATATGAGTTTTTTTTTTTATTTGCATTTCCAATTGATTGATCTCTGCTCTCCCTAGTTTGTTAATATATGCACTCAGGGATATGAATTTACCTCTGATTATCACTTTGGCTGCATGCCAAAAGGTTTGAAAGGATGTCTCACCATTGTCATTTTCCCTGGTGAAATTATTAATTATTTCTATGATTTCTTCTCTAACTAAACGATTTTGGAGTATCATATTGTTTATTTTCCAATTAGTTTTTGATTTGGTTTTCCATGTACCATTACTGATCATGATTTTATTGCCTTGTGATCTGAAAAGGCGCATTTATTATTTCTGCTTTTCCGCATTTGTGTGCCATGTTTCTGTGACCTAATATATGGTCAATCTTTGTGAATGTGCCATGTGGTGTTGAGAAGAAGGTGTATTCATTTTTATCCCTATTTATTTTTCTCCATATGTCTATTAATTCTAATTTTTCTAAGATTTCATTCACTTCTTTTACCTCTTTCTTATTTATTTTTTGATTTGATTTATCTAAATTTGATAATGGTTGGTTTAAGTCTCCCACTAATATGGTTTTACTGTCTATTTCTTCCTTCAATTCTCCTAGTTTCTCCATTAAAAATTTGGGTGCTATATTATTTAGTGCATACATGTTGATTAGTCATATTTCCTCATTATCTAAAGTCCCTTTTAACAAAATATAATTACCTTCCCTATCCCTTTTGTTCAGGTCTATTTTTTCTTTGGCTTTATCAGATATCATGATTGTAACTCCTGCCTTCTTTCTGTCAGTTGAGGCCCAGAAGGTCTTACTCCATCCTTTAATTCTGACCTTGTGAGTGTCTACCCGCCTCATGTGTGTTTCGTGAAGACAACATATGGTAGGGTTTTGGATTCTAATCCATTCTGCTATTCATCTATATTTTATGGGTGAGTTCATCCCATTCACGTTCAAAGTTATGACTGTCATTGGTGGACTCCCTGGAATTTTGATATCCTTCCCTAATTCTAACCTTTCTTCTTCAGCTCTACCTTTTAGTCCAGGGATTTATTTTAAATCAGTCACCCTTGTCCCCTCCCTTGATATGTTTCCCTTTCTAGTCCCTCCCTTTTTGTTCCCTTCCCCTTCCCCCTCTTCTTCCCTCTCTTTTTTGTTTTCCCTCCCCTCTCCCCCCTTGGTTTTCCCTTCTCCCTTCCCTTGTTCGGTAAGATAGAATTCACGATCCCACTGGATCTGGATGTTCTTCCCTCTCAGAGTTGATTTCCCTGAGAGTAAGGTTTAAGTGAAAACTCTCTTCTTCTCCTTCTTATAGGAGTTTTCTTCCCCTCCCCTTCCCGTGTGAATCTTTGTGTGAGAAAGATTATTCTATTTGGTCTTTCTTTTCCCCCTATTTACACATTACATTTTCCCCACATGTTAGTATACATAGATTGATATAAATGTAGTCCTTATAGAAGAGAATTTGGGTAAAAGAAAAAGATAACATTTTTCTCCTTTTCCCTTTCTTTCATATTTTCCTTTTCAGGTATTCCATGCTCTTTGTTTTTCGATATCGAACTTTCCACAGAGCTGTGGTCTTTTCTTTGCAAAAACTTGGAAATCTTCTATTTTGTTGAATGCCCATACTTTCCCTTGGAAGTATACAGTCAGTTTTGCTGGATAGCTGATTCTTGGTTGAAGACCCAGCTCTCTTGCCTTTCTGAAAATCATGTTCCATGCCTTACGATCATTCACATTGGAACTTGCAAGGTCTTGTGTGACCCTGATTGGCATTCCTTTATATCTACATTGTCTTTTTCTGGCTTCTTGTAGGATTTTTTCTTTTGCTTGAAAGCTTTGAAATTTGGCAATTACATTCCTGGGAGTTGTCTTTTGGGGATTTAGTGTAGAGGGTGTTCTGTGAGCTCTGTCAGTGGCTGTATTGCTCCCTTGTTCTAGAATCTCTGGGCAATTTTCTTTGATTATATCTTGTATTACGATGTCGAGTTTGCTGTTTATTTCTGGCTTTTCTGGAAGTCCAATTATTCTTAAATTATCTCTTCTTCCTCCATTTTCCAAGTCTGTCACCTTGTCAGTGAGATATTTTATGTTCTCTTCTAATTTCTTGATCTTTTGGCTTTGCTTTATTGATTCTTGCTCTTTTACCTGCTCGTTGTCATTGAGTTGCCTAATTCTGACCTTTAAAGCCTGGTTTTCCTTTTCAGTTTTGTCTAACTGGTTTTGTAGATGCGTGAATTTCTTTTGCATTATTTCCCACTTTTCCTCCCAGAAGGCTTCCATCTTTTTGATCCTTTCCGATTCAAATTCTTCATGGGTTTGTAGAGAGTTTCCATTTCCTTTGGAAGGTTTCGGGGCATTTGCTTGTGTTTCCTCTTCTATCTCCTCTGTATTTTGTACTTTTGCTCCATAAAATATGTCCAAAGTCACCCCCTTCTTCTTGTTTTTCTTGGAATTTTGGGGATTTTGTGCTTCTGTGGAGTTTGCCATCTCTATCTGAGTGGGGAAGACTAGCTTTTCTTATCTCTGTCTGGTGTTCAGAGGTTTTAGCCCTATGCAGATTGTCCGTTCTATGCAGTTGTTGTTCTGTCTTCCCGGGGAAGTCAGGATTTGTTGGTGTTTCCCTGTTACTGTCCTCCTCAGTTCCCTCCCGATGCTTCTCTGTTGCCTTACTTCCACGCTCTGAGCCTGGCTCGGCCCTTTCCTCGGGGTGTTTGTTTCTGTGCCTTAGCTGGCCAGGAGAGCCAGCACTCTGAGGGGGGAGGGGCTGTGGCTTCCTGGAGCTCCCAGGGATCCTGTTAAGATTAACTTTCTCTGGGTTGAACTGAGTATGTTTTGAGGCAGGGACCTTGAGACTCAGATGGAAGGATCCAGCCAGGGGGCTGCAGGCTCCCCCTTCTCTTTCTGTTTCCTTGCTGTCTGGGTGCCCCTGCAACTGGGTCAGGGTTTTTCAGGATGCGGCTTTCAGCTCCGAGGCCCTTTTTCCAGCCCTGAGGGTTACTGTTGTTTTAGAAGACCCTGCTCTCTGAGGGGGGGGCATGGCTTCCTGGAGCTCCGAGGGCTCCTGATAGGATTAACCTCGGACTGAGTATGCCCTGAGGCACAGACCTTCGGTGAGACTCAGATGGAAGGATCTGGTCAGGGGGTTACAGGCTCCCCCGTCTCTCTCTGTTTCCCTGCTGTCTGGGTGCCCCCTCGACTGGGTCAGGTTGTTTTCAGGAAGAGGCCTTCAGGATAGCCGGCCCTGAGGCTCTGAGGTTCCCTCTGCTGCCTCGGACTCAGCTCTCTGGGTTGGGGGTATGGGTCCTGGGACCTTCCTTCTGCCTACCACTTAGGTCCGAGTGATCTCGTATTCTGGCTTTTGGGGGGACTGTACCTTTTGATCCAGGTCCAGGTCCAGGAGGAGGATTACTGGGGTCTATGCTGTTGTTTGTTTTGAATTCTGGTGCCTTAGGAGCATATAGTTTGAATTCAGCAGGGAAGGGTATCCTGAGATCTGATCTTTAGCTTTCTCTAAGCTGCCATCTTGACTGGAAGTCGATGATAATATTTTCTTAAATATTTTTAGGAAATTATAAGCATTATGAGAGGGCAAACATCAGGATGAGCTATTATAATTTCAACTACTACAGAAAGAAGCAATGTGCCTGGAAAGTCTCACTTACACCAGCAAAAGATCATCAGCACTGAGATACACTCAACCATGAACTGACCATGCCATGTCAATAATGCCTTGTACTATTTTCTAGCAAAAAGCATTTTAGGGTCTATATTTGTGTATTAATGAGCCCTGTAAAATGTGTCAGAGAAGGTCTCTTTCTCATCTGTAATATGTATAATCAAAACACCCTGCTTACCTTAAAGCTATCCTGAAAACAAAATGAGATGATATGAAAACTCTCCAGGAAAGTATAAAGATTGTACTAATAAAAGGCAATGTTATTGACAAAGGCAAAAAAATTAGTTTTTAAACTATTCAAGAGCACTATTACATGATAGTACCATTTTGAGTATGTGTCTTCTAGTTTAAATTTTTAATACCTGAGTTTAAAGAACTATGTTCCTAATTTGTGAAATAATCATTATTTCAGCTTTAGAACTTAAGATGATCAGAGTAAAGAATTAATCATTACCTTTAAAATGTATGGCTATGGTTTGCATGATAATATACATACAACCCACACTGAATTGCTTGCCACCTCCAGGAGGGCAGAGGAAAGAAGGGAGGGAGACAATTTGGATCGTATAACTTCGGAAAACTTATGTAGAAATTTGTTATTAAAATTAAAAAATAAATAGATGACATGTACAGTAGTAGCTAGGTCATAGCCCATATGGTGCCCAATGCCTATATAAATGGCCTTATTAAAATGATTAAAAATCAGAAATGTGGTGAGGTAAAAAAGGTTATCAGAGAATTAGGTTGCAAAAACTGCAAAGGTCAAAGAAAAACAGTTGAATAAGAGTACATCCTAAGTCCCAAGTTTTTATGATCTTTAAGTCAGGGCCAAGATTTCATGGCATGCTACTAGACACCCACTCAGTGGATTAACATTTCACTATTGAAAATTTCATTGACTCAGTGACCTACTGTTTCCAGATCTACTTGCAGTTTTTGGGGAGGGCAACACTGAGTCTACAGCTTTTTGCATTACATAATCATTGTCACATACCTGCCCCTAACTAGAAATCATTCTGTACTATTCCTACCTTGGAAAGAAACTTAGATGCAAAGGCTCAAACTCTTTTGCAGACATTGACTTATGTAAATTATCATTTATCTCATTACAAAAGTTACCAATATAAGCTGGTCCCATCCTGAAAGCCATTTGCTGATCTCCTGTGATCAACTTGGTCAGTGTGTAGATAAACCAGGGCATACTTGTAACAAATTCCTTTTATTTCTCTGTCCTGATTTTTACCTCATTAATCAAAATAAAAGCCCAAACACAGACTTTTCCTTTTAATTTTTCTCATCTTGTCCAAGTAATATCTGATATTCTGCAAATTCACTGACTAGTGGTCATCAAGCCTTTGAAAAGCTCTAACAAGCACAAACCTATTACCTCCAACCCATTTTTTTCTTAACATGCCCTTGCTTTGTTCTTTTTAAAATTTTAAATTAATTTATGAAATTCTTGTGCATGTACAAAGAGTTCACTGGATAACCCTTTCTTCCCTCCTTTGTCAGAACTACTTCTCTTTGTTTCTTTAGAATTTTACTCTTTGAGAGCTTTTAATTCCTTCTAGATTGACTCCTCTTAGAGAATTTTAGGCCCAAAGATCCTATCATTCTTTTTTTTTAACTTTTTGAAGTTAACACTCTTATAAAAAGGGTGTATGTATCATTGCTGGTGGAGTTGTGAATTGATCCAACCATTCTGGAGGGCAATTTGGAACTATGCCCAAAGGGCAACAAAAGAATGTCTACCCTTTGATCCAGCCATAGCACTGCTAGGTCTGTACCCCAAAGAGATAATGGACAAAAAGACTTGTACAAAAATATTCATAGCTGCGCTCTTTGTGGTGGCCAAAAACTGGAAAGCGAGGGGATGCCCATCAATTGGGGAATGGCTGAGCAAATTGTGGTATATGTTGGTGATGGAGTACTATTGTGCTAAAAGGAATAATAAAGTGGAGAAGTTCCATGGAGACTGGAACAATCTCCAGGAAGTGATGCAGTGCGAGAGGAGCAGAACCAGGAGAACATTGTACACAGAGACTAATACACTGTGGTATAATCTAACGTAATGGACTTCTCCATTAGTAGTGGTGTAATATCCCTGAACAATCTGCAGGGATCTAGGAGAAAAAACACTATTCATAAGCAAAGGATAAACTATGGGAATAGAAACACCGAGGAAAAGCAACTGCCCAACTATAGCGGTGGAGGGGACATGACAGAGGAGAGACTCTAAACGAAACTCTAATGCAAATATTAACAACATGGAAATGGGTTCGAATCAAGAACACATGTGACACCCAGTGGAATCACGCGTTGGCTATGGGGGATGGGGGGGAGGAAAAGAAAATGATCTTTGTCTTTAATGAATAATGCTTGGAAATGATCAAATAAAATATTATTTTTTAAAAAAAGGGTGTATGTGGCAGACATCGACAAGTTTTTCTATCCTCTTGTCATAAATTCTAATAAGGATCCCTTCAGCAACCTTTCAACTCAAGCAAGTTGATAAGATTCACCTCTAGAATAAAAATTCCCTCAGTTGATTCCCCTGACTGTAAAATGACCCATATCTCATTAAGGCAAGTCAAAAAAGTATTAGTTGCTCTATTTGGAGAGAGAACTCTAGCAAGTCCTAAATAGTTGAAGTCTTAAAGAGTTGAGTCTTATATCACTCAAACATGCCTGGGGTACAGGCTTATAATTTCTTTAATGAAAGATCTTTCTGTAGAGATACTTTATACCACATTTCAATGATAATAGTTTTTGCTTCTGCAATATTTACTCTAAATATTCTCCACCAATTCTTCTCCACTCTAGGTCTCAATTTCCTCACATAAGTATACCTTCTTAAAATACAATGCTATTCACACACATGTCTCTTGGTCAAAGAATAGAAACAAAAATTATCAAAAAGTAGAATTGAAAACTATTATCAATCACATGAAAAAATGTTATAAATCACTAATAACAAGAGACATGCAAATTGAAACAATTCTGAAGTTACACCTCAAGCCAAACAAATAGGCAAAGATGATCCCCAAAAAGGAAATAGTCATTTTTCAAGTGGTTTTGAGAAGACAAATCCCTAATACCTGAATCATGAGGCTATGAATTAGTACAAACATTTTAAAAAGCAATTTGCAATTATGCAAATAAAATGATTAAAATAAAATAGCCAGGAACTTTGACACAGAGGTTCTATAGTAGTAAACATATCCCCCAAGGAGGTTATTGATTGGTTTAAAATAAAAGGCTCCATAAAAACCAAAACTTTCATAATGTGTGATGTAAAAGAAAATAATGTAATATTCTCAAAATATATTATAAGAATAATAGTAGTAAATTACCCCAGTGGAAGTTAGTAAATCTGGTTCCTCATACCCTCCCCATAGCCTTCTCCCTTCAAGAGGAAATTATGAAATCCCATCCATCTTCCAGCAGGACATGACTACTCCACCCCTTTGAAATACAAATACCTCTTAATGTCCTTTGGTAAAACTTACTCCATTCAAATGGAAAACTTTTGTCTCCAACCATTGTAAAAATTTTATAATCCCTTCAGGAATGTTTCATTATGTCAGGATTCTCCTAGGTAAATCATTTTTCTTAGGTCTGTGAATTGTTAAATTTCTGTGGTAGGAGTTTGAACAAAAGTCAGGAGAGCAGCTTCATAAACACAAAACACTTAGTTTCTTATTAGGAAAGTAATGATAGGAAATAGAAAGGAGAAAAGTGAGAGTAATCTTCTAATAGCTTATATACCTAAGATCCCAATCCTATCTAAAATTTTCTAAAAAAACCCTAAATCCATCTGCCTTCCAGTGTAGTGTCTTCTGCCAGACCAGGCCCAGCCTACTTTCCTACTCTGCCTATCTAGTCATTTACCCACTATCTATCTACCTATTTACCCAAGATAATCAATAATCAATAAGACTATTAAGGCCTTAAATCCCTTTCTCAGTCTTTAACTGTCAGTTAGAAAACTGTCAGTCCCAGAGAGAATGAGCCACACACTCCTCTCCCCAGGGGAGCCTGAGACAAAATCCCTCTCCAATGAGCTCTAACTGACTAACTCCACTCAACCACACCCTTCTGTCACCAACTGGCAATTTGCATAGCAGGGGAGCTCTTACTCAGAAATCTTTTTGCTCCCTTGCCTCTTAAATAAAAATAGGGAGAAGTTAAGAAAAACTTTCTTAACAGGTCAATGACTGGAGACCCTGCCCCACATTTCTCTATAAATCTTGGGGGGTGGGGGGAGAATTTGTCGTAGGTCAATGACTTGTGGGAGTATCCCACATTTCTTTCTTTCTCTCTCTGTCTCTCTCTGTCTCTCTCTGTCTCTGTCTCTGCCTCTCTCTCTGTCTCTCTCTCTCTCTCTCTAAATAAAGCATTGCATTTTAAGTGATGGTTCTCCCCTGTCTTATTATAAGAAGTGGCTATAGAGGGTACATCTTGTTACCTCAAGATCCCCTTAAAATTCCACTTTACACAATAGTTGTACTTTTTGGTGTTACAAAAACAAAAACAAAAAACAAAGAAAAGATGCCTATCAGCCAAAGAAAGACTGACAAATAGCATTACATGAATATAATAAAATATTCTTGTATTATAACAAAAAATCAAATTAAAAACAACAAAGAAATACAAACTTAAATGACCTAAGGCAGAAGGAAATAAGTTGAGAAAATAAAACAATATAAATAATGATGGTCTACAAAAATGTAAATGGAACTAACAATCACCAAAAATGGAAAGTGAATTTGTAAAAATTGCAAAACTCAAGCATTCAAAGAGGAGAGATTAGAAATCAAGCAAACATTTTCAGATTTTTTTCAATGATTGGCTTTGCTGATTTGCCTCCTCTTTTCCATTTAAAAATATTCTGTTATATGTGAAAGCTCCCTGAAGTAGAAGGAAAAATACAAGGGAAAATTCAAACAATTTTAAAGACAAAATATATCAATAAAAATTTATTTTGAAAAACAAGCATGTAAAAGATTTCTCAAAGCAATAATAATAATAAGAGAAATGCAAATCAAAATAGCTCTGTGGTTTCACCAAATACCAAGTACATTAACAAAGACAAGAAAAGATCAGAATTGTCAATAGAAGGGGTGGTGGTTCATAAAAAAACATACATACTAATTCACTGTTGGTGGAGGTATAGGGTGGGCCAATCATTTTGGAAAGTAATTTGGAATTATTCAAAGAAAGTGATTAAAGTGAACATGCTTTGTTTTAGACTGAGCTTGACTCAGAGCAGTACCTTTAATTAAGGTTCAATACTAGAACAAAATAAAATACTCAGGTCATTTGAGAGTTAATTTTAAAAAGAAATGTTCATTTAGCCAACGCAATAGAAGACTATTCAACAAAGAGGGCTTTCTTGATTTGACTGAAATCAAGAAATCTTGATTTGACTGAGCTGAGTAAAGTTTCCTTGTCTGATTTACTTACCACAATCTCCAATCATATATAACCTAGAGATCCGCGTAGCTACGGTGTACTATGGCAACCAATAAATGATGTCAAAAGCCTGACTCTTTAGTCCCCTGAGCCAACCAAGACAAGGGGACAGCCTCAATACATTTTAAGAAACTAACCTGCATGGAGGAAGAGAGAGATCAGTGCTCATACAACACCCTTCAACCCAGAGATTCCATTGATGGGAGACAAGATCAATGAAAGAAATAAAGGGCACATATACACTATAATATTTCTAGTAGCATGTTAAACAGAAAGCAAAGAACTACTAACAATTGCAGAAGAGCTAAAGGAATTGTAGCTCATGAATATGGTGGGTATTACTTAGTTCTAAAAAACAATGAATATGAAAAAATAAGGAAAAGCATGAAAAAGAATACAAAATGGAAATGAAGGTGATGGAGGCAATTCAGAGGAGTTCTCTCCACCCCATCCACAAAAATCTAGATAATACACAAGACCATTACTGATCAGGAAATATACTTAAAACACAGTGTGTCATCTTCTCACCTAAGATCAGCCAAGGGAATTGAAGAAAAAAGGGAACAATGTGTGGGCTATTGGGGACATGGTGTGACAGGCCCTAGTAGAGAACGTAGGGTGCTGAACATTTCCTGCCAAGGGATTGAATGAGGATTCTCCTGATTCGCCACAGCAAGATCAGAGATTCTAGATCCATCATAAAGGACCTGATCTTGTACAGGGCACAAAAACAGTGCCAAATAGCAGCTGTCACACAAATACCATGCCCAGGATTCAATGAGGATTAAATTAATCCATAGATTCAATTAGGATTAAAGATGGGCCTGTCCCAAAGAGTAGAAGACTGTACTTTGGGGTAGAGGCCAAGGGCAAGGACAGAAGTCTTAAATTATGTCCTGAGCAAGTAGCAAATACAGTAGGGAACAACAACTGGGTGACTCTCACCCCAGAAAAAAAAACAATCTCTTGGTTCTAGTCTCAAGCTTGTAGAAGAACAAATAACACCAATGAAATGTAACTATTAATGGACTAGTTATAAATAGGGAAATAGCTATTACTAAAAAAATGTCACACTATTGCATATTATGAAATAATATTGAGAAATGAGAGAAGAGCATCTTTTCAGAGGTGAAAATGGAGATTTTTTTAACAATTTTTATCTAGAATTGGGGTAGGAAACCCAGACCAATTCTGTCACTCTCACTGCCGAGCTAGATTCCCAAAAGCAAGCCTATAGGTGTGCTACTCAGGCCCAGACATAGGTAAGGAACTTAACAGAACTCAGCCTGAACTCTCCCAGAGATCCTTGAAGAACACAACCCAGTGCCCTGAAAAAGCAGCAGTCTGAATGAAGAAGACAAAAAACAGGACACAAAATAACCCACATATTCCCACCAGAAGTGGGCCCAACACAAAATCCAAAGTCAAGTAGAAGGTCTAGAAGAAATAAGAAAATTTAAAAAAGAACCTCATCAAAAAGAATGATGTGGTAACAGAAATAGTCCAAACACAAACCTAGGAGAAGAAAATGACTGTAAAACATCTATAAGCAAAGCCTCAAAGAAAAACCCAGCTTGTGAATAAGTTCAACTAGAATTCTGATAGAAATAAAGCAATAATTATGATATTGTAATGAAATGTAAATGCTAGCAGGTTTGGAAAAGAAATAAAAGTGATGGAAGAATGAAATGGAAAAGAGTCATCAAAGAAAGAAATTAAAAGAGAATATCTTATTCAAAAAAGATACTTCCTTGAAAATTAAAATTATCCAAACAGAAGTGAAAAACTCCATGAGATAAATATATTAAAACATTAAGACTGAAAAATAGCATCAAATATAAGATATATCATATCAAAAAACAAATGAAACACAAAACAAATTAAGAAGAGATGATTTAAGAATCTCTAAGCTATGTCAAAGCTATGAACATAAAGAGTATATGAGAAATTACACAACTAACCAGATCTCTTAGAACCAGAGAGCAAAATAAAAATATAAAGATCTCACTAAGGAGTAGCCAAGTGGCACAGCTAATAGATTACCAGGAGGATATTTGGATATAGAGGAGTGGATAGAGTTAGGAGGATGTAGGTACAAATATCCCCTGGGAAACTTGCTAGCTATGTGGCCCTGAGCAAGTCACTTAATCAAGATTCCCTAGCCCTTTTCATTCTTCTATCTTATAAATTATACTAAGAGAGAAGGTAAGGATTAAAAAAAAAACACAACTTTTTGTCCAGTTTACACTAATAAAGCTGACAATATAAATGAAATGCATGAATATTTACGAAATATCAAATGCTCAGATTCACAAAACAAGAATCAAAAGGACTTAAACTACTCATCCATAAATGAACTCCTAAAGAAAAAAAAAGACACAAAACCAAATAGATTTACAAGCAAATTCTATCAAACATGTAAAAAAAATGATGAAAAAATAGGAAAAGGAAAGGTAAGGGCCTTCCAAATCCCTTTAATGATATAAAGATCATCCTACTACTTGAAGAGTCAAAACAGAGAAATAAAACCATAGACTAGTATCCCTAACAAATACTGGGACAGAAATTACAAATTGATGACAAAATCTACTGGGAACACCCAAGAGTAGCCTACTAGAAATTATGTATATTCTTGATATCTCACATTGTGTAGCAAGATAAACTCCAGGGCAGCTGGGTGGCTCCGTGGATTGAGAGCCAGGCCTAGAGACGGGAGGTCCTAGGTTCAAATCTGGCCTCAGACACTTCCTAGCTGTATGACCCTGGGCAAGTCACTTAAACACCATTGCCTAGCCCTTACCACTCTTCTGCCTTGGAACCAATACATAGTATTGATTCTAAGATGGAAGGTAAGGGTTTAAAAAAAAGGTAAACTCCAAATTAGTACATGAATTAGATATGAAGGATGACATTATAAAACAATTTAAAAAGCATTGAGTAAGTTACTTTGTCAGATCTATTATAATAGCTAACATGTATATAGCATCTACAGAAAATATAAATATATAAACTTAATATAAATATATTAATACAGTCAAAAAAGAAGGATACTACCAGACCTTAAGGAACTCACATTCCAATCAGGAAAGACAATACATCAAAGAAACTGAAAACTCAATCAAGGGCATGGCAGCAAAGTCCAAAAAATGAACCAAGTGATGTAGACTTCCTAAACTGGAGATGTTGGGAAGAAGTCATCAATGGGAAAAGGGAATCAAGGGAAAAGGCAAGAAAGGAAAAGCATGGTGTAAAAAAGCCCAGTGAATCATGGCTGTTCTGTGTCCTTCTTTAAAATGAAGCTTCTGATGAACATGCCTATGCATATTTAATTTTTTCAGTGAATGAAAATACTTTTCTCCCTCCCATCTCTACAGAATATGAAAGAACCAAGCCCTCATAACACATAAACATAGGCAAGCATATTCAACTGATCTTGTTTCCTTTCAGAAAAACATTCTCTTCCTGAGTCATATTCTAGGGAAAGGTTTGAGGCTATTAACTTTTAGTGATTCCTATGAAGTCAAATTTGCCTCCCTGCATCTCTAGTTCTTATTAGTAAGGTTTTGTTCATTCTACACGAGGGCATGAGATTAGCACTAAATTCTTTGTTAGATTTTGGTCTCCAGTGAATTTTTTGGTGGCTCCATTGTTATTCATCTCCCTATTTCCAGGGATTTCTAACAAAGTCAATAGTTTTCTCCCCTACCCTTCTTTGGTTTAAAGACCCTTTGGGTTAGATTTACAAGACTTCAGGCAAACAGCAATGATGTAGGATGGTTAACTGAATGCCTTTATTATCAACAAGGCAAGGGATCCAGGATAACTCTTAAGGGACTGTGATGATCTGATTACAGATTGAAGCACACCTTTCTTCACTTTATTTCCTCCATAAAATTTCCCCAATGTAAGCAATGTGTCTCATTTCACAACATGATGAATATGGAAACACGTATTATATGATAAAGCATGTACAACGTATATTATCTGCCTTCTTGAGGAGGCAGGTGAAATAGGAAGGAAGGAGAGGGGATTGCAAAACGTCAGAAAACACATTAATAATTGTATCTACGTGTAATCTGGGGGAAAAAATTCTTAAACTTCAGGTAAATACATTCTAACCAGTCCTTGGTATATACATATCAATCTAGAAAGAAATCTTTTATTCTTTTGCTTTAAATTGTCCAGAAATCGAAACTCTGTTTTCTGATATTATCTACTACTACCAGCTACTAATTGCCCAACTCATCTCCCTCTGCTAAAGTTCTTTTGCCTTCAATTTACTGCACTGATAAAACTAAGACCTGTGCCTCTAAAATCTTCACCACAACTTTGAATTCTTTAACAATTCTGGAAGTATAGCTTATGCCTACACGAACCAGTAGAATTGTGTAAAATAAATGGTAGGCAGATTTCTTAGTGGTTATCACATCAGCATTACTCAGCACACCATTTATGCCCTTTTTTCCCCATCGGAACTGGAAGTTCTGGAGGTCAGAGAGTGTATTTATTTTTGCCTACATTTATATTCCAATTCTTCAGAAGATGTCATAATGTTAACTATGGTTATTATTATAGACCTGACAGATAACTTCTATGCTTCCCAATTTTTGCCCCAATTACGGAATCTTTTGCCCTGCCTTGACTTTATCTACTGTCTTTGTATCTCCAAAGTGTCTCAGCACACCAGAGCTAATGAACGCTTGTTGACTGGCGGTAACTCAAATTTGTGCCGGTTTTTAGTTTGCAAAAGTACTCTCCATCCGTTACTTCACCTCACACAAACATCTCCCTGGGTGGTAGGAGCTATAATTACCCATTTTACAAGCGAGGAGTCACGTGATCAAGGAAGATTGCAAAGTCAAAATAGCCATGCACTTCTGGGAGACAGGTGGGATTGGGACCCAAGTACTCCAGACTGCAGGGACAGCTCCCTCCACCGCCGCCTCCCCGGGGAACGACCCAGGCGTGCACCTCAGCGGAGAAGGGAGGGAAGGGAAGGAAAGGGAAGAGGAGGGAGGGGGGCACAAGTGCGAGTCGCCACCCCCTTCTCGCCCAGCCACTGAACTCCCGCTCCCCGTCCGCTCCCTCCTCAGGTCCCGGGCGAGCTCCACTGCTTCTCAGCTGCTTCTGGTGCTTACCGAGCCACCGCTCATCGCGCCAATCCCATCGAACACCCGACCGAGCCCAGCAGCATCATCCAAAATAATCTTAGAGGTGGGGGTCGGGGAAGGAGAGGTCTTGGAAAAATATCTACTTATGAACGACCCAGTGGCGCTCAAAGGTGGAAGAAGAAGAAGTAACCAAAGCAGCAACCGCCCCTCCGCCCGTAGGCGGTTAGTCCAAACCTTGTAAGGAAACATGTCTCAATGGGCTAATGCTAGAAATGACAGCTTGCTGCCTACTTTTAGCTTTGTGTGACTCACGTGACTCCGCCTCCAAATCACTTGAGCAGAAGAAAGGCAGTATAGTGAAATGGAGCTTCCTCGGGTTTCGCCATGTTTGAAGATGGCAACAGACCAGTAATGAAGCTAGTTCCATCTTGGTAGAGGGCAATCCTGGAGAGAGGGAGGTGATACAGAGCCCTAAACAGTTTTTATTTTACTTGTTTGTTTTGCCTTTCTGGTTCCTTCCTGCTTTGTACAAAGCCTGGCAGAGAGTACTTGATTAATAAATTTCAATTGACTGACTTGACTCTTCCAAAAATGTTTTGAGAATATTTATTATGTGTCTACTATGTACCAGAGGTAGCTAGGTGATACAATAGATGAAGTGCTGGATCTGGAGTCAGGCTATACATTCAAATCTAGCCTCAGACACTTCCTAGCTGCATGACCCTGAGCAAGTCACAAACCTTGTTTGCCTCAGTTTCTCCATCTGTCAAATGATCTAGAGAAGGTAATGGCAAGCCACTCTAATATCTTTGCCAAGAAAACCCCAAATGGGGTCACAGAGAGTTGGACAGGACTGAACCAACTGAAGGACAATAACTAGGTCCCAGACACTGTGCTATAAACTAGGGCTACAAGGAGAATAGTACAACTCTGCCCTCAAGGACCTTACATTCAAATGTGGAGGCAATCCACAGGAGCCTCTAACAATTTGGGGCTTCTGGGCCCAATGGGCCATTCTCCTTCTCCAGGAAGGAATCCCTTTAATCTGTGTCCAAATAGACTCATCCAGACTGGTTTCTCTCCTGAGGGAGTCTTTTCACCTAGAAGTAGGTTCAGAGTCCTTTTTCCCATATTCTTTGCCTTTCACACTCCCACTCCAACCACAGGGAAAAGTTACTTGGAGCTTAGGTTTGGCTCATGCTCAGCATCCCAAAGAAATTAATAGAAAGCTACTCTGTTTAAAATGAATCAAAGGGGGCAGCTGGGTGGCTCAGTGCATTGAGAACCAGGCCCAGAGATGGGAGGTCCTGGGTTCAAATCTGGCCTCAGGCACTTCCTAGCTTTGTGACCCTGGGCAAGACATTTGACCCCCACTGCCTGGAAATTACCACTCTTGCCTGGAAATTACCACTCTTCTGTCTTGCAATCAATATCCAATATTGATTCTAAGAAGAAAGGTAAAGGTTTGTTTTTTTTTTAATTAATAAATAAAATAAAATGAATCAAGCAGGAGACACAAAATGTATTTCCTTCACACAAACGAAATGCTAAACAAAAGGTTTTCCCAAGGTCCCACTGACAGAACCTTAAACAAGCAGAGTGCAATAACTACTGTTAAAATAGGAAATTGGGATTTGAACATCAGAACATGAAGTAGTTTACAGAGCTGTTGAATAGACATTATTATATTTTATCTCATTACTACACTGTGCAAGGTGTTCTGGGAAGACTGGCATGGGATCCAGGGTTTTCCACTGGACACCCTAAAACTCCAGAAATATTCTAGATCAAAGAGGACTTAAGAAACTCCTTTCTACTTCAGAAGAAGCCTCCAACCCCCTTTGGACTTTCCCCTAGACCTTCAATTAACATAGATATGCACCGCCTGGCCCCTACTCTTCTAAAACACTGGATGGGACCAAATCTAATCATCCTTTGAATTCTATAAACTATCCCCTACATCCCCAACCTCAATGAAATTACCTCATTGCTAATTTACCCTATCTCCCTTTTCTTTATCCTGCAACCTCTGCTATGAGAGGGGCATAAAATCCCCTTACCCCATCTCCTCAGGGAAGCACTATCTAAGCTGTCCTCCCAGCCACTTCATCATGAATTCCAAATTAATAAATTTCTCTTCTTTATTTCTAAGCTAAATTATGGAGTCTTGCATTTTTGCAAAGGGTACCCATCCCAAACCCAAGGGTTCACCTCAAGCCCACCCACAATAAGACTAAAACCCCTACAGTAGGGACTTGCAGAGCCCTTTTCAGGGATACTTTCTGCCTTTGGTATCTTCCAGCCACCCAGCCCTCCCCATGACTCTAAGAAGCAGTAGCATACACAGAGGCCATACCTCAGGAATCTGTCTGGGCAAATAATTTGACAGGTCTCAAATCTGTGAGTTAAGTGAGTTAGGGTGGTGTCTACCCCAGGCATGTGAAGACTTCCTCCAACAGTACTGGTGAATGAGAACAATTTGTTCTAATTGCCATGAAAGCAATGAAAGCAGGTGTTGTAAAGTGCTTAGAACTTGCTTAGACATTGAAGAAACCAAGGTGATCCCCAGCATCCCAGATCATCAGCAGGCATCTTGATTTTTAAACTTATATGACTTGGAAGAGAGTGAGGCCAAAGACTTTGTGCAACTCTACCTTACTTACAAGCAATTTGTGCATAAGTCAAAGATATCACCAGTGATGTCATTTTGGTCTTCTTTAAGTCCAAAGGACTACAACCAACCAATACTATCCAAATGATTCCCTCTAGGTCACTGTCTTCTGGAACCAAATCAAGAATTTTGCTCTTTCCCCTATTACCAGTATCTTCTCTCATGCAGAAACACCTCCTACTTTCAGTAAGTTCCAACTGAGGACTAACTGAATTTACAAGGTTGCTTCTCTGATTGGATACAATCATATTAAGGTGACTGGTTATGTAGAAAATTAATATTGAATTGGGATACTGTGAAATAATTTTCCCTTTAGCCCTCTCCCCTCCCCAGCCCCACCACCCCCAATAGTCTGATTCTAAGATTAATCTGAAACAGTTTCTCCCCCAGGGTATGAAACTGAGTGAGGTCCCCCTTTCTTTGGTTTATATCTTTAAAGGATTAACAGTTGAGTGAGCTCTGTTAAAAGTCAGCAAACTCTTTAGCCAAGTTGGATATGTATGGAGTGAGAAGTCAGTGTGTTATTCTCAAGGTATTAATAGTTATTAATATCAAGGAGCTGGTGCCCCCCCCCCACATATCCTTACAAAGGCTTTATAGCTTTAAGTGATTCTGTCTGGCAATTGCCCTAGGCAGGAGTTCCAGGCTAATGGTCTTAGATCCTGAAGTACCCAGGATCAAATCTTAAGTACCAATCTTGAGTACCCTTTTGTCTTAGAAGACTCTGCTATTGAATCTTTGGAGCAGGATAATATCTTCTTCCAGGAGGTCAAGCCCAATGGCTTGAAATCAGCTGCTCCTAGATAATCCAGAACTGAACTACTCCCCTCTTTGAATCTGTCTACAACTTCCTGGATCATTTTTTTAAAGTATTGATTTGCCTTGATGTATCCATTCTTAAGCTATTGTCCAATTTCTTTGAGATGTTAATTAGCTTAAATATGTTCATTATAAAGCCATTGTCAAGCTATTCAACACTGTCTCTAACTGTTGTAAAAATGTTATAATCCCTTCTGAGAGGCTTGATTTGCACCAGGATTGTCCAGTAGGTAAGGAATTTTTCTGTGAATTTGGGGGGAATTTGTCTTAGGTCAATGACTTGAGGCAATACCCCCCCCATAAAGCATTATATTTTAAATGATTAATTTCCTCATCATATATATGTTTTAATAAGTAGTTACAGTGGGTGTACTTTGAAATTTTGAAGGTTCCCCACAATCTCCACACCATACAGATTGAAGGGAGGAAAGGCTGTGTTGGTATCCTCCTGTGGACCTACCTCTTTCTATGATAAGATAATGAGGGAGGAGTTGACATATCTAAACCTACTTCCTCAGTAACTATTTGCCAATCAGCAAAGTCTTGGAATGTCCAGGAAAGAAAATGAGTGATGATGGGATATATGAAGAGTTACTCCAGAAGAATTCAACCTTTTGGGCACCCTTTGGATCATAAAGGGAGTCAACTGACTAATTGGGAAAGTCTTGAATGGTCAAGTAATAAATTAATTTAAAATTGAGAAATACAGACTCCCAAGAATTTCAACATTACAGTAACCTATACTCAGGAAAAGAAAAACAAAAGGAGAAAAAGCAGTCAGAGCTTCCCCAACTAGATTCAATTCACTAAGCTCTACATGTGCTCAAGCTCCCTAGTGATGACCTTATTTTATAGAACCCCCCCCCCAAAAAAAAAACATGAAAGGGTGACACAGTTCAAGGTTAAAAATGGGACAATGGACCTATATGTGGCCTGTGAGGTGAGTCACTATCTCAACTTGGATTATGGGTCAAAAACTGTCTATTCATACCTCTTAGATTGTTAAGCTTTCTCATATTAATGCAAGGAATTAAGATATCAGAGACTAAGTTCCAAGTGTTACTTAAGATTTTCTTAAAATGTTATCCTGACTTTCTAGAACAAGGAGTATTTACTAGACAAGAATGGAATTTAATAGGTCAGAAAATGAAACAAAGTCAGGCAAAGGGACAGAGTGTATCTCTGACAATTTGAAACACATGGAAAATTGTCCAAATGGCTTTAACCCAAAAGCCAAGCCAGAATTCTGAGGTTCAACCTAGTCCCTTTATCTAACTGTCTTACCAACAGAAATAACCCCTTCCTTACTCCACCCATTACCCCAAGGAGAGTCAAACTGTTTCTGTCCACACTTTCACTACTTCTACTGACTCTTATCTCACTGTTTCTCCTCTAACTTTCACTACTTCAACTAACTCTCCTCTAACAATTCATTCCCTACCACTCCTGTACTCCCCCCTCCCTTGCCTGCTTGGAACTAAATGTAGAATTACAAACATCCTAACTCTAGACAAGAAAGCTGAACCATAGGCAGAGTCAAGGTGGCAGCCTAGAAGGAGCAAAAGTTCAGACCTCTGAATAACTTACCTTACCAATCACAAACTGAATGTTCCCAGGGGACTGAAAATCAAACTTAACAGCAAGACAGAGCCAAGGAACCCTCCTGCTGGACTTAATTCAAAAGATACACCCCAAAAAAAACCAGAATCCGAAAATACTCAGGTTTAAGTGGAAGAAAGAAGGAAGGTCCCAGGACCCAACCCCCCTCACAACTAGAGCGCTGAGATTTCAGCAGCAGCGGGAACTTCTGGGCGGGCAAAGGTGCTGGTCCAGAGGGTGTACCTTGTGGGCAAGGCTGTGCCAAGTTCAGAGCATCCAACACAAATGGTGGGGAAGGAGCTAGAGAGGGAGCATAGACCTGGCAGCCTGGTCAGAGCTATGGAGATCCTCCATATTTGCTCCAGCCTTACAAAAGGTTTTAGACTCAGAGCACACCCAGCTCAACTAAGCTGAACTTAATCCCATCAAAAGTCTCCAGAACTCAGGAAAGCTCAGGCTCCACACCAGTCCTCATTAACTGCTGGACTTTAATCCAATCAAAAGCCTCCAGAGGAAAGGGAAGCTCAAACCACCAACAACCCTCCCTACTACACTACACTGAGACTACACTGAGAGATCTTCTGTTAAAGCTCCAAGAGGGAAGACTGACAGAAGCACCCAAAACAAACAAAAAAAAATGAGAGGAGCAAGAGCACACACACATACAGGGAGTAAAGAAAGGGTGAATATGAGCAAACAACAGAAAAAGAAGAAAGAAACTATATTAGACAACTTCTATTCAGCAAATGGAACAGAGGGGGAGAGATCAGTGAACAATAAATCAGAAATCCCAGCAAATTGGATACAGGCTGTGGAAGAACTCAAAACACAATTAAGAGAGGCTGAAGACAATTGAGAAAAGAACTTAAAAATTAAG
The DNA here is from genome assembly GCF_027887165.1 of Monodelphis domestica. NCBI lineage: Eukaryota > Metazoa > Chordata > Mammalia > Didelphimorphia > Didelphidae > Monodelphis > Monodelphis domestica. Next base: position 235,900,338 of record NC_077227.1, on the reverse strand, counting down.
ATAAGTCATCTGGAAACAGAGACACTTGAAATAAAACAAGAAAATAGTGTGTTGAAAGCCAAAATCAACCAGCTGGAAAATGAGGCAAAGGAGATGAAAGATGTGGCAAAGAAGATGAAAGATGAGACAAAGGAGGTAAAAGACGAGGTAAAGAGGATGAAAGATGACCTTCAAAGAAAATCATACCAGAAGGAAATGGATGACTAAAAAGCCAGGGATGAAATCCAGTCTTTAAAAACCAGAATACAACAACTGGAATTAAGTGACCTCACAAGGCAGCAGGACACTATAAAACAAAACAAAAAGAATGAAAAAATTGAGGAAAATATGAAGCATCTCATTCACAAAACAGACAATTTAGAAAATCATTCCAGAAGAGACAACTTAAGAATCATTGGTCTACCAGAAGACCATGACAAAAGAAAAAGCCTGGACATAATACTCCAGGAAATTATTCAGGAAAAGTGCCCCAATATCCTACAACAAGAGGGAAAAGTGGAGATTGAAAGAATCCACAGATCACCTCCTGTATTTAATCCCCAACTGAAAATGCCCGGGAATGATATAGCCAAATTCAAGAACTATCAGACCAAAGAAAAGATATTACAAGTTGCCAAGAAGAAGTCATTCAGATACCACAGAACCACAGTGAGGTTAATGCAGGATCTGGCTGCATCCACACTGAAGGACCGAAAGGCATTGAATATGATATACCAGAAAGCAAGGGAACTAGATCTACAACTAACAATCAACTACCCAGCGAAACTGACTATATTCTTACATGGGAAAGTATGATAATTCAACACAATAGAAGAATTCCAAGCATTCGTAAAGAAAAGACCAGACCTGAACAGAAAATTTTATGTCCAAGCACAGAACTCAAGAGAATCATAAAATTAATTTAAAAAGAGAGGAAAAAGAAAAACAAAACAAAACAAAACAACAACAACAAAAATTTTTAAGAGACTCAATAAGTTAAATTGATATGTATCCCTATAAGAAAAGAGGTCATTGGTAACTCTTAAAAATTATTGTTATCACCTGGGCAGCTAGAAGTATTACACTTAAAGGGAACAGTGACAAACTGTATAGGATGAAAGGACAAGACATAAATAGGTATTTAGATATATGCATGCATATGTATATATACATGTCTGTGTATGTACATATATACAACTAGAGCTAAAAAATGATGTTAATACTAAAAGAAATGGGAAAAAAACAAATGCGGGTAAATTTATATGTCACAAAGAAACTCATGGTGGGAGGGAGGGAAAACATCAATACACTGGAAGTGTAAAGAGGTAGGAGATAGGAAATACTCAACTCTTATGTGCTTTGAAACTGACCCAAAGAGGGAAGAACAATCTAATCTATTGGGGCAGAGAATAGATTTGTTCCCTATAGGGGAGTAGAAGGGTAACAAACAGATTGGTTGGGAGGGAAGCAGTACAAGGGAGGGAGAGGGTTGGGGGGGGGAAATTTTAGAAAGACTACAGGGAAAATAAGGGGGGCAATAAGAAGGGAGGGGGTAGAAAGGGAAGTAAAATAAGGGTGGGAACTAGGGAGACTGATTATAAACAAACATTGGTATGGAAGGAAATACTGAAAAAAGAAAAGACAGGACCAGGAATAAAAATCAAAATGCTGGGAAATAAACAGCTAGTAATAGTACCTGGAATAGAAAGTACCAGAATATGGTACTGATCTCAAAGCCAGGCAGGTCAAAAATGGAGAAAGAAAACTTTAGAGCAACCTCCCTAATGAATATAGATGCAAAAATCTTAAATAGAATATTAGCAAAAACACTCTAGCAAGTCATCACAAGAGTTATTCATTATGACTAGGTAGGATTCATACCAGGAATGCAAGGATGGTTCAACATTAGGAAAACTATTCGCATAATTGACCATATTAACAAACAAAATGACAGAAATCACATGATTATCTCAATAGTCACAGAAAAAGACTTTGACAAAATACAACACTCATTACTATTGAAAACACTAGAAAGCATAGGAATAGAAGAGCCTTTCCTAAAAATAATAAACAATATATATCTGAAACCATCAGCAAACATCATCTGCAGTGGGGATAAACTTGAAGCCTTCCCAATAAGATCAGGAGTGAAACAAGGATGCACATTACCACCCCAATTATTTACCATTGTACTAGAAACACTAGCAGTAGCAATTAGAGAAGGAAAAGAAATTGAAGTTATTAAAGTGGCAATGAGGAGACCAAGATATCACTCTTTGCAAATGATATGATGGTATAATTAAAGAATCCTAGAGAATCAACCAAAAAGCTAGTCAAAATAATCAACAATTTTAGCAAAGTTGCAGGATACAAAATAAGCACGCATTCATCATCAGCATTTCTATATATCTCCAATCCATCTTGGCAGCAAGAATTAGAAAGAGAAATTCCATTTAAAATCACCCTAGACAATATAAAATACTTAGGAATCTATCTTCTGAGACAAACACAGGAACTCTATGAACACAACTACAAAACACTCTCCACACAATTAAAACTAGATCTAAACAATTGGAAAAACATTGATTGCTCATGAGTAGGATGAGCTAACATAATAAAAATGACAATCCTACCCAAATTAATTTACTTATTTAGTGCCATACCCATTGAACTACCAAAAAACTTCTTTACAGAATTAGAAGAAAGCATAACATAAGTTCATTTGCAAGAACAAAAGATCAAGGATATCCAGGGAAATCATGAAAAAAAAAAAAAGCAAAGGAAGGAGGACTTGCAGTCCCAGATCTCAAACTATACTATAAAGCTATGATTATCAAAACAATTTGGTACTGGCTAAGAGACAGAAAGGAGGATCAGTGGAATAGACTTGGGGTAAATGACCATCCGGACAGTCTATGATAAACCTAAAGATTGCAGTTTTGGGGACCCAAACCCAATTTTTGATAAAAAACTGCTGGGAAAATTGGAACACAGTATGGGAAAGATTAGGTTTGGATCAACATCTCACACCCTACACCAAGAGAAACTCAGAATGGGTGAATGACCTGAAAATAAAGAAGGAAACTACAAGCGAATTAGGTGGACACAGAATAGTATACTTGTCAGATCTTTGGGAAAGTAAAGACTTAAAACCAAGCAAGAGCTAGAAAAAAATCACAAATTTTAAAATCAATAATTTTGATTACATCAAAGTAAAAAGTTTTTGTACAAACAAAACTAATGCATCCAAAATTAGAAGGGAAACAACAAATTGGGAAACAATCTTCATTACAAAAACCTCTGACCAAGGTCTAATTACTCAAATTTATAAAGATCTAAACCAGTTGTACATAAAATCAAGCCATTCTCTAATTGATAAATGGGCAAGGGACATGAATAGGCAATGTTCAGTTAAAGAAATCAACTTATTAAAATGGAAAAAAAAATCAATATATAAAAAATTAAAAAAAAGAAAACTATACCATCTTCTCCAACAGAAGTTAAAGATAATCCTGAGAGTGTAGAAGTACTCTTAGAAAAGCATAAAAATGTTGCATTCCAGACTCTTAAAGGAATCCAGTAATTCATCTTAATTCAGTATGTTAAAGAAGCTCCTGATACAACAATGGCCTACTGCTACTCAGAAAATGCTCAGAGTTCAAACTCACCATCACGAACACTGTGTTCAGAATGGCGAACAAATATAAAACAAAGTGAATGCACCTGCGATCAAAACAGTGGCATCTCATTGTATGCTGGCAAGACATCCAGGATGTAAAGATTACCAGAGCCATGAGAGGAGCTGAATGCTGGACATACCACCAATTGGTTAGAGTGACTCTTCAAATGTGCATTGCCCCTCGCCATCCAAAACGCGCCCAGACAGTTTGTGCATTTTACAACGTGAGTCGTCTTAGAGATCCATCTTATTTGCAAACATTCCAGTCCTGCCTGGATGACAAGCTGTCTGCCAAGAGACCACTCACTGGAAGCTCAACCAAGAAATGGAACCAGTTCAGATATGCAGTGAAGGAAACATCAAAGGCAGTCCTAGGCCCCAAACAACGCAACCACCAGGACTGGTTCGATGAGAACAACACTGCTATTGAAGACCTATTGAGCAAAAAGAACAAAGCCTTTATGGAGTGGCAAAATAACCCAAACTCTACTCCTAAAAAGGACAGATTCAAGTCTCCAAGCCACGGCACAGCGTGAAATCAGGAAGATTCAAGACCGATGGTGGGAAAAAAAGGCAGAAGAAATCCAGCGTTTTGCTGATATGAAAAACTACAAACAATTTTTCAGTGCCCTCAAGACTGTCTATGGGCCATTAAAACCCACCACCACTCCCTTGCTATCCTCTGATGGTGATACTCTCATAAAAGATAAAAAAGGCATCAGCGACAGGTGGAAAGAACACTTCAGTCAGCTTCTCAACCAACCCTCTTCAGTCGACCAAAGTGCCCTTGACCAGATCCCCCCAAACCGCACCATTGAACAACTTGACGTCCCTCCTTCAATAGAGGAAGTCCAAAAAGCCATTCAACAAATGAGTATAGGCAAGGCACCCGGTAAAGACAGGATCCCAACCAAGGTGTACAAGGCCTTAAATGGAAAGGCACTCCAAGCATTCCACATAGTGCTGACCAGCATATGGGAAGAGGAAGACATGCCCCCAGAACTCAGAGATGCCTCCATCGTAGCCCTATACAAGAACAAAGGCTCATGAGCAGCCTGTGACAACTACAGAGGCGTCTCACTACTCTCCACTGCTGGAAAGATCCTTGCCCGTGTTATACTCAACAGACTCCTGTCATCTGTTTCAGAGCAGAACCTGCCTGAATCACAATGTGGCTTCCAACCAGATCACAGCACCATCGACATGGTCTTCATGGTGAGGCAAATGCAGGAAAAATGCCTTGAGCAGAACCTGAGTCTCTACATTGTCTTCATAGACCTGACAAAGGCGTTCGACACAGTGAACAGGGAAGCATTGTGGGTGATCCTCAGCAAGCTTGGTTGCCCAGCAAAATTCGTCAAACTGATCCAGCTCTTTCATGTCGACATGACAGGGGAAGTCCTATCTGGTGGAGAGACTTCCGATCGCTTCAACATCTCCAATGGCATGAAACAAGGCTGTGTCCTCGCTCCGGTACTATTCAACCTATACTTCACCCAAGTATTATGACATGCTGTGATGGATCTAGACCTGGGCGTCTATATCAAATACCGGCTGGATGGTGTGACAAGGGAATCACTTTAAAAGACTGATATATATTAATTTAAGGTCGCCAGGGAATTCAGCTATGTAATTCCTAAATGAAAACTCAAGTCAGCAGTAAATCTTTTATGGAGTTTAATTACAATAGGAGTAAGAAAGGAATTAGAGATAGAGAGAGAGAAAAAGGGAGAGAAGGGAATAGGGCTTAAATACCCCTTCTGTTTAGGTTGGGCCAAAAGGCCCAAGCCCTTAGATAGCTGGGGCAAAGAAAAGAGATCAGTCCCTATTACTCACGTGAACAAAATGGAGAAACAGTCTCAGAGGCCCCCACCTTCAGCTTCCTTCAGAGCAAGCTTCTCAGAGCCACACCAACCACACCGACCAACTTCTCAACCACCACCCCGAGTCTTCAGACTCCCCTATCTTTACGGAAACCATCCAAGTTGCCTCCCCTCAGTCCTCACATCTACCAATCACCTGTCCATCAATTTCCCTGTGCCAATGGAGGCTCTAGCTTAAACCCAGGACCGCCCAGAGGTCTCTGACTTTTGCACATGTCTGTTGAAGGTCATATTTTCAAATAATTAAATCTTTGCTCCTTTGCTACAGCCCTTTCTAAATCCTGTTAACCTGAGTAGGGTAGAGATTGGAATAATTAAATTTTGATCTAGGCTGCAGCCCTTACTCAATCCTGTTAGGACTGAATAGGGTGGAGATTGATTCCAAGTATCTCCATTGTATCAATTCTAAAATCAATCATGACTCAAAGAAATTCCTGTTCTATGCTTAAGCATAGGTCAAAGTCCTTTCCATTGTTCAGCAAAAGTTTTCTGTCCTAAAGTAATCTTAAGAAGGTAGGAGGGGGAAACTCTCATGCCAATGGGGTTCACATTCCAATAGCCAAGACCCACTATCAATAGGGAATTTTTCAAGTATGAAATTTCCCAATGGTGAAATTTCCAACATTTATAAGTCTAAGAAATTTTGAGGTTTACAATCCCCCCTGATGATCATTGGGAGACTAGTCTCCCCATTGATCATTTAACATAATCATTTTGTAGTTCTAAATTCACTTCTAACTAAAGATATACACAATATTCAATTTTCTAAGAGAAATTAGAATAGTGAGAGAGGAAATAGAAAAGAAAAGAAAGCAAAACCAATGTTTTGCTAGGCGCATTGACAGAAAGCCAAATTAGGGGCAGTCCCTTTTGGCATAAATGTGTACAATTACAATAAATGTTCAATCAAAAGTTCAGTCCAATCAATCACATCCAAAGTTCATTCTTGATCTTCTTGATGAAGTGTAGGTTTTCGGCATCTTTCTGCAACAGTTCATTCTCTGGATATAAAAGTTTCAAGCTTCTTTCTTGAAGATCTTTTCTCAAACAAAATCAAAATCTTTGAATTTTTTATAAAAGTAAAATCTTAAACAAAATTCTTGGATTTTTATAAAAATACAATCTCAAACAAAAAAATTCAAAAATTCTTAGATTTTAAATTAAAATACAATCCCCCCTGACGTAAGTATTTAAAAAAAATATCAAGTTTAGCTCAGAATGCAATGTTCAGTTATGGGGGTGTATGTGTCAATTATCAAAAGAATAGAAAAATAATCAAAAACATAAGAAAAATTCAAAATAGACCTTGTATAGGTCCAGTTTAAAGTAATTTCTATCCCACAAGTATGTAGGACAGAATGCAGTAATATTTCACTTAGCCATTTGTAGCCAAGACTACAGGAAGTTGCCATAATATAAGAAGGAAAGAATTAGAATTCTATTTTGATGGGGAAATGTCATTCCCTTGTCTGATTTTTTTCCTCAGGGATATAGGGAGTCAGCATGATAGTCAAGCTTTGTACTTGTTTGAGTACTTCGAAAAGAGTGTAGATACAAGGAAGTCCTACGACTTAAACATCAACCTCGAGTCTCACTTTAATATTTCATGTGTGCTCTATTGGCACTATTCAGGTTTAGTCTGTGCTCCTTGTTTTTATCCCTTTTCCTGGAATCAGACACAAATATTAATGACAGTCCTATAATATTTTATCAATAAATGGCAGGTTCCCATAGTTTAAAGCTTTTAGGCATATATTGATATTATAGCAAGAGTATATATATTAAATTGTATTACTGCAGGGAAAAATAATATTAGTATTAATTATGTGTACCTTCAGTACAAAAAATGAGAAAAAAATCAAATATTCTGATCAAAAAATAAAAGAAAAGAAATAAGAAAAAATAAGAAAAAAATCAGTAATTCAATATATTCTTGAAAAAAAAAAACAGCATCCATTTGTCTATGGATTATTATCTCCAATTCATATAATAAGATAGAGTCACAATTCATAGGATAGGATAGAGTCAACCAGTCTCAGCAGAAGATGCTTTCTTCACATGTGAGCAGTGAATCCAAGAGTCTCTTTCTCCAATCTTTATAGATGTTGGAGTAGTTAATAATATTTGGAATGGTCCTTCCCATGAAGGTTGAGTTGCTCCAGTTCGCTTGAAATTCTTTATGTAAACTTTATCTCCTGGGTTCAGGTCATGAAGAGAAAAGTCTAATGGTCCAGCTTGTACTGCAGCTCCGGATTCATGAAGTTCACGTAGTTTGTGCTGTAACTCCTGTATATAGGAAGCAATAGTAATATCTCCCCCTAATAGCAATGTATAAGCTGGGGAGAAAGGCTTAACCTGTATAGGTGGATGTCCAAAAAGCATCTCAAATGGTGAAATATGTAAGTCTCCTCTAGGCCTGCTTCTAAGATAAAATAGGGCCAGAGGGAGAATTTCAGGCCATTTTAAATGGGTCTCAGTGCATAATTTGCCAATCATAGTCTTAAGTTCTTTATTCATCTTTCCTACTATTTAGAGAGGAGAAAAAAAACTGAAAAAGGTTAATTAATATCAACAAAATCAATACAATCTAAGAAGAATCATCTTTATTATACTGGGAAGTTCCCTGGGCACCCTCCTGAAGGGCACCTCTCTGAGGATCATTAGCACCTCGAGTATTTTTTGGACGAGCTCCATTTCTCATATATTGTTGTTGTTCATTATCATTATAATTTTCTTTAATTGGAGCATTGTCATTAATTTCCCAATTCCTATTTCTATAATTCTGGTTTCTAAAGTTCTTATTTCTATATTCATTATAGTTATTTCCATAGTCATTATTATAATTTCTAGAATTCTGGTTTCTATAACCATTATCATCATTTCTATAGTTATTATTTCTAAAACTATTATTAAACTGTGTATTCCTTCCAAACATCTTAAGAAAGGTTCTACAATCCATCATATTGTGGCCCTTCTTCCCACAGAAGTGGCAAGTAATGGATTGATAATTGGATTTCTGGAGAGGGGCAATTGTCGTTGGTTCATTATCATGCCCACTTTCTAATTTAGTTATCCTATCTATTAAATATCTTATTTTTTTCTTCATTTCCTCCATGTCATCATTATTTTCTTCCTCCTTTTCTTTGTTTCCCTTTAAAACATATATAGCTGTTTTTCGCAATTCTTCAAGGTCCATATCTGACCATCTTGGGCATTGTGTTTTAAAATAATTCTTAATTGCTTTGCAAGAATTGTTTACAAAGATTCTTCTAACTTGTCTTAAACTACTCTCTTTAGTTAAGTCCCAATCTAAGTATCTGTCCCCAAACTCAATAATTCTGTCCATAAATCTGGAGGGTGTTTCTTCGTCCTTTTGCTTAATTTTTTCCAGTTCCATCCACTTATCTGTACTGTCTGCACATTCCTTCATAGCCGTGAGGATGGCCTCTCTACAACGGTATAGTTGTAGATAATCCTCAGGATTTTTATAGTCCCATTCGGGATCCTGAGATGGCAAATGTGCTGCATTACGCCCCCGGGTTTTGTTGACATGGGCAATTATTTTATTTTTTTCACGTTCACTTAAAAAAGCCTGTAGTAAGTTCTCAACGTCCTTGTAAGATGGATTATACTGAAAAAATATGTTTCCCATCTTTTTTGTTACTAGAAAAGGATCTTGTTCATATGTGGGGATATTTCGTGTAAATTCATTTATTTCTTGGGGAGTAAACGGTATCCTATGTCTTAAAGTCACCACATCCCCATTCCGTCCTATTTCAGGTACTTCTCTTAGAGGAAACAGGCCTCTAGTTGAATTTTGTACCTGTGGGTCAGTTTGACAAGGACAGGTTTCTCTAGGAGGACAAGATCTCCCTTGCATTGGAATTTGGTTTTCTGTAGGAACATGAGAAGCTGGGATTGCAGGGGAAGGGTTTTGGAGATTAAATTCAGACAAGATTTGCACTACTCGAGAGAAGCAGTCTGTTAGCTGGGCTATAGGGAAGGTGTTTTCCATCTCTATTTCAGGGAAGGAAATTTCCTCATTCAAAAGTTCAGAAACAGGTCTGTTTCTGGTAGAGTGGTTGTTTGCCAATTGATCCTGTAAGAAACTTTTTAGATCTTCTAATTGGGCTTGCATTTTATCCTCAATTTTTCCTATTTTATCCTCCATATTTCCCATTTTATCCTCAATATTTCCTATTTTATTCTCAATATTTCCTATTTTATCCTCAAGTTTTTCTATTTTATCCTCAATTTTTTCTATTTTATCCTCAATATTTTCTATTTTATCCTCAATATTTTCTATTTTATCCTCATTTTGTTTTATTTTATCCTCAATTTTTTTATTTTTTTCATCTCTAAATATAGTATTGAGGAGTACAAAAATGACAGTACCTATTAATATAAAAATTTGGAGGTATCCTTCATTACTCAATGCCCCTACTTCTTCAGCTGCCATATAATTGTCAAAGAATGTAGTACTCATTTTTATATATATATTTTGTAATTTCACAAAACACGTGGGGTGCAGGGCAAAGCAACAAACTTTCCACAGGATTTTTTTTTTCTAATCCAGGAAGTTGTTCCTTAAGGGAAAGGATATTTAGAAACAGCTCTTCCAGCCAGGACTTTAGAGTCCTGTTGCTGAGATTTAAAACAGCTGTTTTCTGTCTATCAGAGTCACACAGCTGGGAAGTATCTGAGATCCGATTTGAACCCAGGACCTTCTGTCTCTAGGCCTGGCTCTCAATCCGCTGAGCTACCCAGCTGTCCCTTAAGATTAAAGGGAAGAAAAAGAAAAAAACTGCTGATTCCAATTTAACTTAAGGAGAAAAGAGAAAAGAGAAAAAGTTTTTTATACTCACGTGTTCTAGCAGCTGTGTTTGAGGTTTACAATGGCTCACTATTCGACCTTCGCCATCTGACTGCAAAAACAAAGACAACAGAGATTCATCCTGGAAGCTCTCTTTGCAGATGACTGTGCTCTCATGGCCCACCAAGAAAATCATCTCCAAACCATTGTGGACAGGTTCTCCACCTCAACAAAACTGTTTGGCCTGACTATCAGCCTCAGCAAAACAGAGGTGCTGTTCCAACCTGCACCAGGGAGGCCAACTAACCAGCCGTGCATTACAATCGACGGCACGCAGCTTTCCAACATTAACACCTTCAAGTACCTGGGCAGCACCATCGCCAACGACGGGTCCCTAGACCACGAGATCAATGCCAGGATCCAAAAGGCCAGCCAGGCACTCGGGCAGCTGCACTCCAAAAGTCCTCCAACACAGAGGTATAAGCACTTCGACGAAGCTCAAAGTGTACAACGCAGTGGTCCTCAGCTCGCTCCTGTACGGTTGCGAGACATGGACACTGTACCGGAAGCACATGAAACAGCTGGAGCAATTCCACCAAAGCTCCCTCCGGTCAGTCATGAGGACCCGATGGCAGGACCGAATCACCAACCAGGAAGTCCTCGACAGAGCCAACTCCACCAGCATCGAAGTCATGGTCCTCAAAGCCCAGCTACGATGGTCTGGACACGTCATCCGCATGGACCCACAGCGAATACCAAGACAGGTATTCTATGGTGAGCTGTCAGCTGGACTCAGGAAACAAGGCCGACCAAAGAAAAGATTCAAGGATCAGCTAAAGTCCAACTTGAAGTGGGCTGGCATTACACCAAAGCAACTAGAACTCGCTGCCTCTGTCAGAAGCAGCTGGCGAGCCCACATTAACCATGCCGCCACCACCTTTGAAGATGAGCGACATTGACGTCTTGCCACTGTGCGTGAACACCGACACCAGGCCACAGCCGCACCTCCCGTAACAACGGGCGTCCCAGGCCCCATGTGCCACAGACTCTGCGCCTCAGCCTTTGGACTCCAAAGCCACAGGAGGGTACATCAATAGATGATAATGCAGAATGACAATTGTCATTCTCGGTCACCGAGAGACTAACACTAGATATACTGTGGCTGATTGACAAGATCAGCCAGATCAATGGTATTCATTGAATGAATCTGTGCTCATAGCCAAAGATTTATTAATGTGGAAGTGGCTGTTTAAAGAATTATGTAAAGAACAAGCTAGAATCAATGAAAGAAAAAAAGTATATATTACCTATGATGAATTAATTGGCAGAGGTGAATTTAGAAATCTTAACAGGCAATTGTTATATTCAGAACAAACCTTTAATCAAATTGGGCTAGCTGCTAAAGGAGCATGGCAAATTGTAACTAAAAAACGTAATGCTACTGATTTCTATAGAGACAATTCCTTACCAAGGGACTATAAAGGCATGCCAAGACATATAGACCACAAGAATCTGATGGCAGCTCAATTTAAAATAACAAAAAGTGTCTTGTTTGCTCTCCACAAAGCTGGATGTTTTAAAAGATCATGTCCCAAATTAAAGCCAAGGTGGTCTCATGATTTTTTCAAAGAAAAAATGTCCCAAAGAACAGCATTGGGCCTCACCATGTCTCCCAAGACCACAGGCCCAAACAGCCTCATCCACTTACCAGTAACATTTAAACTGATTGGGGGTGGGGAGGAGTCCTGAGCCCCTCTAAACTTTTGAACACCAAAGAAATGGCTATTGGTCCAGAAAAATTTAAAAGGGGCAGAAATTTTGCTCTCATTCAAAGGGCTAGTGCAAGAAGTTTTTCCTTATCAGTACAGCTCATTGCAATTTTAATATATGAATAGGGGATCTGAGAGAATGTAGTAAGTTCATTCCACCCAGATCCTGATCCAAAGAATTTGACCCATCTATTGTTTGAGAGTAGAAGCCTTCCTTCTCAGGGCCTAAAAACCTGCCCTGAGGACATGAATAAAAATAGTAAGGGAGAGATACTTAGCACACCCAAAACCTTTCACAGTTTTGCAATTGGTAAAAAACATATACACCTGATTCTTTTTCCAAAAGGATCTTTGCTAAATGCAGGAGTTAGTGTGATAAAAATCAAACAGCTCAAATTTATATTGAACACAGCAAATCAATGAGCAAAGATTAATTATCTTTGATGTAAAAAGTAAAAAGTTTTCTGGTATTTTTCATATACCACTGTCTCTTTGGAGAAGAGCTATTTTATCTTCAATGAGGTTGACAAATTTTTTAACCAGCAGACAGAGTCACTTATTAGTTGTTTAGAATTGGCAGAATTAATACTTACTCAAATTACAAAAATTGGTTCTAATACTGATGTTATTCTTATCCCAATGGCACGAAAACAAGTTCAAATGTTACTTTTATAGTATCTATCCTGGCCAAGGTATTTTGCAAATTTTATAGGTAAAGTTGATAATCATATTCCTAATACCAAAATCTTCCAAATTGTGAGTTTAAATATGATTGTTTTTTTCAAAAATAACATCTTTGCACCTTATTATTGATGTTGTGAATACTTTCACTGCTGCATCAAATCAAGAAAAAGCAGAAGCTATATTAAACAATTGTCATGTTAATGCAGGCACAGTATAGTTTTCTGCAGAAAGCAGTAGTGGCATGCTTAAAGTCATAACACAGATTTGTAATATCATATAGACATGGGCACTGTACCCCAGAAATGCAGGTGGACTATTATCAGGGAAACTCCCTCGCTCCCTTCCATCCTCATGACTCTGAACCTGGAAACACCCAATGACGCCCCCCCTCTTGAGATGACTACCTTTGAATATCCTCTAGACTTAAGATGGACAAAGAGATGAATCTTTATGCCTCCAGGCAGACCCCAGCCAGATGACCACCTCACCCCACCAAATGACTGAGGGACTAACACTCTAGGTCATGTCCACACCAGGACATAGCATCTGTTGTAAAAAGGTATAAAAACCTCAGAACTGATGTGTTCGAGGGAACAGCCTTTCCTTTCATGCTGTCCTCCCAAGGAACTGCTCCCCATCTTGCTGTTCCACCTTGCTATCCTCCTGGCCATTCTCAACATTACTTTCTAAATTAATAAATCTCTTTTTTTTTGTTTTTAAGCTAAGTTTTAGAGTCTTGAATTCTTGCAAAAGGTATCCTTCCCAAACCCCAGGGGTACACATCGACCCCCACAACAATATGTGTGAATTTTAAAACTATTCCACCCTAATCAGACCATTCTTTAGAAGATTTGATTTAGCTATTTCCTGATCAATAACAATAGAGATACTTGGAATAACAGAATCAGGTCTTGGAAACTCTACATTTATCCTCCCTTCTTAGTTTATCAAGATTTTGAAGGTCTGCATCAAACTCAAGATTTAATTATCTAAGGAATGGCCTTGAACAGACATGTGCAAAAAAAGGACAGACCTCTGGGCTGTCCTAAGTCAAGCTAAGTCCTCATTGGTACAGATGAGACACAGAAAAGTGATGTAAAAATGTCCATATAAGGCAGGTCATTTCCTGTCCCTTCCTCTTTCCCTGGAGAGACAACTCTGGCTGGCAGCATGCTAGGCTTTCTGACATCTTGGGATTAGTGGCAGTTATTTGTCTGGGTTTTGGCGGTGAGTTTTGTCCTTGACCTGATTCAGGTTCAGGAATCTCAGCTGAGCCCCTTTTGGAGTTCAAGTTGATTCCTTCCTCCTTCACACTCCAAACCCTTACTTTCTAGATCTTCTAATCTTCCCACCCAATATCAGTCAGGCAGGAAGGGGGGGGATCCTTCACCCTTTCCTTCTCCCTTCTTCTTCATCTTCTCCACTATATCAATTAAATCACCACAAAATTTGGCAGCTGACTTGGGTATTTTATTATTTGGGTTTTTCATTAGGATTTTTATAAAGGAAGTCCTTGGAGACCTAAATTAATTATACATTCAATCTCAGCCATAATTTCACACTTTACATATGTGAGTCACTATATGTTGCTTATCTGGTGAATTCTTTAAAAGATGTAAAACTTAAACCAATGCAAGATACAGAACTTGTTCTGTTGCTTCGTACCATGCGGAATACTGAAGTGGGGCACTTCATAAAGTGTGTGCAGACACACCCCAAAATTCACTGATTGGAACCATTATTTATTGATTAATAAGAAACTACCATCTAGGACAGACTTCCCTAGTGGAAGCTGCCTCAGACTGACATTACAAATAGCTTATATAGATTGAAAGATACAAAGTTAATTCCTTTCACATTTAGGTTCTTATTTAACAATCAAACAAACCTTATCACAAACACAGGTATGTGTGGTCAGTAATGAGTGGACAATCCTCAGGTTATTCAGGGGTTGTTTACTTTCACATGTACTTAATCACTTATCCATATAACATATAACATATCCATATAATCCATATCCATATAACATATAACTAGTTAGTTATATGTTACCTTGCATTCCTTTATTTCCTGACCTTCCTAATTCTCATACTTAGGCTAATTAGGATCTAGTCTGCCATCTGCAGAAGTTGCTTGACCAAGGTGGGGGAGGGAGGGGGGCAGGAAGCTGGGTCTGTTTCCTAAAAATGCAGAAAGGGATTGATCTGCTTTATCTACTTCAATTTTATTATCTTCCCTAATTCAGACTACTTCAATACCATCTTGCAAAGGCAGAGTAAACATTTTAAAACATACTTTTGCTCTCACACAAATCTTCTTAGACCTCTGTCTGAGGGAATTTCAAAGGTAAATGGCCTAGTATCCACTGCTTTTCAGAAAGCAGTTAATTCGTACTCACTACTACATCAGAGTGCCAGATCTATTGAACCCCAATTTATATACCAGCAAGTAAAATTAATTGACAATACAAATTTTGTGCTCCATATTCTTTCACTCTTTCATCTCAAGGAATTAACCACAGAGTTTTAAGACCTGCATAATTGTGGCAAATAGGTGTATTACATCTTTTAGATAATCTCGCACATTTGGCCATTCCAAAACAGTTAAAAAATTGGAAAAGCAATGCTTAAACCAGCAAGAGATGGGCATAATTGGACAAATCATGGAACATCTCTCATAAGGCTGGTGTTGTGAAATAGAAAACCCACAGGCTCATATAGATGATTTAGGTAAATAAAATCAAAAAGCCAAATTTCTCCAAGTCAAGGTACAAAGTTAGATTTTATTGGAAGAGGGCCAAGTCCTCCAATAAAAGCATTCTCTTGTATGTATTACATTTGTCAGATCCCAGCAAGAGACAACGCCCAGAGGCTGAGACCTGGTTTACATAACAAAATTAATATTTCTGTACAAAGTTGATGACATCACAAGACATAACATCACATAGACCTTATTTAGAAACAGTTACCAAATACAAAACTGATTGGTTAGTTCATTTCAGAAAGTCCATATTAGTCTAAAGGTCAAATCAAATGACCATTACCTCTCTCAACTGATCTGGGGGGAGGATTATGGCTATTTTCAAATAGGGAAGGATGCGTGATGTTTGTGCCATATTGGGACATGAGATTCAGATAATCAGCATCTTATGATAAAGGGAAGTTCAAACTTAGGGAGGGGTTAGACATCCCTTTAAAAGCCATTTTTATGCTTTAGTTAGAAATCCTTGTAATTCTACTGATTGTATTAAGATTATAATGGAATTTATGCTAATCATTTTGGAATTACAATACTGATTATATTAAACCTATCAATATGTCTAAAATCCAATCAATTATTAGGGGGCAGGGGTCTTTCCTCCTCCCCTCATTGGTATCCCAGAAAATTCTAAAAAACAAGCAATTGGAGAAAGTGCTAAAAGAAATTCAAAGGCCCAAATTAATAAAAATTAAAAGGATATTATCAGACAAGAAAAAGACCCAGTGAGTTTATCTCTTGGGGGTCGAGATTTTGCTTCTATTTTCACAGATATTGGGAATTCATTGAAGAAAGTCAGTCATTAAGCATTCTCAGAAAAGGCCAACCCAGAGAGCTGAGAAAGCAGATTCAGCACCATTTACAGAACACCACACTGTCCAGATAACAAAAAAAAAAAACAGCAGAAGAACAACCAATGCATAGCCACTGACCTAAGAACAGGTATAATGAACTATCCACAGAGAGGAACTTTTTACTAAAAGACAGTTTACCTGCAAAAGACTATTATTCATTTACTTGCAAACATTCTATCCTAAAAGTCTATGGGTATTTGTAATGAGACTGACTCTGTGAATCTTGAAATTTCTCAGACTTGTGAATGTTAAAAAAATTCCCCATTGGGGAATTCTCCATTGGGACAATTCCCTACTGGGACCATTCCTCATTTGGACAGTGAGAACTCTACTTAGATCAGAAATGGGAAGACCTCTACTCCACCCGTACTTAAGACTGCTTTAGGGGAGAAAACTCCTTGCTGAACAATGAAAAGTACTTAAACCCATGCTTATAGTGAGACAAAAAAGTTCTTACACCATGCCTATTTTAGGACTAATACAAAGGGGTGCTAAGTACCTATAAAGATCAAGCAACTTGTAAACTTACATGGGACAAAGAGGTGAGAAACTTACTCAGAGATTCTAGCCTACTCAGGTGTGGATTACTAAAAGGATTAGTCTACTCAGGTGTGAATTCAGAATGGGCTGTCCTTAGGAAAAGGTCTACTGTGATTGATAGGTGTAAGGACTTAGGGGAGGTGACATAGGAGAAATTGCCCTTTAAATAGGAGCTCAGATAGGAGCTCAAGGGACTCATTCTGAAACATTCAGATGGAGGATTGAGCTGGTGAAAGCAGCTGAGATGATGTTGGCCTGGTGTCACTAGAATCCTTGCTTGGACAGATCTTGTGGTGAGTGATTAAGATATAAGGACTGACTGATCTTTTCTTTTAAGGCTTAGGCCTGGGTTGGCCAGGGCTGCCTGGGCCGGCCTATTCTTTTATCATTTATTCCCTTTTTTTCTCTCTCTCTCTTTCTTTGATTCCTCATTGTATTATTAATTAAAAATTCTCTATAAAACCCAGTTGACTTGGGTATATTCATAATTGGGAATATTTCTCTGGCGACCACCTTATATTTGATTTAAAAACAAAACACTGTATTTTCTGCGGTCACAATTTACTCACCCACTCTTATATCTACTACAATTTATATCTTCCACTATTTTACTCACTACAGTTTACAACCTTCAACCATTTTAACTATTACAGTTTATGGCTCCCACTCTTTTAAATGCCACAACTCTTTTTTTGTACCTTAACATTTTAAATTGAATTGTACAATGTGTATCTTGCAATTATTTTGTTGGAATTGTTCCATGTTACTAGAATTTGACCAAAAACACATTTTGCAATTAGAAATGTTATAATAGTACATTGGATACTGTTCATTTGCAACAGAAACTGCTTATATTTTCCAAAATGTATATGTGATAATTCTCTTAGCCTGTTTATTCAGTCTACAAAAAGACATGTCTTTACTAGAATTAGGCTTGTATAAAAATCTATTTGGCTTGAAATTGCATATATATGACAAATGGATGTAATGGTTTATCAACCAAACAGGATATTGTATTACACCTTTTAAATGTGATCATTTATCATGTGAGTGGCAATCTGTAGTACAGCACATTAAAGGTGCTTGGGGACAGCATAACAGTACATTGGATATTATACATTTATAACAGGAAATTAATAAATTAGACCAATTGTCTATGGGCAAGAAGCTGTGAAAATTGCTTCTAAATGGGAACATTTAGCTTCTTTTAACCCTAAAAATTGGTTTAGCAAAATCAGTCTGACAAGCATCAATAACATCATAGTTTTGATTATTGTATTAATTTGTTTGATTGTTGTATGCAGAAGAGGATGATTAAATAATGCCTCTATCAGAAATATGCAACCAGAGGTTGCAATGTCTCATCATCGCCATCTTTTAAAAGATGATGATATAGAACAACAACTAAACAGAATGTTATGATTTGGGGAATCTTGCTCTTTTTAAAATCTACATTAATTGTAATATTTTTCTAAAACTGTTACATGATAAAAAAATCTTGTACACACACTAAATCATGGTCAAATTACATTAGGGAAACAACCCATTTTTGAATAAAAACCTTCATGTTACACATCTGCTTAGGTAACACATTGCCACATGAAATGTGAACTTAAAATTTATAGTTTTTTATTGTTATTATTAATTTTTAAAATGTATTTACAATAGAACATTTTGATTTTTGTCTTTTTTCTTTTTTCCCTATTCTTTTCCCCTATATCTTTCTTAGTACTTGAAGTACATTGAAGGCAGTATTAATATTTTTGATACTGAAGAATAAGTTTATAATATCTATAAGCTCTAATATATATGCATACCCAAAAGCTTGTGACTATAGGAACCTGCCAGAGATTGATAAGTATTGTGGGATTTCAGCTAACAATTTTGTCTGATTTCAGAAAAAGGGATTACTATAGAGCCAATTCACATTGTCATCAAGCTCAAGGTCTGAGAGACCAATTATGCCTGTGGAATTGATGAAAATCTAATCCAATGTAATGCATTCCTTTGGAAGTTCCAGGAAGCAGTGTTTTGATGAATCTCGGATGTAGGACTCCCTTGGCCCAAAGCCATCACTTTCATTGTGGCTCCAACATCCCTGAAGAGAAGGTAATATCAGACCAAGGATTCATGCTTCCCTATTATTAGTTTTATATGTTATTTTAGAATTTAATTTTACTTTTATTTTGGATTTTCATTTTATTTCTTTTTTATTTTATAATTTCCTTTTAACAATTGCTCATTCTCATCATCTTCATTTAAAAAAAAAGGTTGTTGTTGTTTTTTTTTTTAACAAAAAGGGAAGATATATAGGAATCCAAGTGTGAACTAATCTTGAAAGTATTGCTGATGTATGCAAGAACAATATGCTCAGGTAGCAAACTTCATGATTGATTACTTAAGCCTTGTAACAAAATGTAAAGTTGAGCTTATGGTATGCTGACCACTCCCTAAGCCTGCAGGCCAAAGGTCAATTGGACCTCTGGGTGGGACACTGAGTCCTAAATTATCTTAGCCTCCTCCTCTTAGATCTTGTGGTTGTTAACTGAGCCAATGTTAAATTCTCTGCCATTTCACATGTTCATTAGCTACCTCCCATCAGGCATTCCTTGATTCTCCAATAAAAGATTGGGGATGTATAGCTCTCTCTTTTCCATCAGAGGACCACGCAAGCTGGAACCCATGTTGTTGAGCTCTTCGTTGTCTCTGAGTCTTTCTTCCTTTATTGTGTTCCCTCTCTCTCAAACCTCTTCCCCCATTTTCCCCTTCATTTCTACCTTCCATTCTCAGGTGTCCATTCACAAATATTAATTTGTGGCTGCAGGCAGCTACACAAGAATAATTCCAATGCAGCTAGGTTGATAGGAAAGGCAGTCATTCATTCCATTCCTGGGAGCATTACTTGCCACATGGAGATTTGAAGGAAAGTGAGCAACGGGGGGGAATCACTATCTTTTTAAAAGGTTCACTATATTATTAATTTTTCCCTTTCTGAGGCTAGAGATTGCCTTTCAGCCCCAAAGCTCTAGAGTTTTTTCAGTACTGAGTTATTCAGGCATAATCAGGAAGAAGTGGAGATGGAATGTTGTATTTGAGGAACAAGAAGGCCAATATTCCTGCACCTTATGTGTGTGGAAAGAGGGCCATAATGTGTAATGAGGCTGGAAAGGTGAGAGCTTTCAATGTAAGTTTTTTATTTAGTCCTAGAAGTGATAGAGAGTCACTAGAGTTCGTTGAATTGGGGAGTCAAAATGTGAGGATCAGGGAGGACATGATCATATCCATGCCTGAGTAAAAATCATTTTGGCAGTAATGTAAAACCAATTAGAAGGCTATTACAAGAATGCAGGTACGACTTTAAATTCTTGCTGCTGAGCTGTGTTGGAGATATATAGAAATGCTGATGACTTATGTGGATTTATTTTGTATCCTGCAACTTTGCTAAAGTTAGTGATTACTTCGACTAGCTTTTTGGTTGATTCTCTAGGATTCTTTAAGTAGACCATCATATCATCTGCAAAGAGTGATAGCTTGGTCTCCTCATTGGCTATTTTAATACCTTCCATTTATTTTTCTTCTCTAATTGCTACTGCTAGTGTTTCTAGTACAATGTCAAATAGCAGAGGTGATAATGGGCATCCTTGTTTCACTCCTGATATTGTTGGGAATGTGTCTAGTTTATCCCCATTGCAGATGATATTAGTTGATGGTTTTAGATATATACTGTTTATTATTTTTAGGAAAGACCCTTCTATTCCTATGCTTTCTAGTGTTTTCAATAGTAATGAGTGTTGTATTTTGTCAAAGGCTTTTTCTGCGTCTATTGAGATAATCATGTGGTTCTTGTTGGTTTGCTTGTTGATGTGGTCAATTATGTGGATGGTTTTCCTAATATTGAACCACCCTTTTCTCTATATATTCTCTAACTTGCTGACTTCATTAGCTGCCACAGACTCAATTATCATAACTACATTGTCTCTACATTATTATTTGCTCACACTGTCCTATTTTGAATCTATTTCAATTCTTTGTGTTCTCTGTTGATTATTTGCCTAATGCCATAATTTGGATTCTAGTTTCCTCATTGCGAAGGAGAGTAGCTGTGTAAACCCAGAGATGCCTTCACTCTACATCACCCTAGGAAACCAAAGAGTCCTTTTCATTATAAGAGTAACTACAACTACACATTTATCCTATTTCTAAATTTCTGTTTCCAAAATTTCCTAAGGGCATCTATTGGATCTTTAGTTATCTTCCCTGGTTATCTTTGCCACTAGGATATAAACCTGGAGCTACTTGGTCTTTATTCTCTTACCCCCCGGCTATAGTCTAAGTAATAGGCTGATTTCACTGCCGTCTATTTCGCTTATAAAAATCATTTTCAAGAACACACAGTACATTACACACCATAAGATGATGTGGTTACATATGATGAAGGAAGATAATAACAAAAAGAAAGAACCAGATGCCACAACATGAAGAAATAAGGAAGTTGAAACCAAGTCCTCAAAGCTTCTTACTAGAGTGTTACCATCTGAAGCCATGTACATGAGAAACACAATATATTTTCTGTTGGAGGAATGAATGAAGAAACAATCAGCATGCTTAACTTGGAGCATATTGCTGAAATTACAAAACTAAACTAACATGGCATATTAGGCAAAATAAGATAAATTCTTCCTTAGGACCTACCACCAGTTCCTCCATAGTTCATTAAAATGTTAATTGTTTAGATCTAATATTGCAGGGGGGGGAAGCAATTCTGTAACTTTACAAACTTTTTAATCTACATTCTGAACATTTCTCTCTCTCTCTTTAAAACCCTTACCTTCCACCTTAGAATAAGTATTGGTTCCAAGGCAGAAGAGTGGTATGGGCTAGGCAATGAGAGTCAAGTGACACAGTGTGAATTTTAGATTTACTCCACCCTGCTTAGTCTAGAATTTTAGCAAACAGAAATGTATACACCCCCACTTAAAGATTAAGTGTGGAGGAGGAAGGTTTATGACCCAAGTATGCTAGCAAGTGACAAATCAGAAACAACTGACTGACACTCTGGGCTGTCCAAAGCCAAGTTTAGGCCACCATTTGTACATGTAAGAAACAGGAAATAATATAAAGAACTGCCTTTATATTTTGCATCACTTTCTGTGAGAGAGATTTGGTGGTAGAACTTGACTGTGGGGGGGTTCAAACGTTAGACCTCAGACTGCTTCCTTTATACTGTCATGGGGTGAGTGCAAGGCTTACTCCCTTTTCCTTGGCTTTTCTGGAGGCACCGGCCTCCAAGAAGGTCCCTCAACTTGGAGGAGGCCTCATGGCTGGAAGCCATGCTAGATTTAATCCTCTGCCTCCACCCCACTTCCCATCCCCTTGGCTGGGGTCTCTGAACTCCTGCTTGGTATCTCTTTTTCCTCTCTTTCTTTCTTCCTTAATATCTTCACTCTATTGTAAATAAACCAACATAAGATTCCATTATGACTTTCATTGGGATTTAGAATGTAAATGCCCGGTGACCAACTAAAAATATATTCAGTCCAATCATAAAATTTACCCTTAACAATAGCTAGGAAGGATCTGAAGTCAGATTTGAACCTAGGACCTCCTGTCTCTAGGCCTGACTCTCAATCCACTGAGCTACTGAGTGGCCCCCTAAACATTTCTTGATCATTTAGAGTTTATTAAAATATTAGATGGAGATTACTATCAAGTACTGATATTCAAATAAATTTTGAGTAAGTGGCAAAAAAGGCAGTGAACATTCATATTCTCCCACATAAGAAAAAGCATATAAAATAAATAATATTCAGATTATCTGTCATTCTTTTCTTTTATAGCATCAAGAGATATCAATCTCTAACTGAAAAAGAAAGATTCAGTGATGAGTTGAATTTTGCAGCTCTCAAAATTCAAATAAGAGAAAATGTCATGGGATCTTGGGTTTCCTCTGGACATCCCAAACTCCAGAAATGTTCCAGGTCAAAATGAAAAAAAGGAATTTTTTTTTCTTCCATGCATTCTTATAGTGCTGAGGAAAAGGTGACCCTAAGCATCAAAGACCCACAATAAAGAAAGACCTCTGAGAGAAATATTCTCCTTGCATTCTCCCCTAGATTTTGAAATGGACATATATATATATATATATATATATATATATATATATATATATATATATATACATATATATATATATATATCTCCCAGTTATATACTATGATGGCATTGGGCTATATCTAGGACATCTATTCATTTGTTCCAGGTTACCCCTTGTGTCTTTAGGACACAAAACATTATTCCATCTTGGTCAGGTGACAAATATCCCGCATTTCTGCCTAACCTCATCCCACGTCCTCAGTCCTCATCCCTGGTCACATTGCCCCTGTTCTCTTAAAGGTATAAGAACCCCAGAACTCACCTCCTCTAGGAGACAGTGTCCATTCTTGCATCTATCTCCTGACCTTTCAACATTGCTTCCAAATTAATAAATTTCTCTTTTTACTTCTGTTCGGGATTATCAAAGCCATGCTCTCTGACATGGTCACAGGTGGAAACCAGGAACTACAAAGCGGGCCCCAAGAATGGTGGAGGAATCCACTCAGCCCTGCTTCTCCCACTAACATCCCTTACTATTGGAATTGCTAGGATTATTATTCTCTCTCTAACTTCAGGAAAAATAATATGAGAGCAAAATACTTTTTTTTTTAGTTTTTAAAAAATTATTTTATTTGATCATTTTCATACATTGTTCATTGGAAACAGATCATTTTCTTTTCCTCCCCCCCAACTCCCCCCCACCCCTTCCCTAGCCGACGCACGATTCGTCTGGGTATCACATGTGTCCTTGCTCTGAACCCATTTCCTTGTTGTTGGTATTTGCATTAGGGTGCTCATTTAGCGTCTCTCCTCCATCATGTCCCCTCAACCTCTGTAATCAAGCAGTTGCTTTTCCTCAGTGTTTTTACTCCCTCAGTTTGTCCTCTGCTTGAGGATAGTTTTTTTTTTTCTTTTTTCTCATAGATCGCTGCAGGTTGTTCAGGGACATTGTAAAGCCATTACTGGAGAAGTTCATTATATTCTCTTGTACCACAATGTGTCAGTCTCTGTGTACAATGTTCTCCTGGTTCTGCTCCTCTCACTTTGCATCACTTCCTGGAGGTTGTTCCAGTCTCCATGGAATTCCTCTACTTTGTTATTCCTTTTAGCACAATAGTATTCCATCACCAACATATACCACAATTTGTTCAGCCATTCTCCAACTGAAGGGCATCCCCTCATTTTCCAATTTTTGGCCACCACAAAGAGCACAGCTATGAATATTCTTGTACAGGTCTTTTTCCTTATTATCTCCTTGGGGTACAAACCCAGCAGTGCTATGGCTGGATCAAAGGGCAGACAGTCTTTTATCACCCTTTGGGCATAGTTCCAAATTGCCCTCCAGAATGGTTGGATCAATTCACAACTCCACCAGCAGTGCATTAATGTCCCTACTTTGCCACATCCCCTCCAGCATTCATTACTTTCCATAGCTGTCATGTTGAACAATCTGCTAGGTGTGAGGTGATACCTCAAAGTTGTTTTGATTTGCATCTCTCTGATTACAAGAGATCTAGAACACTTTTTCATGTGCTTATTAATAGTCTTGATTTCTTTAACTGAAAATTGCCTATTCATGTCCCTTGCCCATTTTTTAATTGGAGAATGGCTTGATTTTTTGTACAACTGGTTTAGCTCTTTATAGATTTGAGTAATTAGACCTTTGTCAGAGGTTTTTGTTACGAAGATTGTGACCCAATTTGTTGCTTTCCTTCTAATTTTAGTTACATTGGTTTTGTTTGTACAAAAACTTTTTAATTTGATGTAGTCAAAATTATTTATTTTGCATTTTGTGACTCTTTCTAAGTCTTGCTTGGTTTTAAAATTTTTCCCTTCCCAAAGTTCTGACAGGTATACTATTCTGTGTTCACCTAATTTACTTATAGTTTCCTTCTTTATATTCAAGTCATTTGCCCATTCTGAATTTATCTTGGTGTAGGGTGTGAGGTGTTGGCCCAAACCTAATCTCTCCCACACTGTCTTCCAATTTTCCCAGCAGTTTTTATCAAATACTGGGTTTTTGTCCCAAAAGCTGGGGCCTTTGGGTTTGTCAAAGACTGTCTTACTGAGGTCATTTACCCCAAGTCTATTCCTCTAATCCTCCTTTCTGTCTCTTAGCCAGTACCAAATTGTTTTGATGACCACTGCTTTGTAATATAGTTTGAGATCTGGGACTGCAAGGCCACCTTCCTTTGTATTTTTTTTCATTATTTCCCTGGATATCCTTGATCCTTTATTCTTCCAAATGAACTTTGTTATGGTTTTCTCTAATTCAGTAAAATAGTTTTTTGGTAGTTCAATGGGTATGGCACTAAATAGATAGATAAGTTTGGGTAGGATGGTCATTTTTATTATGTTAGCTCGTCCCACCCATGAGCAATCAATGTTTTTCCAATTGTTTAGATCTAGTTTTAATTGTGTGGAGAGTGTTTTGTAGTTGTGTTCATATAGTTCCTGTGTTTGTCTCGGCAGATAGATTCCTAAGTATTTTATATTGTCTCGGGTGACTTTAAATGGAATTTCTCTTTCTAATTCTTGCTGCTGAAATGGGTTGGAGATAAATAGAAATGCTGCTGACTTATGTGGGTTTATTTTGTATCCTGCAACTTTGCTAAAGTCGTTGATTATTTCGATTAGCTTTTTGGTTGATTCCCTATGATTCTTTAAGTAAATCATCATATCATCCGCAAAGAGTGACAGCTTTGTCTACTCATTGCCAATTTTAATACCTTCCATTTATTTTTCTTCTCTAATTGCTACTGCTAGTGTTTCTATCTAGTACAATATTAAATAATAAAGGTGATAATGGGCATCCTTGTTTGACTCCTGATCTTATTGGGAAGGCTTTGAGTTTTTCCCCATTGCAGATGATGTTTGCTCATGGTTTTAGGTATATACTGTTTATTATTTCAGGAAAGGCCCTTCTATTCCTATACTTTCTAGTGTTTTCAATAGGAATGGGTGTTGTATTTTGTCAAAGGCTTTTTCTGCATCTATTGAGATAATCATGTGATTTTTGTCGGTTTGCTTGTTTATATGGTCATTTGTGTGGATGGTTTTCCTAATGTTGAACCATCCTTGCATTCCTGGTATGAATCCTACCTGATCATCGTGGATAACCCTTGTGATGACTTGCTGGAGTCTTTTTGCTAGTATCCTATTTAAGATTTTTGCATCTATATTCATTAGGGAGATTGGCCTATAGTTTTCTTTCTCTGTTTTTGGCCTGCCTGGCTTTGGAATCAGTACCATGTTTGTGTTATAAAAAGAATTTGGTAGAACTCCTTCTTGGCTTTATTCTGTCAAATAGTTTGTATAGTATTGGGGTTAGCTGTTCTTTGAATGTGTGATAGAATTCATTTGTGAATCCATCTGGACCTGGGGATTTTTTCTTATGGAGTTCTTTGATGGCTTGTTCAATTTCTTTTTCTGATATGAGGTTTTTTAGGTAATTTATTTCTTCTTCTTTTAGTCTAGGCAATTTATATTTTTGTAAGTATTCATCCATATCACTTAGATTGCCATATTTTTTGCCATATAATTATGCATAGTAGTTTTTAATGATTGCCTTGATTTCCTCTTCATTAGAGGTGAGGTCTCCCTTTTCATCTTGGATACTGTCAATTTGGTTTTTTCTTTCCTTTTTTAAAATTAGACTGACTAGTACTTTGTCAATTTTATTTGTTTTTTCAAAGTACCAGCTTCTAGTCTTATTTATTAAATCAATAGTTATTTGACTTTCAATTTTATTAATTTCTCCTTTGATTTTTAGGATTTCTAATTTAGTCTTCATCTGAGGGTTTTTAATTTGTTCACTTTCTAGTTTTTTAATTTGCATGCCCAATTCATTGACCTCTGCCCTTCTTAATTTGGTTATATATGAACTCAAGGATATAAATTTCCCCGAGTACTGCTTTGGCTGCATCCCATAGGTTTTGAAAGGATGTCTCACCATTGTCATTTTCTTCAATGAAGTTATTAATTGTTTCTACGATTTGTTCTTAACTAGCTGGTTTGGGAGAATCATATTGTTTAATTTCCAATTAATTTTTGATTCATCTATCCATGTACCCTTACTAATTATTTTTTTTATTGCATTGTGGTCTGAGAAGGTTGCATTTATTATTTCTGCCCTTTTGCACTTGTTTGCAATGATTTTGTGCCCTAGTAGATGGGTCAATTTTTGTGAATGTACCATGTACTGCTGAAAAGAAGGTGTATTCCTTTTGGTCCCTATTTATTTTTCTCCATATGTCTACTAATTCTAATTTTTCTAAGATTTCATTTGCTTCTCTTATCTCTTTCTTATTTATTTTTTGATTTGATTTATCTAGTTCGGATAGGGGAAGGTTCAGATCTCCCACTAGTATAGTTTTTCTATCTATCTCAACCTTGAGCTCCTCTAGTTTCTCCTTTAGAAATTTGGATGCTATGCCATTTGGTGCATACATATTGAGTACTGATATTTCCTCATTGTCTATTCTGCCTTTTATCAGGATGTAATTACCTTCCCTATCTCTTTTAACTAGATTTATTTTACTTTGGCTTTATCTGATATCATGATTGCTACTCCTGCCTTCTTTTTATCATTTGATGCCCAATAGATTTGGCTCCATCCTCTTACTTTCACCCTATGCGTATCTACCTTCCTCATGTGTGTTTCTTGTAGACAGCATATGGTAGGGTTTTGGATTCTAATCCACTCTGCTATTTGCTTGCATTTTATGTGTGAGTTCATTCCATTCACATTCAGAGTTATGATTACTAGGTGTGTATTTCCCAGCATTTTGATTTCTACTCCTGGTCCTGCCTTTTCTTCTTTCACTATTTCCTTCTATACCAATGTTTGTTTAAAATCAAGGAATCTAATGAAAACTAATGTTTGTTTAGAAACTCCTGCTTTAACATCTTTTATTGATTCCTAAATTGTGAGGAAGACCAGGGTCTCAAAGACTATAGCACTGGAGCAGAAGATCTAAAGCAAGTTTTTGAAAGTCTGATAGGGGTTATACTTTTATTCAGGGCCACATAAAAATAATTTTTAGATAATTAAATCCAATAAAGAGATTTTATCTAATATAATAAATAGAATAACAACCATCAGCTGTGATACTGAATGTTAATGGGCAAAATTCACCCCAGTAAAAATAAGAGTTAATTTGCTTTATAAATGAAATATATATATAGATATAGATATAGATATATATAGATATATATATAGATATATATTAAAAAACTGTTATTTAAAGAGTTTGGATAAAAAAGATTCTACTTCAGGGAAAAATGAAAAAAAGCAAGTTTTAATCAAGAAAACCTTTCTGAAATCCTTGAACATGAGGGTAAAATCGAGACTTAAAGAATCCACAGATCACCTCTGGCATTAAATCCCCAATTGACACCTCCCAGATATTTCATAGCCAAACTAAAGAGCTCCAAGATCAAGGAAGAGTTTTTGTCAGCTGCTAAAAAGAAACAACTCAGATATCATGAAGAACCAATTAGGGTTGCATAAGATCTGGCAGCATCCACACTGAAGGACTGGAAAGCATGGGATCCAATATTCTGGAAGGCAAGGGAACTGGGTCTACAACCAAGAATAAATTACCCATTAAAAATGACTATTTTCTTTCAGGGGAAAGTATGGGCATTTAATAAAATAAAGGATTTCTAATCATTCCTCTAAAAAAGACCAGACCTAAACAGAAAATTTGATGCCCAAATACCAATTTCAAGAGAAACATAAAAAGGTAAATAAGAATTCTTAGAGAAAAAATTTAAGGACATCAATAAGGTCAAATGGCATCTATTCCTATTGTTAAAGGGATTTTCATATTCTTTCTCTCTGTCTTCATAAGAGACCAGAGAGCAGTATTTCTAAGTACATCAGAACTGACAAGAATGTGTGAGACAGAGCTGAAGATTCCATTACTAGGGAGACCAAGATTGAGGAAAGGAAGTAGCCAGCCCTCTGACAGGAAGTTAGAGGGGACAGTTCATCAGTGAGGAGATAAAGGAAGCAGCTCTGACAGTTGAGGGTCTTTTGCCTCTGGGATCTCTAGAGAGCAGTAGGTCTGTCTCTGAGGCAAGGAGCTACTGGCAGTTGGATGCTGACAGTTGGGCTGCTATAGAAAACCAATTGAAGAAGGGAGTGAGTGGTAGCTGCCTATTATTTTAGGGAATCAGGTAGTTAATGAAGAATTTATAGAGTAAAATAGATTAGGCCTGGTGTGCCAGAAAGAACCTTTCCCAAGAAGATAATTAGAGATAGTTTTAGGAAATTTTAGATTGCATTAGGAATTTTAGGTATATTTATACGATATGAGATTAATAATTTCTCCTCTTTTCTATCTTTCAATCTGTATTTCTTTTTATAATTAAAGAGAATTTCTGTTAAACTGTTCTCCTCACTTTGTCTAACTCCTTAATTTAACCCTTACACTATATAGAAAGATGATATCTATAACTCTTAAAAATATTATTTTCACGGTAGCTAAAAGAAGTATATATAGAGGATGCAGTGCCAAAATGTTTAGGATGATATAAAAAAAAAACAATAAAAAGGGGGAAAAAAGAGGATAATACTTAAGTGGGGAAAGAAGTAAAATATATTACATAAAGACATGTGGTGTGGGAGGTGGGTTGGAGAAACTAATACAATGAAAGGGAGAAAGAAATTGGAGACAAGTAATGCTTAAACCTTACTCACATTGGAATTGGCTCAGAGAGGGAAGAACAGTCAGATCCATTAGGGTGCAGAATTGTCTCTTGCCCTTTAGAGAAGTAGAAGGGTTATAAGAAATGGGTTGGTAGGAGGGGAGTAATACAAGAGAGGGAGAGGTTTAGGGGGCATTCAAAAGGCCTTATAGTAAAAGGGGGATAAGAAGGGAGGAGGTAGGAAGGGGAGTAATTTAAGGGGAGGGAAAAGGGGGGAGACTGACTAAAAGTGAAACACTGGAGGGAAGGATAAGAGGGAAAGGAGAAAGGATAAAATTAAAGGAGGAAGTCAAAATGGAAGGGGTTACCCAGACAGTGATCATAACTGTGAATGTAAATGGTATGAACTCACCCATAAAATGGAAGTGGATAGTAAAATGGATTAAAAACCAAAATCCTACCATATGTTGTCTACAAGAAACACACTTGAGGCAGGTAAATATACAAAAGGTAAAGGTAAGAGGCTGGAGCAGAATCTATTGAGCTGAAACTGAGACAAAGAAGGCAAGAGTAGGAATCATGATCTCAGACAAAGCTAAAGTAAAAATAAATTTAATTAAAGGATATTAGGAAGGAAATTACATCTTATTAAAAGGCAGCATAAATAATGAAGAAACATCACTACTTAACATATATGGACCAAATAGTATATATAGCATCCAGATTTTTAAAGGATAAACTAAAAGAACTTAAGGAGGAAATAGATAGTAAAACCATATTAATGGGAGACCTCAACCTTCCCCTATGAGAACTAGATAAATCAAACAAAAAATTAATAAGAAAGAACTAAGGGAAGTGAATGAAATATTTGAAAAATTAGATCTAATAGAAATCTGAAGAAAACTGAATAGGGATAAAAATGAACATACCTTCTTTTCAATAGCAAATGGTACATATACAAAGACTGGATACATACTAGTGCATAAAAACATTGCAAACAAATGTAGAAAAGCAGAAATAAATAATGGATCAGGGTAGAATAGAAAGAGTAAAAGAGGAGGTTCCAGGAAATGGGGGCTCTCCATTCTGTTGGACCAAATGAAAGGAAAGTAGCTGAGAGAGCCATGTGGAGAGCAATCACATGACTAGTTTAGAATAGATTTTTCTCTCTGTCTGTTTTCTCTTATAAAAGTAAATAATAAACCCTATGGAAATTAAGGACTGGAGTTTAATTCAGCTATGACAGTTTGGTGACATGAAGTTCTGGAAACCAGCTGCTCATTTTTCAAATTTTAAGCCTTTTAGTTCTAGAATAGAGAATAGGACAGGTTAATCTTGCTGTTTTCCTCCACTACTGCAAAGCAGCCTATGCTACTCCTACTCTTGCTGCTCCTGCTGCTAATTTTGGTAAGATCCCCCCTCATGTGGTTCCAGTCGTATCTTAGGTGGGGGCAGAGGTAGGGGGTGGGGTGGGTGGAGAGAATCAGGCTAGATCTCCATGCCCCTGGTTTCTTGGCACAGCCAGCAATGAGGCATAGCCGCAAGAGCAATGCAGAAGTGCTGAGGGCACTCTGGGCTGTGAGAGTTGTGCTCAGCATGCCTGCTCACAATCCAGCTCTGGGCTGAGTAGCAACAGTCAGCCTTAATCAATTAACCTAGGTGCTGCAGCAGCCCCAAGAGGGTGGGGCAACCAAACTTCCCTACCACTCCCCCCCTTGTCAGAAACAGCCCTCCACCAGCCTCCACCAGCACCTAAACCCTTTTCCCAACCCCTGGCTCCCTGCTGACCATCTCATGGTTCGGCCATTGTAGCTACCCCATTCCCATCCCACCCTGCAGTGGAGAGCTCCAGGTTTGTGCCCCAAGTCAGGCTGGGAGCTGAAGCCAAGCATGGTCCCCATTCCCCCATCACTTGAAGTGATGGCAGGTCCCCTGCACAGCCTGGATGTTGACTCTGACCCCAGACCTCTGTGGCAAGCAGGTCCAGAGCAGAGTTGGATAGTGTTTGGGGTTTTTTTTTTTCTTTCCTTTGCTCTCCCTGAGACTGGCTCTGCAAGGCTGGAACCTAATTCAGTCTCTTGCTAAGGCAATATCCCGGCAGGGGCCCCTGGTTCCTGACCATGGTATCCACCCCTGCCCTGCTCAAGAGGCTTCCAAGGCCTGCAACAACCAGCAAGCCCAGACATCCCACCTGACCATAGCCCAGGGAGACTTCCAAGCTCCAGGCAGTGAGGGTGGGGACAGGAGCACCAGCCCACACCAGGAATCTTCTGTGCCACTCGTTGGACCCTTACCTCAGACCTCTCTAGCTTCCCAGAAAGGAGCATAGGTTCTGATGCTCCCAGCTGTGGCTAAAGGTGCACAGTGGCCAGTACACCCATGTGTAGCACCACCTCCAGGCAAGAAGTAGGTATCTTGACTGGGATCTTTCTAGGGAAAAAGATGTTAGACATCTAAGAATACATTTTGTAAATAATTGCTCCTGAGATGTTAGGGAATACTTTATGAATAATGGACCTGGTCCACTATGGACATTGATACATTTAATAGGGTAGTAGCATATGTCTTTGAAGGCTATGAAAAGGAAGACAGAGAGGAAGCTCAATTAGTGGAGAGATTAAAGAAGGAAAAAGATGAATTAAAGGAAAAATTAAGAAACAGTTGAATTAAAGGAGCAAGTAAATGAAGGAGCTGTAAGACAAACAAAGATCACAGCTCTTTTAAAGGAACACAAGAGGCAACCAATGACTTGGTTTTTGTGTGTGTATGTGGGAAGGAAGGTCATCATGACTATGGATTGTAAGAATAGGAACCAAGATAATAGAAACAGAAGAAGTTAGAGAAACAATAATAATAACAATAATAGAACCTCTAACAGGATCAGTGATTGTAATAGAGTAAATTATAACCCAAACCATAATACACCACGCCAAGGAATCTGTTATCATTGTGAGGTACCACAGAGAAATGGTCAGAATGACCAGAAGGATGGCCAGAGGTATGACCAGTGCTGTGGCCAAGGATGTGGCCAAAGGAATCTTGATGAATAATGGTACTTAGGAGGGGAAGGGACATCAAATAGTCTGGAGATTAATTGTAAGCCCTTTCAGAACCTACTGTCTAATTGATGTGGTTTCAGTCTGTTCCCCTCACCATAGTGAAGAAGTCTCTCTAACAAGTTCTTCATTACAGATCTATAACCAGGAGATAAAGAGCATATAATTTCCAGTGAACTATTCCTATTAAAATTGAAGAAAAGGACCTTTGGATTAATTGCTCACATATAAAAGTGGCACCTTTTAATGATACTGAGTGACTGTATCCTGTATATTGTGTTTTCTTTTTGTTTCTTTTAAGATTTAATTTTATTTTTTAAATATACATATTAATCTAACCTAAGATGTTCTGTTATACAATGCCACTTTCAGTTAGTATGTTTTGCCTATTAGCTATATGTTCTGTCACATTGTCTTTATTTGTAAACCTCTTCCTATGACTGGACTGGAGATAATACCATTATAACAATCCATAGACAAGTTGGACTCTTTTCCTTGTCAAAGTCATTGGTCCTTATGGATGCTGAGTCTGTCACCAGATCCATTGGAGCTCTGTTTTGTCACAGGTAACAATTCTAGTCCACAGAAATGAAATATTACCACAGCTTGCAACACAAGGAAGTCACATTTTACATATTAATCTCCTAAAAAAACCCGAATGAGAGTTAACGTGCTGGTCTCCCAAAGAATCAAAGTGGGAATTGTATGAAGGAAGTCTTCTCTCAGAATTGCATTGGGGCCCTGCCTCCATGGAGGGTGGGTCATGGGCCATAAAGGATTAGGATATGGATCCAGATTTGAAGAAAAGGAATAAGAGAGGGGTTTCCAGGAAGTGGGGAATCTTTTTTCAATTGGGTGCACAGCAAAAGGAAGGTGGCTGAGAAAGCCATGTGAAGAGCAATCACTTAGCTAGTTTAGAATAGATTTTCTCTCTCTGTTTGCCTTCTCTCATTCAAGTAAATATTAACAAACTCTATGGAAATTAAGGACCAAAATTTAATCCAGTCATTTCACAGTGATAAGTTTTGAATCTGGTTCTTTAGCATTTTGTGACTGACTCACAATTTAAAATGTCATGCTGCCTTTTTAAACAAATAATAATGTCTGAAAGTGGAATGGTTTGCCTCCTAGTCATTTTGCTAAGGCTAGAGCAGTGATGGCTAACCTTTTAGAGAATGTTTACTGTTCTCCCTCCCCTCTCAGAGACCATATGCCATGCCCTGTCTTCCCAGATCAAGTGTCTCATGTACCCTACCCCCTTACTCCACATAGGAGAGGGAGAAAGCACTACCATTGGCTGCTGAGCAGAGGGGCAGGTGATATGAAAAAAAAAAAGTTGTCAGGAACAGTGGAGACAGAGAAGGTAGCATCTATGCCTGAGTTCATCTGCCTTTTGAGTACTGGACTCTGGTGGGCAACAAAGGCACACATACTCACAGAAAATGCTCTTTATGCCCTCTCTGGCATGTGTGCCATAGGTTCACAATAACGGGGCTTGTGTATTTGTTTGTTTTTTGAGCAGAAGCTGAATGATTTCTGAATCAGAACTCTACTGAATTGATTCTTTCATTTATGAGTTCCCCATGCTAGGTTTATGCGATTTGATGTTCTATCAGAATGATCCTTGAATGTAGGAAATGTTAGTCTGGCCCTTTAGATTTTAAATCCAATATGAATAAAATATGTTACAACATCTAACAATATAGCAATTTTAAATCTACCTTTAAATAATAATTTTCCTCAGAGTGCCCAAACCTGATATTTTAGCATATGATCTTTGAAGAATCCAAATGGACATAGAGCAAAAATATGAACATGAGAAAAGAAGAAAATTCTACTTAAGTGGGAACCATATAAGAAGTTTAGTTTGATTTCCCTTTTTAAGTACAAACTAAATCTTTCCATTGTGTTTTAGTGTAATTCTTCCTCTTATACAAGGATAAATTAGCAAATGCCATACAAATAGTTCATATGTTATTTCAACTTAACTAAGTAAACTTTTAAGCAATGTCTGTATTTTCTTTTTTCAGAAGTAGAAGGTTTTGGCTTTTGATTTTTCGAAAATGGTGCATTAAATCTTAAATGTCATATGCTCTGTAGGGATTAAATTTATGGTTGTACTAAATATAAGAGAATATGGTCACCAATTTAAAAAATTAATATAGCTCAAGTCAAAATGACTTTTTAGCAGCTTTATTTACAAAACAGTAGGAAAGGGTAAAAGTAGAGCAATGTGAGAGAAGATGGAGAAATTATCTATTTTAACACACAAAATATTTGCTCTAGCACCTGGCTCCATTCCACCAGGGTTAAAGAAACCCCAGCTGGAGGGCCTAGAGGTAGATTAAGCAAGGGTTTCATCCATGCAGCCTCCTCAGAGAGGGAGGCCTCTCTGGTGTTAATATTGCCAGAAGTCAGGAAAGGAGGGTCAGCTTTTTTCACTCACCAATCTAAAGTCCAAGGGGAGAGGATTCAAGAGCAGGCTTACCAAATGAGAGTCCCAGGTCTTCCAGGCTGAAGAAAAAGGTCTTCCACCAGTCCCCACAGCCTTGAAAGACCTCAAAGACCTTGTCACAGGAAGTTTTGGCCACTTTCAAGGACCCTTCTTTACGTCACTTCCTGTTCCTTCCCATAAACCTACAGTAGCAATTATGCATTATCCAATCAGCAACCAGGACTACAGAAAATTGCCACACAATGAAAGAGAGAGAAAAGGAATTATATTTTGAAGCAGAAAGGGAAAGACCATTCCCTGGTCTGATTTTATCTTTGCTGTAAGGGATAGAGGAGCCAAAAAGGCAGCCAAACTGGGGTATTTGGTAGAAGTCTGGTATGAGGGCATCTTGTGCCTGACTTTGGAAACAGTTGTTTCCTCAAACCCCAAAATAACTTCCAATCCCCTGGCTTGGCACAGAATTTCATCAATCCCATCAGGCTTGGTTTGTCTCCATGACCTTGTACTCCTAGGTACTGTGCAGGTTAACTATGTGCTCCTTGGCACTGTGCAATGGCTCTTTTGTGATCCCTTCTTCTGGAATCAGACACAATCATTAATCAAAGTCCCATAATATTTAACAGTCAATGGCAGGGTTCCATAGTCTAACGCTTTTGAATATGCATTGACATTAGGGCTAATGGACATTTTAAACTTACCTTAGTGCAAAATCAAAAAAGCATTAATACTGGCAACATGTGCTTCAAGTAAAAAAATGAGAAAAATTTCAAATGTTCTACTGTACATAGAAGACAAAACAATAATAAAAATTAAAAAATCAAAAGTCTGCTGGCAATAGCAGTTAAAATAAACCTTAATTATTTCACTTTTGACCTTTTTCACCTATTTCACCAATAGGCCTTTGAGACCTTGTGGCCTTTCTTATGTAGCTCGAAAAGGAGATGTTTGCTATCTTTCTGTCATAATGTGGCATTTGGTGAGGCCAAGAACAAATCATCTACAAAGTATACAAAATAGCTCTCTTTAAATGTAATATTTGCTAAATCTTGTGTTAAAATCTGTGAGAACAATGTGGGACTGTACACATATCATTGTGACAAATGACACCAGGTCCATTTGAAACCTTTCCAAATGAAGGCAAATATACTCCTAGAATTCTCATAAATAGGGATTGAGAAGAAAGCTGGACAGAGGTCTACTACAGTAAAATATTTTGCTGGACTGGGCTTGGAGGAGATAATTGTAGCTGTGTTTGGAACCACAGGATGCCTCTTTATGACATGATTATTTACAGCCTTAAATCCTGGACAAATTTAAAGAATGTTTTCCCATCAGGGCCTAATTTTAGCTTTTTTACAGGTAGGATGGGTGTATTATATTCAGATTTGTATTGAATTATCATTCCTTGCTCAATTAATGAATCAATCACTGGGGTAATTCCCTCAATTGCCTCTTTTGATAGAGGATACTGAGGAATGGAAGGAGGTGGATCATCTTTTTGTCCTAATTTGAAAAGGAATAGCTGATTTAAGTAGGCAAACATCAGAAGATGGTATGGTCCAGAGATAATCAAATAGATCAGCTGGGATTTCAAAGGTGGGAGGCTTTTTATTTCCTGATATCTGAAGCACAGGGAGCAAATGTAAGGCTTCCTCAGCAATTCTAGTGAAATAGAGCCATTAGGATAGCAAGTTATTATGGCTCTAAGATTGCATAGATGATTTCTTCCTAGCAAATTTATAGGGGAGCTAGGCATTAGAAGGAAAGAATGTTCTGACAGGGGTCCCACAGACAACATTTTAGGGGAAATCTTTGGGACTCGTAGGGGTAACCCTGATACCCACACTACATTTAGTGAGCCAATGGAGTCACAATCAGTATCAGGTGTTCTCATCAATACTGATCTGGAGGCTCCAGTATCTGAGAGGTAATCATAATACATATTTCCAACTTTTAGGGTTACATGAGGTTCATCACTATGATGGGGGGATGGATAGGGATAACTGGCATTAAAACTTCAGCGTCTGGGAAATCAAAGGTTTTGCTCTCTAATTCCAGGGCCTTTACCCCAGCCCCTTCATAAAGATCCTTGAATATTTTTCTGGGATCTCTCAAACTGGGGAGCATACTATGGACAAACCTCATTTTGAATATATTTTGTTTTTGGATATTTTGGTATGAGTTATTATTTGCCTCATTTGCATTATTATTTCTATAATTATTATTTGTAATCACCTGATTTCATTTCTTATTTTTCATCATTATGTGACCCCTTTTTCCACAGAAGTGACATGATAATGATTGATTTTTGGATTTCTACAAAGGGGCAATGGCCACTGCCTGACCTGCTTTTTTCTTTTTCAAATCTTTCAGTTAAAATGTTAATTTCCTTCTTCAATGTCTCTACTAATTCTTTGGTCTCATTATTTTTCTGTTCATGGCCTTTAGTTACATAAACTGTGACTCTCCTCAATTCCTCAAGGTCCATATTAGGTCATTTTGGTCAGTTTGTCTTAAAATAATCTTTGACCACTTTGCAACTTGTTTATAAACTGTCTTCTAATTTGTCTGACATCTCTTTCTTTGGAGAGATCTAGATCTATGTATCTATCTCCCAGATCAATAGGTCTATCCATAAACTGTGAGGGTGTTTCTTCCTCTGATTGCTTAAGTCTCTCAAACTTGTACATGTACATGTTCATGTACATGGCTTATCAGAACAGTCCCTCATTGCTTTTAGTAATGCCTCTCTAGCTTGATATAGTTGTAAATAACCCCCCTCATCATTAACATCCCATCTAGTGTCTTGTTCTGGCCAGGGAACCACTTTATTAACAAGAGAAACAATTTCATTTTATTTTTCTATCTTTCTATCAAAAAATACTTGTAGCAAATTTTCCATGTCCTGATATGAAGGATCTTATGTATGAAATTTTCTTCAAGTTTCTTAATAATTCAATAGGCTCATCTTCAAGAGAAGGAGCATTTTATTTGAATCTCTCAATATTCTGTGGGGTAAAAGGTGTGTGTTGCCTTAAAGATACCACATCTCCAGTTTTATTGAAAGTGGGTACTTCCTTTAAGGGAAATAGACCCCTTCTTGCATTATTTGAAGTTTTTTCCCCTTATCTGAATGTCTATGTTGCTATAGATTAAGTAAGGGGAAGGGCAGGGCAAGGGGTGGGTGTTCTGAGGGGGAGGGGTTGATCTGTTTATGGGGAGGCAGGGTGAAAGGAATGAGAGTGGGGAGAAGGGACAGGGGAGGGCTGGGGAGAAGTTAGGCAAGGGGGTATGTGTGTGGGGAGGTATCCAGAAGATTTAGAAGGTGGGAGAGGAGGAAATCTACCTGAGATATAGATCAGGAGGAATCTTCATTTTGCATCTTAAAATCACCCAAGATTCTTTCAAAATTTTCCATTTGTGTCTGTAATTTAAGCAGACTAGCTTTCTATTATTTATTTTTGAGAATAAATAAAATGTAAAATATGACATGAACATAAACAGAGCCAGGAACAGTACTAAACAGAGCCAATATGATTTTGTTAGCTTTTCCAACTCAGTAAAGTTTTCTGGGAATAGGAGTTGATTCAGATGGGCAGGAAATGGGTCCATGGTTGAAATTCCACTTCCTGTCCAAAGGGGGCACTAGCCTAGTATATACTGGCTAGGAGTAAAACCTTACAAGTTTAGGGAGCTGGAGACACATCCCAATCAGCCTTTGATTGGAGGGTGGGATTAAAAGCCTTAGCTGGAGACTGGATTTAGAAGGGGCAAAAGGAAAAAGCAAAAGCTTTCTATCCAGGCAAAAACAAAACACAGTCTCAAAGGTATAAAAAAAACTCAGGAGTTAGCTAAGAGATTTGGAAGACTATTTGTCCCCCCCTCTTCCCCCATGGGGGAAAATTGCTAGGGAGAACAAAAGGGTGTTTGAGTAGAAAATAACCAGACTCCACCTATTATTTGGGTCAGGGAACCAGAGCCTAATTTCCAAAATCTGGCTTTAAATCCATTGAGCTGCTACCTGCCCTCCCCCTTCACTATGCTGGGTTTTAGGGTCTAGAGGGTGGCATGGGACAACCCTGTGAGGGCTAACTCCTCAGTTTCCACTCTCTCAGTCAACAACATGAAAACCCCCAGAATCAGCTTAAAATCGACTTGAATGCTAGGAGGGGTGTGGGGCTGGTTAGTGTGGAAAGATCTGCTTAGTGGTCTAAAAGCCGCCTTAGCTGCAAGCTAGAAGTTCAAGTGGCTTTTGCATACTTGAGACCCACCTGGGGGTGAGTGGAGGAATGTAGCTGTTCCAAGATGCAGGGGGCCAGTGCCAGCTCAGTTGTTAGCAATATAGGGGAAACTTATACTTTTATGCAGGAGCCCCAGCTAATTTGTTGAAGTGACTTGGTGGCTGGGCAGCAGGCTTGGCTCCTCTTGGGGGTGGGTCCCCATCCCGAAGAGAGTCCCTCAGAGAGGGGAGGGTAAAAAGGCCACAGCAGAAGGGAAACGGGTTATTTTCAAAATGACCTACTCCCTATCTTCACTCAAAGGCTATCTTCAAAGAAGATCAAGGATTCTATCCCTTCATGGCTCACCAGAAATGTAAGATTTAAATTAATATCCAATAACTTCAAGTATTATGTTTTATAAAGTTTATTAATAATCACTTGAAGTATAAGAAATTTAAAAAAGAACAAACGTAAAAGCCTGAGTTAAAAAACAGCTTTCTCAGACATGATCTGGGGAAAGGAGAGAGAAGGTAGAGCCACACTCACAACTTTATCTCCAAAACTTAAGCACCTAATATGAGAAAGAAGATTGGAAGTTGGAAAAGAGAGTTTTGGGGAGCAAATCCTAATTATACAACTGTAAAATGGAAATAACTGCATTTATCTTACAGAGTTGTTGTAAAGATCAAATTAGATAATATTTATATTGTACCTGCCACATAATAGGATCCATATAAATATTTTCCTACTTTCCTTCTGTTCATCTATTCCAACATCTTTATTTCTCAGATTTGAAAACATTTAAAGAGCTGAAAAGGCTTACTTGCTCAAGGTCACAATTGATTTCAGAGTCAGCATTCAAACTTTGATCCTCTGATTCCAAGCCTAGTGTTCCTTTCAATATGCTATGTCAGATCCTTATAAATCTAGTAGTTATTTCATTTTGTTGCCTGCCACAATATCCTAGGTCAGCCTTCTCAACACATTTTTCTTAGTGTATCTTCTGATTCTCCATTGTAAAATCCTTTTCTCCAATATTATACTTCTGTAGATAACAGAACCATGGGTCTATGGAAGGAATTTTAGTGGCAAAGACTAATAAT
The DNA here is from genome assembly GCF_027887165.1 of Monodelphis domestica. Classification (NCBI taxonomy): domain Eukaryota; kingdom Metazoa; phylum Chordata; class Mammalia; order Didelphimorphia; family Didelphidae; genus Monodelphis; species Monodelphis domestica. Next base: position 235,859,799 of record NC_077227.1, on the reverse strand, counting down.
AACAACATATGATAAATAACAACAAATGATGCTACCATATTTTTACTATTTTAAACATGTGCTATTTATACTTAATTTTACTGAGTTAGATGAAATTTTAAGTTCATATTAGAGTGTTTGAAGAGAACTGACAAAGTCCTAAATTGTTTGATTATTCAGGCCTGCATTCAGCATTTAATTACCAAAGACATTAATCAGAACTTTTCAATTTAGACTGCGTAGAATAATAGTGGATGACACCAATTATAAGCCTCATTTTCACTTTTACCTATCCTTATTTAATAAATAGCCATGTTAAAACAGCCAATTTCATCCCCTCTCCAGCCAGCAATGTTTATCAAGTGTCCAGGCTTCATGGTTTCATGTTAGGAAGGTATAATTGATTTTGCTCATGTAATTTTTGGTCATTCTATTAATCAAAGTTTTGGTACTCTCCCAATCTATAATAATCAAAATGTGAACTATAATGAAAGGTTATTAATTAAGTGCTGTTATATATTTCAGGGTAGCTCCCTTTATACTTATACTATCAAGTTTAACCCTGAATGAAATATATTTTAGTGTATTCACTCTTTTTGCACTTTATGCCCTAAATTGGTTTCTATTTTTAACAGAAAATTGCCCAAGTCCTCCATCTGTCCTAGGCATATAGCTCCCTCAATTCCTATTTCAAATTTTCTTCTCTAGTTGATATAAGGAAATGCTGGGTACCTGGCAACTATAAGGGTATGTGTTTTTTACCCCAGAGCAACCAATCAATCTAATGTACTTATTGGCATATTAATGGATGCTAGGCAGTGTTGCTCAGTGTATAGAGAGCCAGTATCAGAGCCAGAAAGATCTGAGTTTCAATCCTTTCCCCTGCCACATACTTACTATATGACCATGGCCAAGTCATTTAAACTCTGAGTACTCTAAGCACTTCTCTAAGGCTATACATTTCACAGAAAGTGTTGATTTCCATTGGTTCAGAATTTTCTCATCCTGAAATTCTCTCTATTAAGGAAATTACAGATTTAGTCACTATGTGTAGAAGAGACAGGAGAAAGGGAAAAAAGGGGACATATGAAGATTAAAACTTCCCAGCCTTGCTTAGATAAATATGATTCTTCCAAATTTGATAATTAATGGTTCCATATTGCACATTTATTTTTAAATGGATTTTTGCCTTTAAAGCTAATGGGCATGTTGTTGCATAAACATAGCCAAACTGGCCCTTTGATCCTTGCCAACATAAAGACAATCTTTTTGCTGCACTTCATGAATTCAAGAAGGAATATCATCTGCAATTGACATAAAGACTTATCCTAGACCCTGTGATCTTTGATAGTGAAAATAGAAGAGATTTTAGGGGCTCAGTCCAACTTCTTATAGGATACTGGGAAACTGAGACCAAGAGAAGAAAGGCAATTGCTTCAGGATCACAGATTCTGAGGGTCTCAGAATCCAGATTAATTTCCATGTGTGCCAACCTTGACCCACAAGGTATATAATTCTTCTCATCACCAACATTTATACTATGATTTCTTAATTTATGTGTCTACGGTCTCATTTTATCTTAAAAGAAGCTGAGTAGAGCACATGCCATTTTTATATTTTACAAATAGGAAAAAATGAATAAATTTTATCATTTTCCATACTTCATCTTATGAGAAATAAATTGGTAGCATAATTTGGGGAACTGCCATTCCTCACCCAATACATGTTATTTCCTCATGAAGGAGTAAGAAACAAGATGACAAAATTGCAGAGAAAAAGTCTCTGATTTCTTTCTGTCAATCATCAAGCATCCTTTTTCTTCTCCTTCCTATCTCCTTCCCTTATTGAAAGACAAAAATAAAAAATAAAGCCATTTCAATTATATACACAGTCAAAAAAATTCCCAAATTGTCTGGTCTATATTTAGTCCATGAATACTCTGATAGAAGGTGGCTAGCATTCTTTACACAGTCCTTGGAATCATGATTCATTACTGAATTTAAATTATTCTCTTCTTTCTGCTTACTTCCCTCTGTTTCTATTCATATAAATCTTCCTAGGTTTCACTGAAAATATTTCTTACCGAATCCAGGTCCAAATCCTAGCTCTGACACTTACTAGTTCTGTGACTATTGGCATTGCCTACACCATAATCATATTCCATCACATTCATATATAAAAATTTCTTCAACTGTTCTCCAACTGATGATAATCCTCTCCTTAGAAACTCGTTGACTTCTATTACAGTAATCAATTACAGGAATTTAAAACAAAATGATATTTCTGGGCTTATTATTAAGGAGGAAAATTTAAAACTTTTAAAAAAGAGTTGTGTGGGTATTGGTGTACCTGTGGGAGTAATTTTATGGAATGAAAAGACAAAATGAAATAAAAGGTGAAATTGGGTTTTCACAAAGATCATCATTTCTTATTATTAATCAGATTCAAGGTAGTAAAGTAGATTTATCTATATCTAGTTAATTTTGATTTCTCTGATATTGGTGAGCATAATAACCTACAATAGGTTCCAGGTACATGATCAAAAATGAACCCTAGGCTTGTAGTGTTTGGCATTTGACCCCTGTTGATCTGGTTACCAGCTCTAAAAATCTCTGAAGTCAGAGCTTGCTGAATATAAGGAAATTCTTTCAACACTCAATGATTGGGCTTTTGCTAATTTTCTGTTCTTCTTCCTGACTAGTTGTAGTAATCACTGGCTTAGTGGATAGAGTTCTGGACAAAAGCCTTAGATGAAAATGTCAACTCTTACTCCTACTACATAAATGCCATTGGGGAAATCACTTAATTCTTTGAACCTCTTTCCTTATTTATAAAAGGAAGATAATGATATTTGTATTACTTATGATTGAGAGAAATTGTGTTGAAAAGTGAATAGAGAACTAGAGTTGGAATCAATTAGACCTACACCATATCCTGCCTCTGGCAGGCTCTAAATAACCATGGGCTAATTGCATAACTTCTTTCAGTCCCTGTTTACCCTCTAAGACTTAATTAGGGAGTCCTTGATACTCTCTGTGGAAATCACCAATCTTTGACTTATTAACCTAATGCTCAATGTTGTCATGAGGATCAGGTAAGATAATGTAAGGAAAGGGCTTTGCAATCTGTAATGCTCTGAATAAATATCAGTTATCAAAATTTCAAGGATTTTGGACTCTGCTTACTGTAATAACTCACATTTATATGAGCATTTAAGGTTTACAAAGCACTTGAGTTACAGAATATCTTAAAGGTTGACAGGATTAAAGTTACTTAAAATGTAAAATGGGAAATTCTATTCAGAAGCTTGAATAGAATTGGAAGCATGCTCTATAGTCAAAGCAGATTATTTAGTCAGATATCATTTCTCTGGTGTAACCAGTGCTTGTAGCATTTTATACTTGTTTTAACTTCAATGAGACCTTCCAATTTAGCACAAAAAAATACCTACAATAGCTTAAAATACTAATGTCAAAGTGAAAAAAAAAAGTTGTGTGTGTGTGTGTGTGTGTGTGTGTGTGTGTGTGTGTGTGATCACTAAATCAGTAGAAGAATCCAGGAAGGCCACATATTGACTGAGAAAACCTCATATGTTTAAATATTTCTTTCTTATTAATATATCAACACATGAAAATCAGATAGGAAATTTATTTTAATTTGGTTCAGGCCATACTCAGGAGTGTCATGGGTCACATACAGTCCTATATATTTGATATCTCTGACTTGAAGCAATAGATGTCAAGCCATTACCACCAGGGAGGATCTATTGTACTAGTAGATTATTTTTTACCCTGAAAGAGATACTACTGGGAAGAATTATACAATGTTGTGAGCATAGAGGTTAAAATACTCCCAATAGGAAATGAACTAAAATGATTCTTATTCTTGTCTTTAACTAGCCACTCTGCTTAATGAAGCCATATATGTCTTCAGGCATTAAGAATACTACAGAGCTTTCTTGTCTTTATGGTACAAATGCGTTCCTAAAAATCCATCTGTGAATCTATTTCTATTTGCATGATATAATCAGGAGAATATTAGATGCATCTTTTTTTCCTTGAGTCTAATAATATCAGATATAGTTTCTTGCTTAGATAATACCAGGTATAGTTTCTAAGCCAGTATGCTTAATTTTTTGTTCTTTTTAGAAGGAAGGTTTATAAAAGTCACAAATAATCATTTTATTTTATTAAAGGAAAGGGAATCAAAGGCTAGCATTCAAGCATAAATGTTGTCCCAACCTTAACATCTCTGAACCTAATTGTCCTCACCCGTAAAGTGAAAGGGTTAAACTAGATGCTCATAAAGGTACTTCAGAATGTTACATATTTTGATAAAACAAGATCATATTAGGATCTAGCATTCTTATAGACCACTGAGGCCATTTAGTAGAAACTCTTCATTTTACAGAAAACTGAAGCCCAAGGAGATTAAGACTGGCTCAAGGTTCCACATATACTATCAGAAATTACATTTTAAGCTCTGTTTCCTGTCTAGTTTCATTTAAAAATTATGGTTAATTTTCTCTGGAAAGAAACTGTCTTAATGAAATAATTAAATTCTGTATAAGGATACATAAATTCACACACTGAAATATGAACCATCTCTGATAAAATAATTCCACTGAAGTTCTAAAATTGAAAGCAAATTGGGTGCTATTTTTCCTATGGATACATTAACATACAGACCTAAATAGAGTGGCGGGAAAGAAGGAAAAGGACACTTAGAGTTGAATAACTGGCAATGAACTGGAAAAAATAACAATTACTCCTATTCTTTTAAACATTGTAATCAATATTCTATTTTAAAGATCCTAAAATGTTCAAGGTCTCTCTGTCTCTGTCTGTCTCCTAGCACTTTGTGGATAATATTTGTATTTGCACTTGGGCAAGTGAAAAATAAGGAAATCTATAAAGCAAAACAAAAAATCCAGAGGCCTGGGAAATATATTTAAGTGACTTTTTGTCATAATAATATATGCAGGTATATGTATATATATATATATATATACATATATATATATATATATAACTATGCATATTTCAGAGAGATTGCACAGGCATATATATCCTAATTAGTAAATTGTATAATATTCCTTCCATTATTCAATAAATTAAATTTAACAAATGTTTATTTTTTATTTTTTAAATCCTTACCTCCTGCCTTAGAATCAGTATTGGTTCCAAGGCAGAAAAGTGGTAAGGACTAGTCAATGGGGGTTAAGTGACTTGCCCAGTGTCAAACAGCTGGGAAGTGTATGAGGTCAGACTTCAACCTAGGACCTCCCATCTCTAGGCCTGGCTCTTGATCCACTGAACTACCCAGCTGCCCCCAATAAGTGTTATTAAGAGTCTCTTATCTGCTTGAACACTGTGTGGTGAGTTAGAAATGCATAGTAGAAAACAAACAAACATAATCTCTAGCCAAAAATGATCCTCTACTGTGTGTAGATCAAATAAACATTACATGATATAATGAACTTGCTTTGCAATGCCAACAAGAAAATAAAAACAAAATCCATGTTTGTATAAGCTGGGAGAGCCTCCAAAAATGTGGAAGTTGTTTCTCTAATTTGGCCTGTACTTATATGATGTGTGATAAGGACATAGTCACCCCAGCAGGGATAGATGAGTGATAAAGAATTTATGAAGTACTTAACGAGGGATACAAATCCCAAAAATATGATAATCTCTGGTTTAGAGGTAAAGGAGATCAGAATCATGGAGATTACATTCTAATGGGAGAAACAACACATGAAGGGGAATTGGAAGGGAACAAAGAAAGAGGAGGCTGCCAAGTCATAGTTTGGAAATGGTTTACAAGTAGCATAGAGGATGAAGGTATTCTTTTTTGTTGGGCATACATTAAGTTCTTAATATTTCTTACTTAACAAAAAAAAATTGTCCTAAACAGGGGCTATATTCTTACTTTTCTCACCAGAAATTCAAGGAGGGAAGAACGTGTATCTTATTCTTTGTAATCACCAGTGTACAGTATAGATGTCTATAGATAGTAAATTCCTATTATTATAATTAATAAGTATTATTTTAACATTAAATGGTATTTTATTGTTTGCAAATAATATTTCATTTTATTCTTTCAACACCCCTGAGAGGTTGGTGCTATTAGTATCCCCTTTTAATGGATAAAGAAACCGAGGCAGACAGAGGTTAAGTGACTTGCCCATAGTCTCATGGCTAGTATGTGTCTAAGTTTAGATTTAAACCCAGGACTTCCTAATTCCAGGTCCAAGTGCCAATTGAGTAGAACTAAATGAATCTTTCTTACTAATATACAGTCATTTTCACACTTTCTCCCTATTCACTATCCTTATGAAGTCATAATACTCTCTCCAAGTGTCCTTCCTGGCCACTTTACAACCCCATAAAATGTTGGGAGGGTAACTGCCACTCCTTTGAAAACACCACCATATGTATTTCATATACCTGCAACAATTCTCTACCAAGACAGCAAAATATATTTCAAGCCACCCTATCCCACCTTCTCTCTAGAGATATTCCATTAAATTTGAAAGTTAACAATTGAATTTTTTTTTGTTTTTCTTTGTCATTCAGTCATTCAGTGTTGCCTAATTCTTCATGAACCCATAGAATACAGAGTACCAGGTTCTTCTATCATTTACAATCATCTCTTGAAAAGAAAGAGTAAGAATTTTCTTATTCTGGGCCTTCTGAATGAGCAAGGTTGGTTTGTTAGAGCAGCTAGGTTGTCCAGGGGGTAAGAGTGATGGACTTGAACTCAGGAAGATCTTAGCTTTGTGATGTTGGGTAATACATTTTCTCAGCCTCCAATTCCATAATTATAATGTGAGGATAATAATTTCTCATCCCAGGGTAGTTGTAGGTATCAAATGATATATATATATATATATTGATATATATATATATTTACAACATTTTGCAAAGCTTATTTCAATTGTTATTAAAATTCTAGCTATGATGATTTAGGGTCAATAAATGTGATAATTATAGCACTCTGAAGCTTTCAAAATACTTTTTCTTCCTTATTTCAGAGTCATCCTGGTATTTTCTTCATTTCACATCTGACAATAATGAGATTGTGACTTAGAGAAATGTCAAGACATGTATAAATATTTATATGATAAATGTCAAGACATATATATGTGTATATATATAATATACATATATAATAAAATATGCATGCCTCCAGAGGTGAATTTGGACAATGGTGTTCCTGACTCTAGGTCCAGTACTTTATTAATGTAAATGCCCCTCAAATAAGTGAACAGATCTCCAAATTCTAGGAATAATGTAGTACCAAATAATAGATTTAAGATAGCCAGTAAGACTCCAGACACTGTGTACTACTCAGAAAGACCCCAAACCATTAAGAACAACATGACCTTTTTTGAAGACTTCTCTCTGCTTCACAGGGGCAAATCCAAATGGCGTGATACCTTCCAGGCTCCAGTCTCTTCCTAAGTATTCTACTTGCTAAGGATCATAGAGAAGAACACTGTTACACATGGTCCAGTACATTAGGAACAGCCTCTCAACATAATTCCTCTCCACTAGATGAAATCAGATGAGCATACTATTTGTAAAGCAGTAGTAAGTAAACAAAGGAAGGAGGTAGAAAAGATTTCCTTAAGGAAAAAAATAGCCACTCCATTAAGCCAGAAAAAAAGACACAACCTTTTAGAATTCAATCTTGTCATATAGGGAGGGCATTAAATAGAATTTTTTAAAAAACCTTCAGGTTTATAAGATTATATAATTCCATCTACCCTCTAATTCATTATGACTTTAATATGAATTTCTAGATGCTGTGCTCATTTACCCACCTAATACAAAGCTGTGAAATATAATAACTGGATATCAATATCACATTTCCTAGAGATATTAAATTAATGACCTCTTGGGTTGGGAGTAGTTAAAATGGTTAAAATTAAATTTGTATAATTTAGTCATCAACTTGTTTTAGAAAGCTAAAGAGCAGAGCTAGGAAGCTTAAAGGTGAGAAAGAACTGACAATGAGCAGTTAGGCACTTAGCAAAATATATTTCCATCTGGAATAGGATGAATAAACAATGAATAGGCTGATTGGATTTTCTTCATTGTGCATTTCAAGAATGACAAACTAGAAAGTCTTTTAAGCTGTATTCATTTTAATAACATTCCTAACCTGAAAAGCAGGAATTTAAGGGTTCTCCATTTCAAAGGATAACAGTGATGCCACAGTAAAGATTTCAACCAGTTGTTAAATGTTAGGCTTTGTGTGTGTGTGTGTGTGTGTGTGTGTGTGTGTGTGTGTGTGTGTCTTAAGTACATGCTCAGTTTTACATGAATTGAACTTGCAAGTATATACTTTCTGATAGCAATTTTACTATCCTCTACATATATCCACCACCTATAGAGAGGATGGTAGAGTTGATTTTTGGTGATGATTTCCATAAACAAACATTAATTTACAAATACCTAAATCCAATTATGGAAAATAAAAGAATTAGGTTTGCAGAGTTAGGTTACACAGATAATAATATCCTATTAAGACAGGAGTAAGCATTTTTCTCTCTTTTAAATATGTATTTATCTATGGTTATGTCTGCATGATACCACAATAACCAGTGGGTAAGATAAGTTTAACTGAGCAACCTGCCAATTCATTGAAAGCAAATAAATAATCTCATTAGGTTGACTAAGTTGAATTGAATGACCTTTTTTGGTTTTATTTTTGATTCATGATCAATTGAATAAAACTCATCAAAATTAAGTGGTAACCTCATATGGAGAAATCACTATCTCTGTTTTGAAACACTAGACTGCTTTATTTTACATGTATAAAATGGTAAACTTAATTTTAAAACTTCTTTGCTCTTCAAAAACAACTTGAATCAGATACCTATGTAAAAAAGAAGATTTAGAGAATTATGAATTATTTGAATTTTTATTATTTTATCAGGGCTCATGCATTTAGAGGAAAATAACTTTTTTTTTATAAGTACACTGGCATGATATGGATGTATATTATATGTTAAACAATCATCATCTTTTTTTCCTTTTTCTATTCTTTTACTAATCATAAGGAAAAAAGGGAGAAGGACTGAGATTTTAAAAGGGCAAATATGGCCTTCCCTTTGAATATTAAAATGCTTAAAGCATTTTTGTGAGATAAAAGAATAGATTAAAAAATTGCTTCATAACAATTTTTGATATTAAGCTTCCCTATGGCCCCAAACACATATATGTTTCACAAGATTTCCAAGTTAAGAAGATATCACAAATGACTATCTTCCTTGAGCTGCCACCATTATTATATTAAGCAGAATTTTAAAATTGAGAAAAGTATGAAATGATACTTTTAAGACCCCTTTTAAATAAAATATGATTCTCTGATTTTGGTTTTAAAAACTAATTGAAATAGAATTAAAATACTATGCAATCTTTCACTTATATGGTAGAAATAGATAAGCTATTGTCATATATTCATCAAAATTTTATTTTAATGACATATCATAAAACCATTGCCTAGCAACCACAAGTTTCAGGCACTTAGTCAAGGAAAAAGTAAACATTCTCATACTTACAAGTTGACATCTTTAAGTGAAAGGAAAAATTTTTTTATTATAATACATTTTCAATTTACATTATATACAATTGACACATTTACTATAGCATTAATTACATTTGTAATGAACTCTTCTTCCTCTTCCTTCTTCCTTTATTCTTTCTTACTTCTTTTTTATTTTCCTCCTCCTCTTTTTTCTTCCTCCTTTTTTCTCCTCTTCTTTCTTCATCTGTATCTTCCTTCTCTTTTCTCCTCTTCCTGTTTTCCTCCTCCTTTTCTTCTTTCTTTTCTTCCTCCTTCTCCAAGCATAAGGAAGCTATATTTAGAATTTTGTTTTAACAAAGAAACAAAAAAGCCACTATATTTTGTATCAAGTGGCCTTGACTTCCCTACTCTCTTTTAGTGCATAAATAAATGAACAAATAAATAAATAAACAAACAAAAAATAAATAAAGATCCACAGTTTGCAATACCCTACTGACCCCAGAAATTCTCGAACCTGTCTGGGATTTTGGGGTGGGGGTATATTGAGGATAGTGTCCTTCATAGCATGGGTGAGCTACTGTTGGCCTCCCTTGAGTTTATATCCCAAGTATATGAATGCCTGCTGAGCAATAGATGCCTGTTTTCCACTAACCTTATAGCCAAATTTGTTCAGGGTGATCAGGAGAGATAGGGTGGTGGACTCACACTCAGCTCCTGACAAGGTGGCAAGGAGGTTGTCCACATACTGCAGAAGCATAACTCGGGGTGGTTGATGTGAAAAACTTGCAAATCAAAAGCCAGGGCTTCACTGAAAATGTTTGCATTATTCTTTTTTTTTAATTAGAAATTATTTTTTTCCATTTGAATAAGTTTATTAAGTCAATTTAGAACATTATTCCTTGGTTACAAAAATCACATTATTTCCTCCCCTCCCCTCCACCCACTCTTCCCTCAGCCAAAATGCAATTTCATTGGGTATTATAGGTGTCCTTGATCAGAACCCATTGCCAGGTTGTTGTTTACACTAGGATGTTCATTTAGAGTCTATATCCCCAACAATATGTCTTCAACCCATGTATTCATGGAGCTGTTTTTCTTTGGTGTTTTTACTGCCACAGTGTTTCCTCTGGATGTGAATAGTGGTTTTTCTCGTAGGTTACTCCAAGTTGTTCAGAATCACTGCATTGCCACTGAGGGAGAAGTCCATTACATTCAATTGTGCCACAGTGTATCAGTCTCTGTACAATGTTCTCCTGGTTCTGCTCCTCTCACTCTGCATCACTTCCTGGAGGTTATTCCAGTTCACATGGAATTACTCCACTTTATTATTCCTCTTAGCACAATAGTATTCCATCACCAACAGATACCACAATCTGTTCAGCCATTCCCCAATTGAAGGACATCCCCTCATTTTCCAATTTTTGGCCACCACAAAGAGTGCAGCTATGAATATTCTTGTACAAGTCTTTTTCCTTATTATCTCTTTGGGGGTACAAATCCAGCAGTGCTAAGGCTGGATCAAAGGGTAGAGAGTCTTTTATCACCCTTTGGGCATAGTTCCAAATTGCCTTCAGAATGGTTGGATCAATTCACAACTCCACCAGCAATGAATACATGTGCCAACTTTGCCACATCCCCTCCAGCATTCATTACTTTCCATAGCTGTCATGTTAGCCAATCTGATAGATGTGAGGTGATACCTCAGAGTTGTTTTGATTTGTATTTCTCTGATTATAAGAGGTTTAGAGCACTTTTTCATGTGTTTATTAATAGTTTTGATTTCTTTATCTGAAAACTGCCTATCCATGTCCCTTGCCCATTTATCAATTGGAGAATGGCTTGATTTTTTTGTACAACTTGTTTAGCTCTGTATAAATTTGAGTAATTAGACCTTTGTCAGATGTTTTTGTAATGAAGATTGTTTCCCAATTTGTTGCTTCCCTTCTAATTTTGGATGCATTAGTTTTGTTTGTACAAAAACTTTTTACTTTGATGTAATCAAAATTATTGATTTTATATTTTGTGATTTTTTTTGCTCTTGCTTGGTTTTAAAGTCTTTCCTTTCTCAAAGATCTGACAAATATACTATTCTGTGTTCGCCTAATTTGCTTATAGTTTCCTTCTTTATATTCAGGTCATTCACCCATTCTAAGTTTATCTTGGTGTAGGGTGGGAGATGTTGATCCAAACCTAATCTTTCCCACACTGTCTTCCAATTTTCCCAGCAGTTTTTATCTAAAAGTGGGTTTTGGTTCCCAAAACTGGGATCTTTGGTTTTATCATAGACTGTCCTGCTGAATTCATTTACCCCAATTCTATTCCACTGATCCTCCTTTCTGTCTCTTAGCCAGTACCAAATTGTTTTGATAATCACAGCTTTATAGTATATTTTGAGATCTGGGGCTGCAAGTCCTCCTTCCTTTGCTTTTTTTTTTTCATGATTTCCCTGGATATCCTTGATCTTTTGTTCTTGCAAATGAACTTTGTTATGTTTTTTTTCTAATTCGATAAAGAAATTTTTTTGGTAGTTCAATGGGTATGGCACTAAATCAGTAAATTAATTTGGGTAGGATTGTCATTTTTATTATGTTAGCTCGTCCTACTCATGAGCAATCAATGTTTTTCCAATTGTTTAGATCTAGTTTTAATTGTGTGGAGAGTGTTTTGTAGTTGTGTTCATAGAGTTCCTGTGTTTGTCTCAGAAGATAGATTCCTAAGTATTTTATATTGTCTAGGGTGATTTTAAATGGAATTTCTCTTTCTAATTCTTGTTGCCGAGATGGATTGGAGATATATAGAAATGCTGATGATGAATGAGGGCTTATATTGTATTCTGCAACTTTGCTAAAATTGTTGATTATTTTGACTAGCTTTTTGGTTGATTCTCTAGGATTCTTTAATTATACCATCATATTAACTTCAAAGAGTGATACCTTGGTCTCCCCATTGCCAATTTTAATACCTTCAATTTCTTTTCCTTCTCTAATTGCTACTGCTAGTGTTTCTAGTACAATGTTAAATAATAGATGTGATAATGGGCATCCTTGTTTCACTCCTGATCTTGTTGGGAATGTATCTAGTTTGTCTCCATTGCAGATGTTGTTTGCTGATGGTTTTAGATATATACTGTTTATTATTTTTAGGAAAGACCCTTCTATTCCTATGCTTTCTAGTGTTTTCAACAGTAATGAGTGTTGTATTTTGTCAAAGCCTTTTTCTGCATCTATTGAGATAATCATGTGATTTTTGTCAGTTTGCTTGTTAATATGGTCAATTATGTGGATGGTTTTCCTAATGTCGAACCATCCTTGCATTCCTGCTATAAATCCTAACTGGTCATAGTGAATAACCCTTTTGATGATTTGCTGGAGTCTTTTGGCTAGAATCCTATTTAAGATTTTTGCATCTATATTCATTAGGGAGATTGGGTCTATAGTTTTCTTTCTCCATTTTTGACCTGCCTGGCTTCGGAATCAGTACCATATTTGTGTCATAAAAAGAATTTGGTAGAACTCCTTCTTGGCTTATTCTGTCAAATAGTTTGTATAGTATTTGGGTTAGCTGTTCTATGAAAGTTTGATAGAATTCATTTGTGAATCCATCTGGACCTGGGGATTTTTTCTTAGGGAGTTCTTTGATGGCGTTTTCAATTTCTTTTTCTGATATGGGATTGTTTAGGTAATTTATTTCTTTCTGTGTTAGTCTAGGCAATTTATATTTTTCTAAATATTCATTCACATCACCTAGATTTCCATATTTGTTGCCATATAATTGGGCACAGTAGTTTTTAATGATTGTCTTAATTTCCTCTTCATTAGAGGTGAGGTCTCCCTTTTCATCTTGGATACTCTCAATTTGTTTTTTTTTTTCTTTCCTTTTTTTAATTAGACTGACTAGTACTTTGTCAATTTTATTTGTTTTTTTTTCAAAGTACCAGCTTCTAGTCTTATTTATTAAATCAATAGTTCTTAGACTCTCAATTTTATTAATTTCTCCTTTTATTTTTAGGATCTCTAATTTAGTCTTCATCTGAGGATTTTTAATTTGTTCATTTTCTAGTCTTTTAATGTGCATGCCCAATTCTTTGTCCTGTGCCCTTCTTAATTTGTTAATATATGAACTCAAGGATATAAATTTGCCCCTGAGTACTGCTTTGGCTGCATCCAATAGGTTTGGAAAGGATGTCTCATCAATGTCATTTTCTTCAATGAAGTTATTAATTGTTTCTATGATTTGTTCTTTAACCGATTTTGGAGAATCATATTGTTTAATTTCCAATTAATTTTTTATTTACCTCTCCATGTACCCTTACTAATTATTATTTCCATTGCATTCTGATCTGAGAAGCTTGCATTTATTTTTTCTGCCCTTTTGTACTCGTTTGCAATGTTTTTATGCCCTAATACATGGTCAATTTTGGTGAATGTACCATGTGCTACTGAAAAGAAGGCATATTAATTTTTGTCCCTATTTATTTTTTTCCACATGTCTACTAACTCTAATTTTTCTAAGATTTCATTCACTTCTCTTACCTCTTTCTTATTCATTTTTTGGTTTGATTTATCTAGTTCGGATAGAGGAAAGTTCAGGTCTCCCACTAATATAGTTTTTCTGTCTATTTCATCCTTGAGCTCCTCTAGTTTCTCCTTTAGAAATTTGGATGCTATGCCATTTGGTGCATACATGTTGAGTACAGATATTTCCTCATTGTCTATACTGCCTTTTATCAGGATGTAATTACCTTCCCTATCTCTTTTAACTAGATTTATTTTTACTTTGGCTTTGTCAGATATCATGATTGTGACTCCTGCCTTCTTTTTATCCATTGATGCCCAGTAGATTTGGCTCCATCCTCTTATTTTCACTCTATGCATATCTATCTTCCTCATGTGTGTTTCTTGTAAACAGCATATGGTAGGGTTTTGGATTCTAATCCACTCTGCTATTCGCTTGCATTTTATGGGTGAGTTCATTCCATTCACATTCAGAGTTATGATTACTAACTGTGTATTTCCCAGCATTTTGATTTTTATTCCTGGTCCTGTCTTTTCTTCTTTCAGTATTTACTTCCATACCAATGTTTGTTTATAATCAGTCTCCCTAGTTCCCACCCTTATTTTACTTCCCTTTCTACCCCCTCCCTTCTTATTTCCCTCCTTATTTTCCCTGCAGTCTTTCTAAAATTGCCCCCCAACCCTCTCCCTCCCTTTTACTGATTCCCTCCCCACCAGTCTGTTTGTTACCCTTCTAATCCCCTATACAGAGCAAATCTATTCTCTGCCTGTTATAGTTAAATTGGTTGATGTTTTAAACTGTAGTGAGTTAAAATGGTGGAAGATATAAATTGTGATAGATATAAGAGAGGGTGAGTAAATTTGACCACAGAAAATATGTTTCACTACAGTGTCTTGGTTTTTAAATCAAATATAAGGTGGTTGCCAGGGAATATGTTCCCAAATTATGAATATGTCCAAGTCAACTGGGTTTTATAGAGAATTTAATTAATAATACAATGAAGAATTAAAGAAAAGGAGAAGGAGAGAGAAAAGGAATTAATGAGAAAAGAATTGGTCAGCCCAGGGCAGGCCTGGCCAACCCAGGCCTAACCCTTAAGAGAGAAACCAGTCAGTTTTCACTCACCACAAGATTTGTCTTAAGCAAGGATGTCTGGGGAACAGAGTCTCCCCAGAGGGAGTTCTAGCCAGAGTCAGCCTCCCAAGGGACTTCTTATCAAGAGATCTTGAAAGGGCCTCCTCCAAAAGTATCTATCTGCAAGCATCTATCTCCAAGGATCCCAAGGATCTATCTCCAAGGATCTATCTCCAGGGGTCCAAGGATCTCCAAGCCTCACCTGCTCAAGAGATTCCTTTTCTTAAATAGGGTTTTTTTTTCCTATGTCACCTCCCCTAAGTTCTTCCATCTACCAATCACCATAGATGTTTTCTAAAAGACAGCCCATCTGAATTCCAGCTAAGTCTACAAATCCCCTCAGTAAGTCTGAACCAGAGAAAACACAGCTGAGTCGACTAATCCCATCAAGAGAAAATTTCCCGACATTTATAGGTACCTAGCATCCCATTGTATCAATTCTAAAAACAGGCATGGCTCAAAGAACTCCTTGCCTTATCATAAGCATGGGTTCAAGTACTTTCATTGTTTAGCAAGGAGTTTTCTCCCCTAAAGCAGTCTTAAGTATGGGTGGAATAGAGGTCCTCCCATTTCTGATCCTGGCGAGTTCTCACACCAAAATGGGGAATGTTTCCAGTAGGGAATTTGTTCCAATGGAGGATTCCTCAATGTGGAAATTTTTAACATTCACAAGTCTGAGAAATTTCAAGATTTACATGCCCCAATGGATTGGATTGTTCTTCCCTCTTTGGGCCAGTTTCAAAGCACGTAAGAGTTGAGTATTTCCTATCTCCAACCTCTTTACCCTTCCAGTATATTGATGTTCTCACCTCTCCCATCATGAGTATCTTTGTGACATAAATTTACCCCCATTTTTTCTTTTCCCATTTCTTTTCATATTAACCTCTTTTATTAGCTCTAGATTTATATATATATATATACATATATACACACACATGTATATGTATTTATCATGCATATATCAACTATATACCTATTTATGTCTTGTCCTTTCATCCTATACAGTTTGTCACTGTTCCCTCTAAGTGTAATTCTTCTAGCTGCCCAGGTGATAGCAACAGTTTTTAAGAGTTACCAATGACCTCTTTTCTTATAGGGATACATATTATTTTAACTTATTGAGTCTCTTGCTGTTTTGTTTTTCTTTTTCCCCTCTTTTTTTAATTACCTTTTGATGATTCTCTTCAGTTCTGTGCTTGGACTTCAAATTTTCTGTTCAGGTCTGGTCTTTTATTTACTAATGCTTGATATTCTTCTATTGTGTTGAATTACAATACTTTCCTCTATAAGAATATAGTCAGTTTTGCTCAGAAGTTGATTCTTGGTTGTAGACATAGTTCCCTTGCTTTCTGGAATATCATATTCCATGCCTTTTGGTCCTTCAGTGTGGATGCAGCCAGATCCCGCATTATCCTCACTGTGGTTCGGTGGAATCTGAATGACTTCTTGGCAGCTTGCAATATCTTTTCTTTGGTCTGATAGTTCTTGAATTTGGCTATAATTTTCCTGGGTGTTCCAAGGTCTGAACTTCTGCTCCTTCTAGGCCACCATCTTGACTCCACCTCCTTGAACTGTTCTTAAATCCTTGTGGTAAGCTTGTCCATGTGAAATAACTAGTAGCCTGGTTGTCCTCATCATACCATTCAAAGGCAAATAGGAGCTGGCTAAGTGGTGCAAGCAGAAGCATAAAGAAAGTATCTTTTAAGTCCAGAATATTATACCAGCCAACATCAGGTGTTAAGACACTTAAGAGAGTATATGGGTTGGGGACTGTGGGGTGTATATCCTCCACCTGGATGTTGACCTCTCTTAAGTCCTGTACAGTCTTATATTCTTTACCTCTAGGCTTCCAGACCAGCAGGAGTGGTGTGTTCCATGGAGAGTGACAGGGGATTAAGATTCCAGATGTTTTTAGTTCATTGATATGGGGAGTTATGCCCTTTCAGGCCTCCAGAGACATTGGTTATTGCTTGATGTGAACTGGAGTGATACTAGGCTTGAGGTTTACAATGATGGGGAGTTGACAGACAGCTACCCCTACCCCTACAGTTTCAGCCCACACCCCAGGGACCTGGTCTATCTAGGGATGCACATGTTTGGGTATACTGGCAGGAAGAGGAGGGGTATGGAGGCGATATTCCTCCTGAAGGGACAGTGTAAGGTCCTGTAGGGGGGCCCCTTCTTTGTCTGTGATACATATCTCTGTGTCCTGGAAGTAAATGTGGGACCCTACTTTATGAAGTAGGTCTTGGTGGAGTGTGTGACTTGATGGGTACCCAAATTCACTGTCTGAATGGTGGTCCAGTAATATTGGTGAATGCCTGTCGCCCCTTGTACCCAGCTTGTGTTTTTGGATATCTTACCCATGGGTGATTTTAGAAGAGAAAACTCAGTGCCTGTGTCTACCAGAAAGTTCACGGATTTCCCCTCTATCTTCACTGTTACCCAGGACTTGGGGAGGCGGTACAAGTCTCGTCCCCATCAGTCACTATCACCAGTGACTAACAACATCTTCACAGGGTGCCTCCTAGGGCACTGTCACATCCTGATTGGGACTTTGACCAGCCCAAAGGTAGGAAGCATCTCTATGTCTATTGCCAGACTCTAATGGCCTGTCTCTGAGCTGTGGCTCGTAAGCCCACCAATTTGACCAAAGTAAGTTTAGTCAGACAGGGACCCAATGAAAGCTCAGAGGTGTTCCTAGAGAGCCTCCATGAGGCTTTTCATTTATACACTCCTATGGACCCTCAGGTCAATACCAGTATGGTGGCTGTGCTGTTGGCATTTGTTAACCAGGCAGCCCCAGATATCAGGAAGAAGCTCCAAAAGGTGGACGACATTGTCAACCAATCCATTAGCGAACAACTGAAAGAGGCCTAACATATATACAACACCCGTGAGACCCCTGAAGAAAAAAGCTGAAAGATTGCATAAGGAGGATCATGAGAGATTTGACAGGTTTCGCCTTAAGGACTGCCTTCAGGATAGAAAAAGTCCCAATCAGGATGTGACAGTGAGAAAGCATCTTTGATGAGATTGGGCTGGGCAGTGGGGTGACCATCAACACCAGGGACATGTTTTCTGGCTTCCAGGAGGATTTGCTCCCTCTCCTTGGTCTGTAAAATAACCTGTAATAACTGCAGGAAATCGTCCCATGTGGGATTGTGGGTGAAAAGACTGGATTCTATGAGATCAATAAGTTTCTCAGGTTGGTCAGAGAATGAAGGATTCTGGATCTTCCAATTATAGAGGTCACTGGAGGAAAAGGGCCAATATTGGTGATCTCACAGTCCTCCAGGGACAAGGGGGCCCACAGTACGGACAGAAAGGGTCATGGTGGAAGACGGGAGTCCAGGTTCGGGTGAGGGGATCCAGCCCCGACCATGAGTGTGGTGGGCCAGTGGTAGGGTGGCTTCAGCTGCCTCTGCCTGTCCCCTGTCTGGGTCTAAGGGAGTGCACAAAGGAGCATATAGGGGTGGTGGTATGGGCAAATCGGGAGGAATGCTATCAGAATCCAGCAGGATGGGTGTTGCTGAGATACCCTGGTATTTCCCCTCCCCCTCCCCCTCCATTTTATCTTTTAGACCTAAGTCCTGGATGGGGTTCTCTGATTCTGAGAAAACATATGGTTGCAGCCAAAAAAGGGGGTTCAAGACTAGGTCTTGCCATGTAAGAATATAAGGGATTTGGAGACTTCTGGGGAATCATGGCTGCAATCTAGACACCACAC
Organism: Monodelphis domestica; assembly: GCF_027887165.1. NCBI lineage: Eukaryota > Metazoa > Chordata > Mammalia > Didelphimorphia > Didelphidae > Monodelphis > Monodelphis domestica. Next base: position 235,840,907 of record NC_077227.1, on the reverse strand, counting down.
GCTTCCTCTCCCCGGCACCGAACGAAATAGGCTACATCAAAGGAGCATAAAAATCACCTTTGGAGGAACAGAAGGACACCCCAGTACTCCCAGTACTCCACAGAGGCGAAGGTACGTGGGGTTTGAATATTTCCACACTAGAATAAGGAGGAAAAGCTTGCACAGAAAAGTGAACTGAGCCGCCCTCCCCCCACCCCACCTCCCCCACCAAACCAGAGTGAGCTACCTGAGCACTCACCGGGACAGTGAGTGAGTGGGGAACGTCTCTGTCTGGGGGGGGGGGGCACTCCAGGGTCCTTGGGATCTGGGGACTACCAGGAAAAAACATCTCAGGGCTGTTTCACTGGAGAATCCAGCGCTTCAGTGGAGCTGCACTTGGGGAGGCTGTGCTGAACATCTCCGCGGAGCTAAACACCAGGGGCGGACCACAAGCTGATTATCTGGGTGGAGCTAAACACCTGGGCAGTGTGGCTGTGATCAGGGACCCAGAGCTCTAAGAAACCTCGGAGGCTGGGAAGAATTAGTCTGAAGCAACATAAATTCACAGAAAAACTGCCCATATAACCCAGATCCCAGACCAAAAAGGAAAGGGGAATAAAACCACCAATGGCTCACATGGCCCAAAATCAAGCCTCCAGAAAGAAAGGGGAAAAAGTGACTATTGAAAACTTTTATGGTGGAAGTACCCAAGGAAAAGAGGAGAATGAGGAGGAAATCCAAAAAAATTCAGAACACGCCTCCCAAAATGGAAACTATCAACAAGCTCTGGAAGATCTCAAACGGGAACTTATCCAAAAGATGGAAACCTGGAAAGAAAAATGGGAGAAAGAGATCAGCTGTCTGACAGATAAGAATGCTCAATTGGAAAAAGAACTCGAAGCATCCAATAGTAGGGCAGACAAGGCTGAAAAGCAAAACCAGTCCCTCACGACCAGAATTAAGCACCTCGAAGAAAGCGAGATGATAAAACAGCAAGAATCAATAAAGCAAACCCAAAAAATTAATGAATTAGAAGAAAACATAAAATATCTCACTGAGAAGGTCACAGATCTGGAAAACAGAGGGAGAAAAGAAAATCTCTGAATTATCAGTCTCCCAGAAAAACCAGAGGTAAACAACAAACTCGATATTATTCTACAGGAGATTATAAAAGAAAATTGCCCTCACGTTCTGGAGCAAGGGGGCAAAATAGAAATAGAAAGGATTCATAGAACACCTTCTATACTAAATCCCCAAAAGACAACCCCTAGGAATGTAATTGCCAAATTCAAGAGCTTCCAAGTAAAGGAGAAAATCCTACAAGAAGCCAAGAAGAAGAGCTTCAGATATAAGGGGGCTCCCATAAGGATCACACACAACTTAGCGGCTAACACACTAAGAGACCACAAAGCATGGAACACGATATTTAGAAAGGCAAGAGAGCTGGGTCTCCAACAAAGAATCCACTACCCAGCAAAACTGACTATATACTTCCAGGGGAAAGTATGGGCATTCAACAAAATAGAAGATTTCCAAGCATTTGCTAAGAAAAGACCAGAGCTCTGTGGAAAGTTCCATATCCAAGCACAGAAAGCAAGAGAAACATGAAAAGGTAAATATGAAAGAAAGGGAAAAGGAGATAAATCTTATCTTTTTCTTTAAGTCAAACTCTCTTCTATAAGGACTACATTTACATCTAATTATATATATTAATATGTGGGGGAAATGTTTTGTGTAACTCTCATAAATTGTATCATCATAAGAGTAGTTAGAAGAAACATGCATAGGGAAAGATTGGGGCATTAAGAAGATTTGGGGAAAGTGGGGGCAAAGAAAGGCAAAGGGAGGGGGGAACCGTCGATAATACTAAGATTAACTTCAAGAAATAGGGGGGGAATCAATAGAATAATCTTTCCCATATGAAGATACACATGGGAAGGGGAGGGGAAGAGCTCTCAGAAGAGAAGGAGAGGAAGAGAGCGTGAAGTGGAATTACTTAAACCTTACTCTCAGTGAAATCAAATCTGGGAGGGAAGAACATCTAGATCCAGTGGGATCCTGAATTCTATCTTATCCATTAGGGCAAGAAAGAAAGGAAAATTAAGGAGGGGGACAGGGGAGGGAGTACAAAAAGGGAGGGAAGGAGAGGTGGAGGGGAAGGGAGCATAAAAAGGGAGGGGCTAGAAAGGGAAGCATCTCAAGGGAGGGGACTAGGGGGACTGACCCTAAGTAAATCACTGGTTCAAAAGGAGAAAGCTAAAGAAGAAAGGTCAGAACTAGGGGAAGATATCAAAATGCCAGCGAATTCACAAATAACAATCATAACTTTGAATGTGAATGGGATGAACTCACCCATAAAACATAGACAAATAGCAGATTGGATTAGAACCCAAAACCCTACCATATGTTGTCTTCAAGAAATGCATATGAGACGGGTTGACACTCACAAGGTTAGAATCAAAGGTTGGAGTAAGACCTTTTGGGCCTCAACTGATAGAAAGAAGGCAGGAGTTGCAATCATGATATCTGACAAAGCCAAAGCACAAATAGACCTGATCAAAAGGGATAGAGAAGGTAAATATATTCTGCTAAAAGGGAGTATAGACAATGAGGAAATCTCACTAATCAACATGTATGCACCAAATGGTATAGCATCCAAATTTTTAATAGAGAAACTAGGAGAATTGAAGGAGGAAATAGACAGTAAAACCATATTAGTGGGAGACTTGAACCAACCACTATCAAATTTAGATAAATCAAACCAAAAAATAAACAAGAAAGAGGTAAAAGAGGTGAATGAAATCTTAGAAAAATTAGAGTTAATAGACATGGAGAAAAATAAATAGGGACAAAAAAGAATACACCTTCTTTTCAGCACCACATGGCACATTCACAAAAATAGATCATACACTAGGTCATAGAAACATGGCACTCAAATGCAGAAAAGCAGAAATAATAACTGCAGCTTTTTCAGATCACAAGGCAATTAAAATATTGATCAGCAAGGGTACATGGAGACCCAAATCAAAAATTAATTGGAAATTAAATAACATGATACCCCAAAATCGGTTAGAGAAGAAATCATAGAAACAATTAACAATTTCATTGAAGAAAATGACAATGGTGAAACATCCTTTCAAACCTTATGGGATGCAGCCAAGGCATTACTTAGAGGAAAATTCATATCCCTCAGTGCATATATTAACAAATTAGGGAGGACAGAGACCAAGGAATTGGAAATGCAAATCAAAAAACTTGAGAATGAACAAATTAAAACCCCCCAGAAGAAAACCATACTAGAGATCCTAAAAATTAAGGGAGAAATTAATAAAATAGAAAGTGACAGAACTATTAAGCTAATAAACAAGACTAGAAGCTGGTACTTTGAAAAAACAGACAAAATAGACAAAGTACTGGTTAATCTAATTAAAAAAAGGAAAGAAGAAAGGCAAATTAACAGGATCAAGGATGAAAAGGGGGATCTCACCTCCAATGAAGAGGAAATTAAGGCAATCATTAAAAACTACTTTGCCCAACTATATGGTAATAAATATACCAACCTAGGAGATATGGATGAATATTTACAAAAATATAAATTGCCTAGACTAACAGAAGAAGAAATAGTTTTCTTAAATAATCCCATATCAGAAAAAGAAATCCAACAGGCCATCAAAGAACTTCCTAAGAAAAAATCCCCAGGGCCTGATGGATTCACCAGTGAATTCTATCAAACATTCAGAGAACAGTTAATCCCAATACTATACAAACTATTTGACATAATAAGCAAAGAGGGAGTTCTACCAAACTCCTTTTATGACACAAGCATGGTACTGATTCCAAAACCAGGCAGGCCAAAAACAGAGAAAGAAAACTATAGACCAATCTCCCTAATGAATATAGATGCAAAAATCTTAAATAGGATACTAGCAAAAAGACTCCAGCAAGTGATGAGAAGGGTCATCCACCATGATCAAGAAGGATTTATACCAGGGTAGCAGGGCTGGTTCAACATTAGGAAAACTATCCACATAATTGACCACATCAACAAGCAAACCAACAAGAACCACATGATTATCTCAATAGATGCAGAAAAAGCCTTTGATAAAGTACAGCACCCATTCCTACTAAAAACACTAGAAAGCATAGGAATAGAAGGGTCATTCCTAAAAATAATAAACAGTATATATCTAAAACCATCAGCTAATATCATCTGCAATGGGGATAAACTAAATCCATTCCCATTAAGATCAGGAGTGAAACAAGGATGCCCATTATCACCTATATTATTTGACATTGTATTAGAAACACTAGCAGTAGCAATTAGAGAAGAAAAAGAAATTGAAGGCATCAAAATAGGCAAGGAGGAGACCAAGTTATCACTCTTTGCAGATGACATGATGGTCTACTTAAAGAATTTTAGAGATTCAACCAAAAAGCTAGTCAAAATAATCAACAACTTTAGCAAAGTTGCAGGATACAAAATAAACCCACATAAGTCATCAGCATTTCTATATAATTCCAACACAGCTCAGCAGCAAGAACTAGAAAGAGAAATCCCATTCAAAATTATCCTAGACAAAATAAAATACTTGGGAATCTATCTCCCAAGACAAACACAGGATCTATATGAACACAACTACAAAACACTTTCCACACAACTAATACTAGACTTGAACAATTGGAAGAACATTAACTGCTCATGGGTAGGACGAGCCAATATAATAAAAATGACCATCCTATCCAAACTCATCTATCTATTTAGTGCCATACCCATGGAACTTCCAAAATTTTTTTTTACTGATTTAGAAAAAACCATAACAAAGTTCATTTGGAAGAACAAAAGATCAAGGATATCCAGGGAAATAATGGAAAAAAATACAAAGGAAGGGGGTCTTGCATTCCCAGATCTCAGACTATATTCCAAAGCAGCGGTCATCAAAACAATTTGGTACTGGCTAAGAGACAGAAAGGTGGATCAGTGGAATAGACTGGGGGCAAGCAACCTCAGCAAGACAGTATATGACAAACCCAAAGATCCCAGCTTTTGGGACAAAAATCCACTATTTCATAAAAACTGCTGGGAAAATTGGAGGACAGTGTTTGAAAGATTAGGCTTAGATCAACACCTCACACCCTACACCAAGATAAATTCAAAATGGGTGAATGACTTGAACATAAAGAAGGAAACTATAAGAAAATTAGGCGAACACAGAATAGTATACATGTCAGACCTTTGAGAAGGGAAATACTTCAAAACCAAGCAAGAATTAGAAAGAGTTATAAAATGCAAAATAAATAATCTGGATTACATCAAATTAAAAAGTTTTTGTACAATCAAAACCAATGTAACCAAAATCAGAAGGGTAGCAACAAATTGGGAAACAATCTTCATAAAAACCTCTGACAAAGGTTTAATTACTAAAATTTATAAAGAACTAAATCAATTGTACAAAAAATCAAGCCATTCTCCAATTAAAAAATGGGAAGGGACATGAACAGGCAGTTCTCAGCCAAAGAAATCAAAACTATTAATAAGCACATGAAAAAGTGCTCTACATCTCTTATAATCAGAGAGATGCAAATCAAAACAACTCTGAGGTATCACCTCACACCTAGAAGATTGGCTAACATGACAGCTATGGAAAGTAATGAATGCTGGAGGGGATGTGGCAAAGTTGGGACATTAATTCATTGCTGGTGGAGTTGTGAATTGATCCAACCATTCTGGAAGGCAATTTGGAACTATGCCCAAAGGGCGATAAAAGAATGTCTGCCCTTTGATCCAGCCATAGTACTGCTGGGCTTGTACCCCAAAGAGATAATGGACAAAAAGACTTGTACAAAAATATTCATAGCTGCGCTCTTTGTGGTGGCCAAAAATTGGAAAATGAGGGGATGCCCTTCAATTGGAGAATGGCTGAACAAATTGTGGTATATGTTGGTGATGGAATACTATTGTGCAAAAAGGAATAATAAAGTGGAGGAATTCCATGGAGACTGGAACAACCTCCAGGAAGTGATGCAGAGTGAAAGGAGCAGAACCAGGAAAACATTATACACAGAGACTGATACATTGTGGTACAATCGAAAGTGATGGACTTCTCCATTAGTGTCAATGCCATTTCCCTGAACAATCTGTAGGGATCTAAAGAAAATACTACCCACAAGCAGAGGATAAACTGTGGGAGTAAAAACACTGATGAAAAGCAACTGCTTGACTACAGGGTTGGAGGAGATAAGACTGAGGAGAGACTCTAAATGAACACTATAATGCAAATTCCAACAACATGGAAATGGGTTCGAGTCAAGCACACATGTGATAACCAGTGGAATCGTTTGTCGGCTATGGGAGAGGGAAAGGCGGGGGGGAGGAGGGGGGGAGGAAAAGAAAATGATCTTTGTTTCCAGTGAATAATGTATGAAAACGACCAAATAAAATAATGTTTAAAAAAATAAAAAATAAAAAGAATATAAGGGATTTGATCAGGATGACCCTCTGGGCCAGGGTCAAGGATTTTGGTCCAGATTTTGGAAATAATGTCTCGGGGGAGGGTACTGCCCTTAGGTCATCCGAGGTTGAAGGTAGGCCACTCAGAATCACAGAGGGTCACTAGCTTCCCTCTTTAGACTTGAAAAGAGAGATTATGAGCATGGGCCTTGAAAATTTAGAAGTGGGAGAGAATAAGAGTCAATGAAGTGGAGTCTGTCTGCCCCATGTTTTCCGAACCAAAAGGCCAAGAAATCAGGGGCCCTAATAAAAATAACAATACCAAGTATTAGACAAAAGCACAAACAACAATGCCAACAGGACTGGATAGTAATGACCCGAAGGCACTAAAACTATTCTCTAACATTTCCAGAGGACAATGTAACAGGTCCTCCCCCTAAGTTCCCAAAGAGTGAATATCTTGATTTCTGCTCTTTGAAATCCTTTGGCGTGTCTGCCAGTGCTACCTTCCAAGCCCCTAAGGCCTCAGAGGACTCTAACCTCTGCTGCAGAGACCCAGTCTCTGTCCCAGGTTCCCAGGACTCTGGGCGAAGGGCCTCCAACCCCTCGAAGTGAGTCTCTTCTGCTTGGATGGTTGAAAGGGTCAATTCACTTTTGCTTTTTCTTGATAACCAAATACTTCTCAGCTGTTCCGGCTCAGCTTCTGACTCAGCTTCTCGAAAAGTCTGAGAGACATGTATTAGGCTGGTCCACACTCAGAAACAGGCAGAACCAAATCACTTACTGGGATTGAACTGAACAATAGGCTCTCTCCATATAATCCCCTGAGCTGGTGGGACTAGCTGGACTAAGTCGTATTTTCTAATCTCATGATCAGCTCCCCGTCACAGTCACACATCACCTACACATTCTCTGACCCTTTTGTCCTCTGAACCAGTACCTCTATCCATGAGCGGTCCAGTCAGGAAATCCCAGAAGAGCCCCCAAATGTTTGACCAGGTTCTGGTTTCCCAAATTAGGAGGCACACCAGATAATGTAAAAGCAAGAGGTACTGCTTTATTACAAGCTTGAGCTTGGGTCCAACTGCCTCCAAGGCAGATGGAACACTAAACAAAGGGGAGAGGAGGATTATATAGGGTACGTCTGAGTTGCAAAACAGGATGACAGGATATCTTGAGTTGCAATAACAGGATGACAGGATATCTTGAGTTGCAATAACAGGATGACAGGATATCTTGAGTTGCAATAACAGGATGACAGGATATCTTGAGTTGCAATAACAGGATGACAGGATATCTTGAGTTGCAATAACAGGATGACAGGATATCTTATTGGAATACTGGGTATGGTAAGGTCCTTGTGGTTAAGGGTTGGCTCATGATGTCTATTTTTGTTTATCTTCTTTAGAACAGTTGGGAAACCCTGGGTGGGGTTAGGTCATGCATGGATCCAAAGTCCTGGGGGGATGAGTCCTTCAGTTGTTCAAGCCTTACATTAAAATTGTGAATAACAATTCACTAGAGGCTTACTCATACATTACTTCAATTCATTCATAAGCAAACATTTATTCAAACCAATTTTATTAAGAACCCACTCTACTCAAGCACTTTGCTATTGATAAAGACACACAAAATCGATAAGCGAGCTTATAATTTAATACAATGTTCTTCCCCCCAACCCCCAAAGGAAACCTCGTAATGTATATGCATTGTCATTTTTGGTGGTGCTGATGGTGGTTATGTTCATTGATTTTAGTGATGGTTGCTGTGGTTGCTCTTATTTATAGTTAATGTTTGTCATAGTTGCTATTATTGTTTGGTCACTCATCTTCATTTTAAAAAAGAAGCACAATTTTGTTAAATATTGTGAGAAAAAAAAATCCTGGTCACATGGGATCCCAGTTCAATCTCTGCTGTTGACTTTGTCTCCCATAACTAGTCCTTGATGATTAAGCACTTGAATAATAAAAGCTTTTTCCAAAACCTTCCATCTCTCCTTTGGACTTTTTATTTTTAAGATTAAAGGAAAGTGTTACAAAAAGCATGAATTAAAATAATAATATGTTATTTGATCAAAATAAGTATATTAAAGTTGGGAGTAGGAGAGGAAGGAAGGCAGAAGAGAAATCAGATTTGGGATTACATTGTTGCAAGGAATGCCTGATAAGGAAACTCTCTATACCAAAGTATGTTAGCACATTCTCTATAACTCATAACTCGGAGAGAATTGCCAAACTCAAAGTCAAACATGGGCCATGTCAACCTGGAATCTAGAAACCCCAAACTTGTGACCTAGTGGGATCTGGTGAACCCCAAGTTTCAGGAATATCTTATAGGTTGGAGACCCCAAAGTTTGTACTTATTCTCTGTTCCTATGGGAGTCCACCCTGAAGGGAGTTTCAGACTATTAGTTTCAGACTGAGTAGTGGACCCTCAGTTGAATGACAATCTTAGTTGGGTGGTACTAAGCATATGCTAAGGACCCTCTTTGTTGTAGGTAGTCTCTCTTATTGTATCAGAGACCTTTTCCCAAGAAGATGCACACCTGGACAGGAACCGTTCTTTAGTATCCATTGTAAGCAGCCCCTTCTCTTACACCCTAACCTCTAGCTTTGTTTCTTTCCCAAGCTTGATTGTATCCTGTCAGTGTAGTTTGAACATTCCCATTTTCTTTGTACCTATAGTAATGTCAATCATCTTTCCCTGCCCCTGGATTTCCCTCAGATGGTATATAGGTTCCCCAAATTCTTTTGTCCCTTGTAATTGTCCAATCTAGCAGGGCTGGCTTTCCCAGGGGTCAGTGTCCAGAGCGACCAGAGTTCAATACTCATACTCTGTGCAACTGTGTGGCACCCTGCTCTGTGTCGAGTCCTACTATTGCACTGAACCCCTTTCCCTTGATTAAAGAGTGATTTTTGACTATTTAAAAGTTCTGTGTTTTTTTTCCAGTCAACAGCTACTAAACTGTACATAAGGATGCATGATGATTACCTATAGACTTAATTTCTAAATGTAATATTAAGAGTGTTTTATTGTATTTTTCTTTCTTTTTAAAAATATATCCTGATTACATTTTAATCTGGTTTGGGTATCATTTCAGATTATTGAGTATTTGACACATCAGGCCTAATGTACTGAGGTTAAATAACTTGGCCAGGATTGCCAATATTATATGCTAAAAGAAAGAATTAAAACTCAGGATGTCAAAGCAACTGGATGAAGAATTGAAAAAATGCACCCATTAATCACAGAGCTATGTTTCATCTGCCTACTGCAAGTTCATAGAATTAGAAGATCATAGATTCAGAGCTAGAGGGGACCTTAAAGACTATCTAGTCCAAACCTTTTATTTTGCAGATGAGAAAATTGAGGTCCAGAGAAATGGTATTTGTCCAAGGTCACACAAATCTAAGTACTAAAGATGAGATTCAAACACAGGTTCAGTAGATTTTTTACACATATGTGGACTTGTCATTTTATGGTTTTATTCACAGAACTGAAACTAAAAAGTAAGTTTTATTATCTACTTTACTACTTCACTTGAAGGACTATGGGGTCTTTCTATTATAATTTACAGGTAAAAGATCTTATATGTGTGGTCTATTTCACTCATAGGATCAAGTGAGATATTTAAAATTCATAATATGTGTAAAATGTTTAGCACAGTGCCTGGCACATAGAAGGTGCTTAATAACCTCTCCCCACCCCCATTAAGATGTGAATCCCTTGAGAGAAGAGATAATCTTGCTTTTCCATTTGTATAATCAGTGCTTAGCACAATGATCTGAATGTTAGAAATCCTTTTTAATTGCTTTTTTCATACATTTATCCAGTAATCCAAAAGTTTAGCATAAACCAGAACAGGCACCTCTACTAGTCAAAGTCTTTCATAAAGATTCAATTAACATGATAACATGCTATAACTTACTTTGGTCCTTTGTTCTTTATGTTACCCACAATTTTGAATATTTAGAATATGTGGCATTCATAAATTCTCAGCATTATAATACTAGAATCTTTTAATTTAGTGTTTCTGGAGCCATACATGTCTCATTCTATACTATGAATCCATCTCCTCTTCCAGGAAGTAGATCCTCTGCTTCATAATCTAGCCTTTGAAATTGTGATTGATCACACTGGCGAATAAAGTTTTTAAACTAAAGTTGTGTATCTTTCTGTTACAAATGTTTTGTACCATATTATATCTGACTCTGTTTTTGCTTTTTGGAGTAGGCCTATGATTTTATTGCTGGTAGGTGCTGTCAGTGACAAAATTTCTTCTTTGATGTAGATAACTTTTCTGCTACTCAACTCACAGTCTTAAAGACTTTCCTTATAACCTAAAAAATTAAGTGACTTATCCAGGGTCACAAAGTCATTCTTTATCAGGTTTGGACCTGAATCTAATTCTTCCCAACTCCTAAGCCAGTTGGGCTGCCTAATATATAGTAGGTATTTAAGAAATGTTTGCTGAAATGAATTTCTTCTGATTGAAAATCTTTTCATTTCAGTTAAAAATGTTCTGCTTTGCCTTGTAATAAGTAGGTTGAAACCATCATTATAAAATAATTTTTTTCTAAAGCTAAAAAAAGTTTAGATATTGAGTCCATGCAATTGTCAAGTAAATAAGCTTGGTTTTTAACACATATACTAGCTCTTAAATTGATAAATGAGTGTTGTACATAAGCTTTTTTACCTATAGATATTCCAGCAATCCTTGAGTCAAGTTCTCAGAATCATGTTGCTAAATTTGAGGAACTGTGAAGGGAGATAAGTTAAATTGGAGAACAAAAAAAAATATGAAAAAAGAACATCCCATCCTTTGACATCCTCAGAGATAAAGAAAAGTCCTCTGTGTTCCTTGTCCAGGACCTACTCCTGGAGCCCCTAGAAAAAATAGTCACCAAGGTCTTTGAAATTTAGAGCAGACAGGCTAAATGTTTTTTTAAAGAAGGCAGGAGAGGGGAGGGCAGTATTAGTGTGAAGGGAAATATTTCTTAACTCAAGTCTTTTTAGTTGATGCTCTAGGATTCTTTAAGTAGACAATCATATCATCTGCAAGGAGTGATAACTTGGTCTCCTCATTGGCTATTTTAATACCTTCCATTTCTTTTTCGTCTCTAATTGCTACTACTAGTGTTTCTAGTACAATGTTAAATAAGAGAGGTAATAATGGACATCCTTGTTTCACTCCTGATCTTACTGGGAAGGCTTCTAGTTTATCCCCATTGCAGATGATGTTTGCTGATGGTTTTAGATATATGCTGTTTATTATTTTTAGGAAAGGCCCTTGTATTCCTATGCATTCTAGTGTTTTCAATAGGAATGGGTGTTGTATTTTGTCAAAGGCTTTTTCTGCATCTATTGAGATAATCATGGGATTTTTGTCGGTTTGTTTGTTAATATGGTCAATTATGTGGATGGTTTTCCTAATATTGAAGCATCCTTGAATTCCTGGTATGTATCCTACCTGGTCATAGTGAATAACCCTCATGATGACTTGCTGGAGTCCTTTTGCTAGTATCCTATTTAAAATTTTTGCATTCATTAAGGAGATTGATCTGTAGTTTTATTTCTCTGTTTTTGACCTGCTTGGATTTGTAATCAGTACCATATTTGTGTCATAAAAGGAATTTGGTAGAACTCCTTGCTTTATTCTGTCAAATAGTTTGTATAATATTGGGATTAGTAGTTCTTTGAATGTTTGATAGAATTCATTTGTGAATCCATCTCATCCTGGGGATTTTTTTCTTAGGGAGTTCTTTGATGGCTTGTTCAATTTCTTTTTCTGATATGAGGTTGTTTAGGTAATTTATTTCTTCTTCTTTTAGTCTAGGCAATTTATATTTTTGTAAGTATTCATCCATATCATCTAGATTGCCATATTTATTGCCATGTAAGTGGGAATAATAATTTTTAATGATTGCCTTAATTTCCTCTTCATTAGAGGTGAGGTCTCCCTTTTCATCTTGGATACTATCAATTTGGTTTTCTTCTTTCCTTTTTAAAATTAGATTGACCATTATTTTGTCTATTTTATTTGTTTTTTTCCAAAGTACCAGCTTCTAGTCTTATTTATTAAATCACTAGTTCTTTGACTTTCAATTTTATTAATTTCTCCTTTGATTTTTAAGATCTATAATTTAGTCTTCATCTGAGGATTTTTAATTTGTTCATTTTTTAGTCTTTTAATTTGCATGCCTAATTCATTGACCTCTACCCTCTCTAATTTTTTAATATATGAACTCAAGAATAGGAATTTCTCCCTGAGTACTGCTTTGGCTGCTTCCCATAGATTTTGAAAGGATTACTCATCATTGTAATTTCTTCAATTAAGTTATTAATTGTTTCTATCATTTGTTCTTTAACTGATTTTGGAGATTTGTATTGTTTTATTTCCAATTAATTTTTTATTTGTCTCTCCATGTACCCTTCCTAATTATTATTTTCATTGCATTTTGATCCGAGAAGTTTGCACTTATTATTTCTGCTTTTTTGCACTTGTTTGCAATGTTTTTATACCCTAGTACATGGTCATTTTTTGTGAATGTACCATGTGCTACTGAAAAGAAGGTGTATTCATTTTTGTCCCTTTTTATTTTTCTCCACATATCTACTAACTTTAATTTTTCTAAGATTCCATTCACCTCTCTTACATCTTTCTTATTTATTTTTTTGGTTTAATTTATCTAGTTGTGAAAGGCAAAGTTTCAGGCCTAGTTTTTCTATCTATTTCATCCTTGAGCTCCACTAGTTTCTCCTTTAGAAATTGGATGCTGTGCCATTTGGTGCATACATGTTGAGTACTGATATTTCCCCATTATCTATATAATGCCTTTTATTAGGATGTAATTACTTTCCCTGTCTCTTTTAACTAGATCTATTTTTACTTTGGCTTTGTCAGATATCATGATTGTGACTCCTGCCTTCTTTTTATCAGTATTGATGCCCAATAGATTTGGCTCTGTTAGATTTAAATTAGTTTTGAGCGTTAAATAGTTGTAGATAAGAGAGTGGGAGCCATAAACTGTGATAATTAAAATGTTTGGGAGCAAGGGAAAAATATAACAATTATGACCACTGAAATATGTTTTCAACTGTGTCTTGGTTTTATATAAATATAATATGGTTGCCAGGGAATATATTCCCAATTTATGAATATGCCCAAGCCAACTGGGTTTTATAGAGAAATTTAATTTATAATACACTGATTAATCAATAGAAAAGGAGAGAAAGTAAGAAAGGAATAAGAATGAAGGACCTCAAGCCAATAAGGCCTAGACCTCAGTCCTAAGAGATAAATCAGTCAGTTGGTTTTATCACTCACCCAAGATCTCTCTAGGTAAGGCTTCTCATGCCAACCTCAGGCTCCACCTTCAAGAGAGCCTCCTTTCAAGAAATGTTTTCAGAGAATTCTCCTCCTGACTCCTCCTGAGTTCTCCTTCCACAGCCTCCTTCAAGACCCTCCAGGAGCTCTCCCTCCAGGACCTCTCTCCTCTCAGACCTCCTTCAGAGCATCAACCTCCCCTTCAGTCCTCAGACCCCGCTATCTTTAAGCAAACAATCTAAGTTCCCTCCCCTCAGTTCTCACATCTACCAATCACTGTCCATGTCTCCCCTGTGTCAGTGGTGGCTCTAAATTAACCCAGGACTGCCCAGAGGTCTGTCCCCTTTGCACATGTCTGTTGAAGGTCATATTCTCAAATAATTAAATCTTGATCTTTGCTGCAGCCCTTCCTAAATCCTGTTACTCTGAGTAGGGTGGAGATTGTAGTTTCCAAGACCTGGTTCTGTCATTCCAAGTATCTCTATTGTATCAATTCTAAAATCAATCATGACTCAAAGAACTTCCTGTTCTATGCATAAGCATAGGTCAAAGCCCTTTCCATTGTTTAGCAAAAGGTTTCTGTCCTAAAGTAGTCTTAAGTAGGGAGGAGAAGGATCCTCCTATGCCAAGGAGTTTCATATTCCAATAGAGTTCTTACTATCAGTAGGAAATTTTTTCAAGTATGAAATTTCCCAATGGGGACATTTCCAACATTCATAAGTCTAAGAAATTTTAAGGTTTACAGCTCCATCCTCTTACTTTCACCCTATGTGTATCTACCTTCCTCATGTGTGTTTCTTGCAGACAGCATATGGTAGGGTTTTGGATTCTAATCCACTCTGCTACTCGCTTGCATTTTATGGGTGAATTCATTCCATTCACATTCAAAGTTATGATTACCAGTTGTGTATTTTCCCAGCATTTTTATTTCCACTCCTAGTCCTGCCCTTTCTTCTTTCACTATTTCTTTCTACACCAATGTTTTGTTTTTAATCAGTCGCCCTTATTCCCACCCTTATTTAACTTCCCTTCCCCCCCTTATTATTCCTCTGTTATTTTCTTTACAATCTTTTAAAACTACCCACCACCCTCTCCCTCCCCTTGTACTGCTTCCCTCCCCACCAGTCCATTTGTTACCCTTTTACTTCCCTATAGGGTGAAAATCAATTCTCTGCCCAAAATGGATTGGATTGTTCTTTCCTCTTTGAGTCAATTTCAATATAATTAAGAGTTGAATATTTCTTATTTACAACCTCTTTACAATTCCAGTGTATTGATGTTCTCTCCCCTCATTCCATGAGCCTCTTTGTGACATGTAAATCTACCCCATTTTGTTTCTTTTCCTATTTCTTTTAGTATTAACCTCTTTTAAGCTCTAGTTGTATATATATACACGTATATACACATATATATATATGTATTTATGCATACATATGTCTATATACATATTTATGTCTTGGCATTTCATCCTATATAGTTTGTCACTGTTCCCTCTAAGTATAATTCTTCTAGCTTCCCAGGTGATAATAACAATTTTTAAGAGTTACCAGTGACCCCTATTCTTATAGGGATATGCATCATTTTAATATATTGGGTCTCTTAAAAAAAGTTTTTTTTGTTTTGTTTTATTTTTCTTTTTTCCCTCTTTTTAAATCAGCTTTTGATGACTCTCTTGATTTCTGTGCTTGTGCATCAAATTTTCTGTTCAGGTCTGGTCTTTTCTTTTAAAATACCTGGAATTATTTGACTTTGTTAAATGACCATACTTTCCCCTGTAAGAATATAGTCAGTTTTGCTGGGTAGTTGATTCTTGGTTGTAGACATAGTTCCCTTGCTTTCTGGAATATCATATTCCATGCCTTTTGGTCCTTCAGTGTGGATGCAGCCAGAGTCTGTGTTATTCTCACTGTGGTTCCATGGTATTTGAATGACTTCTTATCAGCTTCTAATATTTTTTTCCTTGGTCGAATAGTTCTTGAATTTGGCTATAATGTTCCTGGGTGTTGTCAGTTAGGGATTAAGTGCAGAAGGTGATCTGTGGATTCTTTCACTCTCCACTTTTTCCTCTTGTTCTAGAATATCAGGGCAGTTTTCTTGGATAATTTCCTGTAGTATGATGTCCAGGCCTTTTCTTTTGTCATAGTCTTCTGGTAGACCAATGATTCTTAAGTTGTCTCTCCTGGAACAGTTTTCTAAATCTTCTGTTTTGTGAATGAGATACTTCATATTTTCCTCAATTTTTTCATCATTTTGATTTTGTTTTATAGTGTCCTGCTGCCTTGTGAAGTCATTTTATTCCAGTTGTTGTATTCTGGTTTTTAAAGACTAGATTTCATCCTTGGCTTTTTGGTCATTCTTCTCCTTATGGTCTGATTTTCTTTGGAGTTCATCTCTCATCTCCTTTGCCTAATCTTTCATTTTCTTTGCTTCATATTTCATCTTCTTTGCCTCATTTTCAAGCTGGTTGATTTTGGCTTTCAAGACACCATTTTCTTATTTTAGTTCAAGTTCCTCTGTTTCTAGATAACTTATATTAGTTTTTAAATTCTTTTCCCAGTTGTTTTCAGCCTCTCTTAATTGTGTTTTGAATTGTATTTTGAGTTTTTCCAGAGCCTGTATCCAATTCACTGGGGTTTCTGTTTTTGTTTGTTTGTTTGTTTGTTTGTTTGTTTTTTGCTTGGTGTTCCCTCATTCTTCTCTGTTCCATTTGCTCTTTGTTCATTGCCTGTACAGAAGCTGTCGATTGTCATTTCTTTTTCCTTTTTCTGTTGTTTGCTCATATTTCCTTTACTCCCTGTAGTTGCCTGAGTTCTTGCTCCTCTAATTTTTTGTGGTTTTGAGCTTTTCTTTCTACCTTCTCCCTTGGGGCTTTGTCAGTAAATCTCTCAATGCAGTCTGTGGAGGAGGGGTGTTGGAGCTTGAGCTTCCCTGCCCTCTGGATGCTTTGATGGGATTTTGTCCAACTGGGTTGCTAAATGTTCCCTGAGGCCAAACCCTTGGGAAGGAGGGAGGAATATGGAGTCTCTCTGCTGCTGCAACTGCTCCCTGCTCTGAGCTCTATATTTCTTCTCTAACTGATTCCCCACTGCCTGTGTTGAATGCTCTGAGTCTGTTACAGTTTGCCTGCAAGGTACTCCCTCCAGACCAGTACCTTTGCCCACCCAGAGGTTAAAACTGCTGCTGTAAGCTTAGAGCTCTAGGTGGGGGAGGGGTCCCAGGACCTTCCTTCTTCCTTCCCCTTAAACTGGAGTGTTCTTGATTTCCAGCTTTTGAGGGTGTACCTTTTACTTTGATTTCAGCAAGAGGGTTCCTTGACTCTGTCTTGATGTTATACTTGTTTTTTGAGTCCCCTAAGAACATTTAGTTTGTAATTAGTAAGGAAGCGTTTTCAGAGGTCTGAATGTTTGCTGCCTCTATGCCGCCATCTTGACTCTGCCCCCTAAGTAACAGCTTTTTAAAACAGTAGCACAATAGCTGATGCACCTTCAAAAAAGTATCAAAGTCCCCTAAAATCATAAGATCACATCAACTTCTCCAAAGGTTACTAATATAGGTTTTGTCCAACTAGTTTATGGACTTTTATAATGGTATTTTCTCTAGGTCCAGGCATAGGACATTACAAATAAAGATAGTGCAACAGAATATATAGCTAATTGCCAAAACACAGTAACAGAAAGTGCCATAGTATAACATAACATTATAGATTAAATTAATATGTAAACTTAAAAACAAAATTAAATCTTAAAACAATTAGGAAATATAACAAACATGATAGGATATAGTCACTTATTATCTATAGAAGGTGTTCTCTTTATATGTGATCAATGAATCTAAGAGTCCTTTTCTTCAATTTTGATAGCTGTTGGAGTGGTTAACAGGAGATGGAATGGACTTTCCCAGACAGGCTGAGTTGATCCAGTGTGCCAGAATTTCTTTATATACACCTTGTTACCTGAGTATAAGTCATGGAGTAAGAAGTCTATAGGTCCTGCTTTTACAGCAGCTCTAGATTTATGGAGTTCTCATAGTTTGGTCTGCAAGACCTAAATACAAGAAGCAATAGAAGTGCCCCCTCCCCCAGTAATGATGTGTGTGTATGTTAAAAAAGCTTAGACTGTATAGGGGGATGTCCAAAAATCATCTCAAATGGTGAGGTGTATAGATTCCCCCTGGGCTTGCTTCAAAGGTAAAAGAAGGCCAATGGGAGAATTTCAGGCTGTTAAAATGAGTCTCCATGCACAATTTGCCAGTCATAGTCTTAAAACCTCTATTCATTCTCTCAACTTGGCCTGAGCTCTGGGGATGGTATGGTACATGGAATTTGGGAATGATCCCCAAACAGGAATAAATCTGAGATAAAACCAAATCGGGAAAATGAGTTCCTCAGTCTGAATCAATTCATGCTGGCCAGCCAAAGGGAGGAATGATCTCTTTTCAAAGCACCTTGGCAACAAAAGCTTGAACAGTAGAAAATGCTTCAGGCCATCTGGTGAACTGATCTGCTATGACCAGAAATTTTTTTTTACTGTTTAGCTTTTGTCATAATGATAAAATCAATTTGCAGGTATTCAAAATGTGTGTAAACCAAGGATACCAACCAAAAGTTTTGCCACAAAAGGAATGCTAAATAAATGTTTGGCAGGCAGGGCAGGCTGTATACACTTTAGAGGCTATGGTAGTTATGCCAGGGGCTATCTATACTCTTTTTACAGAGTCCACAATGCCCTGAGTACTGTAAAGAGTTGAATTTCGGGGGTAGGAGTTTAAACAAAAATCAGGAGAGCAGTGTGAAGATGGGATTAACTCTCCCCTGCACATTTTTAGATTTAATCACCCAAAGTATGTCCACCCCACTCATCCTTAAGTGGGGGAGCTCTGTGACCCATGTGTGTGATAGTGGGTCAGAACCCACTGACTGTCCCTGGGCAGTCCTAAAGAAAGTTTTAGCTGTAATTGGTCCACATAAAATGGGAGGAAGTCACAGGAAGTGACAAAAAGAAAATGTTTTTTAAAATGCCAAGAACTTCCTGTGATGAGGTCTTTTGCCTTGAACTTGACCTTGGAGGAGCTCTGACTGAGGACTGCTTCTACCCCATGGGTGAGTGTGAAAAACTGACTCCTTTCCCTAGTTTGTTCTGAGAGGTACTAGCATCCACTAAAACCGTTCTAGCTGAAGACTTTTGACTAGAACTAGAACTACCACATGGATGAGTGAAAAAGGCTCACTCCTTTCCCTGGCTGTCCTGGAGGTATTAGCCTCTGGAGTGTCCCCTCATCTGGGAGGAAGCCTCTGGGTTAAAATCTCTGATAATTGACCCTTAACTTCTCTGGTTGGGGCTTCTGGAGCCCTGCCAGAATAAAGCCAGGGCTTGAGTAATAGTCTAGATCATTAAACTAGATTTCTTACTCTGTCCATTTTCTCATTTCTCTATTTTCACACTTTCTCTCTATTTTATAAATAAATTGCTAAAAAATCATTTGGAATTCTTTCAATTCCTGATGACTATACTCTTAAATAATCTAGTCCATCCACTTACATTCTGGTCCTTACAAAAGTTTGGTAAACACAAAACACTTAGTTTATTATTAGTAATGAACAGATAGGAAATAGAAAGGGGAAAGTGAGAGTAATCTTAAAAATATCCCATTCCTAACTAAATTTTTCTTAAAAAAAACTCTAAATCTATCTGCATTCAAGAACAGTGTCTTCTGCCTGTCCAGGCCTGTCCTACTTTCCTACTCTATCTATCTAATAATTTACTCACTATCTACCTACCTATCTACCCAAGATAATCAATAATCAATTAGACTGTTAAGGACTTAAATATATTTCTCAGTCTCTAATTGTCAGTTAAAAAAACTGCCAGTCCCAGAGAGAGTCTGGGTCTCCTCACGGAACCCAGAGGGAAAAAACCCTTTCCATCTATCTGAAACTTACTAACCACACTCAATCACACCCTTCTAACTGTCACCAACTGATAGTTAGCACAGCAAGGGGCTTTTACACAGAAATCTTTTTGCTCCCTTGCCTCCTAAATAGGAAAATGGAGAAATTAAGAAAAACTCTTAAAAGTACCAAAGTGACCATTTTTGTGAATGGGTTGGCATATTTGGTGATAAAAACTTCTAGGGAATAGGGGTTTTCCTTCAGATGATTCCCATACTCCATTTATCAATTTTGCTTTAAATTTATGCTTCCATTTTCCCACTTCCTATTCACTATAAGAAAGGGACAAATTTAAGTCATTACTAGTTGCTAATGTTAAAATTAATTCATACCCTTCTAAGGCCACTAGCTTTGGAGTGGTATCTACCCAGTCATTCCCTCTAGAGACAGGGTCATTGGCAGGGCAATGAACTACAGCTAGGGCTTCAAGGAGCTGAAGGGAAGAAAGAACTTCATTAATAATTTTTACATTTGTTATACATTTTCCAACTGATGTCAAAAATCCCCTTTTAAGCAATAGCATACCCACTGCATGCTGTATTCCAAATACATATCTAGAGTCTGTATAAATTGTTCCCTTATTATCTTTGGATATTTTATAGACATGCTTCAGAGCTACCAGTTGTGAACCCTGAGTACTTATATTTGAGGGGAGTAAAGCTGACCACAGAGTGGTAAATTCTGTGACTACAGTAGCTCCAGAGTAGCTTATGCCAACCCTCATGAAAAAAGACCCATCAGTAAATAAGACTAAATATGGATTGTCTAAAGGAGTGCCCAGGAGATTACCTCGAGGTTTTTCAACCATGGACAGTGAAGATTCAGAGCTGTTCCATGGTTTTCCTGGAACCGGTAAACCTGGAAGTAAGGTTGCAGGATTAAGAACTGTACAGCTTTTTAAGGTAATATTTTAATTACCTAACAAAGTTATCTTGTACCTTGCAAGTCTCTGATCAGAAAATGCCTGTGTTCTATGTCTTAGCAACAATGCTTTGACTTCATGAGGGCACATTATGGTTAAAGGGCATTGCAAGAATAAATCAGCAGATTGAGTTACTAGCAAGCTTGTGGCAGCTACGCCTCTAAGACATGGTGGTGCTACTGAAACCAGTGGGTCCACTTGGGCCAAATAATAAGCAACTGGGAATAGAGCAGGAGTCAAAGTATGAGTTAGAACACCTGAAGCTACCCCTCTCTGTTTTTGTATATACAAAGTAAATTGCTTATTGCAATCTGGGATGCTTAGAGCATGGCCAGACAGGATAGCATGCTTTAATTTTGAAAGAGCTGACAGGTGTTCTGCCTCTAATTTAAGCAGTTTTGGGAATACATTTTTCATCAGTGCTATAAGGGTTTTAATGATTTCCCCATAGCAAGAGATCCATTGCCTACAAAACTCTTTTGCTTCAAGAATTGCCCTCAATTGTTTCCTAGCTGGGGGTGCAGTCAATTTATGAATATCTTCAATGAGCTTAGGGGAAATGGAGCTGGAAACAGCAGTTAAAAAAAACCCCTAAATATTTCACTTTGGGGAGACACCACTGAACCTTTATCTTTGAGACCTTGCAGCCTCTATTATGAAACTCTAAAAGGAGATGTTTGCTATCTTCCTGGCATACCGTGGCATTTGGTGAGGCCACAAGCAAATCATCTACAAAGAGTATCAAACAGCTCTCTTTCAACTTAATATTTGCTGAATCATGTGTTAAAATCTATGAGAACAAGGTGAGACTGTCCACATATCCTTGTGGCAAAAGACACCAGGTCCATTTGGAACCTTTCCATATGAAGGCAAATATATTCCTGGAATTCTCATGAATAGGGACTGAGAAGAAAACTGAACAGAGGTCTACCATAATAAAAATATTTTGCTGTGCTAGGAATACAGGAGATAACTGTAGTTGTGTTTGGAACCACAAGATATCTCTGGGTAAATCTATAGACAGTTTTTCCATAGGGGCCCAATTTTGACTTTTTACAGGTAGGATGGGTGTATTATATTCAGATTTGTATTGAATTATCATTCCTTGCTCAAATAATGAATCTATCACTGGGGTAATTCCATCAATTGCCTCTTTTGATAGAAGATACTGAGGAATGGAAGGAGGTGGATATCTTTTTGTCCTAATTTGAACAGGAAAAGAAACAACTGATTTAAGTAGGTCAACATCAGAAGATGATGTGGTCCAGAGACCATCAGATATATCAGCTGAGATTTCAAAGGTGGGAGACTTTTCATTTCCTGATGTCTGAAAGAAGCACAGGGAGCAAATGTAAAGCTTCCTCAGCAATTCTAGTGACATAGAGCAATCTGGAGAGCAAGTTATTATGGCTCTAAGCTTGCATAGAAGATCTCTCCTTAGCAAATTTATAGAAGAGTTAGGCATTAGAAGGAAAGAATGTTCTACTGATAGGGGTTCCACAGATACAATTCAAGAGGAAATCTTTGGGACTTGTAGGGGTAGCCCTGATACCCACACTACATTTAGTAAGCCAATGGAGTCACAATCAGTATCAGGTGTTCTCATCATTATTGATCTGGATGCTCTAGTATCCAAGAGGTAATCATAATATTTCCAACTTTTATGGTTACATGAGGTTCATCACTATGATAGGGGGTGGTGGATAGGGATAACTGGCATTAAAACATCAAGGTTTGGGAAATCAATGGTTTCATTCTCTGATTCTAGGGCCCTTATCCCACCCCTGTAATAGAGGGTATTTTTCAGTTGGTAAAGAATCAGAGAGGGAGAATAGAGTGCTCTCCCTCTCTAGACAAGGCAAAGGAGGTATCTCTGTTGTTAAAGTTGACCCAGAAGGAGAAAGAGGATGACTCTGTTTTGTTTTCCCTTTCAACCTTCCTTAAGTATGGCCCCTCATCTAGCCTGCCAGATTATTACCCTCTATCACTGTTGCTATTCAGCAAGTCCCTCTTCTTAAGTGAAGAGAGGCCATTTCACTCCCAACTCATTTTAAGATATCCCTCACTCAGTCTTCATCCAGTTAATAATATCATAAGTTTATTCTACTGAGGTAATAAAACAAGGTGGAGTGAGGAAAGGGGGGTGAGTTGTGGTAAAGAAAAGAGGAATGAGGGGTCCCTAACTGTTTAAATTCCTTTCTCCCAAAGTTGAAGTGGCTTGAACTCAAAAGCCTCAAGCCCCTTAAAGGTGATGAACCCTGACTTTTAGCTCTGCCTAGCAGAAGCCTCAGTTCAATAGAGGAGACTGTGATTTATTCTTGTGGACTTTTCTTCTTTTCAGTCTCTGTCCACTAGTTGGAGGTTTTGGGCAGGATAGGTATCAGGAGTCAGTGAAAAGAGAGGTTTCTTGGGATCAGGACCCAGTCAAAGACTGTACCTTCTCCCTAATTGTCTTAAAGTCAAAGACACAGGTCCAACTGTCTCCTTCTGAATTCTCTTTCTCTCAGAATTCCAAGATTACTCTACCCATCCCCCACTGCTGCAGCTGTGATCTTTGTAGCCATTCCAGGCTCTTTGCATGTCCAAAATGTCTCTGGATTTCCTCCTCTCACACACCCCTCACACCTTCATATCCTTGGGTATTTCTCTGGGATCTCACATGCTGAGGGGCATTTTCACCATGAGCATAGCATGAATGAGCCACATTTTGGATATATTGCTTTTGGGTATTTTGGCATGAGTTATTTTTTGCCTCATTTGAATTATTATTTCTAAATTTATTATTTGTGATCACCTGATTCCATTTCTCATAGTTCATCATTATGTGACCCTTTTTTCCACAGAAGTGACATGTTAATGATTGACTTTTTGATTTCTACAAAAGGGCAATAGCCACTGCTTGACCTGTTTTTACTTTTTCAAAGCTTTTATTTCCTTCCATAATGTCTGTACTAATTCATTGGTCTCATCATTTTTCTGTTCCTGGCCTTTAGATACATAAACTGTGACTCTATTCAATTCTTCAGTGTCCATATCAGGCCAGCTTGGGCAGTTTGTCTTAAAATAATCTTTGACTATTTTGCAACAGTTATTTACAAATTGACTCCTACTTTGCCTGACATCTCTTTCTTTGGAGAGATCTAGATCTATGTATCCATCTCCCAGATCAATAAGTCTATCCCTAAACTGAAAGGGAGTTTTCTCCTCTGATTCCTTAAGAGTCTCAATCTTAGTCCATGCACCTGGCCCATCAGAATAATCTCTCATTGCTTTTAGTAATACCTCTCTAGGATGACATTTTTTCCCTCATCATTAATGTCCCTTCTAGAGTCTTCCCCTGGAATAAGAGAAACAATTTTATTTTATTTTTCTCTCTTTCTGCCAAAAAGGCTTGGAGCAAATTTTCCACATCCTTCCATGCTGGATCATATGTCTAAAATTTTTTTAAAGCTTCTTAATATTTACAATAGGTTCATCTTCAAAAGAAGGAGTATTTTGCTTGAAAGAAGCAGCTTACAAGGTTAACTGCTATCTGACCTTTGTTGTAAAACAGTAACTTAGGGTTTATTAGGGTTTATTTATATTAAAGTAAAGAGAAATACTGAGGACCAAGGAAAAAGGAGTCCCTAAGCTTAATATTCTTCTTTTTCTATCCAAAACCCTTTACAGGTCCTCACGGACCACTTTCATAGATCTGCAGGCTACAATATTCCTACACTGCCTCACTATACCAAACCAACTAACTAATTACCCTGATCTACTAGTCTATAAATTGTTTATAGACAAGTAAACAGTTTATCAGAATAAGATAACTAGAACATTGATTAGTTCACTCTTGTAGGCCAGCGGCCTAAGGTCAAGATGGCTGGGCTGTCCTCACTGGCAGGTTTACTAGGTCTTGGTAGTTCTCTCTCACACATTCAGTCAAGATCTCTCAGGAATGCAGAAACTCACAGGATCACAGGAGATGGCAACTGGAGACAGTGGTGGTAATGATCTTAGGAATCTCTTGATGACAGGAAACACAGGAACTTCCATGTTTCAGGAGGAAAGGGTAAGTCACCTCCTTCAGGCATAGACAAAATGGCCAACAGGAAATAACCTCTCCACTCTCTTGGGTGTACAGGAATAATGGATCCCCCAACTGCCTCCAATTCTTGGTTTTGTATCTTCTGCAGATTCTGGAACTGCTCCTTCAGTTCTGTGTGTGGGTCAAAATGCTCCTGCAAACCTTGGCTTTTCTATTTCCTACTTGCAAAGTCTTTCTTTCATTATTTCTCCTCTCATAGCTAAAGAGGGGTGAGGAAAAATGTGTAACAGATTATTTCTGCCTGTCTTCTATTAAGCAGAGGGCAAAGTTTCCCTTTGGACTTAGGTTTAAGAAGCATTCAAGAAACTGAAAAAATTCACACCAAAGAGTTTCCTTTTGAATTTCTTAAACATATTCTCTGGTCTGTGTGTAATTGAAAACTGTTACCCTAAAAAACTACATTTCCCAAGATCCCACTGACTTCCTATAATTACATACTTCCTGTAGACAGATGTAAGGATCATTTTAGCTTTTTGACTTGAAATCTAATTAATTGGTTGCCAGGGAAAATTCCCAAATAATAAAATACCCAAGTTAGCTGGGAATTATGGTGATTTAATTAATATAGAGAGAAGGAATTAAAGAAAGGAGAGAGAGATATAGAATGAATTTAAACTGCTCTAGCTCAAGCTGAGCCAGGTAGTAGTTAAAGGCCTTGGCCAAAGTGGCCTCCCTGAGCCTAAGGGAAAGGGAGTCAGTCTTATCACTCATCATGAGACAGTCTCCAGGAAGCTGTCTAAGTGGGATCCTCCAGGCTGAGTTCCAGTCCTCACTGAACTGAACTCTGAATCTAATTGCACTCTGAACTGAATTCAATAGCCTGAACTGACTTTTTTAGCCTCCTTTTAAAGAAATTTTCTCTTATAACACCTCCCCTAAATTTTCACATCTACCAATCACAGTAGACGCTTTTTCCAGGACTGCCTATTCTTTAGTTCTCACCTTCTTTGATTAGATTTTCTCCAGGACTATCCATTCTTTAGTTCTCTCCTTCTCTGGTTAGATTATATCTTCTGAGGTACTTCACACTTCTTTGTTAAGCTTACCTTTTGTGAGTTACTTGACCTTTTTGTGATTACTTTAACCTTTATAGGTACTTAACACCTTTTTATATTAGATCTAAAAATAGACTTAACTTAAGATTCTAGTTTCACTATAAGGTATGAGTTAAGTACCTTCATTGTTCAATCAGGAGTTTACAACTTTATCTTCCCCTAAAATATGTCTAATTAGGGTGGAGTAATTTCCAAGTTCACAATACATTCCTGATTCTGTCAGATCAAGTATCTCCATTGTTATAATAAGGAAATAACTAAATCAAATCTTCTAAAGTACAGTCTGAGTAGTTTTTAAAATTCACACAGGGGATAAATATTGAGTGGGCGGTCCTGACCCTCTCTCTTTGGCATGATGACATCAAGTTTGGTGATGATGGTAAACTAAGCATGGGAATTTTAAATGGCTAATCGCCATGGGCATGTGGTCTTTATTTTGTATCTTCTTTATTCCTTGATTTCCAATTATCATTAATAATTCCCTTAAAATATAATAATTTCATTATTTAGATTTAATTTTAACTTTTATGTCTGTCAACTCCCTCACTTTTTAGAATGATGAGGATTTGAGAGAGAGTTACCTCAAAATCACTTAGAGGTTTCTTCCCAAGCCCCTCTTATGTGCATTCATGACATACAGACTTAAAACTTATGAAGGATATACAACATATAAATATTTTACCCAGTCACATATAATAGTCTACATTTTCTTCACCCTCCCAAGGAGGCGGGGATGGGGTGGGGTGGGGTGGGAAATCACCAATCAGTTCACTTGTAAAGCTTCCTATTAAACAACCCGTAGTTATAAAATCAGTCTTATCAAAGTCATTATCTTCATTATTTCATATTTAGTCACAGAATGTTCAAGGAAAATTCTGTTCACAGACTAAGCAGTGACTTGACTGACTCCTGCCAGCTGTTCTGGAATTCATATAATTCTCAGATTTGGACTGACCTCTAGGAGGATAGTCTCTATTCATCAGAGCCTTTGTTTTAATCAATTCTAGCATATTTATTCCTTCTTTTTCCATAATCTGTTGTCAGAACTAGGTCATTTTCCTTTAATAAGATGGCTTCATACCTTAGTATCCTTTAGTCATACTGTAAAACTCTTTTCAGCTCTGAGAATTTCTCTTCTCCTGATTCTCATCATATAGGATCTTGAAATGAAGAATAAACTGTTACTTTTTGAGATAGAGAATGATAAACTGAGGGGAAACTGTTTCTTCACAATGACTGTTCTCTGGCTGGCTGTGTTTATAGAGAGAGCTGCCTATAGGGAACCTGATGCTCCTTATTGGTAATGGAGATAAAACAAAAATGCTTGGGGATGCCACACACACACAGATGCTGGTACACAGGGGACAACTGCTTATAAAGGACTGCTCTGGGGTTTACTCTGGGGTTTGCCTATTGATCCCTACTGATTGCTGATGGATCAATCTATTTCCTAACCTCGTTCCTCCCTCACTCCCTCCCTTGCCTCCCTCACCTCCCCAATCTTCCTTGAAGCCTTTGGCTCCTTCCCTCCCTCCTGAGTGAACTATAAATATACTCTAGTTGCTTTCTCAGTCAAGGGGTTTATTAAGGATAACAGGATGGGAAACTGAGGTAAGAGGGATGAGGAATTTCCCTAATCTAAATGATATAAAATTGAGGGTTTGGGGGAGTCACAAGTGTGACTCTCAGACAGTTAGAAAGATGGAGGAAGATAGCAGTTCAAATCTTCTTTCTTCCTCTTCACAAATCAGCCAGATCTCACAGCTTAACTCCAGAAAGAAACAAAGTTCAAAGTCTCTCCTTTTCTCCTGGCCAGCTCAACTCTCTTATAGACCACCAACTCAAAAGCTTCTGCCCTGGTCAGCTTCAACTGCTCAGAGCCAGAGAGTCAGAGACAAAGTCCCAAAAGCCAAGTCAGCCTCACAAAAGTCTCTCAGCCAGCTTCAAACCTCCAGAGAGAGAGTGTGTGTCCCCCAGTCAGAGACAAAGTCCCCCCAAAACAAGTTTCTCCTCTCAGAGTGTGTCCAGCAAATTCCCAACTGCCCCTCCTGGGGACATTCCATTGGGACCCTGGCTTTTGCATCTTGATCCACAAGTCCTGCAAAAACTTCTCTCTCTATGTCTCTATCACAATCTGGAGATTCTTTCTCTGCAAATTGTAATTGACATGACATTTTCTCTTGCTCATATTTCACTACTAGTTGTTGGGAGATGGTAACAGGAAAAATCTCTCCTTTTAACACAGTCATAATAATTTTTGCTTTACATGGCTTAACTTAACCCTTATAGGCAGCACATTAATTTTCAATCTCTGTAAGAGAGAGAATCTTTTGTTCTCTCTGTTATTTGGGACAATCCTCTTTCAAGTTGTCTATTTTTCTACAGTGTAAGATTAAAAATTAATATCTAATACTCCAGCTACTATTTTTATAAGATTTATTAATAATAACTTGTAATACAGGAAAATGATAGCTTTAGTAAAGAGAAGTTTTCTGGACTGAGAGAGAGAGAGAGAGAGAGAGAGAGATACATACAACTTTATCAATACAAAGTAAGCACGCAATGTGAGGGTGAAGAGAAAGGGATTCTCTGAGATGAAGTCCAGGGGTACAAAATTCTAATTACACATTCCTCCAGCGATCCTTTGGGAGACTAGTCTCCCTAGTGGATCATTTAAATATAATCAACTTAAAATTCTAAAGATTTTTAACTAAAAGTATATACAATATTGTGGTTTCTAAAGGGAAATTATAATAATTCTGGAGATGAAAGGGAAATTGAAGAGAAAAAGAACAAAAACCAATGATTGCTATATTTACAAAAGAACAATTAGGGGGAATTCCTCTTTGGCATAAGAGTGTACATTCAAAACAAATGCATTCAACTGCCCACAGTTCAATTCACCACATTCCAAAGTTCACTCTGGATCTTTTGGTGTAGTGTGTGATTTCTGCAGGCATCTTCTTGGTGCCTTCTCCAAACAGTTCACTTTCTGGATTCAGGGAAGTAGCAAGTTTCTTATCCTGAAATTACTCTCAAAAGACTTTAAACTTTGCATTATAGGATAATAATACAATCACCTCTAAGGAGGATGTTGACAAACACATGAATCACACAGGGGATACATGGCTGAGTTATGAGGTATATGAATCAATTGCCAAAAGAAATTAAAAAAATCACAAAATCCAAATAAAAGAGAAAATATAACTTCTGGATAAAATATAAAACAACATAGTCTTATGTGTAAAATTCTAAAGTAAAACTTATAACAAGTCTTTGAATCTTTTGAATCAGGGCCCGATTAAAGTGATTTGTATCACATAAGCCTGTAGTAGCAATTATTCACTTACCCAATCAACAGCCAGGACTACAAAAAATTTGCCACACTATGAAAGAAAGAAAAGGGACTAGATTTTAGCAGCAAAGTTGGAAATAGCCTTCCCTGGTTTGATTTTATGTTTTTTTCTCAGGGATAGGGGAGCCAGGATGGAAGCCAAAAATGAAGTACTTGATAGAAGTGTGACTCGGGGAAGTCCTGTGTCTGACATATGTCAAACAGCTAAAACTTTGAACCTCAAACAAGTTCAAGTCCTCTTGTTTTGGCACCGGATCTCATCAATCACACTGGGATTGTTTAGTCTCTTTGACCTTGTGCTCATTGGCATGATGCAGGTTAACTTTATGATTTCTTGGCACTCTGCAGTGGCACTTTTTGTGATTCCTTCTCTTGGAATTAGACACAGTCATTAAGCAAAGTCCCATAATTTTTTAAACAGTGAATGGCACTGTTTCTATAGTCTAAAGCTTTTGGGTATGCATTGATATTATGGCTAATGAACATTTTAAACTCATCCTAGTGCAAAATTTATTTTTTTAATTTTATTTAATTGATTAATTTAGAGCATTTTCCCAGAATTACAAAAATCATGTTCTTTCCCTCCCCTCCCCTTTCCTCAACTCCCTCCCATATCCAACACATAATTCTACTGGGTTTTACATGTGTCTTTGGTCAAGACCTATTTCCATATTATTGATATTTTTACTAGGGTGATCATTTAGCTTTTATAACCCCAATCATATCCCCATTGACACATGTGAGCAAGCAGTTGTTTTTCTTCTGTGTTTCTACTCCCATAGATTTTCCTGTGAATGTGGATAGTGTTCTTTCTCATAAGTCCTTCAGAAATGTCCTGGATCATTACATTCCTAGTGCAAAATTAAAATAAAAGCAATATAATACTGGTAACATGTGCTTCAAGTAAAAAAAATGAGAGAAAAGAAAACTCAAATACTATTGCACATACAAGGGAAAAGAATAATGAAAAAGTTTTCAAAATTAAAAACTATATATATTTTACAATCAGTGACACACTGTGTCAGGTCAGGAGATGTAGAATAGAAAGGTTTCTCACAAAAAATGATATCTGTTTCCTTTTTAACTTATTCATGATCCACAATGTGAGTGCAAATAATTTTCACCAGCTAAGAGCTTCATAAAACAGTAGTATAGCTAATGCACAAAGAAATACCCCAAATCCCCAAAATTACAAAAACACATTTAATGACAATAGCAATCAAACCCACTATCATTAGGATTTGCATGAGTCTCTATATTCACTTGCTGTGTGACATTTATTTTTAAAAAACCTATGAAGCTATTGGATACTTGTCACATGTTCTCCAGATGTAGCAAATCTTTTAACCTTGTTTGAGATATTTTTAACAAAGTCTGTACTGACATCATTCCAAAATTTGGCAGAGGAGCCCAGAAGAAAATACAAACCTTTGTACCGTTGATGAAAACCTTTTGGGTCTAAAATGTTGCCAAGCTTCTAGATCATTCTGGTGGAAGGGTAGAGTAAGCTAAAGAGTTATACATATAAAAACCCATTCAGAAGCTACTAGACATCTCAGGAAAATTCTTCCCACCTCGCAGATGAGATTATAACCCATTACAGGGTAAATAAGCCCCTTTTGGGGTACCTCCCTCCCTCTGTAATGAGACTGCAATAATGTAAAAGACCTGTCTCCAATATGTCCTATCCATTTCAATGTGGAGCCAATGAATACAATAGTGAAAATGACTTCAGATGTCTCATTCATTACATTTTTGATACATGCAGAAATGGGCAAATACAACAGTGCTATTACACTTCACTTCAACTACAAATGGACCCATACCTATTGTTACAAAAAACTCACAGGCAGGCAAATGATCAGTCAGATGTAGGAATGCTATTAGATATCTAAAAATCACTTCCAAAGGCTACTTAAAATCTATTTTAATTTTTAGGTCATTAAATTCTCCAAAGCTTGTATACAGGTTATAACCAGTTTGATGGAGTCCATCAATCATGTTAAAGTAAGGGGTTTGGGGATGGTTTGAGGGAAAGTGAAACAGATGATAACAATATATATAAACAGAGTATATTTAATTTAAAAGAGTAAAGGGAATTAGGAAGGGTTAGGAGTGTCTACTGATAATGATAATCTATCTAAGTAATAAATAAAATAAACTTAACTAAACTAAACTAAACTATAAACTACTAAGGGGTTATCAATGTCCACAGGACCAGATTCTCCCAAACTCCAGATGGTAGGGTCAGACAGCATGATCAAGTTGTAGTGTCCTCACAAGTTCCAAAAAGGGATAAAATTTTCACCATTCACAATGTCCACCACTTTGAGGGGAAACACTCTCTCAATCTCTTGATAATCCAAAAGTCCTTGGCAGCTCCTCAATTGGTTCTTCAGAGAGACCACTAGGCAGAGAGACCACTAGGCACACCTTCAAGTCTGACTAGCTTCAGAGAGAAATTTCCAACTGCCTTAGAATCCTGACCCAGTCAAGTCTGTGGAATCTTGATCTTGCAAGCTGCTAGCCTACATTGCTATGCTCTGCTAGAAATCCTTTCCTACAATAATCATCATCTATGTGACAATTAACAAAGGCAAAAAAAGAACAAAAGACTGTTAAGGCAACATGTGACATCAATGGATCTGGTGCCAAACCCAGTTTCCATAAGGACCTATGGTTTTGCCACTGAAAGGGGTTTGTACAAGTTGTCTATGGGCTTCTAAAATGGTATTTTCTTGAGTCTAGTCATATGGGGAGGTACAAATAAAGGCAATGTAACAGAACATATAGCTAATAGCCAAAACACAGTAGCTGAAAATGATTCACTACAACAGAATAGTACAGATCAGATTAATATGTGGACTTAAAAAACAGAAATGAATTTTAAAGCAAGCACTCAGTAAATACAATAAGCATGGCAGGAAACAGGCAATGAATTCAAGAGTCCTTTTCTCTAATTCCAATAAAGACTTGTTAACTACTTGGAGGGGAATAAAACTGAAAGAGTTAACATCAGTAAACAAAGGAGTCTGAAAAGGCTTAAAATTCACCTCCAGATCTCTTTAAGGTTCCTTCCCCTTCCCAGTATCATCATCCATTTAGATTCCTTTGGTCACACTTCTGGGGTTCTCCACACTCATACTGAGCATAGTGTGGACTAACCCCATATTGGATGTGTAGCAGAGAGTGGGTAGGTCAAAATGACAAGGGTATGAAGGGAAATGAATCTCCCCTCTGAATCTGGAGAATACTGAAGCTAATTGCAAAGACAAGTACATAAAGGGATGGTAGTAAGAAAAGACACCCCAAAACTGTAAGCTGTGTGAGCTTATTAAGGCTCTCTGGAAATGGAAGCTATATTTGAGATAGGCAGAAAACTGGGCCATGTTTGCAATCTCTACTTCCTGTCAGTAGATGGCGCTGCCCTAGTATGCATTGCCTAGGAGTAAAAGCCAAATAAGGATTGTTTGGGAGAGAAGTTCTGTCCCTTTGCCAGCCACAAAGGTAAAGCTAGTGGTTCCATGCTACCTCAGGACCTGGTCAGTTTAAAAATTTGCTTGGGAAGCCACAGCAAGCAAGGGAAAGGGGGATTTATTCTTCACCAGCTTCTTAAGAACTCCTAGCTTGTGTGTTGAAAAGACGCAGCACAGGCCCACAGCAGTGGGTCTGGTCCCAGGCAAGCAGAAGCTGTAGGCTGGGCAGGGACCCAGGCTGAATTGTCAGCAGTAAGTCCCAGCAGCAGAAGAGGGAGC
Organism: Monodelphis domestica; assembly: GCF_027887165.1. NCBI lineage: Eukaryota > Metazoa > Chordata > Mammalia > Didelphimorphia > Didelphidae > Monodelphis > Monodelphis domestica. Next base: position 235,808,029 of record NC_077227.1, on the reverse strand, counting down.
AGAAACATAGCAGCTGGAGCAGGAACAGTAATGGGGCACAAAAAACAGCAGGAGAGAAACACAGCTTTGCAAAATTTATCTACTCCCTATTCATTACTCAAAGGCTTTCTTAAAAAAAGAAATCAAGGATTCTATCCCTTCATAATTGGCCAGAAATGTAAGACTAAAAATTAATATCCAATACTCCAAGTATTATATTTTATAAGATTTATTAATAATAACTTGAAGTAGAGGAAAGTGATAGCCTTAGTAAAGAAAAGCTTCCTGGACAGCGCATGAGAGAGAGACAGAGAGACAGAGAGACAGAAACAGAGACAGAGAGACAGAGAAACAGAGACAGAGAGAGACAAAGATAGAAAGACAGTTACATACAACTTTATCGACACAATGTGAGCATGCAACCTGAGGACAAAGGGAAAGGGATTCTGGGAGATGAAGTCGAGGGGTTTCCAGGAAGATTCTAATTATACAACAGCTATATAAGGAGGGCATGCTTAGCCTTTGGAGGCTTCCCAAATTGATTGCTCCATTCTTTCTTTCTAGGAATCATTCCATTCTCAGTCTATCCTTCCTAAAGTAATTCCTCTTTCAATATCACAAATACTTCTTGGGCTTACTGTGGTTACTGTCAAAGCTCCTTTAAAGACTTATTTATCCATAAACTTATTAAGTCATTCAAATTGGTGAAATTAAACTAGGAATTGTACACCAAGCCACATATTATGGTAGTTCTAATTGTGAGATTCTGTGACTTAGCACTGAATAGTACCCTCATTTAACAGATAATGAAGCTGAGGCTCAGGGAGAGGAAGTTATTTGCTCAAAGTACCATAAAAAATAAAAAGGTAGATAGGTAGTACAGTGGATAGATAGTTGAGCCTGGAGTCAAGAAGACCTGAGTTCACATCCATCCTCAGGAACTTTACTTGTTGTTACCCTGGGTAGATCACTTAACTTATTTATGAGCATGTGATAGGAATATATTTGTGAATCACTTTTAAGACCTCAATGCCCTAGCCTAAACAAAAGGCAACCAGAACTCTAATCCCAATTCCCTAACTACAAATGCAGTGCTTTTTTCCCCCCACTCCATTACACTGGTTCCCATAGATACTACAGAAATTTGAAGAAGGCTGCCATACCAACTATTGCAAGTTCTCTGAGTAGATCCTGTTTTGTGATTTTAGGGATACAAGAAACATTTTATCTAGCTGAGACCTCTAATGGTTTCACTACAAGTCAGTTATGTTGCCTGCAATTCCAACCACTGGAACTAAGCCTTCTAGTAAGGATAAGATCACCAGGAAGTCCCTGTTAAAATGAGACTGCATTAACTTGAATAAATAGCATGCTAACTTACTGTTATTCACTGAAAACACTTTTTCAAGGAAACACAATAGACACAGGTTTAACTTTGATGAGAGAAAAAGTGGGAAGCTACCTGAAATACTTGATCTTCATGGGATGCTATGATGAAGACTGCTAGCAACAGGAGAAAGCTATATGAACATTGGGTTTGGAGTTGTGAAATGAGAAAAATTCAATTCAAATAAATTCAACAAACATTTAACGTTTATCTATGGGGTTCCAAATTACTGATAGAGAAATAAAATTTTGATGAGATAGAATCTGTGCTTATGAAGGTTATAATCTGTTCTTTTTAATCATTCAGTTGTGTCTGACTCTTCATAATACTGAGGACCACACTGTCCCTGGGAGGTTTTCTTGCAAAAGTTGCTGGACTGGTTTTCCATTTCCTTTTCTAGTGGATTAAGGCAAACAGAGGAAAAGTGACTTGCCCAAGTTCACACAGCTAGTAAGAGTCTGAGACCAGGTTTAAACTTAGGTCTTTCTGATTCCAGAGCCAATGCTATAGCATAGTTGATTCCTAGGCCATTGCCTAGTAGCAGAATATCACACACACACACACACACACACACACACACACACACACACACACACACACACACACACACAAATCACATACACATGAATAATTACAGTAAACATTAACATTGCTGATGGTGAAATTCAGAAGAGAAGAAAATTCTAATGGAATTAACAGGTAGAGATGAGAAGAAGAGCTTTCTGGAAAAAATATTTTAGTTTGAATATATTTCAGTCAGGTTTTCAGAGACAGATAGATATATAAAAGGTAAAGAGAGAGAGTGTATGCATCCTAAGTATTGGGAATGGAATGAACAAAAACAAAGAGGAAAGAAAGACTAAATCACATCCTGGGCTCATGTTCTAGGGGGGTCTTCGGGGAAGGAAAGACCTCAACTTCAGCCTTGACTTGGTCCTTCTTCACTTTTCTCTTCTATTACCTTTTGCCTGATGATTTGAAGTTTTAAAAGAATATCAGACATGAACTTTCATCAGTTTCCTAGGCACAATCCCCAGATCAACTGAAATCAGAGTCTGAATCAGGAGCGAAGGATTTCACATAGTTTCATAGCTCCATGAGGACACCATCAAAGAAATGATACCATGTCCTAAGAGAATTTCTTGAGTACTCCATGAATGGACAAAAGGAATCTTAGCAACCAGAAATTCTGAGTGACACCCTGTCATAAGTGTTCTCTAAGACCAAACTCACTTTCTCCTGGACTTTGTATTCTTTAGTGGGTCACTTGTTCTTACTGTACAACTTTACAAAATATTCCTTCCTAGATGATGCTAAATGAATAATCTATATGGAAAAGAATATTAGTGAGGACTCAAACAGATGGTATTAGAGAATGATCTTCCCCCAGCTCCCAAGGGATACCCCTAATATTCTGAGGGAGAGATATAGCCCTGCTCAAGGACTCAAACAATTTATATTAATAGAATTAGAATAAGGATTCTTAAGAGATCATGTGGTTACATATTGATGACTTTGTCTTATTCTTTTTCCATCTCTGTCACTCTCCATTAACCCTCCGCATTTATCACTCGTGGGAACCATCCTTGAAGGAAATATGTATAGTAAAATGTGTCTCCTGTGTGTGAGATAAACAGGAGCTGAGGAGTGGAAATAAGCCATAACATTTAAAAGATATTGATATTTGGTCCTAACTTTAGTATGTTTATACATGTAAAATACTTGTGTAATAAAAATAAAATTTTAAAGAATCATTTAGAAAAAATTCTATTTCTAATGTAAGAGAAGGTTTGAGATCTTGGAAGGAAAAATTCTTCTTCTCCCCCATCACTCTCTATTCCTTTCTCTTCATTTCCTTCCTTTCTCTGTCCTCTAATTTCTCTTTCCCATCCTTCTTCCAGGGGACTCCTTTCTGCCAACATTCTACTTCACCTTAGTTAACACTGAAATTGAGTTATTTTTCTTTAAGGAGAGAGAAAAGGAAAAGAAAAAATATTCTCTAAATTTTAATTTAACCCTTTAAGTTTATACTCTTCAATATTTACAGTAGCAAAAGTTTGAAAGGGGAAGTGGGTAGAAGGAAGTGAAATCAAGAGTAGCCAAGGGTCACTCTGGTTCTTCAGTTTGACCCTATTTCTCCAGATGGCTCAGCAAGATGGGTTATCTCTGTGGCATCCTCCTTCTTATTGTATTTTCCTCTTTCTTCCCATCTCTTGATTTGTAGTCTTTGACACTATGTAGAATTTCTACCAGAACATAACCAAGGTTTTTAGAAGTTGAGAAAATCTAGGGGGAAAAACCCCCCAAAACTCTTCCATTTTGGTGGTAGGTTCTCTAGCTCTACCTCTCATGCTACCCAATCTTGCTGCACTTCTGTGAATGAAGTAAAAAAAGACTGATTATACAAATAAAACAAATCAATATAGTTGATGTGCATAAAATATATGCCTAATTCTACATCCCTTGTACACTATCTTTTATGAATGGCAGGAAGTATGATTCCTCATGAACCTTCAAATATCATGATTAAGTAAAGACAATAATAAAAAGATAATGATAAACAATGGCTAGTCATTATATATAGGACATTAATATATTTAAAGTGCTGTACACATACTTTTTCATTTGATCCTCACAAAAATCCTGAATAGTAAGTGCTATTATCATTCCCACTTAACAGAAGAAGAAATGAAAGTAGATAAAGTTTACTGACTCATCTGGAATCACACCTCTATTAAGTGTCTGAAGAAGCCTTTGAACTCAGGTCTTACTGGTAATAGTCCTGTTCTCTTACCCATTTCATATTCTAACTGCTTCTATTTAACACACAATTCTGAATTGTTTAATATTGTTTTCCTTCATTCATATATATATATATATATATGTATATACATATATATATATACATATAACATTTTTTGGTTTTGTTCATTTATCTTTGGAGCCTTTCCAAATTTCTCTGAATTCTTAACTTTTCTAATTTCCTATGGCACAGGTATGTTCCATTTTGCTTGTAGAATCCCCGAGAATTTTTCAGCAGAGAAATGGCATAATCAAATAATAGCTCAAGATTCTTAAGGATGACCTAGTGAGAGGCGGCCTATTTTTCAATTTGACTCCAAGTTGAACCTGCTGATTGTTGAGAAGCACCAGTTGGGAGCCAAATGGCATTATATCAGGAATGGTCATTATATCTTGCTATCTCAGGCACCTATCTCTTAATGACCCATCTATCTTTACTGTGCATTTGCCTGGCTCTTTGATGTTAGATATTAGTACTGATATGACAGAAAGGGAAATAAGGATCACTTCCAAAAATCTGAATTATATAGAGAATCTCATTTCCCTTTCAACAAATTACCCTGGGAAAGAACTAGGCATTTGGCTCAATGGTCTCTGCCTCTCAGGCTCTTTGCATGGTCATAGTTAACATTTAATAGGTAGCATATGTAGACAATCTTTAGGGTTTACAAAGCATTTTCTAAATATTAACTCATTTGATCCTTGTAATAACCTTGTGAGTTAAGTGCAATCATCATCTCCATTTTACTGATGAAGAAACTAAAAAAGTCAGAAATTTACTAATTTGCCCAACTTTATAGAACTAGTAAGTTCCTGAGGCCAGATTTGAATTTAGGTCTCCCTGTCTCCAGATCTAGCTCTCTATACAAATTAACTGCCCCTGGTTCAGAGGAATCGGAAAGATGCTTCCACAGCCATTGCTGTCACTGTGTCAGAATCATATTTTTTGTCTTTTCTGTGATTGAGCATTGTCTAGTACCTGAGCCTTTGAACTAGATCTGGCTCTAAAAGGTAACTCAGAGGCCATCTAATTCAATCCCCTCTTTTACAGATGAGGAGATGAGGCTCAGGAAGGTTAATCAATTTAAAAAGTTACAGTGAAGTTACAGTGGAAAAAAGTGGTAGAAATAGACTTCTTATAGAACTATATGATATAGAGAAACACCAACATAGAAACACTGGGAAAACTATTATTCATCAACATTAAGTCCTCCATAATAAAGATTTCAAATCAATCTCTTTCACCCTCCCTCCTTCCAAAGACACAGTTCTTCATGTATAATGGACCAATCCCAAATATGAGTACAGAAGTTCTGTACCTTCATTTTTTAATAATTTTTTTCTTTTATTTTGGGTACCAGGATCAGCCTTGTACCTATTATCTCTCTTTGGCTACCATGTTTTCAGGAGACATCTATCTTTGATATTTACATCAGTTTTTACACTCAAGCCATCTGGTAGGCATATATTGTGCCATATTATAATAGTATTTAAGAAATGATTGTTACCTGACCATATCTCTTTTGGTGACTTCAGGGTACCTGTGATCTAAAATACTCTGTAATCATGGTGTCCATGACTTAAAGCCATATAATATCACTAGGAAAATGTACTTGTGTATATATAAAAATGTAAACATACAAATATGTATGGTGAAGCAGGAAGCATCTAGGGATCATTGAAAGCACTTTCCCCTTCATGACTTAGCAAAAGCATTGTAATGGCTAGGAAAAGTGACCCAATGGTCAGCCAAAGTCATAGAACATGGTGGGACTCAGCATGTTCTGAATGGTCCAATTGGTCTGTGGGTTTTGTAACTGGAACTGGGATCAGGCCACTAGTAAAAGCCCTCACTTCCTACAACTGTTTCTCCCTTTATTTCCTTTGTGGCTACAAAGATAAAAAAGTATAAGAAAATTCAGAATCTGACAGAACCTCCTAACTGGACTCAGTTATACCAGGAGAGCTATATTGCTTTGATCAAGGACCAATTGCTGGGGTATCTCTCACAGGAATTTCACTCAAGTCCTTTTGAAGAATCTGCTTTCCCTGAGTTCACTTTTCAAGCTGAATTCTACTCTGTATGCAAGTACAAGCACATCCTAAACCAGATGCAAGCACTGTACTACCTCATCAGCCAGAATCCTGACATTTTCCACCAGCCTCTGCTGACTGATCACCAGCATCAAGATGAAGAACAGGAACTGTTCAGGGCTCTGGAGCCCCTGTTAGACCAAGCCAACTACTCTCTACTGTCAGAGGAAGTGGTGGCCTTTTCCCTGTTCCTGAGGCACAAGACTGAGATGATCAAGGTGAAGGCCAACCTGAAAGAGTACACTTTAATGTGGTTCTGGACCCTGAGTCAGCACAAGGGGATTATCTTCCCCAGTACATAGGAGTACCTGGGATTCTTCAGGAAGCTACCAGAAGAAAGACCCTATTTTCAGTGGGTGGTGAGAGCATTGGGCACCAATCAGGGTCCCCTGGTGCTCAAGAATTTCAAGGACTAGCTTCTGGACAGCCTGGAGTACTTATTGCAAGGGGTAAAGACATGGATTTCTAGGCTTCAATTAGCTTTGATCAATTCCATGATCATGGAGTCAGGGCTGGTGGCTATGGTGGCTTCTTCTTCTCTCCATCTGGCTACTGTAATAAAAGATGTAAACTGAAGAGAAACTATTGCTGATGAATAGAGGAAAGTAAGGGGAAACTGAGGGGAAACTGCTGTTCTCTGGCTACGACTTGAGAGGGCTGCTACAGGGACCTGAGGCTGCTTATTTGTAATGGATTGTAGAAATGAGAGATGCTGAGGGATGCCACACACACAGGGAGGCTGGTACACAGGGGACTACTAATAAAGGACTGCTCTGGGGTTTACTCTGGGGTTTGCCTATTGATCCCTACTGATTGCTGATGGATCAATCTATTTCCTAATCCCCTTCCTCCCTCACTTCCTCCTTTAACCAACCTCTCCCCTTTGCCTCCCTCACCTCCCAAATCTTCTTGAAGCCTTTGCTTATTCCCTCCCTCCTGAGTGAACTATAAAGATACTCCAGTTGCTTTCTCAGTCAGGGTGTTTATTGGGATAACAGGATGGGAAACTGAGGTAAGAGGGATGAGGATTTCCCTAGACTACAGGGATAATTTTAGAAACGTTTGAGGAAGTATTCCAGTCACAAACTGTGACTCTGAGACAGTTAGGGAGATGGAGAACAGCAGCCCTTTCAAAATCTTCTTTCTTCTTCTTCACAAATTCAGTCTGACTGGTCTCCCAAAAACTAAATCAGCTTCCCAAAGGTCTTTCAGCCAGGTTCAAACCTCCAGGGAGAGAGAGTGTGACATCCAATCAGAGACCAAGTTCAAAAGCCCAGTTTCTCCTCTCAGTGTGGCCACCAAAAGCTGCCCCTCCTGGGAACATTCCATTGGAATTTTCTCTTGACTGACATCTAGAGCTAGATCTCCAGCCCTGCATCTTGGTCCACAAGTCCTGCAAAACCTCTCTCTTCATGTCTCTATCACACTACCTCTCTGCTTCTATTCCTTTTTATTTCTGTTATGGGGCACCAAACTTTTACAATTTTCACCCAGTCTGGGAAAATGAATACTCTAGAGCTGTGGTGGCAAACCTATGGCATGTGTGCCAAAGATGGCATAGCAGAGATCTCTCTTTGGGCATATGGGGCTATCCCCAAAAGAGTTGCTCCCTTCCCCCTCTCCATCAAGCCTCCTTGCCCTTCTGAGCTTACTCCTTCCACTGAGTGGAGTCCCCAAGCCTCTCCTCTCCTTTGTTCCCTCCCCTGTCTGGACTAGGGGCTGCCCCACTCCAAACACCTAATCAGACCCCATCCCCTAAAAAGATCTCTACTTTATTTCTTCCTTCCCTTCTTTCAGCCAGTCTGTGGGTGACCCCACCACTCCAAGGGCTAACTCCACTCCCTCCATCTCCTGTTCCCACTTGCATGAAGTTTCCAGCCCAGCAGGCAAGTGGGGCTAGATTCCTTGGGTAGGTACTATAGTGGCAGGAGGTGACTTCCCCAAATCCCACCCCCCAAAACAGAGGATGGGGCACTGGGTCTCTGACCCACCTACAGGTAATTACTCTGCTTTATATGTATGCAAATGCCTTGTGAGCATATCAGTAACATAGTGCTGAGGGTTCTGGAACAACAAATACATCAAGGAGATCCTGCAATCCCACAGTTTCCTGAATAGGAAAGGGGATGTGCTTCCAGAGGAGAGTGCCCAGGGGCTGCAGATAACTGTAGAAATCTGGGTCATGACCTGATTGGGCTACAAAGTGAACTTCAAAGGGGCCTGAGCACTGGATCATCACAAAGTTTTTGTTGAAAACATGTCCATTGGACCCCTGACCAATTTTTTCAAGAATTTTAGCCTCCTGATTAGCCAGACCTCCAAAGTCCTAGACCCTTCTTCTCAGATCCAGCCTGTCAGGGAATGAGATACTTGTTGCCCCATCTACTATCCTCTCCTGGTGGCTCTCTATTTGGTTGTGACATCAGAGGGCTACACTCTTGGTGCATGGATGAAGAAGTGTCCAATGCAAATGAGATTCCAGAAAGGAGAGAGGCAATAGTAATAGAAATTTCCCCAAGTGTTCCTGCCACCTCCTGTCTCTTGGAGAAGGGAGCAGATAATTTCCCCTTCCCTAATAGCCTCCCTTCCCCTTTAAATTCCAGTTATCTTTCCCCTAGACTAAGGTATTTAAAATTCATAATTCAGAAAAAAAGTTACTTCTATCCCAACCACAAGATATTTCCATTTAACTTCTCCCCTTCACATTCTGAAAAGAAGCATTATACTAGTTTGTACTGATTTGTACACATTGTTGTTGAAAGTAAAGTGCAGCAATGTTCCAATTGTATTTATTCTTTCCTATCATAAACATTCCTTTAGCACTATATCATTAGGATAGCGATGGATTAGTACAATTTAATGAATAAGGACTCCATAGGGATCTAAGAGTCCCGAGTTCTTATCAATGTTGTATTACTTGCTTTATAGACTGGAAGCTGTCAATGAATATATTGTTATTTGGATTAGGTTGTTTTTTAATCTGCTAAATGACTCTCCCCAAAAATAGGTTTGATAGTCTCTAAATTCCTTGACAGTTTTTAATGCTCCTATCCAACTAGTCTCTAAAGTAGCCCTTAAAGTGAATTCTGCTTAATGGTGAGATTGAAGTGCTATGAACCTTTCTTAAATTCAGAAAACAAGAAAAGTAAGCTAAGGGAAGGATTTCATGGACAGCTTTCAGATGAATTAGCTAAAGGAAGGAAAAGCCCTTACAAATATTCCTGTGGTAAAAGAAAAATTTGTCAGCATTGTCAATTTGGTCAGCATTCTGAGTAGAAGCACCCTTGTTTTTGTTTTTGTTTTTAACTAAGATCAGGTAAATAGTATTCCTTATCTACTTTCTCAAAATTAAACACCAAATGTTCTTTACATTCAGATTTATACAATCAAATACTTCTCTACATTCTACTATTGAAGCAGAATGATAGTAATATTAACAGGATGTGAATACATGTGAGGCCCCTGATGTGAACATCAGATTGTGTGAAATTAGTAATAATGTTATTCTCAATATTCAGATTGATTAGCAGTAATAGCAAAAATAGTAATTTGATTGGCAACTTCCCAATATATAGAAATAGAAAGTTAGGGCCCTTTAGGAGAGGAATTGAACTACCAATCTCTCCTAAATAAGAGTATAGAGAAACCTTCTTCCCCCATGCAAACTTTTTACACAAACACTTAATTGTTCTAATTACCACCCTTTTCAAATGAGGTAAAATAAAAACATTTCTCATTCCCCCCCCTCCCTTTTTTGGATTGATTCCCTGACAGAAAGTTCAATCAGCATTTCAAAGGTTTAAAGAGGTCAGAAGCTAAGTTGTGGTGGAAATTGAAAGCTCAAAAGATTCCTATGAGTTTCAAAAAAAAATCCCATTAATGTACCACCTAAAATATTGTAAGCCTTGTTTCTGCCTAGAACACCTTGGCCACATCTAAACTCTGAGTCACTTTAGAAATTGCAAACTTGAGGAGTACTCCCAATATTCAAGAAGGACCTGCTTAGAGATTTAGGAGGGGGAAGAAGGAAGAACAAGATAAAGAAAAATATAAAATACACAGATAGTGAATCACACACATGTGCTGGTGGGTAAAGAGGAGAATTGTTTTGATTTTCTATAAATTCTTAGTCATCTGTATACACCTGAACATTGTGTTGAGTTGACCACTCAGATCAATGCCCCTGTCCTTTACTCAATTAGAAATAAAGACCCCATTTACCCATCTGCAATTGTCAGGACACTTGTCTGCTCATTAGAGTGATTTTGGGATGCATACTGCCCAAAACCCACTCCACACAACATGAGTGTATTGGAAATTTATCATTTATATGATTCTGCATTAGTGACAATAATCACTGCTCAGATGGGCAAGAAAATCACTGCAATTTAGTCTAGGGAAAATATTAGGCATAAGCTAGCTTTCCTTTTAGAAATTTCCTATTATAAGTAAAAAAAAAAAACTGAGCTTTTTGAGATCAGGGTCTGTATTTTGCTTCTTTCTATTTCCTCAGTGCTTAACATGGTGACTGGCCACATAATGGACCCTTCATAAATGCATATTGCCTGATAGTCAAGAAGTATCTTGGTTAGGATATTAAATATATATGTAGACACCATTTAAATAATTTTGAAAAAGTTTATGTTCTATATAAATTTCAGGTATGTTGATCAAGTTAAAAAATTATGACTGTCCCAATTAAAGAAATTAAATGAGTCTTAATGAAATGAAATTTCTTTATAAACTATAAGCACACATACATATATGCATGTAAATCTATATGTATGACCTGCATGCAGGAAACACCTATAAATTGTACATTTTCAAGTTTTAGTCTCATCTCAAACAAATAATTCCTAAGGTAACTAATTTGAGGACAAACAATCTAGTAGGTTTTTTTTTTTAATTCTACTATCTTCCATACATTTTTTTTTATTACTTTGGGAAAGTTGTGGCTCTCCAATTGTTCCTTGCTTACTTGTTGAATATAGGAATATTGAGCAAAAAATTGAACTCTTAAATCTTAATATTCTTCACCAACCAATAATGAAAATAAGTACTTCTGTTTTCATGAAATATAAAGATTCCTGCTTCTTATTTCTTGAGTTAAATAACCATAAACTTTGCACAAGACCTGACTTCAATAAAGCCCTCAGGTTTATTCTAGATGATAGACATTAGCTTCTTTGGGGCTAACTTATCTTAAGTCTGTGAAGAAAGAAATAGACTCTCAGTTTATTTTTAATGTAAGAAATCAGCAACTTTTAATTCAATCAAATCAAGAATTTGAAGTGCCCCTACTTAACGCGTGGTAGGTCACTAAGTAAGAGAGTTCAGAAGTCACTAGTTCACACACCTAAGGGCCACAAGCACTGTCCCCTCATGGGCAGTGCTAAGCAATTTGGGAGGCTGTGATTGGTTCCTGTGAAGTGGGAGAGAGACAGGAAGTGACCTGGAAAAGGATTATAAAAGGGAAGACTGTGGACAAGATTCACTCTCTTTCCTTCCTTGGTTCTTTGGGGAGGAGACCTCTCTCCATTCATGTTTTGGTGGGACCCTCTCTTCAGTGTGAGCTCTGGTGATATTCTTGGTGGTCTTTGCCTTGTGTGTACTGAAGATTCTCAGTGGACTTTTAAGCATGTCCAGGCCCTTCAGATTTCATCTTCCTAATTAGGACTTTGTATTTTGATGAGACTCGCTTTTGAATCCACATTCTCACTCTAGGATTTAGGGTATACATATCTAGATGATTTTTCTACCTCTTTCCTATATTTTCTATCTCTACCTTATTGTAAATAAAAGCTGCTTACAGTCATTTTGACTGGAGAAGTTAATTATTTTTATAAACAGTAATCACAATTCAATTATTTTGATTAATATACCTAGTCAAACCAATTTTAATTTTTATAGGTCTCTGCTTAGTTTTTCACAGTTTATAATTCCCCACTAACTATGACTAAACTCTTTTTCTACCTACTTGACTGAACAATTTTGTAGAGCCCAGCTTTTTGAATAATATTATTTATTAACCATCTGACCATAGCTTGAACATTTCTAAAAAGTTACCTCCTATCATCTTAAACTTTATGAAAAAATAATTCGATCAGCTTTTTTTTTAATTTAAAATATTTTCCATGGTTGCCTGAATCAAAATTTGCCCCTCCCCACATTTTCCTCACCTCTCCTGAAGCTGACAAGCAGTTCTACTGGGTTATACATGTATCATTGTTCAAAACTTATTTCCCTGTTATTCATATCTGCAATAGTGAGATCCTTTAACATCAAATCCCCAAACATATCCCTATCACATTTCATGATGAATCACATATTTTTTCTAATGCATTTCTGTTTCCATAGTTCTTTTTCTGAATGTGGACAGCATCCTCTGAATTATCTGAGTCATCGCCTTGCTGCTAGTAGAAAAGTCCATTACATACCATGTACCATCATGTATCAGTCTCTGTGTGCAATGTTCTCCTGGTTTTGCTCCTTTTGCTCTGCATCAATTCCTGGGGATCATTCCAGTTCACATGAAATTCTTCCAGTTCATTATTCCCTTTAACACAAAAGTATTATATCACCCACAGATACCACAATTTGTTCAGCCATTCCTTTATTGATGGACACCCCTCATTTTCCAATTTTTTGCTACCACAAAGAGAAAGGCTATTAATATTTTTGTATGTTTTTTTTTCTTTATTAGTAGTACCACTGGGTTAAAGGGTAAGCATTCTTTTAAAGCCCTTTGGGCATAGTTCTAAATTGCCTTCCAGAATGATAGGACTAATTCACAACTCCACCACCAGTGTATTAGTGTCCCAATTTTGCCACATCCCCTCCAACATTTATTGCTTTGCTTTGCTGTCATATTGGCCAATCTGCTGGGGTGTGTGGTACCTCAGAGTTGTTTTAATTTGCATTACTCTAATCAGGAGAGATTTAGAACAGTTTTTCACATGCTTATGGATAATTTTGATTTCATTGTGTGAAAACTGCCTATTCATTCAACCAGCTTTCTTAATGGTCCAGGTAGAGGGATTCTGCTTTGCAAAATCCCACTTGACTACTGATTTGTGTGTTAGTATCATATTTCTGAGAAATCCTTGGAAGAAAAAGGTCATTTAAATAACTTGAAATAATTGTTGATGTTGTTTAGTCAAATCTAACTCTGTGATTCTGTGTGGGTTTTTCTTGGCAAAGATATTGGAGTACTTTGCCATTTCTTTCTATAGTAGATTAAGTCAGAGTTCAAGTGACTAGCCCATGGTTACAACAGCTAAGTGTCTGAGGTCAAATTTGAACTCAGATTATCCTGACTCCAGGCCCAGAACTCTATCAACTGAAACATCTAATTTCCTCTAAACTTAGAATCTTTAGGAGTCTAAGTGCTGATTAATCTACAACAGACTCTTTTGTAAGTTGAAATTTCATAAGGAATCAATCTAATCTCCTTGGTTTCTTTCATCAGGAGGAAATTGAAGTCAATTAACTATTTGTGAAATATTTAAAGTTAGGAAGCTTTTGGAGACCTTTTTGGGGGGGGCAGGTTTGAAGTAAGGACTTCTCTTTTCTGTTTAAAAACTCAGCTTCAAAGATAAATGCAGTGGAAAGCTGGAGGGGGGTCTTGATATCAAGATGTACCCCCTTTACCTACTCTTCAAATGTTACCAGGAGGCCATAAATATGATGCTGACAAAATGCAGCTTTATTGAGAGAGCAGAGCAAAGGACAGGGCAATGCACTCAAGTCGATGACCTAAGGTCATGTCCATAGATATACAGTAAAACTCTCAAGTTTTAGGGAATGGGTGGGCAGGGGGAACAATACAATACTTTGGATCAGGTCACCCTCATAGTTACATGTTCACTTCATTCTGACACATACTTGTCATCTCCAAATTAACAAGTTAGGAATAGTAAAAAGTTCAGGGTCAGAACATCTCTTCTACAATGTATTTTATCCCAGGTCATTGCTGTCACATTTAGTGCTGGCTAGATAACAAGGTGGGGGGGGGGGAGAGTTATTTCTTTGTTGCTAGAAAAAGTAGGTTGCTTCTTTCCCTTGGGATCTTCAAATACTTGAAAAGGTACCCTTTGGAACCAGGGAGGGGGAAGGGAGTCAACTAAATAGCAGAACAAACTTGGCTAAGAGATGTTTTGACAGCTGCCTCTGGGGGTGGTGGTGAAGGGAAAGACAGGTGGGAGATAGAGGAGTTTCTCTTGGAAGGGGGGGTAATTATTGACTTTACCCTTAAATCTAGCAAACCACAGGGCTGAATTAGGGGGTTTTCTCTAAGCACTCCTAGAAGAGAATATATATCATCCCCTACAAGGGAATCAGAATTTCTCTCATCCAAAATGGACTAACACTTTTCTCAGTGCTGGGGTTATAAAGATACTTAGTTGGGAATACTACTATTGCGAATTAAACACTACATTGAGGATAATACATTATTAACTTCAGCCCACTCAAAAGAAATGGATATAGTAGTTTACCAAGGTGTGTTTATATGTTCTGTGTTTCCTTCTGTAATAAAAATTCATACTAGAATTCTGGCAACACTTTATAAATTAGAAAATATAGCAAAGAAGTTCTCTAGTTTTGATTTTACTTTCTGTCTCCAAAATTCAAGAGAGAAAACCTCTTCACTTTTTTTATGCTGTTATGATACATATTTTCAATACATAAAAGTAAGTGATCTATTTATAATGTATCTGAATGTAAATGAGTAGAAGATATTTTTTTCTTTAAAATTTGAAAATCTCCACTGTGCTCAAAATATGGTTTTAGATTGCAGGATCAGGGAAGGAAATCTGAAATTTGTGATTTCTTATCCTTAAGTGGATTATCTATTCATATGTTTATGAAATTTTTTTAGAAATGTACAATCTTTGAAAAAAGACCCACAATCTTATTCACAAATATTCTGAATTATATGGTATGATGACACATTATATTTTGTGAAGTGGGGCACTTCTTAAAGTGAGTCCAGACACCCTGAAGTTCAACTAATGGAACCAATATTATTTATTAAGAATACATACCTAACTGGCCAGGGCTTGCACCGGACTGAAGTTACAATGCAGTTTTTATAGGGTTCAAGATACAAAGTAAACAATGTTCATTATAAGACATAACTTTGATGGAGCAAGCAGCCTTATCCTCTAGAAACTAAATTGGTCAGTGGCATGGGGTACAAGACATTCCTTATATCTCATCCCAGCTGCCAGCACTAAGGGAGTTATTTTCTCATGGGTTCTAACTATTCTGAGCTGACTGACCTTCACAGGAAAGCTTATTTCTGAATTCTACTTTCCAGGGAAAAACAGATTTTTCTGGTCAATGACTTAGTTTACCTCACTTTATTTTATACAATGCTTTTGGACTCTAATATTTGGACTCTAATAATTGAATCATAAGAATTTGGAGTGTGTGAGATAAAATTAAGTATTATTATCAGGGTAATGACAATTGGTTTTAATACCATTTCTTTGGGACAGAAGCACAGTTTAAAACCCAGTTTTTGTCTTGACTGGGAGGGGGAATGTGGAGGCAAGTTTTGTGGCGTCTGTTGACTATTTTATCTCAAAGTTCCAGGAATAGATCCAGGAAGAATATTGATAAGGAACACAGAGGCAAGAACCATCATGTAGCTTAGTTCCTTTTTATCAAAGGATGTTCATGTTCCCTTGAATAAGTATAATATGTATACTTTGTTTCCTCCTAGAACGCACAGCACTGTTCCTCAAACCTAGCCTGGAGATCATGGTTCTGATAACCAAATTTAACAGGATGAGAGGAGAGAGATCAGGGAGAAGTTTTTGTGATTAGAAATCCTATAAATTAGTCTTTTGAATTCAATGTACTGACATCTCTGACTGTCTAAAATAGGAGATGGTCCTCTTTCAAAAGATATAATCAACTGCTGTCTTGTACTTTGCTCAAGTGATGTTGTTATGTGAGTAGGGGGAGGGGGATCCATTGTTCATGACTCTCATCCCACACATGTGTATAAAAGGTATAATTAACCCAGGAAACTAATGGCTTCCCTAATGTTATACAAACAGAATTAGATTAAATTAAAACTTGAACACTGAAACAAGAAAGAAAAGAACAGGCTTTTAGCCTCAAGTTTGTCATTTACTTATTAAATGACTGTTAAAAACAAGTATTTCCATTTGACATTTCAGTTTTCTTACCTACAAACTGAAGATAACTATAAAGACTTTACCTTATTATAGTAAGAAAGAAGATGATGATGATGATAATTCTCTAAAATTCCAGGCCATGATCCCTGTCATGGAAAGACAGTGGGAATGATGCAGCAAAGGAATGTAAATCAGTATGATATACAGAAAGGGCTTTATATGCCTTGAAACTAATACAGTATATATATGAAAGTGTGACTGGTACTCTGAAATATTAGTTGATTGAGTTATATCAATATCATTGATTGAATTAACACCTGTGAAGTGAGGTAAACTAAGTCATTGACCAGAAGAATCTCTTTTTCCCCTGGGAAAGTAGAAATCAGAATTGAGCTTTCCTGTGAAGGTCAGTCATCTCAGAATAGTTGGAACACATGAGAAAATAACTCCCTTAGTGCTGACAGCTGGGATGCGATATGTATGGTATTATTTCCAGACAGAGTCCGCATAGGCTGGTGGAGAGAGAGAGGTGATGGTGATACAAGAAAGAAATGTTCAGCTCTCATATCTGATATATATTGGTTGTGTGATTCTTAAGAAGCCACTTAACCTGAGACATCAAGGTAAATAAGTACATAAGTAATAGTAAAAAACCAAGAACAGATCTATGAAGACCTATGATAAGAACTCTATTGACATTAAAGATAGGGGAAAATAACCTATTTGAACAAAAATATTTCTAGTAGACCTTTTTATAGTGGCAAAAAATTGGAAACTGCAGGGATGTCAATCAATTCAGGAATTGTTGAACAAGTTGTGGTATAAGACTTTTCCATTGACATTTCCATTGACATGACAAGACAATTCCATTGTCATGGAAAATTAGGTCTACAACAAAGAATCACCTATCTATCAAAATTGACTATATACTTCCAGGGGAAAGTATGGGCATTCAACAAAATAGAAGACTTCCAAATATTTGTAAAGAAAAGATCAGAACTAAACAGAAAAATTGATATCCAAATACAAAAACTAAGAGAAACATGAATAGCTAAATAAGAAAGAGAGAGGAAATTTTTTTCCTCATTTTTTTCTTTAAGTTCTTCAAAAAGGTCAAATTGCTTATATTCCTATATTTTAAAATGTTATTTATAACTCTCAAAAATTGTATTCACTATTATAGTAGTTGGAAGAATTATTCATTGATAGAGATTGAGATAACATGCAAAAAAATAAAAGGGGGGTCTCAGTACCAAGAGAAACTTGAAGGAATAAGAAAATTGGAATATTCTATACCACACAAAGAGGCACATGGGAGGGGGAGGGGAAGAATACTGCTATAAGAAGTACAGGAAGAGAGTACTCATAGATAATACTCAAACATTATTCTCAGTGGAATCAATTCAGAGAGGGAAGAGCATCTAGATCCATTGGGGTATAAATTGTTTTGAATCTACAATTCATAGCTGCTGACAAGGTAAGTTCAATTTTTTTTTCTTTCTCTTTCTCCTTAAAAATAAATTTTAAAACAACTGAAAATTACCTTGTCAGTGATCTGGCTATTTTTCCTTACCAGCAGCAAGCAGGCTGCTTTGTTCCTTAAAAAAAACCTAGCAGTAAGGGCCACATCTGGGAAAAAAGCTTACACTTTCTCTCAGGGAAAAGCAGCCCTCCTCCACTCCAACAGAATTCCATCTCACAGTCAAAAATCTCCAGGAAAAAAAAAAAAAAAACTAGAGTTTTTTTTTTTTAATTAGGGAATGTGACTATTAAGTTGAAATTAACAAAGTTTTAGTTTTTTTTTTTAATTCTAGAAATCTACTTTTCTTTTCTTTTTTTTCCCAAGCCCCACAAGTCTCTAGAATTAACTTAAGTGAGAAGTGAAACCTGAGGAAATTAGTCAGGAAGAGCAGCATTAAAGTAACAAAAAACTGGTTCTTTTTTCCCTAAGAGGTTTTAGAGCCCAAATAAGCTAAAAAAAATAATTCAATAAAACCTTTTTTTTGCCCCACGTCAACTCAGAAAAGTGGCCCTAAAGCTGCTTCCTGGAATCATGTGGGAGAAACATGTGGTTCTAGCTTTTTACAGGAAGGGGGTGGGGATTTGCAGATTCCTCCTTTTGCCCCTCCTATACTTAGCCTCCAGAAAAAAGTTTCCTTGCTTTCCCTCCACCCAAAAGTTAATTAGATCAAGGTGCCCTTACATCCTTAAAGGAACCATACCCTGATTTAACACCTACCCAGTAGTGCCATCTACTGACAAAAACCAGAATTACAAGCCATTTAATAAACAAAAATAAATAAAAATAAAATAATAAAAATACATAGAAAAATTTTTCTTAACCTTCTAATTACAATGTCAAGCAGCATGATTGCTATTCTGCAAGAAAACCTTCTGACTTTCACCCAATTAGGAACCTGGAAGGTTTTGGAATGACTCCTTCTCCTTATATTCCTAGCAAATTTCTTTTTCCTAATCCTAAATGTTATGACAAAAAATGCTACCTTATATAAAAACTAAAGCTGAAATGCAGGTTGACATGCAAATTCACTTGGACAATTTCAAATACTTCTTACATGGTCCAATGGCAAATGCCGACCCCATCCAAAAAATGTCTGATTTTTGCAAGCCTGTTCCTGAACTACCGAGAGAAAAATCCTATTTTTCCTGAAATAGAAACAGAAGACCCCTCTCCTATGTCTCAGGTGGAGAACCTTCTCTCTTGTGCTCTGCAACTCCTGGCTAACCTTATCTCTCCTCATCCTTCTCCCAATGCCCCAACCTCTCCTATCCCTTCTCCCACCCCACAGCCAATCTCAGCTCTGAGGAAATCTTGTCCTCCTACCTGACCTATTCTTACCCATGCTGCCTCAGTATCCCCACAGTCAACTTCTAAGAAACCACAATCATTACCCAATTCCTATTAATTCCTTTTCCCCTTAAGGGAAGTGTTCAAAATAGGACACAATAGGGATGTGGTAACCCTAAGACACCATATACCTTTCATTTCCCAGGCTATAAAGGAATTGACATGCCATATTCCTAGTTATGAAGAAGAGCCATTTGTGGTTATGAAAAAGATGACAGACATTTTTTTCAACATAATCCATCTTATAAAGATGTTGAAAATTTGCTCTAGGCTTTTCTAATGGAACCTGAGAAAAATAAAATCATGTCTCATGTTAATAAAGTCCAGGGGCACAATGCAGCACACTGGTCATTTCAAGATCCTGAATGGGATTATAATAACCCTGAGGATTATTGGTAATTATATCATTGTAGGGAGGTCATTCTAACAGCAATGAGAGAATGCTCCAAAAACACAGATGCATTGAGCAAATTTTGGTCAATGCACCTGGCAAACATTGATTTTGCTTCCTTTCTCTTCTATTTCCCTCTTATCTCTAATTTTGTAGTTTGCTCTTAAAAGGTGCAATATTTTATACACCTATAGTTAGAAAAATTTTAGGGGTACAAGATGATTATGTAAAATGATCAATTGGGGAGACCATGGAGGGGCTTGTGAAGATGAGATTAACTCTCCCCTGCCAATTTTTATATTTAGTCATCAGAAGCATATAAACCCCACTTACATTTGAGTGGGGGAGATGCCAGAGGAATGTCATATGTGAGTTCCATGTATGTAGGTATGTGGGGTGTCAAGACATTCACTCTTTTTTTCCTTCAAAGCCTCTGCTTAAAACAGAACAAAGGCAAATAAAGAATTTTGTTCCATTTTAAGCAGAGGCTTTGAAGGAAAATAAAGAGTGAATGTTTTGAAACTAGTAAGTTTAAGGAGAATTGGCATTTACTTTTTGTATAGAGAATTAAGGAGAAAAACATTTTATTTGTAAACTTGTAGGGCTTTAAGAAGACATTAGAGTAGGCAGAGTAAGATGAATAACTTGTTTGGATTATGAATTTCAGGATAATGGAACTGGACCACTGAGAAAACAAATTTTCTCTGATCTGTAATGTGTAAGGTTTGATATTTATGGCTCTTGGGATTTCAACTGATATTGTTTTGAGCTTGGAATTCAAGTATGGTTATCTGATGATTAATCCACCATGCAAGAGAACTACCAGGTACTCTAGGGAGAACTGAAAGTCCTTATAGGAAGTTGAGAAGACAATCTCAGTCTGAAACTGAGATAGGAAACTTCTGACTTGATAAGGCACACTGGATTCTGATGGCCCTTGAGTGAAATAGTTATGGCATGAGCCAGTGATAGTTCTGACCTGCACATGAAGTCACACAGTGTTAAGCCACTCACTCTATGTCCTGTTAAGGAATAGACCTAAAGGAACTAGTGAGGACAGTTTAAGATCTTTTCTCTGCCTTTCCTTTGATGACAAATTCCTATGATCAACACAGGATGCAAATTGTGAAGTGAAAGTTTCCATTTTCCAAACAAGCAAGTAGACTAGTAGAGGGAAGTTAAAATTGATTAAGTGATAATTTTAGGTAAACGAGATTATTGATGATCTGTATTAAAGGTTCCATAGAAATTAGTGGAAGATAATTTCTAATTTTAACCTTAGATTTAGGATTAGGTTACAGAAGTTTCTGTATCATTTATATATTCTTCAGAGATTCTGTGAGTAACCAGAAGCAGAGGAAACAAGTACATCCCAAATGAAGAGGATCTCTGTAGATGAAAATGGAGTGTATCTAATTATGCCTAGGAGCTTAAAATAAAATCATCCTCTCTTTTATTTTTAAAATAAGCATTGGTTTACAGCTTGGATTTCTCTCTCTTTTTTAGCAATATCCTCAAATGAAGTACTCTTGTAACTCTAGTAATGAGAAGAGGTAAGTCCCTTTGGAAGGGGAAAATGGTGATTCCTCTAAATAATGGGAAAATAGACATCCTCTCAAAGTGCTTAGAAATAAACCCCTGTAGTTTTGAAGGTTAATCCATTCATTCCTGTATAAGATCTTATCTTAAGTAGCCTGCTAGCTTTCCCTTTTCCACCTCCTCACATAGGACCCTCCTCCCCTCTTAACTGGACCTTTTGAAATAAGAACACCATTCTTCTCCCTTTTTGTCATTCATTATAAGCTTCAGTACCACTGAAAGTGCCTGAAAGTTCCTTCTCTCACCTAGAAATTGATGATGTAGGGGTTGCTTGAGTGAAGAATCACTCCCTTCCTTCTTATCTAACTGATACTGGAATGTGGCATAAATTATCCTGGATTGAAATACTTTGTAGAATAAATATTCAAATCTGAACTTTATTCCTAAATTGTTCATTTGAAGGATGACCCCCAGGAAGCCAGAATGTGAGACAGGATTATTGTCTCAAAGTAAGATGAAACACTTTGTAATGATGTTATATACTCTGTATTGGCTCTTCCCTATAAATTGGAATCAATTTTCTCTGTATGTGGGCACTTGTCTCTTAGAGAAGTATCACAGCCCGCTCCTCTTTCCCTTCCCCTTACCCTCTTTTCTTCTTGTTACCTCTCCAATAAAGGAAGCAATATCTGTCTGCTCATTACAGTGATCTTGAGGATGCATGCCCCCCAAGAACTCACTCCACACAGGGGTATGTAATAGTGAAAATCATGTGTTCATGCCTCCTCCTGTATGGGGTTGGATGAAAGAGAAAGGGCAATCTGGCATCTGTTCTTGCCCTTTGACATGGGGCAATTTGTCCTGAGCATTCAGCCTGCAGAGAGTGTCCCTTTTCCCTTCCCTTTCCTTCCCCCACCCTTTCTTTGTGGCTACTCC
Organism: Monodelphis domestica; assembly: GCF_027887165.1. Taxonomy (NCBI): domain Eukaryota; kingdom Metazoa; phylum Chordata; class Mammalia; order Didelphimorphia; family Didelphidae; genus Monodelphis; species Monodelphis domestica. The sequence goes on along the minus strand of NC_077227.1, from coordinate 235,785,884 downwards.
AATAAAGCCATACCTGTCTGCATTTTATCTGGCCTGCTCTGTTCATTTAAGTGACTAAAGGGGTGGCAATCTTGCTATATCAAGACCCTCCAAAATTTTATCCCTTCAGACAATAGGAAAAATAAGTCCTTACTTGTAGCAGTCCAGCCCATAGGTATTATGGAGAGACAAGGATTGTGAGTGAGCACATGGCCACCCTGAGCATGGCAATGAGCTCTATTCCCAGCGTGGCTGAAGTTTAGGCGCAAAACCTTGCTTCCCTTTGTCTCACTCACCCGAGGATAATAACCCCACCTTCACCTTGTCATAAGTTGCAATTATCCAATGGCAATACACCAGGTAACTCATCCATATGTATGGAGGTATCATGTAACTGATCAATATGTATTGAGCTCATTTGTATATCAAAGAGAATAAATGGACGAGACACAGCCAGCCGGCTCACTAGGGGGACACCGACAGGTTTGCAATGGAGCAACTTCTCCCCTTTCTCTCTCCTCTCTATCTTTCTCCCTGAGGCCTGGCCTTTTGGCCAGGCTTCCCTGTTTCTCTCTCTTTTCTAATGCTAATATCTAGCATTATCTACCGCCGCCTTTAGTTTCTGATCTCCTTTCCTTCTGAGCTAGCATTATCCTCTGACCAGTGCAGTGTTAAATTGAGATCATTGGATGGGAATAGCCTGAATTAGTAACCACCAGTGGTCGGAGCAGGCTGTGGCTTCCAAAAATCAATAATTGATTATTGACTCGATTATTTACATCTCTAAAACCAGCTCGTTCATGCCCTTCACGGAATCCAAAACTTCTATCCTGTTTCTATCTTCTCTCCTTGTAACCTCTCGCGGGCCGGGAGGTTGTATTACTTCAAACTTGCCCCACCCCCCCAAATGTTCTCTAAAAGCTTCCTATCTTTTAATATTTCATAGATTATAATTCATTGACTGAAATTTTCTTCTGATTATGTGAATTGAGGATTATGTATTATTCTTAATGGATTAGTTAGTATTGAAGTAAGGTAAACTAAGTCATTGACCAGAAAACCCATTTTTCCCTGGGAAAATCAGAAATCAGAAATGAGCTTTCCTGTGAAGGTCAGTCAGCTCAGAACCAAAACAACATACAGTTAGGATCCATGAGAAAGTAACTCCTTAGGAAAAGATATACAATGGAATGTCCTATACCCCACTCCACTGACTAATATAGCTTCTAGATGATAAGGGTTGCTTGCTCTATCAAGGCTATGATCTAATTAATGAACATTGTTTGCTTTGTATCTTGCTCCCTATAAAAACTGCATTATAATTTCATTTCAGTGCAACTTTCATTAGGAAGGTTTGCCCTGGCCAGTAATAAATATTGGTTCCATTAATTTGAACTTCTGGGTGTCTGGACTCACTTTATGAAGTGCACCACTTTAGTATAGCAATAGAAGCAATATTAGTAATTTAGGTAAAAATTCCAGAAACCTCCCTATAGAGATAGTATAAGTTAGAAGTCCTTCAGGGGAGTGACTGAGGGGTCTTGCTTCTGGCATGAAGCCAGAGAGGACTTTTGGCTAAAATGGGACAGAGACTAGTCACTCCCAATGAAGTATATAGAAAGACCCCCCATTTTACTTTTAAAATAAGCATTAGTTTATAGTTTAGCTCAATTTCCCCCTTTTAGCAATAGTAATATCCTTAAAAGAAGTACCCTTCTTACTCCAGTAATAAGAAGAGGTAGATCCCTTTAAAGGGGAAAATAGTGATTCCTCTAGCTGAAGGGAAAATAGACCCCCTTCCAAAGTGCTTAGAAAAAAAAAAACAACCCTGTACTTTTGAAGCCTGAACCATTCACCTGTGAATAAGATCTTAAGTAACCTACTAGCTTTTCCTTTTCCACCTCCTCCTATAGACCCTTCCAGCTCTTAACTGCACTTCTTAAAATAAGAACACCTTTCCTCCTTTTTTTGTCTTTAGTTTGGCTGAAGGTGCCCAAAAGTTCCCCCCACCTATGAGAAATTGATGACCCAGATTTTCTTGAATAACTTGTAAAAGAAATGTTTAGACCCTGAACTTTACCTGTACCTAAATTGTTAATTTGAAGGATGAACCCTAAAAAGCCAGGATTTGATGCAGGATGATTGTCTCAAAGTAAGATGAAACATTTTGCAATGATGTTATATGCTCTGTATTGACTCTTCCCTATATGTAGAGTGGGTTATTGGGGAGTGTGTGTACTCCCAGAATCATTCTAATGAGCAGACAGGAGCCATAATAGGATGCAGGCAGAATTTAAGGCCTTTATTGCAGAGGCAACAGGGAAAAAAGTAGGGTAAGAGGGAGGGTAAGGGAACAAAAAGGGCTGTGAAGTTAGTGTGTCATTCTCACGTTATTAATTATTAATATCTCCAAGAAGTTAGTACAAAAGCCACACAAAAGACTGTATAAGTGTTTTGTATTGGGTCTTTGGAGTTTGTCTGGGAACTTGCCTTAGGGAGGTGCTCCCAGACTAATCTTGTCTTAGACTTTAAGTACCTAATGATCACATCTTAAGTACTCTTTTGTCTTAAAAGCTTCTCTCACTGTATCAGAGGCTTGACCCAGGGGGTCAAGGCCAAGGGCTGGAATGAACCTCTTGTCAGCCCCTCCCAGGTAATCCAGCCCTGAATTGCTCCTCCCATTGTATAAGATTCCTGTCCTTTGGTTCTGGATTAAAATCTGTCTCCAACTTCTGACCATTTCTTTAAAATGTTCATTTAAAAGAAGTCTTGAATGGGTAAAATAAGTCTATTGTATTTTCCTATAAGTTAGGAGTTTCTCTGCAAACCTTGGAATGAGAGTCATTCTGTCTCTGGTCAATAACTTCTGGCATGGTCATATATATTTCTATCTCTGTAAATCTGGGGAACATTGTCTCAGGTCTATAATGTGAGATATTGGTCCACATCTCTCATAATAAATACATTCCATAGGGGGCAGCTGGGTGGCTCAGTGGATAAAGAGTCAGGCCTGGAGATGGGAGATCTTGAATTCAAATCTGGCCTCAGGCACTTCCTTGCTGTGTGACCCTGGGCAAGTCACATAACCCTCATTGCTTAGCCCTAACTGTTCTGCCTTAGAGTCAATACATAACACTGATTCTAAGATGGAAGGTAAGGGTTTAAAATAAATAAAGAAATGCATAACGTTTTAAAGATATTTTTTCTCAGTCTTTTTGAATAGTAGTTAAAGAAGGTACATATTGATATTTCCAAGGTCCCCTTAAACTTCCACTTCACACACAGAGCATGTAACATCATTATAAAATGTTTCATCTTACTTTGAGACAATCATCCTACATCCTGGATTCCTGGGATACATCTTTCAAATGAAAAATTTAGAAACACTTAAAGTTCAGGGACTGAACATTTATTCTACAAAGTACTTCAATCCAGGAAAATTTATGCCATGTTTATTGTTGGGCCCAAATAAGAACTTAGGACCCTCATAAACCACAATCTAAAAGGAACATTCTTTCCGGGAAGTCAGGCAGAACAGGATGTCCCTGAGCCCCTTATCAGCAACAGCCTGGTTACCCTTATCAGCCAGCAGCTGTAACTGGAAAACCTCTCCCTACACCTATAGAACAGAATATAAACCCCACATCAACCCTTAGGTGGGGTCCAGACTTGTACTTTTGGTCCTGGACCCTAGCTCAAGCTAGCAATAAAGTTCACTTTGTGATTACATTGTTGGTGTGGTGCCTTCCTTGCATTCGGGATTGATTCTGGGATGAACATTTGGGGGCTCGTCCAGGATCCCCAAGCCTTGGAACAACAAACACCCAACAGGGGAACCTTGTCTTGGGAATTCCCATGGGGGTCCCTTTGGTGTGGAAATAGGCAGCAGACTCGACATGAGTTGAGAGAAGTAGTTCAAGAGTCTGAGGTACAAAGCTTTCCAGCTGGGCTCAAGCCCTCTGACCCTGGGGTTTATACAGGGAAGCCTATTGCTAGGCCTAGACTCATATCTGAACCCAGACTGTGACTCGTAGCTGGGAAAGTTGCCAATGTCCATTTTGAACAGCCCCAGATAAGCAGTGCTAGCTAGCTGGAACTCTGTGTAAGAGATTCGGCAAGAGGTGTTAGAGTCCCCAGCAGGGGTTAGAGTCCCCAGGAGGTGTTAGAGTCCCCATCAGGGGTTAGATTCCCCTGGTGCCAAGCAGACATGCTGGCAGGAGACCCCGAAGGTATGGATAGTACTGATCCACTGGGGAAACAGTGGATGCCTTTTGGACGGCAACCAGGATTTCTTTGGTTAAGTGTGAATGAGCAGGTGAGTGACCGTATGGTAAACTTGTGTCTTTTGTTTTTGTCAAGTCCTAAGTGTATCTGTTTCAATAGCGTTGTGATTGAAATAGTCTGAATAAGGGAAGTAGGTTAGTAAAGGTGTACGAATGTGTGAAAGAATGTGTCCTATAGGTTTCTGTTGAGTCTTTGTTGTTTTTGTGTGGCTAGATTAAACAAAAGAAGAGTGTAAACCTTAAAATTTCTTAGACTTATAAATGTTGGAAATTTCACCATTGGGAAATTTCATACTTGAAAAATTTCCTATTGATAGTGGGTCTTGGCTATTGGAATGTGAACCCCATTGGCATGGGAGGTTCCTCCTCCTCCCTTCTTAAGATTACTTTAGGACAGAAACCTTTTGCTGAACAATGGAAAGGACTTTGACCTATGCTTAAGCATAGAACAGGAATTTCTTTGAGTCATGATTGATTTTAGAATTGATACAATAGAGATACTTGGAATGACAGAACCAGGTCTTGGAAAATACAATTTCCACCCCACTCAGTCCTAACAGGATTTAGGAAGGGCTGCAGCATAGATCAAAATTTAATTATTCCAATCTCTACCCTACTCAGGGTAACAGGATTTAGGAAGGGCTGTAGCAGAGGATCAAAATTTAATTATTTGAGAATATGACCTTCAACAGACATGTGCAAAGCCACAGACCTCTGGGCGGTCCTGGGTTAAGCTAGAGCCACCATTGGCACAGGGAAGACATGGACAGTGATTGGTAGATGTGAGAACTGAGGAGAGGGAACTTGGATGGTTTGCTTAAAGAGAGAGGGGTCTGAGGACTGAGGGTGGTTGGTTGGAGAGTTTTTTTTGCTCTGAGAGGTTGTGCTGCTCTGAAGGAAGCTGGAGGTGGAGGCCCCTGAGACTGTTTCTCCATTTTGGTCACGTGAGTAATAGGGACTGATCTCCTTTCTTTGCCTCAGCTATCTAAGGGCTTGGGCCTTTTGGCCCAGCCTAAACAGAAGGGGTATTTAAGCCCTATTCCCTTCTCTCCCCTTTCTCTCTCCCTCTCTCTCTCTAACTCTAATTCCTTTCTTCCTCCTGTTTGTAATTAAACTCTATAAAAGGTTGATGGCTGACTTGAGTTTTCATTTAGGAATTACATAGCTGAATTCCTTGGCGACCTTAAATTAATATATATCAGTCTTTTAAAGTGATTTACTTGTCACAAGAGGCAGAAAGAGTTTAAGATGCAGATTCAGAAAGGGGAATTTCTTTTGTGGTGGCTGTTCCCCCCTCCCTCCACCTACATTCTAACTGGGCAGGCTATGAAGGTGAGGCTGTGCCTGCTCCAACAGCAAGCTTCCAAGCAGGACGGAGAATATGAATAGAAGGGGATTTAAAAGTTCCTTCCTTGAGAAACCCAGGCAGCCTCATGAATAGTTCACCTCCAACCCAAATTGGGAGCAGATAGTAGTTTTTTCCAGATACTACAAGAAAATTTTGTTAGAAATCACAGTCAAAAAGAGAGACAGTTTAGGTAGATCAGCATGTAGGGTGCAGAGAAAGTTAGGGAACAGGAAAGTCAGCTAAGCCAATCAGATGGCTAATCGCAATAGCTTCCTCAGTTAAAGAGGCAATACACTGAAACTGTTTTAATGAATTTTCTCCCTGCAAATATTTCTTTTTAAGAATGGATCCTAAAACACTGATTTTTTTTCCTTTCAAAGCATGCTTGTCACAAAGTTGTATGTTTCTGTTTATCATTGTCTTTGTCACAGTCTCATCTCTATGTATTCTGAAATTGGACACTCACAAAAAGAAAAATGGGGGAGTTGCAAGATTGAACTTCCCACAGTCAAAAATCATCAGCAGAGGACAAAAGCAAATATCTGTTCAATGATTTTTTCCTCTTTCTTACTTTGGATGGGCCCCCAAAGGAGTGAAAAGTGAAAAATTCAGAGCAGAAAATGGAGGTTTTTACTCCACAGTTAGAGGCACTTTTCACTTAAGATTAATTATAATGGTAGATGTATACAACTTGGGAGGATTGCTAATGATTTTGATATGTTAAAATGTAATTTCATGTATTGTGGTAAGTGTTTGTCAGTTAAATGTGAAATGTTAGCCAGATTTTATTGAGCACAAAAACTCATGGTTCGAAGTTTGTTTTGTTAGATCTTGTAATGCATAATGGTTTCAGTGAATTTGAGAATTGTCTAAATGTGATTAATAGCCAGCCTAACAGAGAGAGGGAATGTTTTATTCTATAAGGACAGAAATTGTCCTGGCTACTTTATAGATGTAAAAGTCATCCAGAAAAGTTGTCATGTTGTTGAGAAGAACTTCTTCTAGAATTTAAACTTGGGACATTTCAAATCAGATGTTATTTAATGTATGTAGTCTAGCAACTAGCAACTGAACTAGCAACAAGTAATCATATGACACCCGAGAAGTTTTTAAAGTGGTTAATCTGTGCATGGAATAATATAAGTACTAAGGATTTTGTATTTTGCAAGAGGGAATTTCTAAATGGTGTTGTATTTGACTAAGGTTATATGAATTATTATTTTTTTAAATTTGTACAATGAACAGGAAAGAATTTGTGATCTATAGATGAACATGTATTTAAACACAAATTGCTAGAAAGTAATGATGAGTGAATACAAAATATGTATGCATTTGTACTATGAAGAGAATTAAGTTTTCCACCTAAATAGGTTAAGGGTATATGATATGAAAATTGTATGTCCTTAACAAGACAAATTTGACCAGCCCTGAAATCAAGAAGGGCTTGTCATGAGGATTAAATGCACTTCAGTATAATACCTTTCCTCTAATTACAATAATGGTATAGAGGAGAAGCCAGAAGATATAAGAGTAATGGATAGAGATACTAGTTAATACTATGAATTCTAGTGTGAAATAGATACAACAAATTATAAATTGGAATAATGTTGATGGAATTTAATCAGGTATGTAGCAAAGTTTTGAGGTAAAAGGAAACTAAATTGGAGGTTCTAGTCTACTTTAGACAGAGGTCTGAGAGGAGTACAGGTAAATGCTTTGAACTTCAGTTTGGTTACATACTGAAAGATTGCTAAAGGACTTAAAGTTATTTGGAAGTTGTGGAGTTCAATTCAAACTAAAATCCACTGAGAGTAAATTATTATGAAGGGGGTTTTATACATTCAAAATTTTAAGTTGTAGTAAGCTCACTTGTTAAGGAAGGATGGGACAAGGTTGTTAAGTAATAAAACCTAAATCAAGCCAAGCAGCCTTGGGATAAATTTCTCACAAGCTATTAACCCATTCCTTGCACACAAGAAGAAAAAAGAAGTGCTTATAATTGTTCCACACTGATACTTAGGGACTGAAATAGGGACCTCAGAGTTGACGACCACTGTGTGATAGAACTTAAAGATGAGTATATTTTAATAGTATATTTTGGAGGTTTTAAGATGCTCAGTCAAGCAAATGTTGCCAGCCCTGTCTGACCAAGTAGCTTATTTGAAGCTGTGGAATCTTAATGCAAACATTCCATGTCCAGAATGATGAAATGAGTTGGGTGATATGTAATTGATAAGTTACCTCACATGAACTTTGGGAATATGATGGTTGATATTTTGATTACATTTTGATCTGTATAAAGATATATGTTGCAAACAGTGGCCAAGAAGCAGGTGGGATGGTAAAAATGGCATATATGTGAAAAATGCTTGCTCAGAATTTTATGACTTATGTGACTTGCTGCCAACAGGATCCAAAACTTATAACTGATGAGCACTATGCTAAAGGTACAGTGTTTTAATTCTTGGAAGTTATTGATTAGCATTTGCAGAGATACCAAATGGTATGTTTATTTTTATGATGATAAAAGAAAGTCAAGAGGCATGTGGTGTACAGAAGAGAGACTCTGATCTAATGTCCATAAAGCTTGAGTATGTAGATTTGTGACTGGTGAATGGAAGTTGTGTTCTGCTTTTTAAGCAAAGGGTTTTGAGGGAAAAAGAGAGAGGGAGAAGGAGACACATAGGGAGGTAATAGAGAACAGATATATGTTCTACACTTATAATTGGATCCTTGACCTAGGGATAATTTCTAAAATTAATGTATGTGTTTTTGGAAAATCACATATGATTCTTTAATTTCTCTAGACAGTTACCCTGAAGTGGTTCCTGTATGGTCTTTTCTTAGTCTTTCAGATGGCCTAGGTCCAAGAGATAATACAGCCCTGATTTATATTACTATGGAGCTACTCAATTCAGCACTCATGTTCTTTATTCCAGGTTTTGTGACTAAAGTGTGATATGTAAATTATTATCAAAATACAGAAGAATAACTGAGTGATCAACCTTGTAGGGATGTGAAGGGCTTGTTTGAGGGTATGGAATTTTGTTTCTGGACTGATAAGATAAGCTTCTGATAAGATAAGTTTCTTGACTGCTGATAAGCAGAAGTTCTCTGAGCTGTAATAGGTAAGACTTGTCTTTTAAGGGGGAAAAAAGGCTCCTGGGATCTAATGGTGACGAAGAACACAAAGGCCAGAGAATGTTCTGGGATGATTACACAGGCATAGTCTGGGATCACCTGGGAATGGACTTTTCTGACCATTTAGTTTGTTAATCCTTGAAGATACAATGATGACATGAGCCAGTGATAGCTTTGGCCAGTACATGAAGCCCGCACTATGTGTCCCTTTGGATTTGAGGAAATGTTTTCCCTTTATGCCTTCTCTTTTGTGACAAATTCCCACAATAAGCACATAATTCAAATTGTACAACTAAAGTTTCCATTTCCCCAAACAACCTATTAGTTTAATAATTAAAATTATCAAATTGTTAACATACTTTGAGAATGGAGTAGAGTTATTAATGCCCAAATTGAAGTTTGGATTCTTAAGTTCAGAAATAACTCGTTTTCCAAACTTTCTTTGGGATCTATTGTAAAGAAATTAATTTTTGAAATATTGTTATTCAGGGGTGGTTATAAATGCTCTGTAAATGTGGGCTTTGCAAAAGGATATTGTTTAACTGAAATGTCATATGCCAACTCTGCAAGCAACTTAGGAAACAAATTTCCTAAAAAGGATCCATTCCTGTCAGAGGATGATTTCTGGAGATGAAGTCTGCTCTCTAAGATACCCAAATGTTAATGTTTAATATCAGTTTATCTTATACTAATTTTCTCCATTTCTATCTGGTGTTCTAGATTTGGCCCCAGTCCTGGTTTCTATACTCCTGTCTTAGGGGCTGACTCTCCCTCTTGTGACCTGTCTGCCAATCAGGGGAAGCAGTCACTGGACATCCTTCAGATCTCCAAAAAGGGCCCCACCTACCTAAGACCCAGGAATTCACTGAGGACATACCCTTAAACACCCTGTGCCTACAGCCTTTTGCTCCTTGTTATCTTAACCCCTTTTATGTTAGCTTTTAACTACCTGAACCATAACTATTTCTTTCCTTACATTTTGGGTCTTTTATGTTTTAGGTCATGCATACCAAGCCAGCTGGACAGATAATTCTCTGGTTCAGCTTGGGGAAGCAGTAGCCAAAGCAAGTCCTTCTGACTGTTGGGTATGTATGAAGTTCCCCCAAAAAGAGATAACCTGAGGCTTCTAGCCTCTGGTCTCAGTGCCATGGAGGCTTACCCAAAACCTAAGGCTTCAAGAAGATTCCCATCCACTCAAGTTTTGGCTACTCCCCTGTGGATATGTGGAGCTTGCATTTGTAACATTGTCACTTCTCTAGTTGCTTCTAGGGTAAAAGCACTCATGGGAGTTACCCAGATGCCACTGTAGCCTTGGCAACCATCCCAGACTGAGGCCCTGGACATTGCCTACAGTCAATCTCTCTCTCTCTCTCTCTCTCTCTCTCTCTCTCTCTCTCTCTCTCTCTCTCTCTCTCTCTCTCTCTCTCTCTCTCTCTCTCTCTCTCTCTCTCTCTCTCTCTCTCTCTCTCTCGACAATAGGCAGGGACAGCTCTACATCCATTCTCAGCTCTGAAGAAGCTACAGAATTGAGAACATCGCCCCTTTGTAACATACCAGGCATGTTAGCATCTTGGAAGTATGATTGATTGATTGATGTATTGATATTGTACCTTATGTATCCATTTACCACACTCATGGTCAGGTTACTTAATGATCATTGTATAGAAGTTACATTCCAAAGGGCAAGAGAATTCCTGAGCACCCACAATGTCCTAGCACACACCTTGTCAGACCACATTCCTTTACAAGGCTCATGTCAGGTTAATCTCCACCTCTTTGATTTCAGCATTGTCAATTCAACCAATGTTAAAACCTATGCCATGTTACATATTCATTGATCATCTCCCTCTCCACACTCCTAGAATATCCAATAAATATTGGGGAACAAGTGCGAATCTCTCTCTTACATCTCTGGATCTTGCTGTTAATCCTTCTACCTCTTCTGCAAGATGTTCTTACAGCCCTAGCCTATTTTCATCCTCATGGCCTATCATTTCTCGTGATACTGTCGCCCCCATGCTTTCTATTCTATAGGTGTAGGGAATAGTTTTCCAGTTACAGCTGCTGGATGATAAGGGTAACCAATCCATACAAATCATATATTGACTTACCTTGCCTTCATTTATTAAATTTATATACAAAAGGAGGAGATGTGGTTCCCAGTTAAGAGGGTAGGACCAAGCAAAATCACAGCCAGAGTTCAGAAGTAGTCATAAATATAGCTTCCCCCCTATAATGGTTATTATTGATTTTTATATCGATGAACTGTTGATCTTGATTAATTACCACTGTCAAGGAGCTTTTGGAGATAGATGGTTATTGAATTTGCTGTACACAATTTAATCCAACAAATGTATTAAAACTATGAGAAGGAGCAGGGACAGGAAAAGGAGGAGAATTAGGATGAGATATCTTAACCTAAAACATATTTCTATACTAATACTATTTTCCTTCAGTCTCCATCTCCTTCTCAGATTACCACCCACAGGTAAATTATATAGGAACTATAGGCGGTTCTTATACTTTTCCCTTATATATTTGGAGAGGGGGGAGATGACATGGCATTGTACCCTCAGAAATTCAGGCAAACTATTATCAGGGAAATTCCTTTGCTTCCTTATATCCTCGTGACTCCTAGACTAAAACATCCAATGCCTCCTTTAGATTTAAGATGGTCAGAGAGATGCACCTCCAGGCTATACTTCAATTCTATCGGGCTGTATCTTAGACATCTGTCTATTCCCGAAAACAAAAGAATCCTGGTTATTAAAACTATGAGAAGGAGCAGGGACAGGAAAAGGAGGAGAATTAGGATGAGATATCTTAACCTAAAACATATTTCTATACTAATACCGAGAACCCCTTTGTTCTACAAGAGATGTCTTATTCACCAGAGTGAATTTACACTCATCTATTCTTACTATCTACCTACATATTAAATCTATCTTTCTAAACCTATTCTCAGTGATAATCTTAAAGGTTATATAATCCTCCTTAATTCCAGCTATCTTCAACTGACTGTTAGGATTAGTATTCTGTCAAATTCTCAAAGCCAAGGGTCACTGAAACTGACACAGCTTCAGTCAGATGGAACATCGCCACCTGCTGGCCACTTTTCTCTTTTTTGAGAGGAAAGTATTCCCATGAACAAATCTCTCTTCCAATCAAAAGATGGATTTCTGTTTCTTCAAAGTTGATTCTCTCAAAATCCTCACAGAGTGACCAGATGAAAATCCCCAAATACCTACTCAGCCGAGATACACTCAATTTTTAAACACTGTACCAAAATATGAAATATTACAAAAAGGAATTTCTGAACTTATAAACAGTTTTTTGCAATTGATTGGAATATTTGAATTCTTATTAGACTTCATACTCTGAATAAGAATGATTTCATGGTCTATGGATAAGCATGTATTTAAATACAGTTTGTTAGAATATAATTTTATTAATTTTTAAGGTGAACGGGATAAAACAATATGTAAAAACATGATATATAAATGATGTATATGATGTTGCAACTGATAAAGGGATTGATAATAGCAGGTGACAGAATACTTGGTGGAACTTAAATTAAGTGATGTCAAAAGCAAGTCATAGAATTTGAAAGAGGTATAGGATAAGCATGTGAAAGACATAAGTTATAAGAGAATTTAATGAAATATGGGTCCTCTATGAGAACAAAAAGACAGATATGTTGTATGAAAAATATATATAGGCATGTGGAGGTGTCAGAAGGGAAAAATAGAGAACATGATTCTGCTTGAAGCAGAGGTTTCAAGGGGGGAAAGAGTGAATGTTTTAAGATTAAATTTAAAAGCAAGTAGAAATCAGTGAGAGAATGTTGCATTGAAAAATCAAAAAAGGGATTGTGGACATTAAGTATATTTGAAAGTTGTGGAGTTCTTTATTAAAATTCATTGGGAGAAATGCAATATGAAGGTTTTAAAACATGTAAGTTCTATAAGTGAAGAAAGAGGCAAAAAGAGAAGGTTGCTGGTAATAAAAAAGTACTTTATTTTCTCAGTAATATAAACATATCAGGAGATGAAGACATAATTCACAAGTAGAACAGCTTTCAGATAAAGATAAAAAACCTTTCTACAAATTTATTAACTCTTGACACACAGAAAGAAAGGGTCTATATTTTTTTTTTACTGAAATTCAAGAGCTAAAACAGCAAAAGAGGGAATAAATAAAAAAATTTAAAAATGTTTTAAAAAGAATTAGCTAAAACTATAGAGTAATTTATGTTCTAAATCAGAATTTTGTTTTGCAAGATAAGGCAGGATTTGACAAAAAATGAAATTGATGGATTATCTACTAATGAATTGTTTAAATGTATAAAGAAAAAGAATTTTATTAAAAAACAAAATTTGGAGACCAAAATTCCCCCTCAGCCACTTTTCTCCCTTCCCTTTCACAGCACTAGCAAAGAAGATAAGGGGAAGGTTAATCTCTGGCAGAAGTTTGTGAAGGAATAAAGAAAAGGACTTACTGACCACAAATCCATCTAATAATTTTTTGGAAAGGGATTCCACTGTTAGCATTACTGTATGAAAATTCACATAAATTTAGAAGCAGAATCCCAAAGATTTTATAAATTTTGGGGAGAAGAATATCACTTTTTCATCACTCCCCCTCTTGCATTTATTGTATAGAGAATTTTAAAGAGAAGAGTATTCCTTTTTAGATAAAGTTGAAGTAAGATTTTTAAAAGCCATTAGAATAAGTAAGAAAAAAACAGGAATCTTGCTTTAAAAATTTGAAAAATGAATGAAATTGGAATACTATCAATAATGTCTAGGAATTTTTGTCATTTAAGAAAAATGGTTTATGAGAATCACAACACTGGGATTCTGTATAATCCTACTGGAAAAGCCATTGTTGAACAAAATAATTATGATATTAAAACATCACAAAAAGCAAAAAAGGGGAGTATGGTTAGACAACCCCCCCAAAGAAAATTAGATAATGTCATACTCATAATCAATTTTTAAATCTTTGATGAGAACAATCTAAGTGCTGCTGGAAGGCATTTTCATGACTCAAAAAGTAGTAAGGATTATTATGTTTTTTGGAAGGACTCCTTAGTTAATGAATGACAAGAGTCCAATCTACTATTAATCTGGAGTAGAGGAGTCTCTTGTATTTTCCCAGAGGTAGCTGAGAAGCCAGTGTGGATGCCCCAGAGGAATGTCCAAACCTGTGCTTCATCTTACAGAAAGGGTGAGGAGACATGAGCTGAGAGACCAGTAGTCAGCAAGAAGATGTCAGAGACCAACAAGCAAGAGGACAAGAGAAGCAGAAATGCCCACCTGGGGCCAAGTCAAAGCCCTAGCACACAGAGCTGTACACATAGTACAGACTCAAGGACATAATAAGGACACTTAAAATGGTGTTTTTGATAAGGGTTACACTGTTAAGCAAGCCAGGGACACAAGCAACTGTGTGTTGTTACCTACCTTTTTCACCTTGTATGAGATCCCTGACATATTTTGATAATATTGAAGAAATTAAAACTAACAATTCTTTACTACTAGGAGATATACAATTGAATACATTGTATAACTCAACTAGTATGATATATAATCTATCAGCTTTAGCCATCAGGACCCCTATTTTCTTAGTTGCACAAGAATATGAGCCAAAACTTTGTTTAAAGCTGCAACCTAAGTAAAAAATGCATCAGTGATAGAAGAATTGGAGATGGAATATAATGGATGATTTATACATTTTCTCTTAGAGGATATGTGTTTATTTTGCTGCCATACTCTATTCTTTAACTATTGAAAACATATTAAGGGATTCTTGGAGTATGGCACCCAAGGAACATTTCAATGGACATACAAGATTCATTTGAAGTAATACATTTTATTGAAGATAATAAGGTTCTTAAAGCAAACCCCAAAGCAATAGCAGATTCTATACTCAATACTTTTGGAAACCTGATTCATATTTTAGTACAAATTATTTTTGTTTTTGTTATAATCTTTATATGTATAATTTTCTCATTTATTGTGACTTATACTCAATGTTAACAATGTTAGGAAATTCAGTGCATGAAATACACTTAATATAAAAATGTTATATTAATATAAAAAAGGGGGCTAGATGGAGAAACCTAGGATATATTAGACCCACTGGGCAAAGGTTTTCGTAATGAAGATTGTTTCCCAATTTGTTGCTTCCCTTCTAACTTTGGATGCATTAGTTTTGTTTGTACAAAAACATTTAAATTTGATGTAATCAAAATTATTGATTATTGATTGCAGATGGTTTTCCTAATATTGAACCATCTTTTCATTCCTGGTATGAATCCTACCTGGTTATAGCAAATAACCCTTGTGATAATTTCTGAAGTCTTTTTGCTAGTATCCTATTTAAGATTTTTGCATCTATATTCATTAAGGAGTTTGGTCTATAGTTTTCTTTCTCTGTTTTTGACTTGCCTGGCTTTGGGATCAGTACCATGTTTGTGTCATAAAATGAATTTGGTAGAACTCCTTCTTTGCTTATTATGTCAAATAGTTTGTATAATATTGGAATTAGTTGATCTTTGAATGTTTTATAGAATTCATTTGTGAATCCATCTGGTCTTGGGGATTTTTTCTCAGGGAGTTCTTTGATGGCTTGTTCAATTTATTTTTCTCATATAGGGTTATTTAGGTAATTGATTTCTTCCTCTGTTAGTCTAGGCAATTTATATTTTTGTAAGTATTCATCCATATCACCCAGATCACTATATTTGTTGCCATATAATTTGGCAGAATAGTTTTTAATGACTGCCTTAATTGCCTCTTCATTAGAGGTGAGGTCTCCCTTTTCATCTTGGATACTCTCAATTTGGTTTTTTTCTTTCCTTTTTTTTAATTAGACCGACTAATACTTTGTGTATTTTACTTGTTTTTTTTCAAAGTACCAGCTTCTAGTCTTATTTATTACATCAATAATTCTTAGACTTTCAATTTTATTAATTTCTCCTTTGATTTTTAGGATCTCTAATTTAGCCTTCATCTGAGGATTTTTAATTTGTTCACTTTCAAGTTTTTTAATTTGCATGCTCAATTCTTTGACCTCTGCCCTTCTTAATTTGTTAACATGAACTCAAGGATATAAATTTGCCCCTGACTACTCCTTTGACTGCATTCCATAGGTTTTTAAAGGATGTCTCATCATTGTCATTTTCTTCAATGAGGTTATTTTTTCTATGATTTGTTCTTTAACTAACCAGTTTTGGAGAATCATATTGTTTAATTTCCAATGCATTTTTAATTTACTTCTCCATGTACCCTTACTGATTATTATTTTCATTGCATTGTAATCTGAGAAGGTTGCATTTATTGTTTCTGCTCTTTTGCACTTGTTTGCAATGTTTTTATGCCCTAATACATGGTCAATTTTTGTAAGTATACCATGTGCTGCTGAAAAGAAGGTGTATTCCTTTTTGTCCCTATTTATTTTTCTCCACATATCTACTAACCCTAATTTTTCTAAGCTTTCATTCACTTCTCTTACCTCGTCCTTATTTATATTTTGGTTTGATTTATCTAGTTTGGATAGAGGAAGGTTCACATCTCTGACTAGTATAGTTTTTCTATCTATTTCATACTTGAGCTCCACTAGTTTCTCCTTCAGAAATTTGGATGCTATGCCATTTGGTCCATACATGTTGAGTATGGATATTTCCTCATGGTCTATACTGCCTTTTAGCAGGATGTAATTACCTTCCCTATCTCTTTTAACTAGATTTATTTTTACTTTGGCTTTATCAGATATCATGATTGAGACTCCTGCCTTCTTTTTATCAATTGATGCCCAATAGATTTGACTCCATCCTCTAACTTTCACCCTATGTGTATCTACCTTCCTCATGTGTGTTTCTTGTAGACAACATATGGTAGGGTTTTGTATTCTAATCCACTCTGCTATTCGCTTGTTGATTTATGAGTGAGTTCATTCCATTTACATTCAGAGTTATGATTACTAGTGTAATATGTATTGGGAAAGGAAATGGAAATTGGAAAACACGGGATAAAGGGAGGTTTGTATGGGGTATGGAGTAGTTGAGGGGAGAGAGGGAATATTGCTTGGTGAGGCAAGGGAGGGAGATGCCCCCTGATGAGAGGAAGCAGCAGGGGTCCGATAAGGCCTGTTTGTCCTGGAATGACTGAAATGAAGTTCAGCTCCCTCTATGGCCAGAAAAAATAGTCCACTTATCTGACTGCAAATTCAAATAACATAAAATTTAATAACCAGTTGGGATTGGAGTTTTTTCTCAGCTTCAGAGTTCAGCCAGGCCCCAGAGGCTGGCGGAGGGTTCTCCCAGTCCTGTCTACTCTATGTCAATCCAGTTTTTTATAATTCAGAATCTTAGCAGTAGATAGAAAGCAAACTAGAACAGGTCTAACCTTCAGAAGCCTGTGTCTTCCAGCTGAACCAAGAAGAGGTGGCACACTACACCAGACTGGGCTGAACAAGCTCCTTCCTCCTCCAACACCAGGAAGCAAGTCCCGACCTGGCAGGAAGGAAGTACTAGTCACAAGGCCCAACTGCCACTCCCAGTAGCCCCTTCCCCCACAAACTGTCAGTTTTTTTTTTTCCTTTCCACACTAGCTGTGTATTTCCCAGCATTTTGATTTCTACTCCTGGTCCTGCCTTTTCTTCTTTCCCTATTTATTTCTATACCAATGTTTGTTTTTAATCAGTCCCCCTGGTTCTCACCCTTATTTTACTTCCCTTTCTACCTCACTTCCTTCTTATTCCCTCTCCCCCTTACTTTCCCTGTAGTCTTTCTAAAAATACCCCCCACCCTCTCCCTCCCTTGTACTGCTTCCCTCCCCACCAGTCTATTTGTTACCCTTCTGCTCCCCTATAGGGGGCAATCTATTCTCTGCCCCAATGGATTGGATTGTTCTTCCCTCTTTGGGTCAATTTCAATGCACATAAGAGTTGAGTCTTTCCTATCTCCAACCTCTTTCCCCTTCCAGTTCTCCCCTTCCTCCCACCATGAGCTTCTTTGTGACATATGGATTTATCCCCATTTGTTTCTTTTCCTATTTATTTTAGTATTAGTATTAGTATTCTTTTAGTATAACCTCTCTTTATTAGCTCTACTTGTGTGTGTGTGTATATATATTTATATATATACACACACTTGTAAGGAAAAAGAAGGAAACTATAAGCCGATTAGGCGAACACAGAATAGTATACACGTCAGATCTTTGGGAAAGGAAAGATTTTAAAACCAAGCAAGAGCTAGACAAAATCACAAAATGTAAAATCAATAATTTTGATTAAATCAAATTTAAATGTTTTTGTACAAAGAAAACTAATGCAACCAAAATTAGAAGGGAAGCAACAAATTGGAAAACAATCTTCATTACAAAAACCTCTGAGAAAGGTCTTATTACTCAAATTTATAAAGAATTAAACCAATTATATAAAAAAATCAAGCCATTCTCTAATTGATAAATGGGCAAGGGATATGAATAGGCAATTTTCAGTTAAAGAAATCAAAACTATTAAAAAGCACATGAAAAAGTGCTCTAAATCTCCAATAATCAGAGAATTGCAAATCAAAACAACTCTGAGGTATCAACTCACACCTAGCAGATTGGCTAACATGACAGCAAAGGAAAGTAATGAATGCTGGTGGGGGTGTGGCAAAATTGGGGCATTAATGTATTGCTGGTGGAGTTGTGAATTGATCCAACCATTCTGGAGGGCAATTTGGAAGTAGGCCAAAAGGGCAGTAAAAGACTGTCTGCCCTTTGATCCAGGCATAGCATTGCTGGATTTGTACCCCAAAGAGATAATAAGACATGAACAAGAATATTCATAGCTGGCCTCTTTGTGGTGGCAAAAAATTGGAAAATCAGTGGTTGTCCATCAATTGGGTAATGGCTGAACAAATTGTGGTATATGTTGATGATGGAATAATATTATGCTCAAAGGAATAATAAAGTGGAGGAATTCCACGGGGACTGGAACAACCTCCAGGGATTGATGCAGAGCAAAACGAGTAGAACCAGGAGAACATTGTACACAGAGACTGATACACTGTGGTACAATAAAATGTAATGGACTTCTCCATTAGTGGCAATGCAGTGATCTTGGAGGGATATAAAAGAACACTATCCACATTCAGAGGAAAATCTGTGGGAGTAGATACACAGAAGAAAAACATCTGCTTCATTACATGGGTCGAGAGGATATGATTGCGGATATAGACTCTAAATCCTCTAACATCCTAGTACAAACATCAAAAACATGAAACAGGTTTTGATAAAGGACACTTGCAATACCCAGTGGAATTGCACATCAGCTATGGGAATGGTGGGGGGAGGGAAGGCAGGAAAGGAATATGATTCTTGTAACCAAGGGATAATGCTCTAAATTGACTAAATAAATAAATTAATTAATTTAAAAAAAGAAAGCACTAGAAAGTATAGGAATAGAAGGGCATTTCCTAAAAATAACAAACAGTATATATATAAAAACCATCAGCAAATATCATCTGCAATGGGGATAAACTAGAAGCATTCCCAATAAGATTAGGAGTAGTACAAGGATGCCCATTATCACCTCTATTATTTAACATTGCACTAGAAACTGTAGTAGCAGCAATTAGAGAAGAAATAGAAATTAAATGTTTTAAAATAGGCAATGAGGAGACCAAGCTTTCATTCTTTACAGATGATATGATTATCTACTTAAAGAATGCTAGAGAATCAACTAAAAATCTAGTGGAAAAATAAACAACTTTAGCAAAGTTGCAGGATACAAAATAAACCCACATAAATCATCAGTATTCTAATATATTTCCAAGAAGCCTAGCAGCAAGAGTTTGAAAGAGAAATTCCATTTAAAAGCATCCTAGAATATATGAAATACTTAGGAAGCTATCTTCTGAGACAAACACAGGAACTATATAAACACAAGTACAAAACACTTTCCACACAATTAAAAACTCGATCTAAACAATTGGGAAATTCTTGATTGCTCTTGGGTAGGACAAGCTAACATAATAAAAATGAAAATCCTACCCAAATTAATTTACTTATTTAGTGCCATACCTATCAAACAACTAAGAAACTTTCTTAATGAATTAGAAAAAACTGTATCAAAGTTCATTTGGAAGAACAAAAGATCAAAACCATTAAAGGAAATAATAAAAAAAATGTGAAGAAGGGGAGGCCCAGTAGTACCAGATCTTGAACTGTACTATAAAGCAGTGGTCATCAAAACAATTTGGTACTGGTTAAGAGACAGAAGGGATAATCAATGGAATAGACTCAAGGCAAATAACCTCAGCAAGACAGTATATGATAAACCCAAAGAGCTCAGCTTTTGGGGCAAAAATCCACTATTTGACAAAAACTGCTGGAAAAATTGGAAAACAGTATTGGAGAGATTAGGTTTAGATCAACATCTCACATGCTGCACCAAGATAAATTCTAAATGGTTGAATGTTTTGAATATAAAGAAGGAAACTATAAGTAAATTAGGTGAACATAGAATAGTTTACCTGTCAGATCTATGGGAAATGAACAATTTGAGGATGAAACAAGTGTCAGAAAATATTACAAAATATAAAATAAATGATTTTGATTACATTAAAGTTTTTTTTACAAACAAAACCAATGCAATCAAAATTAGAAGAGAAGTAATAAATTGGAAAAAAAAATCTTTTTAACAAAAACCTCTGACAAAGGTCTAATTTCTCAAATTGATAAGGAGCTAAATCAATTGTACAAAAAAGCAAGCCATTCTCCCACTGATAAACAGGTAAGGGTCATGAATAGGCAATTTTCAGATAAAGAAATCAAAACTATTAATAAGCACATGAAAAAGTGTTCTAAATCTCTTATAATTAGAAAGATGCAAATCAAAACAACTCTGAGTTACCACCTCACATCTATCAGATTGGCTAACATGACAGCAACAGAAAGTAATGAATGCTGGAGGGGATGTGGCAAAGTAGGGACATTAATGCATTACTAGTGGAGTTGTGAATTGATCCAACCATTCTGGAGGGCAATTTGAAATTATGCCCAAATGATTTTAAAAGATTGTCTGCCCTTTGATCCAGCCATACCACTACTGGGTTTGTACCTGCAAAGAGATCATAAGGAAAAATATTCATACAAAAATATTTATAGCTTGCACTCCTTGTGATGGCAAAAAAAATGGAAAATGAGGGGATGCCCTCCAATTGGGAAATGGCTGAGCAAATTGTGGTCTATGTTGGTGATGGAATAGTATTGTGCTCAAAGAAATAATGAACTGAAGGAATTCCATGGGAACTGGAACAACCTCCACAAATTGATGCAGAGTGAAAGGAGCAGAATCAGGAGAACTGACACAGAGACTGCTTCACTGTGGCACATTTGAATGTAATGGGCTTCTCTACTAGCAGCAATGCAATGATCCAGGACAGTTCGGAGGGACCTATGAGAAAGAACACTATCCACATTCAGAGGAAAAACTGTAGAAGTAGAAACACAAAAGAAAAACAACTGCCTGATCACCTGGGTTGAGGGGGATATGATTGAGGATGTAGACTCTAAGCAATCACCATAATGCAAATATTAATAATAGGGAAATAGTTCTTGATCAACGGCACATGTAAAACACAGTGAATTTGTGCGTTGGCTACAGGATGGGGGTGGGAGTTGGGGAGGTAAAGAACATGAATCATGTTAACTAAGGAAAAATATTCTAAATTAATTAATTAAAGATTTTTCAAAGTAAAAAAGAAAAAGAAAAAGTTGTAATGTTGTTGAGGAGAACTTATCCTAGAATTTAAACTTGGGATTTTTCAATTGAGATGTTATTTTAATGTATGTAGTATCAGAACTAGCAACAAGTGATCATATGACACACAAAGTTTTTAAAGTGGCTAATCTGTGCATGAGGTTTAATATAGGTACTAAGAATTTGTTATATTGCAAAAGAAAAAAAATTAATCACTTGTTTTTGACTAAGAATATTTGAAAGAATTCATGATCTAGAGACTGACATGTATTCAAACACAGTTTGCTAGAAAGTAATGATGAGTGAATACAAAATTTGTATGCATTTGTACTATAAAGAGAATTAAGTTTTCCACCTGAATTGGTTAAGGATATATGATATGCAAACTGTGTGCCTGTAACAAAAAATATTTGACCAGCCCTGAAATCAAGAAGATTTTTTCTTTTCTTTTTTTAAAGTATATTATCTTTCCTCTACTTGCAATAACGGTAAAGAGGAGAAGTCAGAAGAAAGAAGAGTAATGGATGAGGAAATAATAGGTGTGAATTCTAGTGTGAAACAGATACAATTGGAAAATCGAAATAATGTTGATGGAATTTAATCAGGTATGTAGCAATGTAGCAATATTTTGAGACAAAAGGAAACTAAACTGGAGATTTTATTCTGCTTTAAACAGAGGATTGACAGGAGTGAGGGTAAATGATTTGAACTTCAGTTTGTTTCAACACTGGAAGATTGCTAAAGAACTTTAATGGAATTTATTTGGAGGTTGTGGAATTCAAACGAATATCCATTGAGAATAATTTATTCTGAAGGGTTTGAAACACTAAAAACTTTAAATTATATTGCTCTCTCTGATTAAAGAGGGATATTGTTAAGTAATAAAAACCTAATCAAGCCAAGCAGCCTTAGGATAAATTGCTTACAAGTTATTAACCCCTTCCTCACACACAGGAAGGAGAAAGAAATGCTTCTAATTGTTTCACATTAATACTCTGGGACTGAAATAGCAAAACATTAATTGAGTATGATCTCAAAGAGTTGACAACCACTGTGTGATAGAACTTAAAGATGACTATATTTTAATTATATACCTCAGAGGTTTTAAGGAGAAGTTGCTAGTCATGTCCAAAGGAATGGTTCATTTGAAACTATGGAATCTTAATGAACACATTCCAGGTCCAAAATGATAAAACGAGTTAAGTAATATGTAATTGATGAGTTACCTCACATGAACTTTGGGAATATAACTTGAGAGACCCTCAGATGTTAGTCGATATTTTGATTAAATATTAACCTGAATAAAGATATATGTTGCAAACAGTAGCCAGGGAGCAGGCAGGATTTTTTAAAACATGACATAGTGTGAAAAACACTTGCTCACAATTTGATGACTGTTATGTGAATTCCTGCTAATATGACCTTAAATTTATAACTGACAAGCGCCGTGCTAAAGAAACAGTGTTTAATGATATAATCCTTTAAACCAGGATTCTTTGGAGTTTTTGATTAGCATTTTGCAGGGATACCAAATGGAATGTTTATTTTTTATGATGGTAAAAGCAACTCAGAAGGTGAAAAGGTATGTTGTGTTTGAATATGGAAGAAAAAGGGACTTTGCTCTGGAGTCCATAAAGCTTGAAATGCGGACTTGTAAAGAGAGAGAGGAGGAAGTAAAGAGAACAGATAAATGTTCTGCTCGTATAATTGGATCCCTGATTAAGGATAATTTTTAAAATTAATGTGTGCGGTGTTGGAAAATCACAAATGAGCCTCTTCCCTTTGCTCTGTGCTCATGGTCTCCCAGTCACCCCCCCCCCCCCCCAGATTCAGTCCTGGCCCCTCTGCCTTCAGCGTAGACTGATCTACTGGCCAGATTTGCTGGAAGGGATCAGGGACAAAATTTGAGGTGCAACAAGTGGCAAAGAAATTGCCTGAACAGAGACATCATTGGGCTGAACAGAGACATAATTGCTGGACCCGAATTGACTGCCCCTACCCCTCCACAGTCCCTGCTCCTGGGCACCTGAAGGCAGTTGCAGGGAGACATTCCCCAGGGAGAGCAATCTCCCTTCTCCATAAGCTCTCCACAGTCTTCAACTTCTTAAATTCCAGTGCCACCCCCCACAACCCCCCCAGACATCATCTGACAGCTGGCTGTTTGTACTCTCAACCTCTTTATTAAATTGATATTGGGACATGGGGATCTTAGAATGCCTCACACCCTCCCAACCCTCTGTATGTTGACTTCATCACAGACACTCAAGTCAAAACCCAATGTAAATGGGGACATGAACTGATTCTCACCCTTGGGGACTTGCAGGGTAATTCTAAAGCAGACTTCAGCATTTTATTTCTCGCCCCTCCCTGTTTCAGCATTGTTACAGCCTCTCCAGCTGATCCCCCAGAGGCCTGGTATTGGACCATGCGTAATTAATTGCCTTATGTCCTATGTCCAATGGTGCCTAAAGGCAGTCAGACTTTTGGTCTTGTGGTCTTCACTACCCTTCTGTGCCCACCAAAGTTGAGTCAAGGATTTAACTCATACACATAAGAGAAGGAGGGATTGAAGTGAGGTAAATTAAGTCATTGACTAGAAAACCTATTTTTCCCTGGGGAAAGTAGAAATCAGAAATGAGCTTTCCAGACATTGTTTGCTTTGTATCTTGCATCCTATTTAAAAAAACAAACAAACAAACACAACTGCATTGTAATTTCTGGTGCAACTTTCATTATGAAGGTTTGCCCTGGCCAGTAGGTATGTTTATTACTCAATAGATTAATGAATAAATATTGGTTCCATTCATTTGAACTTCTGGGTGTCTGCACTCATATTGTGAAGTGTACCACTGCAGTTTCTTGTGATGCCTGATGTTTATTGAAAATAGTGAAAATAAAAGTGAAAATTGAATTCACTTTTATAAATTAAATGTATTACATTTGGTACTTTGTATATAGTACATGGATTTATTTACCCCATAGCATAGCTCATATATATTATACCCTTATATTACTAATTACATTATACTCATATATACTAATAACTTTAATATCTATTAATACTATAATTTATTCTACATATGGATATCCTTAATCCATGTCATAATTTTACATAAGACAAATTATATAGATGGGCATTGTGATATGGAAATCACTTTAAAAATTCACAGCATATACATTAAACCCATGGTTATAGGATCTTCAAACCTTTATCTTACTAGCATATCATTGGGAATACCTCAATCTATACCTCATGAGAGATCACCATCCTACCATCTAAAAGCCTTCGGTCCTTCAGAGGAAGCTCATACATGGTGATGTACCCAATTCCTTCAACTGGCTATTGGTTATTACTTTAGGGTCATAAAATTGTTCATTGCATCTGAACTGCCATTAAATAAGTCACCATGATGTTATGATTACCAATTAGCCCATAATGTGACTTACTGATTCTAACTGGTATGGGGGGCGTATTTTTTGGGGGGGAGCTATATACAACAGGCAGGTTCCCAGGAACACCAGTGTCATCTAGGACCTAATTTATAGTGCTATCCTTTGAGTTTATTCAGAATATATGCAGATAATATATGAATGATTATAAGACATTATTTATTATAAGAAAAACCATATAAGTATATATAGTATTAACTAGTTACAGTTGATTCAATTAACAGTTGATATTAAGTCAATGATCTAAAGACATATATTTATATATCCCCCAGGACAATGGGAGAATATGGACAAATAATTAATGATAATTTAATAATAAATATAAATTTGCAATTTTATTTAGTAAACTCCCTACCCGCTAATAAAATATTGTGCTTTTTTTCTGGCAAACACCAAAACCAGAAGACATAATTTAAAGCAAAACTATTGGGGCAGGAGTAAAAAAAAAAAAAAACCTATTAAATACTTTGATTGTTCAATTTTAAAATTTTTTTCAAAATTAAATTCAATCAGTACTGACATAGTTTCAATTTTAAACTAAAAAAAAACATAACACTTATTATTATGCCATGATCTAAAGCCTGAATTACAGAGAAAGACTTTTCTACTGATACCTAACTAACCTAAAGAATGCATGTGAAGAGAGCTCAGGAGGTCTTAGATAATAGTTGCAAATGCTTCATTTATATAATTAAGCTACTTTCCAAGAACTTTCAAAAGATGTAATTAGTATTGCCCTTGGAAATCAAATAATTAGGAGGCAGTATAATTCAGTGATAAGTAAGTCACCTCTAGAGTCAATGGACATGAGTTCAAATGTTATCTATTCCACTTTTGTTGTTTTTCATTTGTTTCCGTTATGTCCAACTCTTTATATAACCATTTGGAGACTTCTTGGGAAAGATATTGGAGTTGTTTGCCATCTTCTTCTCCTCATTTACAGATGAGGAGACAGGGGAAAACAGAATAAAAGACTTGCCCAGGATCACATGGCTGAAGCTCAATTTGAACTCACATCTCCCTGACTCCAGACCAGGTACTCTATCCACTGCACCAGCTAGCTGCCCTAACTTCTATTTAAAAACTGCATAAATATGTTTTACATTCCTAAGTCCCAGTTTATTCACTTTAAATTGAGGGACTTGAGTTATATAACTTTTAAAGTTCCATCTAGTTCGAAATCTGTGATTCTCTAATAGAAGCTTCAGGTGAGTACACATGGAACTGTGATTACAAAATGTTTACAAAGTGTAAATTTTATTATATTTAAAAAGTTGAAGAAAATTATTTCACTATGTTTTGGAGGGAAATGAATGAAATATTTCAAGTTTTAAATGTTACATTTTTTTTCTTCTTTTTTAAAAACATTATTTTATTTGGTCATTTTCATACATTGTTCATTGGAAACAGATTATTTTCTTTTCCTCCTCCCCAACCCCCCCCCCCTTCCCTAGCCAATGCGCAATTCATCCGGGTATCAAATGTTACATTTTTAACTCATATGTCACTTGAATAATTTGTTTCTATGAAATATTAATCACAGGCATTTAGCACTTTAATGTTGTGAAAAGGGAATTACTGTCCCTTTGTTTTATTTGATGTAATCAATCAGCAACTTTTAATGTAATCAGTCAGAAATGTGAAGATCCTTTACCATTGACGTGCAAGTACAGATATACCCTCAGAGACAGGAAATCTATCCCATAGGCACTACTCCCCCTGGATGGTGCTACACAAATTAAGGAACTATGATTGATTCCTGAGATGTGATGTAGAAGAGCTTATGCATGGAGAAAATGGATTATAAAGGCATGACCAGAGATCTGAAGAGACATTCTTGAGGTGGTAAAACTCTTGCTTGAGACACTAGTGCACTGGAGACTCTTGCCGACTTCAGGTTGGAGATTGGAATCCTGTCAGTGGTGAGCTGGATTCCATCAGAACAACAATAAGGGTATTTAGCTAAGCTGCTCTCTACTTCTTTTCTACATTTCCTTCTCTTTACTATCACTACTTTGATGTAATAAAGCCACTAAATCTATTAACAGTCTCATAATTTAATTTTAATTATTACAATTTGGTGACCTATTTAACTATTACAATGTCTACCCATATTATCTCATTTGATATATACAAAATCCCTTCAATAGGTGCAAAAGAAATATCTCATTACTCCATCTTACAGATTAGAAAAATGAGAACTAAGAGAGGTTAAAGGATTTGTCTGTTGCAACCCCAATGCCCTTTTGTAGTGCAGCTATGCTAGTGACATTGTCTCCCAGTTGAGTTACCTCCATGTTCTGATGGAGATGAATCACTTCTGGTTTCAGGTAGCTGAGGCACTGCATTCCCTCTTATTCCTTAGGGACCCTCTTTTCAGGACTCAAGCAGAGTCCAAATTGTATTCTGTCCTGGAAAGCCTAGCCTCTAAGGGAGAGAGGGGGAGTGTGTAGTCTTCTTTTTCTCACACTCTTTAGTTTCTTCAACTCCCAATGCTGTGCCCAGTGGGACATATTAAACTTAGGTTTTGCTTAATATAAAACAAAAGGAAGTATAGGAGTTGAGAAATACTTAATATACAACATGAATCTGGCATAGGACTATTATAGGATTATTTCCTATACACAAAAGAAATACTAAGGGACACAAAAGTTCATAATCTGCTTTTACTTAAAACAAGATTCAGTAATTTAATTTATATTTGTCAAAACAGTTTCCCAAGAAGCCAATCTTTTAACATCTAAACAAAGCAGTTTTCAGGATGATGAGGCATTTTCACTTTATCTAAGTCTTGTCTTCATGTGTCTCAGAAAACACTGCCAGAGATTTGGCTCTTCCTCTTGTTAATGATTTTTTTTCCATGCTTCTCTGACTTCCACACTACTGCGCTTACTGAATCCAACACCTTCAGACTTCTCAAACTCATACGGTTATCACAACCTCTCACTGGATATGTACACCTAGACAATGTTCATTGTTTACTCAGGAATAAAAGGAGCCCAGTCACAAGCCTTCCTAGATGAATCCGTGTTGTGTATAGGAGTAGCAGAGAAGTCTAGAAGAACACAAGCCTTCACCCATCCTTCTCACTTTCCCAAAGGGAGAATTAAGGCAAAGAAAGAAAGCCAGAAGCTGAAGCTTCTCTAAAAATGTCCACTGAGATAGATCACATAATATGATAAGGATAAGATTTGGGTTTTGATATTAAAGAATCACTCTACTGCAGATATGAATAACAGGGAAATAGGTTTTGAACAATGATACATGCATAATCCAGTGGAACTGCTTGTCGGATTCTGGGGGGGGGGGAGCAGGAAGGGAGGGATCATGATTCATGTAACCATGGAAAAATATCCAAAATTTAAAAAGAGGAAATATATATATATACATATATATATATATACATAAATACCAAAATATTAAAATTAAAATGTCCACTGAAATAATAAGCTTAACTAGTTCAACAGGGAAAACTTAATTTCAAAGGAACAGCAATGATCATCACTGAGCACATTAAATTAATTGAATTAAAGAATTTATTATGTCTAACCTGTAGCTAAGCAACTACATAGAGATGGTCAGCCAGAGCTAGTGAGGACAACCATAATCACATCCCACGTGATGCACTTTGTTACAAGTGTAAAATGGTACTGGGTCTTATCTACACACATTTCTTAAATCCCAGCACATGGGATTATAGGAAAATCGAATTAGAATTGCAAAGGGTTGTAGCTATTTTTCAGTCCAACCCCCTCATTTAATAGGCACCTTATATGCTGCTCTTCTTAAGAGACATCAGAATTTTCATAACAAATCACATCATATGGAGTTCTTTTCTATATTAGAATATGTCATTCTCAAGGGAGAAGCAGCATTGTACACTGGATGGGGAGCTGCCAAGAGAATTAGGAAGATCTGACTTGAAATCCTGATACTGACACATAGTGATTATGGCTCCCTGAGCATGTTCTTGAAACTGTCAGTGCTCTAGGGGATCTCAGACTGTAGATTGTAGAAAATATGCTGGTCTTCATTGGAAGAGGAAGATTCCTCATCTAAGAATTCCTCATTATCAATGAATTCATAAGTGTAGTCTCTGTCCCTTACCCTATCTTCCAGGGAATCCTCCTTGGATACAAGAAATCCTGGGTCAAGGAGCAGAGGTTTTATTTGTTTGCTTTATCTTATTTAACTTTTAAGGATTTTCACTGGTTTCTAAAGTGAATTAGATTGTATGTGTAATTACAGTTTCTGTTGCATTATGTATTTCTTTGTCTCCCTCTCATGGTCTCAGACAATTGAAAAAACTGAATAAAGTATAAGTAACTGAAACATTTCCATTAATTTTATTTCAGTGATATCCTAAAAAAATTCCAGCATATACAACAACCACAAGAGAGGACCCACAAAAAAGGAGGAATCATGAAGCAATGCAGAGATGAATCCAGGAAGACATCAACACACATGCATATGCACTTATACATATATATGCATGTGAGTATGTACAAATTACATGTTTATATGTGTATGTACACATATATTCTCAAAATTTCACATTAGTACTGGGAAAATTGACTGAGTTTTAAGGAGGAGAAAATTTATCAATGTGTATATCAACAATAAAAATATATCAATCAATTTAGAAAAGTCCCCTGGCCAAATAGACTGGTATTGGTATAATAGATATAGGTAGGGCTATAATAGAGTCTTTCTTGCTACAAAACCCTTTTATTTAAAACGAGGTTTTCTAAAAGTCTACCATCTCAATGTGGTATTTTATAAATATTTAAATTAAAATATTTTTAAAAATAAAGCAAAGATCTATTTCTCCTGCAAAGATAAACTCATGATGTAATCTAGAAAAAAAGATATTTTCTCCTTGTAATAATACTAGCAAAAGAGCTAGCCACATTTCCTATTAGTGAAAAAAAAGCACTTAAACTGCTTTAGTATCCTACAAGTATTGTAAATGGCAGCTGCTATTAGAACTTATTTCAATAATGTAATAGATATCCTTATAAAACCTAAATATCTTAACAGAGGATAAATTAAATTTGGCCATCACATGGCTTCCACATGTAAATCCAGCTTTTTTTTGAAAAAAAATGTTTTGATTTTTCCTTAATGATCTTGTCTATTTTGCACAACAGAGTCCAGTAAATTGTCTTCATCTCTTCTGACAATTTTAAGTTCTACTGCAAAGAAGGAAATTTTTTAGTTTACTTCACTAATTGCTAGAGAAAAGAAAAAACAAACACATACACATCTGCATGCAAATTAAACTGCACTTTAGTTTAAGCAACAATTCATATGTACAAACCATTACAATGCTTCTTTACAGAGCATGGAGGGGAGAAGTTAAAAAATATTTGGGATAGCTAGGATATGAAAGAATGGAAATATCTGGTGGTTGGGATAGCGTTAGCTTTTTTTTTAATATGAATTTAATTTTTTTAAATTTATTTAGTCAATTTAGAACATTATTCCTTGGTTACAAGAATCATATTCTTT
This sequence comes from Monodelphis domestica, assembly GCF_027887165.1. NCBI lineage: Eukaryota > Metazoa > Chordata > Mammalia > Didelphimorphia > Didelphidae > Monodelphis > Monodelphis domestica. The sequence goes on along the minus strand of NC_077227.1, from coordinate 235,755,413 downwards.
ACCTCCCTCCCCTCTCCCCAGCCCTCCCATAGACAACATGCAATTCCACTGGGTTTTACATGTGTCCTTGATCAGAACCTATTTCCATGTTGATGTTTGCACTAGGATGATCATTTGGAGCAGGGGTTCCCAAACTTTTTACACAGGGGGCCAGTTCATTGTCCCTCAGACTGTTGGAGGGCCAGACTATTAAAAACAAAACAAAACTATGAACAAATCTGTATACCACTGTCTGGGATAGTGGAGATTGTAGTGCTGACTGTGATGTGCCTCTCACACCTTACACAGGCCCATCACTGTCACCACTATACTGGGCAGCAGTATAAAAAGAGTGGAATCCCCTCTCCCAGATTGCCGCTCACCATGCTGACGTTTTCTATTGTGCAGTCACATAGTCTTTTGTGCTGCACCTTGTTCTCATTCAGTTACTCTCAGAACAAGGTGTCACTCAAAAGATTATGTCACCAGAACTAGTATTGTATGTGAGCAACACTGCACTTTGCAGCACCACCACATATAGTGCTCCTCTCACTAACCACCAATGAAAGAGGTGCCCCTTCTGGAAGTGTGGTGGGAGCTAGATAAGTGGCCTTGGGAGGGCCACATGTGGCCCATGGGCCATAGTTTGGGAACCCTTGATTTAGAGTCTACATCCCCAGCCATATCCCCTCAACCCATGTAATCAAGCAGTTGTTTTTCTTCAGTGTTTCTACTCCCACAGTTTTTCCTCTGAATGTGGATAGTGTTCTTTTTCATAGATCCCTCCAAGTTGTTCAGGATCATTGCATTGCCACTAATGGAGAAGTCCATTACATTAAACTGTACCACAGTATATCAGTCTCTTTGTAATATGAAATTTAAATAGCTCCATTTAGGGGAAAGATAACTTGAGTTTGAAGGGGAGGGGAGGCTATTGGGGAAGGGGGCAGGTGCATTATCTTCTCCCTTCTCCAAGAAAACAGGAAGAACACTGGGGGAAATTTCTGTTAGTATCACCTCTCTCCACTCTCTGGATTCTTGCTTGCATTGAACACTTTTCATGTTCCAAGAGCGTAGCCCTCAGGTGTCGCAACCAAAGGGAGAGTCAGAAGGAGAGGATAGTAGATGGTGCAATAAGTATCTCATTCCGTAAGAGGCTGGATCTGAGAAGGAGGGTCCATGGCTTTGGAGGTCTGGCTAATCAGAAGGAGGTTAAGATTCTTGAAAAAGATGATCAGGGGTCAAATGAACAGGCTTTCAAGAAGAACTTTGTGGTGATCCAGTGCTGGGACTCTACAGAAGCTCCACAACTTTCTGCAGCCACTGGGCACTGTAACAGTTAAAATTTAGGAATATGGGGAGACTGAGTCCGGTAGAAATTAGTTTCTCTCTGCAAGGAGTATTATATTGTTTAAGAAGTTTATTAAAGGTTAAAGATTAAAGAAAATACAGAATAAGAAAAAACACGTGCCTAGGCCAGATAACCTCACATTACAGAAGAGATGCATCTGCTCCAAATCGGAAGTCCAAAAAAGAGTCCCCAAAAACCTTTGCCACCAGCTTAAATCCTTCCTCGATCTCGGCCCACCTCAGAATTCCGTGAGATTACAAAGCATTTGGGGGAAGTGGAGCAAAGTCTTGTGGGGATTGTAGTCCTGTATTCGAGTCTATTTTTTATAGCACTCTCCTGTAGAGGCACATTCTCTTTCCTGGTCAGGAAACTGTAGGCCAGCAGGACCTCCTTGATGTGTTCTTCCAGCTCCCTCAGCACTATATTATTGATCAACTCAGAATAGCTGGACATGGTACAGAAATAGAGCATATAGATTAGCTCTAGGATATTCAGCTTCCCCTGCTGGGTGAAAATCTTGAAGGTTTGGTGCCCCATGAGAGAAATAAAAAGCAGCAGGAGGAGGGAGGTAGCTAGCTAGATGGAGAGAAGAAGCAGCCATCATGCTCACCTTGATGAAAGCCACCAGCCCAGACACAATGACCACAACACTGAGCAGAGTTAACTGAATTCTGGACGTCCTTGTGTTCACCTCCAGCAATGAGTACTCCAGGTTGTCCAGAAGCAGGTCCTATTTGGTGCTCTCTCCCATCACCACCCACTGAAATATAGCACCTGTCTTCTGGCAATTTCATGAAGAAACCCAGGTATCCCCATGTACCAGGGGACATAATCCCCTTGCACTGACCCAAAGCTCAGAACCCCATCAAAGTGTACTCTTTCAGGTTGGTCTTCACCTTGACCATCTCAGTGTTGTGTGTCAGGGACAGGGAAAAAGCCACCACTTCCTCTGACGGAAGGGAATAAGGGAATAAGTTGGCTTGGTCTAATGAGGGCTCCAGAGCTCTGAGCAGTTCCTTTTCTTTGTCCTTATGCTGGTGATCAGTCAGTAGAGGCTGGTAGAGAATATCAAGATTCTGGAAGATGAGGTAGTACACTGCTTGCATCTGGGGTTAGGATGTGCTTGTACTTGTGCACAGTGTAGAATTCAGCTTGAAAAGTGAACTTACAGGAAAGCAGATCCCTCAGAGGGACTTGAGTGAAACTCCTAGAAGTGATACTCCAGCAACTGGTTATAATTTTTTATCTTTGTAGCCACGGAGGAAATGAAGGGGAAAACAGTAGTAGAAGGTAAGGGGTTTACTAGTGGCCTGATCCAGTACCAGTTATAAAAACCACAGACCAGTCAGACTGCTCAGACCATGCCCAACATGTTCCATGACCTTGGCTGACCCATTGGGTCGCTTATCCTAGCCATTACAATGTTTTTGTTAAGTCATAAAGGGAAAAGTGCTTTCCTGGGTGCTCCCTGCTACACCAGACATATTTGTGTGTTTATATACATTCATTTCACATTTACACATGTGTGCACATGCTCCTAATGATATTAAGTAACTTTAAGTCATGGCTGCCATGATTATAGTGAATTTAAGTCCCCCAATGTACCGAAAGACATATGGTCAGTCAACAATCATTTCTTAAAAACTATTATAGTATGGCACAACATGTGACTACCAGATGGCTTGAGTGTAAAAAGTGATGGAAATATCAAAGGCAGATGCATCCTAAAAACATGGTAGCCAAAGAAAGGGATAATAGCTACAAGTGTGGTCCTACAAGATTATAAAAGAACAGAGATTCAGAACCCTCTAGACTCATATTTAGGACGAGCCCATTACACATAAAGAACTGTGTCTTTGGAAGGAGGAAGGGTAAAAGACTGATTTGAAATCTTTATTAGGAGGACTTAATGTTGTTGAATAATTGTTTTCCCAGAATTTCTATATTGGTGTTTCTCTATATCATATAGTTTTGTAAGAAGTCTATTTCTACCACTTCTTTCCCCTGCAACCTTAGGTAAATTGACAAACCTTCCTGAGCCTTAGTCTCCTCATCTCTAAAAGAGGAGGTTGGTTTAGATGGCCTTTGAGTTAGCTTTCAGAGCCAGATCTAGTTCAAAATCTCAGGCACTAGGCTATGCTCAAACACAGAAAAGACAAAAAATATGATTCCGACTCAATGACAGTCATGCCCCTGAGAGCATCTTTCACCTAGTTTGTAGAGAGAGCTGGATTCAGATCTAGCCTTAGGAACTTACTAGTTCTATAAAGTTAATTTCTGAGTTTTTTAGTTTCCTCATCCGTAAAATGGAGATTATGATTGCATCTAATTCCCAGGGTTAGTGCGAGGATCAAATGAGTTAATATTTATAAAATGCTTTGTAAACCCTAAAGCTCTCTATATATACTACCTATTAAACATTAACTATGACCATGCAAAGGGCCTGGGAGGCAGAGAACATGGAACAAAACACCTAGTTCTTTCCTGGGGTAATTTGTGGAAACGAAAAGGAGAATCTCTATATAATTCAGATTTTTGGAAGTGATCCTTTTTTCCTTACTATCATCTCAGTACTAATATCTAACACTAAAGAGCTAGGTAAATACAACTAGAGATAGGTGGGTCAGAAGAGCTAAGTGCCTGTGGTAGCAAGATATAATGGCCATTCCTGAGCTGCCATTTGGTTCCCAACTGGTACTGTCTCAACAACCAGCAGGTTCAATCTGGGGTCAATTTGGAAAAAAAAAAAAACTTAGACTCTCACTAGGTCTTCCTTATGAATCCTCAGTTATTGTTTCATTATGCCATTTCTCTGCTGAAAAATTCTCAATGACTCCCTATTTCTTACTAGGTGAATCAATCTCTTTCAACAAGTAAAATGGAACATAACTGCGCCATGGGAAATTACAAAAATTAAGAATTCAGAAAAACTTGGAAAGGCTCATAGAAATTGATGCAAGGATGAATGAACAAGATCAAGAAATTATATATACATATATATATATGTATATATATATATGAAGGAAAACAATATTAAACAATTTTATGAGTCTCTTTTTAAAAAAAAGTTGGATTTTGTCATTAAATCCATTCTGTTTCTTGTTTTATTGGTTAGTTCATCTAGTTGCCAATTATTAGTTTACACGCACACACAACTCCAATAATTAATTTTAATTTATTTCTTTTCTCCCAATCTCTGTCAAGATTTTCTTTTCCCTAACTTAAATCTCTCTCTGAAGTTCCTTTCTCCATTCTATCCTATCTAATTTGCTTCACTGTTTCTATTATATTATTTTAAATTTTACTCTTTCCATACTTGGCCAAGAAGATAATGAAATTCACTTTAAAAAATTTGTTCTTAAAATAAAATAAAGTTAAAATATTAAGAAAAAATAATAAAATAAAATCTTTAGCAACATTTTAAACACATAAAAAATTGTACAACCTGTTCTACTATTGCAAAAATAAGTGAATTATCTCCTTAGTGCAATTAATTTATACTGTTAAGTTAATGTGGTAATCTGGCCCCTAAGTGCCTTAGTCATAATTCTTTGTGTGAATTCAATGTGAACTTGTACTCCTATATTCTCCTACTAGTATAGTTTTTCTATTTCATCCTTGAGCTCCACTAGTTCAGGTCAAGTTTGTCTCACCAGGGAGACTTGGAAACAGTAACATCACTGGGTTTATAAGTTTCAGAGGGGGAAAGTAGTGAATTTTCTTTGCTGACAAGTGGAGACATGAGGTGAAGGGCAAAATCAAATTGACAAGACTCTCAACCATGTGATTATGTGCCTTCTCACTCTCCAATCCATTTTCACCATCTAATAAATAATTATAAATGAATATACAATATCCAGAGAATTTTAATCCTAACAATTTGGTGACACAAAGTGGGAGTCTGAACTCCTTCTTTTCCATTTTCTCTAAGTCTTTCCTTGTCACATAGAGTAGAATTTTTTTTTCTTTTTCTGTAAATCCCAGGTCCCTAAGAAGCTAAAATTGTCAAGGAGAAACTTTGGGTTAGAAGACCATTTTTCATGTGTATTTGCTAGTTATTTCCATCTCTCTTTTTTTTTCCAATTGGGGAATGTTACAAAAATAGACTGGGAGAACAGCCTTGTCAGTAACATTAACAGACATTGAAGTTAGATAAGTGAAATGTGTTAGTCTAGTCTTCGTTAAAGATTCAGGCATAAGAAATAAATGACCTTCACTTTTCTCTCCACCTCTCCTTCAAATTAAACCATGCTTAGGTGTTGACACAGAACCATGTTGCCTCTAGAGGGTGGTCTCAGGTCTCTTCTTTTTGGGCTGTCTTGGTTTGAAAATTGACAGCACTCATAGTACCCTTAGGGGGTCAATTCATAGAAAGAATACTATCTCAAGTGGAATTTGTGGAATTTTCTTATCTTGTGGGAAAAATTATTCATTGCCAATAGTGTCAAATATGACTAGAAAAGAGGCCTTTAGCCTTTGTGAATAATCATATAAGACCATAACTATCCCAATGGAGAACCCATTTGGCCTCTTTTTGGGTCTTTTGACTTTAAGAAATTAAAAGAGTTAAAATTAGCTATTGGAAATAAAACCCCCAGAGAATTAGATTACTAGTAAATTTGGGCCACACTCCTTGATCAATTTATTAGGTTCAACCAAAGAGCCAAATTTTGAACCAGTTTTCCATTGCTTTTTCGAACCCTTCTTTTATGGCTTCTCTGCTGTTGTCTGAGCCTGTTCCCCCTTCTATTCTTGCTTCCCTCTTTCCAAGGACTCTACCTTCCCAGACCCATTTGGTATTTCTTTCCATCATTCTGGCCCTCACTACACCCCAACTCATCATCTCTAGACTTTCCAACTCTACCCCCATGTACTGAAGCCCTATCCATTTCCATTTCTCCCTTCCTCAAGGTGAGACCAATCCTCTTGGACCACAACATCATTCTGCTCCTGATCCTCCCTCACTACCCACTCTCTGTACCTCTTCACCCCCTCACTCTGTTCCTGCTTCAACTTCCCTGCCCATTATATACACTCTCCCAGAGATGCCTCTTCATCTTCTCTACTTAGTCTCTACCCAGACTTTAGACTTAATAGAGGAAACGGATGATTTCCTTAAGGGCATGTTTCCTCTGAAGGAAGTTGTCTCACATAACCATAGAGGAATGTTGCTGACATTACAAATTTATGCACTATTTTCTCCCTCAGATCTCAACATGTGGGTAAAGGGCACTCCCACCTTTGATTTAGAACCAATGACTTTTCAGAAGATTTGAGGTGAATTTTTGGAGTGTAAGTTCAAGCTGGGATAATGTAATCAATCAAATATATGCCTTATTAGCTGAGGGAAAAAGAGAGGCCAATTTTGAGATCACTAATAATTCCCTAAATGAAGATGAAAACAATGGCCATTACAGGACCCCTAATGGAAACAAAATAATCTTGAGGACTATGTGAGGATATTTGATCCAAGGGAGACATTGTTGAAAGGAATTGAGGACTGCTCTATTTGCCCAAAATATTTGCAAAAGTTTGAATATGTTAGTTTCTCAGGAAGAAAATGATCATCCTATCCAGTTTTATAATTGGATATACATAGCAGCTAAAAGACATGCAGGTTTAGATCCCATTAAACCTACTGATGCTCAATATCATATGGCACCATTTTGTGAACCACTCCTCCCCCCAAAATAAAAAAAGTATTTTCACAAGCATTGTTCAGACTGGACTACTATAAAACAATTGAAGAGGGTAGCTTTATATTAATGGAAAACCCCCAGAATTGATTCATTAATTGAGCAAGAGATAATAATTTCATGCAAATCTGAATATAATTACCCAATTCTCCCAGTAAAAATTTCTAAGCCAGGCCCAAATGGGAAGCCTCTTTATTGGTTTCTCCAAGATCTGTGTGTAGTCAATCATAACTAGGCATTTAGTGGTTATGAATCCTGCAACCATCAACTCCTCAATTCCTAGTGAGGTTACATACTTTACAGTCATAGACTTCTGTTGGATTTTTTTCCCCCATTTGTATTCATATAAATTCCAGGAAAATATTCACTATTACCTGGAAAGGTTCTCAAGGGACATGGACTTTATTTCCTCAAGGATATTGTAAAGGACAGAATGTAAAGGGTTAATGTAGAAGGTTGGACTAGATTATTTCAGAATAGGTTCACCAGGAATTTAGTCAATTTCAAAATGATTTTTTAAGCTATTTATTTATAAACTATAGAAAGAGTGAAATTAAGAAAACCAGAGAGAGGATAGGTTAAGATATCTAACCTAACACACTAAGTATTTTGCTCTGACTACTGGCTCAACTCAGGCAGGGGTAATTAGTTCATAGCCAGAGGGGCCTCAGCCTTGAGCTGAGGACCTGGTGATGTAGGAAGCCTCTCTCAAGAGGGCTTTCCTGAGGCTAGTACCTTCAGAAAATCCAGGAAAGAAGTCAGCTTTGAGCAGTCTGAGGTCTCAAGCTGGAGCTCCTTCAGGATTAAGTTCACAGGAAGTTCTTGGCATTTTAAAAGACCATTCCTTTTTGTCACTTCCTGTGATTTCCTTCCATTTTATGTGTACCAATTACAACTAAAGCTTTGTTTAGGACTGCCCAGGGGGCAGCCAATCAATTCTGATTTGTCACCCACTTTTGTACACATGGATCACAGACCTCCCCTTCTGAAGTGTAAGTGGGGTGTATACATTTCTGGTGATTAAATCTAAAAATTGGCAGAGGAGAGTTAATCTCATCTTCACAATATGCAGAGAGCCCAATCTTATTTTTCCAATTTTATAGCAGTACTTAGCTACAATCATTTTAAAGGTTCTACTTCATTTCAGTATGATGATCATTTGCTTTTAGCAGCACCAGATGCAGAGACATCCTAGGAAGATACCAGGCATCTCCTTTTAGAGCTCCATAGCTCTATAGAGCTTCATAGGAGGGGATTCAAGTTTTCTATGTCAAAAGTTCAGTGGACCCTTCCAAAAGTAGAATATAAGGGAAACTTGAGGGGGCAGAGCCAAGATGTCAGCTTAGTAGCAGTAAATGCCTGAAACCTCTCTGAATATCCTTCCAAATCAAACTTTAAAAGGCACATCAAAAGGACAGGAATCAGAATAGGATGAGTGAGGGGGCTCTCCAACTGAACACATGAAAGTTAGGCAGAGAGAGTGTATTTCCACAATATAAGAGGGAATTGGAAACAAACCTGCAAACAGAAAAGTGTGGGCAAACCACCCCTACCCACTGCACCAGACTCAGAACCAAGGTGGAGGTAACTTTGGGATCCTGGATCACAGGCTACATCAAAAAGAGAACACCTCAGACTCAGCCCTCAAAGTCCCAGACCTTGGCAGTGGGGTCCCAAAGTCCAAAGCTCTGGGTTCTCTCAAGCCTCTGTAGGGGAGTGAAGACAGGTCCAGGGCAAATCTCTGTGAGTATTAAAAAAAGAAAGGTGGGGAATCCTGGGGACGGTTTAAAGATTAGTCAGAATGTGTTGATGATCTAACCACCCAAAGGTATTAACTCCCTGTCTGGATGGAGAGCTGATGACTGCCCTCTGTCCTTGATCTAATAAGATGAAGACCCAGGCAAAGCAGAGGTCTATACCTGATATGGGCATACCACAGGAATGGAGAACAACTGGTGATTAGGAAGATTCTGCATAACCTAATCCTCTGGTAAAACCCCTTGCTAGAAGAAGATCAATAACGTCCAAATCAGGACTTTGCTTTACCTGAATTCTAATAGAGATCTTCTTCCTGTACCAAACCTACACCTATCAATCTTCTTTCTTTCTTCTTTAAAGATCTGACTGTTATTGAATAAACAAACACTATTTATTTGGGATAGGATAACTATGATGGGGTTAGGGAAGTGGTCAAATAGAAGTTCCCTAAGCTAAGACACAGATTGATGATGGGTCCTTCTGCCCTAGGCTGTCATTTGAAAGGACCAGCCTTGAAGCTTTCTCTGTCTTCTTGTTATTTCTTATGCTGGCTATCTTAATCTAATATTAAAGTAACAACAAATGTCTTTAGGTGTATAGCTTACATAGCGTGAGATATTTCTTTCTTCAGGACTGACGCAGTCTACCCAAAGAGAAACCCCTCTCAGGCAGCCGATTGTCCAGTTGGTCCACACAGATCTTGAGGTGCCTGAGATTAGAATCAATTCACAGACAATATGGTCATTGGGTTCAATTGGAAAATCCTCAGGAAAATGATGGGACAAATCCTGAGATAGGAAAGGGAGCTTCATTCAGTCCAAGGTTCAGAACTGAATTCTTATTCATTGGTTATTTTTCCTAGAAGCCCAGGTTCCAACATTCCAACTGCCCTATCTGTCACTCTTGCTTCTCCATCATTCTATTTCAACTCTACATAAAATCCTTCTCTATAATGAGCCAGAAGCTAAGACAGAAATGGCCAGCAACTTGCAGATTTCCCAGGCCACTGGTGGGAAAATGAGCAAATAGCAGCAAAAACAAAAAACAAACAAAAAACAAACAAAAAACTGTTGAACCTTAAAAATTTCTACAGGGAGAAAGAGCAAAGAACAGAAGCAAAGGAGATGGACAAATATAAGCAAACTCATGCAGAATCTCAAAAAAATGGGAATTGGTCACAAGCTCTGGAAGAATTCAAAAGTGGAATATTAGGCTTCATTTCAGTTACTGGACTCTGATCCATTTCCCCCAAGTGCATTGATTCTATTCAGCAACTCTTTGCTCCCTCTTCTAAGAGACACCTGAGAGCAATCATGGGGGTACAGGATTTTGTAGACAATGGATTCCCCATTATGGAGAAATTACTAAGCCCCTTTTTTTTGCTCTGAATAAAAATTCAGTCCCTAAATTACTTCCATTAGATTCCCAACATTTTTCAGCTCTCACAGAATTAAAAGAATCCATTTTGTCTCTTCCTACTCTAGGAATTACAGACTACACAAAGCCATTTACTTTGCATGGTCAGGAAGAGAGGGGTATCTTCTAGGATCTTGAGTCAAGCCTTGGGACCTGCACAGCACTCAGTAGCTTAGTATTCTACACAGATGGATGCAGTGGTGGCTGCAGCATTGTCCTGCCTTCTCAGTCTATTGCTGCTATAGCACTCCTAGTAGAAAAGGTCTCAGATATAATCCTGGGTTCTCACATAACTTTTCTCTGCTATAGAACACAGGCATTTTCAGATCAAAGGCTTGATAGATATAAGATAACTTTGTTAGGGAATGAACATATCCCCATTAAATTCTGTACAGTTCTTAACCCTGCAATGTAGTTTCCTGATTTGCTGGTCTCTGGGGAAGTACTACATAATTGCTCATATGTAGAGGATATGGCTGAGAAGTCCATAAGTGATCTCTTGACACACCTTTAATAAATCCTGATTGAATTCTCTACACTGATAGTTCTTCTTTTATAAGGAATGGAACATTTCCATTGTAGCTTAATTTCTAACCACAGGAACACAAATGATAAGCAAACATCTCTAAGCCAAAAAGAAAGATAGGTTTATTATGAGAGGGCCAAGTCCCACAATAAAGTCAGACCCCTTCTTAAAACCAGAAGACCTCAAGTCCTATGAGTAACCTTCCTATATACCCAAAAGAATTAAAAAACTGTTATCCCAGTACAAAAAACTAATTCAGGAGTGACAAAAATAGAGATGAGGATTGCTTGAAGTAATCAGGAAATATTTCTCATTGGTAAAATAAGTCATTTGACAATGATTTAAGAGGCACTTGATAGAAAAGGGGGGAGTGGAAGCATCTGGGATAATAACCTAAAAGATAAGAGTGGATGGTGTTGGGTGGTACCAGGTTCTGAACCCAAGGTCAGGCATTGCAACACATAATGGGTCACAAGTTCAAGAACATTATGGAAAAAAATGATTAACATCAAAGTACACCACAAAGAAAGAATAGTGCTACATGATGTTTGAGCATGCCACAGTGACAAGAAGAAGCCAAGTTTCCAGCCCAGAGGAAAAGATTTTAAATCATTCTAGAGGAAAAGCATCAAGAAAAGCTGCCAGAAAGAAGAAACAAAAAGGAAAAAGCTGAAATGGACAGCTAAGACTTTGAACTTTGTAAATAATTGTACAGAGAAGAGGACAGACAGAAAATAGAACTTATATGTAAGACTAGTCTAGCAAGAGCATAAAAACAAAATTAATTTCATATATTACGGAAATAGTATGTAACACTACATAACTTGGAAAAGAGAAGGGATCCATCAGTGAACATGAGATGTGAAAATCTGAAGAAAATTGGTAAGTATTCATCCAACACAATAATCTAGACACGAAACAAAAAAATCACAAACTGACATATATTTGGAGACCTTGTGTCAATAAATGAGTGTCTGAAATTGCATCTATGCAAAATTATAAATCTCCATATAGTTAGTTCCATAAGGTCTTAGGCAAATAGAAAGATAATAGAGATTTCTGGGATCAGCTGGGTGGCTCAGTAGATTGAGAGCAAGGCCCAGAGATTGGAGGTCCTGGGTTCAAATCTGGCCTCAGACACTTCCCAACTATGTGACCCTGGGCAAGTCACTTGACCCCCATTGCCTAGCCTTTACCACTCTTCTGCCTTAGAACCATACACAGTATTAATTATAAGACAGAAGGTAAGGGTTTTGTAATGGTAGAAATTTTAGGCTTCTGGGAGAGGTTATAATATTGTAATGGCTAAAAATGTGGCTACAGGATTTATGTAATATTGAACAATGGCCGCCAAGGAATTTACTTATGAAATTCCTAAAATGAAACACTCAAGTCAGAATGGAGTTTATGGAGGTTTAATCACACTGGAAGTAGAGAAAGGAGAGGGAGAGAAGGAGAGAAGAGAAAAGGGAAAGGGGCTACTCAACCTCTGACCAAGAATCAGTCCTTAACTCACGTGACCGATCTGAAGGAAAGCTGTCTGCGGGCGTCCTCCCTCTCCAAGCTCCTAACACCAACCCCCGTCCCTTCTCCCCACAGGAAGTCCGCGAATTCCAGAGGCTGTTCCCTACTTCACTTCCTGTGTCTCACAAATCCAATGGTTGGCTCTAGCTTGGCTTAGGACAGCCCAGGTGGGCAGTTAGTTATTTCTGATTTGTCATTGACTAGCACATGCCCGTGTAGTGTGGGTGTGCACAATTTTTGGGTGCTAGACCAAGATGGAGACTTTTAAAATTCACAGTTTAAAAAATAGATATTTCTATTTGACTAATATCAGGCTGTGGGAACAATGTATGTTATCATATTATATGTAGATAATCTCTATAAGTGATGTATATACTGTAATTAGGTTAGTAACATAGTGAAAGGGTCTGTAAACATGTAATATAGAATGTACATACACTGTACATAAGATTAGGTTATAGATTAGACTAGGGACTTAGAGAATAGTTATAATAACTAGGGAATAGATTAGGAGTTGTTTAGACATAGAATCGAAAGTTATACTTAGCAATAGACTTAAGCTGCATTTGCAAATAGGTAGTAAAGTTTTAATTGTTTATTGTAAAGCTGATGCTTAAAATGTGTTTAATGGAAATATGTAGAGATAAAATAGTTTGCAAATAATCATAGATGAATAAAGTAGGAAAACTGTTTTAGTTTAACTTAGCAAGAGTAAGTAATATCAGCATTAAGATTCAAATTTCTTTGTAATGGTTGTGTTTATACATTTACTGTACTAAATTTATTATAAACTCCCCAAACTACCCTTACCTAAAACTTTCCTGCAAAGAATTCCTTTGAGTAGATAAGGTTAGCATAGAATAGTGATAGAGTAATTGAGGGAAATTTATTATTTTGGGGGGAGTAGTTAGAAATTAGATTGGTAGTTTGGTTAGTATAATAAAATAAGTGACTTTGGGAAGGTCACAACAAAAAAAGGGGATGATTGTGGAAAGGAAAATTGTGAATCAAGCTTTGACATTTCTGCCACTGAGGTGGAGCAGACAGCAGTTGGAATGTGATGGCAGGGGCTTTGACAGTTGGAGTGGGAGAAGAGGATTGTGGGAAAAACTGCTAATGGAAAAGGGTCTTTGCCCTCTGAACTTGGCTGAGTGTAGAGTATAGACCAAGGGCTCTGTATTCCAACCTTTGGAATACCTTGCCTCCATTTTCTTATCACAGAGAAGAAGGTTCCCATATGTGTGAGAGCATCAATTAGAGGAAGAACAAGGCAAAAGTAAGCTGCTGAAAGGATTTGATGCCTTAACTTCAGGGGGTCACCCTGAAGATCCTTTTTATCCCTTGACCTTCCCAAGAAAGACACTTGCCTTTTGTTTAGTAAGATAAAGATAGTGACTAGATAGGTAGAAGACAAAGAAAGCTGAAGCTGAGCCATCTTGACTCAGCTGAAGAAGCAGGTAAGAAGCACTTACCTATCACCTTTCTTGATTTACGCTAATTATTAAACCACATTTAACCCACAGTCAGATAAGAGGACTATCATTTCAGGGGGATATAGAGGGATGTTCCTTATGAGACCCCTGCCAGGAAACCTTGGTCCAGGGGGAGGCATGTCCCTCAGGAGGGTCTGTGCTTACCTGCCCTGGGGTATCTTCAACATCAATCAATAGAGAAGACATCCCCTCGGGCTATCATAGTTGGCCATTTCTTGGGAATCCCATCTTTTCTGAGAATTTACCTTCTTTTCCCAGCCCTTGTGATGTTCTGAGGGAGAGACATGGGCAGTCATATTCCCTCTGTCCCTTCAACTCCTTCATTTCCAGTTACTAGCCCTTCCTTATTCCATGTACTTCTTCAATTATCTTCAGTACCTTAATTAGTACAACATGATATTTTCTGAAGGTTGTTGTTAAGGATATTGGCCCTTATTAGTTATTGGTATATTAATGATACCAATAGTTGTATATGGTGTGAACAGGTTCTCAAATTTGATTGTTGAAAAAATATGGCCGCCAGGCTGCAGTAGAAAAAAATTTTTCATGTAAGTTATCAAAAAACCTTTTTTATTGCAACTATTAAATAATTATATAAAGGGAAAGTAAAAGGAAGTAAAGGAAAGTAAGTATTTAAAAGGATTTCCTATTAACTAATAATTCTATATAACTTTCCCACCAAACCTTTCCCTCACAGGAATTCTTTGTTAATTACCAAATGGCAATCCTTCTTATATCAATACTGACTAACTAAATTATAATTCCATCTTACTAAACCTATTTCCAAAAACAAAATGTTAACTTGATGTTATAGAGATCCTTCTTTCCCTTCGGCCAAAGGTCACCTCTGATAATCTGAGTTGGAAATTATTTCTCCAAGCAGCTGTTCTCTGGTGGGCCCAGAGGATTTCTGAGTAGCAGCTCAGTAAGCTCTCCTGTTCTCTGATCCAAACAACTCTTCAATTTTAGATCAGATTTAGATGTTGTAAATCTCCCACAAACTCTCCAAGGCTGATTTGAGAGGAAAGTCAAGAACAACTACCCTCTTAGTCTATCTCCCAGAAGAAGTAGAGCTGCTGTTACTCAATCAACATCCTCAAGGCACCCTCCAAAATTCTATATTTCTGACTTCATCAGGGTTCTATAGAAATCTCTTAAAGCACCCTAGGAAACCTCAGATCCCTTCTTTAAACAGTCTATTTGACTATGCTGCATTTCTAACTAAGCTAATCACTCCTACATCACAATTATCATTACAGGATGCATGATATAGCAAATTTGAAGGGTGAGGCTGACACTAAAACCTATGCAAAAGCAGTTATTTACTTAAATCCAAAACCTTAATACTTATAATAAAATAATCACAAGATATCATTAGTTGCCTTATCTTAAAATCACAATTATGAGTAACTTAAGCTATTGCTAACATTAAAATCAAATCCTCATATAAGGTTGTAGGGGTTTCTACACTTACATACATAGGTGCAGCATTTGTTTCAGACCAAACCTGAGCCGTTTCATTATCCTCAAATTACATTGCTCAGAGGGCAGAATTTCTTGCCCTGAATGAAAGCTGTATAATAGTGTTATAAGGAATATTGACCCTGATATTGATTAGTATTATAATTGTCACTGGTTGTTGACTGTTGAGGGAAACAACTGTTTTGCCTATTGAGGAATTTGCAGGAGACAAGTTATAAAAAATTATTCTTATTTATTGAAACTATTAAAAGGAAAAGAGACAGGAGAGGAAAGTAGTGATATTGATTTATATATATTCCTAATCTAAAAAGTTCTAACTTAATAACCCAATCCCAATTCTCTTTCCCATAAGGCAATGTTTCTTGCTTGGAAATCAAGGCTAACCTCATTTCCTTTCTTGTCTCTTGAAATAAATCTAATTTTCTAAGGTATTCTAAAGTATATCTTATGTAATATAGTTTCCTTATAATAAACTTCTCCCACTTTTCTGCTATTTATAAAATGAAAGTTCTTCTCTTCTTGCACAGCAATGTCCACAGCAGCCACCATCTGAACTTGAAACTCCCCTCTCTGGGGAGACTAGCTCCACCTGCTGTTTGCTTCTCTCTCTACCTGCAAACTCTGTCACGAACAAAACTTTCTTCTTTCCAAGCTGTTATCTTCCAAGATTAGGGCTCCAAACTTTTCCCAGAAAGATCATGGCGAAAAACCACACTCCTCCTCTCTGAGTATCCACCTCCCAGAGTCAGAGTCTGAGAGAAGCAGACCAGTAAATATCAACTGCCCTTTCTTTAGGGATTCTGGGAATTCCATCCTTCTGACCTACTCAGAATTGTTTTTTCCCTTACAGGCTTCTCAGGTAAATTTATAATTTTCTATGCTGAAACTTTACTTCTGACTTAAAATCTATTCTTAATTAAACACACTGCCCAATTACCTCTTATTTAACTATTATAATAGCTAAGGGAAAGAAAACAACAATTAACATGGAATCCAGGTATGCCTTTGGAGTTTGTCATGCTGTTGGAATTCAATAGATGCAAAGGGTTTTTTCTGACTTCTGCTGGCAAGACCTCTGAAAATGCAGAGATCATTAAAGAACTCCTCTCTGCTTGTCAGCTATAGCCTTGGCTGTTGTTCATTGTTCTGTCCATATAGCAGGAACTGACCCTGACTCTAGGGAAAATAAGTAGGCAGACACTGCAGCTAAATTTGTTGCCTTACAAGGGTTTGAATTAATTTTAACTCTGACATCTAATAACAAAACAAATTTCTCTCTCTCTCTCTTATAAAGAAGAGGAAGTGGAGAAGTAGAAGTACAGGCTTAAAGCAAAGCAGATTAATGAGGTTAGGGTGATTTCTGAAGGAAAACCCCACCTTTCAGAAGCTTCTATCATCAAAAATGTTTATCTGTTCACAGAAATGGCTACTTTGGTATTGAGAGGATCATGAACTTCATTAGGTTAATATCAATACAGTCAACCTCCTGTGTGTGTCTCTTGCCCTATCTGCCTGGCACATAATCAGCTTGCTTTCAATGACAAAGCCTTTGATGGATGTCCTTTGGCTTAGACACCTTTTGAACATTTTCAAATTGACATTATAAAGTTTGTCTTTTTATAGTAGACCACCTCACTAAATGTATAGAAGGCTTCCATAGTACTCATAGCAGCTTTTGTTGCTAAAATGATATTGAAGGAGATTATTCCCCAATTTGGCCCACCTGCACACATTGATTCAGATAGAGGAATTCATTTTACTGATTCTGTCTAAACACAGATTTATTCTTGTTAGAGAATTACTCCCAAATTTCATACACCCTACCCTGCCCATAGCTCAGGCCAAGTTGAGCGTATGAACAAAGAACTTAAAAACATGATTGGCAAAGTATGCACTAAGATTCACTTGAAGTGGAGTCTCCCCTTGGCACTATTTTATCTGCAGAGCAGACCTAGGGGAGATCTACATTTCTCACTATTTGAAATACTATTTGGACATCCTCCCATTTAGGCCAAACCTTTCCTCCCTCATTACTAGGGAGGAACATTCCTGTTGCTTCTTATGTATAGGAATTACAAATCAAATTATGGGACATCACAACTCTAGGAAAATACAGGCAGGACTTTCGGACATTTCACTCCAGGATCCCTATGGGAGCCATTGTGTTTGTAAAGAACTTTCAGCCAACTGGAGGGACACAGCCAGTTTGGGGAAGGCCCCTTCTAAGTGTTGGTAACTATTCCCACTGCTATAAAAATTGGAGAAAAAGACTCTTGCTTTCAATACTCTCATGTAAAACTGGTACAATCTATTGATACTGATTATCTAATCTTCTCATTTTCATTGTACATTGTCTTTTTGTCTTCAGATTTGGTTTTACTTTTATTCTTACCTTTTTGTCATTAGGGATTTCATGGGTAAACTTAATTTAGCTCATTCTTTTAAAAAATGCTACTCTCATTTGATATTTTGTTCTCGGCACTAAGTCATATTACATTTCCCTTTTTGCTACCTCTTCTGATGTCAAAACTAAGGATAATGCTATTATTAAACCCCATAGTCAAATAGGACATACTCTACACCAAGACAAGTGTATAATAATTTATAAATGCTGAGTCTGTCACTAGCTTCATCAGAACTGTTTTATAATTGGCAACAATTTCAGTCCATATGAATGAGACTTTGCCACAACTTGCAAGGCCTGAGGATCATATAATGCCAATTAAGCCTTTCAATGCTTTTGCTTCTGTTATATGTTTACATCAATATGGGCAGGTGTTGCCTGTCAACCTGGTCACAACCACTATCTTTGTTCTTTGAGAGGTTCACAGATTTTCAAATCTCAGTTCATTTAATGTCACATACCCACTATTTACCCACATTTGATTTGTGTGTTAAAAAGGTAACAGAGAATTAAGTAGCAGATGTATGGGTGACAATGTCAAGTGCAACATACTATTCCATTCCCTACCATACTTATCTGTCTAAGATAAAGCTCAGTAGCACAAAGTATGGGTTGTAGCCCAGTAGTAAGGGTAGGCTTCAGTAAAATCAAAGCCATAATTTAGATACATCAATCACATAGCCTAGGCATCACATGAAGCCCCCAAGCCGCTGCTTTCTACTCCACCCCACAGAAACTGAATGTTCTTCCAAGAAATTACTGATGCAGGAATTCTGTGAGAAGCTTGGTTAGATGGTTACACACTGGCATACTGAATTATCACCTATAGAAAACTATTTGGAGCCTCAGAGGTAATATAAATCCATTGTCTTTATCCTGTGAATCATTGACTTCCATTGTGAGTGATCTTATACCTCTTATTGATTCAACCCTCTATAAGTATTTACCTGAAATCAATAAACTTTGTCACTGATCAGCAAGTAGCCTTTTAGTTTGTTTTTAAGACTTTCTGTGACTCTTCTGATCCCAACCTCATTCCTCTTATCCTGTTCCATGACCCACAAATAACTTGATGAGCTGGTCTGATCAAGTGGCTCCCAAGACATGATAAGCCTTGGATGGCATCATCCACAGTTGGCAGGTAAGAGGAACTTTCCCCTTTCTGTTTGGCAGAAAGCTTCTTGGGGCAGGGCGAGTATCTTATAGTCAGGAGTAAAAACATGGGGAAAAAACAATAAAAGGTCTTAACAATTTTCAAAAAGCAACAAGCCCTGCCCTTAGTTAAATCAAGCTCTTTCTAATGCTCTGGTACATAGGATGAATATTTCTCTTCCTATTGCCTTTTTGATCTTACCAATAGTATATACTCTCACTGCAGGAATTTATCAAACAAACAATTTCTCCAGTAACCAGTCTCCCCAATGGATGCTGCAAATACAACCAAATTTATGACTTCAACTAAAGATACATACAATATAGAAATCCCTAAGGGGAAATTACAACAATTTGGGGACAAAAGGAAAAAAAAGAGAAAAAGAACAAAACCAATTTGGGGCAGTCCCCTTTTGTATAACAGTGTACAAAACAAATGCATTCAACCCACCAAAGTTCAATTCAGCACATCCAAAATTTCACTCTCTGGATTTGGGGAGGTAGCAAGTTTCTTCTCTAAAAATTACTTTCAAAGGAACTTAAACTTTGCAAAATAGGATAATAATATGTTTCTCCCTGAGGAGGATATTGACAAACAAGGAAATCACACAGGGATACATGACTGAGGTATGAGGTATATGAATCAATGCCAAAAGAAAGGTAAAAAACATCACAAAATTCAAATAAAAGAGAAAAAGTAACTACTGCATGAAATATAAAATATCCAAATCCAAATCAGACATATAAAATCCTAAGTAAGGAATAATAAAATTATAACATGCTCTTGAATCAGAGTTCAATTTAAAGTGATTTATGTCTAATAAGCCTGCAAGAGCACCCACTCAACATCCAGTACTACAGTAAATTGCTACACTATGATAGACAGAAAAGGGAATAGATTTTTGAAACAGATGGGAAATATCATTCCCTGGTCTCACTTTTCCTCATCTCTCAGGGATAGGGGAGCCAGAACAGTCAATATAGAAAGTGTTCTACAAGGATTGTGGTACAAGGAGACCTGTGTCAAACATATGTCAAACAGCTGCAACCTCATATCTCACACAAGGTACAAGTTGTTTTGTATTGTTGCAGAATCTCATCAATCTTACCAGCATTGTTGTGTCTCTTTGATCTGTGTGTTCATTTGGCAATCTTCAGGTTAAGTCTGTGCTTCCTTGGCACTGTGCAGGTGAAATCTGTACTCCTTTTTGATCCCTTTTTCCAGAATCAGACACATTCATGAAGCAAATTACCAGAATATTTAAACAACCATTGGCAGTTTCCACAGCTTAAGGCTGTCAGGCATGAAGTTACAGTTAGGTTCATGGACATTCTAAACATTATGCTAGTGTAAAATGAAAAACAAAATCTTTTAATATTGGTGATATGTGCTTTGGAAAATAAATTGCACATGCAAAAAATAACAATAATAAAATAAAATAAAAATGTTATATATATATATATATATATATATATATATATATATATATATATATATACATATATATATTACAGTGACACACTGTGTCACTCAAGGAGAAGTAGAAGACAAAGGTCTCACCCAAAAATGAGATCATTTCCTCTTTAACTTGGTCATGATCCACAGTGTGAGTACATGATTCTTACAAAGCTTTACAAAACAGTAGTACAATAGGTATTGCACATTCAAATAAAGTTCCAAATTATCAAAATTCACAAAAAAAATATCAAATTATTACTAATACTGGTTTCTTCTAACTAGTTTATGGAGTTTTATAATGGTATTTTCTCAGGTTCAAATATAGGATCATACAAATAAAGGCAGTACAACAGAACATATATCCAATAGCAAAAACACAATAGCTAAACATGGCAAAGTGTAACAGCAATATATACATATATTTAAAAATTAAATTAAATCTCAAAGCAATCAGTAAAATATAATAAATATGATAGACTATATTTACATGTCCTTTTATCCTATATAAATGGCTGTTGGAGTAGTTAACAGGATTTGGAATGGACTGTCATAGGCAGGTTGAGTTGTCCCAGTATGCTGTAAGTTCTTTATGCAAATTTTGTTACCTGGGCTTAAGTCATGAAGTCTATAGGACCTGGTTGTAAAGCAGCTCCAGATTCATGGAGCTCTCACAATTTGGTCTGTAAATCACATATATATGTGGCAATAAAAGTATCTCCCTCTAGTAACAATGTATATGTGGGAGAGGAAGGCTTAGACTGTATAGGAGGATATCTAAAATGTATCTCAAATGGTGAGATGTGTAGATCTTCTCTGGGTCTGCTTCTAAGACAAAATAGGGTCAGAGAGAGAATTTCAGGATATTTTTAATGAGTCTTTGTGTAGTTTTCCAATCATAATTTAAATTTTTTATTTATTCTTTCAACTTGGCCTGAGCTCTGGGAATGGTGCAGTACACAGAATTTAAGAGTTTTCCCCAAACATAAATAAATCTGAGACAAAATAAATTTGTAAAATGAGTTCCTCTATCTGAATTAATGGAATGCTGGCAGGCCAAAGTGAGGAAAATTTTCTTTTAAAAGCACTTTGGCAACAAAAGCCCCATGTGGCTTGATCAGTAGGAAATGCTTCAGGCCATCTGGTCAGCTGATCTACTATGACCAGACAAAAGATTTTGGCATAGTGATAAAGTCAATTTGCAGTTGTTCAAAAGGTGTGTAAGCCAGAGGACATCCACCAAAAGCTTTGCCACAAAAGGCATGAAAAATGGTTAAAAGGTAGGGCAAGTTATACACACTTTAGAGGCTATGGTAGTTATGCTAGGGGCTATCCATACTCTTTTAACAGAGTCCACAATACCCTGGGTACCAAAATGATCATTTTTGTGAATAGACTGTCAAATTTGGTGATTAAAAACACTTAGGGAGTACGGGTTTTCCTTCAGATGATACCTATACTCCATTTATCAATTTGGCTTTAAATTTCTGCTTCCTTTTTCCCACTTCTTTTTCATTATAAGAAAGGGATATATTTAATGCATCAGTAGTTGTCAATGTTAAAATTAACTCAGGCCCTTCTAAGGCTACTAGCTTTGCAGTGGTATCTGCCCAGGCATTCCCCCTGGATACAGCATCGGTACCTTATGTATGGGGAAATCAATGAAATACAACTAGGGCTTCAGGGAGCCAGAGAGCAGAAAGAACTTCATTAATAGTTTCTGCATTACTTATGCCTTTTCCAGATTAAAATCCACTTTGAAACCAAAGCATGCCCACTGCATGACATTCCAAATGCATATCCAGAGTCTGAGTAAATGGTTGCCTTCTTATCTTTGGCAATTATACAGGCATGTTTTAGAGCTATCAGTTCTGCACCTTGAGCACTTATATTTGAGGGCTGTGAAGTTGATCACAGAGTGGAAAATTCTGTGACTACAGCAGCTCCTACATAGCATATGCCAATCTTAATAAAAGAAGAACCATCAGTAAATAATATTAGGTCTGAATTGTTTAAAGGAGTATTCAGTAAATCATTTTGAGGTTTTTCAGTCATGGACACTAAAGATTCACAATGGTGCAAAGGTTCTCCTGAAATTGGTAAATCAGGAAGCAAGGTTGCAGGATTTAGAACTTCAGAATGTTTTAATGTAATGTTTTCATTATTCAACTGGTTACCTCATACCTTGTAATTTTCTGATCAGAAAATGCCTGGAATCTATGTTGTAGCAACAATGCCTCTACCTCATGTGGGAACATTATGGTTAATTGGCATTCCAATACTAAGTCAGTAGATTTAGTCACTAGCAAAGCTGTGGCCACTATGTCTTTAAGACATGATGGTGCTCCTGAAGCTACTGGGTCTAGCTGGGTCAAATAATAAGCAACTGGGCACTGAGCAGGTCCCAAAGTTTGAGATAAAACACCTGAAGCTACCCCTCTCTGTTCATGTTCATACAAAGTGGATGGTTTGTTGTAATCTGAAATGCCTAGAGGAGAGGCAGACAGGATAGTCTGTTTTAATTGTGAAAGAGCTGACAAGTGTTCCACTTCTAATTTTAGCAGTTCAAGGACTGATTTTTTTGTAAGTGCTATAAGGGGTTTATTGATTTCCATAGCAAGGTATTCACTGCCTACAAACTCCTGTTGCTCCAAGAATTATCCTCAATTACTTCCTAATGGAGGATGCATTCAATTCTTGAATATCTTCAATGAGCTTAGGAGAAATAGAATGGGAACCAGTAGTTAAAACAAAACCTAAGTATGTTACCTCAGGGGGACACAATTGACATTTTGCCTTCAATACCTTGTCACCTTTTGTACTGCTTTAAAAGCAAATGTTTGCTATCCTCCTGGAACACTGCAGCATTTGGTGAAGCTAAGAGCAGATCATCCATATATTGAATTAAACAGTTAGGCTCAAATTTAATAGCATATGTATCTTCCCTCAAAAAATTGTGAGAATAAAGTAGGACTGTCCATGAACCCATGGGGCAAAAAAGGCCAGATCCTCTTGAAACCTTTCCAGGTGGAGGCAAAAATATGCCTGGAATCCTTATGAATAGGTATAGAAATAATGAGGCACACAAGTCCACTACGGTAAAATATGTAGCTGTGCTAGGAATATTGGAGAGAATTGAATTTAGGTTTGAAATCATAAGATGTCTTTTTATAATATTGTTCACAGCCCTTAGGCCCTGGATGAATCTATATACAGGTTTTGCATCAGGGTCTAATTTTGGCTTTTTTAGTGGTAGGATGGGGGTATTATATTTAGATTTGCAGGAAACAATTATGACTTATTCAATTAACAAATTCATCACTGGAGTAATTCCCTCAATTGCTTCCTTTGAGAGAGGGTACTGAGGAATGGAAGAAGGTGGGTCGGATTTTGTCCTAATTTGAACAGGAACAGCTGATTTAAGTAGGCCAACGTCATAAAATGATGTGGCCCAGAAAAACTCAGGTATATCTGCTGGGATTTCAAAAGTGGGAGGTTCCTTCATCTCCTGACTGTCTGAAAGAAGTACAGGAAGCAAATTTAAGGATTCCTCAGACAATTCCAGTGATATAGAGCCATCTGAAAGCAAGTTATTATGTTTCTAAGCTTGCACAACAGATCTCTCCCCAGGAGATTTATAAGGGAACTAGGCATTAGAAAAAAAATGTTCTACTACTAGGGTTCATATAGACACCATCTGAGGGGAAAGCTTTGGGACCTTTGGGGTGGCTCTGATATCCCCATTACATTTAGTGAGCCAATGGAACTACAATCAGAATCAGGTGTAATCATTAATACAGATCTGGAGTCCCTGGTGTCCAAGAGATAATAATAATAAGTATTTCCAACTTTCAGGGTGTCCTGAGACCAGTTCATCACCTAGAACAGTGGCTAGCAATAACTGGTATGCAGACACCAGGGTCTGGGAAATTAAAGGTTGTACCCTCTGATTCCAGAGCCCTTCCCCTCTCCCCCATTAATAAAGGTCTTTGGTTAGTACCTTGGGCTCCTCTAGGCTAAGGGGCTGTCTCACCTTGAGTATAGCATTGACAAGCTCCACTTTGTATATATTGTTGTATTTTTTGGTATGAGTTATTGGTTGCCTGATTTGAATTTGGATGTGGAATGTTATTTCCATAATTGTCATTATTTTGAAAGTTGTAATTCCTTAAGTTATTATTTCTAATCGCTTGTTTATAGTTCCTACAGTCCATCATTATGTGACCCTTTTTTACACAGAAGTGTCATATAAGAGATTGATATTTTGACTCCTGCAAAGGGGCAATGGCCTCTGCTTGACTTTTATTCTCTTTTTCTTTTTTTTAAATCATGTCTTTCAGTTAAAGATTTTAGTTCTTTCTTTAATGCTTCTACTCCATCATTTGTCTCCACATTTTTCTGTTTATGACCTTTTGGTACATAAACTGTGATCCTCCTTAATTCCTCAAGGTCCATATTACGCCAGGTTGGGCAGTTTATATTAAAATAATCCTGGACCATTTTGCAGCAGTTATTTACAGACTCTCTTCTAATTTTCTTTACATCCCTCTCTTAAGTAAGGTCAAGTACTATGTATCTTCTTCCCAGCTCAATAAGTCTATTCCATAAACTGGGAGGGTGTTGTATCATCTGATTTCTTAAGACTCTCAAAGTTGGTCCATGTACCTGGCCTCTCATTGTC
Source organism: Monodelphis domestica (assembly GCF_027887165.1). Lineage (NCBI taxonomy): Eukaryota > Metazoa > Chordata > Mammalia > Didelphimorphia > Didelphidae > Monodelphis > Monodelphis domestica. The sequence continues at coordinate 235,730,495 of NC_077227.1, read as the reverse complement.
TTTAACAAGTCTTCTCTAGTATGGCATAGTTGTAAATATTCTCCTTCATCATTTATATCCCTCTTTGTGTCATGCTCCTGCCAATGAATCACATTCCTTCCCTGGGCTTTATTAACAATGGAAATAATTTTACTTTTCTCCCTTTCTGTCAAAAAAGCTTGGAGCAAGTTTTGTACATCCTGGTATGCAGGGTCATATGTATGAAATATACTATCCAGGGTCTTAATGACAACAATAGGCTCTTCATAAAAATAAGGGACATTTTGCTTGAATTTCTTAATATCTTATGGGGTAAAAGTAAAAGGTATATGGTGCCTTAAGATCTTCATGTCCCCATTCCTCTTTAAAGTGGGCACTTCACTTAAGGGGAAAAGACATTGGTTGTTCTTCTTGTCTTTCTGCTGAATGTCTGTGTTGATACAAAGAAAGTAAGGGGAGGGGTGGGGAGAGGTGGAGTGGGAGGAGCTGTGTTTGGGGGTGGGTAGGGATGAGAGCTGAGACAAAGGGCAGGAGAGGGTGGGACACTGGAAGAAGGGACAGGGGAGGGCAAGGTGTACAAGACAAGAGAGGAAAAATTCTGAGGTATAGGTAGAGAGGGATCTCCCTTTTGCATCTGGAGACCAGGCAATGATTTTTCAAAATTATCTAATTGAGTCTGCATTTCAAGCAGGGTAGCCATTTGGTATTTAGTATTGAGGTTAATAAAAAGAAAACCTCCTAGGGTTATCAAAAGAAAGAGCCAATCTGAACTCTTAAGGTTTTCCAATTGTAGAAAAACTGTTGGGGACAAAAGACATTTTGTTAAAGTAGCAAACATTGTTTGCAACATTGTGTCTCCTCAGTTGTTGCTAAATAGCAAAACAAAAACAAAAAACAAAAAACAAAAAACAGGAGACACCCCCCTTCCCAGGGCCTGCTAAATTGGCAGGTATAACAACCCCCAGGCAGAAGACTAGGGATGGGGCTGGGAAGGAAACTTAAGGTTTAAATAGCTTGTGGGGGTGGGGGATTTGATGGAAAAAAAATCCCACATGAATGGGAGGATGGATTGATTGACTCTGGCCAGAACCATGGTCAGTTGTAATGGGCACTCAGCTAGGGGGACTAGCACAGCCACTATAGGGCAGTACAAAAGTCACAATGCTAGGGTGTGGGAAAATGATGTATACTTTACCTTTTGCTCACTGAGGAGCTTGGTGCAGGCAGAACCAGCTCTGGGGAACCATTAACCAGGAATCAGGGATATCTCGGCTGGCCACATTCGTGCTCAGCACCAGGGCCAGGTGGGAAAGAGGAAGTTTGGGGAGCCAACAAGTAGAGAGGATTAGCCTGGGAAGGGGGGAAATACAGGGAGAGAGAGTGAGGAAGAGAGAGGCAATAGTAATGCAGCCTGGATCTGCATGGGGTGGAGAAAAAGGGAAAGGAGGTGAAGGTGGTCTGGAACAAGAGAAAAGCAAGAGGGTGTAGTAGGTGGGGGGGGGAAAGTTAAGGGAAAAAGATAGAGAGCACAGGGGAGTTCCAGATCTGGGAGCTGCCAAGGACAGGCAGTAGATGAGTTGGGAAGGTAATGGTAGCAGGGAGGAAGAAATAAGCCAGAGGAAGGAAGAAAAGGAAAATGGCTCTAGCATGGCTTTGAGAAGAGTTCGAATCAGAGGGGGGGGAATGAAGAGGTCAGCTGGAGGAGCTATGCTTGAGGAGGGAAGAATAGAGTGGGGTAAGAGGTCAGCCAGAGAAGCTGGCAGGAAGGCAGCTCTGAGAAGAGCTTGCAGTAGGGAGGAGGAGGTCAGTCAAAGAAGCTGAACTGAAGGAGGGAAAGGTGGGGTGGGGTGAAAGGAAGAGGTCATCTGGAGAAGCTGGACTGGAGGAAGATAGGGAAAAAGATCTCAGTGGTGGTCTCAGAGGGGGATCTGAAGTCAAGGGGGAGCAAGAGGGAGAGGAGAAGAGAGGAGGAAGGGGAAGGAGGAAAGAGGAGGGGAAGAGGGACAAAGAGTAGGAGGTGGAGTGGAAGCCAGAGCAGTAGTGGGAAAGGACAGCTGATGTTTAGGGTTGGCTCAGAGAAAGGAGAGGGGGTTTGAAGATTTTCCCCCTTCTGCCTTCCCTCCTTAGCTAAAGCTTCTCTCCCCAATTCTCTCTTGTCTCTCGTTCCCCCTCCACTACTTGAGTCCAAAGGGTCTCCCCTTGATCTGTTCACTCACACACAGCTTGGGGAAAAGATAACTTTTAATGTCAACTCAATCAGGTAATACAAAAGGAATAACAGGCAGGGAAGAATGGGAAAGGAATGTGGGAAAAGGGGGTCTCTATATAAACCCTTTCCCCCCCTCCTCAAGTTTGGGGGAACTTAGGCTTTGGCAGTCTGAGCCCCGTGAGAGAAAATCAGGTTGACTCACCCTGGCTTTGGCCCCTTGACCACAGTTCAGACTCAGGGCAACAGGAGCTGAGGTAAAGTCTGCTCAGGTTTCTCTTTAAAAAATCCCTTCAATTGGTAAGTGCTGGGGGGCGGGGGATTCCCAGTCACCAGCAGGAAAAGTGGGTAACCCTCAGGAGAAAGTCTTTTTTTCCACCCTCTCCCTTCGGCTTCTCAAGACTGAGAGCCACCAACTCCTCTAGCAGCCAGAGTCTTCTCCTCCTCAAGATTCCAATCTCTTGGGGCCCCTCCCCCATCAAGGTGATCAATTTCACACTCTTTAGCCCGGCACTTTTTCTTTAGTGCCAATCTCTGTCACAAATCCTCCAATTCCTGTTGTTTGCATGGTGCCACCCTAGCCCAAGCCAGTTACTTAGCTTCTATGTCTATTCTAACCTATGTTACTTATTGTTCCCATATAATCTCTTCCTTCCCAAAATAATAAATCTTATCCTAATCTGTCTATTTCTTCATCTAAATCCCTATCTTACGCTAAGACCAAGTTGTGGGAAAAGGGTAAGGATTATGTACCAACAAAATTTTTACAAAACAACAATTTCTTAATACAAAGGTCATTCCTATTTGCAATCAAAATAAAATTGAACTCTTAAGTATAATTGAACTATCCTATGCCTTATGTAATACTAATTCCAATGTAAAAATTCATAACAATTATATGTATATATATGTATATAAATATACATATATATTAACTTCTATCCAAATGAAATCCATTTTATTCTGTCCCCATGTGTAAAATGGAGATCTGAACCCCAGACTTCAATCCCCAGAAGTCCTTGTTCTAGTTCCCAAGATGCCCTCTCATCTCACTGAGATCTCCACCTACATGAGATTAAAATTTCTATTTAAACTGGCTGTAAAGCCTACTGATCTCATTCTTCCTGCTTCCACTTCCAAAGACTCTCTCTCTTGGCTTCCACATCTGGGCACACAGGGCTCTACCAGGCAGGATGTAGAGTGAGTGATTGTGAATGGGCTCTCTGGGCCTAGACACATGCTTTCTTATTTTGTATTTTCTTTAATTCTTAATTTTTAATAAACTTCATAAAATATAATACTTCTAGCAGAGAAACTAATTTTAACTGCTAAAGTTTTGGCTAACCACTTCAGAAAAACAAAATACCCTCTGTCTTCTGATCTTTTGTCTACTGTAACTAAGTTCAGCCTTTAATAGCTAGTGCCTAGTTTGTTTGTTTTTCCTAAGCCACGTTTCTCCAAGATGCCTTTTTAGAAAACTGTCTTGATCAGCTCTGACCTGCAGCCATCCACTTCAGACTTTCTTGATTCAATATTGCTCAGCTCACCTGCCCGCCCTTTGTGCCCGGCTGGCTCAGCTCCTATTCCCAGCATCCGGACCTGTTTGACCCAGATCTTGATCACCCAGGTGACCCGCCCGACAGCCCAGCAAACTCTAGCCTCAGAGCAGACTGCTCATCACCCCAGGCCCAGGACTCTTTCTATCATCCAGTAAAAATGGGGGTAATTTTCCCTTAGGCTACGATTAGCCTCCACATGGACTGGGGGCAGGGGATCACAGGAGGGGAGAAAGAAAGGGAAAGAAGGAAGAGACTTTTCCAAACTGAAACTTAAAAGCATGGATACTTTAAGAGGATATCTTTTGAGTGCACTGATTCTGTTACTTCAGGGGAAAATTTCAGCTTCCTGCAATTCTTTAGCCAACTTTGGGGAGGCAGCTCAGAGGCTCAATGAATTGAGAGCCAGGCTAGAGCCTTGAGGTCCTTGGTTGAAATCAGGTCATTTAACCCCCATTGAATACCCATTACCAATTTTCTGCCTTCTGACAATAGGCATCTAAATGCATAAAAAACCAAGGAACTTTAAAGAGACTGAAGGTTATATTTTTAAGGCATTTCAGACTCTGTGTTTTATTTTTTTAAAAATTTCTGTATTTTATTGCAATTTGCTGATTGCTTTAAGATTTAACTTTATAATTTAAGTTCTGTTACACTGGATCATTTTAATGTACTGTGTATTAACTACTGTTAAATTCTGTTGCTTTTCCCCTATAACTATACTGAACAAACACTGAGTAAGCCCATATAAAAAACAGCTTTTCTCTTTTTAACTTTGTAAATTGTCACATAGAGAATAGATGAACTCCATCAGAAAAGTGCTACAACAACCTTTGGAAAATTTAGAGAGCTAATTATCTCAAATTGATTTTAAGGGTTCTTTAGACATGATTTTTAGAATTTTTCTTAACAATCTCTGGTCATTTTTGCCGGCCCCTAACACGAGGTAAGGCCCATTCTAGTAGCTGAAATAAAATACAAATTTAACCCCCAACTCCCACATTTCTAAAAATGTGAATGGAAGTTGGGCAGTTAATCCCAGGGCATGTACCCCTATAAGCCTCCAAAAAAAGGAGCATCTCTCATTTATAACTCTTCAGCTCACTACTTAACTTCCACCAGAATGATATCTAGAATCCTTGATGTTCAAAACCCAAAATAAGTTTTATTTTGTTTAAAAATATGTTTACCAAGGTTGAAAGATTTGCTATGTTTGTAAAAATTGTGACATATATCCATCAGTTCATAGGCTTTTTAAAAAATGTCATACAGCAACTCATATATGAAATATGATAGTGTGCTTGTTTGCTATTGTAATTAATTGGGCTATTGAGAATTTTGGGGATACTGATATCTATACATTTATGCTAATGTTCTTTATAAAAAAACTGTTACCTTGTGAAATTCACAGTGGATCGTGGCCAGATATGAAGAAGAAATGGTTATCATTTTGGTGATGTAAAGATTAAAATTTAGAGGAGATGGCATTTTTTCAAACGATCAAATGGAGGTTGGAAAAAATAGACTTGAATACAGGACTACAATCCCCACGAGCCTTTGCTCCACTTTCCCAGAATGCCTTGTAATCTCACCTGGGCCGAGATGGAGAAGGTATTTAAGCTGATTCAAAGGCTTTTGAGGGCTCTCTCGGGCTCTTGGACTTCCGTTTTTGGGGCAGGCCTGGTTTTTTTCATAATGTAGGTGAGGTTGTGTCTAGGCCTCTCTATGGCCTGGACACGTGTCTCTTATTCTGTATTTTCTTTAATCCTTAATCTTCAATAAACCTCTAAAAATATAATACTCCTTGCAGAGAGAAACTAATTTCTACCTGCCTCAGATGCCTCAGTCTCCCCTTATATTCCTAATTTTAATCTTTACAGTGAGAAACCTTGATTTCTATATTTTCTTAGCTGACAATGTGTCAATGATTATAAGCTACATTTTTAAATCTTAAAACTATTTTATTATATTTTTCTTGCATGTGCAATATACTATTTCAGCTTTTTTAATTTTTTATTTCCTTTTTATATTTGAACACATGTCACCAGTATTATAGTTTTCTTTAACTTTTTGATTTTGCAGTAATATAAGGTTAAAATACATTTGTTATAATGTCAATGCATGCCCCAAAAAGCTTGAGACTATAAAAATGATGCCACTAATTGTTTTAAAAAAAAATCTATGGGACTTTACTTAATGATTCTGTCTGATTCCAGGACAAGATATACACAAAAGAGCCATTGCATAGGGCCAAAGATAAACCAATCCAGGAAGGACTGATGCACTTCCAAGCCAATACAAAGGACTTGAACCTAGTGTGAAGACTCAAGGTTGCTATGTTTAACATACGTTATGGCATAGGCCTTCCTTGTATCCACACTCAATCTTTGTAAAAATACTTACAGACAAGTACCCCAAACTTGGCTACTACTTGCCTCCTATAATCTGGTCCCTTTTCTGTCTTTCATAGTGTGGCAACTTTCTGTAGTCCTGGCTACTGACTGGGTAAATTCTTACTTGGTTAGATCATTTTAATTGGGCCCTGATTCAAGGACCTGTTATAGATTTACTTTTCCTTTACTGGGAATTTTGACACATACAACTTTGATAGTCTATATTTTCATCCAGTAATTTTCTTTTTTATTTGAATTTTTCTGATGTCTTTTTAATTTCTCTTGTCAAATTGATTCATATACCTCATAAGTCAACCATGCATCCCTAAGTGATCCTGTGTTTTTTGATTAACCCTTTAATGGGGAAATGTAAAAATATTATTATTTTAAATTGCAAAGCTTAAATTCCTTTTAAGAAGAATTTTAGGTAAAGAAACAATGCTACCTCTCTAAATCCAGAAACTGGACTGTTTAGAGAAGACACCATGAAGAAGCCTCCAGACCACAAGACGCACAAGAAGATCAAAAATGAACTTTGGGTGTGGTTGATTGAACATTTATTTGTATCTATACTTTCATGCCAAAGGGGACTGCCCCCTAACTGGCTTTTTGTCAATGCATCTAGCAATTATTATTTTTTCCCCTCTTATCCTCAAATTATTATAACCCTTAAGTTGATTATATTTTCATGATCCTTTGGGGAAAATCTTTTTCCCAAACACTCAAATGGAGAAATGTAAAAATGGAGCTTTGAACCCCAGACTTCAATCCCCAGAAGTCCTTGTTCAAGTTCCCAAGATGCCCTCTAATTTCACTGAGATCCCCACCTGGGCAAGATCAAAATTTCTATTTAAACTGGCTGTAAAGCCTACTGATCTCACTCTTCCTGCTTCTGCTTCCAAAGATTCTCTCTCTTGTCTTCCACATCTGGGCATAGATGGCTCTACCAGGCAGTATGTAGAGTGAGTGATTTAGAATGGGCTCTCTGGGCCTAGACATGCTTTCTTATTTTGTATTTTCTTTAATTCTTAATCTTTAATAAACCTCATAAAATATAATACTTCTAGCAGAGAAACCAATTTTAACTGCTATACATGTTACCTCTCTAGTTATAACATTCCCTTCTCACCCTAATCTACTCTGTCTGTTGTCCTAATCTGTCCCTGTCTGTTAATGGTTGGTACTTTAACTCTCTCCTTTCTACCTATATTAGTGGATTAGATCGTTATTATGCTATCTATGTACATGTCTGGGTTGTGTAATTTACATATGTTACATGTTATATATATATATATGTATATATATATATATATATATATATATATATATATATATATATATACACCCTGATAATAGAGATTTATTTACAGATATACAATTTATGGGTTGTCCTTATTTACAGCACAGCCCCTAATGTCAGTGTGAAAGTTGTTCATGTTCTAGATATGTCATGGTGGATGCATATTTATTTCAATGTGCATGTGAATGTACTTCCCTATATGTGAAGTTAATGTGATCGGTGATTAATCTTACATGACCCATTTTCCTTAAGTTCATTCCCCATAATATCTTTGATTCAAAGTTCTTTCCAGTTTTCAGTGTGTCTTTCATCCTTTGGTGTTACTTGAAGCTTGTCACCAGTCCCGTACCTTCTCCTTTATAGGATACATATTTTTCTTACATCTCACCTTGAAAGACGATCTCAGGTATCCAGAACTATAGGATCATGCATGTGTGTAAGATTAGCATGTGCTTGTGTGTAAAAGTGGGCATATTGATGCATGTGAGTGAAACTTCATACCAGGTGTTTGTGCCATCTTCATGTGTGCAAGTGAGATTGTTTTTTATGTAATGAATGTAGGTATGTTTCTTAATGTGTGACAGTACGGCGATTATTATATTTCTTTGTGGTTGATTGTAGAGGTTAATGATATTTTAGTCTAGTCTTGAGATGGAGATTTTTTTATAAGTTTACTAATTCTAAGGGATTCTAAATCCACCCAAATAAACTCCCATGTTCCACTCTCCTGTGTTTGTTTCACAGGCTACGCTAATCCTCCCTGATCTAACTAACGCAAATTTATATTATCTGTCTTGGGCATTATTCTATTTCAGTTTCACTGTCTCTGCTTAGTATCTCTTTTTCTTCTTGTTTGATTTTGTTGGATTCATGGGCTCTACATTTATTTATCAAGGGCTATTCTTGGGGTATCTGTGTTTAAATGGATTCTTGGGCTTCCATCAAGTTGTCTTTTGGCATGTTATCATGGGCGTAGTGATGTTTAACATGAGATGCATGAAACCAAGGATCCTTTCCTATTGCTTTGATCGATGTAGGAGTGATGAGAACTACATCATATGGGCCAATCCATCTAGGCTCCGTGGGTTTGTTTTTGGTAAAGTTTTTCACATACATTCCAGGTTTTGTGTGGTAAATGCTTTGTGAACCTTTGTGTGTAAAACTCCAGACCCATCAGTTAGCCTTGCTATGTCATGAAGAGGCATAATTTTGCCAGCCCCTGGGATATCTGATGTTGTGTTGTTGTCTTGCTTGCTAACTGCTTTAGAATTGTCAGATTCAGTGTCCTCAACTGTTGAACCCTTAGCCCTATGTGTATCATTGCCTAGTTTGTCTGTGTTATTAACTTCTTCCTTTTTTATGTCTTCAGTCCCCATCTCACCATCTTTATCAGTATTCTTACTGGCTAGGTATTCAATGCAGATCTTCTTAACTAAATCTGCAAGATTGTTGTCAAGGATTAAGATCTGGGCTTGTTTTTTGGGTAAAATCATTCTTAATATGGTTTTCACATAGGCCAAAATTTGAATTGTTGCCATTAGAATAACATACACCTGGGTCACTGCTTGCCACATCACAGAGTTGGTAAAAGGAATTATTGTTACAAAGGGGGTGGTATTTGTAATTAATCAATTGTGTCCATTACTACTGATGTCACCAAATTATAAATTAAGAAGTAGGTCCAGTATATGTCAAGCATCATGATGATAAAAGCCCAAATTACCAATTGCCACATCTTGTCTCTCTTTTCAATTTAAAGCTTCACTTGAACCCCCCAAAATGATTACCCTTGTTCAGAGGTTCCAACTGTCAACCCCCTTTCAGTTGGTCAAGATGAATTATGTCTTTAAAACTAGGGTGCCCAAACTGTACTAGTAGGGAATCAGGAACCAAAGTTTTGACAGGTAATTGAGAAAGAGGAAACAGATAAAGAGTAACACCAATTCTCCCTTCCCCAGGCAGAGCTGTCTGGAAAATGGAGTCAGATCTGACTAGAGCTGAAAGGTAAGAGAAAATTCCTCTTCAATCTCTTTCTTCTTTAGTTGATTGTATCTATGATTCCCCTTTTAGTACATTTAAGATGTCTGAGTTCTCAGTAAGTTGAAAGTAGCTATTTATTAGATAAGAGGTTGGGTATAATAAATTAGGAAAGAGGAAATAGGAAGTCCCTGAGCTAACTTCCTCCTATAGTTTTCTTCAGAGGTTTGAGGCTCAAGTCTGGGGACTAAGTCCCAGATGATCTTAATATATTTGAATGTTCAAGATGATGGTATTTCTTGGCACAGAGATATAGCTTTGAAGAAGTCTTCTGAAGAATAGGCTATTGCCTTCCAAAGGGAAACAAGTCTCTATCCAACCACTGTAACACAGATGAATAGTCTGGATCTTTTTCTGCTCAACAAGGGATTTGAAGCTAAGTATGCTCAGTGAGGATTTTGCTCCTTCTCTCTTCCATTCAAAAAGGGAAACACCCCCCTATCTCTAATGGTTCCACTCCTTTCCTTAGCTGGATGTTCCATTCCCATCCCCCATTGGCAGCCAGAGTTCTAGCTCATTTTTTTTTATGAAATAACTTTATAAAACCAGTTCTTGCATTTGATTCTGCATTTCTCTTTTCCACAATGACTACTCTGAAAACCTGAGTCACCAAAGCCCATTACTTGGAAAAGGGTAAAAAGAACAGTTCACATGGCAGCGTAATCCTTGGAGGTGGCAAGCCTCCCTAAGACTGATCAATCTAAAACTAAGCCACTTCTCAAGAAAAAATTACCCAATTTTATGTTAATAAGTAATAACCCTGACCCTTTGTATTAATCCCAGCCCAACTATTACTATTTTTAATCCTAGGTTTCTCAAACAGCTTAGATTCTGTTAGGACACAGGGGAGCCTCATGGGTGCAGGTAGAGATCCATAGAAAAGTATAAGAGGAGGTATAGGAGTTAAAGGAGAGGGACATTAAAGAGTTCTAGGAAAATTTAAGGAGGAAGAAAACAAGTATTCTTGTGTAACTTAATGGTCTATAACAAAAAATAGATATTATGATATTTGATAGAATTCTTCTTAGGTCATTATTCTGTTTTCAGCCATGCTGGTGGTAGAAAAGATAGATTACCAGGCCTGGAGCCCAAAAGATTCATCTTCCTTTGTTCAAATCTGGCCTCAGATACATATTAGCTGTGTGACACTGGCTAAGTCCCTTAATCATGTTTGCCTCAGTTTCCTCGTCTGTAAAGTGAGCTAATGAAGAAAATTGGAAACCTCTCCAGTATCTTGGCAGGAAAACCACAAATGGGATCACAAAGAATTAGACAGGACTGAAAAACAACTAAACAACACCATTTACTGCCAGTGTTATAAATATATTATTTTTAAAATCACAGGAATCACAGGAATGTAGAATATTTCCTCTTAAACAGGCTACATATCTAGAACAAAGTAACCTGCCAGACAGCCTATTTCTGATTCCTTTAAAACAACACGGAGCTTTCCTCTCCAAGAAAGGACAATTCTTGATACCAATTTAAATTCTGATTCTCAGTAAGCCTTGAAAGTTGTCAGTAGTTCTGATGACTTTTAGAAAAATGTCACAAATTTGAACAAAATAGTATCTAAATTAGTGAAAAGGTCTTATTTATGTGTGTTTACACAGATAAAGGTAAAGTGTGTTGAATTGTTCACATTCACCTTAATTGCTAATGAAGTGTTTCCAAGTAAAAGTTCAGTTAATTTTGCCTTCATGAATAATCACACACATCCCTCTGATTAGCAGCATCCATTTATATACCTAGTTATTGTGGGTAAATAAAATGAACAAATGAACAAACATTTACCAAGTACCTACTCCTCATACATCACAGGGCTAAGTTGTATTATATAAAAGGCATTGGACTGTGGCATAGCTCATAGAGCTCCAGGTCTGGAAACAGGAGGTCCTGGGTTCACATCCAGCCTCAGACACTTCACTCTTCCTAGCCTTGTGATAACAACTGACTTCCCCAGTTGTCTAGACCTTATTGCTCTTCTAACTTGGACCTGATAGTTAGTATCAATTCTAAAACAGATGGTTAAAAAAAAGAAAAGCACATATGTTGGGGCTGCTAAGCAGCACAGTACATAGAGTGCCAGGTCTGGAGTCAGGAGGAGTGGGTTCAAATCTGGCCTCAGATATATGCTATCCATGTGACCCTGGACAAGCAACTAAACCCCAATTGCCTAGTCTTTACCTTATAATATTGATACTAAATCAGAAGCTATGGGTTAAATATATATATGTTTCACTCTTTAAGTATAAAATGATTGAAGAATTAAAGAGTTATTAAATTGTAGTCAGACTTTCTTATCATTGGAAATTTTACTTCAAATGAAAGCTTATTAGAGGAAGGGGGAGAGGGAGAAACTTGTTAGAGGTATTATGGGATGAATGAACAAATGAAAAATTTATTCCACAATTTCATTTTGTGTGATAAAACAAGGCACAATTCTTCCCCTCTTTCTGCAAACAAAAATGTTAAGCAATTCTTCTAGGGTATTAAAAAAACTGATAAGAAAGAGCTGACTAAACCAACAAAAGGAAAATAATTACATAATGAAGGTCCAAAATTATCCATTCATTTTTTTATTATTGATTGGAGAAAGTTTAGGAGGTAGTTTATTAATAAGGCATTTTAGAAATGGTCCCACCTTTGCTTCCATTACCATTTTTTAAATGGTCATATACAATGTAAGGATGAAAATGCTAGAGTAATTTAAAAAACACTGCCCTTGAGGCTCCCTTGGGCATTGCATAAAATTACCTGGAAGAAACAAAGACTCTCTGATTAAGACATTATTTTTCTTCACCATGACATGTGTTGCATGTGAGTATGGTAAATAATAGTTAATAAATCTTTAAAGTCCTTTTTACTAGTTACTACAGCATAACTAATTGCAAACCAGACAGAAGAACTCAATTCCCTCAACATTGGAACAAAATCTTTGTGAGATCTGAAGGGTAAAAGTGCTAAGAAACAGAAGCAATATGACACTCTGAAATTAAAGGGGAAATATGAAATTTAAAAATTAGAATATGTTTTAAAAATCAATAAGATATGCAATAGTGTCAAGTGTGAAAATACAAATTCCTTCAATATTTTCCTGTCTAAAAAATCCCAAAGGAATTGACTGAATCCAAACTCAAAATAAGTGTGGAGAGAGGAATTATTATTTGAGAGATTCAGGAATTCTAACTTTTAAGCATCAACATAAAAGTTATCAAACTGGCCAGCCTCGTAGCCTCGTGTTCCAATTGCTGCCCAACCATTCTTGGGAAATGGCCTCATTAAAGTGGTCCAGATATGTGTACTATTTAGCATGCCATAAGCAGAAGTTTCCTGTCAAAAAAAAAAAGAAAAGAAAAGAAAAAATAATGTTATTATATATTTATAAATTGTTTTCCCTTATTAGTATGTAAAAATATTAGTACCCAGCCTAAATAGTTCAACAGCATATACTTATCACTGAATTTCTAAATAACAAAATTATAATTTAACAAAGTTTAGGTTGAAGGCAAAAAAGAAAAGAAAAAAGGGTTTTAGATAACATTTTTCATTTACCTCTATGTGTCTGGCATATAGAGATGCTTAATAAATCCTGATTGATCGATCTCTCTCTCTCTCTCTCTCTCTCTCTCTCTCTCTCTCTCTCTCACACACACACACACACAAACACACACACACACAGTATTTGGGTGAAAGAACTACCTGAATCTTGTAACAATTTTAAAAATATAAATGATAGTTAAAACTAGAGTCAAATTTTGCAAGGAATTATAATGCTCTCCATATACATAGTAAATTAAGAAAAACACTCAAAATAAATTCAAATCAATTCATAATTTCATGTTATATGTTAACTTATTTTTATATATCCTTTGGCATTTATAATTAACATATAAATAGCTTCAAGTCACTGTGGACAATTCCATTTCCATTTAAAGGACCAATGGCACATCTGTTAGCTATTAACTAGCTTTTTTAAAAAATATATATTTTTAAACCCTTATCTTCCATCTTAGAATTAATACTATGCATTGGTTCTAATGCAGAAGAGTGATAAGGGCTAGGCAATGGGCATTAAGTAATAAGGTCACACAGCTAAGAAGTGTCTGAGGCCATATTTGAACCTAGGACCTCCCATCTATAGGTCTGGCTCTCAATCCATTGAGTCACCCAGCTACTCATTACTAATTAGCCTTTTATCACCAAAAACAATTTAAGACTAACTACCATTTAATGTGGGCAGGTACATCAAGAAATGAATAGAGTGCTGTTCCTGAAGTCTGGAAGATTCATTTTCCTTGGTCCAAATCTGTTCTAACACACTTACTAGCTGTGATCTGGACAAGTCATTTTAACTCTGTTTGCCTCAGTTTCCTCATATATACAATTGGCTGGAGAAGGAAATGGCAAATCACCCCAGTATCATTGCCAAAAAACCCTAACGGTGGTCATAAAAAGTGGGACAAAACTGAAAACAATAAATGTGGTAAAAGATCCTAGAGGAGGGCCATTAATCCAAATATTGAGTTGAGAATAGAAAAGTGTATAAATGGAGATTTTGAATGCTAGACTTCATTCCCCAGAAGTCCTTGGTATTTCCCAGAATTCCCTATAATCTCTCCTGAGTCTCCAAGTTGGCAAGATCACAATTGGTATTTAACTGGCAGTAAAGCCTCCCATGCTCTCTCTTCCTTTGCAATGATGCAGCAAGTATGGTGGTAAGATAGGGATGGTTGAAATGGCTAACCAGTCATGGTCATAAGATTTTTGTTTTGTATCCTCTTTATTCCTTGATTTCTAATGATCCTTAATAAACCACCATAAAATTCAATTCTGATTTGAGTGCTTCATTGGGATTTAGAAATTAAATCCCTGGCGACCAACTAAATTTATATTCAGTCTCAACCCTAAATTTACCCTTAACAAAAAAAAAAGAAAGGCATAATCAATTAACCTCATAGAATATAGAAATTTTGTTAGGAGAGATCTTCTGAACTCATCCCTCCCATAATACCTCTAACAAGCTTCTCCCCCTCCCCTTCATCTAATAAGCTTTCATTTGAAGTCAAATTTCCAATGATAAGAAAGTCATTCACTTCCTCAAGGACCAAAATGGCCCATTCCAACTTACGTTCTAATACGACATTGTCCCTTACCCTGGGTAAAAATGTTTCTTTAAACACTATCCACATTTAGAAGAAAAACTGTGGGAGCAGAAACACCAAAGTAAAACAATTACTTGATTACATGGGTCGAGGGGATATGGCTGGGGAGGTAGACTCTAAATGAACATCTCAGTGCAAACACCAACAATATGGAAATAGGTTCTGATCAAGGACACATGTAATACCCTGTGGAATTGTGTGTCGGCTATGGGAAGGGGTGGGGGGAGGGGAGGAAGGGAAAGAATATGATTCTTGTAACCATGGAATAATGTTCTCAATTGACTAAATACAAAGAAATATCTTTCAAAAAAAACATGAAGAAGTCAGAAAAACCTGAAAGACTCATATGAACTAATGCAAAGTTAATATAGCAGAATTAGGAGAACAATAGTTATAGTGAAAGAAATCTTCCCCTTCCTTCCATTCCTCCACCTTCACAACCTCCGAAGCCTCAATTCTAGTAGAGAGGAGTCCCTCTTTCAATCCCTTGTCACCCATCTCTGTTTCTATTTTATTTGAAAGCAACTCTTTGCTGAGGTCATTTCTAATATGCTTAAGGCTCAAGAGCCAAAGTTTCTCCTCACTTCTCACTTTTTAAAGAGACAAAAAAAGCAAGATGGATTTTTCGGGTGAAGTTTTTAGACTGATAAAACACAAGAAGAATTATTTTTTAACACATTATTAGATTAGTTATCAGGATCCTGAATTTATATTTAATGTTTATTTTATGTGTCTTTATGTGTGTCTCATTATAGGTCTTATCTAAGTATCTTCCTAATTGGGCATTCACAAAATATGCCTCTGAGTCCTCCACGGAGGGAGGTAATTAATTCTGACCTCTAAACTTGACAGAGTGTTTTTTTTCTTTTTTCCTTGTCTTGGAAGAGCCCTCAGAGAAAAGGAAAAAGATTAGTGTGGAACACACATAGGGAAATTTTGTCCCATAATTTGACTATTCACTTGGTTTTAATATTAAAGATTTATATATGTAACTTTGGAAAATTGCTAATGAGTCTGACAATGTACTATGATACAGTGTAATTTTATGGTGTTAATTACGGATAAGTTAAAGGTGATATGTTAGCTAAATTTAATTCTGCACTATACCGGTAGCTAGGGAATTGTTTATTATCATTAGGACTGATAAGGTATAATGATTTCAGTAAATTTGAGAACTATTTGAATGTAATTAATAGCCAGCTTGACCCTAAGAGGGAATTTTTATTTTATAAAGGCAAAAAGCTATACTGGCTATTTAGTAAACATCAGATCTATACCTATAAAATTCAGTCAAGAAAAGGTTGCAGTGTATTGTGGAGAACTTTCTCTAAGATTTAAATTTTGGATTTTAAATAAAATGTTCTTTTATTACAAGTACTGCTAAAAATAGTAATAAGTGATTACATGTAAGCATTAGCATTTTAGGAGCTTAAATTTGGTAGAATGTAATACTGGGTGAACACAAAATTTGTATGAATTTGTACTGTGAAGAAAATTAAATTTTTATGCAAATTGTGTTAGTGTATAATGCAATTTTCAAAGGAAATTTGACCAGTCCAGAAATCAAATAGGGCTCGGTATTAGGTTATTAAATATAGGTAAATAATTGTAGTCACCTCTCCTCTATTTATAGTAAAGAGGAGGAGCCAGATGAGGTGAGAGAAATAGTAAATGGAAAAAGGTATGAAGAATGGTGGTTCAGAATATGAAAGAAATATTTAATCAGTTATGAAGAAATGTTTTGAGTTATAAAGAGGCAAGACTAGAGGTTTTATTCTGCCTTGACCAGATGTCTGAAAGGTAAATTGGAATATTAAGAAAACATTGTTAAAGGACTTAAATCAAATTAAATTTGGGAATTGTGAAGTTTTTAATTACTTTCCATTGGGAGTGATTTATTATTTAGGCTTAAAAACATGCAAATTTTATAAGTATTATAACTTAAAATATTAAAAAGGAATGAAAGAGACTTCTCTCCTCAGCAATATACTAGAAGTGAAGCCAAGTGTTGAGATAAAACTTCTGCAACCTTAGAACCTTTTGCAAAAATAATTTAACCCCTTCCTCACATACAGGGAGAAGAAAGTGCATACAATTATTTTACATTGATATTAAGGGACTAATACAGCAGAACATTTTAAACAGGTAAAGGTTATCAGCTATCTTATCTAAACTTTTGAGATATAACTTGAAAGCCCTGAAATATTAGTTGACAACTGGAATACATTTTGATCTGGAGTAAGATATATTACAACTAAGGCTAAACAGTAAGAGGAATTTTAAGAAAATGGTATATAAATGTAGAAGGCCCAGAATTTTAGAAGTTTATTTGTCAGCATATCTAAATGCTATACTTTCTATATACTATTGTTAAGTAAAAAATATGAGTTTTCCTAAAAACAGTCAGGAAAAGAAGGGTTTTTTACTTAAAACTGCACAATGCACTGCTCATTCACCTTGGCTATGTAAATCAATCTGTGAAACTGCAGAGTCTAAACTATGAATTCAGAATTATAGAAAAGTTCAGGTTAAAGAACATGCTTCCTTTATAGTCATAACAATTGATATGTTAGAGTTAGTTAAACTAAACTAATAATGAAATGATTTATGAATCATTGGATTAATTGTTTAAGATACTAATGTGAATATATCAGAAACGAAAGCTTTATGGTTCAGATGGTTAGGATAAATTTTGGGGGGAAATATCTAGATTGCTTTTTTTTTATACATCAACATGTCAGTCTTTCCTGTAAACACTTCCATGTGAACCATAATACACTCATTATATAAATTAAGGATTACCTACTGAAAAGTTAAGTATATTAACCCCTCAAAGGAAATTGTTTGTTAAGCAGGAATTGATAGAAAGCAAACTTAATGACTCACTCAGAGCCCCTGTTCCCCCTCCCTTCTTTCTTCTCACAGCAGGGGTTAAGTAAACAAAGGAGCTGAAAAGCAGAAGCAGTTTTTTTTTTAAATTACAAATAATTTCACTGGTTATTGTAAAAAGGATTCCATTATCCACCTTTATGTATGGGAATCCACATGTATTCTTGAAAACAAAATTCCTATGATTTTAAAATATTACTCTTGAAGATTTTATTATTTTTTTAGAGTATACCTGTCCCGTCACACCCCTCTCTTCTCCTCCTGCAATGAGGAGGATTCTTAGAAAGCACTAAAAAATATTATCATAAGTAGGGTCATACTAACTTTAAATAGACTTTAAGATAGGATAGGATAGTTTTTCATCACTACAGTGATGTGTACATAAATAAAGCTTCTATGCAGCAAAGTTTGTGAGAGAAGCTTACACTTATATGAGGTAAATATTTTAGCAATTGCTAGGTTATGTGAACAGGCAAGCAGCTTGTTTTAAAATAATAATGATTGGAGTTGGAGTATTATTGATTATGGGTAAAAATTTTTGTCCTTTAAAGAGAAAGTAACCACATCTGTTATGCTTTGCTTTTGTTGGTATTTGCTGCTTAGTCTGTGCATGTATATTTCAAAAGGAGATCTTTTCTCCTGCATTTCTGAGATTCTGATTGACCTACAATTAAATTTCACAAGTATAAATTAGCTATTTACAAGGGAAATATCTAAATTTTTAGGTTAAAGGTTAGGAACTCAGGAATTTTTATATCTCCTGACAGAAGAATTTATTTTACAATATGTAAGTTTTGCAAATATTTTTTTTTCTTAATGGAAGGACATATTCAGAGATTTCTGCAAGCAACCTGGACCACATAGTCCAGAGAGTCCAGACAAACAAGATCCATGAAGATTCAGATAAAGTTTCATCAATTTATTAATTGCTATTTGGAATAGATGTGTAATCATTTATGTAACACTTTTTTTTATTAACTAATCTGATAAAATATTATAGAGTACATCAAACTACTTACTTATCTTTGAGTATTAGCACATGACATAATCACAGTTTTTCAGTTACAATTTAAACTAAAGAACAAGTCAGATCTATTGTTAAATCCTGCTTTTCATTTTTACCCACAATACCTAGTCCATCTCCTATTTCCATTAACCCCAAGGGCCTCCTTCCTAACCATCTATTGAGGGAGATCTAAAATGAAAATTGCCTTGAGAAATTCGGCCAGGAAAAATGCCAAGCCCCGCCACAGACAGATAAGCTTCAGCCCTTGCGCTGGGACCTGTCCAAGGTCCCTGATAAACTTCAGCACGGAGACCCCAGGTGCAAAAAGCAACTTTCCAACAAAGGTTATTCATGAAAAGTATTTAAACCCCAGCCTGTCAGAAGCAACTGGGAACTCTGATGGCAGAGGTTCCCACTGATGCGTCTGATTGCATTGTCCGTGATCTTCGATGGCAGTGAGTGAATTCCCGGACCTTAACACTATGACAGATGGATAGCACCCATTATCCTCCATTTGGATGTTCCTCTTTCATTCACTTATCTGTGGATACTTTTTCTAATCTAATTTTTGCTTCGATTCATACAGGTGAAGCAGTAAAGAATGCAATCTCTCATTTACTCTTTGCGTTTCAGTTTATGAGTATTCCACAAACCTTTAAAACAGATAATAGCTCAACATATACATCCAAAGTTCTTTCTAATTTCACTTCACAATTCAAAATAATTCTAAAGACAGGAATTCCATATAATCCTCAAGGCCACACTATAATAGAAAGAGCCCATCTTTTGTCAAAGAAACAATTAAAAAGATTAAACATTTTGTCTTACCAATTTACACCATGCCATGTGTTAGCACATGCTCTATTTGTAATCAATTTCCTCAATTTGGATCAACAAGGACAATCAAGAATCGACAAACATAGATACATACAAATCCCCACATAAAAGGTCATTTGGCAAGATATCATTACTAATCATTAGCAACCGCCAGCCCCTGTCCTCTTCTGGGGATGGGCATCTGTTTCTGTTTTCCCCCCAGGTACTCCAGTACCCATTTGGATTCCAAAAAGACTTACACATCCTTGCCATGATCCCCCAGCCCAATAACAAGCCAAGTGACACATCCGCGCAGGAAGGCAAGAAAGAAGGCAATGAGGAGACTGACCTACAAGCTTAAGAGAATGTAGATACAAAGAGACTGTGCTAAAAAAACAACTCAAACTACTCTACCTACCTGGGGACAAATTAAGAGACTAGCAGCCCAAGCAGAAGAAAGAGTGGACAAGCAAGGATTTGCACCTCCTGATTATACTGCTGCTTTATTTGTTGCTATGTTAGCCCTTTTATCTGCATCCCCTAGCACTTCTGCTGACACATACTGGGCTTACATGTACAATCCTCCATTTGTACAGCCACTCACTTGGGACTTTCCTTTGCCTTGCCCTTCCCTGTATTTTTAGAGTCTTTATGGCATCTTATGGGCAACTCTGAATCACCTCTCATCACCTTACATTACAACTTCAACAATTAAGGAAAGGGGAAACTTGATAAAAAAAATCATTTAACTGTAATGAATAGTATTTTCCCTATTGTAGTATATATCAGAGATAATAGCTTGCTTTTGATTGCTTTAGATTCAAATTAAATATTTGGTAGTATTCATTTTGATTTTATATATTCATATTTATTATCAGTCATTTGTTTAATTGCATACTTATTATCAGTTATTTGTTAAAATTGCTAGTACTATTCCCTCTTACTAAAATTGTGCTCTCCACTGCTCACCAGCTTCATTCTACAGTGTGCAGACTAAAAACTGCATTATTAAAAGAAATGAAGGAGGAGATATCAGAGGTAGAGAACTCAGAGTCTGTCTAAGATTAAGACTTGAGTGCCCTCTCAGAGGCAGATAACTCGGAGTCTGTCTAGATAAGGTCCGAGTGCCCCTTCTTTCACCTTCTTTATGCTTAGCATAATAAAATATGCTATTGCTGGCAATAACGTGTTATTATTGATTTGACTGTTCCATGAACCCAAGTGACCTCAGAGCCATATCTGCTACACCTTCTTGCTGATGCTTCTCCAAGGATTGTTTTACTGTCTGTGGTTCTTGCCTTTAACAGATGTTACCAGCTTGAATGAAAGTACACTCATTTTGCCATCAGCAGATGAGGTCCTTCTGACTCCAAACTCTCTCTGGTCTCCTTTTTTCTCTCACCTTTACTGAGAAACTCTGGTCTCGGTTCTGCCCCCCAGGGGGGCACTTTACACTTAATATCTGAAAAAAAGTCCACTAAAAAGTAACATCAACAGTAAAATTATTTACCTATAAACCAGAAGCTATTCTCTGCCATCCTGGGGACAGGATTTGTAAATGTAGAGTACCCAACTGGTACCAACCTAAACAGGCAACTTATCCTGTTTCCTTTTCTTTGTGGCAATGTTACTCTCCACTGACAAAAATAAGTCATGAATTCAAAGTAACAAAAGAGGGATTATTAGCAATTAGGTGACAGTGGATAAAGTCAAGAAGATCTGAGTTCAAATCCATTCAGTTCAAATACTAGCTCTGTGACTCTGGATAACCTGCTTGCCTCAATTTCCTTTTATGTAAACTGGGGATAAAAACACAACACCTACCTGCCTCGGTTTTTGTGAGGATGCAATGGGATCATCGTTGTAAAAAAGCATAGCAATAATGCCTAGCACATGTTAGATGTTGGATAAACATTAGCTATTATTATTATTGCTGTTAGTATTATAAAAGAATGCTTTGGCTATGAGCATGTTGAACAGTATTACTTACAGTAATAACCAGAGTGAGAGTGTGCCATCTTTCAACCATGATGCCAGCATTTCCTCTCTTTATTAAATTTGTACTTGCTGCAAAAGAAACAGAGTGCATAGATTATTTTTTTTCTGACCTAAATCAAAGAAACAATAGTCAAAGTGGGAGCTTAAGACGATATTTAATCCTTACCTTTTGAAAAATGATCCTTTATGAAATTATCATCTAGTTTCATTTATAGATATATAATTTAATTAATATAAGTATTAACAAATATTTCAAACACCTTCAAGGTACCGACACTCTAATTGAGAGAACAATCAAATTTACCCATTCAAGGAATATGTATTGAGAACCCACTCAATATCAAGCACTGCATTAGGTATGCAAGAAGAATCAGAAAATCTCTCTAGTTAAGTGTTTGAGAAGCAATAGAGATGAGTATGAAGTATATGGAAAGCATATTATGTGAGGTTTTAATACTTTTGAAGATGTCTACCAAATTCATTAGAACTCTCAGTTTTCTGGGGCATAACTGTATATATTAATGAATTATCTTTATTTCCTTTCTGCTCACTGTCAATTCAAGTTTGTGAATTTGATTTTCCATTCTTTTCCATAATCAGGTTAGTAAATGTATCATTTTTATTAATCTGGTTCTCCCTTGTCAAAGTCTGTCTCATTTATCAACTTACTTTTCACAAATACCAAAAGATTTTGTTGGCTTCTGCTTGATAATTTAATTTGTGGTGTAGATATACAAATGCCTCTCTTCCTTTCTACCTTTTATCTATTATTTCTCTTGATTCTAGATCTTTCTCCTTCCCTCCAAATGAATGCTGTTTTCATTCTATCTAAATTTGTAAAGTATCCTGTTGGTAATTTTCAAGTTTCATTATGATGTTTTTCTTTATACATTAAATTTGAGGGGCTCTAATTGTTAATTGCTTATCCTCTAAGAGAGCAGAGAGAGGAAGGAGAGAATGTGAAACGGAAAATGCTAGAAAACAAATGTAAAAAACTGTCCTTACATGTAACTTCAGAAAAATAAAACATTATTGAAAGGGAAAAAGAAGAATGTAGCAAATAACAAAAAGAATTGCTGGGGGGGGGGTGCCAATTAGTCTTTTATGGACTCTCCAATCTGTACTGGACCATTATTCTTCCAGCTCAGCAACCAGGATTTCTTTTGCTTGATTTTTCCTTCCTGAAAGACCTGTATGTCTTAGATTAACTCCACATCCAATTTCCAAGTCTAGTTTTCATGTTTTTCAGCACTGTCATATAGCTTTCCAAACTTATTTGGTGTTTTAAATTTTTTTCTATAACTCTTCTGCATTTCTAGTCTTGCATTATAATTGTTTTCTTTCTTCTTTTTTTGAATGAATTCACTGTTTTCTGAAAAGGTTTAAAAATATCTTCTGTTCTAGAGTCTATATTATTTAGACTTAATGATTTCTGAGCTCATTTCTTTGATATTTTCATTTTAGTTGGTCTGGTTCAATCACCCAAGGAGCCTAATCCTAAAGGAATTATGGGATTATGATGAAGGAGTTAACTCCAATAGTGATAAAAATCACAGTAGTCACAAGAGTCACAAGGCTATACTAGGCCATTATTTAGCCAGGACCAGGACACTGGGGGAGCAGTAAAGGAGTGTGAATTGTACTTTTTGACTACATATGACCTCTGCCCAATACACCTTTTACTTTAACATTTCAAAGGATGCTTGATTTCATTAAAGTGAGCATTTTCCTCAAATAGTATAAGTAACAATTTAAGCATAATTTCTCAACCTATGAAACTAGCAAATTACCTAAAATATAGGTGCTTTAAAAAAAAATCCTTTACTGACTCATTGACTTAGTGACTATGCAACATGTCCTAGAAGTGGGGTTCTAAAACCTAAGAGGGGTTTACCTAATGAACCAGCATCCTTTGTCCTGATTTCTTAGTATTGTTAGCTATTATTATTAATTACCTATTTTAATACTACTACTACTAATAAGTAATAATAGTAGAGCAGAAGGACCTTGTTTAACATGAACTCAACACACACAAATTCACAATTGTGTATACACAATTAGCAAATTAAAAAGTGAAGGCAAAAAATGTGCAAAATAAAAAAGTTTCATTGTACTAAATTGATGCATTTTCCTATAAGAAGGGAAATTATGAGTCTGACCATAAATTAATAATTTTATTAAATTAAAAGTGGTAGTGCTATTCTGTGGGCAACATTAGGGCCCCTAGACACGATTACAGGGAAGTCTAGCCAGCAACAAACAAGGAAGAGAAAAGAGCGGAAATCCACTCTTGCCTCAGTTTATCAAACTTTTTCTCTGCCCACTAACTGTCACACATTACATCTTGGGAGCCAGTTGTGGCTTTCTATTTTGCCCTGGCCACCCAGGGGGGCAGTCCAGGGTCCAGTGCAGGGTACATGGCCCTGCTTGCTCTCTTGCAATCTCTTAACTCTGTTGCTGCCTTTCCAAGCTCCCATTCTGTCCTTATGAGCCAAGACACTCAGTGATTTCCTTCATACTGTTCTTGCCTCGAATTCAAGTTAAGGAGCATGCCAGGTATTCAGGTAGTCTACAGGAGATGACGTCACCTGCACAACCCCAACAAGAGGGAAGGGTCAGCTTTTTTCCCATGTTTCCAAGCAGCATAAAGTCTGAGCACTTTACCCAATCCTGCTCAATTTCCTTCTGAAAAGCGTCAGGAGTTACTATATTACTTTGCGTCAGACATTAGCGCCTGCATTCATTTTTTGCCTGTAGTTTGCCCTTGTGACCAGTCATGTCCAGATTGGAACATTGTTTATCCTTGTTTCATCTACATGATCTAGTTATTAACAATGGCCCCAAAGAACAAGAGTAGTGACGCGGAGAGCTCTGATAAGCCTAAGAAGAGTCGTAAAAATGCCTGGATGCAATCATATAAAAAACTGATTAGATAATGGCCATGTATTATGTGTGATTTTCAACTTACATGAAGTGTCTTGGAAAGTATCAGTCACATAAAATGAGGTATTAATAAGTAGCAGCAGCAGCAGTGGTGGTAGTAGTGGAAGTAGTAGTAGTAGCAGTAGTAGCAGTTGTAATAGTAGCCACGTTAGTAATAGTAGCAGCTGCAATAGCAGTGGAAGCAACAGTAGCAGCAGTAGCAATACCAGCAGCAGCAGAAGTAGCAGCAGTAGCAGCGGCAGCAGTAGTAGTAGCAATAGTAGCAGCAGTAGCAGTAGCAGTAGTAGTAGAATTAGCAGTAGCAGCAGCAGCAGTAGCAGCAGCAGCAGCAGTAAGCAGTGTACAATGTCCCAGCTTGGACAACACTGATGCTGTCATTAGGCCTTGCTCTTGCTATCAATGACCAACTTTGAAGGGAATGTGTCATTTTCAGAGCACAAGAGGTCAGGAAGTACACTGTAGGTGCCAGGGACAGCCACTGCAAAGGTGAGGAGGTGGGAGAATGGGCACTGTAAGGGAGAAGCTGAAAAGTCAGTTGGTGTAGACGGTAGAGGTCTGGAGGAGGAGTACATATAGGAAAAACAGGAAGCAGCAAACACTAAGGCAATGGGGGTTAAGTGACTTGTCCAGGGTCACACAGCCAAGCAGTGTAGACTGTTGAATGACTAGCTCATTTAGTACAGATCCACAAAAGACAAATAGCCATTTGACAGTTTAATAACATTTTTCAAGCTCATTTAGTAAGTATCCTGAGCTACAAACAATCTATTCCCTGCTATTATTCCCCTTTCTTAGAATATTCCTCTATGCTCTAATTTTCCCAGCCTAGTAAAGTTCCCTCTCCAGTCATACCTCCTCTATGAAGTTTTAGATAACTACTTAATTCCTCAATGGTACTTCTATTTGCTGAACATCTAGACTGCTGTCTATATTAATGAAACACAATCTTTTTGCCTTTTAATGTGTGTTCCTCTTTTCTGCCTCATTGACTTGTAGAAGAATCATTTCCATATTTTCCCACCACAACTAGTACTGTAAAAATGGAGATTTGAACCCTGGACTTCAATTCCCAGAAGTCCTTGGCCACTTCCTGAAATGCCTTGTAACCTCACCTGGGCCTAGAGTGAGATGGGGTATTTAAACTGACTGTATCCACCTACCCACTCTCTCTCCCTGCTTCCACTTCCAAAGACACGTGTCTCCCAAGATGTAGTGAGTGAAATTGAACGGGCCTTTTGGCCCTTCTAGCCACATGCTTTCTATATTTGTATTTTCTTTATTTCTTAATCTTTAATAAACCTCATAAAAATATAATATTTTTATTATTAGAAACTAATTTTAATCTTAACAGTACACAGCAAGTGCTTAGGAATACAATACAGAGTCAATAAACAGGGCAGCTTATTAGAGCCGTGGGTAGAGCCCTGGGCCAGAAGTCACCAAAACCCGAGTTCAAATCTGCCCTCAGACCCTTACAAGATTTACCCTGGGTAAGACACATAGCCCTGTTTATCTCAGTTTCCTCAACTTTAAAATGAGCTAAAGAAGGAAGCAGTGAACCACCACATTACCTTTGCCAAGAAAAGCCCAAATGGGGTTAGACAGTCTCAGATATGACTGAAACAATTGAACAGCAACAGAAGTCAACAAACAGTTATTCATCAAGTCACACATAAATATTTACTTACCAAGATCACTTGTAACTTCATATGTCCCATTTGCCAAAATCCAGAAAAAAACTCCTTGGGTATTTCGAACATATGACCCAGCCTTATTTACTCTTCCAGCAATGAATATGCCACCTTTCGTCGATGACTCCATGTAAACATCACAAGTTATTTTTATATCCTTCCTAAGGAACAAAATTGTTCATTAGTTCCACCAGTTATATTTTTCTAAACATGAATTAAAGGTATTAAGCACTTGATTTTGTACTTATATTTAATTGAACTGACATTTTCTAAGAGTTAATGCCATCTACTAGTGTAAAGGTTAAAATTATGGTTGAGACTGAATGCAATAATTATTTGGTCACCAAGGATTTTATTTAGAAATATATTTATTTATAAAATCCTAAATGAAACACTCAACTCAGCTGGAAATTTTATGGTGATATAATTGATAGTGGAGGAGATTAAGAAGGAAGAAGGAAAAGGAGTAGGGTTTTTTCTCCCCCCCCCCCACCCTGGCTAGAACAGGGCAGGAAGATTAGGAGATAAGGTTTTGGAGTGTTAAGGAGGAAGGAATCAGCCTGAATAGCAAAAAAAAAAAAAGGCTAAGCCAAGATGCCCGAACCTTGAATCAGCTCAAGGGCAAACTCACCGCCAAACCTAGAGAAAATAACTGCCACCACTCCAAGATGTCGGAACTCCTAGCACACTGCCAGCCAGAGTCACCTCTCCAGGGAAAGAGGAAGAGAGAGGAAGTGATGTGCTTTATATAGATGCTTTTACATCACTTTCCTGCATCTCATTTGTACCAATGATGGCTTAGCATGACTTACGACAGCCCAGGGGTCTGTCTGCTTTTTCTGCACATTTCTGTTGAAGGCCATTTCCTCAGATAATTAAATCTTGAGTTTGGTACAGACCTTCCTAATCTTGTTAAACTAAGAAGGGTGGAAAAATTCAGGGTTCCCAAGACCTGATTCTGTTAGTCCAAGTATCTCCATTGTTACTGATCAGGAAATAGCTAAATCAGATCTTCTAAAGAATGGTCTGATTAGGGTGGAGTAGTTTTAAAATTCACCATCACCCCCCTGAGGCCCGAGCAAGACTATTCTCTCCCATGGGTCTTGTAAACATCCCAGCTATGAAATTACAATAGTTAAGGAGAAATAGAAAAGAGAGAAAGCAAAACGAATGTTTTGCTAGGCGCACTGATAAAAAGCAAAATTAGGGGCAGTCCCCTTTGGCATAAAAGTGTACATTTGCAATAAATGTTCAATCAAACTTCAGTTCAATCAACCACACCCAAAGTTCATTCTGGATCTTGATGTAGTGTAGGTTTTCTGGCATCTTTCTGCAACAATTCATTCTCTGGATTTAGGAATTAGCAAGCTTCTTCCTTGAAGATCTTTCTCAAATAAAATATTTCAAAATCTTGGATTTTTATTAAAATACAATCCCCCTCTGAAGTGGGTATTAAAAAACATCCAGTTCAGCTTAGGAGAGGGAAACTGAGGCAGACAAAGGCTAAGTGATTCGTCCAAGGTCCCAGAGCCTTGTGATGAGGCTTAAAACAGGATTTGGCCTAAAGTATTCCTGACCTGAGGTCTCTGTTCCCTCTGAACTCCTGCCTTAAGAGGCCTAGCTAACAAGAATTCCCTCTTCTTAGTTTTGGTTATGTCTTCCATGAACTAAATCAAATAAATCCATTGCTTCTGTTATGTATACCTGGAGAGAAGTATTTTCCTCTCAGCTAACAAGGCTTAAGTATCCAGAAGGAGGACAGCTTGATGACTCCTCCATGAAGTGCTTCTCTGAAGCCTCACTGTGAGAAGGAGATGACGCATTCTCAAAAACAATGGCAGGAGCTCATACACTCTACTGAGTTCTATCTACCATTCTGGAAAGACTAGGAGTACGTAGGTCCTGGCAAAAGCTGGGTCTGACTCACAACCAAGAGACTGATCATCAATAAAGAAATCTTTGGTCAGAGAATCCCCTGAAACGGAGCTTTGATTGGCAGCTAACTCAGACAGCCCTCAGAGCCTACATGGCTGGCTATGAGGCACAGTAGGTAGAAGGCTGGGTCTGGGGTCAGGAAGACTAGGGTTCCAATGTAGTCTCAGATGCTCACTCTCTGTGTGACTCTGGGCAAATCATTTCACTGCTGTTTGCCTCAGTTTCCTCAATTGTAAAATGGAAGTAATAATGCCAACCTTGCAGGGTTATTGTGAGGATAAAATGAGCTAATAATTTTAAAGCACTGAGCACAGTGCCTGGTACATAGTAGGCACTGCATAAATGCTGACTGGCTTCCTTTTTCCTTCTCCTTAAAAACAATATAACCATGAAAATAATCACTAATGCTCCAAGAATATATTTTTAAATGATAAAAACTAAGAGAAAGTCAAACTGAATATCATTTCACTAATAATAATCATAATGGTTCTGGAAATCAGATGATGAAATATAAGCTCTTCCTTTGAGCAGAACTGGGGAGGCTACTAAGACAAAATATGTGTTACATAGTCAGTTGTGATCACAGTTTGGAATACTTCTGCTTGCTTTTCTCCTTTACAAAGAAAGGTTTGTTTTTAATGTGGAAGGTAAGGCAGAAGGAATTGGAGGGGAGAAGTAGCTCCAGAAATGTTATTAAAGATTTTAAAAAATCAATGAAGCTTAATCTTAAGAAGATAATAAAATTTTAAGCAATTTGAAATAACCATAGCTTTCATAATTAACACTCCCTAATTTATTTTGTGCTGTCTAGGAATAAGTTTGAGGATACAATCATTTTATTCAGTTCTGTGTAAAGAATAGCCAAAGAATAAATTATATTTTCTCTGAAACTAATTCATATACACAATGACTAACAACTCCTTCAAACTGTGAGGTTAGATGCAAGCAAATGACCTCTTTGAAATGAAATTTTGAGTAACGTGGGCAAGAATTAAAGTAGGCACAGAATTAAGTAGGGGTTTTCAGTAGCTTTAAGAATCTTTTTACTGATGATCTTTGATCAAAAGAATTTATTAAGATCCCATAATTCCCCAGGCACAATGGGTAGGTGGCTGTTAGCACTGGAATTATTGTTCACAAACTGGAATGATGACTATTTAGAGGAAAATGAAATGAAGGCGGAATCTGAAATGGAAATTGCAATTAAGAAAATTATCTCAACATTACAATGATTAATTGGGGAATGTCCTAGTTTCCTCATGTGTAAAATAAAGAAATTCAACTAGGTAAACTCTAGGATTCTTACAGCTCTATAGAACGATGGCTTTCTACAACTCCACAACAAACAGTTTTCACAGTTACAAGTGTATCCATAAGGATAAAAATTCTCTTTGTTAATCTAAACTATAATCCTACTGGGTCTGCCCATATTAATCAACTATGCACTCCAAACTCCTTACCTCATTACTGCTACCCAGGTAATGTTTAAAAGGACTACAAGTAACATAGGCAGCACATTAAAATCATCTTTCTATTTAAATGGAGAGATCTTATAATTTTTTTTTTCTGCTTCACATACCACAATCTGTAAGTGACTTTGGATTCAGTGGTAATTTTATTAGGAAAATTTATAGATAATGGATGAAATAGAAGAAAGCACAGTTCACTCTTCCACTGCCATAATTCCTCTGTAGTGCTGATGAAAGCAAAACATATATATATGCATATATAAATATATATGTACATATATGTAAAATATGTATGTATGCATCTATGTATATATGACAAATTAAGCAAATTTGATACTCAAGATACCAAGTTCAGATATATGTCATGAAAGACAATTTTCTGATTGCCAATATGATTACAATCAATGCTTGCTAACAAGATGGAAAAGTTTTACACAGCTTCAGTTAAAGTTCCTCAGTCTTAAAATTAGTCTGTTGGCACTCCATGAAAACTAAGCAAGAAGAGGGGCTAGTCTTCTGCAAATTGAAGTACTTTTATAATTATTGGCACTATTTCTGTACTATATATATATATATATATATATATATATATATATATATATATATATATATATATATATAAGGCTTGATTTACTTAAGCAGAACTGCAAATAAGCACTAGAAAGTTCCTTCTAAATCCTACAATTTTAAAATTAGCTTTTATTTATTAAAAATAATAAATAAATAAATAAATAAATAAAAATACAAGCCCATGCCCTTAGAAAGTAAGCAATAAAAAATAAATATTTCTTCCTAATATTTCTTTCTAAATGGTAGAAAAAAAATTTTTCCCTAACTCAGGACACTGAATCTCCTATTTTGACCAAGTAAGAGGTGGAGGGGTTACTGAAGGGTCTATATTCACTCTGTTTGGCACACTCAACTTCCAACTTCCATAGGCTGTCTGATATCCTCTACTCCCACAGTCTCGCCATATTGGTCTTGGACTTGGAGTACATACCCAATTGGCTTTAGGTTCCCATAACTCAGAACACTCAAGCTTGAGAGTTCCATAATCCCTTGTCTCCCCATTAGGAGGGATGAATGATGTATCCTATCACATCCAACCCCTGGTAGAAAATTTTGCTCATTAGAGCACTTTGGAAAGCTATCCTAAAAGTTTACCAAATGGGTGACATTTGCAAGGCAGAAATATGTCATATGCCCTGCAATAAACTGTAATCTAACTTAATCTAAACAATAATTATTTACTGAGAATCAAAATTTGATGTCAATGAGGTATACATAAATGTAATATAGTGCCTCAGCCAACCCTCAAAGACTTTGTCACCTAAAATGCTTACTAGACAGATTATTGAACTAGGAAGAAATTAATGTGGGATTAAGTTTGGAAAATGGTTCATGGAAGAAGTGGGATGTAACCCTCATCTTGATAGATAAACTATTTGCATAATGGGAGAGAAATAGTAATGGTACTCAAAACAAAGACAATGATAGGAACAAAAACACAAATATAAAAGAGTAATGATCTATGTAAAAAGCAGACCTGTGTCACTAGGGGGCATCTGGCAAGCTGAGGGAATTCAGGCAAGAGACCATCTCATAAATAGTTTTGAAAGCCAAGAACAAGAGCTTAAGACTTCATATGGTTGTATTGAAGAGCCATCGTGAGCTCCTGAGCAGGAAAGAGATAAAGTAAAAGTAATATTTTAGAAAGAACAATAGGACAATGATGATTAGATTAGAAGTGGAGAGACTCAAAACTGGAAGGTTATGTAGGAGGATTAAAATACAATTTGTGCTTTCAAATTTCACTCTATATAGAGATATTAGGACATAGATCAAAGAATGTTAAAACTGGAAAGGACTTTAAAATTCAACCTCTTGGTCACTGAGATTGTGTGATTTTCAACAATTTATCTATTTATGATAAAAATATGGTACTGATTCCAAAACCAGGCAGATCAAAAATAGAGAAAACTATAGACCAACCTCGCTAATGAACATAGATGCAAAAATCTTAAATAGAATACTCTAGCAAGTGATCATGAGGGGTATTCATTATTATCAGGTGAGATTTATACCAGGAATGCAAGGATGGTTCAATATTAGGAAAATCATCCACATAATTGACCATAGTAGTAGTCTCTTGGTAACCGAGGATGATGATTGTATTTGTGTGTTTTTATCTATGATAGATGAGTGTGCACAAAGACACTTGTGCATGAGGGAGATTTAAGTGGAAAAGTCAATGCACAGAGACAGTCCCACTCTCTTGGCGTTGGAAGCCTGGGTCCAGTGGCACGAAAAGTCGTTACACCCGGAGACTTCCTCAGCTGCATTGGATGGCCGTGTTGTCTTTTTTGCTCCAACATGCCCTAAGCACTCCACAGTGCTTTGCTGCGTCACCATCTCAGCTGTTGAACCTTCTTATTGGTTTCTTCCATCTGTTCAGCCAAAGCAGCCTTCACATGCTGGGTGAGCAAAGCCCTGGTTCACCAGGGGTCTACGACCTGATGGCTACTCTCACAAAGTTTAGCCAGTGATGGAATACTATTACTGTCTAAACTAGATTATGTATGAATTTTGATTATAGGTCTGGCAGTCTTTCAATTATAGTATTGTACTTTCCCATTCCAATAACATTCCAAGTAAAAGTGAGAACTATTCCTATTCCTAACTTATACAAAAATACAAACTTCCTAGACTAACAGAAGAAGAAATAGAATTCTTAAATAATCCCATATCAGAAAATGAAATCCAACAGGCTATCAAAGAACTCCCTAAGAAAAAAATCCCCAGGGCCTGATGGATTCAAAAGTGAATTCTATCAAACTTTCAAAGAACAGCTAATCCCAATACTATACAAACTATTTGACATAATAAGTAAAGAGGGAGTTCTACCAAACTCCTTTTATGACACAAACATGGTACTGATTCCAAAACCAGGCAGGTCAAAAACAGAGAAAGAAAACTATAGACCAATCTCCCTAATGAATATAGATGCAAAAATCTTAAATAGGATACTAGCAAAAAGACTCCAGCAAGTGATCAGAAGGGTCATCCACCATGATCAAGTAGGATTTATACCAGGGATGCAGGGCTGGTTCAATATTAGGAAAACCATCCACATAATTGACCATATCAACAAGCAAACCAACAAAAATCACATGATTATTTCAATAGACGCAGAAAAAGCCTTTGATAAAATACAACACCCATTCCTATTAAAAACACTTAGAAAACAGAGGAATAGAAGGGATAACCCTTCTATTCCTATGTGCCATATCTATATCATGATTAATCATATAAGATTTCATTATATACTTCATCAACTACATTAAAAGGAATCAATTAGTAGAAAGTCCACTTCATTTATTCTAATTAATTTTTAATTCCTGCAGTTACAGCAGAAGCTTGATTATCTGCCTTTAGGATTACTATTCTGAAACTATCCTATTACTTATGTCCAGAGGGAGCCTCCAACCTTCTCTATTGAGACAAGGCTATTTAAAAACGCATAGACTTCACAGTTGCAAGAAACCAGATCCATGTATATAGAAGCCAAATTCTCTCATTCTATAGAGAAGAGGTCTAGAGAGCTTAAGTGATTGACCCCACTCAGGTTGTAGGTGGCAAACCCAGGTTTTGAACCCAGGCCCTCGGTCTCCAAATGTAGCTCCTCCCATTCCACCTGGGATATGATGGATACTTCCTCCTCTGAGTAGATTACACTATCTCCTGTCATTCTGCAAACAGGGAAACTCTGGAGGGGCTTTAACAGGCCAATTTTGATGTGATACAGGTCTGAGTAAAGGCCCTGGGAGGGGAGCTAAGGGGCTGTCTGCAACAGGCGACGTGGAAGCAAGCTCCCCAAAACCTGGCATCCTGACTGGAGATGAGGGTCATGAAGTGGGATAAGGATGATGGGCTGGAGTAGCCAGCTGACAAGCCTACCACAAAAGGGAGCAGAGCAAAGCTAACCCTGGAGCTGAGGTGGCCACCTGGAGGTGGAGGACCCTGAAGCAGAGCTAGGAAGCCCAAGGCTGAAGACAAGCCAGCAGGATGGGCCTCAGACTTCAGAGAATGTCTCTGATGCTTCATCCTGCAGCAGATGCCATCTCTGGAGCTGCACTTGTTGTCTGGATTTTACTGGTGGAGGAGGAGAGGAGGTGAAGGTGCCCAGCATTATGGGAGATGGCCAAATGTCTTATTAAAATTTTGTTGCATTTTGAGGCAAGATAAAACCAACATCACTAGTTCCTTCATCTTCCGGTGCAAGGAGAGCCATGGTCCATCCTTCTATTTAACAGGAGTTCTACCCACAGGAAAAGTAATCCTCTTAACCTGGTGTCCAGTGAACAAGAAGGTGTCCAGGTTCTTAGAGCTAGAAGAGAGAGGAAATCAGAGAGATCTTTTTAGATGGCTTGGTAAAAGGCCCCAGAAGTAACCTGCCAAAGGTGACAGACTGTAAGAATGGTCCAATGCATCCAGGCAGCTCTCCTTCTCCACCAAACACAGCAACATTCAATTCACAAGAATAACACTTATATCCTCCACCTGGAGTCACCTGGCCCAGGGTCCGAGCGCTATGAACTTCAACCTCTTGGCAGGTCTATGAAGCCCAGACACGCTTGTGGAATTGTTCCCAAAGGCTCAAACCTCAGCAAAGCCTGTTTTAGAATTCTTCTACAGGAAGAGGAAATCAGAGAGCACATGTGGCAACAAAGGAAAGCTAGGTGCGAAGTTGGCTAAATATGCAACTATGCAATTAACTGAAAGACAAATGGAAAGGCCACAGAATGGAACGCAAGCTATGCCAATACAGAGAATTGACCATATCAACAAACAAATCAACAAAAATCACATGATTATCTCAATAGATGCAGAAAAAGCTTTTGACAAAATATAACACTCATTCCTATTGAAAACACTAGAAAATATAGGAATAGAAGGGCCTTTTCCAAAATAATATACAGAATGTATCTAGAATCATCAGCAAACATCATCTGTAATGGGGATAAATCCCAATAAGATCAGGAGTGAAGCAAGGATACCCATTATCACCTCTATTATTTAACATTGTACTAGAAGCACTAGCTCTAGCAATTAGAGGAGAAAAAGAAGTCAAAAGTTATTAAAATAGGCAGTGAGGAGAACAAGGCTTCACTCTTTGCAGATGATATGATGGTTTACTTAAAGAATGCTATAGAATCAACTAAAAAGCTAGTTGACATAATCAAGAACTTTAGCAAAGTTGCAGAATAGAAAATAAACCCACAAAAGTCATCAGCATTTCTTTATATTTCCAACACATCTCAGCAGCAAGAATTAGAAAGAGAAATTGCATTTAAAATCACCCTAGACAATATAAAATACTTAGGAATCTATCTGCCAAGACAAACACAGGAACTATATGAACACAACTACAAAACACTCTCTACACAATTAAAACTAGATCTAAATAATTGGAAAAACATTAATTGCTTATGGGTAGGATGAGCTAACATAATAAAAATGACTATTCTACCCAAAACTATTTACTTATTTAGTGCCATACCCATCGAACTACCAAGAAACTTTTTTTTACTGAATTAGAATAAAAACATAATAAAGTTCATTTGGAAGAACAAAGGATCAAGAATATCAAGGAATTTAATGAAAAAAATGTGAAGGAAGGTGGCCTAGCATTACCAGATCTCAAACTATACTATAAAGCAGTGGTCATCAAAACAATATGGTACTAGCTAAGAGACAAAAAGGAGGATCAGTGGAATAGACTTGGAGTAAGTGACCTCAGGAAGACAGTCTATGATAAGCCCAAAGATCCCAGCTTTGGGGGCATAAATCCACTATTTGACAAAAACTGCTGGGAAAATTGGAATACAGTATGGGAGAGATTGGGTTTGGATCAACATCTAAAACCCTACACCAAGATAAACTCAGAATGGGTGAATGATTTGAATATAAAGAAGGAAATTATAAGTAAATTAGGTGAACACAGAATATTATACTTGCCAGATATTTGGGAAAGGAAAGATTTTAAGACCAAGCAAGAGATAGAAAAAATTACAAAATGCAAAATAAATAATTTTGATTAAATTAAATTAAAAAGGTTTTGTACAAACCAATGCAACCAAAATTAGAAGGGAAGCAACAAATTGGGAAACAACCTTGTTTCCCAATTGGGAAACAATCTTGTTACAAAAACCTCTGACACAGGTCTAATTACGTAAATTTATAAAGAGCTAAATCAATTGTACAAAAAATCAAGCCATTCCCCTATTGATAAATGGGGAAGGGACATGAATAGATAATTTTCAGATAAATAAATCAAAACTATTAATAAGCACATGAAAAAGTGCTCTAAATTTCTTGTAATCAGAGAAATGCAAATCAAAAAATCTCTGAAGTACCACCTCACACCTAGCAGATTGGCTAACAGGACAACAAAGGAAAGTAATGAATGTTGGAGGGGATGTGGCAAAATTGGGACAATAATGCATTGCTGATGGAGTTGTGAATTGATTCAACTGTTCTACAGGGCAATTTGGAACTATGCCCAAAGGGTGCTAAAAGACTGTCTGCCCTTTCATCCAGCTATAGCACTGCTTGGATTGTACCCCAAGGGATAATAAAGAAAAAGACTTGTACAAGATTATTATAGCTCCACTCTTTGCGGTGGCTAGAATTAGAAAAGGAGGGGATGCCCTTCAATTGGGGAATGTATGAACAAATTGTGGTATCTGTTGGTGAAGGAATACTGTTGTGCCCAAAGGAATAATGAACTGGAGAAATTCCATGTGAACTGAAACGACCTCCACCACCTGATTCAGAGTGAAAGGAGTGGAACCAGGAGAACCTTATACACAGAGACTGATACACTGTGGCACAGTCAAATGTAATGGATTTCTCCATTAGTGGCAATGCAGTGATCCTGAATAACTTGGAGGAATCTATGAGAAAAACCACTATCCACATTCAGAGGAAAAACTGTGGGAGTAGAAACACAGAAGAAAAACAAGTGCTTGAATACATGGGTCAAGGGGATATGGTTGGGGATGTAGACTCTAAATGAACATCCTAAGGCAAACACAAACAACATGGAAATAGGTTCTGATCAAAGACACAAGTAATACCCAATGACATTGCACATCAGCTTTGGGAAGGGTGGGTCTAGAAACAGGATTTCCTAGGTTCAAATCTGGCCTCAGATATTTCCTAGCTGTGTGACCCTGGGCAAGTCACTTAACTCCCATTGCATAGCCGTTACCATTTTTATGCCTTAGTATTGATTCTAAGATGGAAGGTGAGGTTTAAAAAATGTTTTAAAATGTTTAAAAAAATGTTTAAAAATTGTTTTACAATTAAAAAAATAAAAGAGCTTATATCATTGGATGAAATTAGTGACCTCAAATTGAATTCCTTTCCCAACCTGAGAAGGGCTGTAAATTCACTGTTTTAGAAATTTATATCATTTGGATGAATAGTAGTAGTCTCTTGGTGACCAAGGATGACGATTGTCTTTGTGCGTTTTCATCTATAGTGTATAGATGAGTGTGCACAAAGACACTTGTGCGTGAGGGAGATTTAAGTGGAAAAGTTGATGCACAGAGACAGTCCCACTCTCTTGGAG
Source organism: Monodelphis domestica (assembly GCF_027887165.1). Taxonomy (NCBI): domain Eukaryota; kingdom Metazoa; phylum Chordata; class Mammalia; order Didelphimorphia; family Didelphidae; genus Monodelphis; species Monodelphis domestica. Next base: position 235,693,476 of record NC_077227.1, on the reverse strand, counting down.
TTGGAAGCCTGGGTCCAGTGGCACGAAAAATCGTTACACCTGGAGACTTCCTCAGCTGCATTGGATGGCTGTGTTGTCTTTTGTGTTCCTACATGCCCTGAGCACTCCACAGTGCTTTGCTGCGTCGCCATCTCAGCCATTGAACCTTCTTATTGGTTTCTTCCGCCTGTTCGGCCGAAGCAGTCTTCACATGCTGGGTGAGCAAAGCCCTGGTTCACCAGGGGTTGACGACCCGATGGCTACCCTCACAAGGTTTAGCCGGCCTATCGAAGCCATTGCCTGGGATGTGGCCACTGCTGCATGCTAGCAGCTACTGGGAGCCTCAAGTGAGAACTGGGTGTCAGGTGGGGGTCAGAGGCTGGAGAGCTGCCCTAGAAGGGCACGACAAGCCCTCCATACCAGAGATACTACCCCTCCATAAACACAAACAATATAATATATTTCTGTTGGCACAATATCTAACTTTCTTCAACTGCCTACCTATTGCCATTACTTAGCACATAATAAGTACATAATAAAAGCTAGTTGACTGACTGACTGATTGACTAATGGATTTGTTATTAATGTAAGACATAGTACTAGGCAGTAGTAACACAAAGGTGATAAAAGAGCTTAAAGCCCAAGAAGGATGAGATATGAATATATGCATATAGAAATCCAAGGAAGAACCATCTTATCTCTTTCCTCTAGAGATGTCCATGTCCACAAAGGAGAAAATGCCAGTGTCAGAGTTTTACTTCTATTTACTTACTCTTAATACTATATCTCTCTGATTTAATATTGCAATAGTAGATGTAATTACCTTCCCTATCTCTTTTAACTAGATTTATTTTTACTTTGGCTTTGTCAGATATCATGATTATGACTCCTGCCTTCTTTTTATTAGTTGATGCCCAATAGATTTGGCTCCATCCTCTTACTTTCACCCTATGCATATCTACCTTCCTCATGTGTGTTTCTTGTAGACAGCATATGGTAAGGTTTTGGATTCTAATCCACTCTGCTATTTGCTTGTGTTTTATGGGTGAGTTTATTCTATTCACATTCAGAGTTATGATTACCAGCTGTGTATTTCCCAGCATTTTGATTTCTACTCCTAGTCCTGCCTTTTCTTCTTTCACTATTTTCTTCTACATCAATGTTTGTTTTTAATCAGTCCCCCTAGTTCCCACCCTTATTTTACTTCCATTTCTACCCCTCCTCCCTTCTTATTCCCCCCCTTATTTTCTTTGCAGTCTTTTTAAAACTACCCCCCCTCTCCCTCCCTTATACTGCTTCCCTCCCCACCAGTCTGTTTGTTACCCTTCTACTCCCCTATAGAGCACCAATCTATCCTCTGGCCAAATGGATTGGATTGTTCTTCCCTCTGTGGGTCAATTTCAATGCATGTAAGAGTTGAGTATTTCCTGTTTCCAACCTCTTACCCTTCCAGTGTATTGATGTTCTCCCCCCTCCCGCCATGACCTTCTTTGTGACATATAAATTTATCACCTTTTGTTTTTCTTTCCCCATTTTTTAGTATTAATCTCTTTTTGTAGCTCTAGTTGTATATATATACATGTATATGTATTTATGCATACATATATCTATATACCTATTTATGTCTTGTTATTTCATCCTATACAGTTTGTCACTGTTCCCTCTAAGTGTAATTCTTCTAGCTGCCCAGGTGATAACAACCATTTTTAAGAGTTATCAGTGACCTCTTTTCTTATAAGGATACATATCATTTTAACTTATTGAGTCTCTTTAAAAAAAGGGTTTTTTTTTTGTTTTGTTTCATTTTGTTTCTCTTTTTTCCCTCTTTTTAAATTACCTTTTGATGGTTCTCTTGAGTTCTGTGCTTGGACATCAAATTTTCTGTTCAGGTTTGGTCTTTTCTTTACCAATTCTTGGAATTCTTCTATTTTGTTGAATGACCATACTTTCCCCTGCAAGAATATAGTCAGTTTTGCTGAGTAGTTGATTCTTGGTTGTAGACCTAGTTCCCTTGCTTTCCAGAATACCATATTCCATGCCTTTTGGTCCTTCAGTGTAGATGCAGTCAGATCCTGTGTTATCCTCACTACAGTTCCATGGTATCTGAATGACTTTTTCTTGGCAGCTTGTAATATTTTTTCTTTGGTCTGATAGCTCTTGAATTTGGTGATAGCATTCCTGGGTGATGTCAGTTGGGGATTAAGTACAGGAGGTAATCTGTGGATTCTTTCAATCTCCACTTTTCCCTCTTGTTCTAGAATATCGGGGCAGTTTTCTTGAATAATTTCCTGTAGTATTATATCCAAGCCTTTTTCTTTTGTCATGGTGTTCTGGTAGACCAATAATTCTTAAATTGTCTCTTCTCAAATGATTTCCTTAATCTTCTGTTTTGTGAGATGTTTCATATTTTCCTCAATTTTTTATTGTTTTGGATTTGTTTTATAGTGTACTGCTGCCTTGTGAGGTTACTTAATTCTAGTTGTTGTATTCTGGTTCTTAAAGACTGGATTTCCTCCCTGGCTTTTTGGTCATCCTTCTCCTTCAGGTCTGATTTTCTTTGGAAGTCATCTTTCATCCTCTTTGCCTCATCTCTCATCTCCTTTGCCTCATCTTTCAACTTCGTTGCCTCATCTTTTATCTCCTTTGCCTCATTTTCCAGCTGGTTGATTTTGGCTTTCAAGACACTATTTTCTGTTTCCAGATGACTTATCTTAGTTTTAAGTTCTCTTCCCAATTGTCTTCAGCCTCTCTTGTGTTTTGAATTGCATTTTGAGTTCTTCCAAAGCCTATATCCAATTCGCTGGGATTTCTGATTTATCATTTGCTGATCCCTTCCCCTCTGTTCCATTTGCTCTTTGCTCGTTGCCTGTACAGAAGCTGTCTATTGTAATTTCTTTCTTCTTTATCTGTTGTTTGCTCATAATTACCCCTTCTTTGCTCCTTGCATTTGTCTGTGCTCTTGCTCCTCTCATTTTTTTGGTTTTGGGGGTTTCTGTCAGTCTCCCCTCTTGGAGCTTTGACAGAAGATCTCTCTCTGTAGTCTGTAGGGGAGGGATGTTGTAGTTTGAGCTTCTCTGTCCTCTGGAGGATTTTGATTAGATTAAATTAAAGTCTAGCAGTCTGTGAGGGAGGTGGGGTTGGAGATTGGCCTTCCCTGACCTCTGAAGGCTTTTGATGGAATTAAGTTCAGCTGCATTGGGCTGGATGTGCCCTGAGGCCAAAACCTCTGGGAAGGCTGGAGAATTATGGAGGGTCTCAGCCACTGTGATCAGGCTGCCTGCTCTTTGCTCCCTCTCCAGCTCCTTCCCCACTGCCAGGGTTCAACACTTTGAGCCTGGCACAGCTCTGCCCACAAAATACTCCCTCCAGTCCAGCTTCTTTGCCCTCCTAGAGGTTCCCGCTGCTGCTGGAGGCTTAGAGCTCTAAGTGGGGTGGGGAGGGGAGGGGTCCTGGGACCTTACTTCTGCCTTCCCCTTAAACCTGAGTGTTCTCAGATTCTGGCTTTTTGAGGGGGCGTACCTTTTGGACTGAATCCAGCAGGAGGATTCCTTGGTTCTGTCCTGTTGTTAACTTTGATTTTCAGTCCCCTAGGAGCATTCAGTTTGTGATCAGTAAGGAAGGGTTTTTAGAAGTCTGAACTTCTGCTGCTTCTAAGCCATCATCTTGACTCAATATTGCAATAGTAGAGAAGACAACACTTGACTCAATTCAATAAGCAATGTTCAGAGTTGTATTACCTTTCCAACTATATAAGCTCCTTTTGCCTCTAACCAATGTTATCTAGTATAGAAAGAGAGTACTTGGCCTTAATTCCAGAAAAGAAATTTTCAATACAATTCTAAAATCCATCCAGCAGGTGGCATTATGAGACCAAAAGCTACAAAACGAGCCTTAACAGAATCTAAAACATGTAACTTGTGAGCACATAAAATCCCATTGTCAAAAGGAGCCTTTCATTTTCACATGCAAGTCAAAATGCCCCTGTGACAGTCACGGTTGAATTGAACGATGTGTAAAAACAGTGTATTCCCCTCTTCAAAGGAAAAGGGGCTTGCAATGTGTCATCAGAGAGGAGAGTTCAAAAAGATGTTAGAGCCTGCTTAATCTAAGTTCCTCATTTTATAGAAGTGGAAACTTAAGCCCAGATAGGGAAATGTAGTTTGCCAAAAGTGATGAAAGCACAAATCTATCAAATGGCTATTTAGTCACTCCTGTAAGGTAACCCAAGACAGACTGTGAGAACCCTCTCAAGACTGACCACAGAGATAGCAATCCAGCATCTGGTACATGTATATACCCAGCTCTCCACCAGATCCATATGAGGTAGCCCCAGTGAACATACCAGTTACGATCTCCTATAATACTGATGGTCTCTTCTGCATCCAGAACCCAACTGATAGGTCGCTGAGTGAGCATTTGGCGGAAGGTGAAGGTATGTTCCTCCATGTCATTATCATTAGTGTGGTATTCAAATACACCTGCTTGATCTGCAAAATGTGGAGCTGCACTAAAACACTGATCACCTGTTTTGGAGATAAGGAAGTCATTATTTTGAAGATGCTATTAAACTCTTTGGATTTACATTTCTAGACATTCACTGAGCAATTATCAAAAAACCTTGCAACTTTAAAATAAATAAATCACAAGCATATATGCCTTGTACAAATAAAAACATGTGCACAAACACATGGATGTGCATGTACAGGAATGTACCCACATACCAACTGACTGCAGCCCAAGATTCTGTAACAATGAAGAACTAGAAATTATTATGATCTATGTAGTGAATTAAGTATTTTAATTTTTGTATATATGTTTTAACCTATTTTTTAAAGTCACATACTCTTTTCCTTTACTAGAAGACAATCACCACAATCTCTTTCTAATGTCTTTTGAATATATTTCTCATATTTCTTTTCTTTGCAAAACTTTCAGGATTCTTTATGTGTAGCATGGCCATAAAGAACCTAAAACTGCTGAACTTGGGTATTTTTTCCACTATTAAAAATGAATATAATATAGATTTTGTCTCAAGATACCTCCCTATCAAAGCCTCCACAAGACCATCTTTACTGTTAAATAAGAGCCACTCATCCATGCTGAAGATTATACAGAACAGAATGTCTAACAACAATCTCTCATATTTATTTGTATAGAAGTTGTTAGTTGTCAAAATCTTTTCACATTCATTATCTGATTTCAGTCTCATATGATTCCTGTAAGATGGATTCAAGGATTACTTTTGAATTCTAACTTTTCTAGCTAATTAATAACAAGCTAATTTTTAGATTGAATGTCTCAGCATAGCCTCATGGCTTCAGAGATGACAGTAAAGCAGCTTTCCCATGGCATTTCTACCACATGTGTAACTAGCTCAAATCTCACCCAAATCTCTCACGCATGGAGAATCCAAAGAAGTCAGTGAAAGCTAAACTTCTACATAGAGAATTGGGTTAATGAAATTTTCCAAAGAGATCTAAAGCCACTCATTAGGTCTTAGAAAGTCAAACTAAACAGACTGCTGCTAAGAGAGTTGCTCAATAAGCAATCATTAAGCTTTACTGAATATTTGTGGACATGATGGCTGGGCTTCTGTCATGACATACCTTGATGGAATCATTTTGCAACTGAGGACACTATGGACAAGGAGGGCAAAGTATGCAGCATTCCTCTGCTCAGGAGTACAATTTCAGTGTCATCCCAGACTCTTCATTCTCATCTACCCCATATCCATGTCTTGTACTTTCTACTTTCACAGTACTTTCCCATGCATCTTTTCTCTTTTCACCAGCCAATATGCTGGAGCCCTCATTGCATCTACCCTGGAAATGTAAATCAATGCAATAACTGGTCTCTGCCTTCAGTGTCTCTTCCTGAAATCTTGACTATCCACTCAGATGTTTCCTTGATCCAACTATATATCATCCCTACTCAATACCCTCCAGAGGCTTCCTATTAATTCTAGGATCAAATATAAAATTCTTCATTTAGCATCCACAGCTTTGTGTAGCCTGGACCCCTCCTCACTTTCCCATTTTCTGATACTTTACCCCCCATCTCATGCTCTACAATTCAGCTACACTGGCCTCTTTGCTGCTTTTCCCTTTCTATACTCCATCCCTAACATATGTTTCTCTAAATTAGCTGTTCCCTCATACCTTTTGCAATGTATTCCTTTCCTTTCCTTTCCTTTCCTTTCCTTTCCTTTCCTTTCCTTTCCTTTCCTTTCCTTTCCTTTCCTTTCCTTTCCTTTCCTTTCCTTTCCTTTCCTTTCCTCTCCTCTCCTCTCCTCTCCTCTCCTCTCCTCTCCTCTCCTCTCCTCTCCTCTCCTCTCCTCTCCTCTCCTCTCCTCTCCTCTCCTCTCCTCTCCTCTCCTCTCCTCTCCTCTCCTCTCCTCTCCTCTTCTTTCCTTTCCTTTCCTTTCCTTTCCTTTCCTTTCCTTTCCTTTCCTTTCCTTTCCTTTCCTTTCCTTTCCTTTCCTTTCCTTTCCTTTCCTTTCCTTTCCTTTCCTTTCCTTTCCTTTCCTTTCCTTTCCTTTCCTTTCCTTTCCTTTCCTTTCCCTTCCTCCTTTCCTCTTTCTTTTTTAAATTAAAACCTTACCTTCTGTCTTAGGATCAATACTGAGTACTGGTTGCAAGGCAGAAGAGCCTTGGACGAGTTGGAGGCCAAATTTGAGCCCAGGACCTTCTCTCTAGGCCTTGTTTTTTAATCCAATGAGCTAACTAGCTGTCCTAATGCCCTCTTTTCTTACTCCTGCCTCTTAGTTTCTCTGGTTATCCTTCAAGGTTCAGCTTAAATCCTACCTAGTGCAGAAAACCTGTTCAAGTCCTTCCAGCCTGGTAATAGTCACCCCTTTCAGACTAACTACCCTCTACTCTTTGGCAAACTTATATAATAACGCACTGATTCCTCATCAGAATGTGAGTGCCTTGAGATCAGGGACTGTTTTTAATCTTTCATTGTGTCTTCTGCACTTAACACAGTGCCTGGCATATTAATACTTTCAGTTGATTTATTAACAGGGACAGTTAGTATGTCCCATAAGATCCCTTACCATAAAATTCATGCATCATCTGGTGAAATATCTATTCAAAGCTAAGAAGGTTGGAGGTCTTCAGTGAAGGCTTAAAGTGAACTTCACTCTCACAAAAAGATAAAAAGACCCAGAAGATTAAATCATTTATGATTAAGGTTTCACATCGACTTCACAATGAAAACAAACTGGTACATAGCAGCTGATACAATTATAAAAATAATGTCTATGTTAAGATGTTTAAAAAAAAAACCACTTACCAACATTGAAATCATCTTTAAACTTAATTGGAAATGGTTGTGATTCTGGAGGAGTAGGATGCCAACCTTTATGACCTGTAGTAATGGTTGTTAAAGTATACACTTCATCCAAACCCAATTGTAATGTAACAGTACCATCAGTAATCTGAAAGGAAAAAGGGAAAACAATAGTTAAGTACAAAAGGAGCTCCTGTGTGGACAGGTTACTGGGGCCACTGGGAGAACTTCAGTGAGTATCAAACAGGTTATCATGGAAGATTGTAGTACTTCTCTCTGTATAATTAGAAAAAATTGGACTCCATCTCCCAGAATTCTTTTTGCATCCCAAGAATATTTTTTCCCTTTGTTCATATTTGCGTTTGTTAGGTTTGTATATAAATTTTGGGTAATGCCTTCCTCCTCTTCTCTTTTTTGCCTGTGAGGCTAGGTGACCTCTCCCTGTTTCTCTAGCCTTTTAGTTTCCTTTTGCTTCAAGTTAAATATTAATGAATATTATTAAATAGAATATTGAAGTATTGAATATTAATTTTGAAAGTTTACATTTGGCCACCTAACAAATGGACCTGAAATCTCAGAGTTTTCTCTACTCAGCCCCCTAAGTGAAGTTGCTAGGCTTTTCTCAGTTACTGAGATCCATGTGGGTGGCTTCTGGCCCCAGCTGATTTAATATGCTCATCCTGCCTGTTAAAATGCCAAAATTGGGGCCCAAGGGCAAGCATCTCTATCAATTCACCCAGAATTTCAGGGCTGTGAACAATCATGTTATAAAAAGACACCCTGTAGTTTCCAACATAAACACTATTATTTCTTCTATTCCTAGCACAACTACATACTGTAGTAGACTTGTGCTCAGCTTTCTTTTCTATACCTATACATGAGGATTCCAGGCATATCTTTGCTTTCACCTGGAAGGGTTCTAAGGTGACCTGGGATCTTCTGTCTCAAGGGTTCATGGACAGCCCCATATTGTTTACACAATTCTTAACTGCTGATACAGATGCCATAAATTTAAATACAGCCACTTAATTCAATATATGGCTGACTTGTTCTTGGCTTCACCAAATGCTGAAGAATGCCAAGAGGATAATAAGCACCTTTTTTTAGAGCTACATAAGAGGCCACAACGTCTCCAAAGACAATGTTCAGTGACATCTCCCCAAAGTACAATATTTTGGTTTCATTTTAACTGCTGGGTCCCAGTTAATTTCTCCCAAGCATATTGAAAGCATCCAAAAATTAAGCACTCCTACCACTAAAAAGCAATTGAGGGTGATTCTTGGAGGAACACGATTTTGTCGACAGTGGATCCCTTGCTATGGGGAAATCACTAGGTCCCTTGTATTGCTCACAAAAAACTCAGTCCCAGAACCACATAAATTGGAAATGGAACATTTAACAGCTCTTTCAAATTTAAAACAGGCTATCCTGTCTGTCCCTGCTCTAGGCATCCCAATTATAATAAACCATTTACCTTATATGTCCATGAACAGAAAGGGGTTGCTTCAGGTGTTCTAACTCAGCTTTTGGGACTTGCTCAACACCTGGTAGCCTATTATTTCACCCAGGTGGGCCCAGTAGCTTCAGGAGCACCAGTATGCCTTAGAGGAGTAGCTGCCTTGGCTTTATTAGTAACCAAATCTGCTGATCTAGTGTTAGGATGCCCTCTGATCATAATATGCTCACACAAGGTTGAGGCATTATTAAGACACAGGACAAGGTATTTACTGATCAAAGAATTATGAGGTATAAGATAAGCCTATTGAATAATAAACATATCATACTAAAGCACTGTGGAGTCCTTAATCTTACAACCTTGTTCCCTGATTTGATAACTTCCATAGAATCTTTAAACAATTGTACACCTCATAATGATTTACTGGACACCCCTTTGGATTATTTGGATTTAATATTATTTACAGATGGTTCTTTCCTTTTGAGGAATGTTGTACGCCATATAGGAGCTCCAGTAGTTATTGAATTTAATACTTTGTGGTCAGCTTCCTTACCCTCAAATGTAAGTGCACAAAGTGCAGAACTCACAACTTTGAAACATGCCTATATCATTGCAAAGTGTAAAAGAGTCACAATTTACATAGACTCCCATTATGAATTTGGAATATATCCTGCTGTTGGCATGCTATGGCTTCAGAGGGGATTCTTAACACCAGCTGGAAAATGTATTGCCAATGCAAACTTTATTACCAAAATTCTTTCTACAATCTAACTCCCAGAAGCCATAGCTATTGTTCACTTCTCTGCACACACAGGTGACAGTGACCCTGTTTCCAGGGGAAATAATCAAGCAGATATCACAGCCACACTAGCAACGTTAGAAAAACCTGTTGTGATTTGTGATTTTTTTCCATTCCTTCTTCCCAAAATTTTTCATGCTTTTTATATTATATATTCCACTCAAAGATTATTTTTTAATTTCTTTGGATTCATTGATTTTTTGACAATTCATTCATCTGGTTTATGATTTTGCCATGTATCTCTGTATGATCCCTATGTGTATCCCTGTATCCTCCTCAAAGAGGAATGTGTTATATTCCTCCTCAGGGAGGACTATGTTATTGTTGTGAACTTTGATTTGAATTTGAGCCTAAATTAGAATAAGAGACTACCTCCCAGAATCCAGGAGGCAAACCTTTTTGTAGAATGTGCCAAAGACATGCCTATGAGACCACACACTACACCAGAAGATCCAGAGTGAACAATGGGGGGGAGGGGTGTTGAATATATTTATTTTGAATGTACTCTTATGCCAAAGGGAAGTGCCCCTAATTGGCTTTTTATCAATGCACCTAATATTGGTTTTGTTCTTTTTCTCTTCTATTTTCCTCTTATCCCCAAATTATTGTAATTTCCCTTTAAAAACTATGATTTTTTAATATACATCTAGTTAAAGTTATAAGTTTATTATGTTTTAAATGTTCCCTTAGGGATACGGGTCTCCCAAAGAATCATAGGGGGGTTTGTATAATTAGAAAAATTTGGACTCCATTTCCCAGATTTTGTTTCTTGTCCCAACAATACTTTTCTACTTCGTTCATGTTTGAGTTTGTTACATTTGTATATAAGTTTTGGGTAATGCCTCCCTCCCCATCTCTTTTTCACATGTGAAGCTGGGTTTGGTCTCCCTATTTCTCTAGCTTTTTAGTTTCCTTTTGCTTCAAGTTAAATATTAGTAAATGTTATTGAATAGAATATTTGGAGTATTGAATATTAAGTTTTAAAATTTACATCTCCCTAGAGAATCTGTGAAAAGCACAGATAAGTTTGGACTTTTAAGTTATTTTTAAGAATGGACAAAAGAGGAGCCTGCCTCAAGGAAGGAGAAGGAACTAGTTGTTCATTCAATGAGAGTAATAAATCATAAAGCTCTTCATTAACAATAACCATTTGTCACTCTGATAAAGGGGAAGTGAGTTGGCCAAAGTCCAACCAAGATATTCTGAGATCAAATTTGATGTATTTTTTCTGTACAACACTCTCAGTGTTCTCATTCATTTCTCTCTACCTCTGTACACACACACACACACACACACACACACACACACACACAGATTTTTAATAAAGTCTCACTCTCTATATATTCTCCCTCTATATATGTGTTCTCTATATACATGTTTTCTTTCTTTCTCTATATATGTATACATTTACATATATATATTTCTCTTTTCCTCTTTCTCCTTCCCTCTCTCCCCTTTCCCTTTCCTTCACTCTTTCTCTTTATTATATATTCTTCCTTCCCTCCTTTCTTCCCCTTCCCTCCTATACTCCCTGTATCTCTCCCTTTCCCTTTATTTCTCTCCCCCTCCCTCTCTCTTATCATTCTTACCTTCTTCCCCTTTCCCTCTCTCTCACTCACTCTCTTTCTCTCCCCTTTCCTCCTTTTTCTTCCTTCTCCATCCAGGGCCTGTCTCTTTTACTTATTTTATAACCATATCTGTCTTTATGACTCCACAAAGGGAGAAAGGACCATAAATTTTAGGAAGATTTATGATAGCCATATTTTTATGTATATTTTGGAATACACTGAGCCCCTTTTTAGAATAAATGCACACTAACAATTCATGTTTATTTTATAGGACCTGGAGGAAAACTTCCTACTTTAAAGTTTTCTTAATTATGCTTTTGTGATAAATTATTGGTCATAGCTATAATTTCCCACCAAATTTCTAGTTCAGGACACAAACATTGATTCCATGGAAAAACAATTTGTTTCATGACACTTCACATTACAAACTTGTTTCCAGGCCCACACTATGGCAAACATTATATGCATGATATTTTACATACAGGACAGTGTTGAAGAATAATGACTAAGAGTCAGAATTTATCAATAGAGAAAGTAGATGAGATACAAAAAGATGAAATGTTCTGTTCGTTCAGAAAGAACAGAACCCAAAACTATTGTCTAAGAGTATTGTTTTGTCTTGAAAAGAGTTTGTTTTCTATAAAATATCACCACTTCCTACCTGTAGAGGAGATAGATGTCTGAATGTGTCAAGAAAAGTTTGTCTTCCGATTTTTGAATACCATACATGTAGCATTCTTACTCCTCTCTAGGAAGAGAAAATCAACAGAAAAGGGGTAAGAGTTTTCCTTAATTTATGTTAGCCTTAGAATTTATAAAATAAATGTTAACAAAAGGTAACTAAAATTAACAAACATGCTAAAATTGCCAGTCACCCTCAACTTTGAGAAGAAAACATAAGGATTTCTTTTCTCCATAAGACACCTAACTACAGAAAATGACAACAATGAACCTCAGAAGGTGGAGCCAAAGTAACAATTGTAAAAAGTAATATATGGTGTAACCATTTTTCATCAGTATCACATAGACAATTGGCATTCATTGAAATGCTAGACTTTGTTTCAAATGTATAGATTTTTATATTAGTTTCCTGGGGCTTTTGCAAATAAACTAACAAGTTTTGACAACAATGGATATAGAAAAGAGCTGATTTAACTCAGTATGAATTTGAATTAGAGGCAGAGATTAAATAGTTTTTTTTTTCTTTCTTTAAGATGAGAAAGAAACTTGGGGAAGGACTAGAAGCTATTCTTTTTTGCAAATGTTTTTAAACTATAAGAGTATGGTTGAGGTTTCTATAATATAACATTAAATTCTAGCTATCTCATTTAGCATGAACTGCTTTTAAATTCTGATTAACCAAGGGATGGCTTCTTCCAGCAGTTATGAAATCCAACAATGGTATTATGCCCTGCTCCCTTTCTAACCTCCTCCTTCACACTGCATCATTTTATTAGATTAATCTGGACTTATCTACTTTGTTTTTTCAAAGTACTAGCTCCTAGTCTTATTTATTAGTTCAATAGTTCATTTATTTTCAATTTTAGTAATTTCTCTTTGATTTTTATAATTTCCAATTTAGTTTTTATCCAGGAATTTTTAAAAATTCATTCTCTTTCTAGTTTTTTAAATTTGAATGCCCAATTCTTCCCTCTCTGATTTGTTGATATATGCACTCAGGGAAGTAAATTTTCCCCTTAGTAGTGCTTTGGGTTTATCCCATAGATTTTGATATGTTGTTTCCTCATTGTCATTCTTTTCAATGAAATCAGTAATTGTTTCTATGATTTATTCTTTGACACACCAGTTTTGAAGAATTAAATTATTTGGTTTCCAATTAATTTTAAATCTGCCTTTCAACAAGCCCTTATTGGGTTTTTTTTTTTTTTTTATTGCATTGTAGTCTGAAAAATTGCATTTATTTTTTCTTCTTTCCTACATTTGTTTGCAATGTTTTCATGGCCTAGTCCATGGTCAATCTTTGTATATGTGCCATGTGCTCCTGAAAAGAAGGTATATTCCTTTTTAATCTCTTTTTATTTTTCCCCAGATATTTATTAGCTCTAATTTTTCTAACATTTCTTTTACTTCCATTACTTCTTTCTTATTCATTTTTGGTTCAATTTATCTAGTTCTGATTGGGGAAGGTTGAGACCCCCCACTAGTATGGTTTTACAATCTATTTCTTCCTTAAGCTCCTTTAGTTTCTCCTTTAGAAATCTGAATGCTTTACCATTTGGTACATTGAGCACTGATATTTCCTCATTATTTATACTGCCTTTCAAACAAGATGCAATTACTTTCCTTATCTCTTTTAATGAGATCTATTTTTGCTTTAGCTTTGTTTGAGTTCATAATGGATACTCCTGCCTTTTTTGTCTCAGTTGCACCCCAGGAAATTCTGCTCTACCCTCTAACCTTTACCCTGTGTATGTCTACCTACCTCAACTGTGTTTTTTGTAGAAAACATATGGTAGGATTCTGTTTTTTAATCCATTCCATTATCTGCTTCCTTTTAATGAGTGAGTTCATCATTTTCACATTCAGTTATGATTGCTATTTCCCCCCTCCATTTTGACTTCCTGCTTTGATTCTGCCTTTTCTCTTATCCCTCTTACCCTCCCTCCAACTTTTTGCTTTTAGTCAGTCTCCCCCCTTTTCCTCTCCCTAATGTTATGACTCTTCCCACCCCTCACCTCTTATTTATTCCCCTCTTACTCTAATGCCTTTTGAAAACCTCCAAACCTCTTTCTTCCTTGTATTGTTTTCCTCCCCATCAGCCCATTTATTATACTTGTACATTGCTATAGGGCACATTGCTTCATTTTAACAGCAACATATACAAGGAAAATTCAGAAAAACAGATTTGAATTATACAAATAAATTCTCATTTCTTATAAATATTTAAGAAATGAGAGTATTCTACTCGAATCGAGGTTTATTTGTCTTTATTTTTGTTTTTTGAGAGGGGACAAGAACAGGATATTGAGTACCTTGTTAGAATGCCCATGTAAGAAAAGCTCAGTTCCAAAGTGTTACAACTGCTTCAATTATTCTCATATAGAAAGTCTGAGTGACACTGTTTTCAGTCTTTAATGCAACAGTGAATTAAAAACTGCAATAATCTCATCTCTTGCTATGTACAAAGTTTCTCAGGGTCTTTCATGAAAAGGTTCATCTTAAGCAATTAATAATTATTACAAAAAACTTCAAAGCACATGACCTTGCAATTATAAAACCAGAATTATAAAACAGTTTCTATGCCAAGGTTCTCGATAAGATGTCTAATATTAGTCAACAAGAAATTAAGAATGACATCTGGCATAGCTGTCCAGTTACTACATGTAGATATACTGCCAACCTGAAAAAACTCAGAACTACCAATGCAGTTAAAATAGAATGCATCAGTAATCAAGACAAGGGAAACAAAGCTCATTGGCCACCATGCAGAGTCACTACTCTAGGAAAACTGCCTGGGGAAAGATATCCATAATGGGAATTTCCTCAAACTACAGAATCTGGAGTTATATATTGTGAACTTTAAAACTACGCCACCCTACTATAAGACTCAGGAAAGTGATGTAAAACTGTCTATATAGGGTGTGTCACTTCCTCTCTTCGCTCTCTTTCCCCGGAGAGGTGGATCTGGCTGATTACTTCCTGTGAGCAGCCTGGGAGTAAGTTTGATCCTGGAACTCGAGCCTGGAGGAGCTCCCTCAGACAGATTCCTTGAGATGGTCTTGTAGTGAGTGATAAGACTGACTTCCTTTTCCTTTGGGCTCAGGGGAGCCTCTTTGGCCAAGGCCTTTAACTCCTGCCTGGTTCAGCCAGAGCTGGAACAGTTTAAATTAACTCTTTCCTCTCTCTCTCTCTTCTCCTTAATTCCTTCTTTCTATATTAATTAAAATCTCCATAATTTCCAGCTGACTTGGGTATTTTATTATTTGGGATATCCTGTGGAAACCAATAATTAATTTAGATATTAAGTCACAACTATAAAATTATCCTTACAATATGTAATGAGTGGGAAAATGGAGTCACCCACTATGATTACTTTGACACTATCAAGTGAGAAAGATGAGATGGGGCAAGAATATGGAGAAGGGGGATAGGTTGGTCCTCCCCTCTCCTTCCCCAGTGAAAACAGTACCAGTTGTCTTATAGAGGGACAAAATATATCAATTCAGTGATTTGAGTTGAGTGTAGAGTCAAGGACTGAAGCTGACTCTCCCTCCTTGAGCAGAAAGTATACCTTTCCTCTCCAAGCTTCAGATATCTTCCTATATATTATAAGACAAGCAACTTGATCTATAAAGAATAATTCTTTTATTCTAAAAGGGACACACAAAGACAGAGAGAGTAGGGTTATTGAGTAAGGGAAGTATGAAGTGGGAGATCACTAAAAGCTAACAACTGATCCCCTCCCCAAATCCTGAGGGTTCAGGCTACCTGCCTGACCTTCCTAGGTCAGTTATGAGATTTGTCCTGACTTCTATCTACCCTAGTTATAGTACGAAGTTCAGAGGACAATTTTAGGGGACAGAGAGGAAACTCTTCTTTGGATGGACAGCTTTATAATGAAGTTCTATCCATTCCTTTCATCCTCGTCTGGATCCAAGGAGTTTGAATTCACTGAGAGCTGTTCAATGCTCAGGAGATCTTCTGTCTCAGAGATTTCTCTTAGACCAACCACTCCTGAGGAGCTCTCAAAGAAAAGTGAAGTAACTGCTTTGAATTTTCTCAGCTCTTCTGTTCCTTTCTGAAATTCTCTGTCTTCCTTACTCCTCTCCAGCTTGGGTTACTCTTTTACATGCTAGATCTGATTTTCCTCTCTTACATACACACACACACACACACACACACACACACACACACACACATACACACCCCTTACAGAGCAGAAGCAAGGAGGAACAACAGACTGGTTACAAGCAACTTAGTCAGAGCCTGGGAGAATACCTGGGAGACCGCTAGATATAATCAGGGAACCTAAGGAGACTAAAAGGGTACTTAGACCCATCTAGGGTGTTCAAAAATGCTCGAAGGTTTATTGTTCAGGCAATTGGGGGTTTCATGAAACAAGGCTTTCCATACTTACAAAGCTTCCCTGAAGAGAGAAAGTGGTTAGTTGTTCAGTCACTGCGAAAAAATTAACTTGACCCTTTTTGCAATGTGAAATTGAATGACTCTGAAAAAACAAACAATCCTAAATGAAATTGAAATAGACAAGATATTCCTTGTTAAAAAAATAGTACTAACATTTCTTTGGCACATAAGATTTATATTTTGTATACATTATTGCACTTGATCATACCACCATTGGGCAAGTTAGGAAGCATAAATATTATTTTCATTTTATAGAAAACATTAAATAGAAATAGAAAGAAAAGAAACAGAAATGGAAATAAAAAGAAAGAACAAAAACACTGAAATTGAATGCTGTCTAATATAATTAACAAGTTGGTTATCACACACACACACACACACACACACACACACACACACACACACACACATATATAAAGTTGGTTCCAAAGGAGAAAGGAAAAGATCCCTTTCTCTGTTCTTAGAAGACGTAGAGAGTCGAATATGAAATAGGACATATGCTGTCACACTCAGATAACCAGATGGTTATTTTTTTAACTAATTTGTCTATAAACATTTGTTTAGCACCTGCTATATGCCAGGTACTGTGATAAGGAATAGGGATACAATAGCAAAAGATAGCCCCTGCCCTCGAGGAGCTTACAATCTAATGGGGGAGATGACATGCAAATAAATATATACAAAGCAAGATATACACAGGATGAACAGGAAATAACTAACAGAGAATAGAATAGTATATATTGAGGAGGAAGGTGTCAGAAGACTGAAGCAGTAGGAGGGGGCTAGGTAATTAAGGGTTTTGACCACCAAATAGAACATTGCCTGGAGGCAATAGGGAACCACAGGAGTTTACTAAGTAGGGGAATGACATGATCAGACATGAGTTAGGAAAATTACTCTATTGGCTGAATGGAGGATGGAGTGGCAGCAGACCCATGAGGAGGCTATCACAGTCATCCAGGGTCTGTACCAGAGGGGCAGTGGCAGTGGCAGAGGAGACAGAGGATGTGTCAGAGAGATATTGCAGAGGTGAAATCCACAGGCCTTGACAATAGTTTGGATGGAGAGGAGGAATAATGGGGAATCCAAGATAACTCCTAGGCTCTGGACAATGAAGTTGCCCGCAACAGTAGTAAGGAAGGCAGGAGATGAGCAGTATTTAAGGGGAAAGAAGATGAATTCTGTTTTCAACATATTGGGTTTAAGGTATCCACTATAAATCCAGTTTGAGATGTCTGAAAGGTAGTTAGAGATACAAGACTGGAATTCAGCAGAGAGGTCACAGCAGGTAGGTCTAAGAATCATCAGCCTAGAGACAGTAATTAAATCCATGGGAACTGAGGAGATCACCAAGGGGAGTAGTATAGAGAGAGAAAAGAAGAGGGTTCAGTGCAAAATCCAGAGGAATACCTATGAGAGGCTGTAATTGGGAGAAGGATGTAGCCAAGGAACAGAGAAGTAGATTGAGAACCAGGGGAGTGTGGCACTCCAAAAACCAAGAGAGAAGAGAGAATCTGGAATGAGGTGATCATCAGTGTGAGAGGCTGTGGAAAGGCCCTGTTTTACTACTTCTCTTCCTTCTGAAGGCTGCAGATTAGAGAGAAAATTGCTTTGCAGGAGAAGGAAGTCCCCCTCCCCACTGACTTTATTCTTCCTCTTCCCTAAATGGAGAGGCACTGGAGCAGATGATGGAAGGCCTGAGGTAAAGAGGAAGGCTGCTCCTCTTTGAACAGGAGTCCTCAACATTCTGGCTGGGAGATCAATCTGGCCTTGGGAGGCACAAGATGCCTGGTGTTGGTATAGCTGTTCATCACCATCTGCCTCCTGCCCTCAGGGACATGTAGCACAAGATAGAAGGCTCTGGGTCAGAAGGTTTCTACTTGCTTTTCCTTCTTTTTCTCTTATCCTTTTTATGAGACATTAGTCAAGAAGGAGTGAATATCATTTTAAGATTGAGTAGGAAACAGCAAATGGTTACTCAAATTTTTCTAAAATTTTCATATTGCACAGGAATAATTTATTATATTCATATGTGACAATTTGTTCATATATTTCCAAATTGATGAGAACATGTTTTTGTTATAAAAAATAATGTTCCTATGAAACTTTTTATGTAGAAGTATTGTTCTTGGTGTCTATATCTTCCTGAATGTAAGATAATAGCAGTAGAATCTCTAGTCAAAGGATATTAATGATTAATTTTTCTTGCATAATTAATAAGTGTTTTCCATAAAGCTACACTAACAGTTTGGATTGCATTGGAAAAACTCACCTATTCCGTAATCCTTCCAACAAATGCTTAGTCCTAAAGAAAACCTTTCTCAAACCTAGCATTTTCTTAGTATAACTAGGAGGTCAAGGACCATAAAATTTCAGAAGAATTAAAATGACACTCTGGAAGGTAACTGAGAGGATGGTGGCTAAAAGGAGGCTACAGCACATTACCAATGATAACTTGCTGTACACATTTTACCAATAAGTTGAATAATACCATAGAAAGCACTTGCAGGTGATAAAAAGGAGGGATGGAAAGCCAGGAAACAGAATAGCTGAAACAGGATCCCAAAAGATTGCCTGGAAGAAAAATTAGCCAAACATAATATGATGAGCTTGTTCTAAATTTGGATTCCAAAATATCAACTTCCTAATTATAGAATAGGGAAGATGTAGCCAGGCAAAAGTTCATCTGGAAAATGTCAGGGGCAAAGGGAAGGGGACAAATTGATTAATACAAAACTGATATTCAATAAACCTCTTAGTATATGAGCTCAGAATGATCAATCATGTGAAGTTACAGCTATACTGACTGGCAATAGGAGAACAGTGTTCAGAACAAGGAAAGTAAGAATTGTTCTGTTCTTTGTCCTTGTTAGTCCACACCTGGGGTATTATATATTCACTTCACAATTCCTTATTCAAGTAAGGACACTGAGAAACCAGAGGGTGCAAAGAAAGGCAAAGAGGAAGGTAAAGGTACTAAAAGCCATGTCATGTGGGACTTGAGTGAAAAAAACACCTTAGAATGTTTGGCCTAGAGAAACATAATGGCTGCCTTCAAGTACTTAAAGGATTGTTAAATAGGATTGTCAGAGCAGTTTCAGCTTCCATTGCTATGAAGCCGCCATCTTGGCTCAATCCCCAGGACTATTAAATAGTTATGGTCACATACATTTGTTCTACTCTGGTGGGAGGGAGAGGAAGGGGTGTCCAGTGGAAATGGCCAGAAGTTGAGAAGCTTCAGAGGAGCAAATGTAAGCTTGGGATGGGGTGGGGTGGGGTTTCTAAATTAAAATGGAATGGGCTTCCTCTACCAATAGAGAGTTTCTGTGTAATAGAAGCTTTCAAAAAAGGGCATGACATTCTGTCTCATGAGCCCATAACAGATAGCAAATATCAAGGAAGTAGAGAAGATTGTCACCCACGTAGGGTGAGAATAGTCACAGAACACTTCACATAACAGGCAAAATTTAAGCTGATAATTAAAAGGAGAGTAAAAATGTAACTTAGTGGAGAAGAAGAACAGGCAGATGTTAAGGAAATGGACCCAACTATGGGGCAGGAAAGAATATATTCAGAACACAGCATTGATATCAACTTAGCTGAAGGAAAAGCCTGAAAAAAGAGAAGTAAATAAAGAAAACTATTTTAGAACTGGTTCAAATGCTCTAGGAAATAAAGTTATAGAACCAAAATACTTTATTCAGTAATTACTAATCCTCTTTCTTGCAATCAGTTAATTAAATGAGCTTTAGAAATCTTACCATGGTTTCAATGATAATAGT
Source organism: Monodelphis domestica (assembly GCF_027887165.1). NCBI lineage: Eukaryota > Metazoa > Chordata > Mammalia > Didelphimorphia > Didelphidae > Monodelphis > Monodelphis domestica. The sequence goes on along the minus strand of NC_077227.1, from coordinate 235,673,496 downwards.
GAGGTTGCCTAAGCCATCTGTAAGAGCTACATAGCTTCCACCATTTTTTAAAAGGCCAACTGTTTTCAGGTATTTCCACCCTGGTTTAGCAAACTGAGTGGTATGAGCTGTGGAAAGGCAGAAAGAACAAGAACTCAAGGTTTGTTTAAAAAAAACATAAAGAGCATCACCATTCTACAATACTAGATTTTTTGTTCTAACAAACTTTTCTACATACACAGAAATCACCTATCAAATCCACTTTTCCATTTGGGCAGCTATGTTGTCCAGTGGATAGAGCACTAAGCCAAGAGTCAGGAGGACCTGGGTTCAAATCTGACCTCAGACACTTTCTACCTGTGTGACCCTGAGCAAGTTTCTTAACCCCAATTATCTAGCCCTTGCTGACCTTCTGTCTTAGAAATGACACTAGGACAGAAGGTAAAGGTTTTGAAAAAATCTTCTTTCAATTTAATAACCAAAAATAAATAGCAATTCATCTCAGTTAAATTTTGCCATCTCTGAATTCTTAATAACTTATCAACTGATTACAATTGCCCCTCCCAAGTCACTGCACCAAGCCAGCCCCAGATATATTGCACTCCAGGGCCTGGATCTCTGGGAGAGAGGCCAACAGTCTATATTTGAAAGCAAAGGATCCAAGTTCAATTTTGTTTCACTAGTGCCCAACAAAGTTATAGAGAAGGTTTTAATACAAACTTTAATTATTCTCTTTTTCCTTATAAGAAAAACTCAAAAAGGGAAAAGATTTAGGCAAGGATCACACTACTATTAAGTATATCTGATTTAAATCCAGGAAAGGCCATCCAAAACAATCCCTTTATTTTAAAGATAAGGAAACTAAGAACAATAAAATTTAAGTGATTTGCCCAGCATTGCATAGATGGTAATCAGTAGGAAAGACCCATTCTGAACCTGTCTTCTGCCTTGTTTTGACTGCACTCAGCTGGAAGGTTTATATCTCCAATCTGGAGGTTAGACAATGAAGTAAATGTATTTAGTGTCTACTGAGAGGGAGAGGGGTCTACAGAAAAGGGTAACCATGGTTGGAACACCCTGCTACAAATATGATGTGAAATTTGTATGTTCATAAAAGAAGAGACAATTAGAAATTATTTTGATGTGGAAGAATTGAAAAGACCTATCTTCAAGGAGAGGAATGACCAAACAAGGGTCTAGAAGGTAGCCAAAACCACTGAGTAGGGTGATGGTACAGATGAGAAAAAAGATTAAATCCATGAGCACTCTCTCCCTCTTGAAAAGTATTGATTTCTGTGCAAATTAATCTCTATGTATGTTGTTATTCAGTTGTTTATGGCTTGTCCAATTCTTCATGACCCCATTTGGAATTTTCTGGGTATTTGCAATTTCCTTGTCCAGCTCATTTAATAGAGAGGAAACTAAGGCCAACAGAGTTAAGTGACTTACCCAAGGTCCCACAGTAAGTGGCTGTCTGAGGCTGGATTTGAACTGAGGAAAATGAGCCTTCCTCATTTCAGGCTAAGTGCTCTATCCACTGTATCACCGACAGGCCCCATAGGCATCCAGATTATATATCCACACCTAACTACTCTGACATCTCCATCCCAAAGTCCCATAAACATTTCAAATTCATTGTGTTTACAATGGCATTCATTATCTCTTCCCCTAAGTCCATTCCTTCTTCAAATTTTCCTTTTTAGTGAATTAGATTTCTACATTCTACATTCTTTTTATTGACTTTTTCAGAGATGATCTGGGTGTTAATTCAAAGTGTCAACTAAATTTATAACCTTGTAATAATCCAGAACTCTTCCCTTTCAGGCACATGATATCTCTCCTCATCCAATCAGGATTTCTAGCTCCAACAAGACACTCCCATTTGCAGACATTTCAATTTACCCTTTGAATCATTCAATGAATCAATCAACCAGTCAATCTGAACCTACTTTCTGTTACCTCAACTCAGTTCTATCACCTACCTCCAAACCTTTGCATACTGTTCCCTTTAACTGGAACACACTTCTCAGTTCTGACCCTAATATTTCTTACTTCCTTCAAGGATAAGCTCAGGTGCCATCTTTTGAAAAAAATTTTCCTGAACCCTTTGATAATATTCTCTCCTGAAATTATCTTGCCTATGTTTTTCTGTGCAAGAATTGTAAAGATATAAAATAGAAAATTCTTCAGTTAAAAGGTTATTTTTCATTACTTCTTGGCTCATTGTTGTTTCTTTTTTTTTTACATTTTAAACATTATTTTATTTGGTTATTTTCACACATTATTCATTGGAAACAAAGATAATTTTCTTTCCTCCCCCCTCTCCCACCAACCCTCCCATAGCTGATGCACGATTCCACTGGGTATCACATGTGTCCTTGAATCAAACCCATTTTCATGTAGTTGGAATTTGCCTTAGGGTGTTCATTTAGAGTCTCTCCTCAGTCATGTGCCTTCAAACCCTGTAGTCAAGCAGAGGATTTTCCTTGGTGTTTTTACTCCCATAATTTGTCCTCTGCTTGTGGATAGTGTTTTTTTTTCCTAGATTCCTGCAGATTATTCAGGGACATTGCATTGACACTAATGGAGAAGTCCATTATGTTTGATTGTACCACAGTGTTTCAGTCTCTGTGTACAATGTTTTCCTGGTCCTGCTCCTTTCGCTCTGCATCACTTCCTGGAGGTTGTTCCAGACTCCATGGAATTCCTCCACTTTATTATTCGTTTGAGGCACAATAGTATTCCATCACCAAAATATACCACAATTTGTTCAGCCATTTCCCAATTGAAGGACATCCCCTCATTTTCCAATTTTTGGCCACCACAAAGAGGGCAGCTATAAATATTCTTGCACAAGTCTTTTTCCTTATTATCTCTTTGGGGTACAAATCCAGCAGTGCTGTGGCTGGATCAAAGAGCAGACAGTCTTTTATCACCCTTTGGGCATAGTTCCAAATTGCTCTCCAGAATGGTTGGATCAATTCATAATTCCACCAGCAATGAATTAATGTCCCACCTTTGCCACATCCCCTCCAGCACTCATTACTTTGCTTTGTTGTCATATTAGTCAATCTTCTAGGTGTGAGGTGATACCTCAGAGTTGTATTGACTTGCATCTCTCTGATTATCAGAGATTTAGAGCACTTTTTTGTGTGCTTATTAATAGTTTTGATTACTTTGGCTGAAAACTGCCGGTTCATGTCACTTGCCCATTTATCAATTGGAGAATGGCTTGATTTTTTGTACAATTGATTTAACCCTTTGTAAATTTGAGTAATTAGACCTTTATCTGAGGATTTGGTTATGAAGATTGTTTCCCAATTTGTTGCTTCCCTTCTCATTTTGGTTACATTGGTTTTATTTGTACGAAACCATTTTAATTTGATGTAACCAAAATTGTTTATTTTACATTTTGTGGCTCTTTCTAGGTCTTGCTTGGTTTTAAAGTCTTTCCTTCCCACAGGTCTGACATGTATACTATTCTGTGTTCATCTAATTTACTTATAGTTTCCTTCTTTATATTTAAGTCATTCACCCATTCTGAGTTTATCTTGGTGTAGGGTGTGAGGTGTTGATCCAAACCTAATCTCTCACACACTGTCTTCCAGTTTTTGTAGCAATTTTTGTCAAATAGTGGGTTTTTGTCCCAGAAGCTGGAGTCTTTGGGTTTGTCATATACTGTCTTGCTGAGGTCACTTGCCCCAAGTCTATTCCACTGATCCTCCTTTCTGTCTCTTAGCCAGTACCAAATTGTTTTGATGACCACTGCTTTATAATAGTGTTTGAGATCTGGGACTGCAAGGCCACCTTCCTTTGTATTTTTTTTCATTGTTTCCCTGAATATCATTGATCCTTTGTTCTTCCAAATGAACTTTATTATGGTTTTTTCTAAATCAGTAAAAAAAATTTTTGGGAGTTCAATGGGTATAACACTAAATAGATGAATAAGTTTGGGTAGGATGGTCATTTTTATTATATTGGCTCATCCTACCCATGAGCAGTTAATGTTTTTCCAATTGCTCAGGTCTTGTATTAGTTTTTTGGAGAGTGTTTTGTAGTTGTGTTCATATAGTTCCTGTGTTTGTCTCAGGAGATAGATTCCTAAGTATTTTATTTTGTCTAAGGTGATTTTGAATGGGATTTTTCTTTCTAATTCTTGCTGCTGAGCTGTGTTGGAAATATATAGAAATGCTGATGACTTGTACGGGTTTATTTTGTATCCTGCAAATTTGCTAAAGTTGTTGATTATTTCGACTAGCTTTTTGGTTGATTCTTTAGGATTCTTTAAGTAGACCATCATATCATCCACAAAGAGTTATAATTTGGTCTCCTCCTTGCCTATTTTAATGCCTTCTATTTCTTTTTCTTCTCTAATTACTACTGCTAGTGTTTCTAGTACAATGTCATATAGTAGAGGTGATAATGGGCATCCTTGTTTCACTCCTGATCTTATTGGGAATGCATCTAGTTTATCCCCATTACAGATGATGTTAGCTGATGGTTTTAGATATATACTGTTTATTATTTTTAGGAACAACCCTTCTATTCCTATACTTTCTAGTGTTTTTAATAGGAATGGGTGTTGTATTTTATCAAAGGCTTTTTTTGAGTCTATTGAGATAATCATGTGATTTTTGTTGTTTTGATTGTTGATATGTTCAATTATGTGGATGGTTTTCCTAATATTGAACCATCCCTGCATTCCTGATATAAATCCTACTTGATCATAGTGAATGACCCTCCTAATCACTTGCTGGAGTCTTTTTGCTAGTATCCTATTTAAGATTTTTTGCATCTATATTCATTAGGGAGATTGGTCTATAATTTTCTTTCTCCGTTTTTGACCTGCCTGGCTTTGGAATCAGTACCATGTTTGTGTCATAAAAGAAATTTGGTAGAACTCCCTCTTTACTTATTATGTCAAATAGTTTGTATAGTATTGGGATTAGCTGTTCTTTGAATGTTTGATAGAATTCACTTGTGAATCCATCTGGACCTGGGGATTTTTTCTTAGGGAGTTCTTTAATGGCCTGTTGGATTTCTTTTTCTGATATGGGATTATTTAAGAATTCTATTTCTCCTTTGGTTAGCCTAAGCAATTTATATTTTTGTAAATATTCAACCATATTGCCTAGATTGGTATATTTATTGCCATATAATTGGGCAGAATAGTTTTTAAAGATTGCCTTAATTTCCTCTTCATTGGAGGTGAGGTCCTCTTTTTCATCTTTGATGCTGTTAATTTGTTTTTCTTCTTTCCTTTTTTAAATTAGATTGACCAGTACTTTGTCTATTTTGTTTATTTTCTCAATGTACCTGCTACTAGTCTCATGTATTAGTTCAATAGTTCTATCACTTTTGATGCTATTAATATCTCCCTTTATTTTAGAATCTCTAGTTTGGTTTTCTTCTGGGGGTTTTTAATTTGTCCGCTTTCAAGTTTTTTTTTAATTTTCATTTCCAATTCATTGATCTTTGGCCCCCTAATTTGTTAATATATGCACTTAGGGATATGAGTTTTCCTCTGAGTACTGCTTTGGCTGCATCCCATAAGGTTTGAAAGGATGTCTCACCATTGTCATTTTCCTCAATGAAATTATTAATTGTTGCTATGATTTGTTCTCTAACTAACTGATTTTGGAGTATCATATTATTTAATTTCCAATTAATTTTTGATTTGGTTCTCCCTGTGCCCTTACTGATCATTATTTTTCTTGCCTTATGATCTGAAAAGGCTGCATTTATTATTTCTGCTTTTCTGCATTTGTATGCCATGTTTATGTGACCTAGTATATGGTCAATCTTTGTGAATGCCATGTGGTGCTGAGAAGGTGTATTCCTTTTTGTCCCTATTTATTTTTCTCCATATTTCTATTAACTCTAATTTTTCTAAGATTTCATTCACTTCTTTTACCTATTTCTTATTTATTTTTTGATTTGATTTATCTACATTTGATAGTGGTTGCTTCAAATCTCCCAGTATTGTGGTTTTATTGTCTATTTCCTCCTTCAATTCTCCTAGTTTCTCCATTAGAAATTTGGTGCTATACCATTTGGTGCATACATGTTGATTAGTGATATTTCCTCATTGTCTATAGTCCCTTTTAACAAAATATATTTACCTTCCCTATCCCTTTTAATCAGGTTTATTTTTGCTTTGGCTTTCTTAGATATCATGAGTGCAACTCCTGCCTTCTTTCTATCAGTTGAGGCCCAAATGGTGTTATTCTATCCTTTAATTCTGACCTTGTGAGTATCTACCCACCTCATGTGTATTTCTTGAAGACAACATATGGTAGGGTTTTGGATTCTAATCCATTCTGCTATTCGTCTACGTTTTATGGGTGAGTTCATCCCATTCACATTCAAAGTTATGATTGTCACTTGTGGACTCCCTGGCATTTTGATATCCTCCGCTAATTCTGACCTTTCTTCTTTAGCTATAACCTTTTAAGCCAGTGATTTACTTTAAATCTGTCCCCCTAGTCCCCTCCCTTGATATGCTTCCCTTTCTAACCATCCCTTTTTGTTCCCTTCTGCTCCCCCCTCTCCTTCCCTCCCTTTTTGTGCTCCCTACCCTCTGACCCCCCTTGTTTTTCCCTCCTCCCCTACCCTGTTCGATAATATAGAATTCAAGATCCCAATGGATATAGATGCTCTTCCCTCTCAGAGTTGATTTCACTGAGAGTAAGGTTTAAGTAAAAACTCTCTTCCTCTCCTTCTTATAGGAGAATTCTTCCCCTCCCCTTCCCATGTGTATCTTTGTGTGAGAAAGATTATCCTATTTAGTTTTTTTTTTCTATTTCTTGGAATATATCTTAGTACCCTCAATGATGCCCCCCTCCCTTTTTCTTTCTTTCCTCCCCCTTTCTCTATATTGCCTTGATGCTCCAAACTTTCTCTATGCATGATTCTTCTTACTACTCTAATGATGCATACAATTTTTGAGAGTTACACATTACATTTCCCCCACATATTAATATATATAATTTGATATAAATGTAGTCCTTATAGCAGAGAGTTTAAATAAAAGAAAAAGATAACATTTTTCTCCTTTTCTCTTTTCTTCATATTTACCTTTTCATGTTTCTCTTGCTCTTTGTGTTTGGATGTCAAACTTTCCACAGAGCTCTGGTCCTTTCTTTGCAAAAACTTGGAAATCTTCTATTTTGTTGAATGCCCATACTTTCCCCTGGAAGTATATAGTCAGTTTTGATAGATAGCTGATTCTTGGTTGAAGACCCAACTCTCTTGCCTTTCTGAATATCATGTTCCATGCCTTACGGTCGTTCAGAGTGGAAATTTCTAGGTCCTGTGTGACCCTGATTGGTATTCCTTTATATCTAAATTGTCTTTTTCTGGCTTCTTTTAAGATTTTTTCTTTTGCTTGGAAGCTTTGGAATTTGGCAATAACATTCTTGGGAGTTGTCTTTTGGGGATTTAGTGTAGAGGATGTTCTGTGAACTCTTTCAATGCCTATTTTCTCCCCTTATTCTAGAATCTCTGGGCAGTTTTCGTGGATGATATCTTGTATTATGATATCAAGATTACAGTTTATTTCTGTTTTTTCTGGTAGACCAATAATTCTCAGATTGTCTCTGTTTCCTCTGTTTTCCATGTCTGTCACCTTGTCAGTGAGATATTTTATATTATCTTCTAATTCCTTAGTCTTTTGACTTTGCTTTATTAATTCTTGCTCTTTTGCAAGATCATTGTCTTCCAGTTGCCTGATTCTGGCCTTTAAAGACTGCTTTTCCTTTTCAGTTTGGTCTATCCTGCTTTTTGAGGCTTCAAGCTATTTCTGCATTTGCATATTTTGGTCCCTCAGATTGCTGAGTTCCTATTGCATTATTTCCCATTTTTCCTGCCAGAAAGCTTCCATATTTTTGATAATTTCCAATTTAAATTCTTCAAGAGCTTGTGGAGAATTTCCATTTCTTTTGGAAGGTTTTGGAGCATTTGTCTGTGTTTCCTCTTCTATTCCCTCTGTATTTTGTTCCATAAAATGTGTCCAAAGTCACCCCCTTCTTCTTGCTTTTCTTGGTGTTGGGAAGCTGACCCTGAGTATTGTTTGCCATCTCTATGCTTTTTTTCTCCCCTTTCCCATCAGAAATCTGAGTGAGGAGGGCTGGATCTCAGTGTATGGATCTAATGATCAAGGCTTTAGCCCCAGGCAAATTCTCTGTTTTCCACAGCTGTGCTGTCTTCCCAGGGAAGCCCAGGGTCTGCTCTCCCCTGCCTGCCAGTGTTTCGGGTGTAACTGCTTTCAGGTGTGGTCTTTGGTAGTTTTAGTTAATTCCCAAGACCTCTGGGTGCCCCTTGCTCACTTCAGGGGATCCCTTTGCGCATTTGTTGATTATAGCGCGCTAGTTCTGGGTGCCCTCAATCTGAGTTCCCCTAGCCCGCCTGCCGGGGTTTCAGGTTTTACTACTCACAGGAGTGGGTCCTTGGTAGTCTTACTCAGGTCTTCAGACCTGGGGCTGCCCATTGTTCAGTCCTGGGGTGCCCCTCCCTCACTTGTAGATTCTGGCCAATGAAGACTTAAACTCTGGCTCAGTCGGCATGGTGGGTGGGGGAGGGTGGGTCAGTTTTTCATTCTCTTATATTGTGGAAATGCCGGAATCCCACCTACCCTCAGTGCTGCACCTTAGTGTGGGGTCTCTCCATTCTTATGAGGATGGTAGTTTTTGTTTTTGGGGGGAGTCTTTTGAGGTCGTCTGTGTCGTTGGGTCTGAGGTGAGGAAGCCAGCCGCGTCTACGCTGCAGCCATGCTTACCCAGAAGTCTTCTCGTTGTTGTTTCTTAATGAAAATTTGTTTAATTTAATTATTAAGGGGTTTCCCCTCCAGGACAAAACTAAAATTATAACGCTATGATTCATAATTATAGCAATTTAATTTGGAAAATATGAACTACAAAAATATAACTTGTACACTATTTAACTAGTTTTTAAAACCCTAGTTCAATTCATTTAAAAAGGGGATATTTAAAATATAATATCCAGAAATAAACTGATCTTCAAATTAATCAGAGAATAAGATATAACTGACCCTATTAGATTATTCCTAGACCGTAATCTAATCTGTAGCTTAAAACTCTACTTAAAACTCAACTCCTCTTATTTTATAACTTAACAGAATTTCATGTCATTCAACTAATGAGCTTCTCCATTTTCAACTTCAATATTGCTACTGCGGCAAACTTCATTTTTATTATGTTTTTCCTCCTTTGTAAAAGATGAGCCACTTTGAATTAACACTTAGATAATCTCTGGAGTAAAAAAGAACTTAGTTATATACACCTAAAAGAAAAACTTACTTTAATTTCTAACTGCTCTTAATACTTAAAAAAAATATTCAAATAAAATAGTAATGGTAACTAAATTTGGTGCATATGACCTTAATCAGCCTACAGGAGGCTCAATGGATTCTCTAATGGAAGAACCCTCAGAGTAGAACAAAATGATAAGAAGGTATGAAGGGGCTATGATCAACACCAGTAGGGGGAGTAGGCCCTATATTAATGAGATTGATATTTTGCGGGATGAGATTCAGTGTGTAATTCTCAGTGTAGTATTTGGCTTGTAACCCCAATTTTCAAGACCCTTAGCGTTATTATAAATTAGAATTTAGAACTGCCCCCTCCTATCCTATAAAATTTATAGTCTTCCTGAAATACTTTCAAAAACCACGAGAAGAGTTTTTCTGTAGCCTGGGAAATATCCCAGCTATTTAGATGGGATTATCGCAATGAGCATGAAACACATGTTGGGAACTTTGAAGGATGGATTTTAGTATGTAGAGTGAGATGGAAGAGTTTTGAAGGTCCATCAGTCAAACTCAGGACTATTCCTGTCTAATGGTTGGAGAGGAAGGAACTCCTTTTCTGCTGAGCCTGTCTAACCAAGCCTCTTAGTGGGAGAATGGAAACCTTTTGAATTCCTTTGGGAGTACCTTTTCTCACAAAAGAAACATACTTAAAGAAGATCTTTATACTATTAGCCCTGACTAAGAAGAAACTTTATCCAGAGTCTGTTGTTGTGTGAGGGCTGAGGTGTTCACCTCAGACCCAGTAAAGTGTGAATTTTAAAACTATTCCACCCTAATCAGACCATTCTTTAGAAGATTTGATTTAGCTATTTCCTGATCAATAACAATTGGAATAATAGAATCATGTCTTGAAAAAGCCACATTCTCTACCCTACTCAGTTTAACAAGATTTTGAAAGGTCTGTATCAAATTCAAGAATTAATTATATCTGAGGAGATGGCCTTCAACAGACATGTGCAAAAAGAGAACAGACCTCTGGGCTATCCTAAGTCAAACTAAGTCCTCATTGGTACATATGAGACACAGAAAAGTGATGTAAAAATGTCCATATAAGGCATGTCACGGGCTGCCTCTCTCTCTTTCCCTAGAGAGATGACTCTGGCTGACAGTGTGCTAAAGCATTCCGACATCTTGGAATGTTGGGTAGTGAGTTTGCCCTGGAGCTGTTTTCAGGTTCGGGCATCTTAGCTAAGCCTCTTTGGAGGTCAAGCTGATTCTTTCCTCCTTCACACTCGAAATCTTACTTTCTAGATCTCCTATCTTCCTGCCCGGTACTAGCCCCTTCCTTCCTCCTTCTTCTTAAAATCTTCTCTACTATATCAATTAAATCACCATAAAATTTGGCAGCTGACTTGTGTATTTTATTATTTGGTATTTCCTTTGACGACCACTTAAATTTAGAATTTTTTCAGTCTCAACATCACCTTGAGTTCATCCTTATCCACCTTGGAAAACCTATCAACAACCAGATATACCAACAAGGGAGTATTTTTAGTATCACGTAGCATAAAGATGGTTTGGGAATGCTTAGCTAGAAATAGGGAGGTTTTTAAGGAGCATCAAGATTTTGAAGACTCTACCTCACAGTGGATGTAGAGGGAAGAGGGAAGTAAGAGACCTTAGAGATTAGTGCACCCTTATTTCTAATCCTCCTTCCTTACTTTCTTTTATTAATAAATCTATTGTTCATGAAGAAATTTCGAAGACTGGTTTGCATACTGGCCCTAGCTGGGTAAGGTCCCATCTGCCTTACTTCACTAAAGGGAACTGAGGTATCCCTTGGTAGATAAAAACATCCATGCACCTCAGTTTACTAGAATATTTCACAGCTCTAGGAAGTGGGGCAAGATAAGGTATAGAGTAAAGAAGAGCGAGTTTCAACTGCATTTTTACTGTCCCAGGATGAAAATCCCATGATAGTCATAGGTTTTTTGATCATGGGGGACTTAAGGAGTACATAATAATGAAAATGACACAGTGAAAATTAGAAATGTCTCTCTCTCACACACACATACACAGCGACTGGACAGAGTGAAGGAGGAGAATCTTGCATCAGAATCATTAAAAAAATCTGTGTTTGTACATAGAAGGAGAGAAGATATTTTCTCCCCAAAGAAGCAGCTTGTGTGGGCAGAATCCTTTTTCCTTCCCTTCTCCTCCTTCCGCCTCCCCTTTTTCCACTGTCTGTTGTTTCCTCCAAATAAAGCCACTTTTTCTCTGCCAACATCTTATCTAAGTCTTCTGTCTGCCCATTTGTGATTTCTGGGAGTCCAAGTTACCCCACAATTCCACTCCACACAATATGATTGCAAACCTAGGTTACAGCCTCCCAAAGGGCAATTTTTAAAAAATCCTTACCTTCCATCTTAAAATCCATACTACATATTGTTTCTAAGGCAAAAGTGCGGAAGGGGCTAGGCAGTGAGGGTTAAGTGACATGCCCTACAAGGATGTGTCTACAGCCAGAGATGAACACAGGACCTCCAGTCTCTGGGTCTGGTTCTCAATCCACTGAGTCACCAGGCTGTCCCACCTCCCCAGGACTACTTTAATTGACTGAACATACTATCAAGACTTGAAATAAATCAAACCTACAGATAAAGAAAAAGACATCTTTAATTGAGGTTCCTGTGAGCCTGGGACATTGACATGTGCCTCAGTACATGGGTAACCACCAAGAAAACTGACAGAAAGATTTTTACACAATTAGGAGGAAAGAGAGGGAAGGGTCATATGAGAAGTGAGGCCTAGTCATGAAGTTTCAGCTGCCTCTGGCAATTTTAGTAGGAAAAATTAATTCATTCTCATCAGTTTCTCTTTCATAGTCCAACTAGCCCCAAGTCTTCACGAGGGGGATAAGGGCATCTGAGTCACTTTTGTAGCCAGGAAAAGCTCAAGTTAGTTCTGTTTATAGAGTAATAAGCAGAGTTTACAGGATTCACAGTGTGAAGCCCCAACCAATCCAGGAAAGAGAAAAAATGTCATAAGGTCAGAAATATAAGACCTTTCCTAGAACTGCTTAGGGAGAGTAAGGGAAGGATTTTTTTTAAAAAAGACCTTCAGGATGATCTTTTAAGCAGAAAAAGAATACTACAAATTGATATTAATAATAAAATGATACAATAATCAAAATAATACTTTTCAATAGTATTACATAAAAGTCTTACAATAAAAGCAATTTAAGTTCATTCTAAGTTCATTGTATCTCTTTGAAGGATGATTACTGGGAGAAATCTGATATATACCTGTAATCCAAATAGGAGCCTCTACAACATAATGCCCACTCCAAGGTTCTTTAGCAGTCAGCAGCCCATCTTTCTCATAAGGTGATTGTGGATAATAACTACCCACTAAGTTCCAAGCAATTGTGCTGGAAAAAACAAAACAAAACAAAACAAAACAAAACTTGGTTCGGCAAATAAGAAAGACCAAAATTACTTTATAATACAATTTAACCTTATGGAAGTTTAAACTTTCCCAAACCAAACAGATTTGAAAACTCTTAGACAAACTTCTTACCTTTAAAAAGAAAAAAAGGCAACAATTGTCAAAAAAAATCAAGTCAAAAACAATCTTCTTCCCTTGCTTCTGATACTTCTCTTTAAATGGTAGTTAATTATATTTTGTTTTATATTTTCTTCTTTTGAGCTTCTAATCTATACCAAATTATGGAACACTTATACTCAAGGATGAACTAGTATATACAAGCAGCTTTCCAGAAAAAAGATGGATGTACAACATAAACTTAAGTTTAATCTAATTTTCTCCACTGCTTTTTTAAATTTAGACAATCAATAAAACAATAAATCAAGCCCTGATTTGTAGTATTAGGCAGTTTCTAAAGGCTTAAATGATCGCAATGAACTCTCAAACAACTCTCCCAGTCATTTGAACTGGTTACAGCACACCCCTATATATATATATTAAGTGGACTGCTATAAAAAGGTACTCACGCAGTAATGTGGCCAATCACATAATTCTGATTCAAGTTGCGGGCCCAGAAGCCTCTACCTGTTTCTTCTTTGAAATTGTTGCAATCTTCAGAAGACCAGAGTTTTTTTTTTGACTCCAAAGCTTTAGCATTACTTTGATTTGCAGTATAATGAACTCTAAGACAAAAAAATGAGAGAAAATGCGCAAAAATTTTCAGAATTATTAATAGATATTCATTTCTTAGATATTTCCATTGCTTAGACATTTCAAAATAATACTGAAAATTTTGAGAAAATTATAAATAAGCATACACACTTATATAGAATTAAAATGGATTAACTAAAATAATGTAAAATGTCAACTATTCAGAACTTTGGAGGAGGAATCATTCTAGAGATTTGAAAAGCCAAATATCTCCTCCAGCTGAGGCCTAATCCTTTAATAAAAGGCCAAACTTCATTTCCCAATCGACAAATGGTCACGGATATGAATAGGCAGTAATCATATAAAAAAATGTTCTAAATCCCTCCTCATTAGAGTGATGCAAATCAAAACAATTGTGAGATACCACCTCATACCCAACAGATTAGAGAATTTGACAATAAAGGAAAAAATAAATATTGGAGAAGATACGACAAAATTGGGACACATGCATTGCTGGTGGAGTTGTGAATTGATTCAACTATTCTGGAAGGCAATTTGGAATTATGCCCAAAGGGATTTAAAAGAACCCATGCTTTTTGAACCAGCAATATCACTACTAACTCTGTATCCCAAAGTGATTTTTTAAAAATGGGGATAGACCTGTTTGTACAAAACTATTTACAGCACTACTTTTTGTGGTATAAAAAATTGGAAATTGAGGTGACATTCCTCAAATGAGGAATGGCTGAATAAATTGTGGTATATGATGGCAATGGAATACTATTATGCTATAAGAAATGATGAAACTGTAGATTTCTACAAAAACTGGAAGGACCTAAATGAACTGATGCAGAGTGAAATAAGTAGAACCAGGAGAATATTATATACAATAACTGAAACATTCTGGGACAATCAAATGTAATAGACTTTGCTACTGACAACACTACAATAATCCAGGACAATTCTGAGGGACTTATGAAAAAAATTCTATCCACATCTAGAAAAGAACTGTTGGAGTAGAAATGCAGAAGAAAACATATGATCTAATAATTCCTTATTTAAATATATGATTTGAGGTTTTGGTTTTAAAAGATTATTATAAAAATGAACAATATGGAAATGGGTTTTGAGTGATAATACATATAAAACCCAATGGAATTGCTTGTCAACTATGGGAGAACAGAGAAAAGAGGGGTGGGAGACAACATGAGTCATGTAACCTTGGAAAACTTATGTGTAGATTTCTTACTGGAAAAAAAGAAAGAAATTAAAAAATTAAAGGCCAAACTTTTATTTTGCTTTTAATAGAAACTGTAAAAAAAAGTACTTCAGGCACACCTTAATTCTAACCAAGATAATTCACAACAATATCATTAATAGCCTTATTAAACCCCACAGAATTACAGCCTTAAAAGCAATGTTTCATGGACATTCACTGGAGACCTATTGTATCTATGAATCTAATTTCACCCTATTATTCTGTTTCAATTAATGCTGTGCTTTTATGAAACCAATTTACTTCAAAAATGTTAATCAACTGTTACACGTAAGGGGCTAGGCTAGCACTGGTAATACAAGGATAAAAAAAATGACACAGTCCCTAGAGTGTAATCTAAACAAAAAGTAAATTAACATTAATGCTCTGAGAAATCTTGAGGGAGAGAAGAGGGAGAGGGGGATCAGGAAAGACCTCAGAAGGATAAGACATCTAAGCAGCATCTAGGAGGAAAGGTTTCAAGAGCAGAGATAAAAAAAAAGAAGAGTCAGTTTCAAGAACTGGGGACAGTTGAGTCAGGAGTCAGAAGGAAAAGATAATCAAACAGTTTCTAGTCCAGATCTATCTAAAGGCTAGAAGAAGAGTTCTTAACTTGGGGTTCATGAGTATGTGGCTTTTAATATTTTAATAGCCACTCCAATATATTTATCTTTTACTTTAGGAATTTAAAACAGTCTTCTGAGAAGGGGCCTGTTGGCTTTAGCAGAATGCCAATGGGGGCCCTACCACCTAAATTATAAAGGATCCCAGATCAGAGGGAATGAGTGGGAGGAAAGGTACAGCCACTGCTATATGTGGATTACTTAAGAATCAAGTATTTGTGAGTCTGGGCAATCCTGGAGGGCAGGTACCATATCTTATCTAATTCCACATTTCTACTCCTACCTAACACTATATAACCCAAATAAGTAAATAATCTGATTTCTCTTTCTCAGCACTTAGTACCTCTTAAGAGTTAGCACTTAATATTTGTTGTTATTTACCCAATGTTTCAAAGATGGACTAGTCTCTAGTTCACATTGCATGTAAAATAATTTAGAGATGAAATTATAATAGCACTTCCATCGCCATTTAAATAACTTCTAGCTAAACCTTATTTATCATTAACATGAATGGCCTTTTTGTTTTTTAAGTTTCAAGCTATTTTATAAATATCTTCAGCAGGTAAAAGGGCACTATAGAAATTTCCATTTTAATTGTAGTGTATGCAAAGTTTAAAAAAATTTTAAATGCTAATTTTAACTACCCAAGCTCAGAAGCTTTCTAAGTCTAGGGTCTAAAGTGACTACACCAGTAAAGTTTCATTTGCTGAGAAGGGTTCAAGTGTAGCTAAACACTAAACTCTGCTAACAGAAAGACCTGCAACCATCATATCCAAAGCCAAAAGGTACCAGAGGCCTTGCCCTCTCTAGCCCTGGAGAACAAGCACAGTGTTCACCTGCCATGAGGTCTTCTAGCTGTAGTTATTCCCATCTCTTCTACTCCCATTCTGGGATTCAGATCCATAGCTGGCAATGAAAGTGAGGTCAGGAGTGCTAGAAGGACCCTAACATTTGCCATTTACTCGTCCAGAAGCCCAGACCAAACTCTCCTTCACCTAAACCCCCAGATACCCAATGATCAGAATAATAGGCCATTTGTTACTAACAGACCATTCCACAGCAACAATACCGGTTGGCTATCCCAAGGTCTCAGAAGATGGGGGTTCCAATCAAGTTGTGCATCCCCCATCTCATGGCTGGTGAAAAGTCCCTCTTCTTGCCCCCTCCTTAACTCTGACAGAGTCAACCTCATTCTCACACCATGTCTTAGTAGGCCCTTCCCCTTCATATTCCTTATCTTCTTCTCTTTCCATCTACCAGACCCTCTGAAACTCATGTTCTATTATTAACAAATTTCTCCTCTTCTTAGACCATTCTCTAATGAAGACAGAAAGTATCAGCTGACCACTTAGGTTGCAAATACATGTGTCAACACACGTAAAATCAGTTTTTTTAGTCTTTTGCTAATCATTGAAAAACAGTATGTATGTATTGAAGGAATCTTAAGGCTATTCATGGGTGACCTGCATATTTTAGAGATAAAGGAACTAAGCCTAGAGAAAGGAAATGATTTGCTCAGGACCACCCATAAATCAGCTGAAGATCCAGGACTCAATTCCAGGTCTATTCTCAGTCTAATTTTCTTTCCACTCTACCAATATAATATCATACATCATTACTTCATTGAAAGACAACAGGAAAATGAATAGCATCATGTTCACAATCATTCACTTATTCTGTTATTTTAATTTCATTAGAACATAGGATTAAAGTTAGAGCTAAAAGTCACTTATAGGATATCTGGTACAACCTCCTCACTTTATACATGAGGAAACTGAGGCCCAGTCAAATTAAGAGTGCCTGAAGTTATACAGGCCACAAAGAGCAAAACTACTTATGTATGTATATAGTATATATACCTATATACATTATATAGTGTATGAAGTGGGATATAGAAGATCCTTTTCTACACAAGTATACCCATCTGGGTCTTGAGGTACCTTGCTGCCAGAGAGACTAGGACTGGTGGATCTCTTGAATTTGGAAGTTCTGACCAACAGTAGGACAAAGGCAATAAGGTATCTGTACTGAGTTCAGCACCAATATGGTGGAGGGGCTGGAGGGAGGGAATGGGTGGCATGGAGAAATCAAGTTCCAAAAAGAGAGATGAACTGGCCCAGAAGGTATGAAATGGTCAAAGATTCTATACTAGTCATCAGTAGGATCAGGAAATCAGCTTGTAAGTGGCCACTGTTCTTCTATCCAGAGAGGGATAGGAAATTTTTGCTGTTTTTTTTTAATTGTTTCTACCCTTGAACTAGGAAGAGTCAGTCTCAAATAAATAATTAGATAGATGGATAGATGGATTGATGGTTGGATGGCTGGATAGATAGATGAGAGAGAGAGAGAGAGAGAGAGAGAGAGAGAGAGAGAGAGAGAGAGAGAGAGAGAGAGAGAGAGAGAGAGAGAGGGAGGGGGGGGAAACATTTAAATTTCTGAAAAGGAACACCCAGAATTAATGGTCAGATACAGTGTCATTACACTGGGGTATAAAAACATGCTGAGTTAAAGGTTTTATGAAATGTTTACTTTCTTTAACACTTGTAAAGTTTAGAATAAAAATAAAATTTTACAAGTAAGATGTACATTTTTAGATATCCTTCAAGAGAATGATGGAATTTGAACTCTAAAGTCACTTTTACTGCTAAATCATAATAAAAGATTCCATAATTGTTCTATAAACAGAACAGTAAATATGCCACTTCACCAGCTTTATTAGAAAAAAGTTCTTATAAAATGAAAATAGATTTTAATATATTACAGACTTTTTGCTCATTTTAATACAGTTACCTCCTGATGTCGCTTAATAAAATACATACCAGCAAGAGTATTCCTGATGTCATTACTATTAAAGCCCAAGTTATAAAAAAGTTATTACTCCCACATTAGAGAATTAAAAATCATAGATAAAGAGAAAAGGCAATTTTCCCCACATATGGCAGCATGAGGGACAGGTACTAGAAGATATGACTAGTGAACAAGCTTTATTATCCAGGAAATTAGGCTATTGCAGTCGTAACTAGAAAAAGGACACCTTTATCATAGAACTATAGTCATACTGAAAATTTCCTCCTCAGAAAGGAAATCAAAACTTGTCTATTAATAATAATGATGATAATGATAATTTACTTTGTGATTTATGGTCAACAGCACACATATCTCACACAAACATCAAGACAGTGAGAGAATCAGTGTCCACTCTTTCATAGAAGAGAAAACACAGTAGGACTTCATGCTTTGCCACTAGTCACAAAGATAATATCAGTTCATTCAGCATTTTCCTTTTATTATGCTATTGCTGCAGCAATTTAATCTAATTGAAATATGAAGACATATCCAAACATTAGCAAAAACATAGAAAGTAGGTCACATTATAAGGCCTAAAATTATTTTTAGCATCTGACATTAATGCAAAAGATATAACTAAAGTTGAGTCAGAAGATAATACCTCATTTGGATTTGTCAATGACTTCACACCATATTTAACAAGTAAAATAATCTCCAGATTCCATTTCTAAGCTACTAACAATTGTTGCTTATTTTCTAACCACAGGAACAACATAATCAAAGTCTCTAAGCCATAAATAAAAATAGGTTTATTATAAGAGGGCTGGTCTTACAATAAAGCTGGACTTCTAGTGAAGACCAAAAGGCCCCCAGTGCTATGAAAGACCTTTCTATATAGCCCCAAAGAATATCACAACTTATATACAAAGTTAAAAATAGATCAGGAATACTCATTGATAGAACAAGTTACTTGATGACTTAGAAGTCACTTGATGGAAAAAGAGGGTAGTGGTGGATCCTGGACTAGGAACGCAAAGATAAGAGTGGGTGGTGTTGAATGGTACCAAGCTTTGAACCCCAGGTCAGGGCTATTTCAAGACTAGATTTTTGCTGCAGGTGAATGATATAAAAAATTCGAGGGTATGGCTGACACTAAGGCCTATGCTAAAGCAGTTATTTACTTAATTCAAAACCTTAATACTTATACTAAAATAATCACAAAAGCCTACTAAAATCATGACTTATGTCAACTATCTTAGAATAACAATTATGATAAACTCAAAACAACTACCAACAGTAAAATCTAATCCTCATATAAGAGGGTAGGAGATTTTTCTCTCACACAATGAGATTTTGGTATTCTGCTCCAAATGCACATAGATTTTCCTTAAGAATAAATCTGATCTTATCATTCTTCTATTCAAATTAGAATGGCATCCCTATGACACTTGCAAGTGAATATAAACTCAGTTTGGCTTTTAAAGCCTTTTACAACCGGACCTCAGCTCACCTTTCCATCCTCATCATATACTGGTCCATACTCCTTTCTTGAACTCTACAATCCAGCTAAATAGAACCTCCTGCTGGATCTCTCACACAACCCTCCATCTCCCACCTCTGTTTCTTTGCACTGACTGCCCCATATCTAGAATACTCTCCTTCTTCCCTCACCTTCATACAATTACCCTTTTCCTTCAAGAACTAGTTCAAGCACTATTTACAACTCTTCTGCTTTTACTCACAAGCTGCTGAACAAGTTTGAAGAAATCATGCAAACGGATTCAGTCAAATACAGATGATTTGCTCTCAGTGAGGCATGGCAGAGTGAACAATCTTTTTATTCCTCTAATTTATTTTCTATCCAACAATATACAGAGGCTATTTCCAATGACCTCTTCCCTCCTCCAGCCTCCCTTCTATAACTGAAAAAATCGAGACTATTTGTCATGAGATTCCTTTTCTCCCCTTCTCTGTATCTCACTTTTGGTAATACATCTCACGTCTTTTGGTAAATACATCTCACGTCTTCCTGTCTTACCAGTCAGTAGAAGTGATTTTCCCCCTCATGAAAGTCAACTCCTCCACATGTACCACATGCTCTACAGCATACTGCCCATAAAATAATCCTCTTTCTTTCTCTAATCTTCAAAAATTTTTATTTATTCATTAATAAAATTTATCCATCCCATCTTCCTGCCTCCCATCACAGAAAGTATCAACCAGGAGACACACGTTTAAATAAATTAAGTCTTTTGCTGCTTCTGCCTTTCACAGTTCACTCTCTGGAAGTAACATTCACATATTTATTCTTTCAGCATTATTTCTGTAGCTGGGTATAATGTTCTCTTGGTTCTACTCATTTTACTGTTCATTATCCTGTGTAGTTCATTCCAAGTTTTTTGGTTTTTTAAAAGCCCATTTCTTATAGCACAGCAGTATTCCATCCCAATCATATACCACAATTTGTTCAACCATTCTTCAATTGATGGGCATCACCTGAGTTTTCAGTACTTTGCCACTACACATACATACACAAAACTCCTTAAATATTTTGGAATTTAATTGATCTTTATGAACAAATTCCTTCCCTGCTGCTACAAACCTGTCCAAGATTCTCATTCTGGAAAAAACAAACAAACCCTCACTTGACATACCATCTCATTAAATGATCTCCCTATATCTCTATTCCTCTTCTCAGCCAACTATCACACAACTATCTATACCCATTACTTCCTCTTATAATGACTGTCATTGATCTTGGCAGTTTTTTGTAGCTGACCAGGGTTTCTCTGACCTGATCCCCAACTAAATTATCCATGACCAAAGACAAGGGCAAGAGAGGAAATTGGAATCTTTGCATGAGGGGCTTGAGTGGCAGAGAATGTCAGTTGGAGAGCAAAGCATCGTGGGAAAGGTGAACAGACTTGGGAAAGATCCATATGGAATTCTTGGCTTTTAAAGCTGAAATCTTGACCAAGCAGGATGTGTTTTCCCAGCTGAGCATCTCACCAAGAGCCAGAAGGATATTTATTCTGTTTCTATTTCCAAGTTTCTACTGTAGAGCTATCATCTGTCTGACACCTCTAACAACATCCCTACAGAGGAGCAGATACCTCAAACCCCAAAGCGGGGGGCATGACCTCACTGAAGGAGGAGACTGGCTCCCTTTTCCTTCCAGCCCTCTTGCACCTGCTTTATAGTTTCCTTAGGCTAGATATATTTATATATTAAATTGTTGGATAATTTAGTTGGGGATCAGGTCAGAGAAATCTTGGTCGGCTACAAAAAGCTGCCAAGACCAAGGACGGTATTAGGAAAATAATTAAGGATACCCAGTCCCTCTTTCCATCTCCCAAACTGCCTTTGGTTTCATCAATAAACAGCTAAACTACAGTAAGATTTGTCAAGCACCTTGGTTTGAACTTGAGAAGGTATCTGAGGCAAGATTCAGAGAGCCATCAAAACCCTCCCCCACTGAGGCAAAGCCTCAACCTAGGCTTGTCTCTGGATCTTCTCTGTGCCAGGGAATTGAAGGTTAACCCTGGGTTTATTTTATTGACCTTTCTTCAACTCTCCATCACCCTTTCTTATCAGGGAACCCCAATTTACCCATGCAGCAGCTATCATAAGCCTCACTCAAGGGAGGTGAAAGGAAAGTAGGAGTCAACCCACCTACATCTCCTGCTCTTCTATACACTCAGGCCCTTCTCTATAAAGCCCTTGTGAACTCCACTAAAATACCATCAAAGACAGGGCCTTTATTATAATCCTAATAACCACCATTATTACACTCTCAATCCTATAATCTGGCTTACAAAACTCAACTGAAATTTCTCCCTCCAAAGTTACCAATGATCTTTTTAATGTCATATCTAATGACCTTTTTAATTAATCCTCATCTTTATGGATCTCTCTTTAAAATGACACTATTGACTTCTTTCTCCAGTAACTCCTCAGTTTCCTTTGCTGGTTCTTTATTCTTGTCATGCCCTCAAACTGTGATGTAAACCAAGACTGAATCCTTCATTCTCTTCTTTCTTTAAATGCCTCACCGACTCTATACACAGACTTATGTATCCTACCTTAATCTCTTTCCTGATCTCCAGTTACACATCTTCAATTGCCTGTTAGAGAATTCTAATGGATGCTGTTAAGTGTACTTTGATCTGGTGATGAAACTCAACATGTCTAAACAGAACTCATCTTTCCTCCCAAATTCACTCTTCTTTCAATCACCAACGTTTACAACATCAGGGTTATTATACTCAACTCCCAACTCTCATTCATCTCACATATTGAATCAGTTGCCGATTCATGTCATTTCTACTGTCCCATATCTTATATTCATTCCTTTCTCTCTACTCACTTGGATACCACCCCAGTTGAGCTTCTCATCACTCCCCACCTTGATTATTTCAACAGCCTCAGAGTTAATATTCCTGTCTCAAGTTTCTCCTCTCTCCAATTCTTCCTCCAGAAGTAGTAACTGACTCAAAAAGAAACAGATTCTGATCTGCATGATGACTCACAAATTACCATTATCAATTGTGTGCATTAAATATTTAGGGGGACCGCCCAATCCCAGAAGACTTACCTAATGGGGTGTCATAGTCATGTGTCTTAATTTGCCAGCATGGCAGAGGAGATTTCTGATTGGCAAGAAGTCAAGGAATGTGATGTGTAGGGACTAAGGTGAAACCCTGGCCAATTAGAAAATCTTAGGGAGAGGTTTAGACTGAGTTTAAAAAGCCAGCAAGTGAAGTAGTCTGGGGACTCTGCCATTTCTTGGCTTGTGGAAGAAGCTCTCAATCACTGTTAAGCCATCCTAGTGCTTATCTATGTAAGCCATTTCTGGCAAGCCCCTCACAACTTGGTCTCACCATACCTTTACATCATTAATCCACTCCACACACTGAACAGTACAGTCAAACTTATCTTCTTACTATCCCTCATGCACAATACTCCATTCTCTCAATCTTTGCATCTTTTTACTGGGTTCTCCTCCAAGACAAGAATACTCTCCCATATTACCTCTGCCTCCTAGAATTTTGTTCTTTTTCTGTTCCTGAACCTTCCATTAAAGCTTTTTACTGATACCCCACACTTCTGTTAATATACTCCACCCCAAAAGATCACTTAACTTATATTTGTCTGCTATGTATTTATTTATGTATATATGCTCTTTTCCCTAATAAAGCCTCCTTAGGGTAGAGATTATTTCATTTCTGTCTTTGCATCCCTGGCACCTAGCATTGGTACTGTAAAAATAAATTAGTGAGCTATGAAATAAAATATTTAGATGGAAAAACTGTTCCAATATAGGTTCAAAACCTGTTTAACTCACCAATCAGGTTCAAACTGTTTGGGTACTTTTGATAGAGGTAAGCAAAAGTATCCTCAGAGATGAGGTGAAGCTCAAATGTGAACTTCCCTTCAGGCTAGGCACAACGATGCTAAAGAGACTCTTATTATAAAATAAAGTATTTATTGAAATATGTAAGGATAAATAAAGGATTTCTAATTCTAAAGGATACTAAATCCACCCAAATAAACTCCCAGGTTCCACAAGGAACTGCTTCTCCTGTGTTAGACAAGCTACACTAATCCTCCCTGATCTGACTAACCAAAATTTATACTATCTAAATAAAACTACCTCTATTATCTTTATAAATCTTAACTTTGCCTTCAAATTATAAAATAGCAAAGGCTAGCTGGATGAGTTTCAAGAAGAATCAGGTTAGGACTCTGAGTCAGTCCAAACCCAGGATCAGGTTTTTCTTTCATCTTCCCAGAGTTAAACAATCTATAAAACCACAATAGGTAATCACTAGTGTTTCCCAAGTTGGGAAAGGAAAACACTGAGCTCCTTCAGATCTTTCTCTTGCACAGAGAGGCAAAGATGTTACCTCTTCCAGCCCTGAGAGAGAGTCTCTGAGAGTGTGTCTCTGCCAACTGCCAGAGAGCAACTCCCAACTGCCAGAGAGAATAATTGACATAGAAAAACAGTTATAAACTGTCAGCAATTGAAATTAACATGCCCTCTCAGCTCTGCTTCAAGCTCCAGTTTTTTCTCAAGCAGCCACTTTACTTCTTATCCCTAAACTAGTAAAGCAATATTTATTTTCGAATATCATCCTTTCAGTACCTAGAACATAGCAATCATTAAGTAAATCTTGTAGATTAATGAAGACTAATACAGGTGGGGACCAAATATCTATTTTTCAATTTTCAAATCTTCCCTCAGAAAAGCTAACGTTGTTTCCTACACAAAGTGAGCTTTTAATATAATTTAAGTTTTTCCTAATCACCAGTTACAGTCATTCAATAAGTGTTTAAATCATTATTGGGTACTAAGCAGTGAGATGACATTTATAAAATTAGATGGTAGAAGAACTATGGCTAAGGTCACTTATAGCTTGAAAATGCTAAGATTTGAACCTGGGATCAAAGAGCTAAATAGAAAGGAGTAGTGAATAAGGGTTAAAAAAAAAAAAGAAAAGAAACTGAATCAAGGCAAGATTGAAAATCTAGATAACCTGAAAGTATGAGCATCCAGGGAAGCCAATTTCACTTAATAACAATTTTACAATTCCTAACAGTGGAATTCTATCACATACTTTAACTTAGAACTGTTAATTCAGAATTTCTAAATCAATGAGTTAGATTCCTTTGTGTCTGACTAAAATTTTTTCCTATATTTATACTGTGATGAAGTGACCTAAAAATAATATTAAAATGTTAAATAAGACAGAAGCACCAATCTATCTGGTGCAGATGTCTTATCAATGATATAGTTGGTTAAAAGAAACAGAGAAGAGATGATACTGTAAAGATGTGAAAAACACAAATAAACTATGATATGTAAGGCAAAAACAGCAAATAACAAATCTCAAGCATTTCCTACCCGATAACATCAACGATGTTCGTGAACTCTGCATCCACTTCCAAATAAACGGAAATGGGAGCCCAGTTGTGATCATTGGCTATGATTTTCACTCTGTTCAGCTTTTTGTGATTAAGCATGTTTCTTAGGGCCTTCAGCAGGAAAAAAAATAAACAAAAAACAAAAGCAATAAATGGTCTGTATGCATTAAATGACTCAGAAATTGCTGACATTAATTTTTTAAAAAGAATAATATACCCGTTTATCATATACCACAATTGTTCAGCCATTCTCCATTTGATCCCTTCAGTTTCCAGTTCTTTGCCACCACAAATTACGCCTATAAATAAATATCATTGTACAAGTAGGTTCCTTCTTCCTATCTTTAATTTCTTTGGGATACAGACCTAGTAGTCGTATTGCCAATTCAAAGGCTAGAGTTTTATGGCCTTTTGGGCATGGTTCCAAATTGCTCTCCAGAGTGGTTGTTTCAGTTCACAGCTTCACTTACAGAATATTAGTGTATGAATTTTCCTGCATTCCCTCCAACATTTATCATTTTCCTTGTCATACTAACTAATCTGATAGGTGTGAGGTAGTACTTCAGAGTTGTTTGAATTTGCACTTCTCTAATCAATACTTATCTGGAACATTTTTCATATGACTAAAGATGTTTTAATTTTTTCATCTAAGAACTATCTGTTCTTATACTTTGACCATTTATCAATTGGTAATAAAATGGTAATCCAATATTCATTTTTTTCTTATAAAATTATTCCACTGTTATGTGCCTTCAGAGAAAGTACTGTTGGAGTAAGAATGCAGATGGAAGCCTATGATTTATCACTTGCTTATTTGAGTATGTTTTAGTTTTTTATAAGATTAATTTATAAAAATAATATGCAAATATGTTTTCTGTGACAATACATGCATAACCCAGTCTGAATTGCTTGCCAGCCCTGGAAGAACAGAGAGAAGGGAGAAAAACAATTTGGATTATGTAACTTTGGAAAACATATGTAGAAATTTGTTATTAAAATAAATTTGATTCACATATGCATATATGAGAAATAAGGCCTTTATCATTCACACACTGTAAGTTTTTTCCCTTACTCTGTTGTTTCCCTTAAAATCTTAGTTGTCTTAGTTTTGATAATGTAACACCTTTTTAATTTAATGTAGTCAGAATTATCTATTTTACCTGTCATAATGTATGTCTTATTTGATCATAAATTCTTCCCATATCCATAGGTCTGGCAAATACACTATGTTGTGCTCCTCTAATTTGTCTATGGCATCACAATTTACTTCTAAATCATATATGCATTTTTACTTTATCTCATTTTGAGCATGAGATGTTGGACTGTGCCTGGATTTTGTAATATTGTTTTCCAGTTTTCATAACAGTGTTTTACATATAAGTAGTTCTCTTTCCAAATGCTTGGATCTCCAGGTTTTTCAAACACTAGTATTATGGTCGCCTGACTTTTTTTTTTCCATTAATTCCCTTGATATTCTAGATCTGTTGTTCTTCCAGATGAATTTTGTTAATATTTTTTCTAACTTTATGAAATCCTTTTTGGGTAGTTTGATTGGCATGGCACTGGATAGGCAATTTAATTTAGATACGATTGTCATTTTGGTTATATTTGTTTGGCCTGCCCATGAGCAATTAATATTTTTCCAAGTGCTTAGATTTAACTTTATTGGTGTGAAAAAGCATGATGTTGTGTTCATACAGTTCCTAAGCTTATTTTGCCAAGTAGGCTTCTAGGTATTTTATGTTGTCATTAGATATTTTAAATGGAATTCCCCTTTCTATCCCTTATGGTTGGGTTTTATTCATTGTATAGGGAAATGCTGATGATTTCTGTGGGTTTATTTTATATCCTGCAACTTTGCTAAAATGGTTAATTGTTTCAATTAGTTTTTTGGTTAATTCTCTAAATATATCATCATATCATCTGCAAAGAATGATAGTTTTATTTCTTCATTGCCTAGTCTAATTCCTTCAATTTCTCCTTTTATTGTTAAGCTAGCATTTCTTGTACAATACTGGACAGTAGTGGTGATAATGGACATCCTTGCTTGACTGCTGATCTTAATGGGAAAGTTTTTAGTTTATCCCTTTACAAATGTTAATATGGAATGTTACATTTATTCCAGTATTCTCTAGTGTTTTTAATGGGAAAGGATATATTTTTTTCAAAAGCTTTTTCTTCATCTATTCAAATAATCATATGGTTTTCACTGGTTTTGTTATTGGTATGGTTAATTATGCTAATAGTTTTCCTAATTTTGAACCATCCTTGCATTTCTGGTATTACATCCACCTGTGTCATTATTATTATTATTATTATTATTATTATTATTATTATCATTCCTTGTGAGATGTTGCCGTAATCGTTTTGCTAGTATTTTAAATTTTTTGCATCCAAATTCATTAGGGAGATTGGTTTATAGTTTTCTTTCTTTTTTTCCTCTTCCTGATTTAGTTATCAATATCATATTTGTGTCATAGAAAGAATTTGTTTGAATTCTTTCTTTGATTATTTTTCAAAATAGTGTATAAACTATCAGAATTTATTATTTAAATATTTAGTAGAATTCACTTGTGAATTCATCTGCATGTGGGGTAATTCATTAGCTTGTTCAGTTTCTTTTTCCTGATATAGGGTTGTTTATTCTATTTCCTCTTCTGTTAATCTGGATAATTAACATATTATTTTAATATTCATGTATTTATTGGCATACAAACAGGCAATAATTGCTTTAATTCCCTCTTTATTGGTTATCCTGTTGGTAATTTGCTTTTCCTCTTTCTACTTTTCAATGATTGTTTCTATGATTTGTTCTTTGGTCCACTCATTTCTTTTTTTTTTTTAACCTTTATCTTCTGTCTTGGAGTCAATACTGTGTATTGGCTCCAAGGCAGGAGAGTGGTAAGGGCTAGGCAATGGGGTTCAAGTGACTTGCCCAGGATCACACAGCTGGGAAGTGTCTGAGGCCAGATTTGAACCTAGGACCTCCCATCTCTAGGCCTGGCTCTCAATCCACTGAGCCACCCAGCTGCCCCCCACTCATTTCTTAAGAAAAGGTTTAGTCCCCCCCCCCCCCCCGTGGCCCTTAGTTGAGTGTAATTTTTATAGCATTATGGTCTGGATGGGATGCATTTATTATTTCCACTTTTTTGCATTTGGTTATGAATTGTTTATGTCCTATTATACCTGCTCAGTTTTTCTGAAGATACCAGGAAAAGGTATATTCCTTTCTATTAATATTTGGCTTTCTCCAGAGGTCTATCAAATCTAAACTTAATTTCTTTCTGATTTGTTTTTGGTTTGATTTATCTAGTTCTTATATATAGTCTTATTTTTTAATTTCCTCTTATAACTCATGTAACTTCTCTTTAAGGAATTTGGATGCTATGTCATTTGGTGCATATGTTTAGTACTGATATGATTTCATTGTCTATGGTACTTTTTATCAAGCTGTAATTTGTAATTTTCTTCCTTAATTCTTTTAATTAGATCTACTTTCTGAAAAAAAAAAACCCTAGATCATTTTTCACTTTTGCTTTGTCTAGTATCATAAATGTTACCCTTGATTTTTTAAACTTTAGCTGAAGCACAGTATATTCTGTTCTAGCCTTTTACTTTTACTCTGTGTATAACTCCTTGCTTTAAATGTATTTCTTGTACACAGCATATTTTGGGATTCTGCCTTTTAATCCACTCTGTTATCTTCTTTGACTTTATGAGTGAATTCATCCTGTTTACATTCACATTTGTAATCTGTGTTTTCATCTTATTTTCCCATTTATCTTTCTTTCTCTCCTTTCAGCCTTACCCTCTTCATAAATGCTTTGCTTCTGATTACCACCTCCCCTGATTAACTTCTCTCAGTCACCTCCTCTTATTCTTCCTTCCCTTTTTGCTTCCCTATAGTGTAAGACAAGTTTCTAGAGCCAAATATGAATCTCATTCACACTTTATGCCAATTCCAATGAGAGTAAGGTTCAGGAATTGCTTGTTACTCTCCCATCATGTCCCCACTGTACCTATTTATGTATCTCCTCATGTGAAATAATTCAGCTCTATCTCCTTTTCTTTTTTTCCAGTGTGTTCTTATCCTTCAATTTTGTTTATCTATCATCCCTTAATATTCCTTTTACTCCTTAAACTCTTTATGTATACTCATATTCCTTGCCCTAATAGCTAAAGTTCTTAAATATCTTCAGTACTTTGAATATTCTAAGTATTCTAAATTTTTTAAGTATCTGAAGTCTTATAAATATAAGTTTCTTATAACCTTCCCATGTAGGAGTCAGTTTGGCCCCCAAAATTCCATTGAGTGCATTAAGCATCATCATAACTTTCATAATGTAATCAGTCTGAAAACCGACTGATTCTTTTAAGTACCACAAGTATTTTATATATCTCTTATAACATAGATATCATAAGTATCCTAATTACCATTTTCCCTTGTAGGAATGTAATGAGTGTCACCCAATTAAGTTCCTTGAGTTTTCTTTTTTTGTTTTCCTTTTTGTACTTCTTTTGAGTGTCATATTTTGACAATCAAATTTTCTTTTCAGCTCTATTCTTCTTATAAGGAATGCCTGGAAATCCTCTATTTCATTAAATATAAATTTCTACTCTTAGAGTATTATTCTCAGTTTGGGTAGGTAGGTGACTGTAGTCCTAAACCCTTTGCCTTCCAAAATATCATATTCCATGACTTCTGGTCCTTTAATGTAGAAACTGCTAGGTCCTCTGTAATCCTAATTATAGCTCCATGATACTTGATTTTTTTTCTGGCTGCTTATAGTATTTTCTCCCTGGCCCAGGAGTTCTAGAAATTGGCTATAATAGCCTTGTGAGTTTTTAATTTGGGATCTCTTTTAGGGGGTGACTGGTAAATTCTTTCAATTTTTCCCTTCTGGTGTGAGGATATCAAGGAATTTCAATCATTTGTCAGTTATCTCTCCTAGATTTACTATCTAGGTGTATTTCCAGTGAGAAAGTCAGATTTTCTTCCATTTTTTCATTCTTTTGAATTTCTTTTATTGTTTCCTGATGTCTTAAGGAGTCAAAAGCTTCTATTTGTCTAATTATAATTTTCAGAGATCCATTTTCTTCTTTTGATTTTTGTACTTCCTTTTTGGGGGTGGAAAATTTTTTCTTATTTGAGGTTTTGCACTTCTTTATTTAGGGAATTGTTTTCTTCAATAATTTTGGTTCTAAACCTTTGACTTTCTATTAATTTTCTTTCCTAAACTTTTTTCCAAATCTTACTCTTTCTTTAAACACAACTTCTATCTTAAAATCATTATTATATATTGATTCTAAGGAAAAAGAGCAGTATTGAAAGGCAATGGCAGTTAAGTGATTTGGCCAGAGTGATATGGCTAGGAAGCATATAAAGTGAGATTTTAATCCAGGGCCCTCTGTCTAAAAGCCTGACTCTCAATCCACTGAGTCACTTAGCTGTCCCCTTACTACTTTTTTATCCTCTTTTTAGAGCTCTTTCAGGATTCATTTTGAGACTTTCATATTTTCCTTTGAGGTATCATGCATTTTTCATTTTTGTCCTGCTATCTTCTGACCTTGCATTTTGGTCATCTCTGTTCTAGAGTCAGGCTTTTTCTTGATCATTTACTCATTTTGTGGGGTTCTTTTTCACAAATTTTGCCTATGTGTTGAAGGTCAACTCTACTCCTGGGGTAGAGGAGAACTGTCTTGAGTTTCTATTTTGGTCATTTTCAGGCCTGGGGTGAGTTAGGCTGTTTCTAGGGTCCCAAACTGAGTACTTTACAAATGTTGTTTGAGCCAGATCCCATTGGGTTCAACCCTCTTCTCTCATGGCTAGACCTTGGTAGCCTCAATTCCTCCCACTGCAGTCTGTGCTGTGTCGTGCTGGATTCTACAATGGCTAAATAGAGCTGAGCTACTATTTCATTGTCTCTGGAGTTAATCTATTAGAGCATGAAACAAATGCTAAGACACCAAGGCGAATAGGAGATTTTAAACAATAAAGTTAAAAGCAACATATTACAGAAATATTTTGGTGTTGCCACAGCTTCAATTTCTGTGAGCTCATAATTTTCCTTGTTTGGCAACAATATGGAAATTAAGCATTTCAAGGTACTACAAACCTTTATATAGTTTTTATCAGGATCTTTCTCATTCCAAATCTAAAAAACAAAACAAATTTTTAAATAAGGTTGCAATATAAAAGTTCAAATGCAAAACAAGAGTCATAATAAATGGAACTTCTTTTCCATGTTTCAAATTATGTGACTGTCACTTTTTTTACTTTCAGTCCTTAGAGAATGCATATATTTATGTTTTATAAGACATTAGGATACCTTTAAAGAAATAAAATTATTTTAAAGGAATTAAACATACAGTTCAATTTACTAGAAATGCAGAGGGAACAAAATCAAAAGAAAAATTTCAAAACAACTGGTTAAAAAAATGAATCCTTTGCCTACATTCTTAAAAGCAGGTCAGATATTAGTCAGCAAACTATGTTTCAATCTGTCAAATGGGCATCCATAAAATTTATTACTAAACCAAATAAACAAATCAAATTCTTAATAGCCATGGGAAGGACAATAGCAAGGAATACTAATGAAATTCATTAGGATTAGGATTAGACAATCACAGAATTTCAGAGGCACCCTGACAAACAAACCCATTTCCCCTCTTTTACAGAGGAAAGAGCAAAAGGCCCAGGGATTAAGTAACTTGTCTTAACTCTCATAGTTACTTAGTGACAAGACTGAGACTAGAAAATATCTCTCCAGTTCCCAGTCCCTGATGGAGATACAGAAGAAGGGAAGAAACTGAATGGCAGTTCTGAAGAAGTAAAGGCCATTTACATTACCAAAGGAAAAAATTAGATAGATGACAAGAAGGACCAGTTACATGATGGAATGTAGTAGCATCTAAATATAAAATTTAACTAAAGATGCAGGGTAAAAAAGGAAAAAAATGAAAGATAAATTCAAATATATTACTAACCCCAATATAATCAATGTCCAATTTATGATGTTTTTTAGCACCCAATATCCAAGACACAACATATAAAGCAGTCATTGTCATATTGGCATAGGGATCTCTTCTACTTGGATTTAGCCAACCAGGAAATGCCCATGGCAACCCTAAGAAAGAGATAATGAATGGATAAAAGGCTGAGTTAATAGAGCAAGTCAATCAACATTAAAGTAATGCTTAGTATTTTACACACACACACACACACACACACACACACACACACACACACACACGTCTGATGAATTTCACAGACAGAATAGATATCCATGTTCTTTTCCAAAAATATTAAAGTATTTTTAAGTGGAAAAAATGTTTTTTGATATTCAATACCTTCTCAACTATCAATTGCCTCTCTATTTTGACTGGAGGCTAGAGAGTCCTTCATAGTAGGCTCAGAAATATCCAGATGACCCCATTTTTATTCAGTTTCTCTATATAAGCTACCTCTTAGAGCTTCCTTTTGTGTACTCTTTTCCCTATTAGATAGTAAACTCCTTGATGGCAGAGTTTCTGCCTAGTATATAGAAAGCACTTAATAAATGTTTACTGAATTTAAGAAATGTGCCTAATGTTTCAGAGGATAGAGAAGAATATTTTTTTAAATTTGGTCAAATCTATCTGATTCTAAACCTCAAGCTGAATGTTAGTAATAAATTGATAAAAACTCATCAAGAGATCATATATATATATATGTGTGTGTGTGTGTGTGTGTGTGTGTGTGTGTGCATGTGTCTGTGTGTATTGCATCTGTATAAATAAAAAGTATTTATAGTATATTTTATTTTATATATTATATATCATATCTACTTATATTACATTCTGGTAGTATTGTATAATATACTAATTATAACATAGTTAATAGAATAGAATATATTCATATAGTATACTTAGTATATCATGTGTTATTACATATATGTAATTGCATGTTGTGTTATAAATATTTTATGGTATTATATGGTTATATATTATATTATGTAATAATTTATATGTACTATTATTATATTATCAAGCATTATATATTTACAATACAGTAGTATACATTTTA
Source organism: Monodelphis domestica (assembly GCF_027887165.1). Classification (NCBI taxonomy): domain Eukaryota; kingdom Metazoa; phylum Chordata; class Mammalia; order Didelphimorphia; family Didelphidae; genus Monodelphis; species Monodelphis domestica. Next base: position 235,640,458 of record NC_077227.1, on the reverse strand, counting down.
TATTATTGTATGATATAGAATACATGCTTTATTATATAGTATAGTACATGTATAATATATATGTGATACAATTATTATGTTACCATATATAATAATATACTAATAATTTAATGATCTCTCAGTGAGTTTATACCATTATATTATACTATAGATTATATACATACAGACACATATTGGGGGGCAAGGCAGCATACAAGTACACAGCATAGAGTGCTAGATTTTGGAATAAAGAGTTGAGTCTGAATTCCAGTTCAATCTCTTAGTCCCTGTATGACTTTAAAAAAATCAGTTAACCTTTCTAATCATTAGTTTCCACATTTTTAAAATGAGAGGTTGGTCTAACTGCCTTCTAAGATCCCTTCTAGATCTCAATAAATAATTATGTAGTTATAATTTGAAAATAGAAATAACAGAACTAATTTAGTAAAGATGCCAAATCTGAATATACAAAACATTTTTATAACATATATAAATATATAAAGGTGATAACCCTAAGTGTTACTCCAGTAACTGAGTTCTTCTGTCTCTCTGAGACAATACACATTCTGATAATATTACAGTTGTTCACAACACTCTTTGAAGACCTTTTCTATAGCTACTCTGAGTTTAGAAAATTTAGTCTTAAAAATAGTCATGTGCCTTTATAATCATACCTTGTTCTAGATTTAAAAAATAATATTAAAGTTCAGACTTTTAGGTTTTTGATTTAAGCAATTAGCCAAGTCATCTGAATCTCCAGTGAATGACTGGGTTGTTACTAGACTTGATTCCAAAAAATTGATTTATTTCCCAAATCAAACTCACATTAAAAAAAATAAAGAATAATGCCATTATAAAGTAATGAGAGCTTTACTCACCTGGATAATGGGAAAGCTCTGAAAGAGAATCAAATATTAAATTTTTTACCAATAAGTTTAATATTGGGATTCCTCTTCTTAGCTTCCTTCATTAACCACCATTCATAGCCTCTGCGATAGTCACCCATCTCATTACTAGAGTGCATATGGGAGGGCTCAGTACCATCTAAATAGAACAGAGGGGGAAAAGGGGAAAGAAATTTTTAGTTTACAGCTCTTCAAACTATGCAAGATTCGCTTAAAAACACACTTCTAAGAAACAGTATTCCAGGTTTAAATCTGAAATTAAAAAATAACTTCATCAAAAGGTTTCTTAAGTGACTGGTCAAATATGTTAATATTTAATATATTTTTAATAATTAAATAATCTGCATATAGAAAGAAATCTTTAGAGCTTGTTTAGAATTTTTAGTCCTTAGAACTTTTCAGGATTGTGTGAAGATGGTCAAGTAGGGTGTGGGACTTCCTTGCTCTCCAAACTCATCCACAAACAATCAGAAAACACTCTATAGAATAAATGTTAAAAGATGCAAAGCCAGGTCTCTTTGACTTCCCTAACCTCAGTTTCACCAAAGGAGGGCAAACAACACCACAGAATCAACAAGTGCCAAGCTCTAGAGCAGCGATGGGGAACCTTTTGGAGATAGAGTGCTGCCCTGCCTCCATCCCAATCCAGAACAAGTGCTATGGCATGCCCTCCCACCCCACCAATCCTCCCACCCCTCTTACTTACCCCATATAGGGGAGGAAGGAAGCACTCCTATTGGGGAGCTGGGCAGAGGGGAAAAGAATGAGAGCGGCTTGTGGAGAGGAGGAGGAAAAGGGCCCAAACACTCTGCTCCCTTCCAGCTATGTGCCACACTGTGAGCTATGCTCCCCTCAAACTAAGTTCCTCTCCAACCCCACCACAGGAATCACTACAGACTCAACAGGCTGCTAGTCTGCGCTGTGCCCTCACACAGCATGTGAGCCCTCCAACCCTCCACCCTCCCCATCTAGTGCCTTACCTAAGACAGGGGAGGGAGGAGGTGCTCCCATTGGCTGCTGGGCAGAGGGGCAGGGGAAGTGAGGAATGTCCTCAGGTGCAAGGAGAGTGGGAGGGGAACAGCTCCACCCCAGTCCCTCAGGCTTTCTAGTAAGGAACTTTGTTGGGTGACTGCAGGCATGCCCACAGAGAGGTTTTTGTGTGCCCTTTTTGGCACACATGCCATAGATTTACAATCACTGCTCAAGAGGACAGAATTGGCAGTCTCACACCCTGGGAGTTCATACCAACAGTGACAGATACTGTCAGAGCCTTAGGAAAGGCTGTGTAGGCTGCAAACTTTTCCCCAGAGATCCTCACTGATCCACAGCAGGGGGAGGACCATTGATCAGGGAAGGACTTTGGGGCACCCAAGAAAGCTGACCACACATCTACTCTAAGCCAGACTGCAGCATCAAAAGAGAAAGAGTGGGGAGGGAACACATACCAGTGAGTGTGGCTGTTAAATGTCTGGGGCCCTGTGGGCTATGGTCACCCCCAGAGAATGGGGTCCCTGGCTGCTGTCATGGGGGAAGGTGAGCTGCTAGTTTGAAGGATCAGAACTAACTGGGGTTCTGATTGGAGCACAGAAGGTCAATCACAGGCTGGGGCTTAAGCAGGGGACCCAGAGACTACACTTGACCCTGAATTATAGAAACTAGAAGAACTAAATAGGGCCCAAGAAATAATAAACACAATTGACCAAGAAAATAGATCAAAGAATAACAGTATAAGAATTGTCAGACTCCCAAAAAGTTATACCCAAAAATGGAGCTTAGATACCATCCTCCAAGAAATCATTAAGAGTAAATGACCCAGAAATTCTAGAACTAGAGGGTAAAATGAACATTGAAAGATTTCACCAGTCACTACCACAAAGAGACCCCAAGTGCACAGGAACATCATTGGTAAGTTCTGTAGCTCCCAAGTTAAGGAGAAAACACTATAAACCATAAGAAAAAAATTAATATTATGGAACTACAGTCAAAATAACATAAGACTTAACATATTTAACAATAAAAGAATGAAGGGCATGGAACACAATATTTCAAAGAGCAAAGATACTGGGTTTATCACCCAGGATGACATTCTTAGCGAAGTTGAGCACAATTTTACAAGGAAAAAAATGGATATTTAATGAACTAAAAGAGTTTCAACTACTCTTAGGGGGAGGGTACCCAGATCACAGTAGAAAAGCTGATCTACAAGAATCATGAAAAAGCAAACATAAAAGACCAAATAAAGGGCCCCAAAGGTCAAACTGTTGACTTCTCATATGAAAAAAATGACATCAATAACCTCTAAGAATAATCTTTATTTAAGTAGTTCAAAAGAGCATATATAGATAGAAGATTTGGATGAAATGGAATCAGCTAAAAATAGTAATAAAATAGAACAAGAAGAGGTAAAATAGAACAATTATCTCATATAAAAGAGGCATGAGTGGAAGATGTCATAGGGAAGGGGAAGAATGGTAGAGGACTTATAGTAATAGAACACTATTTTCATCAGATCTGGGTTAAAGAGTGAACAACACTGAGAATAGAGTGAGAGGGAAGGAAGATAAGTGCAAAGAGATAGAGTACAAAGTAAAAAGATCTTGGTTGGAATTCAACGAAGGATTCCAAAAGAATGTGGGAACAGAATAAAGGAAGGACTTGAAGCTGAAGCTGGGAGAGTTCCTGTTTGATTCAGAACTTGGAGAGTGGTCTGTTGGGAAGTTAATTGCCAATCTTGGGAGGAGCAGTTGAGCCATCTGACTGGTTACCAGCTTCTGGACTGATTTCTCCCTCCGTTCATGCTTCTGTTCCTGTTTTTGTTCCTCTTTTGTTCCTGTTTTGTTCATGATCTTGATTTTAGTCACCTGTGTGACTCTGAGAAGATAGCCAGCCTGAACCTAAAACTGTGATTTGTCTGTACTCCAATAACACTGCAGGCATTTACATATACGCCTTGGTGTCCCTACCATCTGGTCATCACCCTTATCCAGTCAACCTGATCTATTAACACTTACTAACCACTGTTTTGGAGTGGCTTTAGATTAGGAAAGGTAGAGCAGGGATGTGGGTCACAGCACAGATAGGTTAGGGTGTCAATTAGCGTTCAAGAAACTGAAGGCAGGTCTGTGAAGGCCTTTTATATTTGAAGGATGGAGTAATAGACATATTAGAACAGGGAACTGCCTTTGCTCAAGTCCTTGTTTAAACTTCATTAAACCTTTTGTTGTTGTATAACACAGTCAGATTGTGTTCATGAAAAATTCAGGAATTGAGAGCCACCATTTTGAATAAAGTACTATCAATATTAAATTTATATGAATCAAATGTTGTAGCATCCAAGTTTTTAAAGGAAAAGCTTAAGTGAGCTATATATGGAAATAGAAAACAAAAAAAAAATAATAGTTTTGGGGACCTTCAATTTTCTCCTCTCAGATCAAGAAATTTAATAAAAAAAAAGAGAGAAGTCAAGCAGATAAATAGAATCTTAGATAAGTTAAATATGATAGTTATCTGGAGAAAGTGGAATGGAAACAGAAAGGAGTATATTTTCTTGTCAGTAATATATGGTATATTTACAAAGATGTACCATATATTAAGGAAAAACATTATTGTTAAATGTAGAAAAGCAGAATATTAAGTATATCCTTTTCAGGCCATAATGCAATTAAATTGAATATAATAAGAACTGATCATGGAAACAAAAAAGTAAAAACTCATTGGAGACTAAAATAATTTAATCTTAAAGAATGAGTGAGTTAAAGAACAAATCATAGAAACAATAATTTCATTAAAGAGAATGATCATGAGAAAATCTATCAGATATAGCAAAGGCAATAATTAGAGAAAAATGTTTATCCCTGAATGCTTATATTACTAAAACAAGGAAAGAAAAGATCAATGCATTAGGAATGCAATTTAAAACTAGAAAAAGAACAAATTAAAAATCCCCATGAACACCAAATTAGAAATCCTAAAAATTAAAGGTGAGATTCAACAAATTGAATGTAAGAAAAGCAATAAAAAGTTAATGAATAAATCCAAGAATTGGTTTTATGAAAAAAAATCAACAAAATAAATAAACCAATGTTTAATATGATTTAGAAAAAGAATCACTACCAATAAGAGTGAAAAGGGTGAATATACCACCAAGGAAGATGAAATTAAAGCAATTCTTTATTAGGTGTTACTTTCCTCAATTATATGCAAATTTAACAAGAAAAGTGAAATGGAAGAATATTAACAAAAAACAAACTACCTATACTATCAGAGAAGAAAATAGAATACTTAAATAAATTTATTTTAGAAAAGGAAAATGAATAGGTCATAATGAACTTCCTAATAAAAAAGCATCAGGAACAGATGGATTTAGAAGTAAATTCTACCCATTATTCAAAGAACAACTAATTCCAATATTAAATAAATTATCTGAAATAACAGGCAAAGAAGGAGCTTTACCAGACTCTTTTATAACATAAATTTGGTACCAATACTTAAGCCAGGAAGAGAAAAAACAAAGAAAGAAAATTATAAACCAATTTCACAAAAAAATATGGATACAAAAATCCTAAATAAAATATTAGCTAGAAAACTACAACAATATATCACAAAAATTATACATTATGGCAAAACAGAATTTATACCAAGAATGCAGGGATAATTTATTATAAGGAAAACAAACTATCAGTGTAACTGATTATGCTAATAACAAAAATAATAAAAAAAACATGATTATATCAATTGTGCAATGAATAGATGAAGAAAAAAGTCTTTGACAAATACAATACTCATTCCTATGAAAAACACTGGAAAGCATGGGTGTAAATGAATTTTTTCTTATAATGATATGAAGTCAACCACCTAAAATTATCAGCAAGTATTTTATTTGTAATGTGGACACCAGAAGCCTTCTGAATAAAATCAGGAATGAAACAAGGATGCCCATTATCATGAATATTATTTAACATAATATTAGAAATGCTAGCAAATAGCACTAAGAGAAGAAAATGAAACTGAAAGAATAAGAATAAGCATATTGGTAATAAAACAATCTGTTTTCACTGACAATATTACATATATATTACTAATATATTTTTAAATAGATAAAAAGAAATATATAAATAAAAATTAAAATCCTAGAGATTCAATTAAAAATTAGCTGAAATTATCAATAATCTTAGCAAAGAAGCAGAATATAAAACAAACCTACATAAATCATCAGCATTTTCATATATTACTAACAAGGTCCTCCAAGAAGAGACAGAAAGAGATATAATATTAAAATAGTCACAGATACAATAAACTGTATTAGAGAATACCTGCCAAAATAACCCTAGGAACTATACAAACATAATTTAAAAACACTTTTTAAACAAATGAAGTCAGATCTAAATAACTGGAGAAATAATCATTGCTCATGGGATGGGCAGAGCCAAAATATTTTAAATTACAATACTATCTGAACTAATCCATTTACTCAATATCATCCCAATCAAATAACCCCCCAAAATTTTTTGAGCTAGAAAAATTATTAAAATTCATTTTGAAGAACAAAAGATAAAGAATATAAAAAGAATTGATGAAAAATGTAAAGGAAGGAAGTCTAACAGTACAATATTTTAAATTGTATTAAAAAGCAGTAATTATCAAAACTCTCTGGTACTGGCTAGGAAAGAGAAAGGTACATCAGTGGAACAGGACAAACATATAACAAATACTAGTAAAAGATTACAGTAACTTTGTATTTGACAAAAAGTACAGATCCAGGTTTGGGGGATAAGAAATCATCTTTTGATAAAAATTGTTTGGATAACTAGAAACTAGTTTGGCAGAAGCTAGATCTACACCAATATATAACACCATTTACTAAAATAAGATCAAAATAGATACATGAACTGGATATAAAAAAGATACAAATAAATTGGAGGAAGAAGGAACATATCTATCAGATTTATGAGTAATAAGAGATGGAAAACAATGTGAGATGTAAAACAGATAATTTTGAGTGCATTATATTAAAAGGGGTTCATACAAATAAAACAAATGTTGCCAAGATTAGAAGAAAAGCAGAAAATTGGGGGATAGGGGTCTCATCTAAAATATATAGAGAAATATGTAAAATTCATAGGAATAAAAGCTGTCCTCAAATTGATAAATGGGCAAAAAATATGAAGAATTTTCAGATAAAGAAATCAAAGCCATATAGAGCTGTATGAAAAAATGCTTCAAATCACTACTGATCAAAAGTTCAAGGCCAAAATAATTCTGAGATACCATTTCACACCCATAAGATTGGCTAAAATGATAAAAGGGGAAAATGGCAAATATTGGAGGGGATGTAGAAAATGGGGTCATTAATATTATGTTGGTGGAACTGTTTAGTGATCCAAGCACCCTGGAGAGCAATTTGAAATTATACCCCAAGAGCTATAAAACTGTCAATATGCTTAGAACTAGTGTCTGTTTCCTGAGGAGATGGGGGGTGGGGGTGGAGGGAAGAAAAGAATCTGTATGTTCCAAAATATTTCTAGAAGCTCTCTTTCAGTTGGAAAAAAAAATGAGAAATTAGGAGTATGGCCATCAACTGGGGAATGGCTAAACAAATTGTGGCATGTGATTGTGATAAAATACTACTGCAACACAGGAAACAATGAGCAGGCTAATTTAAAAAAAAAACTTGTAAGAACTACATAGGATAATGAAGAGCAAAATGAGTAGAACCAAGAGAACATTATATACAGTTAAAGATTTATTAGTTAAAGAATAACTTGTGAATGTCACCTCCAGAGAATGAATTAAAAAATGGAAACATGAAAGACACAATCTATGTATACATATCTGTCTCCCCAATGATGCCTTTTATAATAGAAGGAAGGGAGGGAGTGGCTGAGATAATTGCAAATAAATTCTCTTAATAAAATGAAACTATACATATATGTAATGAGTTTTCTCTTCTCAGTGTGTGTGACAGGAGAGGGGGGGAAGAAGAGTTTGGAACTGAAAAAAATAAAAATAAATTAAAAAAATTAAAAAATATCCTACACTTTCCTACAACCACATCTATGCTCATGAAGTTTGCGATGCCTCTACTCTTTTCTCTGTGCCCACTGAATCCCAAGAGAGCCCTTTATAATATTGATAGTATATGATCCAAAACAATCCCAAAGGACTCATGGTAAAGAATGACATTTGCTTCCAAAGAAAGAATTGAGAGTTTGAATCCAGACCAAAGCAAAATTTTTTTTCACTTTAATTTTCTTGTTCGTTTCCCTCCACAAAAGAATTAATATGGGGAAATGTCTTACACTATTTCACACTACTTATCATCTCAGTGGGAAGGTAGGGAAAGGGAAGGAAGGAAAGAGTTCAATACTTTTTAAAATGCTGGAAATTATTCACATGTAATAGGAGAAAAATTTAATTTAAATTAAAAAGGTGAGTGTTGCAAAAAAAAAGCACACATCAGTAATATAAAAATGAGTAATTTTGAGGATTTTTATAAGCTGATGAATAAGGAAATTAGTAGAACCAGAAGATAATTTATATAATAACAACACTCTAAAGACAAACAACTCTGAAAACTGCAGAGGTATGATCAAGGCAATAACCATTCAAATTAGTGAATGACCAAACCAATGGGCACTACATATTGACTTGGAAAACCACGTTAACATTAGCTATGTTCCACTGTATTTTTATTTTGTTAAATACTCTCCAATTACATTTTAATCTGGCCACTGAAGCACTAGAGAGTGTTGCAGACTGCACTGGCCCATATACCACATGATAGACACTGCTAATGTTATTCATTATAGAAAGATTAAGGATTGAAGGAATAGAGTGAGCTATGGAGAGGGGCTGGGGAAGTGGATATATGTATGTGTCTGTATATGTGAGTATGTACATGTGGGAAGGGTATGACTGGGTATAGATGTGAGTTTAGCCATATGCAATACATATTTATCACAAAGAATTTGTTTTTTTTTCTTTTTTATGAGTATGGGATGTGAATGTAAGGGAAAAAAATTTCTGTTGTTTTCAAGAAATGGGGAATGTTCAGGTGTGAAATATGCACATATGTGCATTTTCATGAGGCACTGTACTATCAGTTTTATTTTACTCTTTTATTTTGTTATGAGAAGTCTCAAAAAGTGGAAGGAATCTGTAAATGTAAAGTAAAAACATTAATTACATGAAAAATAATGATAATAACTAACATTTATATAACACTGAATGTATACCGGGAGTTGTGCTAAGCATTTTAGAATTTTAATCTTATTTTGTAGGGTTCCAGGTATAAACCAATCATGAAAGTATTAAAAATGTATTTGAAAGCTGATTCTTATGAAGAATATGCTCATGTACCAGACTTATGGATATATTTCTGATATTTCACATGATTGATTTCTGGACCCGTGAACTGAATCGGGACTCAAATCTTGTAGTATTCTAACCCCTCCCCAAGTCTGCAGTATGAAGACTGGCTAGCTATCTCTATAGTCTCTTTGTATTGTCAAAGGCACTCATTTAGCATTTGTATGAGATAGGGTCAGTGTGCTGAAGGTCACATGAAATTCTGGTCTGGGCATTGGTTACTCCATTGCCTTAGGATTGGCTTCTGTATCTACTCATTGATTGCCGATATGATGCTAATTTTTCTTCCATGTCACCTATTTGATGTGGTAGAGGCATGGAAAGAGAGAGGACTTGTAAGCCAAGATGCAAGAACCAAGGCTGGGGACCTGATTGTCAATCAAGAGGAAGGTTCCAAATGGAATATTCCCAGGAGTGGCAGTTGGGGGTTTCTGGCTACACAGAGAAGAAGAAAAAACTTGGCTTTGGCTTTTGGACTTGATCTCTGTCTCTCTGGCTTTGGGCAGTTGAGGCTGGCTGAAAGACCCTTATGAGACTGACTTGGTTTTGGGATTCTCTGATCAAGGGGAAACCTTTGCTCTATTTGAGATTAGATTGATCAACAGTTGGAGGAAAGCCAGGTTGAAGGAGAGATTTTGGACTTTGTTTCTCTCTTAGGGAGTTGTCTCAGACTGAAGGATCCTTGGAGGGTGAGGATTCAGATTTTAAGCTGAGAGACCTTGCTGATTTTATGAAGAAGAAAGAAGATTTAAAAAGCTGCTGTCCTCCATCTCTGTCCCTCTGTCACAGTTTTGGCTTCCCAAGCCCTCATAATCCTCATTTTTTATTAAGGACATCCTCATCCCTCTTACCTCAGTTTCCCATCCTGTTACCCCAATAAACCCCCTGACTAAAAAAGGAAAAGAAATGAGTATTTTTATAGTCCATTCAGTGGGAGTAGGAGGAGGAAGCCAAAGGCTTCCAGAAGAGGGTGGTTAAGGGAGGGAGTGAGGGAGGAAGGAGGTTAGGAAATAGATTGGTCCATCAGGCCTCTACCACATTGATTAATTATTCCACAACCCCCATTCCTTGGAACCCTCAATAAAGTCCAGTCTATCTGTCTGTCTGGAGGCTTTACCACTATCAGAGCATGACAACGCAGACTAGGCTTTATGCTGAAGAATCCTTTGTCTCTGTGTCTCTTTTCCCTCTTTATGTCTTCCCTATCTTAAGCCTGAAACCCTTCCACCCATATTCCCTCATCCCCCAGCTTCCCTTTCAGATGACCAAACCATATAAGAATATCTTGTAGCTACAGGATAGCTACATATTTCATCCATGATAATATAATTCAAGTATTATATTTATAAGATTAAAATAAAAACTAGAGTAAAAACCTGCCTAACTATACCTCGATTTTGAGAATGAAGAAGAAGAGAGAGGAGTCACAGAAAGTTATATGAATGTGATGCAATGTGGTGGAGAGAGGAGAGGAATTCTGGGAAATACTGAAGGACTTCTGGGGGATGAAGTCCAAGGGTTCAAAATTCTAAATCATACCCTAACCATCCCCCATGATCCTGTTGGAAGATCAGTCTCCCCAAAGTGATCATTTTAAACAAAACCAACTTATAAATTGCAATAATTTATGGATAAAAGGAAGAGAACAAAAAGAATGCTCACTAGATTGACAAAAAGCCAAATTGAAGGCAGTCCCCTCTGGCATAAGAGTATACATTCAAAACAAATACATTCAACCCCCCAAAGTTCAATTTAGCACATCCCAAAGTTCACGGTGGATACTCTGGTGCATCATGTGGTCTCTGTAGGCATCTTCATGGTGCCTTCTCCAAATGGGTTTGCCTTCTGGATTCAGGGAGGTATTTTCTTGTTTCTTATCCTAAAATTACTCTCAAAAGCATTTAAACTTTACATTATAGGATAATAACATAGTCCCCACTGAGGAGGATGGTTACAAACACAGGGATCACTCAGAGATGCATGGCTGAGTTATGAGGTATATGAATCAATTGGGAAAAGAAATCAAAACATCAAAAAATCCAAATAAAAGAGAAAAAGTAACTTGTGGATGAAATATAAAATATCAAAGTCTCATGTCTAAAAAAAATAAGTAAAAGAGAAACAAACCTATATCAGGTCCATGAATCAGTGCCCAATTAAAATGATTTAAGCAATTATGCACTTACCGAATTAGTAGCCAGGACTACAGAAAGTTTGCCACACTATGAAAGAAAAAAAGGGACTAGATTATGGGAGCCAGGTAAGAGCCAAAGTGAGATGCTTGATATAATAATGTAGGAGGAGGAAGACCTGTGTCTGACATGTGTCAAACAGCTACAACCTCAAACCCCAAACAAGTCCTCTTGTCTAGGCTCAAAATTTCATCAATCCCACTGGGATTGGTTGGTCTCTTTGACCTTGTGCTTGACAGGCACTATGCATGTAGCTTTGTACTTCTTTGGCACTGTGGAGTGGCTCTTTTTGTATTCCCTTCTCTTGGAATCACACAGAATCATTAAGCAAAGTCTCATAATTTTTAAACAATCAATGGCATTATTTTTATAGTCTAATGCTTTTTGGCTATGCCTTGACATTAAGGAAAATATATTTTAAACTTTTATTACTGCAAAAAAAAAAGTTAAAGAAAATCTTCTCAATACTGGTGACATGTGCTTCAAATACATAAATGAGGGGGGGGAACCTCAAATACTATATTGCACATGTAAGGAAAAACAACAAAAAAAATTTAAATAAAAAATATATAGCTTACAATCAGTGACACACTGTATTTTCAGCCAAGGAGAGATAGAATACAAAGGTTTCTCACCCCCAAATGAGATCCATTTCCTTTTTAAACTTGGCCATGAACCACTGTGTGAGTGCAAATGATTTTCACAAAGTAACAGATATATAAAGCAGTAGTACAGTAGATAATGCACATTTAAAGAAAATACCAAAAAAAAAAAACCAAAAGGCATAATAGCCCAGTTACTGACAATAGCAAAGAAACACACTATCATGTAGGATTCACATGAATTGCTGTATATAGCCACTAACTGTATGACATTTAAAAAACCTTAGAAACTAATGGATGCTTGTCACAAGTTTTTACAGGTGTAGCAAATCTTTCAACCTTGGCAAAGATATTTTTAACAAAGTTCATTACTGGCATGATTCCAAAATTTGGCAGAAGAGCCTAGGGAAAAAAAAATACAAACCTCTATACTGCTGATGAAAACATTTTGGTATCTAAAACATCACCAATGAAATCTAGATTGCTCTGGAAGTTAATTAAACTGAAGAGTTTAAAAAAAGCATACAGAAGCTTACTTTGGCTTCACACTTTATAATAAAACTTTTATGGCAGAAGTTTCTATTTTGTTCTCAACCTTTAATACAACATTTTTTATAAGATATGTATAAAATCATCCATTCAGAAGCTACTAGTTACATAGAAATAATTTCTGAAGCCCCCTTAAAATTAATTTAAATTCTTAGCTCATTAAATTCTCCAAAGATTGTATACAAGTTGTAAGCAGTTGTGATGAAGTGATGAAGTCCATCCATCATCATCTATGTGACAATTTAACAAAGGCAAACAGGAAGAAAACTGTTTATGCAACATGTGACCTGGATGGATAAGGTAACAAGGTTTGGGCAGGTCAACTATAGGCTTTTCTCAATGATATATTCTTCAGTACAGCCATAGGGGAGAGGTAGAATTTTTTTTTTTAAGTAACAGAATATATGGATTAGATTAATATATGGACTTAAAAATAATTAAACTTTAAAGCAATCAGTAAAAACAAGAAGCAATGACAGGGAACAGGCAGTGAATTCTAAAATACTTTTCTCCAATTCCAATAGACTTCTTCACTATTTATGGAGGGGAATAAACTGAAAATAGTTAGCAAGCAATAAAACAATAGAGTTTGAAAAAGGTTTAAAATTTATCTCCAGATATCATTAAGTTTTATTCCCTTCCCCAGTATTTATCATCCATTTGCATTTCTTTTGTCACCCATCTCATATATTCACTGGGCAGAATCTCCATGCAAGTTGAGAATATTTAAGATTTTCAAAACTTTGTCAAAATATTCCAGTTTAGTCTGGAATTCAAGCAGCCTAGCTTGCTGCTGCATATTCTTAAGGAGAAGTAAATAAAATGGGAAATGACCAATGAAAATCAAAACTCCCAGTAAAAGAATTAAACAGATCCAAATTGCACTTTTTAGCTCTACCAAACTGTTGTTTCAGAGTTTCAAGCATGCTTCCCAATAGAATTATTAATAATAATTTAAAAAAGCAGAATTGAAAGGAATTAGCTAGGAGACTTGGAAAAGTATTGTTCTTTTACCTCATTCCTAGGGGCAAAACTTCTAGGGAAAACAATAGCATATTTGCATAAGAGACAAAGAGTACTCTTTGATGGGTCAAGAGGAAAAAAAATCAAGTTTATTCCCAAAATTCTGACTTTAAATTCCTTGATTTGGGCTAACTGTCCTCCCTGTGTAAAACCTTTAGTAACAGCCTTCTAAACTAGGAGCCCAGAGTCAGCTTAAGAAATCTGCTTAGAAACTAGAAGGGGGTAGGACTGAATAATGTGGTTTCACTTCTCCATGCTGAAAAATGGCTAGGGCAGGCTGGAAAACCCACATGGGGTGGGGGTGGAGTGGCCAAAGGGATTGGGAGTGGAAGGGGTTTTTTTTGTTTGTTTTGTTTTTAATATGTCACCCTCTGTGGAAAAAAAGCAGTTTGGAATGGCAAGCTCTTGTAGCAGGTCTGGTTGTGCCTGTAGACTGGGAAAGGACCAACTAGGCAGTGTTTGGACAATACTGGGAGTCAGCAGGGAGAGCACTGAAACTGTAAAGGTGGCAGTAGCACAGGCAGAAGGGCTGGGAGAGCCCAGAGAGATCTGACCACCAGACCGGGCAAACTTACTATAATTAATGAAAGAGCGACCTGACTAAGAATTTGAGAATTCATTTTCCAAAGTGGTTGACAAATTGTGAGTATGAAAATTAATATAGAATAACTCAAGAATTACATTTGTAAGATTTATTAAAATAAAAACCTGCCCAACTTAACAGCAATCTCAAAAAAGAAGTGGAAGAGGGAGAGGCCAAGAAAGTTATATAAACGTGACCCCCGCAACCTTGTGGAGAGAGGAGAGGAATTCTGGGAAATAATGAAGGACTTCTGGGGGTTGAAGTCCAAGGGTTTAAAATCCTAATTAATACACACCATATCCAGTGATGGCAAACCTATGGCAGTTCTCTGTGGGTCTAAGGTCATGCTCCCACCTCCAGAATTCATTCCTAAAAAGGGTGAGGGACTTGGGCAGAGCTGCTCCCTTCCCCCTCTCTACAGTCACTGAGAATAGTCCTCATATCACACAACCCTATTCCTGTAGTTAAATGGAATAGTTTTCTCCCTTCCCTGAGTGGGGTAACAGCAGGGGAGGGGGCACACCCAGCACTCAATGTGGAAGAAGGGCACAGCAATTAGTTTGGGCAGGGCACAGCAATCAGTTGGGGGGGGGGGGCTGGCATTCCATCTCTAAAAGGTTCACCATCACTGCCCTAATCAATCTTTTCCAGGAGAGGAGTTCTGGAAGAGGGGCTGTTTCTAGACTCAGTCATACTGTGATATGGTGCAAAGAATGGGTTCTACCTTTCACAGACAACTTTATGTCTCTGGGCCTCAGTTCTAAATATGGAAATATGGAAAATATGGGGATTCGACTGGATGACTTCGAAGGCTCCTTCTAATTCTCAATATAGATGAAGATGTTGCAGGTAATCACAGACTCTTTTTATAGTTCAACCTTTGGCTGGAAGATATTCATATAACCTCCTTTTTATGTCTTTTGGGAGAATTACAATTCCATTAGTTTTTTGGTGCTTTATTATTTATTATGTATATTCAATATATCATATAAAATATTTATATATTTTCAAATACAAAAAGAAAATTACATGTATTAAAAAAATCATAGGTCTCCCACCAATGGCCTACTTATCTTAAGGAGTATTCTTCCTATAAAACTGAAATTTTCATGCAACAAAAATGACTATCTTTTCCATAGAGTTTAATATATTGGGACCCAGACTATAAAAATGTCCCTTCCATGAAGCCTGAGGTTCTAAAATTATTAAAATAGTATTTTATGCCATATACATTTAAACAACTATACTGTAGTGTATAGCATTTCAAATTTTGATAATTCCTTTAAAACCATTTATTTTTTTCTAAAAGGATAAGTCACTCATTTTTAAACAGAAATGCACTTTTAAGTAACTTCCCTTTCTTTCTTGGCAATTTTCTTTGATACCTGTCCTTTATTTTTCAATTTCTCAATGAAATTCCAAATTTCACACTTTTATATATCATCTTATGCAAATGGTTCTCTTCCATTATATATTTATTTCAGCCAAACTAAGATCAATCTGTGGCTTTTAGACACAAAAATCTTAAAACAAAATTAATATTATAACAATTTCCCAACCAAGACACAATGTAGGAATGTCTATGTTCCAACACAAGGTACTTTAAAGTTAAGCATATAGACCACTGGGAAAAAGTCCATTTTCCCAAAATTCCTACCTGTTGTTTGTCCATCACCACCTACTTCCACTTTCAGAATATTCAAAGAAGCACCAAAGTTTGGCTAGGAAAAAGAATTAATAAGATTAATAATATCCTTAATTGTGTCATACATGCTCAAAGTACTTTAAGAAAAATTTCTACCGAGTTTTATAGGTAAAACAAACAAGACAGAATTTAAAGCAATAACCATTTTTATGACCAAAAGTTTCAAGTAGCTAAAAAACAAAAACATCTCACTTTAAAAATTCAAGGTCTCCAAACAACTCTTAACATAACAATGAAATTTCCCTTTTAATAAATATTACCTTAAATAAATAATCCAATATTTCAGAACGATAAGGCTCACGATAATTGAGTAGAAGTCGGGTGGCTGCCTAAAAGATATTTCAAAGAAAAAAACCCTATTATTGAAAATATTCTAAAAGATTTATAGCCACCTAATCAGATGCCCATATTAGAAAGAGACCATGGATTTTGTTTAATGATACATTCATTGCCTATATTAGAATTTGGAGGAACCAATAGTAGGAATGGAGACAGACATCAATTGCTCTAGGTTTTTTTAAAAAAGCCAAATAATCAGTTTATTTATTTACTTATTAACACTGAGGAAGTTAGTGTTCGAAAGTTTCTGAGAGATTGTAGCATTTTCTTAGTCTTTATACTATTTTCTTAAGTCGTTTTTACGAAATTATAAGCATTATGAGAGGGCAAACATCAGGATGAGTCATTATAGTTTCAACTACAAAAGAAAGAAGCAATGTGCCTGGAAAGTCTCACCTACACCAGCAAAAATCATCAGCACTGAGATATACTCAACCATGAACTGACCAAGCCATGTAAATAATGCCTTGTACTATTTGTCAGCAAAAAGCATTTTAGAGTCTGTATTTGTGTATTATGAGCCCTGTAAAATGTGTCAGGGAAGGTCTCTTTCTCATCTGTAATACGTAAAATCAAAACACCCTGCTTATTTTAAAGCAGTTGTGAAAACAAAAATGAGATAATACGAAAACTCTCCAGGAAAGTATAAAGATTATACTAATAAAAGGCAATGTTATTAACAAGGGTAAAAAACATTTTTCAACTATTCAAAAACAATATTATATCTGATAGTCCCATTTTGAGTTATTCTTGAGTTATATTTGAGTCTTCTAGTTCTATTTTCAATATCTGAGTTTTAAAGATTAAGAAATTTAAGCAAGTAATTGTTTTTGAGAAATACTTTCAGTTAGATTTTTAGCAGGATAAAAGTTAAAAGGGCAAATATCCCTACTATAAAACTGTAGAATGAGAAAAGCCTTCTTTGGAGTATTGGAGATGTTTAGATAGTAGAACTGACACAAAGAAGAATAGGACTTCTCTGAGCTGATGAGGAAAGACTGTCTGGTGATTAAAACTCCATTTAAGAGTAGGAAATGGAGTTTTAATCACCAGACAGACATTTCTGAACAGAGGCACTTAGAAGAATGTGACTTGTTACAGGTGAATGCCCTTATAACAGGGTTGGAGAGAGTTTCAGCCTCTGCTGAAATAGGATCTTTCTGACTGATAAGGCACCAGAGTTTGAGTGAAACTCCTATGTTATAGTCAATGCCCTTTTAAGAGCATGGATAAAGGGGCAGCTGGGTGGCTCAGTGGATTGAGAGCACCTAGAGATCCTAGAGGTCCTGGGTTCAAATTTGACCTCAGGTACTTCCTAGCTGTATGACCCTGGGCAAGTCACCTAACCCCCACTGCCTAGCCCTTTTTGCTCTTCTGCCTTGGAACTGATACACTATATTGTTTCTAGGATGGAAGGTAAAGGTTTAAAAAAATATGATCTTTTCTTGCTTTTTCTTTATCATCACCAAATGCAAATTGTAAAATGAAGATTTCTATTTCTCCAAACAACCTGTTAGGTTAATAATTGAAAATTATCAATTTATTAGGGAACATACTTTGACAAGTAGGTAAGGTTTGTAAATAAATGACTGATATCTGCAGCCTTAAATTACCACAATTGATGTTTGGATCTTCGGTTTAGAAATATGGCCCAGAGCTTTCTGGATTTCTTCCAGAATCTGGAGTAAAGACATTTATCTGCAAAATACTGTTATTTATTTTTTATAGATGCTGAACTAATATATGTTTTGCCAAGGATTTCGTAGGAATATCTCAAGAATTTCTACAACAAGCTTGAAGTAAAGCAGAATTCATAGGAAGAGACTCATCCATTGGCTATGGGGGTAAGTTAATCAATGTCACCGATTACTACTATGCTCATTTCTTCTGTTTCTATCTAGAACATTTCCAGAAACCTCAGGAAGACTGAGCTGGTTTGCTAGGACTTGGTGGGAGTTTGTGAAAATTGGTGGCAGCACTTTTGATCTCCCCCTGCTCTGCATCCATGGGACTTTGTTAATGACTCTGTGTATTAAATATTTTGTTTTCTAGAATGTATACGGGGTGGAGAACTCTCTATGAATTTCAAGGTATGAGTTATAAGAAAATCATGAACTCTGAAATGACCAATACCAGAAATGCTAATGGTTAGGGAGATAAAAGTGGTCCCATGGAATAGTAAAGATCGATGGGCCCCATATGCTTAGTGAGTAGATTAATAGGGCTATAAGTAATGATAGAGCTCATCACTGATTTAGAGGTTAGAGTCCTAGAGCTTATAAACTGACCAGATAACACAAATGAGGGTGAATATATTGGCACAGAGTAACTCTGGATAGCCTCCTGGCTACCAAGGGAAAAGTGAACAATGTTGCATTTATCAGCACTGTAAATAAGTGGAAATGCAATTATTGTAATGGAAAAACGTGTACTAGAAGGCAGTAGTAGTTTGAGTAACATTTAAGCTTGAATGTGTGTAAGAGGAGAGATAAGTGTGTAAAATCTAATGCTACTGGTTGCTGTATATAAAAAGTTGATAATAGGAGGTGGTAAAGGAGATTGGCAAAGGTAGTCATAAAACAGCTTATGCATCAGTTCAAAAGTAATAGCAGGATGGCTATTTTGGATAGATGAAAACAATGTAGTTTTCTTTATGATTTGTACATTAGGCAATATTCTAATCTTATCCTGCCTAATTCCTTGCCTCTTGGATTGTCAGAACTACTAAAGACCTGTAGTTGATTGTTAAGAGGAAATATTCCAGTAATATTGTGAGAAGAACAATATCTTGGGGAAAATGGGAGGGATTGTGTGGAGAAAAAAAAGAATTAATTTGTTCTTCTCAGGGTGGGATTCCATTAGAGAAGGAAAACCTGTTTAGGAGTTCAGAATAACATCTCAAGGACCTTTTGTTTTTGCCATAGGACCAATGGATTGAGAGATCTCTTATCTCAATAAAAACAAACCATTAGGTTATCCTACTTCCTTATCTCCTCTGACCTTGAGAAGTCAGAAAAGCCACTCCTAAGGACATAGCTACCTCTTCATAACCTCCCCCCTAGCCTGTTGAAACTCATGATGAAACTAATGCTGTGATGGGGCTCCTGCTGTGCAACCTGCTGTTTTCTAATTGGCTAGACTTTCACACCTATATTGTAAGTTTGGCCCCCAGACCATGGGGTATTGAAAAGAGTGGGTGGGGGTTTGCAGCAAGAATCTATAAAATGCTTGTATTTGCAGCCATGCATTGGGCATCGCCATCAGGCATCACCATCTCTTCTCATGAAAAAGATTAAACAGAGAGATTAAACAATCTTTCTCATGAGAAATGGTCTCTATTTCTTTAAGCAGTATCCTCTCATACAATTTATGGGGTCTTGTTCAGGATACAGGAATCAATCAGGTGTGAAGTATCCTTTTTGTCCTGGTAGGTTCTCCCATTTTATCAAAGTCCTTTCTCAGGTAGTCCAGCCCTTGGCTGGATCTTTCCTTTTTGTGTGCATTGTAAAGCATCAGCCTCTTCCTGAGAATCTTGTCTTGGACTTCTCATTTCTTTGTAGACATTGTAACTCCAACCAATCATACTCCTGTTCCCAGTTAGAGAGGGATATAAATTCTCCAATTCTCATGGTTCATCAGAGCCATCCTCTAGCTCCTTGGCACTCCTGGGGATACGGTAGCCAGAGTGCCAGGGCTTTCAGCTCTGTTTGGTTTGGGGCACTTGACTCTGTGTGAAGGCCTAAATATTGTATCCTATCCCTCTCCTGATTAAAGACTTGTTTTTTTCTGACTATTTAATAGTTCTTGTGTTTTTTTCCAAGTTAACAAACTATTGTTTTCTAATGGGCTAGACTTTCACGCCTACATTGTAAGTTCAGCCCCCAGATCATGGAGTATGGAACAGAGTAGGTGGGGGTTTGTGGCAGGAATCTATAAAATGCTTGTCTCTGAAGTCATGCATTGGGCATCACCATTAGGGCTTGACCCCTTCTCATGAGAAAGATTAAACCTTGCTTCTGTTCACTTAAATGGTCTCTATTTCTTTAAGCAGTATCGTCTCACTCATATGGCAACTGATAAATGGTGTCAAAAGACTGAATCTTTAGCCCCCAGAGCCAACTGAGACAAGTGGACAGCCTCAACACATTATAAGGAACTAACCTGCATGGAGGAAGAGTGAGGATAGTGCTCATACCATACCCTTCAACCCAGAGATTCCACTGATGGGAGAAAAGATCAATGAAAGAAATAAAGGGCACATATACACTATAATATTTCTAGTAGCACTTTAGACAGAAAGCAAAGAACTATTAACAAAGCAGACACCTATCTCTTGCAGAAGAGCATATGGTGGATATTACTTAGTTCTAAGAAACAATGAAAAAATAAGGAAAAGCATGAAAAAGCAAATCTATGAATACAAAATGGAAAGGAAGGTGATGGAGGCAATTCAGAGGAGTTCTCTCCCCACCCCATGCCCAAAGATCTAGATAATACACAAGACCATTACTGATCAGGAAATACAGTTAAAAAGCCACAGTGTGTCATCTTTTCACTTCAGATCAGCCAAGCGAGACAAAGAAAAAAGGGAACAATGTGTGGGCTATTGGGGACATGGTAACAGGATCTAGTAGAGAACGTAGGGTGCTGAACATTCCCTGCCAAGGGACTAAATGAGGACTCTCCTGATTCGCCACAGCAAGATCAGAGATTCTAGACCCATCATAGAGGGCCTGATCTTGTACAGGGCACAAAAACAGTGCCAAATAGCAGCTCTGTCACACAAATACCATGCCTGGAATTCAATGAAGATTAAATTAAATCCACAGATTCAATTAGGATTAAAGAGGGGCCTGTCCCAAAGGGTAGAAGACTGTACTTCAGGGTAGAGGCCAAGGGCAAGGACAGAGGTCCTAAATTATGTCTTGAGCAAGTAGCAAATACAGAAGGGAACAACAACTGTTTGAGTCTGACCCTGGAAATCAAACAATCTCTTGGTTCTAGTCTCAAGCTTATAGAAGAATAGATAAGAGCTATTAAATGTAACTATTAATGGACTAATTATAGCTAGGGAAATAGGTATTACTAAAAAAATGTCACATTATAGCATATTATGGAATAATATTAAGAAAGGAGAGAAGAGCATCTTTTCAGAGGTAAAAATTGGGATTTAATTTTTTTTTTATCTAGAATTTGGATAGGAAACCCAGACCAATGGGAAGTCTCTAGTTCTGTCTACTCTGAACCTGCAGAGCTAGATCCCAAAAGCAAGTCAATAGGTGTGCTACTCAGGTCCAGACATAAGTAAGTTACTTAACAGAACTCAGCCTGAACTCTCCCAAAGATCCTTGAAGAACACAACCCAGTGCCCTGAAAAAGCAGCAGTATGAATGAAGAAGACAGAAAACAGGACACAAAATAACCCACATATTTCCACCACAAGTGGTCCCAACACAAAGTCCAAAGTCAAGTAAAAGGGCTAGAAGCAATAAGCAAATTAAAAAAGCATCTCATCAAAAAGAATGATGTGTTGACAGAAATAGTCCAAACACAAACCTAGGAGAAGAAAATGACTGCAAAGCATCTATAAGCAAAACCTTAAAGAAAAACCCAGCTTGTGAATAAGTTCAACTAGAATTCCAGATAGGAATAAAGGAAGAATTTTTTTAAGATTAAAATGATATTGTAATGAAATTTAAATGCTAGCAGGTTTGGAAAACAAATAAGAGTGATAGAAGAAAGAAATGGGAAAAAGAGTCATCAAAGAAAGAAATTAAAAGAGATTATCTTATTCATAAAGATATTTCCTGGAAAATTAAAATTATCCAAACAGAAGCAAATAACTCCATGAGACAAGAAATATTAAAACATTAAAACTGAAAATAGCAGAAAATGTAAGATCTCATTGCAAAAAAAAAAATGAACCAGAAAACAAATTAAAAAGAGATGATTTAAGAATCTCTAAGCTATGTCGAAGTTATGACCATAAAGAGTTTAATTATATGAGAAATTACACAACTAACCAGATCTCTTAAAACCAGAGAACAAAGTAAAAAGATCACACTAAGGAGTAGCAAGGTAGCACAGCTAATAGAGTACCAGGAGGATATTTGGATATAGAGGAGTGGATAGAGTTAGGAGGATGTAGGTACAAATATCCCCTGGGACACTTCCTAGCTATGTGGCCCTGAGCAAGTCACTTAATCCAGATTCCCTAGCCCTTTCCATTCTTCTATCATATAAATGATACTAAGAGAAGAGGTAAGAGTTCAAAAGAAAATAATTTTTGTCTAATTTACACTAATAAAGCTGTCAATATAAATGAAATGTAAGAATATTCACAAAAATATTAAATGCTCAGATTCACAGAACAAGAAAAAAGAGGATTTAAATTACTCATCCATGAATGAAATTATAAAGAAAAAAAGCCACAAAACCAAATAGGTTTACAAACAAATTATATCAAACTTGTAAAATAAAACTGATCCCATTATTACATGAGTGGTATGAAAAAATAGGAAAAGAAAAGATAAGGGACTTCCAAATTCCTTTAGAAATATAAAGATCATCCTACTACTTGAGAGTCAAAACAGAGAAATAAAAACATGGACTAGTATCTCTAACAAATATTGGGACAGAAATGATAAATCAATGACAAAAACTACTGGGAACACCTAAGGGTAGCCTAGCAGAAATTACCTATATTCTTGATATCTCACATTGTGTAGCAAGATAAACTCTAGGGGGGCAGCTGGGTGGCTCAGTGGATTAAGAACTAGACCTAGAGATGGGAGGTCCTAGGTTCAAATTTGACCTCAGACACTTCCTAGCTGTGTGACCCTGGTCAAGTCACTTAACCCCCTCTGCCTAGCCCTTACCACTCTCCTGCCTTAGAACCAATATTGGTTCTAAGATGGAAGGTAAGGGTTAAAAAAAAATGGTAATCCCAAAATTAGTACATGAATTTGATATAAAGGGTGGCATTATAAACAATTTAAAAAGCATAGAGTAAGTTACTTGTCAGATCTATTATAATAGTAAGAGCTAACAAGTATATAGCAACTACAAAAAAACATAAATATATAAACTTAATATGAATATATTAATACATTCAAAAAAGAAGACTACCAGACCTTAAGGAACTTGCATTTCAATCAGGAAAGACAATACATCAAAGAAACTGAAAAGGAATAGAAGGTGGTACTCAATCAAGAGCATGGCGGCAAAGTCCAAAAAATGAACAAATTGATGTGGACTCTTGCCAAAATGGAGATGTTGGGAGGAAGTCACCAATGGGAAAAGGGAATTAAGGGAAAACACAAGAAAGGAAAAGCATGGTATAAAAAAGCCCAGTGAATCATAGCTGTTCTGAGACCTTCCTTAAAATGAAGCTTTTGAATCCTACTCAAATTAATTTACTTATTCAATGCCATAATTTTCAAAATTCTAAGAAAGTGTTTATTGAATTAGAAAAAATTATAACAAAGTTCATTTGGAAAAGCAAAAGATCAAGAATATCAAGGGAATTAATGGAAAAAAATGTGAAAGATGGGGGCCTAAGAGGACCAGATCTTAAAACTATAGTATAAAGCAGTGATAATCAAAACCATATGGTACTGGCTAAGAGACAGAAGAGAGGATCAGTGGGATAGACTTGGAGTAAATGACCTAAGCAAGACAGTGTAAACTAAACCCAAAGATCCCAGCTTTTAGGATAAGAACCTACAATTTGACAAAAGCTGCTGGAAAAGTTGGAAAAGAGTATGGGAGAGGTTAGGTTTAGATCAACATCTCACACTGTATATTGAAATAAATTCACAGTGAGCAAATGTTTTAAATATAAAGAAGGAAGTTATAAGTAAATTAGGTGAACATAGAATAGTATACCTGTCAGATCTATGGGAAAGAAAAATAATTTAAGACCAAGCAAGAAATAGAGAATATTATAAAATGTAAAATGAATAATTTTGATTACATTAAAATAAAAAGATTTTATACAAACAAAAACCAATGTAATCAAAATTAGAAGGGAAGCAACAAATTGGGAAAAAATCTTTATAACAAAAACATCTGACAAGGATCTAATTTCTCGAATTTATAAGGAGCTCAGTCAATTGTACAAAAAATAAAAATTAAGCCATTCCCCAATTGATAATGGGCAAAGGACAGAAATAGGCAGTTCTCAGGTAAAGAATTCAAAACTATTAAGAAGCACATGAAAAAATGTTATAAATCTCTTATAATTAGAGAAATACAAATCAAAACAACTCTGAGGTACAGCCTTACCTCTAGCAGATCTGCCAATATGACAGAAAAGGAAAGTAATAAATGATGGAGGGGATGTGGCAAAACTGGAACACTAATGCATTGCTGGTGGAGTTGTGAATTGATCCAATCATTCCGGAAGGCAATTTGGAACTATACACAAAGGGCTTTAAAAGACTGCCTGCACTTTTATCCCAAAGAGATGAAAAGGAAAAATACTAGTACAAAAATAATCATAGTCATGCTCTTTCTGGTAGCAAAAAAACTGGAAAATGAGGGGGTGTCCACCAAATTGGGAATGGCTGAACAAATTCTGGTTTCTGATGGTGAAGGAATATTGTTTTGCTGAAAGGAATAATGAACTGGAGCAATTCCGTGTGAACTGGAATGACCTCCAAGAATTGAAACAGAGCAAAAGGAGCAGAACCAGAACACTGTACACAGAGACTGATACATTATGGCACAATCAAACATAATGGACTTCTCTACTAGCAGCAATGCAAAGATCCAGGACAATTCTGAGAGACTTATAAGAAGGATCACCCACCATCCACATCCAGAGAAAGACCTGTGGGAGTAGAAACCCAGAAGAAAAACCTATGATTGATCACATGATTCGATGAGGATATGATTGGGAATGTTGATTTTAAATGATCACTCTATTGTAAATATTAATAATATTGAAATAGCTTTTGAACAATGATACATGTAAAAACCCAGTGGAATTGCTAGTTGGCTCTGGGAAAGGGGAGGAAAAGAACAGGAATCATGTAGCTATGGAAATATACTCTAAATTAATTAAATAAAAAATGAAAATAAAATAAAATGAAGCTTCTGATGAATATGCCTATATATATTTATGTGGGCTCTGTTTAATTTTTCAACCAATGAAAATCCTTCCCTCCCTCCCATCTCTACTGAAAAAGAAAGAATAAAGTCCTTATAACACATAAATCTAGTCAGATATATTTAACTGGTCTAGTTTCCTTTCAGAAAAACATTCTCTTCCTGAGTAATGTTCTAGGGAAAGGTCTAAGGCTATTAACTTTTAGATATTCCTATGAAATCAGATTTGTCTCCCTGCATCTCTAGTTCTTCTTGCTTATTAGTAAGGTTTTGTTCATTTTCACATTATATATATATATATATATATATATATAATATATAAATGAGATTAGCACTAAATCTTTTCCTAGATTTTTGTCTCCTAAGATTTTTTTGGCCTCTCCATTGTTATTCATCATCCTACTTCCAGTGACTTCTAACAAAGTCAAGTTTTCTCCCTCTCCTTTGGTTTTAAGATCCTTTTGAATAGATTTACAAAACTTCAGGCAAAAAGCAATGATGTATGATGATAATCTGAGAATGACTTTATTATCAGCAAGGCAAGGGATCCAGGACAACTCTAATGAACTCATGATGAAAAGTCTGATTACAGATTGAAGCTTACCATTCTTCACTTTATAAATTTTCTCCAAAGTAAGCAGTGTCTCCTTTCACAACATGATAAATATGGAAACATATTTTGTATGATAACACGTACAACTTGGATTATTTGCCTTCTTGAGGAGGTGGGTGGAATAGGAAGAAGAGAATATGGATTGCCAAATGTCAGAAAACGCTGGTTAATCATTGTATCTACATGTAATCTGGGGTGGGGGGGGGGAATTCTTAAACTTCAGGCAAATGCATTCTAACCAGTCCTTACTATATACATAACAATCTAGAAAGAAATCTATTATTTTTTTTTTTGCTTTAAATTGTTGTCCAGAAATCGAAATCCTGTTCTCCAATGCTATTTACCACGAACAGCTACTTACTTCCCAACTCTTCTCTCCCTGCTAAAGCTCTTGCCTTCAATTTGCTACACTGATGAATTGAATTCTTTAACATTTCTGGAAGTATAACTTGAGCCCACAGGAATCATTAGAATTGTGTGAAATAATTGGCAGGGACATGTCTTTAGTTATCACATCAGCATTCCTCAGCACACCATTTGTGCCTTTCCCCATCGGAATTGGAAGTTCTGGAAGGCAGAGAGTGTATTTATTTTTTGCCTGCATTTATGTTCCAATTCTTCAGAAGATTTTATGTATGTTAACTATCATTATTATTATTCTAGAGCTCACAGGTAATTTCGATGCTTCCCAATAGCTTTTGTCATGTAGTGAAGTTTTGCCCCAGTTACGGGATCTTTTGCCCTGTCTTAAGGGCAGTGGCTATCTGCTGCCTTTGTATCCCCAAAGCTTCTCTTAGCACATAGGAGCTAATGAATGCTTGTTGACTGGCGGTAGCTCAATTTTATACCGGTTTTTAAAGTTTGCAAAAGTAGTCTCCATCCCTTACCTCACATCACCTCACACAAACATCTCCCTGGGAAGGAAGATCTACAAGCGAGGAACCACAGGGTCAAGGAAGGTTCCTAAGTCAAAATAGCCGTGCACTTCTGGGAGACTGGTGGGATTTGGGACCCGAGTACTCCAGACTGCAGGGACAGCTCCATCCACCACTGCCTCCCAAGGGAACCACCCAGATGTGCACCTGGACAGAGAAGGAGGGAAGGGGAGGCGAGGAATAGGGAGGGAGGGAGGGGGCCACAATCGCGAGTCGCCACCCTCATCTCTCCAAGCGACTGAACTCCCGCTCCCCGTCCGCTCCCTCCAACAGGTCCCGGGCGAGCTCGGCTGCTTCTAGGCAGCTTCTGGCGCTTACCCCGCCGCTGCTAATCGCGCCAATCCCATCGAACACCCGACCGTGCCCAGCACTATCATCCAAGGTATACTGAAATTTCTGGAGGGTAGTCCCGAGCCCGAATAGTCTATGCCTGAACGACCCAGTGGCGCTCAGAGGTGTTAGAAGAAGAAGCAGCCAAAGCAGCAACCGCCCCTCCGCCCGTAGGCGGTTAGTCCAAACCTTGCAAGGAAACATGTCTCAATGGGCTAATGCTAGAAATGACAGCTTGCTGCCTACTTTTAGCTTTGTGTGACTCACGTGACTCCGCCTCCAAATCACTTGAGCAGAAGAAAGGCTGGATAGTGAAATGGAGCTTCCTCTGGTTTCGCCATGTTTGAAGATGGCAACAGACCAGTAATGAAGCTAGCTCCATCTTGGTAGAGGGCAATCCTGGAGAGAGGGAGGTGATACAGAGCCCTAAACAGTTTTTATTTTACTTGTTTGTTTTGCCTTTCTGGTTCCTTCCTGCTTTGTACAAAGCCTGGCAGAGAGTACTTGATTAATGAATCTCAATTGACTGACTTGACTCTTCCAAAAATGTTTTGAGAATATTTATTATGTGTCTCCTATGTACCAGAGGTAGCTAGGTGATACAATAGATGAAGTGCTGGATCTGGAGTCAGGCTATACATTCAAATCTAGCCTCAGACACTTCCTAGCTGCATGACCCTGAGCAAGTCACAAACCTTGTTTGCCTCAGTTTCTCCATCTGTCAAATGATCTAGAGAAGGTAATGGCAAGCCACTCTAATATCTTTGCCAAGAAAACCCCAAATGGGGTCACAGAGAGTTGGACAGGACTGAACCAACTGAAGGACAATAACTAGGTCCCAGACACTGTGCTATAAACTAGGGCTACAAGGAGAATAGTACAACTCTGCCCTCAAGGACCTTACATTCAAATGTGGAGGCAATCCACAGGAGCCTCTAACAATTTGGGGCTTCTGGGCCCAATGGGCCATTCTCCTTCTCCAGGAAGGAATCCCTTTAATCTGTGTCCAAATAGACTCATCCAGACTGGTTTCTCTCCTGAGGGAGTCTTTTCACCTAGAAGTAGGTTCAGAGTCCTTTTTCCCATATTCTTTGCCTTTCACACTCCCACTCCAACCACAGGGAAAAGTTACTTGGAGCTTAGGTTTGGCTCATGCTCAGCATCCCAAAGAAATTAATAGAAAGCTACTCTGTTTAAAATGAATCAAAGGGGGCAGCTGGGTGGCTCAGTGCATTGAGAACCAGGCCCAGAGATGGGAGGTCCTGGGTTCAAATCTGACCTCCTAGCTTTGTGACCCTGGGCAAGTCACTTGAACCCCATTGCCTAGCCCTTACCACTCTTCTGTCTTGCAACCAATACCCAGTATTGATTCCAAGATGGAAGGTAAAGGTTTGTTGTTTTTTTTTAATTAATAAATAAAATAAAATGAATCAAGCAGGAGACACAAAATGTATTTCCTTCACACAAATAAAATGTTACACAAAAGGTTTTCCCAAGCTCCCATTGACAGAAACTTGAACAAGCAGAATGTAATAACTACTGTTACAATAGGAAGTTGAGATTTGAACATCAGAACATGAAGTAGTTTACAGAGCTGTTGAATAGACATTATTATATTTTATCTCATTACTACACTGTCCAAGGTGTTCTGGGAAGACTGGCATGGGATCCAGGGTTTTCCACTGGACACCCTAAAACTCCAGAAATATTCTAGATCAAAGAGGACTTAAGAAACTCCTTTCTACTTCAGAAGAAGCCTCCAACCCCCTTTGGACTTTCCCCTAGACCTTCAATTAACATAGATATGCACCGCCTGGCCCCTACTCTTCTAAAACACTGGATGGGACCAAATCTAATCATTCTTTGAATTCTATAAACTATCCCCTACATCCCCAACCTCAATGAAATTACCTCATTGCTAATTTACCCCATCTCCCTTTTCTTTATCCTGCAACCTCTGCTATGAGAGGGGCATAAAATCCCCTTACCCCATCTCCTCGGGGAAGCACTATCTAAGCTGTCCTCCCAGCCACTTCATCATGAATTCCAAATTAATAAATTTCTCTTCTTTATTTCTAAGCTAAATTATGGAGTCTTGCATTTTTGCAAAGGGTACCATCCCAAACCCAAGGGTTCACCTCAAGCCCACCCACTAAAACCTCTACAGTGGGGACTTGCAGAATCCTTTTCAGGGCTACTTTCTGCCTTTGGTATCTTCCAGCCACCCAGCCCTCCCCATGACTCTAAGAAGCAGTAGCATACACAGAGGCCATACCTCAGGAATCTGTCTGGGCAAATAACTTGACAGGTCTCAAATCTGTGAGTTAAGTGAGTTAGGGTGGTGTCTACCCCAGGCATGTGAAGACTTCCTCCAACAGTACTGGTGAATGAGAACAATTTGTTCTAATTGCCATGATAGCAATGGAAGCAGGTGTTGTAAAGTGCTTAGAGCTTGCTTAGACTCTGAAGAAACCAAGGTGATCCCCAGCATCCCAGATCATCAGCAGGCATCTTGATTTTTATCTTACCTCTGGTCTTGGATGACTTGGAAGAGAGAGTGAGGCCAAAGACTTTGTGCAACTCTGCCTTACTTAAAAGAGATTTGTGCATAAGTCAAAAACATCACCAGTAATGTCATTTTGATCTTTGAGTCCAAAGGACTACAGGAAACCAATACTATAGAAATAATTCCTTCTAGGTCCAAATCAAGTTTTGCTCTTTCCCTTTGTCAGCATGTAATCTAGAAATCCCAAACTTGTAGCCTAGTTAGCTCTGATGAACCCCAAGTTTTAGGACTAGATTGTAAGTTGGAGACCCCAAAGTTTGTGCTTGTTGCCTGTTCCTGTGAGAATCCACCCTGAAGGAAATCTCAGGCTAGCAGTCTCAGACTGAATAATGGACCCTAAGGTAAATAGGCTATATTTAGCATAAACTCAGTGACTCTTTTTGCCTTAGAAGCTTCCCCATTGTATCACATGCCCTTTTGGGGGATTGGACTCAGGACCTGCAGCTTAAGAGACTGTCTAGTGCTGCCTAGTGGGCTAAAGAGTCATTCAGCTTGCTTATACTAAATATAGCATATTTACCTTAGGGTCCATTATTCAATCTGAGACTGCTAGCCTGAGTTACCCTTCAGGGTGAATGCTCACTGGAACAGGCAACAAGTACAAACTTTGGGGTCTCCAACTTACAATCTTGTCCTAAAACTTGGAGTTCATTAGATCTTACTAGGTTACAGGTGTGGGTTTTCTAGATTCCATGTTGACACCTTGTTAGCAGTATCTTCTCTGATGCAGAAACACCTCCTACTTTCAGTAAGCTCTAACTGAGAACTAATTGTACTTACAAGTTGGCTTCCATGATTAATCTATCTTAAGATCATTATTTGGTTATGTGGAAAGTTAATATTGAATTGGGATACTGTGAAATAATTTTCCCTTTAGCCCTCTCCCCTCCCTAGACCCTGCTTATACAACAGTGATTCTAAGGTTAGTCTGAAACAGTTTCTCCCCTAGGTTATGAAACAAGTGAGGTCCTCCTTTCTTTGGTTTAGATCTTAAAACAATAAAAGGATTAAGAGCTAAATGAATCCTGTTAAAAGAAGTCAGCAAACTCTTCAGCAATGTTGGATTTGTGTGGAATAAGAAATTGGTGTGTTATTCTTAACTTATTAATAGTTATCAATATAAAAAAACTGGTGTCCCCCCCCAAGATCCTTTACAAGGGCTTTACAGCTTTAAGTGAGTCTGTCTAGGAATTGCCCTAGGCAGGAGTCCCTGGCTAATGGTCTTAGATCTTGAAGTACCCATGATCAAATCTTAAGTACCAATCTTGGGTATCCTTTTGTCTTAGAAGAGTCTCTAATTGTATCTTTGTATCTGGATTATATCTTCTTCCAGGAGGTCAAGCCCAATGGCTTGATATCAGGTCCTTCTAGATCATCCAAACTACTCCCCTCTTTGTATCTGTCTCCAACTTCCTGATCATTTCTTTAAAATACTGATTTGCTTGGATGTATCCATTGTGAATCTGTTCTCCAATTTCTTGAAGATATTAATTAGCTTGAATGTGTTCATTGGAAAGCTCTCTGTCTCCAACTAGTGTGAAAATGTTACAATCCCTTCTGGGAGGCTTGACTTGCATCAGGATTGTCCTATAGGTAAGGGATCTTTCTTTGAATTTGGGGGACATTTGTCTTAAGTCAATGACTTGAGGTAGGGCACCCAACCTCCCCCCAACAAAACATTATATTTTAAATGATTGATTTCCCTAGACATATATATTTTTAATAAGCAGTTAAAGTGGATATACTTTGACATTTTCAAGGTCCCCACAATCTCCACTCCATATAGATTGAGGGGAGGAAAGGCAGTCTTGGTATCCTCCTAAGGAAGCACCTATTCCTATGATAAGGTAATGAGGGAGGAGTTGAGAATATTTAAGTCTACTTCCTCAATGGCCATTTACCAATCTGCAAAGACTTGGAATGTCCAGGGAAGAAACAGAGTGATGATGGAGTACATAAAGAGCTACTCCAGAAGAGTTCAAGTTTTGGGGCACCTTTTGGATCATAAAGGGAGTCAGCTAACCAATTGAGGATGTCTTGAATGATCAAGTAATAAATTAATTTAAAATCAAGAAATACAGTCTCCCAAGAATTTCAACATTAATGAAACCTATACTCAGGAAAAGAAAAACAGAAGGAGAAAAAGCAGACAGAGCTTCCCCAACTGGACTTAATTCACCAAGCTATACACCTACTCTACTTTCCTCATGATGACCTTGTTTTATAGACCCCCAAAATTTATCTCTGTTCCTTAGGAACTTTTCCAGGAATTCCCAGACTGACCCTTGTCTTAGTCTGAACAATAAACCTTTCAGTTCCCAATGATCTCAGCCAAGATAGAATTAGTAAATATAATCAAATCTTAAATACCATTTTGTCTTACCTTTGACCTTCCTTTTTAGGTCTCTCCAAGGTAGTCCAGCCCCTGGCAGGGTATATAAGATCCCAAGTTCTTTAATTTCTTGGGAAAATCCTAAGACAATGTTCCCACAGTCCTAGAACTTGGCTCTGTATGGTGGCTGTTAGGAAAATGTCCTGATTAAAAAAACTTGTTCTTTCTAACTACTTGGGTACTTGTGTGTTTTTCAAGGTTGACACTCACAAGAATAGTTCCAATGCAACTGGGTTGATAGGAAAGGCTGACATTTACTCCATTCCTCCATCATTTGCCACATGGAGATCTGAAGAAAAGTGAGCAACACAGGTGGAATCACTCCCTTTTTGAAAGATCCAATATATTATTGATTGTTCCACCTCTGTGGCTAGAAATTGCCTCTCAGCCCCAAAGCCCTAGAGTTTTTCAGTACTGAGTTGTTCAGCCATAATCATCCAGGAGCTTTCTTACCTCCAAAGAATCCAACAATTAAGCTAGTACAAGTAGTTAGTTGATCATGAAGAAACAGATTGATATTATGGGAACTTGCCCTCCAGATGATACCCTAATTGGCCCCTTATCCCAAGAACTAAAAATGACATATCCTTATTTATGTAGGTTCACAAGGATATGTTTTCTTAGGTTTCACAAGGATATGTTGTCCCAGGGTTCCCTGACCTGACTTAGGTCATTGGCTAGACCATATGTTAAAAGTAGCCATAAAGACCCTGACTCCAGGAGTTCTTGTCCCTCCCCCTCCTGACATATGCCAGGAACTGATAAGGACCCCAACCACAGGAGTTCCTGTTCACTACTCCCACCCCAGGAATTCCTCTATACTCTCTACCCTAAAAGTGTATAAAAAGCCTGCAAATCCCAGACTCAGGGCCAGCATTTTTGGTGCTGAGCCCCAAGCTATAGTTTGGTTAATAAAGTACCTCTTGTGTGTTGCATTACCATGTGTGTGTGTGTCCTCCATGGAATCGGAGCCAGCACCAGACATTACAATCAGAGGAAGGTAAGGCAGGTCTGCTCATGGCTTATTAAAGCCATAAATTGGTATATATGAAACATAAAGCAAATGCAAAGTAACCTTTGAGGGGAAAGCACTAGCAGCTAAGGAACCAGGACAGACATTGTACAGAAAATGATAACACCTGAATCTTGAAGGAAGCCAGGGATTCCAAGAGGAGATGAAGAGAGATCACTCCAGGCATGTGAGATGGACAAGATAAAGGAAGAAGTGGAGATGGAATGTTGTATTTGAGGAACAACAAGGCCAATATGCCTGCACCTTATGTATGTGGAAAGAGGGGCATAATCTGTAATGAGGCTGTAAAGGTGAGAGCTTTCAACATAAGACATAGTTTCTATTTAGTCCTAGAAGTGATAGAGAGTCACTAGAGTTTGTTGAGTTTGCGAGTCAAATTGTGAGGATCAGGGAGGATATGATCAGATCCATGCTTGAGGAAAAATCACTTTGGCACTAATGTAAAAATAATTAGCCGGCTGTTACAAGAATCCAGGTATGGCATGCTATAGGCTTGAACTGAGATTGAAACTATATAACTGAAGAGAACATCATGGATACAAAAGATATTGCAGAGAAACAACTAATTGGATTCATGGGGTAAGGGAGATTAAGGAGTAAAGGTTGCAAACCTGGATGACTGGCAGGATGGCAGTATCCCCAACATTAGCAGAAAAGTTCAGAATAAGTGTGAATTTCATGGAGGAGATAATGACTTATTTTAGGCATATTGAATCTGAGATAATTGCAGGATATCCAGTTCAAAATATCCATTAAGCAGTTCATAACATGGAACTGAGCTCAGGGCAGAGACTATGACTAAATCGATACATGGGAGATGAGTCACCTGAAGAGGGATAATGAAATAAGGAGACTTAATCCAGAAGTGAGTTTAGGCTCCATGAGGGAATTGAGAGTATTAGGACAACCAGTGGTTAACTGTGAGAATTGAGTGAACCACACTGACTTGATCTTGTTACCCAGTTCTGGAGCTAGCTCAGTTCTCTTCTAGTCAATTATAGGTCTAGTCCAACTTTTCTGTTGAATGTGTGAGAGAGAAAACTTTATTCAATTGTAGGAATTAGGAAAAAACTTTATTACATTGTTTGAACCTAGCCCTGTGTGACTAGGAAATTGGACTACCTTTTCCTGCTGTCTAGAGGTCCTTCACTGAGGAACTAGGTCACATTGAGCAAAAATCTAGTCAAATCCTAAAATTAATGCAAGGAGTTTTCTCATGCTACCATTGGTACATGAATATGTGAGACGTAGGAAGTGATGTAAAGAACTGTCTATGTATTTCCTGTCACTTCCTCTCTCTGGCCTTGCTCAAGGAGACCTGGCTGGTGGCACCATGCTGGGCGTCTTAGTGGTTTGGTAGTTGTGGCTTGCCAGTGAGGTGACTGGGAGAAGCTCTGTAGAGTGGGTTAGGTGAGGCATCTTCCCTGAGAGTCCTTGGTGAGGTGATTGATTCCTCCTTTCCTCCTTTCCTTTACCTCCTGAAAGCACTATCCTCCAAGGAGACCCTTCATCTTGGAGACCTTGTGGCTGGAAGTTGAGCTAGATTAAATCTTGGAGGAGGCCTCCTGGCTGAGGTCTCTGAACTTCCCTTAGCTTAGGCAAGGCAGGAGAAATCTTATACTTCTTTCCTCCCTCTCTTCTTAATTTCTTCCTTCTATTGTAATTAAAACCACCATAAAAATTTCAAACTGACTTGAGTAATTTATTGGGATTGAATTAATCCCTGGCGACTACTAGTGAAATATAGTCAGTCAATAATCCCTAATTTTACCCCTTACAAAATATATACAGTGTAAATAGTCTCTCAGAAGGAAAAAAAGCCCTTATATAGAAGGTAGGGTTTGAGATGGATCTTAAAGGAAATGAAAGAATCTAATGAACACTGTTTGTTTAGAAACTCTTGTTGACAAAATCTACTTTAACGTCTTCTATTGATTCCTAAATTGTGTGGAAGTCCAGAGTCTCACAAACTATATCATAGAAGCACAATATTTACAGCAAGGTTTTGAGAGGCTAAGAGGGGTTATACTTATTTAGGGCCACATATCAAAATAATCTGTAGATAATTAAACCCAATAAAGAGATTTTATGTCATCTAATAAATAGAAAAACAAATAGCAGTTGTGACATTGAATGCTAATGGGCAAAATTCATCCCATTAAATAAGAGTTAACTTACTCTACAAAATTTAATTTATAAAAGAAACATGAAAAAAATCACAGAGTGCTATATAAAGAGTTTGAATAAAATAGAGTATACTTCTGAGGAAATTTAAAAAAAACAAGTTTTAATCATGTATGTGGAAGAGGAAATAGTAAAAATCAATAATTTCTTGTATTCATCTTTTTATTTACATAGCCATTCATTTTGTTTGGGCTTCCATGATCTCTCTTTTGGATTACTGTGGCAACCTCTTTATTGATCTCCTTGGATCCAGTCTCTCCTCTCTCTATTCCATTCTTTACAAAAATTCCAAACCAAGATTTATAAAGCACAAATGTGGCAAGTAGTGTTTCTCTTTTTAATATGTGGTTACTTACCACCTCTAGGAATAAAACATAGGATTCAATGTTTGACATTTAAAGCACTTCAAAATCTAGAAACAACTATTGTTTCTAAACTGATGTCTGTAAGGATTGAGTAACAGGGAATAAGGAGGGGCCTTGTAACAGGGAATGGAGGAGGTAAAGAAACAGAGGGAATAAGGAGGACTGGTGAGGTAAAGGGAGAGATAACCACTGGGGTTGAGAGATGATCTATAAAATTCTCTCTTTCTTTCACCCTTCAAACCTACTTCTAATGATGATTTAATACATCTCTAAAAATATGATACTTTATTATTGCATATTAATTTTAATTTTTACAACTTCAATCTGGGAATACAGGTTTTGTCTGCCTGACAATGTAAAATGTATTTTAATCAGTACTATCTGAAGTTATAATTATTTCATTCTTCCAGGTATAAAACAGAATTCTTAATCCCTTGATCTAACTTAAAAGGGGAAAGAATTGGCTGATTCATAGAACAGAGAGCCAGGCCCAAATATAAGAGGTTCTATTACCACAGAGATTAGCCCATAGTAAAAGGAAATAGAAAATGCTATCAGAGAGGAAGTGATGTGAGAATGACAATTACACAGTGAGAGATAAAGGCAAGCAGGAAGTGTGAGAAGGGCCTTTTGGGAGTAAGCAATGGAAATATTCAGTGTAAATCTGAATATTATTGTATTAGGGGATTATTATTTGTACTAGTTTGGACCTAGCTAAATGCAGAATGTCAATAAATATGGATAGTTTCCCCCCCACCCCCCCAAAAGTAAACTTTTATCTCTTGACCTAGAAGAACACAGATCTAATAAAGTAGTCAGCAAGACCAAATCTTTAATCAGGACAAAAGTGCTCAATAATCAGCTGCCACACAGAGTCAATTGCTTAATTCCACAAAGAGACAAAACTCTAGGACTCTGGGAACAGTGTCTCTGGGAAAACCCACCAACAAGGAGGATTTTCCAAATAATAATAGAACATAAGGGTCTTATATACCTTTTGGGAAATATAAGTATGGTAAATATACACTGACAGCTATCAGTAGGCTTGGGAAAGAGGCTATAGTCAGAGGCTAGGGTATCAGGGAGTGGTCTGCTACAATGGATACAAAAGGAAGAGTCCAGCCAAGGGCTGGGCTACCTAGGAGAGGACTTTGATGCAATGGAAGAAATTTCTAAGACAAAAAAGGTACTTAAGATTTGATGATGTCTACCAGTACCACCTAAACTGGGATCATTAAGCACTTTAAGGTTTATTATTCAGCCAGGTCAGTCTGAGACCCCTCTCAGGGCAAACATCCATAGGACAAGGGTAAACCTGGGTTCTCCTGAAATACAGTTGACACATCAACCATTTGAAAAATCTTCTAGATTTATCTGGCATGGATTTTCAAGAAGTTCTACTAAATCATACCCATCAAATTGATGAAATTCAATCTTATATGAACTGGTTTAAAATAGATGTATTAATTTATTATTGAAAGAGGTATGAGATGAACAGATGATTTGACAATATGCAAAAAAGTATCTTAATTGTTCATTCTCTTTGACCCAACAATCCCTCTACTGAGTCTAGATCTCAAAGTGATTAAAGATGGGGGAAAATGCCCATATTACAAGTATTTATAGAGTTGACTTACCAAGATGGCAGAGTAAAGAATACATTGGAGCCCACCAATCACCTTCCAAAAGGGGGTGAGATCAAAGAACAAAACCGGCGTGAAATAAATCCTATAGTGGCAGATCCAATAAAAAAAAAAGTGAAAGAGTGCTCTGGTTCAAAACACCATGGAGAGGCAGCAAGAAAAACTCATTTTGCTGAGATACAAGGAGAGCACACTGAACAAGCTGTAGCAAAACTCAGCTATGATACAGTGCAAGGAGCAGAGGCAAGAGTACAGCTGGGTAAGTCTGGGCTCACTAGGGTAGGAGTGAAAACCAAATCAATATTTAATAAGTGGTAGTGGGAGTATAGTGGCCCCATCTAGCCCAGAGATGGCTAGATAGTAACAGAGACCAGGTGTCACCTAGGGCTGGTATTAGTATGAGGATATTCAGGCTAATCTTGGCAGGATTGAGCAGAATCTAATTCGACTCAGCACAAACAGCATCTGAACTGAATAGCTGTAAATTTCCAAACATTAGGCCAATTAGACCTTATGTGCCAAGTGCTCAATATGGGACAAATGTAGCTATGTTGACCTTGGGCACAGTACAGGTTTGGGTTTGTTCTCCTTCTATATCAGGAATGGAGCAAACCTTCATCATATAGACAAAATCAAGGCAGGGAAAGGTAAGCCAAAAAAAAAAAAACAACAGAGAAAAAGGCCAACACTAGAAACATATTTCAGCAACAAAGATGACCAAAAAGCAAGCTCAGAGGATAACAATACAAAACTGAAAATGTGT
Organism: Monodelphis domestica; assembly: GCF_027887165.1. Classification (NCBI taxonomy): domain Eukaryota; kingdom Metazoa; phylum Chordata; class Mammalia; order Didelphimorphia; family Didelphidae; genus Monodelphis; species Monodelphis domestica. The sequence goes on along the minus strand of NC_077227.1, from coordinate 235,602,279 downwards.
GATACCTTTAAAGAAAATGTCAAAGAATGCCAAGCCCAAAATGAGTTCCTTTAAGGGTTTCAAAATAGAATAAAAAAAAGAAGAAACTTAGAAGAAAAATTAGAAAAGAAATTGATAGAAAAAATCAACAGTTTAGAACAAAAACTTACTGAAAAAAAAAAAAACAGTTCCCAGGAAAGGAAACTCAGTTTTTCAAACATAAAAATAATTCCCTTAGAAACAAACTATAAAACCTGTAAGAAGAAAGTGGCTCCCTAAAAATTAGAATTGGACATGTGTAAATTAATGACTTCATAAAAGAGCAATAAAAATAAAACAAGTTTTTTTCTCAGCATTACAAGGTACCTGCAGGAAAAAACAAACAAAAAACAGGAAATAGGACATAAAAGCCTCATAACCAAATGCAGAAAGGGATGTGAAGATTGGATATAGCTATCTCCTGATTTGTAACAATGAAGATGCTTATTCTAACAACATCAGGGATGATTTGGGAACTTTGCATTATTCCACCCTACTTTGTATACAAAATTGGATATGCCTGTAACCATGCTTGAAGTTTGAGTGTTTAGGAGGGTGGCCTTTGATAGAGAAATTGACAAATCAGAAACAGCTGACAGACCCCTGGGCTGTCCTAAGTCAAACTTAGGCTACAATTGGTGCAGAGGAGACACAGGAAAGGGATGTAGAATTGTCTAGTTTTGGTTTTTGGTTTTTTTTTCCCCATGGGGCTTCCTCTTGCCTGTCTCTTTCCCTAGAGAGGCAGCTCTGGCTGGCAGCATGCAAAGCGTTCTGACATCTTGGCATGGCAGCAGATATTTGTCTGGGTTTTGGCAGTGAGTTTGCCCTTGAGCTAATTCAGGTTCAGGTATCTTGGCTGAGCCCTCTTGGACTTCAGGCTGATTCCTTCCTCCTTTACTCTTCAAAACCTTATCTTCCTAAAGCCTCTAATCTCCCCCCTGGCACAAGCCAGGCGAGAGAAATCCTGCACCCTTTCATTCTCCCTTCTTCTTAAATTCTTTCCACTATATTAATTAAATCACCATAAATTTCCAATTGACTTGGGTCCTTTTTTAATTTGGGATATCCATGGCGACCAATAATTAATATAGTTTAGGTCATGATGCTAAAATTAACCATTACAGGGATAAATATTAAATATATCCTTTTCAAACAATGCTATAAAAATTATACATAACAAAGAGATTGAGAACAAAGACTCAAAATTAGTTGGAAACTAAATGAATATTGTGGGAAAAAAACGACCTCTACCCCTTTATACTTGATTGGATTTTAGTGATAGTGATAGGTTTAAGATGATCAGTTTTGTGATTCTAAAGTGATTAGTATAAATTCCATCATAAATCCAATCAGTAAAATTCATAATTTTACAAGGATTTCTAACTAAAACATAAAAACTGCTTCTAATGGGATATCTAACCCCTCCATAAGATTGTACTTCCCTTTATCATAAGATGCTGACTATCTGGATCTCATGTCCAAATATGGCACAAACATCATGCCCCCTTTCCTGTTTGAAATAGTCATCTCTTCCCCCAGATCATATGAGAGAGAGGTAACAGTCACTTGAATTGACTAAGTCATTATTCAAAGGACTAATATAGGTTTTCCAAAATGAACTAACCAATCAGCTTAGTAATTGGATAACTGTTTCTAAAATAAGTTCTATATGATGTTATGTCTTGTGATCTTGTACAGAAGTATTCATTTTGTTATAAAAACAACTAGGTCTCAAACTCTGGGCGTTGTCTCTTGCCAGGGTTCAACAATGTACTACATGCAAGAGAATGCTTTTATTGGAGGACTTGGCCCACTTCCAATAAAATCTAACTTTCTACCTTGACTTGGAGAAATTTGACTTTTTGACTTTATTTACGTAAATTGTCTATATGGAGTCTGTGGGTTTCTATTTCACAAAAATCATAAAGAATGAGTGGGTCAAAGAACAAATCTTATAAACAATCAACAATTTCATTAAAGAGAATGAAAACAAGGAGAAAACTTGCCAAAATTTTCAAGATGAAACCAAAGCAGTACTTAAGGAAATATTTATTTCTTTAAATGCCTATGTTAATTAAATAGAGAAAGAGCATATCAATGAATTGTGTAGAACTAAAAAAAATTGAAAAAAAGCAAATTAAAATCTCAGAATTCAATACCAAATTAGAAATTCTGAAAGTTAAAAGGGAGACTAATAAAACTGAAAGTAAGAAAACTATAGAATTTATTAGTAAGATGAGGATTTGGGTTTCTTTTAAAACAACAACAATGAAATAGTTAAACCATTGATTGATTTGTTTAAAAAAAAAGAAAGAAGAAATCCAAAATTCCAGAAAAGGGCAGAATGATAATCAAAGGAAGGGGAAATCAAAGCAATTGTTATTAATTATTTTGCCCAATTTTATGCCAAGAAATCTGATAATGTAAGTGAAAAAGATGAGCATTTAAAGAAATACAAATTCCCCACATTAACAGAGGAGTAAATAGAATACTTTAACAATCTCACATTAGAAAAATAAATTCAACAAGCTATCAATGAATTCTGGGAGAAAAAAGCCCCAAGACAGATGGATTCACAAGCAAATTCTACCAGACTTTTAAAGAACAATTAATGCCAACACTACATAAACTATTTGGAAGCAACTCTACCAAATTCATTTTATGACACAAAATAATGTTGATAGTGTAATTTTGGGGGTACTCTCACTCCTTTGATGGAGAAATGAGGGTTGAAATAGTGAGGAAAGGGTTGAAGAAAATGGCTTCCCTCGTGACTCTCTCTTGGAGTCCCTGAATTACTTGAGGGAGACAAAATGGAGATCTTCCCTCAGTGAAGGCTTGCCCCTTTTGGTGGCCATATCAGCCCTCAAGGGCATCAGGGAAATCTTCTCTACAAGGAGAGGAATGTGGGACCTCAATCTAGATATGTTCTGCTTTGGGGTTCTCACAAGCCTCCCCCTCATGTCTTCTTGAAAACTGGAAACAAGATGGAGTCTGCCAATGGGTTTACTCTCTAGATATAAATAAATGAGATTGAATTCGCTATCTGACTGCTTGTTAGATTTAATTGTTGATTGGGTTAAAGGATCGAGGTTAGTGGGAGTTCCTTCTTACCCCCAAATCTCTTTCTAAATAAAACTAATTGGTGAAGTACAAGGTTTTCTCCTCCCCAGAGGAGAGATAGAATAGGGGAGAATACTGCTCAATGATTTGAGTCCAGTATCTCAATAGTTCATGGAAATGAAAGTCTTTGAAGAAATTAGGGTACTTCACAGGTACCAGCAATGTGTAAAGAGTAACTGTTGATATTAGGATATCTGTCTGTGACAGAAATGTGCACAGGTGTCTTGAATAGCCCTGAGAAACAGCTCCTCCTTCTACTTCCTTTTGTGGCTCAGCCCTCAACACTTTGCTCTTCTGGAGAATTTCCCAGAAGTCCTTGTTCAGTTCCCAATTGTTCTTCTTGCCTCATGCAACTGTCAATCCTCAATGTTTCATTCACCCCCAAAAGTTCTTTTTCCTACTCCCCATCATTACAATAGTTAAACCAGGAACAAAAACAGAAAAAAGAAAACTATAGAATAATATCCCTAATGAAAATGAATGCGAAAGTCTTTAACAAAATATTAGCAAGGAAATCACACCAATTTATCATAAGGATCACATACCACAAGTAGGTAGCTTTTGTACCAGGATTGCAGGAATAGTTCAATATTAGGTAAATGATCAGCATAACTGACCATATCAATAACAAATCCAATAGAAACAATATGAGTATTTCAATAGACACAGAAAAAAACTTTTGACAAAATAGAACATTTATTCCTATTAAAAATATTATAGAACAACTTCTGCGTTAACATGGCTGCAATCTAGACGCATATCGCTTCCTCTCCCCGGCACCGAACGAAATAGACTACCTCAAAAGAGCTTAGAAATCACCTTTGGAAGATCGGAGGGGCTCTCCAGTACCCCACAGAAACGAAGGTATGTGGAGTTTGAATATTTCCACACTATAAGGAGGAAAAGCTTGCACAAAAACGTGAACTGAGCCACCCTTACCCCCACCCCCACCCCCATCAAACCAGACTAAGGTATCAGAGTGCTCATTGGGACAGCAAGTGAGTGAGGAACATCTCTGTCTGGGGGGGAGGGGGAACACCAGGCTCCTTGGGATCTAAAGACTGGAAGAAAACTAACTCTCAGGGAGGTTTCATGGGAGAATCCTGCGCTGAGCACAGGGGCGGTCTTACTGAGCAGAGGGGCAGTCACGCTGAACAGAGGAGAGGTTATACTGAGAACAGGGGCGGCCATACTGAGAACAGGGGCGGCCACACTGAGCACAGGTGCAGCCGTGATGAACACAGGGGCAGTTGCGCAGAGCACCGAGGCCTGTGCTCTAAGAACCCACAGAGGCTGGGAAGAACAAGTCTGAGGCAACCTAAATTCACAGAAAACCCGCCCATATCACCCAGACCCCAGACAAAAAGGAAAGGGGAATAAAACCACCAAAGGAATGGCTCACATGGCCCCAAATCAAGCCTCCAGGAAGAAAGGGAAAAAGGTGGCTATTGAAAACTTTTATGGCAGGAGGGCCCAAGGAAAAGAAGAGTAAGAGGATGAAACCCCCCCAAAATAAAAACATTCCTCCCAAAATGGAAATTATCCACAAGCCCAGGAAGAACTCAAATTGGAGATTACCCAAAAGATGGAAACCTTCTGGAAAGAAAAATGGGAGAACGAGATCAGCAGTCTGATAGACAAGACTTCACAATTGGAGAAAGAGCTGGAAGCATCTAATAGAAGGGCAGACAAAGCTAAAAAGCAAAACCAGTCCCTAACAACCAGAATTAAGCAACTGGAAGACAGTGAGCTTGCAAAACAGCAAGAATAAATAAAGCAAAGCCAAAAAATTAATGAATTAGAAGAAAACATAAAATGTCTCACTGAAAAGGTCACACACCAGGAAAACAGAGGAAGAAGAGACAACATGAGAATTATTGGTCTGCCCGATAAAACAGAGATAAACAAAAACTTAGATGCTATACAACAGGAGATTATAGGAGAAAATTGCCCACATGTTCTGGAGTAAGGGGGCAAAATAAAATAGAAAGGGTTCATAGAACACCCTCTATACTAAATCCCCAAAAGACAACCCCCAGGAATGTAATCACTAAATTCAAGAGCTTCCAAGAAAAGGAGAAAATCCTACAAGAAGCCAAGAAGAGGAGATTCAGATATAGGGGGCTCACATAAGGATCACACATGACTTAGCGGCTAACACGCTAAGATACCGCAAAGCATGGAACACGATATTTAGAAAGGTAAGAGAGCTGAGTCTCCAACCAAGAATCAACTACCCAGCAAAACTGACTATATACTTCCAGGGGAAAGTATGGGCATTCAACAAAACAGAAGATTTCTAAGCATTTGCTAAGAAATGACCAGAATTTAGTGGAAAATTTGATATCCAATCACAGAAAGCAAGAGAAACATGAAAAGGTAAATATCAAAGAAAGGGAAAAGGAGATAAATGTTATCTTTTTCTTTAAGTCAAACTCTCTTCTATAAGGACTACATTTACATCAAATTATATATATTAATATGTGGGGAAAATATATTGTGTAACTCTCAAAAATTGTATGCACCATAAGAGAAGTTAGAAGAAATATGCATAGGGAAAGATTGAGGCATCAAGAAGATTTGGTGAAAGGGGGAGGCAAAGAAAGGAAAAGGGAGGAGGGGAAGCGTCGACAATACTAAGATTTACTTCAAGAAATGGAGAGGGGGCCTAAATAGAATAATCTTTCCCATACAAAGATACACATGGGAAGGGGAGGGGACGATCTCTCATATGAGAAGGAGAGGAAGAGAGCATGAAGTGGTATTACTTAAACCTTACTCTCAGTGAAATCAACTCTGAGAGGGAAGAACATCTAGATCCATTGGGATCCTAAATTCTTTCTTATCCAACAGGGTAAGAAAGAAAGGGAAATTAAGGAGGGGGAGTATAAAAAGGGATGGAAGGAGAGGGGTGAGGGGAAGGGAAGATTAAAAGGGAGGGGCTAGAAAGGGAAGCATATCAAGGGAGGGGACTAGGGGGATTGACCTAAAGTAAATCACTGGTTCAAAAGGAGATACCTAAAGAAGAAAGCTCAGAACTAGGGGAAGATATCAAAATGCCAGGGAATCCATAAGTGACAATCATAATTTTGAACGTGAATGGGATGAACTCACCTATAAAATGTAGACAAATAGCAGATTGGATTAGAACCCAAAACCCTACCATATGTTGTCTTCAAGAAACACATATGAGGCCGGTTGATAATCACAAGGTTAGAATTAAAGGATGGAGTAAGACCGTTTGGGCCTCAACTGATATAAAGAAGGCAGGAGTTGCAATCATGATATCTGACAAAGCCAAAGCAAAAATAGACCTGATCAAAAGGGATAGGGAAGGTAAATATATTCAGTTAAAAGGGAGTATAGACTATGAGGAAATATCACTAAGCAACATGTATTCACCAAATGGTATAGCATCCAAATTTCTAATGGAGAAACTAGGGGAACTGAAGGAAGAAATAGACAATAAAACAATATAGGTGGGAGATTTGAACCAACAACTATCAAATTTAGATAAATCAAAACAAAAAATAAATAAGAAAGTGGTAAAAGAGGTAAATGAAATCTTAGAAAAATTAGACTTAATAGACATGGAGAAAAATAAATAGGGGCAAAAAGGAATACACCTTCTTCTGAGCATCACATGGCACATTCACAAAAATAGATCATACACTAGGTCTCAGAAACATGGCACTCAAATGCAGAAAAGCAGAAATAATAAATGTAACCTTTTCAGATCAGAAAGCAATAAAAATATTGATCAGTAAGGGTACATGGAGAGCCCAATAAAAATTAATTGTAAATTAAATAATATGATAATTCAAAATCAGTTAGTTAGAGAAGAAATCATAGAAACAATTAATAATTTTGTTGAGGAAAATTACAGTGGTGAGACATCTTTTCAAACCTTATGGGATGCAGCCAAAGCAGTACTTAGAGGAAAATTTATATCCATGAGTGCATATATTAACACATTAGGGAGGGCAGAGATCAATGAATTGGAAATGCAAATCAAAAAACTTGAGAACGAACAAATTAAAACCCCCCAGAAGAAAACCAAACTAGAGATCCTAAAAATTAAGGGAGAAATTAATAAAATCAAAAGTGATAGAACTATAGAACTAATAAACAAGACTAGAAGCTGGTACTTTGAAAAAACAGACAAAATAGACAAAGTACTGGTCAATCTAATTTAAAAAAGGAAAGAAGAAAGGCAAATTAATAGGATGAAAAGGGGGACCTCACCTCCAATGAAGAGGAAATTAAGGCAATCATTAAAAACTACTTTTCCCAACTATAAGGCAATAAATATACCAACCTAGGTGATATGGATGAATATTTGCAAAAATATAAATTGCCTAGACTAACAGAAGAAGAAATAGATTTCTTAAATAATCCCATATCAGAAAAAGAAATCCAACAGGCCATCAAAGAACTTCCTAAGAAAAAATCCTCAGGGCCTGATGGATTCACCAGTGAATTGTATCAAACATTCAAAGAACAGCTAACCCCAATACTATACAAACTATTTGACATAATAAGCAAAGAGGGAGTTCTACCACATTCCTTTTATGACACAAACATGGTACTGACCCCAAAACCAGGCAGGTTAAAAACAGAGAAAGAAAACTATAGGCCAATCTCCCTAATGAATATTGATGCAAAAATCTTAAATAGGATAATATCAAAAAGACTCCAGCAAGTGATAAGAAGAGTCATTCACCATGATCAAGTAGGATTTATACCAGGGATGCAGGGCTGATTCAATATTAGGAAATCATCCACATAATTGACCACATCAACAAGCAAACCAACAAAAATCACATGATTATTTCAATAGACGCAGAGAAAGCCTTTGATAAAATACAACACCCATTCCTATTAAAAACACTAGAAAGCATAGGGATAGAAGGGTCGTTCCTAAAAATAATAAACTATATAGCTAAAACCATCAACTAATATCATCTGCAATGGGGATAAACTAGATGCATTCCCAATAAGATCAGGAGTAAAACAAGGATGCCCATTATCACCTCTACTATTTGACATTGTACTAGAAACACTAGCAGTAGCAATTAGAGAAGAAAAAGAATTTGAAGGCATTAAAATAGGCAAGGAGACCAAGTTATCACTCTTTGCAGATGACATGATGGTCTACTTAAAGAATCCTAGTGATTCAACCAAAAAGCTAATCGAAATAATCAACAACTTTAACAAAGTTGCAGGATACAAAATGAAATCACATAAGTCATCACATTTCTATATATTTCCAAAACAGCTCAGCAGCAAGAATTAGAAAGAGAAATCCCATTCAAAATCACCTTAGACAAAATAAAATACTTAGGAATCTATCTCCTGAAAAAACACAGGAACTATATGAACACAACAACAAAACACTCGCCACACAACTAAAACTAGACTTGAACAATTGGAAGAACATTAATTGCTCATGGGTAGGTCAAGCCAATATACTAAAAATGACAATCCTACCCAAACTCATTTATCTATTTAGTGCCATACCCATTGAATTTCCAAAAAAAATTTTTACTCATTTAGAAAAAATCATAATAAAGTTCATTTGGAAGAACAAAGGATCAAGGATATCCAGGGAAACAATGAAAAAAAAATATAATGGAAAGTGGCCTTGCAGTCCCAGATCTCAGACTATATTATAAAGCAGTGGTCATCAAAACAATTTGGTACTGGCTAAGAGACAGAAAGGAGTATCAGTAGAATCGACTCGGGGTAAGTGACCTCAACAGGACAGTATACAACAAACCTAGGGAACCAAGGTTTTGGGACAAAAATCCACTATTTCATAAAACTGCTGGGAAAATTGGAGGACAGTGTGGGAAAGATTAGGTTTAGATCAATACCTCACACCCTACACCAAGATAAGTTCAAAATGGGTGAATGACTTGCACATAAAGAAGGAAACTATAAGAAAAGTAGGCGAACACAGAATAGTATACATGTCAGATCTTTGGGAAGGGGAAGATTTTAAAACCAAACAAGACTTAGAAAGAGTCACAAAATGCAAAATAAATAATTTGGAACACATCAAATTAAAAAGTTTTTGTACAAACAAAACCAACATAACTAAAATCCGAAGGAAAGCAACAATTTGGGAAAAAATCTTCATAAAAACCTCTGACAAAGGTTTAATTACTCAGATTTACAAAGAGCTAAATCAATTGTACAAAAAATCAAGCCATTCTCCAATTGAAAAATGGGCAAGGGACATGAACAGGCAGTTCTCAGCCAAAGAAAACAAAACTATTAATAAGCACATGAAAAAGTGCTCTACATCTCTTATAATCAGAGAGATGCAAATCAAAACAACTCTGAGGTATCACCTCACACCTACCAGATTGGCTAACATGACAGCTATGGAAAGTAATGAATGCTGGAGGGGATGCGGCAAAGTAGGGACACTAATTCATTGCTGCTGGAGTTGTGAATTGATCCAACCATTCTGGAGGGCAATTTGGAACTATGCCCAAAAGGTGATAAAAGACTGTCTGACCTTTGATCCAGCTATAGCACTGCTGGGTTTGTACCCTAAAGAGATACTAAGGAAAAAGACTTGTACAAGAATATTCATAGCTGCACTCTTTGTGGTGGCTAAAAATTGTAAAATGAGGGGATGCCCTTCAATTGGAGAATGGCTGAACAAATTGTGGTATATGTTGATGATGAAATACTATTGTGCTTAAAGGAATAATAAAGTGGAGGAATTCCATGGAGTCTGGAACAACCTCCAGGAAGTGATGCAGAGCAAAAGGAGCAGAACCAGGGAATCATTATACACAGAGACTGATACACTGTGGTACAATCGAATGTAATGGACTTCTCCATTAGGGTCAATGCAATGTCCCTGAACAACCTGCAGGGATCTAAAAAACACTATCCACAAGCCAAGGATAAACTGTGGGAGTAAAAACACGGAGGAAAAGCAACTGCTTGACCACAGGGGTAGAGGGGATATGACAGAGGAGAGACTCTAAACAAACACTCTAATGCAAATACCAACAACACGGAAATGGGTTCAAATCAAGAACACATATGATACCCAGTGGAATCATGAGCTGGCTATAGGAGAGGTGGGGGGAGGGTGGAAGGAAAAGAAAATGATCTTTGTTTCCAATGAATAATGTTTGGAAATGACCAAATAAAATAATGGTTAAAAAATAATACAAGAATCAATCAAAGGTTCACAACCTAACCATAAAAACAAAAAATACTATAGAACTTTGGAATAAATTGAACTTTCCTCAGAATAATAAATAGCACCTATCTAAAACAATCAGCAAACATTTGTAATGAAATTGAGCTAGAAGTCTTCCCAATAAGATCACAAATGAAACAAGGATATCCGTTATGACTCATACTTTTCAGTATTGTACTAGAAATGCTAATTTTAGTATAAGAAAATAAGAAGAAATTGAGAGAATTAGAATAAACAATGTGGAAATGAAATTATCACTCTTTACAAATAATATGAAGGTGACCACAGCAGAGACTTCTGGTTAAGATGGCGGCTTAGAGAAAGCTAAAGTTCAGATCTCCGGAAAACCCTTCCCGACCGATCTCAAAATATAAGCTCCTAAGGCACCGAAATTCAAAAGGATCAACAGCACAGACCCTGGGAACCCTCCTCCTGGACCTGGACCCGGTTCAAAAGGTACGGCTCCCCTCAAAAGCCAGAACCCGAGATCACTCGGACCTCAGGGGTAGGAGCGCAGAGTCCAAGGCTCCCGGAAGCCACAGCCCGGCCGGGCTCAGAGAGCAGGAACAACAACCCTCAGGGCCTTCTACCCGAGTCCGGGTGAAAGTTACTGCCTGGGGCTTCCGCTGCAGAGAGCTGGTCAAAACAACAGCAACCCTCAGGGCGGGCAAGACAGCCTCACGGGCTGGATCCTGCTATCCAAGTCTCAGTGAAAGTCCTTGCCCTCAGAGCTTGGGGAAGCTGCAGCCCATCCCCCCGCAGGCCGACGAAACAGCCTCACGGCCAGCGATTCTGAAGGCAACTTCCGGAAAGCGAGCCGGGGGGAGAGTGTGGCCTCGTGGTCCGACCCTTCCATTCCAGTTCCAGTGAGGCATATTCAGTTTAACCCAGGGAAAGCTCATAGAACCAACATCTGCCCAGGACTAAAGCCTCTGATCACCAGACAGAGATAAGAAAAGCTAATCCTCCACATTCAGAGATGACAACCTCCACAGAAGCACAGAAGCCCCAAAATACCAAGAAAAATAAGAAGAAAGGGGCGACTTTGGACACATTCTATGGAGCCAAAATACAAAATACAGAGCAGATAGAAGAAGATATACAAGAAAACTCTCCAAAATCTTCCAAAGGAAATAGAAACTCTCCACAAACCCATGAAAAATTTGAATCAGAAATGACCAAAAAGATGGAAGCCCTCTGGGAGGAAAAGTGGGAAATAATGCAAAAGAAATTCACGCATCTACAAAACCAGTTTGACCAAACTGTAAAAGAAAACCAGGCTTTAAAGCAAGAACTAATAAAGCAAAGCCAAAATACCAAGAAATTAGAAGAGAACATAAAATATCTCATCGACAAGGTGATAGATCTGGAAAATAGAGGGAGAAGGGATAATTTAAGAATAATTGGACTCCCAGAAAAGCCAGAAATAAACACCAAACTGGACATGGTGATACAAGATATAATCAAAGAAAATTGCCCAGAGATTCTAGAACAAGGGGGCAATACAGCCACTGACAGAGCTCACAGAACACCTTCTACACTAAACCCCCAAAAGACAACTCCCAGGAATGTAATTGCCAAATTCCAAAGCTATCAAACAAAAGAAAAAATCCTACAGGAAGCCAGAAAAAGACAATTTAGATATAAAGGAATGCCAATCAGGGTCACACAAGACCTTGCAAGTTCTACTCTGAATGATCGTAAGGCATGGAACATGATCTTCAGAAAGGCAAGAGAGCTGGGTCTCCAACCAAGAATCAGCTACCCAGCAAAACTGACAATATACTTCCAAGGGAAAGTATGGGCATTCAACAAAATAGAAGACTTCCAACTTTTTGCAAAGAAAAGATCAGAGCTCTGTGGAAAGTTTGATAGCGAAAAACAAAGAGCAAGGAATACCTGAAAAGGTAAATATTAAGGAAAGGGGGAAAATGTTATCTTCTTCTTTTACTCAAACTCTCTTCTATAAGGACTACATTTATATCAATCTATGTATACTAACATATGGGGAAAATGTAATGTATAAATAGGGGGTAAAGAAAGACCAAATAGAATAATGGTTCTCACACAAAGATTCACATGGGAAGGGGAGGGGAAGAAAACTCCTATAAGATGGAGAGGAAGAGAGGGGGGGTTTACTTAAACCTCAATCTCAGGGAAATCAACTCTGAGAGGGAAAAACATCCAGATCCATTGGGATCTTGAATTCTATCTTACCCAACAAGGGTAAGGAGAAGGGAAAACCAAGGGGGGGAGGGGGCGAGGGAGAACAAAAAGGGAGGGGAAGAGAGGGGGGAGGGGGAGAGAAGAAAAAGGGAAGGACTAAAAAGGGAAACATCAAGGGAGGGGACAAGGGGCACTGATTCAAAGTAAATCACTGGACTAAAGGTAGAGCCGAAGAAGAAAAGGTTAGAATTAGGGAAGGCAATCAAAATGCCAGGGAGTCCACAAATGACAATCATAACTTTGAACGTGAATGGGATGAACTCACCCATAAAACGTAGACGAATAGCAGAATGGATTAGAATCCAAAACCCTACCATATGTTGTCTTCAAGAAACACACATGAGGCGGGTTGACACCCACAAGGTCAGAATTAAAGGATGGAGTAAGACCTTCTGTGCCTCAACTGATAGAAAGAAGGCAGGAGTGGTAATCATGATATCTGATAAAGCCAATGCAAAAATAGACCTGATCAAAAGGGATAGGGAAGGTAATTATATTTTGTTAAAAGGGACTCTAGACAACGAGGAAATATCATTAATCAACATGTATGCACCAAATAATATAGCACCCAAATTTCTAATGGAGAAACTAGGAGAATTGAAGGAAGAAATAGACAATAAAACCATACTAGTGGGAGACTTAAACCAACCATTATCAAATTTAGATAAATCAAATAAAAAAATAAATAAGAAAGAGTTAAAAGAAGTGAATGAAAACTTAGAAAAATTAGAATTAATAGACATATGGAGAAAAATAAATAGGGATAAAAAGGAATACACCTTCTTCTCAGCACCACATGGCACATTCACAAAAATTGACCATACATTAGGTCACAGAAACATAGCACACAAATGCAAAAAAGCAGAAATAATGAATGCAGCCTTCTCAGATCACAAGGCAATAAAAATAATGATTAGTAATGGTACATGGAAAACCAAATCTAAAACCAATTGGAAATTAAACAATATGATACTCCTAAACCGTTTAGTTAAAGAAGAAATCATAGAAACAATTAATAATTTCATCAAGGAAAATGACAATGGCGAAACATCCTTTCAAACCTTTTGGGATGCAGCCAAAGCGGTAATCAGAGGCAAATTCATATCCCTGAAAGCTTATATTAACAAACAAGGGAGAGCAGAGATCAATCAATTGGAAATGCAATTGAAAAAACTCGAAAGCGATCAAATTAAAAACCCCCAGCAGAAAACCAAATTAGAAATCCTAAAAATTAAGGGAGAAATTAATAAAATCGAAAGTGATAGAACAATTGATTTAATAAATAAGACAAGAAGCTGGTACCTTGAAAAAACAAACAAAATAGACAAAGTACTGATCAATCTAATTAAAAAAAGGAAGGAAGAAAAGCAAATTCACAGCATTAAAGATGAAAAGGGGGACAGCACCTCCAATGAGGAGGAAATTAAGGCAATCATTAGAAATTACTTTGCCCAATTATATGGCAATAAATACACCAATTTAGGAGAAATGGGTGAATATATACAAAAATACAAACTGCCTAGACTAACAGAAGAGGAAATAGAATTCTTAAATAATCCCATATCAGAAATTGAAATCCATCAAGCCATCAAAGAACTTCCTAAGAAAAAATCCCCAGGGCCTGATGGATTCACCTGTGAATTCTATCAAACATTCAGAGAACAGTTAATCCCAATACTATACAAACTATTTGACATAATAAGCAAAGGGGGAGTTCTACCAAACTCCTTTTACGACACAAACATGGTACTGATTCCAAAACCAGGCAGGTTAAAAACAGAGAAAGAAAACTATAGGCCAATCTCCCTAATGAATATAGATGCAAAAATCTTAAATAGGATACTAGCAAAAAGACTCCAGCAAGTGATCAGAAGGATCATTCACCATGATCAAGTAGGATTCATACCAGGGATGCAGGGTTGGTTCAACATTAGGAAAACCATCCATATAATTGACCACATCAACAAGCAAACTAGCAAGAACCACATGATTATCTCAATAGATGCAGAAAAAGCCTTTGATAAAATACAACACCCATTCCTATTAAAAACACTAGAAAGCATAGGGATAGAAGGGTCATTCCTAAAAATAATAAACAGTATATATCTAAAACCAACAGCTAATATCATCTGCAATGGGGATAAACTAGGTGCATTCCCAATAAGATCAGGAGTGAAACAAGGATGCCCATTATCACCTCTACTATTTGACATTGTACTAGAAACACTAGCAGTAGCAATTAGAGAAGATAAAGGAATTGAAGGCATCAAAATAGGCAAGGAGGAGACCAAGTTATCACTCTTTGCGGATGACATGATGGTCTACTTAAAGAATCCTAGAGATTCAACCAAAAAGCTAATTGAAATGATCAACAACTTTAGCAAAGTTGCAGGATACAAAATAAACCCACATAAATCATCAGCTTTTCTATATATCTCCAATACAGCTCAGCAGCAAGAACTAGAAAGAGAAATCCCATTCAAAATCACCTTAGACAAAATAAAATACCTAGGAATCTATCTCCCAAGACAAACACAGGAACTATATGAACACAACAACAAAACACTCGCCACACAACTAAAACTAGACTTGAACAAATGGAAAAACATTAACTGCTCATGGATAGGACGAGCCAATATAATAAAAATGACCATCCTACCCAAACTTATTTATCTATTTAGTGCCATACCCATTGAACTACCAAAATACTTCTTCACTGATTTAGAAAAAACCATAACAAAGTTCATTTGGAAGAACAAAAGGTCAAGGATATCCAGGGAAATAATGAAAAAAAAACACATATGATGGGGGCCTTGCAGTCCCTGACCTAAAACTATATTACAAAGCAGCAGTCATCAAAACAATTTGGTACTGGCTAAGAAACAGAAAGGAAGATCAGTGGAATAGACTGGGGGAAAGCGACCTCAGCAAGACAGTATACGGATAAACCCAAAGATCCCAGCTTTTGGGACAAAAATCCACTATTCAATAAAAACTGCTGGGAAAATTGGAAGGCAGTGTGGGAGAGACTAGGAATAGATCAACACCTCACACCCTACACCAAGATAAATTCAAAATGGGTGAGTGACTTAAACATAAAGAAGGAAACCATAAGTAAATTGGGTAAACACAGAATACTATACATGTCAGACCTTTGGGAGGGGAAAGGCTTTAAAACCAAGCAAGATATAGAAAGAATCACAAAATGTAAAATAAATAATTTTGACTACATCAAACTAAAAAGCTTTTGTACAAACAAAACCAATATAACAAAAATCAGAAGGGAAACAACAAATTGGGAAAAAATCTTCATAGAAACCTCTGACAAAGGTTTAATTACTCATATTTATAATGAGCTAAATCAATTGTACAAAAAATCAAGCCATTCTCCAATTGATAAATGGGCAAGGGAAATGGATAGGCAGTTCTCAGATAAAGAAATCAAAACTATTAACAAGCACATGAAGAAGTGCTCTACATCTCTTATAATCAGAGAGATGCAAATCAAAACAACTCTGAGGTATCACCTCACACCTAGCAGATTGGCTAACATAACAGCAAAGGAAAGTAATGAATGCTGGAGGGGATGTGGCAAAGTAGGGACATTAATTCATTGCTGGTGGAGTTGTGAATTGATCCAACCATTCTGGAGGGCAATTTGGAACTATGCCCAAAGGGCGACAAAAGAATATCTACCCTTTGACCCAGCTATAGCACTGCTGGGTCTGTACCCCAAAGAGATAATGGACACAAAGGCTTGTACAAAAATATTCATAGCTGCGCTCTTTGTGGTGGCCCAAAACTGGAAAACAAGGGGATGCCCATCAATTGGGGAATGGCTGAACAAACTGTGGTATATGTTGGTGATGGAATACTATTGTGCTGAAAGGAATAATAAAGTGGAGAAGTTCCATGGAGACTGGAACAACCTCCAGGAAGTGATGCAGAGCGAGAGGAGCAGAACCAGGAGAACATTGTACACAGAGACTAATACACTGTGGTATAATCGAACGTAATGGACTTCTCCATTAGTGGCGGTGTAATGTCCCTGAACAACTTGCAGGGATCCAGGAGAAAAAAACACCATTCATAAGCAAAGGATAAACTATGGGAGTGGAAACACCGAGAAAAAGCAACTGCCTGAATACAGAGGTTGAGGGGACATGACAGAGGATAGACTCTAAATGAACACTCTAATGCAAATACTATCAACAAAGCAATGGGTTCAAATCAAGAAAACATCTAATGCCCAGTGGACTTACGCGTCGGCTATGGGGGGTGGGGGAGAGGAAAAGAAAATGATCTGTGTCTTTAACGAATAATGCTTGGAAATGATCAAATAAAATATATTTAAAAAAAAACAAAAAAAAACAAATAATATGAAGGTATAGGGTATAACTAAAGAATCCTAGAGAGTTAAGCAAAAAGCTAATGAAAACAATTAAGAACTTTAGAAAAGTTGCAAGATATAAAATTAAACTACATAGAACAAATAAAAACTAAAAACTTGATACATTAAATAATATTAAAATTATATCAATATGTAGTCTTAAAAAATAAAAATTTAAAATAAAACAGTATTTATAATAGTTTTATTTGTTATAAAGAACAACTAGGTGTTTCAGTGTGTAGAGTCCTAGACCTGAAATCAGGATTACTCATCTTCCTGAGTCTCAACATGGCCTCAGACATTTCTTAGCTGGGTGCCCATGGGTAATTTACTTAACCCAGTTTGCCTTTCTTAGTTCTTCATCAGTAAAATAAATTGGAGAAGGAAATGGAAAATCATTCCTGTATCTTTGCCAAGAAAAGAAGCAAATGAGTTCATGAGGAGTCAGATACAATCGAAAAGACTGAATGACAATTTGTTATAAACATGTGGAAGCAAAATATAGATTCACTGATTAAAGAATTAGTGAAAAATCTCTGCTATATTTCTTCATTGGAATACAATAGAGTCATGTGGAATAAAGAAAAGGAAACCTAAAAAGACTCCTGGGAAGAACTTTTTGAAGTGAATCATTATGAAAATGGAGCAAATAAAGATGATTGCAAAAAAGTAAATACATAGGGGGGCAGCTGGGTTGCTCAGTGGATTGAGATCCAGGCCTAAGACAGGAGTTCCTAGGTTCAGATCTGGCCTCAGACACTTCTCAGCTGTGTGACCTTGGGCAAGTCACTTAACCCACATTGCCTAGACCTTACCACTCTTCTGTCTTAGAACTGTAACAATTAAAATTAGTTTCTTTACTAAAAGTATTATATTTTATGAGGTTTATTAAAGATTATTAGAATTAAGAAATAAAGAAATACAAAATAAGAGAAACATGTGCAACCTACATCTTGCCTGCCTGGTAGAGAGACGCGTGTGCTAAGAAGCAGAAACAGAGAGAGCAAGTAGGCAGTACAGTCAGTTTAAATACCCATTTTGTTCTTGGCTCAGGTGGGTATCTCTGGTGAGATTTGAGGTAATTCTGGGAACTATCAAGGACTTCTGGGAATTGAAGTCTGTGGTTTAAATCTCCATTTTTACAGAACTAATACACAGTATTGACTCTAAGGTGGAAGGTAAGGATTTAAAAAACAAGTAAATAAATGCAAACATAAAATGCCATAAAACTCCAGTTAAATAAAATAGTTTTTTCCAGATTGCTAAAGTTTAAATATATTCTTTATTTTTTTTGATACAATCAAATCCACCATAAGAAAGATGACCAGTTTGTCTAGTAGGATCTATCCTTCACTAAATCGATGATGGTAGGACCCTGAGACATATTTGGCTTTCACCATAATTCTAGTAGGTGATTTTGCTCAAATATATTGGGGTTCTGCTTTGCAATATAGTTTGCCTAGGAATTTCTAGGTTTTCATATTTCACATCAAAATATATCAATAAAAATTAATATAAATTTAAAAACATGGACTTAAATGTACTTCAATTTCAATAAGTCAAATGTGAAACTAATCTCAGCATTTAATTCAAGAAGTACTTTTTAAGAACTTAAAGTTTTCCATTCCTGAAAGGATTTTACATTTTACTAACCAAATATTAACTTGACTCTGGACTTTCAAAATATGTTTACTGTAGATGAGATAGAGGTAACAATCCAGTTTTCTATCCTATCTGGATAGTTCACATGTGGATTCTTGTTTTCAGTTTCATTTATAACATTTCTGAAGTAATAAATTGCAATGATTTTTAAGGAAGACCTGCCTACATACAAATGCTCCAGTTACAGAACTAGTAAATGCAGTATTTGTTCCTCACTTTCTAAAGGAGAAGAAGAAGGCAAAGCAAGCTTATGTGCTTTGCTTGGGGTTGCAAAATAATTAATACCACCATCAGGAAAAGAGACACCCAATCAATTTCTTCACTTGCTTTCTTAGCCTGCTAGATATGTGTGGCCTAAGATTTTTAGGACAGTACAAGAGAACTACCTCTTCCAGGAAAGGTTTCTGTTTCATTTTATTTTTTTATAGGTGTCATGAAAATTGAGCACAAGCTCTTAGGATGCATTCTGGTTGTTATGACATTGACTTCAGCAGATTTCCTTGATAGCTGTGAGATCACAAGTTCATAGAAAGTTAGATAAAATTTACTTTATCTTTGGGAGTTCAAGTCCAAAGAGTCATATCTCAAAGTGTATGGTGGGGTTGGCGGAGGACAACAAGCTTCCAATATTAAAGCAATGATTAGAGGAGTCATTATTTGAGGAAAAATCTTAAAACTCTGAATCTAGCCCCTAATATGCACCTCATAAACATTCACTGAGTCAACTCTCCCATGTAAATGAATAGGGAGAAAATAAGCTGCAGATGCAGCATTAGACAATAGGAACGATTTCTGGCAATGAAAGGTTAGGGACCCTTCTTAGATCCTTCATTCTAAGTGACTCTGCTACATCTGCAGCATTATAAGTTTCTGGCAGAAGCTCACAGGATTTGCCCACCAGCACAGTCAGGACATTCTTTGACACTTATAAAACTATATAAGGAATATAGGAGATTTCTCTTAGCCTTTATCGACTTTTTTTAAGTTTAGAAAAGCTACATTCAGTGCCATGCCTATTAAACTACCAAGGATTTTTTTTTACTAACTTAGAAAAAAAAAACAAAGTTCATTTGGAAGAACAAAAGTTGGAGGCAGAGTCAATATGGCGGCCTAGAAGGGACAGAAGTTCAGACCTCTGAATACCCTTCTTTACCAATCATATGCTAAATGCTCCTAGGGGATTGAAAATCAAATCTAAAAACAAGACAGAGCCAAGGAACCCTCCTGCTGGACTCAATTAAAAAGGTATTCCCCCCCAAAAGACAGAATCTGAGAACACTCGGGTTTAAAGGGAAGACAGAAGGAAGGTCCCAGAATCCCTCCCCCCATAACTAGAGTGCTAAGACTCCAACAGCAGCGAGAACCTCTGGGGAGGCAAAGGTGCTGGTCTGGAGGATGTACCTTGTGGGCAGTGTTGTGTCAAGCTCAGAGCATCAAACACAGAGAGCAGGGAATGAGCTGGAGAGGGAGCATAGAGCTGGCAGCCTGGCCAGAGCTGTGGAGATCCTCCATATTGCTCCAGCCTTCCAGGAGGTTTTGGCCTCAGAACACATCCAGCCCAACCCAGTTGAACTTAATCCCATCAAAAGTCTTCAGAAGTCAGGGAAGCCCAGGCTCCACACCCCTCCCTCACTGACTGCTGTACTTTAATCCAATCAAAGGTCTCCAGAGGACAGGGAAGCTCAAACTCCAACAACTCTCTCCCACAGACTGCACCGAGAGATCTTCTGTCAAAGCTCCAAGAGGGGAGACTGACAAAAGCCCCCAAAACCCAAAAAAATGAGGGGATCAAGAGCACAGACAAATATGGGGAGCAAAAATGGGGTAAATATGAGCAAACAACAGAGAAAGAAGATAGAAATTGAATAGATACCTTCTATTCAGCAAACAGAACAAAGGGGGAGGGATCAGCAAAAGATAAATCAGAAATCCCAGCTAATTGGAGAAAGGCTTTTGTAATAATTAAAATAGTGGAAGACATAAATTGTTGCAGATAAAAGAGTGGATTGCTTAAATTGTGACCGCAGAAAATATGTTTTCAAGACACTGTCTTGTTTTTAAATCAAATAATATAAAGTGATCACCAGGGAAAAATTCCCAAATATGAAATACCCAAGTCAACTGGGTTTTATAAAGATTTTAATTCATACAAATGAGGAATTAAAGAAAAGGAGAGAGAGATAAAAAGGAAATAATGAGAAAAAGATAGGTCAGCCCAGGCCAGCCCAGGCCAGCTCAGGCCCAAGCCCTAAGAGAGAGATCAGTCAGTCTTTTATCCATTCACCACAAGATTTTTACAAGAAAGCATTCTAGTGTTCAGAGAGACACCAATTGGAGATGGCAGCTGGCAGCTTTTGCCAGCTGCCATCTCCAGAGGGAGTTTCTCTGAGACTGTTCTTCAAGGCAGCTTTTCCTCTCCTTTTAAAGGGTATTTTCTCCTATTGTCACCTCCCCTAAGTTCTCACATCTACTAATCACAGTAGACATTTTCCAAAGGACAGACCATTTTTAATTCACACCTAAGGAGGCTAAATTTTTGAGTAATTCATGTCTGAGTAAGTTCTCACCTCTTTGCCTTTTGCAAGTTCACAAGTTTCCTGACCTTTATAGGTACTTAGCACCCTTTTGTATTAGATCTAAAAATAGGCACAGCTTAAGAACTTTTACCTTACTATAAGTATGGGTTTAAGTATTTTTCATTGTTCAGCAAGGAGTTTCTTCCCTTAAAGCAGGCTTAAGTAGGGGTGGAGTAGAGTTCTCACATTCCTGATCTAAGTCTCTTCATTGTTTAAATGGGGAATGGTCTTAACCAAATCTTATGAAGTAGGGTCTGAGAATTTTTAAGATTCACACTTTGGAAGAACTCAAAATGAAATTCAAAACACAATTAAGAGAGGTTGAAGACAACTGGGAAAAGAACTTAAAAACTAAGATAAGTCATCTGGAAACAGAGGCACTTGAACTAAAATGAGAAAATAGTGTCTTAGAAGTCATAATCAACCAGCTCAAAATGAGGCAAAGGAGATGAAAGATGAAGCAAAGAACATGAAAGATTAGGTAAAGGAGATGAAAGATGTGGCAAAATGGATGAAAAATGACCTCCAAAGAAAATCAGACCAGAAATAAAAGGATGACCAAAAAGCCAGGGATGAAATCCAGTCTTTTTTTTTTTAAACCCTTACCTTCTGTCTTGGAGTCAATACTGTGTATTGGCTCCAAGGCAGAAGAGTGGTAAGGGCTAGGCAATGGGGGTCAAGTGACTTGCCCAGGGTCACACAGCTAGGAAGTGGCTGAAGCCAGATTTGAACCTAGGACCTCCCATCTCTAGGACTGGTTCTGAAATCCAGTCTTTAAGAACCAGAATACAGCAAATAGAATTATGTGACATCACAAGGCAGCAGAACACTATAAAACAAAAGCAAAAGAATGAAAAAATTGAGGAAAATATGAAGCATCTCATTCACAAAACAGAGGATTTAGAAAATCATTCAAGGAGAGACAATTTAAGAATCATTGGTCTACCAGAAGACCATGACAAAAGAAAAAGCCTGAACATAATACTACAGAAAATAATTCAAGAAAACTGCCCCGATATTCTAGAACAAAAGGGAAAAGTGGAGTTTGAAAGAATGCACAGATCACCTCCTGTACTTAATCCCCAACTGACAACATCCAGGAATGTTATAGCCAATTCAAGAACTATCAGACCAAAGAAAAGATATTATAAGCTGCCAAGAAGAAGACATTCAGATACCATGGAACCACAGTGAGGATAACACAGGATCTGGCTGCGTCCATACTGAAGAACTGAAAGGCATGGAATATGATATTCCAGAAAGCAAGAGAACTAGGTCTACAACCAAGAATGAACTACCCAGCAAAACTGACTATATTCTAACAGGGGAAAGTATGGTCATTCGACAAAATAGAAATTCCAAGAATTTGTAAAGAAAAGACCATACCTGAACAGAAAATTCAATGCCCAATCACAGAACTCAAGAGAATCCTCAAAAGGTAATTAAAAAAGAGGGAAAAAAGAAAAATGAAACCAAAAAACCCAAAACCTTTTTTAAGAGACCCAATAAGTTAAAATAATATGTATCCCCATGAGAAAAGAGGTCCTTGGCAACTCTTAAAAACTATTGTTATCAACTGGGCAGCTAGAAGAATTACACTTAGAGGGAATAGTGGCAAACTGTATAGGATGAAAGGACAAAACATAATAGGTATAAAGATATATGCATGCATAAATACATATACGTGTGTGTGTATATATATATATATATATATATACACAACTAGAGCTAAAAAAAGAGATTAATACTAAAAGAAATGGGAACTGAAACAAATGGGGGTAAATTTATATGTCACAAAGAAGCTCATGGTGGGAGAGGGGAAAACATCAATACACTGGAAGTGTAAAGAGGTTGGAGACAGGAAACACTTAACCCTTACGTGCATTGAAATTGACCCAAAGAGGGAAGAATAATCCAATCCATTGGGGTAGAGAATAGATTGGCGCCCTATAAGGAAGTATCAGGGTAACAAACGGACTGGTGGGGAGGGAAGCAGTATAAGAGAAGGAGAGGGTGGGGGGTAGTTTTAAAAAGACTGCAAAGAAAATAAGGGGGTGGAATAAGAAGGGAGAGGGTATAAAGGGAAGTAAAATAAGGGTGGGAACTAGGGGGACTGATTAAAAACAAACATTGATGTAGAAGGAAATAGTGAAAGAAGAAAGGCAGGACTAGGAGTAGAAATCAAAATGCTTGGAAATACCCAGCTAGTAATCATAACTCTGAATGTGAATGGAATGAACTCACCCATAAAACAAAAGGGATTAGCAGAGTGGATTAGATTCCAAAACCCTACCATGAGCTGTCTACAAGAAACACACATGAGGAAGGTAGATACTCATAGGGTGAAAGTAAGAGGATGGAGCCAAATCTATTGCACATCAACTGATAAAAAGAAGGCAGTAGTTGCAATCATGATATCTGACAAAGCCAAAGTAAAAATAAATCTAGTTAAAAGAGATAGGGAAGGTAATTACATCCTGCTAAAAAGCAGTATAGATAATGAGGAAATATACATATTCAACATGTATACACCAAATGGCATAGCATCCAAATTTCTAAAGGAGAACCTAGTGGAGCTCAAGTATGAAATAAATAGAAAAACTATACTAGTTGGAGATGTGAACCTTCCTCTGGCTGAACTATATAAATCATACCAAAAATTAATAAGAAAGAGGTAAGAGAAGTGAATGAAATCTTACAAAAATTAGAGTTAGTAGACACGTGGAGAACAATGAAAAGGGATAAAAAGGAATACACTTTCTTTTCAGCAGCACATGGTACATTCACAAAAATTGACCACATATTAGGACATAAATACATGGTAAGCAAGTGCAAAAGAGCAGAAATAATAAATGCAACCTTCTCAGATTACAATGCAATTAAAATAAAGATTAGTAAGGGTGCATGGAGAGGTAAATAAAAAATTAATCAAAAATTGAACAATATGATTCTCCAAAACCAATTAAAGTACAAATCATAGAAACAATTAAAAACATCACTGAAGAAAATGACAATGATTAGACATCCTTTCAAAACCTATGGGATGCAGCCAAAGCAGTACTCAAGAGGAAATTTATATCCTTCAGTTCATATAATAATAAATTAAGAATGGTAGAGGTCAATGAATTGAGCATGCAAAATAAAAAATGAGAAAGTGAACAAATTAAAAATCCTCAGATGTAGACTAAATTAGATATCCTAAAAATCAAAGGAGAAATTAATAAAATTGAAAGTCAAAGAACTATTGATTTATTAAATAAGTCTATAAGGTGGTACTTTAAAAAAAACAAATAAAATAGACAAAGTAATAATCAGTCTAATTTAAAAAAGGGAAAGAAGAAAACCACATTGAGAGTATCCAAGATGAAAAGGGACACCTCACCTCTAATGAATAGGAAATTAAGGCAATCATTGAAAACTACTGTGCCCAATTATATGGCAACAAATATAGCAATCTAGGTTATATAGATGAATACCTACAAAAATATAAATTGCTTAGACTAACAGAGGAAGAAATAAATTACCCAAACAACCCCATATCAGAAAAAGAAATTGAACAAGCCATCAAAAAACTCCCTAAGAAAAAATCCCCAGGTCCAGATGGATTCACAAATGAATTCTATCAAACATTCAATGAACAACTAATCCCAATATTATACAAATTATTTGACAGAATAAGCAAAGAACGAGTTCTACCAAATTCATTTTACGACACAAACATGGCACTGATCCCAAAGCCAGGCAGGTCAAAAACAGAGAAAGAAAATTCTAGACCAATCTCCTTAATGAATATAGATGCAAAAATCTTAAATAGGATACTGGCAAAAAGACTCCAGCAAGTCATCACAAGGGTTATTCACTATGGCCAGGTAGGATTCATACCAGGAATGGTTCAATATTAGGAAAACCATTCACATAATTGACAATAATAACAAGCAAACTGCCAAAAATCACATGATTATCTCAATAGAAGCAGAAAAAGCCCTTGATAAAAATACAACACTCATTCCTATTGAAAACACTAGAAAGTATAGGAATAGAAGGTTCTTTCCTAAAAATAATAAACACCATATATCTAAAACATCAGCAAACATCATCTGCAATGGGGCTAAACTAGAAGCCTTCCCAATAAGATCAGGAGTGAAACAAGGATGCCCATTATCACCTCTATTATTTAACATTGTACTAGAAACACTAGCAGTAGCAATTAGAGAAGAAAAAGAAATTGAAGGTATAAAAATTGGCAATGAGGAGACCAAGCTATCACTCTTTGTGGATGATATGATGGTTTACTTAAAGAATCCTACAGAACCAACCAAAAAGCTAGTTGAAACAATCAACAACTTTAGCAAAGTTGCAGGATAGAACATAAACCCGCATAAGTCATCAGCATTTCTATGTATCTCCAACCCATTTCAGCAGCTAGAATTAGAAAGAGAAATTCCATTTAAAATCATCCTAGACAATATAAAATACTTAGGAATCTATCTGCCAAGACAAACACAGGAACTATATGAACACATCTACAAAACACTCTCCTCACAATTAAAACTAGTTCTAAACAATTGGGAAAACATTGATTGCTCATGGGTGGGACGAGCTAACATAATAAAAATGATAATCTTACCCAAATTAATTTATTTATTTAGTGCCATACCCATTGAACTGCCAAAAAACTTTTTTAGTGAATTAGAAAAAAATATAACAAAGTACATTTGGAGGAACAAAAGGTCAAGGATATCCAGGGAAATCAAGAAAAAAATGCAAAAGAAGGAGGACTTGCAATCTCAAACTATACTATAAAGAAGTGATCATCAAAATAATTTGATACTTGCTAAGAGACAGAAAGGAGGGTCACTGGAATAGACTTGGGGTAAATGACTTCAGCAAGACAGACTATGATAAACTCAAATATCCCAGTTTTGGGGACCAAAACCCATTATTTTATAAAAACTGCTGGGAAAATTGGAAGACAGTATAGGAGAGATTAGGTCTGGATCGACACCTCATATCCTACACCAAGATAGACTCAGAATGGGTGAATGACCTGAATATAAAGTAGGAAATTATAAGCAAAATAGGCAAACTTAAAATAGTGTGCTTTTCAGGTCTTTGGGAAAGGAAAGTCTTTAAAACCAAGCAAGAGCTAGAAAAAAAAATCACAAAATGTAAAATCAATAATTTTGATTACATCAAACTAAAAAATGTTGTACAAACAAAACGAATTCATCTAAAATTAAAAGGGAATCAAAAAATTGGGAAACAATCTTCATTACAAAAACCTCTGACAAAGGTCTAATTACTCAAATTTATAAAGAGCTAAACCAGTTGTACAAAAAATCAAGCCATTCTCCAACTGATAAATGGGCAAGGGACATGAAATAGATAGGCAATTTTCAGTTAAAGAAATCAAAACTATTTAAAAGCACATGAAAAAGTGTTCTAAATCTCTTATAATCAGAGAAACACAAATCAAAACAACTCTGAGGTACCACCTCACACCTAGCAGATAGTCTAACATGACAACAAAGTAATGTAATGAATGTTGGAGGGGGATGTGGCATGGTCAGGACATTACTTCATTGCTGGTGGAGTTGTGAATTGATCCAACCATTCTGGAGGGCAATTCTGAACTATGCCCAAAGGATGCTAAAAGATTGTTTGCCATTTGATCCAGCCATGCCACTGCTGTATTTGTACCCCAAAAAAATAATAAGGAAAAAAAACATGTACAAGAATATTCATAGCTGCACTCTTTGTGGTGACAAAACATTGTAAAATGAGGGGATACCCTTCAATTGGGAAATTACTGAACAAATCGTGGTATATGTTGGTGATGGAATAATATTGTGCTCAAAGGAATAATAAAGTGGAGGAATTCCATGGGGACTGGAACAACCTCCAGGAATTGATGCAGAGTGAGAGTATCAGAACCAGGAGAACATTGTTCACAGAGACTGATACATGTTGGTACAATCGAATGTAATGGACTTCTCCATTAGTGGCAATGCAATGACCCTGAACAACTTCTAGGTATCTATGAGAAAAACGACTATTCACATTCAAAGGAAAAACTGTCGGAGTAAAAACACCGAAGAAAAAAAATAGCTTGAATAAATGTATTGAAGGGATATGGTTGGGGATGTAGACTCTAAATGAACATCCTAGTGCAAACAAGAACATGGAAATAGGTTCTGATCAATGACACAAGTAATACCCAATGAAATTGCACATTGGCTGTGGGAAGGGTGGGTGGAGGGGAGGGAGGGAAATAATGTGATTATTGTAAACATGGAATAATGTTCTAAATTGACTAAATAAACTAATTCAAATAAGAACAAAAGTTCAAGAATATCAAGGAATCTAATGAAAAAAAAATGTGAAGGATGGGTGCCTAGCAGAATCATATCTTAATCTGTACAATAAAGCAGTGGTCATTGAAATAATATTGTACTGGCCTTAGCCAGAAGGGTGGATCAGTGCAATGGACTTGGGGTAAATGACATCAGCAATATAGTGTACAATAAACTCAAAGATTCCAGCTTTGGGGACAAAAACCCACTATTTGACAAAAACTGCTGGGAAAATTGGAAAACAGTATAGTTTAGATTATGTTCAGATCAACATCTCACACCCTATACCAAGATAAATTCAGAATGGGTGAATGACTTGAATATAAAGAAGGAAAGTATAAGTAAATTAGGTAAACACACATAGTATACTTCTCAGATCTTTGGGAAAGGAAAGATTTTTTAAAGACCAAGCAAGAGTTAGAAAAAACTTCAAAATTTAAAATAATTTTGAATCATTAAATTAAAAAGATTTTGTACAAACAAAACCAATGCAACAAAAATTAGAAGGGAAGCAACAAATTGGGGAAAAAACCCTTTATAACGAAAACCTATGAGAAAGGTCTAATTTCTCAAATTTATAAGGAGTTAAGTCAATTGTGCCAAAAAAAAAAAATCAAGCATCCCCAATTGATAACTGGACAAGGGATGTGAATAGGCAATTTTCAGATAAAGAAATCAAAACTATCAATAAGCACATCAAAAAGTGTTCTAAATCTCTTATAATTAAAGAAATGCAAATCAAAACAACTCTGAGGTACTACTTCACACCTAGAAGACTGGCTAACATGACTGCAAAGGAAAGTAATAAATGTTGGAGGGGATGTGGCAAAATAGGGACATTAATGCATTGCTTGTGGAGTTATGAATTGATCCAACCATTCTGAAAGGCAATTTGGAACAATGCCCAAAGGGCTTTAAAAGATTGCCTGCCCTTTGATCCAGACATACCACTGCTGGGTTTTTATCCCAAAGAGATAATAAGGAAAAAGATTTATTCAAAAATATTTATAGCCTAACTCTTTGTGGTGGCAAAAAAAAATGAAAAATGAGGGGCCTTTGATTGGGAATGGCTGAATGAATTGTGCTTTCTGTTGATGATGGAATAGTATTGTTCTCTAAGAAATAATGAACTGGAAGAATTCCATTTGAACTGGAACAACCTTCAGGAATTGATGCAGAGTGAAAGGAGCAGAACCAGGAGAACATTATACACAGAGACTGATACATTGTGGTACAATCAAATGTAATGGACTTCTCTACTAGCAGCAATGCACTGATCCAAGATATTTCTGAGGGATTTATGAGAAAGAATACTATCCACATCCAGAGAAAGAACTGTGGGAGTAGAAACACAGAAGAAAAGCAACTGCTTGATCACATGGTTCAATGGGGACATGATTGGGGATGTAGACTCTAAATGATCACCCTAGTGCAAATATCAATAATATGGAAATAGGTCTTGATCAATGACACATGTAAAACCCAGTGGACTTGTTCATTGGCTATGGGAGGGGATTAGGAGGAGGGCAGGGAAAGAATATGAATCATGTAACCATGGAAAATTTTTCTTAATTATTCAAAAAACCTATAAAAGAAAAGGTACATTTTGAAGCCTTGGTTTTTCTCTATTAATTTAAATGCTCTATATTGCTGTTTGTGGTGGTCTGTTGGTTTATAGTCCTATGTATGATACTCAAATGTTTGAACTCAGGAAATGGGGGGAGGAAATACAATCTTCAAAAAACAAAGAAACCTCATTGTTCATCTGAGTGCTTTCCTGGGTGACTAATGTATTTCTAACATACTGTGTATGGAGTGTACCTCTCTTAATAAACTACAGGAGGTAGAAGATTTCTGGAGGAGAATAAGGATTTCAAAACTTTAGAAAATTGGATGCAGATTGAATAAATTATGGTGTTTGATTGCAGTGCTGTATCTCAACAGTGAAAGAAATGACAGAGTTCACATAGGCTGATGGAGAGAGAGAGGTGATGCTGATACAAGAAAGAAGTGTTCAGCTCTCATATCTGATATATATATATATATTGGTTGTGTGGTCCTTAAGAAGCCACTTAACCTGAGACATCAAGGTAGATTAGTACATAAATAACAGTAAAGGATCAAGAACAGATCTATGAAGACCTATGATAAGAATTCCATTTACATTAAAGATAAGGGAAAATAACCTAATTGTACAAAACTATTTCTAGTAGACCTTTTTATAGTGGCAAAGAATTGGAAATTGAAGGGATGTCAATTAAGTCAGGAATTGTTGAACAAGTTGTGGTCTAAGATTGTCATGGAAAATTTTAGGTCTGCAATAAAGAATCACCTACCAGTCAAAATTGACTACATACTTCCAGGGGAAAGTATGGACATTCAACAAAATAGAAGACTTCCAAATATTTGTAAAGAAAAGATCAGAACTAAACAGAAAAATTGATATCCAAATGCAAAAACTAAGAGAAATATGAATAGGTAAATAAGAAAGAGAGAGGAATTTTTTCCCTTATTTTTTTTCTTTAATAGCTTCAATAAGGTCAAATTGCTTATATTCCTATATTAAAAATGTTATTTATAACTCTCAAAAATTGCATTCACTATTATAATAGTTGGAAGAATTATTCATAGATAGAGATTAGGATACTAAGTAGTCTAAAATGTCATCCAATAAAATAAAAGTGGGGGTCTAGAAGACATCACCAAGAGAAACTTGAAGAAATAAGAAAATTGGGATATTCTGTACCACACAAAGTGGCACATGAGATGGGGAGGGAAAGAATACTATTATAAGAAGTAGAGGAGGAGAATGCTTACTCTCAGTGGAATCAATTCAGAGAGGGAAGAGCATCTATATACATTGGGGTATAGAATTCTACCTTACCCAATAGGGAAGTTGAGAGGGGAAAATTAAGGGGGGCAGAGGAGTTGTGAGTTAAAAGAAAAGGGAAGGAAAGAGAAAACTGTTACTTTGTGAAAATCATTAGCTTTGTACTCACAGTGGATCATGGCCAGGTATGAAGAGGAAATGTATCTCATTTTTCGTCAGAAATCTTTGTATTCTTCTTTTCCTTAGCTGACACAGTGTATCAATGATTATAAGCTATATTTTTTAATTTTAAAAATCTCTTAATATTATATTTGTCTTGCATGCGCAATATACTTTTTCAGGTTTTTTATTTTTTTCTCTCCTTTTTATATTTGAAGCACATGTTGCCAGTATTAAGATTTTCTTTAACTATTTTTGATTTTGCAGTAATATAAGTTTAAAATACATTTGCTATAATGTCAATGCGTACCCAAAAAGCTTGAGACTATAAAAATGGTGCCATTAATTGTTTAAAAAATTATGGGACTTTGCTTAATGATTCTGTTTGATTCCAATTCAAGAAAATACAAAAAGAGCAATTGCACAGTGCCAAAGAAACACAAAGCTAAACTGCATAGTGCCAATTGAGCACAAGGTCAAAGAGACCAACCAATCCCAAAGGGGTTGATGAAAATTTTGAGCCATGACAAGAGGACTTGAACGTGTTTGGCATTCAAGGTTGAGGCTATTTAACATGTGTTAAAGGCAGGTCTTCCTTGTTCCACATTCTACCAAGTATCTCAAATTTGTCTCCTACCTGGATCCTATAATCTAGTCCCTTTTCAGTCTTTCATCATGTGGTAACTTTCTGTAGTCCTGACTACTGATTGGGTAAATGCTTATATCAGTTTAATTAGGCCCTGATTCAAGGACCTGTTATAGATTTATTTTTCCTTTTCTTAGAATTTTTACACAAAAGACTTTGATAGTCTTTATTTCATCGAGAAATTATCTTTTTTTATTTGGATTTTTTGATGCTTTTTATTTCTCCTGCCAATTGATTCATATACCTCATAACTCAGCCATGCATCCCTAAGTGATCCCCTGTGTTTTTCAATCACCCTCTTTGGGGGGGGGTGTATAATTATTATTATTTTTAATTGTAAAGTTTAAATTCCTTTTGAGAGTAATTTTAGGTTAAGGAACATGCTACCTCTCTGAATCCAGAAAGTGAACTTTTTGGAGAAGACACTATGAAGATGCCTCCACAGACCACAAGCTGCACCAGATCCAGAGTGAACTTTGGGATGTGGAGATTTGAACTGTGTGGGGTTTAAATGCATTTGTTTTGTATGTATACTCTTATGCCAAAGGGGACTACCACCTAACTGGATTTTTGTGAATGTGCCTAGTTGGTTTTGTTCTCTTTTCCCTTTTATCCACAAATTATTGCAATCTTTAAGTTGATTATGTTTCCATGATCCTTTTGGGGAAATTGATTTCCCAATAGGATCACAGGGGGTTATGTATAAATGGAGATTTTGAACCCTATACTTCAATCCCCAGAAGCCCTTAGTATTTCCCAGAATTCCCTATAATCTCTCCTGAGTCTCCACTTTGGCAAGATCACAATGGGCATTTAACTGTCAGTAAAGCTTCCCATATGCTCTTCCTTCCTTTGCAATGATGTAGCAAGTATAGTGGTAAGCTAAGTGCAGGGATATTAAATGGGCTAATCAACCATGGTCACGTGGTTTTTATTTTGTATCTTCCTTATTTCTTGATTTGTAATGATCCTTAACAAACCTTATAAAATATAATATTTTTATTATTAGAAATATAATTTAATTATTACAAAGTTTGAAGATTGCACTTTCTCAATATGGCTTCTATCTGGTAGGCAGAGTAAACATTGAGTATGGATCCCAATACCAAGTCAGTGGTTTTTTAAATCATGAGTGCAGCTGTAACCACTGATCTAATATAGGGAACCATAACTACTAAAATCCCAGAGGGGAGCTGTACTGGGACCAGGGTTCCACAGGTAACGAATGGGGAAAATAGTAAGAGAAAATATAAAGGTAGAAATAAGAAGGCCCTCACCTGAAGATAAGGGTGAGGGAAAAGATAAGAATAACAGTCACAATCACAGTGGGGGTTATAAGGGACCCAGGGCTGGTGTCAATGCGTTTGAGTTTATTGAAGACTGGTAGATCTCTTAAAGGTAAAAAAAAAAATAGGAATTACAATCACCAATGAGAAAGGTCCATGGGAACGTGTAACAAGAATGTAGATAGTGCAGCTAGTAGGATAGTGATAGGGGCAAGATAATGGTTCCAGAATCATCTGGGGTTCATGGAACAGTCAGCAATCTTGTTATGGGAAACTAAAAGAAGGTAGAGGCAACGGAACTCGGACCAGTTCTTAGACAGACCCTGAGAATTCAACCTCTTATGAGGGCTCTTAGATTTTTATCTAAGATAGACCCAGAGATATCAACCTCTGACACATAACTTTTGCAACTGGATCTAATTGTGAGATTTATTAAGGTACAGGTCTGAAACTAGGTCCTAGATTTTGCCCTAGCACTGCAGCTGCCATACCCTGTGCTTCATGAACAAAGAGGTGGAAATCTTTGTCATAATCAGGGATTCCTAAGGCTGGTGCTGTAATTATGGATTCTTTAGGCTTGACTAACTTATGCTCAGCTGTGAATCTCAAAGTTTCTGTGACTTCTTTCTTGGTAAGATCAGTGAGACACTTGGTTATTTGTCTGTTACCAGATATCCACTGTCTACAGAAACTTGTAACTACTAGAATTGCTCAAAGTTGCTTTTTGGATTTTGGCACACCTAACTTTTGGATATGTCACCCTTTTCTTAAATATTTCCCTCATCCCCTTCTCCAAAATTAAGCCTAGGTATTCTACCTTTGGCATACACCACTGTAATTTTGTCTGTAACATTCTATGACTCCTTTTGTGAAGTTCTATAAGCAGTTTTGCATTGTCCTGAAGGCAAACTTTAGAACTAGGGCTAGCAAGAAGAATGTCATTTACAAAGTCATCCATTTTACATTCTCTGAACACAATGGACTTCAGATTTTGTTTTAAATTTGGTAAAACAAATTGGCAATTTCACAGAACCTTTGGGGCAAATGAGACCAGCCATATTAAATCTTATTCCAAGTAAAAGCAAAGAACTTTTGACCTTCCTTGTCAATATGTATTGAAAAATAAGCACTATAGAGATCCACCACAGTGTAAAATTTGGAATTGTTTGGAATTTCTGCAGGAATACTGGAAGGACTTGGGATGACTGGGTTGTATTTCATGACAAAAACCATTGATTGCCCTTAAATCTTGGATGAAACTTCATTGCACTTTTCCTTAGGAATCGAGCTTTGCTTTCTAGATTGGTATGATGGATGTGTTGTATTCTGATATCATTGGAACCAGGATTTTTTGCTGTATCAGGCTTTGAATGATTGGCTTGATACCATCTGTTGCTTCTTTGCTTAGTCTATACTGGGGAATTTTTGGAGGTATTCCTTTCTTTGACTTTTATTGGAGTTGCTGATTTCAAAAACCCTCCATCTGTGGAATACTTTGCCCAAATTTCATTTGGCACTTCACTGGGAATCTCATAGACTGTATTTGCATTTTGATCTTGATCTTCATCCCATTGTCTCAAGAAAAGCAAAGGATGATGTTTCAGTGCTTCTTTGGGCAAGGGTAGGTAAATCTTTCCAGATGTATCACATTATATTGTTGCCCCTATTTTACATAGAAAATCTCTTCCTAGGAGATTCAAAGGACAACCAGGTATTAACAGAAAAGTTTGCTCACTAGTTAAGGGACTTAGAGTTATCATTTTGAATTTTTGTTTTGGTATTCTTTGTGTTTTTCCTGTGGCCCACATAACTTTTACTGAACCCACAATTCTACTGTCCTTAGGAGATGTTTTTAGCACTAATCTTGTGGCTACAGTGTCTATTAATGCTAGACATATTTTGTTTCCTACTCTAATCATTACATGTAGTTCGGTGTTGTTAGATTCTTGAAATACTTGAATCATAGGTGCTCACAACTCTATTTTCCCCATATCCCATTCTTGTTCCTCTTCTATGTGAGAATTCTTAATTGCTACAGATTCTTGATTTGAGACTTCACGTTGCAACCCAACTGCTTCTTGCAATGGGATTGCTTGGGCATGAATATTTAAATAGATTAGGATAATGTCTTTGTTTTTCAGAGATCTTGTATATGTTACTGGCTTAAATTCTTCAAAATTCGGATTCAATTTAGATTCCTGTAATAAACCAGTGACATTTACCTTTTCTGCATTATCCTTATGTTTGTATCTTCAGGAGGTCTGTTCATGTGAATCTTTGGAGATATTGACTGTTCCAACCCATTATTTTGTTCTACTATTAGCTTTCATGTTTTATCCCCCATTTCAGTGAAACAGTTTGCTTTTGCATCATTAGAACACTCCTCTACTTGTGAATCAATTGCATTTGTTTGTTCCTTTTGCTTTGTGTTGCTAGTTTCTAAATTATGGTTTCTTCCTTCTAGTAAGTTATTTTTGGTTTGTGATGAGAAAACTTTTAATTCAGCCGCACCAGAAACTGTTTCTTTATATTCTATGCTTGCTAAATCATTGTTCACTAATAAATTTACTGCATGTGTTCTAGTTTTTGCAATGATGTCTCCATTTCCCTCTTCCCTTCTATCTTTTCCCATTTTTCCATAAACCTTCCATCTTATTTCCTCTATAACATTTTGCATTTGCACTTTCTCTTCTTCCTGTTCTTCAGTTTTGTACTTTCTTTTTGTTCCCAACTGTTTTTTGTTAATACATTTTCCCTCAAAATAAAATTTTCCATTTTCCCTCCCAATTATTACTTATTGCTGTCACCCTCAACATCCAGCTTCATAATTGACTGCTCTTTGTAGCACCTGAGACTACAGCTGAATATCTTGTTTTTGCCCCCTGTTGGATATACCATTTAATAGTGTCAAAGTCTGGTGCATTTGTGAACCCTGAGCAATTATGGTTACAACATTGTATAGATGTTTGTTGCATGTTGTGTTGTTTTTCCAGGATCCCTTATTATTTGTTAAGTCTATTTGTGCTTTCAAATCACAGTTCCTAACAATGTGTCTCAATTTGCAACATAAAAAACACTTAGGCAAACTTTTTCTCTGGTTATTCTGTGTAAAATTTCTTTTTGGTCTATATGATTGCAATGTTGCCAATTTTTTTTTTAATCTCATCTATCTCCTTTTATTTTAGTTTGTCCTTTGCCTCTTTGAGCTGCTTCCTAAGCTCCCGAATTAATTCATCCTTCTCAAGAAAATTTCTTTATGACCTGAAAATATATAAGTAGTCATCCTCCTTAAAGGCTTTCCCAGTCAGGGCAATGTAACTGAATGTAATTCTTTGTGGGCAGACTACTCCCCTTAACAAATTGTCTCCTGATGTGCTGAAGATTTTGCTCACTAAGATCTTGAAAACCCAGGATATTCTCAGCCATCTCTACAACCCTATCTAGAAATATTGATGGATGCTCCCCATTTCTTGCTTTAGCCTTTCAAAATGTCCCCAAGTATCAGGGCACTTTGAATACAACTTCATTGCTTTCACAAGATCTTCCCTTGCTTTATGTAGGTATACTAAATTCTGGTTGTGAGATAATTCAAAATCTTGCCATTGTTCTAGTCAAAATATTAAATCAGAGTTTGATCTTGTCTCACCAATAAATTGATCTTTTTCTCTTTGGGTAAAAAGCTCAGATAAGAGAATTTCAGTGTCTGTAAAGGTGGGATTGTACAAACGAATTGCACATTTGAACTCTTTAATGCAGCAGAATGGATCAACATACTATTTAGGCATTCTTTTCCTCAAGCTTTCTAAATCTCCAGATGAAAATGGTTTGTGAGTTTTTACATGGATGATCCTTTGGTCTCCTTTTAAATTATTATGATCAATTAATGGCAGAATTGGTATTGCCCCTTCAGCTTCATCTTTCTTTCCTTCTTCGGCTATATTGTCTGGTTTTGTATTTTGTTATTGTGTGTTGTTTGTTTTGTTGTTTTTTTTTCCTCAGTCAAGTTTGCAACCATTTGTTTAACTTGGGTAATCATTATCTTCATTTCATTTTCTTTGCCTAATTTCCCAACCACCAGTGTTACTCCTCATTTCAGAGCATAGTACAGTTTGATCATTGCAACAACTATCCCTAATATCACAGGCATGAAAGAAGTCACCCTGTTTATCGCAATCTTCAACCATTGTAAACTGTCATACAGATTTTTTTAAAGTATGTGTATATATATATATATATATGTGTGTGTGTGTGTATACACACATATATACACATATAAATATATATAATATGGAATCATAAAAAAAAAGAATGAATAGCACATATATATGAAGTTTCCCATAAGTGTCATGTAATCCATGGCCACTACAAGTTTACTTGCCATATTGGTCTGACAAAAACCTCTTCCCAGAGGAAAAAAAAATGTTTTTAGTCTATTCCTTTAAAAGCTCACCCTCCACTTGGGAATAACAGAGCGTTCTTATTGGCTGTTGTTATTGCTGGGCGGAGTAGCTCTGACCAGAATCACTGTTTCAAAATGGCTACCTTCCACTGTCACACAGGCCTTTGTGTAGTGACTAGGTCTTAACCACCTTTTGACAAGTCCCCTCTCTCCAACATTCCAACTCCATGTCTGTCAATCATGCCTTTTGCAGTATTCCATTTCCACACTGTATTAAAATCTCCTTTTACCTTATCTGCATGATATAATCAGGAGAATATTAGATGTATCTTTCATTCCTTGAGTGAAGAATCTTGCAGAGAATACCAGATGTAATTTCTAAGCCAGTAGGTTTTGCTTAATTTTTTGTTCTTTTTAGAAGTAAGATTTATAAAAGCTACAAATAAACATTTTATTTTATTAAAGGAAAGGGAATCGAAGGCTAGCATTCAAGCATATATGTTATCCCAACCTTAACATCTCTGAACCTAATTGTCCTCACCTGTAAAGTAAAAGGGTTAAACTAGATGCTCTCAATGGTACTTCAGAATGTTACATATTTTGATAAAAACAAGATCATATATCTAGCATTGTTATAGACTACAGAGGCCATTTAGTTGAAATTCTTCATTTTACATAGGAGAAAACTGAAGCCCAAGGATATTAACACTTGCTCAAAGTCCCATATGTACTATCAGAAGCTATATTCTAAGCTCTGTTTTTCTGAATTTGAAAATTACAGTTAATTTTCTCTGAAAAGAAATTGTCTTTATGAAATAATTAAATTCTGTATAAGGATGCATAAAGTCACACACTGAAATATGAATCTTCTCTGATAAAACAATTCCACTGAAGTTCCAAAACTGAAAGCAAATTGGGTTTTACTTTTTCTATGGATACATTAACATACAGACCAAAATAGAGTGGGGGGGGGGGGGAGGAGAAAAACAACACAGAGTTGAATGACTGACAATGAACTGGAAAAATAAAAATTACTCCTATTTTTTAAAATATTGTATTTGACATTCTATTCCAAAGATCATAAAATGTTCAAGGTCTCTGTGCCTCTGTCTTTTAGAACTTTTTGGGTAATATTTGTATTTGGACATGGGCAAATGAAAAAAATAAGGAAGTCTATTTACAAAACAAAGCAAAGATCCAAAGGTCTGAGAAATATATTTAAATGACTTTTTGTCATAACAATATATGCAGGTATATGTATACATATTTATGCATATTTTAGAGAGATTATACACATATATCCTAATTAGTAAATTATATAATATTTCTTCCATTATTCTGTAAAATGGAGATTTGAACCCTAGACTTCAATCCCCAGAAGTCCTTGATATTTCCCAGAATTCCCTATAATCTCACCTGAGTCTCCACCTGGGTGAGATCACAAGGAATATTTAACTAGCTCTCTGCCTGACATGCGCTCTCTGCTCTTCCATTGCAATGATGTAGTGGGTAAGTTAAGCATGGGGGTTTTGAATGGGCTAATCAGCCCTAGGCACGTGGTTTTTCTATTTTGTATTTTCTTTATTCCTTGATTTCTAATAATTTTTAATAAACCTCTTAAAATATATCTCTATTACTAGAGACTAATTTAATTTCTACAATTCAATTAATTAAATTTAATAAATATTTATTTTTAGTTTTTATACCCTTACCTTCTGCCTTAGAATCAATATTATGTATTTGTTCCAAGTCAGAAAAGTGGTAAGGCCTAGACATACAGCTGGGAAGTGTATGAGGCCAGATTTCAACCTAGGTCCTCCTGTCTTTAGGCCTGGCTCTGGAAACACTGAACTACCCAGCTGACCCCAATAAGTGTTATTAAGAGTCTCTTATCTGCTTGAACACTGTGTTAAGAGTTAGAAATGCATAGTAGAAAACAAAATAAACATAATATCTAGCCAAAAATGATCCTCTACTGTGTGTAGATCAAATAAACATTACATGATATAATGAACTGCTTTGCAATGCCAACAAGGAAATAAAACAAAATGCATGTTTGTTTAATGTGGGAGAGCGTCAAAAAAATGTGGAAGTTTTTTCTCTAATTTTGGCCTGCAGTTATTTGATGTGTGATAAAGACATAGTCACCCCAGCAGGGATAGATGAGTGATAAAGAATTTATGAAGTACTTAACTAGGGATACAAATCCCAAAAATATGATAATCTCTGCTTTAGAGGTAAAGGAGATCAGAATCATGGAGATTACATTCTAATGAGAGAAACAACACATGAAGGGGAGCTGGAAGGGAACAAAGAAAGAGGAGGCTGCCAAGTCATAGTTTGGAAATGGTTAACAAGTAGCATAGAGGGAGGCAGCTGGGTGGCTCAGTAGATTGAGGGTCAGACCCAGAGATGGGAGGTCCTGGGTTCAAATTTGACCTTGGACACTTGCTAGCTGTGTGACCCTGGACAAGTCACTTAACTCTCATTGCTTAGCTCTTATCACTTTTCTGTCTTGGAACCAATACACAGTATTGATTCTAAGGTGGAAGGTAAGAGTTTAAAAAAAAAAGAAAAAAAGTAGCACAGAGGATGAACGTTTTTTTTGTTGTTGTTGTTTTGTTTTTTGGTTTGACGTATATTAAGTTCTTAATATTTCTTAATATTTCTACTCTTGTAGCCAGAAATTCAAGGAGGGAAGAATATGTATTTCATTCTTGGTAACCCCCAGTGATTAGTACAGATGTCTATAAATAATAAATAATCATTATTAATAATAATTAGTAATGAGTATTTAAACATTACATAGTGTTTTATTATTTGAAAAAGGTATTTCATTTTATTCTCTCATCTACTCTGAGAGGTAGGTGCTATTAGTATCTCCATTTTATGGATTAGGAAACTGAAGCAGACAGAGGTTAAGTGACTTGCCCAGAGTCTCATTACTAGTATGTGTCTAAATTTAGATTTAAACTCAGGACTTTCTAATTCCAGGTCCAAGTGCCAATTGAATGGAACCATTAAATCTTTCTTATTAATTTTTCATACTATCTCCTTATTCACTGTCTTTGTGGAGTCATAATAATTTCTCCAAGTGTCCTTCCTGGCCACTTTATCATCCCATAAAATGTTGGGAAGGCAACTGCCACTCCTTTGACACCTCCACCATATGAATTTCATTTACCTGCAACAACTCCCTATCAACCCAGCAAATATGTTTCTAATTCACCCTATCCAGCCTTCTCCCTAGGAGAATTCCATTAACTCTGGAAGTTAACAATTTTATTTTGTTGTTGTTCTTTGTTGTTCAGTCATTCAGTCTTGTCTAATCCTTCATGAGCCACACACCACAGCATGCCGGGTTCCTCTAGCATTTACAATCTCTTGAAGAGAAAGAATAAGAATCTTCTTCTTCTTCTGGGCTATCTGAATGAGCAAGGTCGGTTTATTAGAGCAGCTATGTTGTCCGGGGGTAAGAGTGATATACTTGGACTCAAGACGATCTGAATTTGAATCCTTCCTCAGAAACTTCATAGTGTTGTGATTTTGGGGAATTCATTTTCTCAGTTTCCAATTCCATAATTATGAAGTGAGAATAATAATATCTTTTCCCAGGGTAGTTGTGGGTATAAAATGAGATAACATATTTATAACATTCTGCAAACCTTATTTAGATTGTTATAAAAAAATCTAGTTATGATTATGATTATTTAGGGTCTGAGGAAAGCTAACATTGAAACATTATTGAAACAAAAGCAACCAGTTTCCCCTGCTACAATCATCTCCCACTTTCACTTCTACTCACCCCATTCAAGAGCCTCATTCATAAAAGAGCTGGAGCTTTGCTTCTTGGAGAGGGATTGGTCCTTATATAAACCAATCCTGTTCCTGGAAGTATGGGGGCGTGGTTTCTCTCTAGCACGGGATTGGACCATTCAGGACTAATCCCACACCAGGAAATAGCGTGGAGGGAGCCCTGGGGCATTCCGGAAAATGCAGTCCCTGGCCAGGATACATTTAAAAATCAACAGGTCCAGCTCTTCTAATGATAAAACAGTAAGTGTGGTAATTAGAGCACTCAGAAGTTTTCAAAGTACTTTTTCTTCTTTGTTTCAGTCATCCTGATATTTTCCTCATTTCACAGATGACAACAATGAGATTGTGACTCATTTCTCAATGAGATTGAGAAATGT
Organism: Monodelphis domestica; assembly: GCF_027887165.1. Lineage (NCBI taxonomy): Eukaryota > Metazoa > Chordata > Mammalia > Didelphimorphia > Didelphidae > Monodelphis > Monodelphis domestica. The sequence continues at coordinate 235,561,190 of NC_077227.1, read as the reverse complement.
AAAGACACACAGACACACAGACACAGACGGACAGACACACACACACACACACACACACACACACAAACACACACACACAAACACACATATGCTTGCCTCCAGAGCTGAATTTGGAAGGAGATCTTACTGATTCTAGGCCCAATACTTTATTATGCTGTATGCCCCTCAAATAAATGAACAGATCTCTACATTCTGGGAATAATGTAGTGACAAATAATAGATTTAAGATAGCCAGTAAGACTCTAGACATCGTGTACTACTCAGGAAGTGCCCAAGCCATTAAGAACAACATGACCTTTCTTGAAGACTTATCTCTGCGTCACAGGGGCAAATTCAAATGGCTGGTCCCTTCCAGGCTCAGGCTCCTCCTAATTATTTCATTTGCTAAGGATCAAATAGAAGAACACTTTTATACATGGTCTACTACATTAGGAAGAGTCTCTCAAAATAATTCCCCTCCACTAAATGGAATCAGATGAGAATATTATTTGGAAAGCAATAGCAACTAAAGAAAGGAAGGAGGTAAAAAAGATTGCCTTAAGGAAAAAAAATAGCCACTCTATTAAGCCAGAAAAAAGTCACACAATGTTTTAGAATTCAATCTTGTTATATAGGGAGGGCATTAAATAGAATTTTAAAAAAAATTCCTGCCCCCTAATTCATCAGGACTTTCGTATGGATTTCCAGATGCTGGACTCATTCTAATAGAAAGGTGTGAAATGTAGTGACTGGATATCAACATCACATTTCTAAGAGATGTTAACTTTATAACCTCTTAGATTGGGAGTAGTTACAATGGTTAAAATTCAATTTGGATAATTTAGTCAATCAATTTGTTTTAGAAAGGTAAAGACCATAGCTAACAAGCTAGAAGGTGGGAAAGAACTGACAATGAACAATTAGGCACTTAGCAGAATATATGTTCCCATCTGGAATGGCCTAAATAAAAATGAAAAGACTGAATGGCCTTTCTTCATTGTGCATTTCAAGGATGAGAAATTAAAAAGTCTTTAAACTGTGTCCATTTTAATAAAATGTCTAACCTGAGAAGCAGAAATTTAAGGATCCTCCATTTCAAAGGGATATCAGTAAATATTTCAACCAGTTGTTAAGTGTTATGCTCTCACAAATAGTGGTACTTTTTTGTGTGTCTTAAGTATAAGCTCAATTTTATATAAATTAAACCTGTAAATATATACTTTTCCATATCCATTTTACTATCCTCATATATATGTCCACCTATAAAGAGAATATGATAGAGAAGATCTTTGCAGATGACTTCCGTAAACAAACATTAATTTACAAATGCCTAAACACAACTATGGAAAATACAAGAATTAGGTCTGAAAAGTTAGGTTCCACAGTTAATAATATCCTATTGAGTGAACATTTCTCTCTCTTTTAAATACATATTTATCTATGGTTATGTCTGCACGATACCACAATAACCAGTGGGTAACATCAGTTTATCTGGGCAACCATCTAATTCATTGAAAGCAAGTAAATAACCCCATTAGGTTCACTAAGTACAATTGAATGATGTTTTTTGGTTTTATTTCTGATTCATGGTCAATTGATTAAAATCCATCAAAATAAAGTGGTAAGCTCATATGGAGAAAACACTATGTATCTCTGTTTTGAACAGTAGGCTGCTTTATTTTACATGGATAAAATGGTAAACTTAATTTTAAGACTTCTTTGCTCTTTAAAACCAACTTGAATCAGATACCAATGTCAAAAAGATCTACAGAAGTATGAAGTATCTGATTTTTATTATGATTTTAACATGGCTCATGCATTAGAGGAAAATAAATAAAAACTTTTTATAAGTACACTGGTATGATAAGAATGTGTATTATACATTTAAAAATCATCATCTTTCTTTTCTTTTTTAATTCTATTACTAAACACAAGGAAGAGTAAGAGAGAACAGAAATTTTAAAAGGGGAAATATGGCCTTCACTTTTAATATTAAAATGCTTAAAGTATTTTTTGTGAGATGAAAGAATAGATAAAAAATTGCTTTTCAAGGTTTTTGATATTAAGCTTCCCCAGTGGCCCCAAACACATATATGTTTCATAAGATTTCCAAGTTAAGAAGATATCCCAAATGAATTGGTCTACCTTGAGCTGCCACCAGCTAATTGCACAGCTAATTTAGCCCACACCATTCCATCTCTTCCAAAAGAAAGCAAGAGAATTTTTTAAATGCCTAACTAAAAGCCAAGTATACAATACTTGTAGCATTTCTATGAGTTACTATTCTAGACAGCTTCTCAAAAACGGTATACAGTTTCATCTGTAATGATCTGGATTTGATAAATCAATGATGGCTTTTTGGTGATCACTGTGATACTTTCTTAGTGAAACCATCCTTTAATTATGAAATCTAGAATTTTTCAAGAAGGAGCAAAGTCCATATTTTGTAGATGCTACTATTTTTCTTAACATAGTTCTTGATATATAATAGGTATTTTATAAATACATGTGGATTGATTGACTTTAAAATTGGGATAAATTCTGTTATAGTTGTATAGATCCTCACCCATTCTGCCAAAATTTTAGAGTAGCTAATAATTTTCCATAGTTTTATTTTCGGTCTCCAAAGTATCAAGGAAGCACTTTGAGAACTTGCATAGTAGACCTGATTATAACCAAAATGAAGGCACAAATTAGTGAAATAAAAATTAGAGGTAATTTGGGGGAAGTACACAAGGAAAAATGCAGAAAAGAGAGGATGGGATGAAACAGGAACATGTGGTAATGAAGAAAATGTATGGTTTAGTAGGGGAAACCCAGAGATACAATTAAAAGAATAATTGAAATAATATCTTCATTAAAGTAAAATGGTATCAAATAAAGCCTTAGAAATCATCATCCTGACTTCCGGTCAAGATGGCGGCTTAGAGAAAGCTAAAGTCCAGATCTCCTGAAACCCTTCCTTACTGATCTCAAACCGAATGCTCCTCGGGCACCGAAATTCAAAAAGATCAACAGCATAGACCCTGGGAGTCCTCCTCCTGGACCTGGACCTGGACCAAAAGGTATGCCCCCCCCCCCAAAGCCAGAACCCGAGACCACTCGGACCTAAGGGGTAGGCAGAAGGAAGGTCCTAGGACCCATCCCCCCCAACCCAGAGCGCCGAGTCCTAGTCCAAGGCAGCAGAGGCAACCTCAGAGCCCCATGGCCTGCTATTCTAAAGGCTGCTTCCTGAAAACAACCTAACCCAGTCGAGGGGGCACCCAGACAGCAGGGAAACAGAGAGAGAGGAGGGAGCTTGTAACCCCCTGGCTGGATCCTTCCATCTGAGTCTCACGAAAAGTCCTTGCCTCAAGGCATACTAAATTCAACCCAGGGAAAGCTAATCTCATTAGGAGCCCTCAGAGCTCTGGGAAGCCGCGACCCCTCCCCCCTCAGAGAGCAGGCTCATCTAGCCAGTTAAGGCACAGGAACAAGGGCCAAACTAGGCTTAGAACGTGGAAGTAAGGCAACAGAGAAGCATCAGGAGGGTGCCGAGGAGAGGAGGGCAGTAACAGGGACACACCAGCAACTCCTGGCTTCCCGGGAAGACAGAACAACAACTGCATGGAATGGACAATCTGCCTAGGGCTAAAACCTCTGAACACCAGACAAAGATAAGAAAAGCTAATCTCCCCCACTCAGATAGAGATGGCAAACTCCACAGAAGCACAAAAGTCCCAGAATTCAAAAAATAAAAAGAAGAATGGGGCAACTTTGGACACATTTTATGGAGCAAAAATACGAAACACAGAGGAGATAGAAGAGGAAACACAAGCAAATGCTCCGAAACCTTCCGAAGGAAATGGAAACTCTCCACAAACCCATGAAGAATTTGAATCAGAAATGACCAAAAAGATGGAAGCTTTCTGGGAGGAAAAGTGGGAAATAATGCAAAAGAAATTCACGCATCTACAAAACCAGTTTGACCAAACTGAAAAGGAAAACCAGGCTTTAAAGCAAGAACTAATAAAGCAAAGCCAAAAGAGCAAGAAATTAGAAGAGAACATAAAATATCTCACTGACAAAGTGATAGATCTGGAAAATAGAGGGAGAAGAGATGATTTAAGAATAATTGGACTCCCAGAAAAGCCAGAAATAAACACCAAACTGGACATGGTGATACAAGATATAATCAAAGAAAATTGCCCAGAGATTCTAGAACAAGGGGGCAATACAGCCACTGACAGAGCTCACAGAACACCTTCTACACTAAACCCCCAAAAGACAACTCCCAGGAATGTAATTGCCAAATTCCAAAGCTATCAAACAAAAGAAAAAATCCTACAGGAAGCCAGAAAAAGACAATTTAGATATAAAGGAATGCCAATCAGGGTCACACAAGACCTTGCAAGTTCTACTCTAAATGATCATAAGGCATGGAACATGATTTTCAGAAAGGAAGAGAGTTAGGTCTCCAACCAAGAATCAGCTACCCAGCAAAACTGACTATATACTTCCAAGGGAAAGTATGGGCATTCAACAAAATAGAAGATTTCCAACTTTTTGCAAAGAAAAGACCAGAGCTCTGTGGAAAGTTTGATATCGAAAATCAAAGAGCATAGAATACCTGAAAAGGTAAATATGAAGGAAAGGGAAAAGGAGAAAAATGTTATCTTCTTTAACTCAAACTCTCTTCTATAAGGACTACATTCATATCAATCCATGTATACTAACATGTGGGGAAAATGTAATGTGTAAATAGGGGGAAAAGAAAGACCAAATAGAATAATCGTTCTCACACAAAGATTCACATAGGAAGGGGAGGGGAAGAAAACTCCTATAAGAAGGAGAGGAAGAGAGTTTTCACTTAAACCTTACTCTCAGGGAAATCAACTCTGAGAGGGAAAACATCCAGATCCATTGGGATCTTGAATTCTATCTTACCCAACAAGGGTAGGGAGAAGGGAAAACCAAGGGGGGGAGGGGCAGAGAGAAAACAAAAGGGGAGGAAAAGAGAGGGGGGGAAGGGGAGGGAACAAAAAGGGAGGGACTAAAAAGGGAAACATATCAAGGGAGGGGACAAAGGGGACCAATTTAAAGTAAATCACTGGACTAAAAGGTAGAGCCAAAGAAGAAAAGGTAACAACCAGGGAAGGATATCAAAATGCCAGGGAGTTCACAAATGACAGTCATAACTTTGAACATGAATGGGATGAACTCACCCATAAAATGTAAACAAATAGCAGAATGGATTAAAATACAAAACCCTACCATATGTTGTCTTCAAGAAACACACATGAGGCGGGTTGACACCCACAAGGTCAGAATTAAAGGATGGAGTAAGACCTTCTGTGCCTCAACTGATAGAAAGAAGGCAGGAGTGGTAATCATGATATCTGATAAAGCCAATGCAAAAATAGACCTGATCAAAAGGGATAGGGAAGGTAATTATATTTTGTTAAAAGGGACTCTAGACAATGAGGAAATATCATTAATCAACATGTATGCACCAAATAATATAGCACCCAAATTTCTAATGGAGAAACTAGGAGAATTGAAGGAAGAAATAGACAATAAAACCATATTAGTGGGAGACTTAAACCAACCATTATCAAATTTAGATAAATCAAACCAAAAAATAAATAAGAAAGAGGTGAAAGAAGTGAATGAAATCTTAGAAAAATTAGAATTAATAGACATATGGAGAAAAATAAATAGGGATAAAAAGGAATACACCTTCTCAGCACCACATGGCACATTCACAAAAATTGACCATACATTAGGTCACAGAAACATAGCACACAAATGCAGAAAAGCAGAAATAATAAATGCAGCCTTCTCAGATCACAAAGCAATAAAAATAATGATTAGTAATGGTACATGGAAAACCAAATCTAAAACCAATTGGAAATTAAACAATATGATACTCCAAAATCGTTTAGTTAGAGAAGAAATCATAGAAACAATTAAAAATTTTATCGAGGAAAATGACAATGTCAAGACATCCTATCAAACCTTTTGGGATGCAGCCAAAGCGGTCATCAGAGATAAATTCATATCCCTGAGTGCATATATCAACAAACTAGGGAGAGCAGAGATCAATCAATTGGAAATGTAAATAAAAAAAAACTTGAAAGCGATCAAATTAAACCCCCCCCAGCAGAAAACCAAACTAGAAATCCTAAAAATTAAGGGAGAATTTAATAAAATCGAAAGTGATAGAAGTATTGATTTAATAAATAAGACAAGAAGCTGATACTAATTAATTCATTAATTCATTAATTAATTCATTAATTCATTGCTGTTGGAGTTGTGAACTGATCCAACCATTCTGGAGGGCAATTTGGAACTATGCCCAAAGGGCGACAAAAGAATGTCTACCCTTTGATCCAACCATAGCACTGCTGGTCTGTACCCCAAAGAGATAATGGACTAAAAGACTTGTACAAAAAATATTCATAGCTGCCCTCTTTGTGGTGGCCCAAAACTGGAAAACGAGGGGATGCCCATCAATTGGGGAATGGCTGAACAAATTGTGGTATATGTTGGTGATGGAATACTATTGTGCTAAAAGGAATAATAAAGTGGAAGAATTCCATGGAGACTGAAACAACCTCCAGGAAGTGATGCAGAGCGAAAGGAGTAGAACCAGGAGAACATTGTACACAGAGACTAATACAGTGTGGTATAATCAAATGTAATGGACTTCTCCATTGGTGGTGGTATAATGTCCCAGAAAAATCTGCAGGGATCTAGGAGAAAAAACACTATTCATAAGCAAAGGATAAACTATTGGAGTGGAAACACAGAGGAAAAGCAACTGCCTGACTACAGCGGTTGAGGGGACATGACAGAGGAGAGACTCTAAAGGAAACTCTAATGCAAATATTGACAACATAGAAATGGGTTTGAATCAAGAACACATGTGACACCTAGTGGAATCACGCGTCGGCTATGGGGGGTGGGGGGGAGGAAAAGAAAGTGATCTTTGTCTTTAATGAATAATGCTTGGAAATGATCAAATAAAATATTATTTAAAAAAAAGAAATCATCATCCTTTCTATATTTTACTAATAGAATTCAGGAGGAAGATCAATTAATGTTGAATTAGAATGTTTTTGATTAGTTACTCTTTTTTATTTTTTGTGCTTTCTTTTTTGGCTCTCATTTTGAGTCTCATTCCTAGAAATAAAACTTATGAAAGAGGAAATGTGTTGTGATGGTATTTGCTCTATTTCCTGAGGTAATGACTCTTACCCCCTGCCCTTATCACCACTGCTCATCCCTGCTAAAACCAATATGTCATATCTATGACAGTATTAATTTCTAAAATAATTTTAGCCTATTATTTCATGTGGTATATACCCTATCTATATCTTTCCATCCTTATTTCACAAAACTTCCAAATGTAGATTGTATACCTTTAACAAATCAAACCTATTCACTAGCCCTTGAATGAGTTCAGTGTGTTGTGGATTTTATTTAAACTGTCTTCTGTACTAGGAATGCCCTAACATCTAAACCCTCTCTTTTTTGTCCCTTTAATATTCTATTCACTTTCAATGCTTAGCTCAAGTATTTGCTTTTTCTATGTAGAATTTCCATAATTCACCTAATTGGTAATGATCTTCTCAACTGCTGATATATCATGTGTCACATATATGTTTAATATATATAGTATCCTAATATCCATTAGAACAGTTTGCGTATTTGTTTTATCTTCACTTTTCTGTAATAAGAACCCATGAAACTTATCTCCAAAAACTGGGAGAATTTCAAACTACTGCATTGCTAGTGGAAATAGTGTTCACACAGATAAAATCATAGATTTCTACTAGAATTTAAAATCCTTGGGGCAAGAAATCACATCTGACAGATTAATAGATTTATATAATTATAGAGTCAGAGAGGACCACACAAGTAATTTAATACAACTCATACCAAAATTATAAATCCTGTCAACAACTAATCATCTGATTAATCTTAATTTTTTTTATTTTGCCCATATTCTAGAATAGTACTTTACATGTAGAAAATACTAAAGTGTTATTGAACAAGTCTCTTTTCTATGTCTAATTCTAAAAATGAAAAACATGACTTCTCTAATCCCACAATTACTTAATTTTACTTTAGCAGTAATTTTTCTTCCTATCATGCATTTCTTAAATGATATCCTATCTTCCTATTCTTCTTGAAGAGTTATGTGGATAACTAGCCTGCTTAAACCATTATATGGCTCCCCACTGCCAACTGCGTGATACTTGGTTTTAATTCTGCAGAAACTATTATATTCAATTACTTTTATATTGCAATATCGGTAATATGTTAATATTAAAAGATGGGTTCTAGGAGAACTCTGAAGTCATTTAAGGAGTTTTGTAATATCCTGAACCCAAACAAATTCCTCTGTACATCATGTTCAAATCTGGGACCAGCACATTGTCCATCTGAATTGTCTGACCCATGTACATATGTAATTATAATAGAAAATCTAATTAAACAAATATATATGGGAAATAGATATTATTCATCTTGAATATTTTCCATGTAAATGGTCATGTCACACTTGAGTCTTTATAGATCTTATCCAAGAGGTTCTGCTATGATCCTGAATTTGATGTAACCAGCACAAACAGAACTACTCAATTTAATCAGAAATGCATTAAGGACTTCATCTTTCACAGAAAGTCACTCTTCAGGTTGGACTCTGCTCTGGATATACCATCTCCCAGTTTTCGCTCCATTTGATACTTATATTAAAAAGAAGTCTGAATAGGCTTATTTCTTTTTAATATCTTTTAAAGAATCATGAAAAATGATATAAACAAAATTTATCAATCAATAAATATAGGATTATATATTATATATAATTGTTATATGCCATCCATGGTAGTTTCAGTATCATTGATGGTGAAAACAAGTTTGTATAATAATCACTGAAAATATTTTCCATATTTCTTCTTTAAGGTTGATTACTAATTAAGAGAGTTCCAGGTTGAATTGTTTTTTTGTAGCTCTTATTTTTGTCTTTCTTTTTGCTTCTTTTGACAAGCCAATGATCTGATTGTTTATAGACAACTGATTTATTCTAACTTCCAAATTAAATAAAAACCTTTTCCTATTAAATATAATACACTCCTGTCTCTTTTTTGTAATATTACTTAGTACTCGCCATTCCTGAAACCTACACATTATTTTGTTAGTGAAGTATTCACTAAGATGGAAAAGTATGAAATGTGTATACAGTCTAAAAGTCTTTTACCTCTCATTTATTATTTTTTTTAAACCCTTACCTTTTATCTTGGAATCATTGCTGTGTACAAGGCAGAAGAGTGGTAAGGGCAATGGGGGTCAAGTGACTTGCCCAGGGTCACACAGCTGGGAAGTGTCTGAGGCCAGATTTTAACCCAGGACCTTCCATCTCTAGGCCTGGCTCTCAATCCACTGAGCTACCCAGCTTTCCCCTCTCATTATCTTGAAATTAACTGAACTTCTTTATATGACTTCTCATCATGCTCAACTTTCCTTAATTTTATATTTGCATAAAATACAACAGGATTTATGCTGATTTAACATGGAGAGTCTTAAATTGTCATCATAGAATTCTTGATACCTAATGTTGATATACAAAGTGCTTTTTCTGATGATCTTTTGGCAAATACCTAATATGCATACTGCATTATAGAATTTCCAAATATCCCATGATATAATGCCTGTTGGCATCTTTTGAAAAATAAAATCAATCATCAGCCTCTTTATTTGCTTCTACAGGGAGTACCAATTGTTCCATCTGTCATCTCTGACATACCAAATGTTCTTTCTCATTTCTACCTCCTACCTTTTCTGACTCCCTTCAATACTCAGCTAAAGTTCTACCTTTTTAGAAACTGTCCCCAGTATACTGTAATTTTAGTGTCTTCCCTCTAAGACACCCCCCACACCCAATTTATCCTGTGCATATCTTATTAGATATAGTTGTTTTTATGTTGTCTCTCCCATGAGATTATGAGTTTCTTGAGAGCAAGAACTTTATTGTTCCTTTTATCTATAGTGTTTAACAGGGTCTTGCATATCCCTTATGCCTAGTAAATGAAAGTTTACCAAATGATTGACAATTTAACTATATAGAGAATATCTCAAATTTTTCTTAATAGTTAACAATAAATGACAAAAAAGAGAAGTGATATAAAATAGCAGTTATTTGTTAGTTGATTTTGTTGAACTAAATACAGAGAATATACTTCATAGTAGTTTCTCTGAGTGTTCTATGCTGTCTTACAAACAACAAAATTGATGTAAGAAAACAATTTATCTCTTAAAATATATTCTGCTCTGAAACCGTCAAAGTTTTTTGTTTTTTTTTTTACAATCTAAATGAATTGGCTCCAAAAATTTACCTATCTTGAAATGTTTGTCATTCCAAAGAATACTAACCAGTTGGATTTAATATTTTATAAATCTATTCTATTACATTTGATATCATGATTTAAGAATATTGTGATTCTGTCCATTGACCAGTTGGCCAAGAATGGAAGTGAAACTTACAAGAGTGTAATTCTTTGAAGCCCTTTTTAATGTATAACAATCACTGTGGCAATCCACCACATCTCTGGCCATTTGTAATGAAAATAATCTATGAATTTCTCCCTTGACTTCCTTCACATTTCTTGGGTAAATGCCATTTAATACAAATGATTTATAGAAAAACAGTTTGTAAATTAGGCCTAGAAATCACTCATAACAAGAGAAATTGAAAATAGCTCTGAGGTTTCACCTCCTACCAAGCAAACTAGCAAATATAATGAAAAAATTGAAAAGTGCAATAGTCAAAAAACTGTGGGAAGACAAGCACACTAATACACTGTTTGTGGAGCTGTAAACTGATTCAGTCATTTTAGAAAATCTAAATTTTTTCCCATTAAATTAATATACTACCACTTAGACTAAATCTCAAGAACATCAAAAACAAGAAACAGAGTTTCACCATTTAGAAAAATATTTATACCATTAGCAAAGAATTGAGAATTAAATGGATATTCACAGATTTAACTGTCTGAACAAACTGTGGTATATAAATTTAATGACACTGCTATGCAGCAAAAAATAATTAGTATGAAAATTTTTTTTAAATGGGAAGATTTTTACGAATTTATGTAGAATGAAATGAATGGTAAAATATTCACAACTACTACAATAAAAAACAGAATGATGCTAACCCATAATAATTATAATAAAAATCAATTATATAGATTGATAATTAAAAATATGTCCCTCTCTTGTCAGAGGCAGTAGACAACATAGAGAGAACTTTACATATGTTTTCATATATAATTGTATATTTTATTATAGATAATAATTATTTTAATACTAATTAAGGTACAAATAAAGTTGTGAAGTCCACAAGAAGGTGATCTGATTTTAGCTTGTATCCTACAAATATATATAGTTTTCTCTATTTTACTTGACATCTTGGAGGTCCAGTTAACCAAATAGCTTGGTTAATGGGTAGTACAAATTAGTAATACCAAAAGACTAATATGGAATATGGCCATCCAATGCAGCTGAGGAAGTCTCCAGATGTAACGACTTTTCGTGCCAATGGACCCAGGCTTCCAAAGCCGAGAGAGTGGGATTGTCTCTGTGCATTGACTTTTCCACTTAAATCTTCATGCACAAGTGTCTTTGTGCACAAAAACACACAAAGACAATCGTTATCCTCGGTTACCGAGAGACTACTACTACTAATATGGAAATAGGTATCAAATGATAACACATGAATTACCCAGCGGAATTGCTTGTCAGTTCTGGGAGGGAGGAGGGAAGAGAGAAGGGTGAGAAAATGAACAATTTAGTCATGATGAGAAAAAAACAAATTAGTAATCCAGTAGGAATCAATTATAAATATATTGATAATTCAAATATTATTAGATTAAAACAATTACCTCAATCTTAATTTTCTCAGAAAATTGTGGCTATTCTTTCTGAACTCCTCCATCCTCTCCACTCCTAAAAATTCTTTAATGTCCTCAATTATATTTTCTTCCTTTCTCAGTCTCAGAAAGTTAAGGGATCTTCCTTCTCCCCAAGCCTAACCTTTCCCCTTTTTCTTTTGATCTCCTCCTCTTCAACATCTTTTGTATCTATGATCAGAGAACATAATTTCTTTTCTTTCTCTTGCATCATCACACTAGCATTTCTTTTTGTTTTTGTAATAGAGGTTTTCATGTATTTTTAATGACATCCCAAATATTTACCCTGATTTTACTCCTACTTCATACTGTCTCTTTTTTTGTTTATTCTTGTCAATGCCATGGTTCTATAAAGTGTTTTTAAAATGGTAAAAAGTCTATAGAATGTATATTTTGTATTTTATCCAAAATCAATAGAAATCAACTTAGTAGGGTATAAAAAGATAAGTTGAAATTTTTAGTAAAATCAAAGTATAAGCTTTGCAGTGGATACATTAGAAGGGAAATTAAGTGAAGAAAGGGAAGTTAACAAGACAGATAATCAGAACCTAGATTAGGGTAGAGGTTGTATGAGAAGAAAGAAAGGAAGAGAAAAGAAAAATGAAGATTGGCTTGAGAAATGCTATGGTTACTGTCAAAATGATTTAATTATTTATTTGATGAAGAGTATTAAAAGAGAAAGATGAGCTAGAGCCAAGGATCACGGCATTATTGTGAGCTTAATTAATTGGGAAGACAGTGATAATTTCACTTGAAAGATAAAAATTTAGAGGAGGGATGAGTTTTGGCAGGAATGTAATCAATTTTATTTTGGCTATATTTGATTTTTAATTATTTTTTCATGTTACATATGAATAAAATTTTCAATATTTGTTTTCTGACATTTTGCAAATCATATTCTCTTCCTCTCAACTTCTCCTTTCTCTCAAACAGGCAGGAAATATGAGATAGGTTGTTCATATGTTATCATACAATACATATTTCCATCTTTGCCATATTGTGAAACAAGATATATTGTTTACATTAGAGAAAATTTCATAAATAAAATGAAGAATTATATGCTTCAGTCTGAATTTGACTTCCATCTGTTCCTTCTATGTTAGTAGACATCCTTTTTTCCATTGAGTCTTTGGAGTTGTTCTGGATCTTTGACTTGTTTATAATAGTTAAATCATTCAAGTTAATCATCATATATTATTATTGTTAATGTGGATGACATTCCTCCTGGTTCTGCTCACTGCACTTTGCATCAATTAATATGTCTTTCCAAGGTTTTTTGTGATAATCTTGTTCATCATTTCTTATGGTATAGTTGTATTCCATTACAATCATATTCCACAATTTGTTTAGTCATTTGCTAATTGATGGGCAATTGAACCCATGGGAGCTGTTGAGAGCACCAACAGCAAAAGAGAGGAGGGCTCAAAAAGTGCCTTGATGGATAAACCTAAATTTAATGAGAAGCTGGAAAATAATTATGGAGCAAAATAAACTGAAAAAGTAATGGTCAGATTGTGGACTTCATGCCCTTATGTGCCATGCTATGGATGTAACTGCCAAAAAAATTGAGAATTTCATTTAGTATAAAGTAGTAAACCTGAAATCAACAACCAATAATTATTTATTAATCATCTATGATGTGCTAGGCTTTGGGAATAAAAAATAAATGAAATAATTATTGTCCAAAAGATGGTAGGATGTTGTCTGGGGAGATGATATTAGTATGTATGATCTTTATTTAGGATACTCACAATTACACTTCAGCTTTTCTAAGTACAGAAGATTCCATACTCCTTTCTGAGCAATAATCCTAGGATCCATGTTGTGAAGATAATGGAACTCTCCACTACAATCTTCTCAGCAAAGCATTAAAAACTGTTACCAGACTTTTCATGAATACATTTCTCATCTCCCAAGCATAACACAAACTCTCTGAGGACAGGAACTAAGATTTATGCTTGATGTTTTTATCCTTCCCTCATTCTAGTTTACAACAGAATATTTTACTATAATTGGACATTCAAATATTTGATTGATCATACCATATGAATTATGTCATTGTTGACTGATAAAAGACAAATTAAATGCATGTCACTTTAAGATAATTTCCTTAGATGTTGTAATCAACAAATTTACAAAATAGCTGCTTTATGAAAGTCTCTCCAGCCTAAAAATTATGTGAGACAGGGTGGAGGAGGGAATTATGTGCCAGAATGCACAGCAAATACAAAGACAAAAAGCAATATATTTTAAAAATCTCTTGAAATAACGTCAGAAAACTGAAAGACATAAAGCACCCAGTTCTTCATTCTAAAGCAAGCATAGCACCATGCATAAGCAACCCGGTAATCATATATGTGCATCAGGGGCCATCTGTAAGGGTACTGATCAGTCCTCTTTGGTAGTAACAACCTATTTCCACACACTACCCCCACAAAATAGCCAATACTTTTTTTTCCTCAAAATATAGAAAAGACAAGGAAGTCAATAGGAATGTAATTAGAAAATGACAGAAGTACTAAGCTAACTAGAGGTTAGCTTTCATTCCTAAGAGAAAAGCAAATACCAACTCTACTTGTGTTCAGCTTTAATTCCTCCTGAGTTGGCTCTGATCTTAGACCCCAGCATGATGAAGTTGGGTTTTACTATAAAGAGGCACTCAGGATCTTTCCTAATAAATAAAGCAAATATACTCCTATGTTTCATTATCATTTGACATATCTCTAGATTCTGGAGAGAACTGCTAAAGAAGAAGTATGTAGTAGGAACAAAATTTCTGTACTTCAAGTCATGTTATAAAGTATGTTTAACAAAACAAAATACTCATTGGAAAATAATGAAGAGATCAGTGAAAAAGATTAGATAAGCAAGTATCAGATACATTTTAGTTCAACAATGTAGGGCTGAGTAAACTGGAAAACAAACTATTTGGTGACAAAGGTTCTATTAGATGAAAAAATAGGTATTTTACATTATATGTTACAATAGATTCATTTTAAGCTTACATTTACTCTTTATAACAAATGTCAAAGCATAAAATAATGGAGGTATGATTTAAAACTATAATTAGGAGAAAACTCTTAACTAAATAATTGATAGAGGAGATTACAAGATATAAATGAGATCATTTTGATGATATGCAATTGGACAAGCTTTTCAGCTATTTTAACAAGGAAATTATCTCTTGAGAAAAAGAAACTTTTCATTAAATATTTCTAAGGATCATAGAGCAAAGATATATAAGTAATCAACACAAATATGTAATAAGTCCAATAATCATTTCCCAATAGAAAAGTAGCCATAGGATATGAACAGTTAAAAGATGAACACAGAATATTAACAATTATATAAAAGACTGCTCCATAATAGTTATAATAAGAGAAATGAAAATCAAAAAAATCTTTGAGGTTTCATCCAACACTGAGAAAAGTGAAAAAAATAACAGAGCAAAAGTCAATGTTGGAGAGATGATGGTAAGACAGGCATATTAACTGATTGGTAGTAGGGATGGGAATTGCTATGAACATTTTGGAAAGCAATTTGGAAGGAAAATAAAATGCTTTTTGTTAAAAAACATCCATAACCTTTATCCCCCAAACACTATTACTACACATCATTATCATAATCATCGTCATCATCATCTCATCATCATCCTTTCTAGGATTTATATACTTTATAAAATCCTTTATAATTAGCATCTCATTTTATTCTGACAACCACCCTGGGAAATAGGTGCTATTAATGTCTAATCCATTCGACATATAATGAATCTAAGTCAGAAGTAAAGTGATTTATCTAGGGTCATAATGATTATAACTAGTTGATGTTTGATTTGAAATTAACTCTATGTACAGAGTTATATCTATGTCACATAACTGGTCACACATGCCTTGATAAAGTTGTGTCAAAAACAGAAATAAAAGTCCCATAATATGACAAAAGCTGAATTACTTTATTAAACACTTTTATGGGAGCAAAGAACTGGAAAAAAGGAAATATACACCAACTAGGAAATGTATAAAGATATCACGGCATATGATGTACTTAAATATTATTGTTTGGTAAGAAATAACATTAGGAATTTAGTAGATTATGGGAAGAATATAAGAAATGAAGTAAGCAGTATTAAGAAAAATATGTACAATGAAGACAAATGCAAATCTAAAGAATAACAGCAAACTCCACCCCCCAAAAAAACAACCTTGAATGGTATGTACTTGTGACACACCTTAGCTTTGGAATACCATTGAGGAAAGCATCTACCTCCTTTCATTACAGAGATAATTCACACAGTGTGACTGTCATTTTCAGGCTGTTTCTTATAAACAATACATTGTCAGGTCATGCTTTTTTTTATCCTTTCTGCTATCCATTTTCTTCCAATGGAAGAATTCATCCCATTATGCTCAATGTCATAGTTACTAGCTGTGCATTTCCATCTATTCTGTTCCTTCTTGCTGTTTTCCTCCATGTTTCTTTCTTTCTGCCATTTTCCCTCTTTAGATGATCAGTTTTATGTGACCAATGGGCTCTCCAATTCATTCCCTAACCCCAAATCCTCCTTTATCCTTTTCAATAGCCTTCTTAGTTCAAAAATGGTCTATGTTTCCAAAGTTCCCTCCCTTCTCTCTTCCTTCTACTTCTAATTTGTTCTACCTATCCAAAAATTCCTTCCTTATCATCTGAATTGCATACTCCTACTTCTTGATATGTTTGAGTCTGAAAATCCCTCCTTTATCTTGTCTGAAGAGTCTTTTATACTCTTCCCTTATCCTCCTACCTCTTGATATATTCTCCTTTCTAGGTATCCCTACCTTTTTTTAAAATTTCCTTAGCCTCTTTTATTCTTAATCCATCTTTGATTCTCTTAATTCCTCTAATTGTGCATGTTGTTCTGTCTTTATCCTAGATCTGATGAAAGTCGAGTCTAGTACTATGAGCCTTCCATCCCCTCCTCCCCTTTTCCAGGGTAGTTGCTCCACTAATTCCTCCTCCATATGAGATAGTCATTCGATTCTACATTTTCTTGATCTACTCCACTACCATCTGAGCTTACTCCATTGCATTCACCTGAATCTTAAGTCCTCTGTCCATGCCCATACCTTCAAAGTACTCAGACAATGATGTCATTCCCAGGGAACATAGATGACATTTCCCCTTTCAGGGATCAACCAATTTCACTTTTGAGGTCACATGATTAATCTTTCATCATTTCCTTTCTGGGTTTCTCATAGACAAAATTTTCTGCTGAGTTCTGAGTTTTTCTCCAGGGATATTTGAAACTCCTTTAGTTTATTAAATATCCCTTTTTTCCCCATTATCTCATTATGTTCAGGTTTGCTGGGCATGTTATTCTTGGTTGTAAACTTTTGCTTTATGAAATATTGTGTTCTGTATCCTGTTTCTCTTATGTTGCAGCTGCTAAATTTTGTATTATTCCAACTATACCTCCATAGTGTTTATTGTTTTATTTTTAATCTTATTGCTTGTATTATTTTCTCCTTAACCAAGGAATTATGGAACTTATCAATAATGTTGCTGTGCACTTTTATCTTTGGATCTTTTTGAGGTGGTGATCAGTGAATTCTTTCAATATCTATTTTACCTGGTGATTCTAGAATTTCTAAGGAGTTTTCCTTGATCATTTCTTAAAGAATAATATCTAAACTCTTTTTTTTTTATCATAACAATCTGGGAGTCCAAATGTTCTTATGTTGTCTCCTTTGAACTATATTCTAGGTCAGTTGCTTTTGTGATTTTTTAAAATATTCTTTCCTATTATTTCATTCTTTTGAATTTAACTTTATTATTTCTTGTTGTCTTAGATAATCATTAGCTTCCTCTTGTCCAATTCTAGTTCTTCAAAAATTATTTTCTTCCATGAATTTTTCTATCACTTTTTCCAATTTGAAGATCTTTATTTCATACATTTCTTGATATTTTGCAATGCTCTTATTTTTTCTATTTTTTCCTGAACCTTTCTCATTTGGTTTTTGAGGTCTTTCAAAAGTTTTTACAGAAAACTTTTTATTTTTAGCTTTTGGCCACTTATTGTATTTCTTTGCTGTTTTGGAAGTTGTTGCCTTTACTTAACTGGCCTCTGAGTTTGAGCTGAGTTCTTCTCTGTCAATAGTTGAGTTCTTTTTCCTTTGCTTGCTTGTTGTTGTTTTTTTTTTTAACTTCAAAAAAAAAAACTTTAGCAGCCAGGTTAATAGACTTAATTATTGGATTTTTCTTTTTTTTAATTTAAAATATCTTCCCACTCTTCTTCCCTCCTCCCTCCCATAGTCAATGAGCAATTCCACTGGGTTTTACATGTATCATTGTTCAAAATCGATTTCTGTGTTATTCATATTTGCAGTATAGTGATCTTTTAACATCAAAAACCTAATCATATCCCCACTGAACTACATGATCAATCATATTTTTTTTCTTCTATATTTCTACTCCCACAGTTTTTTTCTCTGGATGTGCATAGCAGTCTTTCTCATGAGTTCCTTTGGATTGTCTTGGGTCATTGCATTGCTGCTAGTAGAAAAGTGTATTACATTTGATTGTACCAGTCTCTATGTACAACATTTTCCAATTTTGCCATCACAAAGAGCATGTGTATAAATATTTATTTTTCCCTATTATCTCTTTAGGGTACAAACCCAGCAGTGGTATGGTTGTGTCAAAGGATAGGCATTCTTTTAAAGCCCTTTGTGCGAAATTACAAATTGTCCTCCAGAATGATTGGACTAATTCACCACTCCACTAGCAGTGTATTAGTGTCCCAATTTTGCCATATCCACTTTAACATTTATCACTTTCCTTTGCTGCCATATTGACCCATCTACTGGGTGTGAGGTGGTACCTCAGAGTGGTTTTTATTTGCATTTCTCTAATCAGAATGGATTTAGAGCACTTTTTCATGTGCTTATTAATAGTTTTAACTTCTTCATTTAGAAACTGCTTATTCATGTCCCTTGACCATTTATTGATTGGGGAATGGCTTGATTTTTTGTAAATTTGACTTTGTTCCATATATATATATATATATATATATATATATATATATATATATATATATATATATATATACATATATACATGTACATATGTATATATGGGAAATTATGCCTTTGCCAGAGAGTTTTGTTATAATTTTTCCCCTATCTGTTGTTTTCCTTCTAATTTTGGTTGTATTGGTTTTATTTGTACATAATATTTTAAATTTGATATAATCAAAGTCATTCATTTTATATTTTATAATGTTCCATATCTCTTGCTTGATCTTAAATTATTTCCTTTATCACAGATCTGACAGGTATATTATTTTATATTCATCTAACTTATTTATGATTTCACTTTTTATATTTAAGTCATTTACTCATTCTGAATTTATCTTGGTATAGGGTATGAGATGTTGATCTAGACCTTCATTTCATGATCTTCCATCATACAATAAATTAAATTTAATATGTATTTTTTAAACCCTTAACTTCTGCCTTAGACTTAATACTGTGTACTGGTTCTAAGGCCAAAGAGTGGTCAGGGCTAGTGTAGGATTTAAAGTAATGTCCAATACCCCAAGTATTAATTTTTATAAAGTTTACTAATAATCACTTGAAGTAGAAGGAGTAAAAACCTAATTATCAAACAAAATTAAAACCACATGAATAAAATTCTCTTGGCTCTCATTTCATACCCCCTCTACTAAATGAGATCACAGAAAGAAAGGGAGGTTTACACAAAATTTATATTCTCCCTACATCAGCATGTAAAATGGAAAGGAAAATGGGATGCTCAGATTTAAAATTTCAGGGTTCAGATTCTTATTACACAGTAGGCAATGTGGGTCAAATGACTTGCCAAGAGTCACACATCAAGATGTGTTTGAGGCCAGATAAGAACACAGGATCTCCTGTCTTTAGGCCTGGCTCTCAATCCAGTGAGCTACCCAGCTGCACCCCAATAAATTATTAAACTAGAAAGGGCAGCACCAGATGACCAGATCCCTCAACAAGATCAAACTGGTTTTGTCAATAATAAATGTGGTTGAGGTCCAGGTAGAAGCTCATTTCATTTCTGCTAACAATATTAGGTGAACAGGATTTAGCAAAATAGAATTTTACAGGTTCATGGCAGTTGCAAACTAAGTCAGAGACTTTTCAGTGCACTTGAAATAGTTTTAGATAGCTCTCACTCTCAAACTATTTTTTCTTTGTCAAATTTCCTGTATAGCAATAGTGTCAAACTCAAATAGCATCTTTGACCACTAATTTGTACATAAGGGTCCTTGCAAGACACATATTGACTTAGTTTTAAAATGTAATGTCATCTACATTTTATTTATTTTGTTAAATATTTCCAAATACAATTTAATTTGGTTTGGGCAGTACTGGCAAATGTTAAGGACAGTGGAATAAGGGAAGGAGCTCACATTTGATACTTCTGCTGATTATGAAACAATACGGTTGATTCCTCTTTTCAAACCTCTTTCCATTCTTTCAACTCCCCTAATTTTTCATTTAAAAAAATGAGGGAGTTTTGTAAATTTCCTCTTTAGCTACTATATAAGAAGATATTAAAGAAGCTACATTCAGTAAAACCTGAGTGCATATACTAGGAAAACTAATTTAAGTGGATAGAATAGTAGAGGTGATATTGTTATGCTAAACATTTTAGCATCTCTAATAGCAATAAAAATGGTAAGTTAGCTTTATATGAAGGGGTATTTATTCATTTTCCTTTAACAAGTGCCATGTTTATCTTGCATATGAATCACTAACAGAACCAGTTACCATAACTTAATTGAAAATGATTTCTTTTTAATTATTACAAAACACTTTTATAGCATTTTATGTACTGGAAATGTCTTCTGAGAGATACTTATTCCCCTTTTCTACATAAGAGAAACTAAATCATAGGTTGTATTAACAGAATGCCAAAGCAACTGAATGAAGAATAGGAAAAAAACACCCATTAATCATACAGATATGTTTCATTTGTCTACTACAATTTCATTGAATTAGAGGATCATAGATTTAGAGCTAGAAGAGATCTCAAAGACTATCTCATTTTGCAGATGAAAAACGAAGGTCCAGAGAAATTGCTTGTTTTGCCCAAAGTCACACAAATCTAAGTATTAAAGGTAAGATTCAAACATAGGTTCACTAGATTATTTACACATGTGTGGAACTGACCATTTTATGGTTTTATTTACAGAACTGACACTAAAGACTAAGTTTTATTACTGCTTTACTACTTCACTTGAAGGACTATGGGGTCTTTCTATACAACTTATAGATAAAACCTCTTATTTGGGTGGTCTATTTCACTCTTAGGGTCAAATGAGATAATTTCAATTCATAATATTTGTAAAGTGTTTAGCAAAGTGCCTGGCATATAGAAGGTACTTAATCATATTGTCCCATTAAGATGTGAGTTCCTTGAAAGAAGAGATTATCTTATTTTTCCATTTGTATAATCAGTGCTTAGCATAATTTTTAAATGTAGGAAATACTTTTTAATTGCTTTTTTATACATCTATCCAGCAATCCAAAACTTTAGCATCAGCCAGAATAGCAACATATACTAATCTACTTATAGGTTTTTCATAAAAGATGCAATTAACATAACATGCTATAACTTACCTGGCCCTTTCTTCTTTATGTCACCCACACTTTTGAATCTTCAGAATTTGTGGCATTCCTAAGTCCTCAGCATGATAGCACTAGAATAATTTAATTTAGTGTTTCTGGAGCCACGCCCCCACCCCAAATACATGTCCTATTTTATACTGTGAATCTATCCCCTCTATCAGGAAGAAGACACTTTGCTTCATAATCTATCTTTTGAAATCATGATTGATCACACTGGTGAATAATGTTTTTTAAGAACCATCTGTAAATAATATTAAATCTGAATTATCCAAAGTGGTATCCAGTAAATCATTAAGAGTTTTATCAACAATGGACACTAAAGAAGTATTATTGTGTAACAGTTCTTAGGAATCTGGCAAATAGGGGATCAAACTTCCAAGATTAAGAACCCCATAGTGTTTTAATGTGATATGTTTATTATTCAATAGGTTTATCTTATATCTTGTAATCTTTTGATCAGTAATCTGACTTGTCTAAAGCTATCACTTAATTAATTCTAACTTTCCACAACTAGTCTACTGACTCACTTGGAAAATGGAAACTTTTATTTTACACTTTGCATTCTGTGCTGATTATAGGAATATGTCACAAAAAGAAAGCAGGGAAATGATCTTTAATTGTCCTTATGTTTCTTTTAAGGACACAGAGTGAGTGGATCAACATGGTCTGACTTCATGCACAGGTCAGAGCTATTACTGTCTTATGTCACTCAGGATCACTAGACTCAGAATCCAGAATCAGAAAGGACCCATCTGAGTTGAGCTACTAGAGTACTTTTCCAACTGTTATAGGACATTTACTTTTCCTCTGAGTACCTCATTGCTCTCTCGTGCATGATAGATCAATCATCAGATAGCCACACCTGAGTTCCAAGTTCACAGTAATATTAGGTGTGATTCCCATAAATCTTTTATCATAAATGGCAAAAATCTACTTATTACAATTCAGAGAAAACTTTTTTCTCAGTGGTCCAATTTCATTCTCTTGAATTCCATAATCCAAACAAGCTTTCTGTTTACTCATTTTAATGGCTTCTAAAAATCTCATTTCCAGTTTATTTAAAGGTGTTCTTTTATTTAACTTCCCTATACAGTAAATGCAAATTCTGTATATTCTTCATAATTTATCTAGTTGCCTACAGTGGTCTTCAAAAAATTCTCTTTATGTTATCATAAATCTAATAAAAATAGTTTTTCAGTATCAATTACAACACATGCACTTCTTTCTGAGAATACTCAGAGCATAATATTTGTTCCTCCTTGGTAAGAGGGAGACATGAAAAGTCAGTTGCTTTAAAAAAAAACTCACTGAATCTCTAAATATTCACTTCTTTCCCCCTCCAACCTCTCCTTAAAATAGAATCATATTCAATATTTTCTTTCTGTTGACTTCATAGGTTTGATATGCTTGTACACCCTACATGTCTATCTTCTGGCTCTCATAAAGAGACCTCATATTCTAATAAACATCGCCTATACCTTGTATCTTTCACATACTTATTTGACAGTCCCCTTTACCCCAATGGAACTTACTTTTATTTAGCAATATTCAAACTAGCTTAAATAAGACATACAGATTAGACAATATGGGAAATCCTGCAACACATCAATGGAAATCAGAAACTATTCCTCCTGATTCACCCCTGCACACCTTTCTAAATTCCTGGAGTGATCCTAATTTGCCTAAGGAGAATTGGATGACCAAGAAAGAAGCTAGAAAGCTTTGTAAAGCATGGATGGACATATCTTTTACTTGACCAAAATATGGATCCTTTGACTTCAAGGTCATAAAAGATTTGAAGTTAGCCATTAAAAACAAAGATTCCAAAGATTATAAAAACTGGTGTTTATGAGATTATCATGTTGATAAATCAACCATTCCCTCCAATGAGGAAACCTTTATTTCTTTGGAACCAAACAATTCTAGCTTCACTCCCTCAGTGAAATCTAGCAGGAAATATGCTCTATCATCCCACCTGGCCTGTGAGGTTTCTCATCATACTGGCCCAAACCAGTATGGACTTGAACCCCTCAGCTCCTCTCTCTGTCAGACCTCACTCATCCCCTACTTCTCCCATCACCTTTCCCCCAATCTACCTCTCTATCCTCCTTTACCCACCCATCTCCCCTATTTCCACCTGTATCATCCATACTTCAATCCTTTTCTGTACCCTCCTTCCCACCCAACTTACTATGACTCCTCTAGACCTTATGCATACTACTCCTCTCCACCCTGTACCTGGTCCTATGCCCATTCTTCTCCACCCTGCCTCCAACTACTCCCCCATTCCTCTCCACCATGCAACCAGCCCTTCCCCTGATCCTTTTGCTCTGCCTCCCCACCTGCTGACCAGCTCCATTGAACCACTCCACCCTCATCTCCTACTAGCCTCACTACAACCCATTCCATTGAACTTCAGAACAGAGGCCAAGCAATAGTTACCACAGATGATACTAGCTGTCCAAACTGGCCTACCATGGAGCTTGAAGACTTAAAAAGAGTGGCAGTTTATGCTTCTGAGGGGCATAAGGAAAAGAAGGAGAACACTGATTTAGTGGAAGCATTAAGGAAGGAAATAAAGGCATTGACTGCTAAACAGGGTGAGAAGGATAAATGGAATGCTACTTTAATAGAGACATTGAGGGAGGAAATAAAAGAATTAACTGTAACAGTTATAAAGGTAAAGCAAGGAAAGATCATATCTCTCTTACAAGAATCCACAAAGTAACCACTAACATGTTATTTTTGTGGGAAAGTGGGTAATGTAATTATGATTATAAGAAGAGAAATCAGGAAAATAGGAATAGAAATTTCAGGAATAGTAATATTTATAGGAGGAATAGTTATTCAAATGAGGCTAATCAAAACTCACACCCAAACATCTGTACTCAGTTCAGGAACTCCCCTCAGTATGGGGGACCCCAGAGGTGTGGACACAGGAATTTGGATGACTGATGGTACTTGGGAGGGGAAGTAACCGCAAAGAGACTAGAGGTGAATTTTAAGCCTTTTCAGACCTCATTGCCTCATTGATGTTAACTGTTTCAATCTGCTACCCTCCCCAGAATGAAGAAGTCTCTGTAACTCAATTCTAAATACAAAATGTATGTAATTTACTGTCAACTACTTCATAAGCTATCAAAATTGAAATATTCTGTTACATTATCTTTATTTGTACCTCCCCTATGACTATGATTATACTGAAGAATATCTTTGTAAAAAGCCCATAAGCAACATTTTCTTCCTTTTTTGCCTTTGTTAACTGTCACATAGAGCTGATGGATGGACTCCATGACATTGGTTTCAAACTGCATACAAGTTTTGGGAATTTAATTGTCTAATAATTTAAATTTATTTTACTGAGTCTTCAGAAGTGATTTTTGATATCTGGGAGAATCCCTACCTCTGATCATTTATTTGCCTGCCTCTTAGTTGTTTGTAATAAGAGGTAAGGGTCTATTTGTAGTTGAAGTTGAGTGCAATGGCATTGTTGTATTTTCCCAACTCTGCATTTATTATAAATGTAATAGATGACATATCTGAAGTGATTCTCTCTTTTTAGTCTTGGGCTCCACATGAAAATGGGTGAGACATATTGGAGACAGTTCTGTTATACTGTTACAGTCTCATACCAAGAGGGAGTGAGGTGCCCAAGTGGTTAAATTACTCTGTGATGTGTTGTGATCTCATCAAGTAGGTGGGAATGATTTTTCCTATGAAGCCTTAAGCTTAGAAAATGATTTATTATATTTGTATCTTTTCATCAACTGTATAGAGGTTTTTCTGTGTTTCTCTCCCACCAAATTTTGGAATTATGGTAATAATAGACTTTGTTAAAAATTGACTTTGCCAAGGTTGAAAGAGTGCCTAAATCTGTAGAACTTGTGACAAATATTCATGATTTCAGAGGTTTTTACATGTCACACAACAAGTCATGTGAATCCTAATGATAGTAGGTTTGTTTGCTATTGTCATTAATGGACTCATAATTTTGTGGATTTTGCTACTTTTTAGAATCTGTATTAGTTGTACTACTGTTGTTAAAAGGTTTTTTCCTGGTGAAAAAAAAATTATGTACACTCACACTGTGAATCCTGGCCAAGTTAAGAGTGATATAAATTTCACTTTTGAGTGAGCACCTTTTGTGTTTTGCCTCTGCTTGGCTAACACATTGTCACATGAAATGTGAACTGTGAAACTGTATTTTTTAAAATTATTTTTTCTCTTTCTGATTGTAATAGAATATTTGATTATTTTCTTCCTTTCTTCCTAATCTTGGTGATACTTGAAGTACATGAAATCAGTATTAATGTTTTATTACTTGAAGATGAAAGTTTACAATATAAGTTTACAGTATCTATTAGCCCTAGTAATATGCACACCCATAAGGCTTTCAACTACGGAAACCTGCCATTTATTGATAAATGTTATGGGACTGTGTTAAAAGATTATGTCTGATTTCAGGAGAAGGAAACAAAAGAGCCAATATACAGTGCCAAGTAGCATGAGGTCAAAACAGACCAAACCCAGTCCAGGGAGGATTGTTGAACTTCTATGCCAATACGAAAGGACTTGAACCTAATGTGCAAATCGAGGACTCCCTTGAACCACACTCCATGTGCAATACTTTGAGTCAAGTACCTCAGGTTGGCTATCATCCTGGCTCACCCTATCTCTGACAGTGATGGTAAAATCAGACCAGGAAATGATTTTCCCATTTCCTGCTGAAACATAGTCCTTTCTCTCTTATAGTTTGGCAATTTTCTGTAGTCCTGGCTGCAAATGGGTAAAGTGCTATATTGCTGCTATTGTCCTACAGGCTTGTGGAACAGAAGTCACTTTAATATACCCTTGTTGTGATTCAAGAACCTGTTACAGAATTTTCATTCTCAGAATTTTCATACATGTAAGATTTTTATTTTATTTTTTATAATTTCTGTATTATTATTTTTGTACAGAATTTATTTTTTACTCTTTTATTTGGGATTTTTTTGGGTGGTTTCTCATTGTTTTTCTTTTGACAATTATTTCATATACCTCATAACTCAGTCATGTATCGAGGTGTTATTCTGGTGTTTGTCAACACTCTCTTTAGCAGGAATTTTGCCATTATCCTAGAACTCTAAAGGTTGAATTTTTTTCGGAGAAATTTCAGGAAAAGAAGCTTACCAACACCTGGAATCAAGAAAGCAGATCCTTTTGGAAAAGGTGCTGTAAAGATGCCTGAAGAAGCCACACACTGCATCAAAAGATGCAGATTGAACTTTGGGATATAATGAACTGAAATGAAGGGAAGGGGTTTGAACATACTTATTCTGAATGCAAACTCTTATGCCAAAGGGAACCACTCCCTAATTGGCATTTTGTCAATGTGTCTATCAATCAGTTTTTGTATTTTACTCTCATTTCTAAGTATTGTAACTCCCTCTTAGCTAAATGCAATATTGCACGTATTTTTAGCTAAAAGTTATTTAGAGTTATAAAATAGATATATTTAAATGATCCATTGGGGAGATGGGTCTCCCAAAGGATCACAGGGGGATTGTGTCAAAGAAGATTATCACCCCTCCTTACTGATTAGCTTTATCTGTCCATCAAACATTCCTGAGATAACACAGTTGTACCAGGTTTGCATCTGTGTATGTTTTATACATCAGTAAAAGTCAAGACTTTGGGCTTAAGAGAGGGAGAATTGGGCTAGAACCAAGAAGAGAATGAAGAAGGAAGAAGTTGGGAACTGGGCAGGCAGGTGAAAGGGAAGAAGGAAGAGCTATGCAGGCTAAGGACCATGTGGTCAGGTTACTTATAGGAATGATTGTCTACCCTTCCTAATAAACTTTATTAAATATATATCTGGGTAGAAATATTATTTCAACTCTTACAATCTATGGGGTGCAAATTGCTTATAGAGAAATAGTATTTTGATGAGACACAGTCTCTGCACACATGAAGGTTATAGTCTGTTATAATTCTGTCATTCAGTTGTGTCTGACTCTTCAAGACACTGGGGACCACACTGTCCCTGGGAGGATTTCTTGCAAAAGGTGCTGAACTGGTTTTCCACTTCCTTTTCTAGTGGATTAAGGCAAACAGAGATAAAGTGACTTGCCCAAGTTCACAGAGTTAGTGAGAGGATGAGGCCAGGTTTGAACTTAGGTCTTTCTGATTCTGGAGCCAATGCTGTATCCACTCTGCCACTTAGCTACCTCTTAAACCATTGTCTAGTAGCAGAATAGTACACACACACACACACACACACACACACACACACACACACACACACACACACATCACATCACATCACATACACATGAATAATTATACTAAATAATAACATTAGTGAAGGTGAAATTCAAAAGTGAAGAAAATTCTAATAGAATGAACAGGTAGAGTTGAGGAACAGAGCTTTCTGGAGAAAATATGTTTTAGTTTGAGTATATTTCAGCTGGGTTTTCAGAGACAGGTAGGTATATAAATGTAAAGAGAGGCAGAATTCTAAGAACTAGGAGGTGACTGAACAAAAGCACAGAGGAAAGAAAGACTAAATCACATCCTGGGCTCATGTTCTAGGGAGGTCCTGGGTGAAGGAAAGACATCAATTACAACCTTGACTTGGTCCTTCTTCCTTTTCCTCTTCTATTATCTTTTGCTAGAAAGAGATCTTTGAAGATTCGAAGGTTTTAAAAGTTATTGGATATGAAGTCTTTCATCAGTTTCCCAGGCAAATCCCAGATCAACTGAAAGAAGAGTCTAAATTGGGAGCCAGGGAAGAATGTCACAGGTTCACAGCTCCACAAGGAAGCCATCAAAGAAATGATATGTCCTAAGAGAACTTCTTGAGTACTCCATGAATAGTCAAAAGGAATCATAGAGATCAGGAACTCTGAGTGACCCCTTGCCAAAATTGTTCTCTAAGACTGAGTTCTCTTTCTCCTGGATCTTGTATTGTTTAGTGGGTCATTTGTTCTTATTGTACAACTTTAGAAAATATCCCTATCTAGATGATACTAAATGGATAATCTATAGGGAAAAGCATATTAGTGGGGACAGCCGGTATTAGAGAATGATCTTTCTCCAACTCCTCAGGGATACCCCTAGTATGTAGAAAGACTTATGCATAGCCTTACTCAAGGACTCAATTTATTCATATTAGTGGGATTTGAATAAGCATTATTAAGAGATTATTTGGTTACATATTGATGCCTCTGTCTCATTCTTTTTTCATCTTTGTCACTCTCCATTAATCGTCCTCATCTAAAACACCTTCTACAATAAACCCCCAAAAGACAACTCCCAGGAATGTAATTGCCAAATTCCAAAGCTATCAAACAAAAGAAAAAATCCTACAGGAAGCCAGAAAAAGACAATTTAGATATAAAGGAATGCCAATCAGGGTCACACAAGACCTTGCAAGTTCTACTCTGAATGATAGTAAGGCATGGAACATGATCTTCAGAAAGGCAAGAGAGCTGGGTCTCCAACCAAGAATCAGCTACCCAGCAAAACTGACTATATACTTCCAAGGGAAAGTTTGGGCATTCAACAAAATAGAAGACTTCCAACTTTTTGCAAAGAAAAGACCAGAGCTCTGTGGAAAGTTTGATACCAAAAAACAAAGAGCAAGGAATACCTGAAAAGGTAAATATTAAGGAAAGGGGAAAAATGTTATCTTCTTCTTTTACTCAAACTCTCTTCTATAAGGACTACATTTATATCAATCTATGTATACTAACATGTGGGGAAAATGTAATGTATAAATAGGGGTAAAGAAAGACCAAATAGAATAATCGTTCTCACACAAAGATTCACATGGGAAGGGGAAGGGAAGAAAACTCCTATAAGAAGGAGAGGAAGAGGGGGGGGGTTACTTAAACCTCAATCTCAGGGAAATCAACTCTGAGAGGGAAAAACATCCAGATCCATTGGGATCTTGAATTCTATCTTACCCAACAAGGGTAAGGAGAAGGGAAAACCAAAGGGGGGGGGGGAGAGGAAGAACAAAAAGGGAGGGGAAGAGAGGGGGGAGGGGGAGAGAAGAAAAAGGGAGGGACTAAAAAGGGAAACATCAAGGGAGGGGACAAAGGGGACTGATTCAAAGTAAATCACTGGACTAAAAGATAGAGCCAAAGAAGAAAAGTTTAGAATTAGGGAAGGCAATCAAAATGCCAGGGAGTCCACAAATGACAATCATAACTTTGAATGTGAATGGGATGAACTCACCCATAAAACGTAAACGAATAGCAGAATGGATTAGAATCCAAAACCCTACCATATGTTGTCTTCAAGAAACACACATGAGGCGGGTTGACACCCACAAGGTCAGAATTAAAGGATGGAGTAAGACCTTCTGTGCCTCAACTGATAGAAAGAAGGCAGGAGTGGTAATCATGATATCTGATAAAGCCAATGCAAAAATAGACCTGATCAAAAGGGATAGGGAAGGTAATTATATTTTATTAAAAGGGACTCTAGACAATGAGGAATATCATTAATCAACATGTATGCACCAAATAATATAGCACCCAAATTTCTAATGGAGAAACTAGGAGAATTGAAGGAAGAAATAGACAATAAAACCATACTAGTGGGAGACTTAAACCAACCATTATCAAATTTAGATAAATCAAATAAAAAAAATAAATAAGAAAGAGTTAAAAGAAGTGAATGAAAACTTAGAAAAATTAGAATTAATAGACATATGGAGAAAAATAAATAGGGATAAAAAGGAATACACCTTCTTCTCAGCACCACATGGCACATTCACAAAAATTGACCATACATTAGGTCACAGAAACATAGCACACAAATGCAAAAAAGCAGAAATAATGAATGCAGCCTTCTCAGATCACAAGGCAATAAAAATAATGATTAGTAATGGTACATGGAAAACCAAATCTAAAACCAATTGGAAATTAAACAATATGATACTCCAAAATCGTTTAGTTAGGGAAGAAATCATAGAAACAATTAAAAATTTCATTGAGGAAAATGACAATGGTGAAACATCCTTTCAAACCTTTTGGGATGCAGCCAAAGTGGTAATCAGAGGTAAATTCATATCCCTGAACGCTTATATTAACAAACAAGGGAGAGCAGAGATCAATCAATTGGAAATGCAAATGAAAAAACTCAAAAGTGATCAAATT
This sequence comes from Monodelphis domestica, assembly GCF_027887165.1. Taxonomy (NCBI): domain Eukaryota; kingdom Metazoa; phylum Chordata; class Mammalia; order Didelphimorphia; family Didelphidae; genus Monodelphis; species Monodelphis domestica. The sequence continues at coordinate 235,530,467 of NC_077227.1, read as the reverse complement.
AAAAACCCCCAGCAGAAAACCAAACTAGAAATCCTAAAAATTAAGGGAGAAATTAATAAAATCGAAAGTGATAGAACTATTGATTTAATAAATAAGACAAGAAGCTGGTACTTTGAAAACAAACAAACAAAATAGACAAAGTACTGGTCAATCTAATTAAAAAAAGGAAGGAAGAAAAGCAAATTCACAGCATTAAAGATGAAAAGGGGGACAGCACCTCCGATGAAGATGAAATTAAGGCAATCATTAGAAATTACTTTGCCCAATTATATGGCAATAAATACACCAATTTAGGAGAAATGGATGAATATATACAAAAATACAAACTGCCTAGACTAACAGATGAGGAAATAGAATTCTTAAATAATCCCATATCAGAAATTGAAATCCAACAAGCCATCAAAGAACTTCCTAAGAAAAAATCCCCAGGGCCTGATGGATTCACCTGTGAATTCTATCAAACATTCAGAGAACAGTTAATCCCAATACTATACAAACTATTTGACATAATAAGCAAAGAGGGAGTTCTACCAAACTCCTTTTACGACACAAACATGGTACTGATTCCAAAACCAGGCAGGTTAAAAACAGAGAAAGAAAACTATAGGCCAATCTCCCTAATGAATATAGATGCAAAAATCTTAAATAGGATACTAGCATAAAGACTCCAGCAAGTGATCAGAAGGATCATTCACCATGATCAAGTAGGATTCATACCAGGGATGCAGGGCTGGTTCAACATTAGGAAAACCATCCACATAATTGACCACATCAACAAGCAAACTAGCAAGAACCACATGATTATCTCAATAGATGCAGAAAAAGCCTTTGATAAAATACAACACCCATTCCTATTAAAAACACTAGAAAGCATAGGAATAGAAGGGTCATTCCTAAAAATAATAAACAGTATATATCTAAAACCATCAGCTAATATCATCTGCAATGGGGATAAACTAGGTGCATTCCCAATAAGATCAGGAGTGAAACAAGGATGCCCATTATCACCTCTACTATTTGACATTGTACTAGAAACACTAGCAGTAGCAATTAGAGAAGATAAAGGAATTGAAGGCATCAAAATAGGCAAGGAGGAGACCAAGTTATCACTCTTTGCAGATGACATGATGGTCTACTTAAAGAATCCTAGAGATTCAACCAAAAAGCTAATTGAAATAATCAACAACTTTAGCAAAGTTGCAGGATACAAAATAAACCCACATAAATCATCAACTTTTCTATATATCTCCAATACAGCTCAGCAGCAATAACTAGAAAGAGAAATCCCATTCAAAATCACCTTAGACAAAATAAAATACCTAGGAATCTACCTCCCAAGACAAACACAGGAACTATATGAACACAACTACAAAACACTCGCCACACAACTAAAACTAGACTTGAACAAATGGAAAAACCATAACTGCTCATGGATAGGATGAGCCAATATAATAAAAATGACCATCCTACCCAAACTTATTTATCTATTTAGTGCCATACCCATTGAACTACCAAAATACTTCTTCACTGATTTAGAAAAAACCATAACAAAGTTCATTTGGAAGAACAAAAGGTCAAGGATATCCAGGGAAATAATGAAAAAAAAACACATATGATGGGGGCCTTGCAGTCCCTGACCTAAAACTATATTACAAAGCAGCAGTCATCAAAACAATTTGGTACTGGCTAAGAAACAGAAAGGAAGATCAGTGGAATAGACTGGGGGAAAGCGACCTCAGCAAGACAGTATACGATAAACCCAAAGATCCCAGCTTTCGGGACAAAAATCCACTATTCGATAAAAACTGCTGGGAAAATTGGAAGACAGTGTGGGAGAGACTAGGAATAGATCAACACCTCACACCTTACACCAAGATAAATTCAAAATGGGTGAGTGACTTAAACATAAAGAAGGAAACCATAAGTAAATTGGGTAAACACAGAATAGTATACATGTCAGACCTTTGGGAGGGGAAAGGCTTTAAAACCAAGCAAGATATAGAAAGAATCACAAAATGTAAAATAAATAATTTTGACTACATCAAACTAAAAAGCTTTTGTACAAACAAAACCAATATAACAAAAATCAGAAGGGAAACAACAAATTGGGAAAAAAATCTTCATAGAAACCTCTGACAAAGGTTTAATTACTCATATTTATAATGAGCTAAATCAATTGTACAAAAAATCAAGCCATTCTCCAATTGATAAATGGGCAAGGGAAATGGATAGGCAGTTCTCAGATAAAGAAATCAAAACTATTAACAAGCACATGAAGAAGTGTTCTAAATCTCTTATAATCAGAGAGATGCAACTCAAAACAACTCTGAGGTATCGCCTCACACCTAGCAGATTGGCTAACATAACAGCAAAGGAAAGTAATGAATGCTGGAGGGGATGTGGCAAAGTAGGGACATTAATTCATTGCTGGTGGAGCTGTGAACTGATCCAACCATTCTGGAGGGCAATTTGGAACTATGCCCAAAGGGCGACAAAAGAATATCTACCCCTTGACCCAGCCATAGCACTGCTGGTTCTGTACCCCAAAGAGATAATGGACACAAAGACTTTTACAAAAATATTCATAGCTGCGCTGTTTGTGGTGGCCCAAAACTGGAAAACGAGGGGATGCCCATCAATTGGGGAATGGCTGAACAAACTGTGGTATATGTTGGTGATGGAATACTATTGTGCTAAAAGGAATAATAAGGTGGAGGAGTTCCATGGAGACTGGAACAACCTCCAGGAAGTGATGCAGAGTGAGAGGAGCAGAACCAGCAGAACATTGTACACAGAGACTAATACACTGTGGTATAATCGAACGTAATGGACTTCTCCATTAGTGGCAGTGTAATGTCCCTGAACAACTTGCAGGGATCCAGGAGAAAAAAACACCATTCATAAGCAAAGGATAAACTATGGGAGTGGAAACACCGAGAAAAAGCAATTGCCTGAATACAGAGGTTGAGGGGACATGACAGAGGATAGACTCTAAATGAACACTCTAATGCAAATACTATCAACAAAGCAATGGGTTCAAATCAAGAAAACATCTAATGCCCAGTGGACTTACACGTTGGATATGGGGGTGGGGGGGGAGGAAAAGAAAATGATCTATGTCTAACGAATAATGCTTGGAAATGATCAAATAAAATATATTAAAAAAAAGATATTGATATTTGGTTGTAACTTTAGTATGTTTATACATGTAAGAGTAATACTTATGGAATTAAAATAATAGTTCAAAAATCATTTAGAAAAAATTATATTTCTGTCCATTTCTTCTTCTCCCCCTTCACTCTTTATTTCCTCATTGTTCATTTTCTTCCTCTCTCCCTGTCCTCTAATTTCTCTACCTCACCTCTCTTCTAGGGGCCTCCTTTCTCACACCACTCTACTTTATCCTCGTTAACACTAGAATTGAGTTCTATCTCTTTAAGGTGAGAAAGAAGGAAAAGTAAAAATATTTTTGAGCAATTTAATTTAGGCCTTTAAGTTTATTCTCTTTAGTATTTATTATAACACAAGTTTTAAAAGGGAAGTGAATAGGAGGAAGTGGGATCCAGAGTAGCATAGGGTCACTCTAGTTCTTCAGTTTGACCCTACTTTGCCAAATGACTCAGCAAAATGGATTATCTCCTTCTTACTGTATTTTCCTCCTTCTTCCCATCCTTTTTGTTTTATAATTTTTGACTGTAGAATTTCTAACAGGACATGTACAAGGCTATTGGGAGTTGAGAAAATCTAGGAAAAAAACTCTTCTATTTTGCTGGTAGATTCTCTAGCTCTACTCTCATGCTGTCCTTTTGTGAATGAAGGCAAAAAGACTGATTATACCAGCAAAACAAATCAATATGGTAAATGTGTATAAAATATATGCCTAATTCCAAATCTCTTGTCCAACATCTTTTTCTGAATGGCAGGGAGTATGATTTCTCATGAGCCTTCAAACATAATGATTAAGTAAAGGCAATAATAATGAAAATAATAAACAATAGCTAGTTATTATATAGAACATTAATATTTGTAAAGTACCATACATATATATTTTCATTTGATCCTCACAAAAATCCTGGATACTCAATAATATTATCACTCCTATTTTACAGAAGAAGAAATTAAAATAGATAAAGGTTACTGACTCATCTGGAATTACTCTGTAATGATCCTCTGTAATGATAATTGTGACATAGGGGTAATTAACTTAGTTAGAAATGCAGTGTAGTAAGATAGAGAGTTTAAAAAAGGAATTTGAGGTTCCTAGGATGCTTTAGGAGATTTCTTAGAACCCTAATGAGGTCAGAGATAGAGAATTTTGGATGGTTTACAACATCTAAATCTGATCTAAAATTGAAGAGCTATTTGGATTAGAGAACAGGAGAGCTTATTGAGCTCAGAATTCCTCTGGGCCCACCAGAGAACAGTTGCTTGGAGAAACAACTTCCAATTCAGATGATCAGAGTTGATCTTTGGCCAAAGGGAAAGAAGGATCTCTATAAAGTTAAGTTAATATTTTGTTTTTGGAAATAGGTTTAATAAGATAGAATTATAATTTAATTAGTCAGTGTAGATATAAGAAAGATTTCCATTTGGTAATTTGACTTGAAAAAATATGACTACCAGGCAGTTGTAGAATTTCCGTTTCAGACCAGATATCAAAAAACTTATTTATTGTAAATAATAATATATATAATATATATATATATATATATATATATATATATATATATATATATATATATATATATATAAAGGGTAAGTAAAAGGAAAGAAAAGGAAAGTAAGTACTTATAAAGAATTTCTACAACTGCCTGGCAGCCATATTTTTTCAATGGTCAAATTTTGAGAATATGTTCACACCAGATACAAAACACAAACACCATATCACATCAAAATGTTAGGAATTCTAGGTAGTGTAAAATTGAGATTTGAACTCTGGACTTCAATCCCCACAAGTCCTTGCTTCACTTCCCCAAAATCCTTTGTAATCTCAAGAAATGCTGAGGTGGGCGAGATCGAGAAGGTACTTAAGCTGATTGCAAAGCCTTTTGAGCTCCTCTCTTTTTGGACCTCCTTTTTGGAGCAGACGTGGCTCTTTCCATAATGTAGGTGAGGTCTTGTCTAGGCCTCCCTGGCCTAGGCACGGTTTCCTTATCCTGTATTTTCTTTTAATCCTTAACTTTTAACAAACCCCTAAAATATAATACTCCTTGCAGAGAGAAAATAATTTCTACCTGCCTCAGTTTACAGTTTGGCAACCTAATGGGAAAAAAAACTGTCAATCTTCTGATTTCTTTTCTGATCTTTAGTTCAGCTTTTAATATCTAGTACCTAGAAATTTTTTTTGAGCCACATCTCTCTGGTCAAGGTGATTTTTTTTACCCTCGCAAAGCTGCTGCTCGATCCAGACTTGTTGCTGTTGCGTTTGCCGCCCACCCCACCCCACCCGGCTCAGCCGCTTTTGCCTGGGGGCATTCAGCCCCTGATCCAGACCTGATTCAACCAAGATTGCAATCACCTGGTTCCCGATCTCCTGGCCCTTTGGCCCTGCCTGCCTGTTTCTGCACCCCAGACCCATGAGCGCGACCCCAGCCAGCTCATCACCCAGATCCTCTGAGCAGATTCACTCATCGCTCAGGACTCTTTTCGACCAGCTGGTAACAGTATTGGCCACGTGGGTGGAGGGGAGAGACAAGAGGAAAAGGAGAACAGGTAATTTTCCCTTAGGCTAAGCCTCTGAGTGGATGGGGGTATTGACTCCACATGGGTGGTCTGGGCTCCACGTGGACTGGGGCAGGAGGAGGTATCATATCAGGGGAGAGAGAAAAAGGGAGAGAGAAGAAACAGATTTTTCAAACAGAAACTTAATAGCAATGGGCTGTTTAAAAGGGAACCTTTTGACTGTTCTGGTAATTTCATTGACTTCACCTGCCTGTCAGGGAGCAGACAGCCCAAAGATTCAACTTTAACTTTGAAGGAGAAAATGGGTGGCTCAGCGAACTGAGAGCCAGGCCTACAAACATGCGGTCCTGGGTTAAAATCTGGCCTCAGATTCTTCCCAGCTGTGGGGTGCTGGACGAGTCCCTTAACCCCCATTGCCTAGCCCTTACCACTCTGACTTCTGACAATAGACATTTAAATGGATAAATCCCCAAGGAACTTTGAAGAGACTAAAGGCTATATTCTAAGGAATTTCAGACTCCAATGGTTTATACAAATCTCTGTATTCTATAGCATTTTTCCTGATTGTTTTGTTATGGTTTAACTTTGTGATTTTAAGTTCATATATTACTGGATTCAATATTATTATGTTATACTGAAGGTGGATTGAATTTATTTTGAATGTACCGAATTTTACAATTCTGTTGCTTTTCCCCTATAACTATTGAACAAATATTATTGTAATTAAGCCCATATAAAAAAAAAAAACAGCCTTTCTATTTTGACTTTGTAAATTATCACATAGAGGGACTTTAGAACTGGTTACAATTGTATAACAGCCTTTGGAAAAATTAATGTGCTAAATATCTCAAATGATTTTAAGGGTTTTTTAAATATGATTTTTGGAATTTTTTTTTAACAATCTCTGGTTATTTTTACCTGCCCCTACCACGAGGTAAGGCCCATTCTAGTAGCTGAAGTGAAATACATTTTATAAACCCCAACCTTCCCGCATTTCTAAATATGTGAATGGAAGTTGGGCAGTTAATCTCAGGGAATGTACCCCTAAAAAGCCTCCAAAAGGAGCATCCCTTAATTTATACTCTTCAGCTCACTATTTTACTTCCACCAGAATGTTATTTCTTGATTATGTTCTTAACGCAAAATGAGTTTTACTTTGTTTAAAAAAATATGTTTAAATACCAAGGTTGAAAGATTTGCTATGATTGTAAAAATTGTGACAAATATCCATCAATTCATAGATTTTAAAATGCCATGCAGCAACTTATGTGAAATATGATAGCTTGTTTGTTTGCTATTGTAATTAATTGGGCTATTAAGAATTTTGGGGATATTGATACCTTGTTCAATTCATTTGCCTTCTACTCACAATAGATCATGGCCAGATATTAAGAGGAAATGGATCTCATTTTTGGTGAGAAAGCCTTGCATTTTATATTTTCTTAGATGACACAGTGTGTCAATGATTATAAGCTACATTTTTGAATTTTTTAAAGCTCTTTTATTATTATATTTTTCTTGCATGTGCAATATACTTTTCAGTATTTTTTATTTTTTCCTCTCCTATTTTATATTTCAAGCACATGTCACCAGCATTAAGATTTTCTTTAACTTTTTGACTTTTCAGTACTATAAGTTTGAAATACATTTGTCAGAGAATGCCCTAAAAAGCTTGTGACTATAAAAATGATGCCACTAATTATTTAAATAAATTATGGGACTTTGCTTAATGATTCTGTCTGATTCCAGGACAAGATATACATAAAAGAACCATTGCTCAGAGCCAAAGAAAAGCCAATCCAGGATGGATTGATGTACTTCTAGGCCAATACAAAGGTCTTGAACCTAGTGTGAAGATTCGAAGTTACTGTGTTTATCACTGCTAGACGTAGGCTTTCCTTGTGTCCACACTCACTCTGAAGATACTCATAGAGGAGTATCCCCAAAACTTGGCTACTACTTGGCTTCTATAATCTGGTCCCCTTTTCTGCCTTCCATAGTGTTCTACCTTTCTGTAGTCCTGGCTACTGACTGGGTAAATGCATCATTGCTTAGATCATTTTAATTGGGCCCTGATCCAAGGACCTGTTAAAGATTTATTTTTCTTTTTACTTAGAATTTTTACACATAAGACTTTGCTAGTCTATATTTTCATCCAGAAATTTTTTTCTTTTTTTATTTGGATTTTTCTGATATCTTTTTAATATCTCTTACCAATTGATTCATATACCTCATATCTGAGCCATGCATCCTTAAGTGATCCTGTTTTGTCAATCACCCTCTTAACAGGGGGATATAAAAAAATATCATTATTTAAATTGCAAAGTTTAAATTCCTTTTGAGAAGAATTTTAGGTAAAGAAGATGCTACCTCTCTGAACCCAGAAACTGAACTGTTGGAGAAGACATAATGAAGATGCCTCCAGACCACAAGTTGCACAAAATTGAACTTTGGGTGTGGTTGATTGAACATTTATTTGTATGTATACTTTCATGCCAAAGGGGACTGCCCCCTAACTGGCTTTTTGTCAATGTGTTCAGCAATTATTGGGTTTTTTTTTCTTATCCTCAAATTATTGTAATCTTTAAGTTGATTATGTTTTTATGATCCTTTGGGGAAGGACTTCTTCCCAGAGGATCAAATAGGGGAATGTAAAATTGAGATTTGAACTCTGGACTTCAATCCCCCCCAAATCCTTGCTCCACTTCCCCAAAATCCTTTGTAATCTCAAGAAATTCTGAGGTGGGCGAGATCGAGAAGGTACTTAAGCTGATTGCAAAGCCTTTTGAGCTCCTCTCTTTTTGGACTTCCGTTTTGGAGCAGACATGGCTCTTCCATAATGTAGGTGAGGTCTTGTCTAGGCCTCCCTGGCCTAGGCACGGTTTCCTTATCCTGTATTTTATTTTAATCCTTAACTTTTAACAAACCCCTAAAAATATAATACTCTTTGCAGAGAGAAACTAATTTCTACCTGCCTTGGTCTCCCCTAAATTTTAATCTTTACAGTAGCAATACAGATATTTTGTATTTACAATTGGGGGAAATTTTAAATTCTGCAAACAGACTGCCTTCTTTTCTGTATTTCTGTATATATGTGTATATATGTATTATAATGTTAAAATATGCTATGTTACATTACCAAAATCTATATTTTTCCATCAATCACTTGATCCTCTTCATTGAAAATGAAGTCCTCTGTTGTCTCCAGATCCTTCTCTTCTATGGGAATCTCCTCTTCCACAAGAATGGTTCTCTCCTTACTGGTCTTTTCTGACTGCAAACTCAGTTTGACTGATGGAAGCCTCAGCTTTCTGCTTCACCTCTATTTCCCAACTCTTTCTTCTTTCTTCTTCATCTTCTTCATCATCTTCGTCTTCTTCTTTGTATTCTTGTTCTCCTCCTCCTCCTCCTCCTCCTCCTTCTCCTCCTTCTCCTCCTTCTCCTTCTCCTCCTTCTCCTCCTTCTCCTCCTTCTCCTTCTTCTTCTCCTTCTTCTTCTCCTTCTTCTTCTCCTTCTTCCTCTTCTTCTCTTCTCTTCTTCTTCTTCTTCTTCTTCTTCTTCTTCTTCTTCTTCTTCTTCTTCTTCTTCTTCTTCTTCTTTTCTTCTTCTTCTTCTTCTTCTTTCTTCTTCTTCTTCTTTCTTCTTCTCTTCTTCTTCTCCTCTTCTTCTTCTTCTTCTTCTTCTTCTTCTTCTTCTTCTTCTTCTTCTTCTTCTTCTTCTTCTTCTTCTTCTTCTTCTTCTTCTTCTCTTCTTCTTCTTCTTCTTCTTCTTCTTCTTCTTCTTCTTCTTCTTCTTCTTCTTCTTCTTCTTCTTCTTCTTCTTCTTCTTCTTCTTCTTCTTCTTCTCTTCTTCTTCTTCTTCTTCTTCTTCTTCTTCTTCTTCTTCTTCTTCTTCTTCTTCTTCTCTTCTTCTTCTTCTTCTTCTTCTTCTCTTCTCCTCTACTATTTCCACACTCTCATCATAAGTTCTATGAGTTGATTTTACATGAGAACAATGGAATGAAGAATCTCTTCCTAATTCACTGATGAAGGTGAAATTTTAATACAATAGTATAAGGAACAACCCAGCTTTTTTGTGTAGCTGATGTTTTGGCAAAATTCTTCACATACCATATCACCTGGTTGAAAATTATGGAGAGAATAATCCAATGGACCAGATTGGATCAAAACTCCCATGTTATACAACTCTCTAAGCCTTTGCTATAAGGCAATTAAATACAAAGAAGTTTGACAATCCCTCCCCACCCCAAGAAAGATGTATAAACAGCCTTACAAATTTTTGCTTTCAATGGAGAATCATCAAATAGCATTTCATAAGATGATACATGCAAATCTGCTCCAGGTCTTGTATGTAGGAAAACCAAAGCTATGGGAAGAAGATCTGGCCATTTTAGATGAGTTTCAAAACAAATCTTCTGCACCATAGTCTTGAGTTCCCTGTTCAAGTGCTCCATTTGTACTGAACCTTGTGAATTAAAAGGAATATGATACTTTGGTGTTATTCCCAGATTCTCATATACTCTTTTCAGAATATCTTGAGTAAAATGAGATCCTCTGTGAGTCCATGGTAATTGGAACACCAAATCTAGGAACAATTTTCCTAAGGAACACTTTTACCACAAAACTAGCTATATTTATAGTAGATGGAAACACTTCAGGCCACTTTGTTAATTAATCTACAACTACAAGCAAAACTTGTATCTTCCAGATTTTGGAATGCTTATATAATCTATTTGCAAACTCTGGAATAGGCAGTATGCCAGAGGCATACCACCTAAACCTTTCATTCTGAATGCACCTTGATTAAACTTTTGGCAAATAGAACAGCTTCTACAGATCTTATTTGCAACAGTACTTATTCCTGTGTTACACACAATCTCTTAACAGAATCCACAACAGTTTGGGTACCAAAATGACCTTTTTTATATATGGATAGAAACAAGTGGGAGTAAAAATCTTTTGTTAAGAGTGGTTTCCCAATATCTACAACCCATAAACCATATTCTTTCCTAGCTCCAAATTTCACCTTCTATGTTTGAATCTCTGAGTCTACATAAGCTTGTTGTAAATTAACAGAATCAATGGTGTAAAGATTTATTACATACACTGGAACATTTTGGGTCGCATAATTTGCAGTTACATCAGCTCTATGATTTCTTTTAGACACCGAGTCTCTACCAAAAGTATGGTTCTGCAATAAATTAAAGCCAGCTGTTTGGGCTTTTGGATAGCATTTAGTAACTCAGTTATTATTTCTGCATGTGCATTTGGTTTTCCTGAGTAATAAAACCATGCTGTTTCCAGATTTTCCCTCTTGCATGACACATTGAAAAAGCATACCGAGAATCTGTATAGATATTTGCACTTTTACCATCAGCTAGGAGACAGGCTTGCTCTAATACCACTAGCTCTGCTCCCTGAGCCCTAATATTTCCAGGCAATAAGCCAAACCATAGAGTCTTAAAGCCTGTGACCACTGTAGCAGCCATATATTGAACGCTATTACACAAATATGAAGAACCATAAGTGTACAAAATCAAGTTTGGATTTTCAATAGGAGTGTCTTTCAAATCCATCCTAGGCATATCCACCAAATCCAACCACTTCCACACACTCATGTAATGGCCCACCATGTTTTGATAGGTCAGGAAGAAGTATAGCAGGATTTAATACACTGCACCTCTTTAAGTGGATATTCTCACTACCCAAGACAATAATTTCATACTTAGAAATTCATTGATCTCTCTAAGCTTGAGTACGAAATTTTCTCATTAGTGCTTTTATTTGATGTGAACAGTATACAATCAATGGACATCCCAAAACTAAATCAGCTGACTTCTGGACTAACACAGCAGCAGCAGTTACCCCATGCAGACAAGGTATAATGCCTGTAGCTATGGAATCTAGCTGACAATTATAATGCCCAATAGGACTATAACTTTATCACAAATTCTGTGTTAATACCCCAAAAGCAATTCCCTTGGTCTCTTTAACAAATAATTTGAATGGCTTTGCATGATTTGGGATACCCAAAGCAGGAGCAGACAAAAATGATTTCCTTAAACTTAGCAAGAGCTTGCTGATGTTCAAGCTTAAGTTTCAGAGGTTCAGGTTCTGTGTTGCTGGTCAAACCAGTTAGACACTGGGTTATCTGGCTGTAACCAGATATCCATTGTCTACAAATCCCAGTTGTTCCAAAAATAGCTCTGAGCTACTTTGTAGTTTTTGAAAAGGTCAATTTCTGAATATCAGCTATACTTTTCTATGTGATACTCATTGAACTCTCTGATAACACAAAAGACAGATATTGCACTCTAGGCAAAACCCACTTTTATTTTACCTTGGAAATCTTATACCCACACATATACAATTCCAACAAAAGAATCCTACTCTCCAAAAGACACAAATTTGTATTTGGGGACACAAGGAGGACATTGTCCATAAAATATACCAGTTTTCTCTCTTTGAATGTTATAGTTTTAAGGTCTCTATTTAAAATTTGTGAAAATTGACTCAGGGAATCTGAGATTCCTTGAGGCAAACAAGTCCAGGTCCATTTTGTCTTTTTCTAAGTAAAAGCAAAGATCTTTTGGGAATTCTCATGAATGGGAATAAAGAAAAAAGCTGAGCATAAGTCTACCACAATGAAATATCTTGCCTGACTTGGAATGGAAGAAATTATAGAAGCTGGACTTGGTACAATAGGATGAGTTTTTATTACATAATCACTGACAGCCCTTAAATCCTGGATAAAACAATACACAGGTATGCCATTCTCATCTAGGTTAGGCTTTTTAATAGGAAGAGAAAAAAGTACTAAATTCTGAGAAGCAAGGTATTATGATCCCTTTTTGGATTAGGGATTCTATTATTGGTCTTATCCCCTCAATTGCTTCTTTAGTCAAGGGATATTGAGGTACACAAAGAAATGATCCTCCCTTAGTCCTCACCCTGACAGTAGTAACATATTTTTAAAATCCCACATCTGTAGAAGACTTTGACTAGAGATCCTTAGGGATGTCATCAGGTATTGGATAAACTGAGCCTGATTCACCTCACTGAATCTAAGAAAAACATTGGAAAGGCTTTCAAAGATTCCTATGGAAGCTGTAATGAAACCTCACCAGTAGGAGTACAGTGGGTCATTGCCCTCAGTTTACACAACAAATCCCTTCCTAAGAGATTCATTGGGCAACCTGGCACACAAAGAAAGGCATGCTCTACAGTTAATGAATCTGAAGAAACCATTTTTGGTTGCAATTTAGCTACTATTTTTCATCTTCCAGTAGCTCCCACTATTTCCATTGTACAAATAGCTTTACAGTTTTCAGGAAGAGTTGGTAACACTGAATTGCTTGCACCAGTATCAACAAGAAGATTTTAAATCTGGTCTCAAATATTCACAGAAATGTGGTTCCATGCTGTTTGGTGCTTAGAATGTTTCCAACACTGAATCTAATGCAGTGACATCAGTGCAAAGCTCAGTCATCTCCTGTCCATCCAAACACATATCTGTTTGAATTGCATGATTTTGCCAGAATTTTACATCTTTATCACATTCCTCAGATTTAACACTACTCTCAATGGTCCCCTAAACTTCTACATCAGTTCCATTGTTCACATTTACAATCATATTTTCTTTATCTACTTTACATTTTCCATTATTACACAATCATTAAAATTTTCAGCTATTAGTACATCACAATTTTCTTGTTCTCCCATTCACATTATTTTCAACACATACAATATCCATAACCATAAATCCATATTCAAATGATTTATTTAACACTGGAGAATTCTGGGTAAACCTTCATAAGGAACAGTTACCCTTGTTCTAATCCCCCTTATGATTACTAACTACTTGGCTAAATTTAGGTCTGGCTCCAGAGTTTATCCACTCTTGCATAGTATTTAGGTCAGGGGCTTGCATCCCCTGACAATAAGCATTGGGAAAACCATTTGCACTAACCTGTCCTTGATATCTATTTCTATTATTTAAATTGTTATTATTCCAGCCATTAGAATTCTGTCTCTATCCATTTTTAAATTCATTTACTCAATTCAGTTGTCTAGATAATTGTCCCCTGTACCAACAATCCCTTACAAAATGTCCCAAACAATTGCACAAATAATATCTAGGAGCTTCAGAAATTCTTTCCCTAGGAACATATTGATTTTTAGGCTGAACTGATCTCAGTGCAGCTATTGCTTTAATTTCCTTGATCTCACTATCTTTTATTTTTTAATTTGCTTCCTGTAATTGTTTTTTTTTAATCTTCAATAATACTAGCTTTTTCATCCATACTTTTTATCAGCCAGATAAACATAGCAAGTTTTTCTCTTAAGATCTTCCAGATTTAAAGTTTCCCAGTCAAGGCAGTTATTTCTAAAAAAAAAATTCTTTACCACACTACATGCAATCTTTAAAAACAATCTTCTTATGTGTGCAATTGTCTCCTCAGATATTGCATCAAGCCCTTATTGTGTTTCAGCAGTATTCATCAGTTTATTCAGGAATGCTGAGGGTGACTCCCCAATCTCTTGATTAATACACTCAAATTTCAACCAGCTGTCAGGTCTTTTTGCATTTATCTTCATTATTTCTATAATGGACTGTCTTGCTTGTATTAAAATTCTTTAATTATGCACTGAATTTAATTCAAATTCCTCAAAATCTTATGACATTGCTGTTAATGCAGGATTATTACAGGTTTCTTCTATAAACTGCTCCCTCTTTCTTCTAGTTAGTAGTTCTTCCATCAGAAGTGCAAAATCAGGGTCAAATATTTTGATAGCACACTTAAATTCACTAATTACATGATGGAGTTCATAAAAAAATCTAGAGGTTCTTCTCTTAATTGAATCTAATTCTGCAGATAAAAATTGTTTCTGAGATTTTAAATGAATATCATGTTGTCTGGAGAAACATAGGGTAGGTCTCATAAAAGAAACAAAAAAGTAGGTTTTGTATCTAGTGCCTTAGTTTCCCTTTCAAGCCTGGTAAGATTTTTCAATGTTCTAGCCTCCTCCTCTAGTTGTTTACCAATAGGAATAATAGCATTGCCATTAGCAAGATCATTACCGTAACATTTCTCCATATTATTGATTTTTGTTTGCAATAATATGGCCAGTTGTTTTAACTCCAGGTCTCTAAACAGAATAGAAAGTTGCCTTGATCTTAGTTGCAACAACCACAAAAATCCATTTAAATTTGTACAAAAAAACAATCATTAACACAACCAGTGGTATATAGGAACACACTCTGCATTTCAATTTCATTACTGGTTTAAACATATCACAACCCCAAATCAGATAACATCATTCAGGAATAACATTAAAAAATGTGGTATTAACATAGAGCACTTCCATTATCCACATAAGTATTACAAGAGTTAAACAGAAATAATCAGGGAACAAGATCTTATGCAAAAATATCTCCATGAAGTTTCCAGTCACTTTGAAACTACAAATTGTATGATTGGGAGGGGGGGGAGGGTTGGGGGGGGAGAAACTGCTTTCAAAGTTCTATCCTGGTACTGGGTTGATGGACAGCTCCCCTCCAGCCACTACTGTCAGAATTCTGCAGTCTGCTACTTTGAGTGACAGCCCTCCTGCAGAATTCCATAGCCTGACAGCACAAGATTCTCTCCTCACTGTCTCTCAAAGCACTAATACCAGACTTTGGAGATCCACTCAGGCCTTCCCAAAAACTAAAATCAGGTTCAGACTTTCTGGTTCCACCAAAACGGTAATAGAGTAGTATTAGGGATGGGATCTGATGGATAGATTTGGGCCAATATCAGATTTATAACTGGTTTGGGAAGACCAACAGAAACCCAATCCAGGCAGAGCCTAGACTGAGACTGAGACCAATGCACACAGACAACAAACCACATTAACTGGGAGTGTATTTTATTAAATAAGGGAAAGATTGAGAGAGTAAGGGGAAATCTTATCACTGAGATTACTAACCAAAGTAACCTAAAATCTAATGCCTTCACATGAAGGATCTTCTTAGAGTAAACTTCCTACACTATCTCCTTGATATGCTAAGCTGTAAACCCAGACCCTGTACACCTACTCTACCCCAAGCCTCTTGGTGTTAAGGTAGATACTGGCAAATACCAGATCAGTCAGGGATCCAGGGGAAGATCCCAAGTCCAGATGGACCTGAATCTCAGCTTAAAACCAGCCTCAGATGACATAGGACAGAGACAGCTTCTTCAGATCTTCTTCAGAACATATAGCACACAACCAGCAACACAGCAGCAACACAGAATTGGGTCAAACTCTTAGGACATGGCAGTCTCACCCTCCAGGATCAAATCCAGAAAGAGACATCCAGACTAACAGTCCCTGAAGTTTTTTCCAGCCTAACCCCCCTTTCCAAGATTCCAGAATTCTCTCTTCTGCTAGTCTCATGCCACTGTGTTCTGCAAACCTAACTCATCTTTTCTTATAACAGAGGCCATCTAATTGTGACCGTGAAACAGCAGTTTTAAGATTTACATAATTCAATCCCGTCTTTTATAGATGAGGAGATTAAGGCTCAGGAAGGTTAATCAATTCACCTAAAGTTGCAGGAGAAATAAGTGGTAGAAATAAATTTCTTACAGAACTATATGATATAGAGGAGCACCAATATAGAAACACTGGGAAAATATTACTCAACAACATTAAGTCCTCCATAGTAAAGATTTCAAATCAGTCTCTTTCACCCTCCCTCCTTCCAAAGTCACAGCCCTTTATATATAATGGTCCAGCCCTAAATATGAGTCCAGGGGTTCTTTACCTTCATTCTTTTATAATTGTTTTCTTTTATTGTATTATGGATACCAAGATCACACTTGCATCTATTATCTCTCTTTTTGTCTACCATGTTTTTAGGACACATCTGTCTTTGATATTTATATCAGTTTTTACACTCAAGCCATCTGGTAGACATATGTTGTGCCATATAATAATAGGATTTAAGAAATGATTGTTGACTAACCATAAGTCTTTTGGTACCTTCAGGGTACCTGAGATCTAAAATACTCTGGTAATCATGATGCCCATGATTTAAAGCCACTTAATATCACTAGGAAGGTGTGCATTGTTAAATTTAGGGGTGAGACTGAATATAATAATTATTGGTCACCAAGGATTTTGCTTATAAAATCCTAAATGAAACACTCAAGGCAGAATGGAGTTTCTATGGTGATTTAATTACAACAGGAGGAAGAAATTATTAGAGGAGAGAGAGAGAGAGAGAGAGAGAGAGAGAGAGGGAGGGAGGGAGATAAAGAAAGGAGTTTAACTTAAAACCACTCTGGCTCAGGCTGAACCAAGATGGGAGTTTAAGGCCTTGGAGAGCCAAGGCAGAGAAGGGAATCAGCCCTTATCACTCACATGACTGATCTGAAGGAAAGCTGTCTGCGGGGCTCCTCCAAGCTTGAGTTCCAGGATCGAACTAGCATCTACCCCTTTTCACAGGAAGTGACGAGAACTCCAGAGATTGTTCTCTACCTCACTTCCTGAATCTCACATGTGCCAATGGTGCCTCAAGCTTGGCTTAGGACAGCCCAGGGGGTCAGTTAGTTATTTCTGATTTGTCATTAGCTAGCACATGCCCATGTAGTGTGGGTATGCTCATTCCTGTGTGCTAGACCAAGCAAGATGGAGAGAATTTAAAAATCATAGCACACATGTGCAAATGTATAATGAATGTAGAAACATACAAATATATCTGTTGCATCAGGGAGCATCTAAAGATCACTGAAAACACTTTCTCCTTCATGACTTAACAAAAAGCATTGTAATGGCTAGGAAAAGAGACCCATTGGTCAGCTTAAGGCCCTCAAACATGTTGTGACTCAGCATGTTCTAAGCAATCTGACTGGTCCATGGGTTCCATAACTAGTACTGGATCAGGTCACTGGTAAATCCCTCACCTTCTACTACTGTTTCTTCCACCATTTCCTCTGTGGCTACAAAGATTAAAAAGTATAAGAAAATTCGGAATCTAATAGAGCCTTCTAACTAGACTCAGTTGGACCAGGAGCCCTACATTTCCTTGAGCAAAGACCAGCACCTAGAGTATCTCTCCCAGGAGTTTCACTTAAGCCCCCCTGAAGAATCTGCTTTCCCTGAGTTCACATTTTAATTTGAATTCTACACTGTGCACAAGTACAAGCACATCCTTACCCAGATGTAAGCACTTTACTACCCCATCGACCAGAATCCTGACAAACTCCCCCAACATCTGCTGGCTCATCACCAGCATTAGGACAAAGAACAGGAACTGCTCAGGGCTCTGGAGCCCTCATTGGACAAAGCCAACTATTCCCTTCTGTTAGAGGCAGTGGTGGCTTTTTCTCTGATTGAGGTGGTCAAGGTGAAGGCCAATCTGAAAGAGTACCCTTTGATGCAGTTCTAGGTCCAGGGTCGGCACAAGGGGATTATCTCCCCTAATACAGGGAGGTACTTGGGCTTCTTCACTAAGCTGCCAGAAGAAAGGCCCTATTTTCAGTGGGTAGTGATGGCAGCAATCACCAAACAGGGCCCCCTGGTGTTCAAGAGTTTCAAGGATCTGCCTCTGGACAGCCTACAGTACTTATTCCCCAGAGGGAAGACAAAGACTGCTAGTTAGCTCTGCTCCATGCCATGCTCATGGTATCAGTTGGTATCTTTTATCAATATGAGCATGGTTGCTGCCCCTTTCTTACTAGCCAGACCTCCAAAACCCTGGACCCTTCTTCTTGGATCCAGCCTGTCAGGGAATAAGATACTTGTCACTTCATCTACTATCCCCTCCCCCTGGTTCTCTTTTTGGTTGTGACATCAGAGGGCTACACTCTTGGTGCATGAATGAAGAAGTGTCCAATGCAAATGAAATTCCAGAAAGGAAAGAGGCGATAGTAACAGAAATTTCCCCAAGTGTTCTTGCTGCCTCCTGTCTCTTGGAGAAGGGAGTAGATAGTTTCTCCTTCCCTAATACATTCCCTTCCCCTTCAAACTCCAGTTATCTTTCCCCTAGATGAAGGTATTTAAAATTCATAATTCAGGAAAAAAGTTAATTTTATCCCAACCACAGGATATTTCCATTTATTCATATAATGGTTACCCCAAGTAATTTTTTTAACTTCTCCCCTCCCCACTCTGGAAAGAAGCATTTTAATGGTTTGTACACATTGTTATTGAATTTAAAGTGCAGTTATGTTCCAATTGTATTTATTCCTTCTTTTCATAAACTATTTATAAAGGTTCTTTTAGAGCTATATCATGAGGATAGTGATGATTAGTACAAATTAATGAATGAGGATTCCATAGGGATCTAAAAGACCTGAGTTCTTATCAATGTTGTATTATTTGTTTTATAGCCTAGAAGCTGTCAATGAACATATTGTTATTAACAGTAGATTGTTTTTTAATCTAAAATATGACTCTTCCTCCAAAATAGATTTCATTGATACTCAAGCTCCATTACAGTTTTTAATATTCCTATAGCCCTTAAAGTGAATTTTGCTTAAAGGCTAAATTAAAGTACTATGAATCCTCCTTAAATTCAGGAAATAGGAAACGTCAGCTAAGGGAAGGCTTTTTTGTGGGCAGCTTTCAGATGAATTAGCTAAAGGAAGGAAAAATCTCTGAAAATATTCTCATGGTAAAAGAAAAATTTGTCAGCATTGTCAATTTGGTCAGTATTCTGAGTAGAAGGTTTTTTTTTTTTTTAACTAAGAACAGGTAAATAGTATTCCTTATCTGCTTTCACAAAATTAAACACCGAATCTCCTTTACAGTCAGATTTGTACAATCAAATACTTCTCCACATTCTACTATTGAAGCAAAATGATAGTAATATTAACAGGATGTGAATACATGTGAGGCCCCTGATGTGAGCATCAGATTGTGTGAAATAAGTAATTATGTTATTCTCAATATAGTGATTCATTAGCAGTAATAGCAAAAATAGTAATTTGATTGGCCACTTCCAAATAGATAGGAATAGAAAGTTGGGGCCCTTCAGGAGAGGAATTGAAGTACCAATCTCTCCTGATGAAGAGTGTAGAGAAACCCCTGATACCCCATGCAGCTTTTTACATAAACGTTTAATAGTCCTAATTGGCACTCTTTTCCAATGAGGCTAAACAAAAACGTTGCCCCCTTTCCCCTTTTTCTTTTGCTAGATCCCTAATAACTCTGACAGAATGTTCAATCAGCATTTCAAAGGTTTAAAAAGGTAGGAAGCTAAGTTGTAGTGGAAATTGACAGCTCAAAAGATTTCCATGAGATTCCCAAAAGATTCCGATTAACCCCCTACCTTAAATATTGTAAAAATTGTTTCTGCCTAAAACACCTTGGCCATGTCTAAACTCTGACTCACCTTAGAAACTGCAAACTTCATGAATACTCTCATGGTTCAAGGAACTGCTGAGAACTTTGGGAGGAGAAGGAAGGAAGAACAAGATAAAGAAAAATATAACATACACAGACAGTGGTGGGTGGGTAAAGAGGAGAATTTTTTTGATTTTCTATAAATTGAGTCATTTGTATAGCCCTGAACATTGTTTTGAGCCAACTACTCAGAGCAATGCCCCTGTCCTTTCCTCAATTAGCAATAAAGGCCCCAATTACCTGTCTGTAATTCTGTCATGACTCCTGTCAGCTCATTAGAGTGATTCTGGGGTGCATACTCCCCCAAATCCTCTCCACACAACATGAGTGTATTGGAAATTGATCATTCACATGATTCAGCTTTAGCAACAATAACCAATCCTCAGATGGACAAGAAAAATATTGGATTTTGTCTAGAGAAAATATCAGACATAAAGCTAGCTCTCCTTTTAGAAATTTTCTGTTATAAGTAAAACACTAAAACACTGTGAGCTTCTTGTGATCAGACCCTAGGGTCTGTCTTCTGCTTCTTTCTGTTTCCTTGGTGCTTAACACAGAAACTGGTCATATAATGGGTCCTTCATAAATGCTTTTTGCCTGATAGTCAAAAAGTATTTTTGTTATGGTACTAAATATACATATATATACATACATGTACATGTATAAACTATTTCTATCATTTTGAAAAATTTTAAGAGCTATATAAATATCAGTTATGTTGATAAGGATGTTAAAAACTTATGACTGTCCTAATTAGGAAAATCAAATGAGCCTTAATGAAATGAAATTTCTCAATTTTATCATTAACTATAAGCACACTTACATGTATGTATGTAAATGTATATGTATAACTTGCATGCCTGAAACACTGAGAAATAGTACATTTTTAGGTTTTAGTCTCATCTCAAACAGATAATTCCTAAGTTAACTAATCTGAGGATATACACTTTAGTTGTAATTTTTAAAAATTCTATTATCTTCCACACTTTTTGTTACTTTGGAAATATTGTCGCTTTCCAGTAGTTTCTTACTTACTTCCTTGCTTGTTGAATGTAGGAGTATTAGGAAAAAAAAAACTGAACTCTTAAATCTTAATATTCTTCACTGACTAGTAGTGAAAATAAGTACTTCTGTTTTCATGAAATATACATATTCCTGTTTCTTACTTCTTGAATTGAATAACCATAAACTTTGCACAGGACCCAACCTTGACAAATCCCTTAGGTTTTATTCTAGATGATGGACATTAGCTTTTTTTGGACTAATTCTGGTTTATGTAGTCATATTTTATTATAAATATTATTCTAACATGTTTTAGGTCTCTGCTTAGTTTTTCAGTTACGATTCCCCATTCAATATGACTAAACTCTACTTACTTTCCTGAACAATTTTGTAGAGCCCAGCTTACTGAATAATAATTTTCATAGCCATCAGACCACAGCTTGAACATTTCTAAAAAGTTAACTTCTATTATCTGAAACTTTATGAAGAAATAATGTGATCAGTTTTCTTAATAAGCTCCATAGAGGGATTTTGTTTTGCTATAAATATGATGCTGACAGAGTGCAGCTTTATTGTGAGAGCAGAACAAAGAATATGGCAATGCACTCAAATCAATGACCTAAGGCAATGTCCTTAGATATTCAGTAAAACTCCAAATTTATAGGGAATGGGTGGGCAGGGGGAATAATACAATACTTTGGAATAGGTCACCCTCATAGTTACATGTTCATTTCATTCTGACATGTACTTATCTTTGTCATCTCCAAATTAACAAGTTAGGAATAGTAAAAAGTTCAGGGTCAGAGCATCTCTTCTACAATGTATTTTAAACCAGGGCATTCCTGTCACATTTAGTACTGACTAGATAAAAAAGAGTAATTTCTTTGTTGCTAGAAAAAGTAGGTTGTTACTTTCCCTTGGGATCTTCAAATATCCCTTTGGAACCAGGGAGGGGGAAGGGAGTCAACTAAATGACAGAACAAGGTTGGCAAAGGGATGTTTTCATAGCTGCCTATGAGGGGAAGGGTGGAGGGAAAGACAGATGGGAGACAGAGAAGTTTCTCTTGGAAGAGGGAGGATAATTACTGACTTTACCCTTAAATCTAGCAAACCACAGGGCTTACTTAGGGGGGTTTCTCTAAGCACTCCTGGAAGAGAATATACATCAGCCCCTACAAGGAAATCAGAATTTCTCTCATCCAAAATGGACTAACACTTTTCTCAGTGCTGGGGTTATAAAGATCCTTAATTGGGGATACCACTATAGCTAATTAAGCACTGCATTGTGAATAATACATTACTAATTTCAACTCTCACAAAAGATGTGGATATAGTGGCTTACCAAGTGGTTTATATGTTCTGTGTTTCCTTCTGGAATCACAATTCATACTAGAATACTAGTAACAATTTATAATTAGGAAATATAGCAAAGATGTTCTCTAGTGTTGATTTTATTTTCTGTCTCCAAAATACAAGAGAGAAAATATTTTCACTTTTTTATGCCATTATGATATATATTTTAACATATAAAAAGTAAGTGATCTATTTATAGTGTAATATATCTGAATGTAAATGAAAAGATGATACTTTTTCTTTAAAATTTGAAAATCTCCACTGTGCTCAAAATATGGTTTTAGTATGTAAGATCAGAGAAGGAAATCTCAGGATTACCTTTTCAAGTGTTTATAATTTTTTTTAAGTTTATAATCCTTAAAAAAACCAAAAATCTTATCCTCAAATATTCTGAATTATATGGTATGGTGATACATTATATTTTGTACAATGATTTTCAGCTCTAATTATTTAATCAAAACAATCATTTTTATGTGTGAAATAAAAATTAAGTGTATTATTCTCAGGGTAATGACATTTGGCTTGTAACCCCATTTCTTCAGGGAAGAAGCACAGTTTAACACCTAGTTTTTGTCCCAATTGGGAGGGGGAATGTGGAGGCTAGTTTTGTGGCGTCTGGTGACTACTTTATCTCAAATTTCCAGGAATAGGTCCAGGAAGAATGATTGATAGCAAGGAACACAGAGAAAAGGACCGTAATGCAGCTTAGTTCCTTTTTATCAAAGGATGTTCCTGTTCCCTTGAATAAGTAAAATATACTCTGCTTCCTCCTAGAACTTACAGCCCTGTTCCTCAAATCTAGCTTGGAGATCATGGTTCTGAAAACCAGAATTTAACAGGATTAGAGGAGAGAGATAGGCGGAAAGATTTTGTGAATTAGAATTAGAATTAGAAATACTATAAATTGGTCTTTTTAATTCAATACATTGGCATCTCTGAGTATCCAAAACAGGAGGTGGTCCTCTTTCAAAAGGTATAATCAACTGCTGTCTTGTACTTTGGTCTCCTGACTTCAAGTGATGTTCTTATGTGAGTAGGGTCTATCATTTATGACCCCCATCCCACATATGTATATAAAAGGTATAATTAACCTATTTTCCAAATGAGGAAATTAATAGCTATCCTAAGGTTATACCAACAGAAATTAGATTATATTAAATCTTGAAC
This sequence comes from Monodelphis domestica, assembly GCF_027887165.1. Taxonomy (NCBI): domain Eukaryota; kingdom Metazoa; phylum Chordata; class Mammalia; order Didelphimorphia; family Didelphidae; genus Monodelphis; species Monodelphis domestica. The sequence continues at coordinate 235,506,888 of NC_077227.1, read as the reverse complement.
CCTGAAATAAGAACAACAAGAACTGGTTTTTAGTCTCAACTCTGTTATTTACTAATTATAATACTGTAAAAAAATTATTTCCATTTGACTTCTCAGTTTTCTTACCTAAAAATTGAAGATAACAGTAAATACTTTACCTTATTATAGTATGAATGAAGATGATGATGATAATTCCCTAAAATTCCAGGTCATGATCTCTGTTATGAAAAGACAGTGGGATGACACAGCAAGGGAATATAAATCAGTATGAGATACTGTAAAGATAATATTAGAAAATAAGTATTGTTTTATTAGTTTAGAGATAAGAAATAAAGGGACTGGTTGGAGAAAGAACTGGAGTTTGAAGCAGAGCTGCGAGAGCATATTCATTTCAACTGCTGACAGTTATAACCATTTTTCTATGTCAATTACTCTCTTTGGAAGTTGGGAGTCGGTCTCTGGCAGTTGGCAGAGACACACACTCAGAGACTCTCAGGGCTGGAGGAGGTAATATCTTTGCCTCTCTGTCTGAGAGAAAGATCTGAAGGAGCTTAATTTTTTCCTTTCCCACCTTGGGAAATACTATTATCTATCTATTGTACTTTATATAGAGTGATTAAACTCTGAGAAGACCAAAGAAAAATCTGGTCTTTGGTTGGGACTCTGAGTCTATTAAGGCTCAGAGTCCTAACTTGATTCTTGTTGAGACTCAACAAGCTAGCCTTTGCTATTTTATAATTTGAAGACGAAGTTAAGAAATATGAGGATAATAATAATAATTTTTTTATTTAGATAGTATAAATTTGGCTTAGTCAGTTCAGGGAGGATTAGCATAGCCTGTGAAACACAGAAGTGGTTTCTTGTAGAACCATGGAGTTTATTTGGGTGGATTTAGAATCCGTTACAATTAGAAATCCTTGCTATCCATATATATTCAATAACTATTTTATTTTTATAAATTGCCACTCACCATTTACTTTATGTGCCCTGAAACTAATATGGTACATATGAAGATGTGACTGGTATTCTGAAATATGAGTTGATCTAATTATATCAATATCACTGATTGAATTAGCATCTGGACACCTTGAGGCACATGCCCCTTGGTATGGTAGAAATTATAGGAGCATAAGTGAGTTTGAGTGTAGTAAAAAGTTGGTTTGCAGAGGCTAGCATGACCACATTCTAGGAACTCTAGAGAAAGATTCTAGAATGTGGGAGGAGAGATTTTGAAGGTTCAATGACCAACTGTGCTCTTACTGTCCTGCATCTGAGAGAGGAAGGAGCTGATCTCTGCTGAACCTGTTTTACCAAGCCTGTCAGAGAGAGAAGGGAAACCTTTTGATTTCCTTTGGAAGTACCTTTTCTCACAAGAAGAAACATATCTGAAGAAGATCCTACATATTTTCAACCCTGACAAAGAACATCATTGTTCAGAGTCCATATGAGGGCTAAGGATCAACTTTAGGCCCAGCCCAGCTGGGTTGAACTCAGACATCTAGAATTCATCCTTTTTCATCTTGAAACATGTCACATCTTGATAAACCAACCAGGGAGGATTTATAGTGTCAGGAAGAATAGAGAGGGCTTTAGCAAATTAGCCAGAAGCAGGGAGATCTCAAGGCGCAGAGGGAAGTGGGAAGTGAGAGACCTTAGTGATTAGGGCATCCTTGTTCCTAAATCCTCCCTCCCTGACTTTTGTTTACCAATAAACCTATTAGTTTTTACATCAACAAATGTTTGGAAGACTGGTTTGTGCTCTGGCCGAGTATGGCAAGGCCCAACTGCCTTACTACACTAGGGGACTGAGGTATCACTTGGTGGGTTTTAATATACACACACTTGAGTGTACCCTAGTATTTCACACTATACATTTTTTAAATATATGGGATGAGTACCAGTCAAAGTAATAAAGCAACACTTTATAGTGTGTGGACTGACGATTTTGAACGGTCTTGATATAACATGATTGCATCCCCATTAGCACTCAAATGATCAGAGCAGGCTTTGATAGAATGCAGACAGATGTGTCTTTATTGGAGAAGTGGCAGGGAAGGGTTTGAGGGAAAGTGGAAGGGAAGGGAAATGGGACACTGCCCTCAAGCTGAGTGCTTAGGACAAAGGGTCCCTGAGTAGACAAGACCAATCTTAACTTTATAGGGAAAAAGGAGAGTGGGATATAATACAATACTTTAGTTTTGTTTCATATAATGTCATCCTTTACAGTTACATGTCTCATTTCATTCTGATACATGCTTGTCATACTTTCTTGGGAGTCATCTCCAAATTAACCAGTTAGGAAGAGAAAGAAGTTTAGGGTCTGAACATCTCTCTGCAATGTATTTTATCCCAGGACATTTCTGTCACATTTCCTACTGCTTAGATAACAGTGAGGGAAAGAGTAATTTCTTTCTTTATCTTTATCTTAGAGAGGAAAAAAAAAGTCATTCCTTCCCCCTGGGAAATGCACAGGGAGGGAAAATGTAAGAGTTAAAGGAATTGTAGGGAATTGAAGAAGTACAGGGGATAAGGAAGGTTTTGTAACAGGGAATGGAGGAGTTGATCTATTAGAGGGAATATGGATGCTGGTGAGGTAAAAGGAGAGAGATACCCCCTGCTGAGAGGCTATCTTTGAAAAATGGGGTTACCAATAAATAAGCCAACTCTGATAGCCTGAGGGGATGTCTTCTCTATTGACTGATGTTGAAGGTCCCCTGAGGGTCACGCCTTCCCTCCAGACCAAGGTCACGTAGGGTCCAATAAGGACTGTTTATGGTTGAATGGCTGCCCTTAGATTCAGCTCCCTCTATGTCCCCCTGAAATGACAGTCCTCTTATCTGACTGTGGGTTATTTCACTCAATTTAAATACAATTTTGGATTGGGAAGATAACAGGAAAGAGGGATTTGGGATTTCCCTATTTTGAGTTTGAGTCTCTCTCAGATTTTGAGCTGAGGCCAGGCCTCGATGGCTGGTGGAGGGTTACTTTTATTCCTGTATATGATAATCTATGCTAGTTTTTCTTAAGTTCAAAGTCTTTACCAGTAGACAGCAAGAGGTAGAAAAGGTTCTGGCCTTCAGATCTGGTTGGACCTGTCTCTTTGTTTTGGGATGATGCCCCTCAAGATTGGCCTTGTAGTTCAAACTGATCCCCTTAAATCCTTTTGTTCAATGACACAATCACAGGAATCCAGGTAGAGCATACAGTTGGGAAAACCAGGAATTGAGGTACTTCTATCCTGAGACAGGGAGAGAGTGCTCCTTCTAATATGAAGGCCAGAAAAAGGAGAGTTCTTCAAGAGCAACTGTCACTCTCCAAATAGCCCATCCCTCCCCACCAACTGTCATCACTGCTCATCAATTTCACTCTAACCTTCCAACTGCTGTTTGTTCCACCTCAGTTGCAGAAAGTCCAGAGTTTGATTCATTTTTCCTTTCCACAGGAAGGGGGAATGGGAAACTTAAGGAAGGAGAGGCATTCTGGCTTCTAATTACTGACTTTGCCCTTAAGTTTAGCAAACAAGTTTTAATAATGGGGGTGGGGGGAGTTGCAGGCAGGGTTTACTCTTAAACCTCTTGTAAGAGAGTATCTTCCCCTTGTCACATCCTAGCCAAAAATGTCTTCTGCCTCTTAAAATGGGGAATCACAATTTCTCTCATCCAAAAAGAACTAATTCTTTTTTTTTTAATTATTGGCATTTTAACGTTAACGTTACTTTACTAAGGTTACTACTATTGCTAATTAATCACTACATTGAGAATAATACACTCATTTCTTACTAATTTCTCACTTCACCCAGTCCTACCAGTTTTCTTTTCAAAGTTATATTATTCTCATTTCCTTCAGTTACCCCTATAGGTAGCAACAATAACAACATTCAAGTACAACTAGACATACCATATCTATGTCTTCAGAGATGCTCTTAATCTGGGATGGGCTTGCTCCCTCTGCTGCAAGTCACTCATAGAACCACTGGATCCTCTTACTGAAAAAGATCTTTCACAAGGCTTAACCTGACAGTATTTATGAATTCATAACTAACACAAGAAGTCCTAATCCTAAGATTCAGATTCAGGTTTCACTTCTTCTCAGCTCTAACTATTTCTACAGAATCTTAATTGCATATCACCAAAAATCCCACTTATGTAACATCTGATAATTCCAATCCTTAACTACTAACCTAGTTGCTTGTTTGAGGAATGGAAATTTTCCATTTTACAGTTTGCTTTTGGTGCTGATCATAAGAATTTATCACAAAAGGAAGAGCAGGGAAGATTTTTAATTGTTCTCACTATTTCCTTTAGGTTACATCTTAAGAGGTGACAACACTCTCTGATTGCACACACAGGCCAGAGCTATTACTGGCTCATGTCACAGTTATTTTATTCAGGGACCACTAGAGTCAGAATCTAGAGTCACAAAGGACCTATATAAATTGAGCCCTAGACTGCCTTTCCAACTGTTATAGGACTTTCAAATGTCCTCTGGGTATCTTGTTCTTCTCTTCCAGATGGTGGTTCAATTATTAGCCAGATTTTAATCCAAAGCTTACAATAATATTAGGTATGATTCCCATAAATCTTCATCTTAATTTTCAAGATCCAATTCATTACAATTCAAATAAAACTTGTTCCCTCAGTGGTCCAATTTCATTATCCAGTATTCCATAATCCAAACAAACATCTCTGTCTTATTTACTCTGCCTAATGGCTTCTAAAATTTTGCTTCATGTTTAGCTAAAATGTTCTGTTTAACTTCCCTATATAGTAAATGCAAATTCTGTATCTTCTTCATAATTTATCTAGTTGCTTATGGTGGTCTTCAAAAGACTTTTCTTACTCTATCATAAATCTAATGAAAAATAGTTTATTACTACCTATTACAAAGCATTCACTTCTTTCTGAGAACACTCAGGTCCATAATGTTTGTTTCCCCTTCTTGGTAAAAGAGGAAGATGAAGTAGTTAATTGCTTAAATCCCTTATCTTTAAACGCCTACTCTTTTCCCCTTCAAGCTGGTACTTAAAGCAGAATTTCATTCATTATTCTCTTTCCCCACTTCAAAGGTGCAAATACATGTAACATATAACATGCCTTCCTCCAGACCTCATAAAGAGGTTCCATATTCTATTAGAGTCTCCTACAATTTGTCTTTCATATGCTAATCCTACAGTCCTCTTTATTCTACTGAGACTTGCTTTTCCCATCATTATTCAGATAAACTCAAACTTCACCAGGCATTCTGTTACTTGCTATTAGTGGTTCAAAGGAGCCTGGATCAATATTCTTTTATTAATTACATCATTCACATTTATCATTTACATAGATGACATTTTTATACATTTGCCTTACCCTATTCACTTCAAATATTAATTCAATTCACAGTACAAATTAATACTGAAAACAGAATCACATTCTAACAGATTGCATTTAAACCCATGTTTACACCTAAACAATAAAGTTATTCTCGTCCAGAGTACATACTTTGGCAACAATCCTTACACATGATTGGAAAAACAATGATAAAAATCAAAAATATATAGTTCACAATCAATTACACACTGTGCCAGGCAAGGAGAGGTAGAATTCAAAGGTTTGTCACTCAAAAAATGAGATTAATTTCCTTTTTAACTTAGCCATGATCCACAGTGTGAGTGCAAATGATTTATATAAAGTAACACTAGTACAATAAGTAATGCACATTCAAAGAAAGTACCAAAATTCTCAAAATTCACAATAAACACATCAACTCATCTAAAGGTTACTAATACAAGTTTTCTTCCAACTAGTTTATGGACTTTTATATAAAAAGGTATTTTCCCCAGTTCAGTATCGGTTGATAAAAATGAAGACAGTGCAACAGAATAATACATATCCAATAGCAAATATACAATAGCTGAAAATGGTACAGAGTAACAGCAACATATATATTAACCAACACAAACAGTTTAAATATGGAGTCACAAATTTTCCCCTCAAAAGATTTACGTCAATCACAGTGTAGCATCTGTTATAAAAATACAGATACTATATTTTTTGTAAAGCTCAAAATGCTGTAAGTCTTTTATGTGGTGATTTTGTTACTTAAGGAAAAAATATATTTGCATAATTGGGTTAACCTTAATAATGATCCATATTAATATTTTTAGTGACATGGATATTTTGTTATGCTTACTAGCCTGTGCTTAACTTTCTAAGAGAATCTTTTCAATGACAGGCATTAAAAAACTTTTGTATATACTTGCAACATTTTGTTGGAAGGGAAATATTCCTTTTCAATTTCTGGCATTAAGACATCAGGGTCTGGGAAATCAAAGGTTGTACCCTCTGATTCCAGTGCCCTTTCCCCTCCCACATCTTCATAAATATCTTTGGGTAGTACCTTGGGCTCCTCTATGCTGAGGGGCAGTCTCATCCTGAGTATAAGGTGGATGAACTCCACTTTGAATATATTGTTGTTCAGTATTGTGGTGTGAGTTATCGTTTGCCTGATTTGGATTTTAAGTATTTCCATAATTGTCATTATTTCTATAATTGTAATTATTTTTAAAGGTGTAATTTCTGAAGTTATTATTTCTAAAGTTACAATTTCTAATTGCTTGTTCCTAGTTCCTACAGTTCATCAGTATGTGATTCCCTGATGCACAGAAGTGGTATATAAGTGATTAATATTGGGATTTCTGTAAAGGGGCAATGGCCACTGCCTGACCTTCATTGTCTTTTTCTTTTTTATCAATTCTTTCAGTTAAGGATTTTAGTTCCTTCCTTAATGTTTCTACCAAGACATTGGTCTCCAGATTTTTCTGTTCATGGCCTTTTGATACACAAACTGGAACCCTCCTTAATTCCTCAGGGTCCATATTAGGCCAGTTTTGGCATTTTGTCTTAAAATAATCCTGGACCACTTTGCAGTAGTTGTTTACAAATTGTCTTCTAATTTGCATGACATCTCAGTCTTTGAAATGGTCACAGTCTATATTCCTTCCTCCCAGCTCAATAAGTGTATTCATAAATTGAGAGGGTGTTATCATCTGATTGCTTAAGACTCTCAAACTTAGTCTATGTACCTGGCCTATCAGAGCAATCTGGTACAGTTGTATATATTCTCCTTCATCATTTACATTCCATTTTGGGTCTTTCTCTGGCCAATGAACCAGATTTATGAACATAAATTCAAAACCAAGATTTATAAAGCACAAATGTGGCAAGTAGTGTTTCTCTTTTCAATATGTGGTTACCACCTCTTGAATAAAACATAGGATTCAATGTTTGACAATTAAAGCACTTCAAAATCTAAAAACAACTATTGTTTCTACACTGATTTCTGTAAGGATTGGGTAACAGGGAATAAGGAAGGGTCTTGTAACAGGGAATGGAGAAGGTGAAGGGACAGAGGGAATAAGGAAGGCTGGTGAGGTAAAAGGAAAGATAACCACTGGGGCCAAGAGATGATCTGTGAAATTCTCTCTTTCCTTCACCCATAAAACCCAAAAGAGAGGTATTCTTGAGCTGATGTTAAGGAAAGGATGAACAGGGGTAGTGTCTCATTGAGTAGGCTTCTGGGAAATAATGGAGTTTACTTCTATTAAGGCATGGCTGGTATTTGAAGCCCCAGAAGTCCCACTTGTCTGGCAGGCTGACTGTCCCTGTTGGCTAGCCTAGCCAACTCCCTCTCTTTCTTCTAAACTGCTACCATTTGAATCAGACTTCGAGTTTCTTCAAACAAAGTTGTTTAATAGTTCAAGTAATGAAGGGAGGGGGCAGATTTGTGGGAATAGGAGATCCTACAGATTGTCTTTGTCCTACTTCAGCTCAGCCAAATGGCTCAGCCTCAGCTTCTCTTTCTCCTTCCTCTCTAATGACTATCACTATCCTAAACTAAACAGGTGTATTTCTTGGGAAGGTTAAGAAATGGGACAGGTCTTTGTGGTGACCCTGTGAAGTTCAAGAGATCAGCACTCTTTCAGCAGTCTTTGTGCTTCTTTTGCTTTCTTGTATTGATTATCTAAAGATGTCAGGCTTCTTCTTTCTTCAGGGCAAGGGGAATGGAGGCAAGGCTTTGTCACCACAAGTTGGGATCTTGAGTGTAGGTCCTAGCTCCTGTCTCTTCACAGGCAAAGGCTTCTTTCTCAGCTTTTTCTCCCCAAAGCCTCTGCTTCTGCTCCAACTGCTGCTTCATCTCCCAGGAACATTCTAACATTCTAACGAACACTCTCAGTTTTTGTTTCCACATTTCACATTGATTCATATCCTATATTATACATATAAGAAATCTGTCCAAAACAGCATTCCATCTTGTATCTCTTTTCCTTTGTACAAGCTATCCTTCTGGCTGAAATGTTTTTCCTCTTCCTTTCCCCTAGATTACTTCATGGCTTAGTTCATCTCTTCTGTGAGACTTCATTGATTCTTCAGGTATAAACATTTAAAATTCCTCCACTAATATTTCAGATTTACTTTGTATTTTTGTAAATTTATTTAAATCATTGTATTGTATTTCCCTCAGTTGACCATAAGTTATTCAAAGACAGGTAATATTGTGTTTTTGTCATCATATGCCCAATAATTAGTGTACAATCTTATACATGGGAGGTTGTTAAAAAAATTGGAATATTTTAACTATAGCTGGTACTGTATAAGTAGAAATGATAGAATATATTTAAAATACATTGTGGAGGTAGAGAACCTCTTTGTAATTAATCAGATATGTGTATTTCAGTAGATTAGAGAGCTGAGGATGAATCTGGCATGTAAAAGTAGTTACTAGAAATAAACAAATTTTATTAAGAAGTAACAGCTCATAACAATCTAATGTTTTGTAGCAGCCCAGGGGCAAGGGGAACAGTCAGTCTTGGGCATGCTCAGTAGTGCTCATGGCTGGGAAGGCCCCTGACCCTTGACCCCAGCTTCTCCCAGGTTAGGCGGGAAAACAGGTTTCTTTGTTCTCCCCTGGTCAAGAGAAACCACACCTATGCCTTGTCATTGACCAATGAGGGTCATCCCTATGTACTACGTAGCAAATGGTATTTATGGCCCAGCAAGCTCCGCCTCGCTCTCTCTCCCCCTCTCTCCTCTTTCAGGCTAGGCGATGGCTGTCCTTGCAGGAGCTTGGCCTCTGGCCAAGCTCCATCTTTAATCTTTCTCCTCAATAAACGACTCCTTTTTGCATACCATGTGAGAGCTGTCGGTACCTTCTTTGTCGCTTCCCCTTTCCTTCTCTCTCTCCCCCTCCCCTCTCAGGGGTCGTAAGGGGCTGGTCCCCAGCATCTGGCGCCCAACGTGGGGCCCGAGCGACCACCGGACAACTGAGGAAAAGTTCGGCGCCGAAACCGAGGCTACAGTAACGGGTAAGGATCGGATGATCCCGAGGAATGGTAAGTTGTCCCATTCATATCTCCCTCTCAAACCCCATTGTGTGAATGGTTGAATGTATGTGTGTTTTGATGGCAACGGAATAACAGTCCCCTTATATATACGAAGTGCAGTTTCCCTCCCCCACCTGGGTCTGCTAGTCGGAGGCCTCCTCTCTCGGACCTGGATCTCCGGAGGTTAAGAAACACCTGAGGAGCGGTCTGAGGGGGAGGGGAAGGAAAAGGACAGTTGACCCAGGGAAACCCTCACTAGGGGCGATTGAGAACTCGAAAAATCTCACTCTGAAACAAACAGTTGCTAGAGCCTAGTGAATTTCAAAAGGAGCAACTGGGAAAAGAAAAAGCAGGAGTTAAGATTTCATCAGGAAAGTGCAAAGTCAAATTTATGGCCTCCTAAAACAAAGGCTCCTAGAGCCAGGCTGCTATTCATATGCAAAAGCAGGAAACACAAGCAGACCAGAAGCAAGGAGCAAGCTAATCTTCACAGGCAAATTCCTGGGATGCTTTTAAAAGGCTTATCAGGAAGTAACTGCTTTGACTCAAAGCAGGACACTTAAAGGCCTGAATTAGGTTAAATTCAGAACAGCCTAGGTTGTAAAAAGATATTGCCATTCTGTAACCAAAGGCAGAAGATTTTTTTTTAAAAAGGGCAAGCCTCTACACTCATTTAGCATTTGAAAAAAGGTCCTAGGAATTCTTTTGTTTGAGGTCCAGCCAGGTAAAGGCAGGCTTTACCTGGGTGCTGGGAATTTGAATTTTAATTTAGTTTTAATTCGGGTTGGATAGGCAAAATTATAAAGGAATGTCTGCTTATATTTTTTGATAAAGGAAGTTAAAAAGGAGAATTAAATATCTTTCTCTGACTTTTGTTATATGCCACAGAATATCAGGACTAGAAATGTTTTATCTGTAGAGAAATTTTGGTATGAATCACAAGGTAGTTAAAGTGCACACAGAAAACTTTTAAGGTTTGGGCTTAGATCTGAAGCAGCTTGAAATGTTTTCTCTCTACCGGCCACATGGCTTGAGCCACGTGGAAGAAAGCATCAGAGCAACTGAGGTTGCAAGTTTTATCACTAAGGCTGTAATTGGCTAGAAGAAGAAATTTAATACTAAGATATAATAAGCATGAATTGGAATATGATTTAAAGGAATTTCTAAGGCTTTCTAATTTTAACTATGGAGGAATTATTAACACTTTTCTAAGCAGGACATAAAGCAACAGGAAGAATCTTGAGCAGAGCTTATTCAAACAGCCTGTATGCAGTTCAGAAACTTTTTAGTGGGCATATTACTATACCTGTATCCAGAAAGCAAATGATTTATAACTAGAATAGCTTTTACTATGGAAAATTAAGACACATGCTCAGCAGGGTAAAAGCATGGTTAGAAGGATTTAATCTGTTTACCAGTGGTTAATTATTAAAGTTATCAGGAACTCTGTTACTCAGTACAGTGATTTATTAAGGATTTGAAAGAGGCAATACTATCATGTATTGAAATTGCAGATATTGAAGCTGATCATGATATTGAAAAGAGACCTATGATAATAAGGCAAATTCAAAGGTTACTGGCATAATTTGATTTACTTCTGCAGGGAAGATTTGCAGAATTAGCAGATGAAAGTAATGATTTTAGTCACAGTATTAAGATCTTTTCAGTTATGAAGCTAAGGGCAGTAGTTCAGAAATAACAACTTCTGTGCAATTGTTTGATAATTCTGTGCATATTTTTACAGCATAAGACAATGCTATAATTTTAATAACTGCACAAGGTGGAAATTTTTCAAAAAGCAAAAATTGTGTGCAGGCAGACAAAGACCTAAGATCCCAGCACACATGGGTCAATTCATAAGTAATTTATAGAATGATATTTTTATGATTATGGGTTTGAAAAAGCAAATATTTAAGCATCTATACATGCTGTTTTGAACACACAGCTGCTGGCATTCTCTGCTCTAGCAGAGGGCCAGATCTATAGTACATCTATATCCTGAACAAGCAGGTGATATCGTTTATCAATGCAAACTGCTGTGGATTAATTTCACCCCTGATAAATATCCACTGTATATTTTGGAGCAAAAGGTGCATTTCAGCATGCTCCTGGCACAAAGGTTGAACTGTGAAAAGTGATGGGAGATACTTACTCTCCTGGTTTATGGGTTCAAGCTCAAATGAAGAAGTGAGCAAAGTGATTGCAGATTTTATAAATAACTGTGCACAACTGTCTATTCCAAACAGCTTGGAATGGCAGGGCTTTTAACAGCAATGCAAAGGCTAAATTACATAGCTCATGGCTTACATGCAAGCTATGGTACAAAGAGCTCAAAGGAATTCATGAGCCCCAAGGTTCAAAAACTGAAGGTATATATGTTCTGTCACTTTCTAACTTTCTAAGACCCAATGAGGCTTTCATTTGGGGTCGAGGTTTTCTGTTCTATTTTCTCAGATACATGGAGTCCATGGAAGATGATCAAGAGCATCTGGTGGCAAGAAAATCTGCCCAGAAGAAGGACAGATGGCAGAGGTGTCTGGCACAGGACACCAGAAAAGCAGCACATGGACTGTAAAGGCTGCCCTATAGGCAGGTTTAACACACTATGCACACACACATGCAATTGTATGAGAAACAATGTACATGCAGAAGAGTATCATTAAGTCACTAACAGATATTCTGTTCTAGGAATATATGGGTATTTGGTAAAAGATCTAACTTTATTACATGCCTGACAATTTTGAATGGTACTGGTACAATGTATAACTTGAAATCATTTTATTGGAATTGTTCCATGTTAGCCAAATTTGATCAAATATCAAAAGGGCATAATTGGGAATGTTATGACAGTATAATGAATGCTGTCCACTTGCAGCACAAATGGGTATTACTATCCAAAATGTAATGATGATTATGATCTTAAAGGGTACATTATATTTGCGAACAACATGTCTCTATTAGAATCAGACTTATCTAGAAGTCAATTTTGTTAAGCTGTGACTATTCCACTTTCATAAGGAAAGAGGTGGATATGGTATCACTAATCATCTATCTTTTCTACACCCCAGAAAGAATATAAGTTAAAGCTTTGTAACAATCAATATTGAATTTAATGATAAAGATCACATTGTGTGAGATACCTGAATTGGGCTAAAAATCATCAAGATATTAAGACTGTAAGGGACCCAAGGGGATGATAATGTTGGGTCGAGGTCTTGTTTATATGTTCACAGATAATGAAAACATCTGGTCACCCACGTCATGCTTCATGCCAGCTGATACAGACCAGGAAGAGAAGCAGACGGAAGGTGATGGCATCAGCTACCTACATGCCAGCCACAATCCAGACTCGCTGGAAGGACACTTCTTTGGCGACTAATATCACTCTAGAACAATGACATTACACTATTAGAGACATTGGCTATTAGGCCACTGACAGACACTTGTCATGCTGACATCCATTGAGATGGGGTACCCAGAGCAACATCAAGTATGCTAACTCAGAAGGACAAAATCACACTTGTGTCTGTACAAGACACCAGATACATCCCACATTCCAAAGACTTTGCTATGGGATTGAGATGAATTAGCTACAAATTGTCTAGCTGCTAATGTATACCCTGTATTTTGTATATGATACTGTCAAAAGAAATGTATATTGTATGCATTGTAAAGCTACCACTTGTATTGTAAGAAATGCTGTTATCAACAAGGGTATAGACCTTGGTAGGACTCTCCAAAGAGTAGGAGATAGAAAACTCTCATCCATAGGATAGATCTGATATTTCTGACATCAAAAATGAGGTGCTAAGCAGAAAATGATGCACAGACAGGTTTAATGGACAGATGACACTGATGTTACTCTCGAGAAAGGATGAGAGATCAGGGAAAAGACACTAGGAAATCTTTAATCAGGAACCTGAGTTATTGTAAGAGATCATTGACATCCAGGCAAAGATTATGTTCCTGACATTACATTAAGGGCTGACTACCATAGCAGTAGTTGAGTGTTAATACCATTGTTAACCATTACTCCTGATACCCTGTTTTTGTGGGTAATATTTTGATAGGAAAAATGTCTTGCTCTCCTCCAACAGTCCCAGAATTCAGACGGCCGCTGGATTCGGGATCTATTGGCTTCCCTTTCATATACTGGAAGACGTTCTGGTATATGGAAGTAAGACCTCATGAAAAACTGAGGGCTCTAGGTTTGACAATTTCTGTGGACGCGCAGTCATTGTCTCTCCTAGGTGGAAAAAATTATTATTGCACAAAAACATGGAGCAAGGGCAAAGTATAATCTAAGTTTTACTGTTTTGGAGTATGGATTAAAAACATGACACAATAGGCACAGATAAGCTTGTAGAAAAAGCACATTGAATATTATACACTGATAACTAGGAATGAAAAAGCTATGTCAAATGCTGTAGGTACAAGAAACTGTAGAAATTGTTTCTACATGGGAAACAACTTAAGCTTCTATTTACCCAAACATTGGTTTGGTGGAATGAATTTTGCAAATATTGGTAATGGTATAGGCTTGGTTACCATATTGATGGGTTTATTTATACAAGCAGAGATTTTAAAATAAGGAAGACATTAGGAATATGCAGTCAGAACTTGAAATATTACTTCATTATCACCATCATGGTTATTTGAGTTACAATTGAGAATGTAAAATGGATGGGAATATTGGTATTTGTTAAAAATTGCACTGTGATTGATGTATTGATGTTCTTTCAAAGCCTGTAATGGTGCAAAATTATGTTCATATACAAGGCGAATTTTGATCTATTTAGATCAGGACTTAGAAATCATTGGGAATGTAATTTCTGATATTTTACATTGGCTCAGTTTCAAAGATACCACATAGACAGTGAGCCAAGAGAATCTTGTATTAATTTTGGGATCAGGTTCCCAGGATCAATTGTCTGAGATCATTTGACATGTGATAACATGATCCTCCAGAAATGTTTAGAGAGGATGTTTTTTCTTTAAAGGGATCTCTCCCAACACACAAACAAAAAGAAAAGGGAGAGGAATCTTATAGAGATCAGTATTTATATTTTTAGAGGACACTTTTTAAAGTCACTCTTGATTGATCAACCTTGATTTTTTTCTTTTACACTAGTAAGGCCAGAACTTTGAGTACAAAGAAAGTACTGTTAATGCTCTGATCCAGAATTATGAAGGTGCAAAGATTTCTAGAATTACAGTCACCTAACAGTCGGTGAACATGAGAACATGACAGCAATTGTTAATTTTCAGATGACCATACTGGAGAGTGATGTCTGATTGCATGTAAGGGGAATCATAATGAATCTTTCATTATGGACCAGACAGCCTCAGCCACGATTACACTTTCCATGTGAAATGGATGTTTGAGGTTGGGAAATGCAGAGACATGGCGTACTGACACCCTCAGTCGCTGGATGTCCTGGCATCGAGCTACCAACCAGTTTCCTATGTGGCAGGCATCTGGCAGTGAGCACGGAAAGATCCCCAAGATGCAGTATCAGGACAAGAGAAAGGAAGGACTTATCCTTCATCTCCAGGGATAGTATTTTGCTAACTGTTGAAAAGGCTGACAACTTCTGATAGTCCAGACTGTGAATGGTGGCATGTTTGGTTATTGCACCTGTCATGTGAATCATAGAGTTCTACCTCATTAGACCAGGATCAGTAGCGTGGAAATTATTTTCTTAACATTTTTATATCTACTAAGACTGTTGCATTGATCTTGAAATGCAGACAGGCAGATAGAAAGATCAGTTTGGGAATTTTTAAGATTGATCACTGAATCAGTTTATGCTGATGTTCATTCTTGATTGGGATATCTAAGTTATACAATCAGGATAGGTTTTTCATCTCTGTATCAGAATATGATTATGCACCAGAGTGTTTGTATTTGTTAATGCTGTAATGTTGCTACATTTTGATATTACACTATTCATTTGTGTGTAAAACAAAAAGGGGGAGATGTAGCAGCCCAGGGGCAAGGGGAACAGTCAGTCTTGGGCATGCTCAGTAGTGCTCATGGCTGGGAAGGCCCCTGACCCTTGACCCCAGCTTCTCCCAGGTTAGGCGGGAAAACAGGTTTCTTTGTTCTCCCCTGGTCAAGAGAAACCACACCTATGCCTTGTCATTGACCAATGAGGGTCATCCCTATGTACTACGTAGCAAATGGTATTTATGGCCCAGCAAGCTCCGCCTCGCTCTCTCTCCCCCTCTCTCCTCTTTCAGGCTAGGCGATGGCTGTCCTTGCAGGAGCTTGGCCTCTGGCCAAGCTCCATCTTTAATCTTTCTCCTCAATAAACGACTCCTTTTTGCATACCATGTGAGAGCTGTCGGTACCTTCTTTGTCGCTTCCCCTTTCCTTCTCTCTCTCCCCCTCCCCTCTCAGGGGTCGTAAGGGGCTGGTCCCCAGCAATGTTTAATAATTCTAAGAACATAACTATTAGGGAAATGATTCTTTTTACAAAATCTGGAAAACAGAAATAAATTTAGTAAAAACAAATTTATATTATAACCATATATCATAAAAACCCACATATATATCAAATTCACAATAAAAGAATACATATAATTATATGTTTGAAAAGTAGTTGAATTTATGATTAGAAAAGATAATAGAATTTAAAGTAGACAAATAAGTTTGTAGAAAATTGTTTAATTTTCTAGACAAACATACTCAGGAAAAAGAATAAAAAGTAAGGACAGTTTGAGAAAAATAATTTCATAAAATGACTTTCATAAAATTTTCAAGCCCAAAATTGAATTGAAATGAATGTTCAAATTCATTTGAATTTGCATTTGAATCAGCTAAATAGCTTACTGGATTTAGAGTGAGGCTAGAGACGGGAGGTCCTAGGTTTAAGTTTGGTCTCAGATACTTAATATCTAAGTGAACCTGAGCAAGTCACATGACCCTGATTTCCCAGCCCTTCCTTACCATTCTTCTGCTTTGGAATCAATCAACACTATTAGTCCCATGATCGAAGGTAAAGGTTTAAAAAAAATAAAGAAATTTCAAGAAACAACTGTTCCTTAGTATAGATTTCAGTTACTGAAAAGAATTAATCTCCCTGTGAAGTTGGACACACTTCATACAATAACGTACAGACACCCAGAAGTTCAAATTTTATAAACCTGTTTATTACTAGTTGGCAGGATGCTCACTCTTAAAGGAAGTCACCCCAAACAAAGAGTAGATGCAGATTTTATAGAAGTACACAGGGACAGGAAACCTTCCTTTGGTGCACATGCCAAAAGAGAAGATTGGTGGATTGAAACAAAATCATACATGTATGCTTCATTATAAGGGTTGGCAAATGTAAGCAGGTAATAATACACAGAAACAGACTGTTTATGCTTTTATCAATTAGGCAGGATAAGATGCATTCCAGCGTTATCAGTGGAGGTCTCTCATCCTGCCATAAATTTAACTGTAGGCTGAAGTATGTCTGGGCCTTTTACTGTTCTCTGGGGGTCCCACAGGCTCTCTGGCTCTCTGGGATAACAGATTTTGTCTACTCTGTATAATTGAAAACCTGTTACCCTAAAAAAAACCCCTAAATTTCCCAGAAGCTCACTAACTTCTTGTTGTTGCATACTTCTGTAGATAGGGGATAAATTCAGTGGGTGTTCTGGCTCTGGTCTCTTCCCTTCCTGTTGGCCAACTGTGGTGGTAAGCAAATATTTTTGAACGGGCTGATTAACCATGGGCACATGGTTTTTATTTATTACCTTTTTGTTTCTTTACTTCTAATGATCATTTAATAAATCTCTAAAAATATAATGTTTTTATTATTGCACATTAATTTTATTTTTTACAACTTCAATCTGGGAATACAGGTTCTGTCTACTTTACCTGACAAGATAAAATGTATTTTAATAAGTACTATCTGAAGTTATAATTATTTCATACTTCCAGGTGTAAAAGGGAATTCTTAATCCCTTACTCTAACTTAAATGGGGAAAGAACTGGCTGGCTCAGTGGACAGTCAAGTCCAAAGATAAGAGGTTCTATTACCATAGAGACTGAAGTGGGACACTTCATAAAGCATGCCCAAACACCCAAAAATTCAATTATTGGAACCATTATTTATTGATTAATAAGAATCTTCGATCTAGGACAGACTTCCCTAGTGGAAGCTGCCTCAGACTGACATTACAGGATAGCTTATATAGATTACAAGATACAAAGTTATTTATGTGTGGTCAGTAATGAGTGGACAATCCTCAGGTTATTCAGGAGTTGTTTACTTTCACATGTACCTAATCACTTATCCCTAGTTAGCTATATGTTACCTTGTATTTCATCCTGACCTCTTTGATATTCCTGAAGTTCCTCTGTTTCCTGACCTTCCTAATTCTCATCCTTAGGCTAATTAGAGTCTAGTCTGCTGCCTGCATCAGCTGCTTGACCTCCTGGGGGAGAGGGGCAGGGTCTGTTTCCTAAAAATGCAGGGAGGGATTGTTCTGCTTTATCTACTTCAATTTTATTATTGTTAGGGTCTAGGTTGTCACCCACCACCACAGAAGACCAGTAGACAATGCAATTAAGCAAAAGAGTCCTTTAATGATCTGGTGCGCACCACAGGAGTTCAGCATAGGAGTTCCAAATGAAATTCCTGAATGCAAAGGTTTAAATACCCATCAGCATGTATGGCCCCTAAGTTCTTATCTGGTACATACTGCTACTGGGACCTTGACGTGTTTTTGTTTTCCATTGGGGGTCTGCTTACTGATGTTCTGAACTTCCAAGGCCAGGAAGTTTCCTGCTCAGGCCTCCCTCATTATCTTCCCTTATTCAGACTACTTCAAGACCAGTCCAAAGTAAAAGGAAATAGAAACTGCTCTCAGAGAGAAGTGATTTGAGAATGACATTTAGACAGTGAGAAATAAAGGCAAGCAGGAAGTGTGAGAAGGGCCTTTTGGAGCAAGCAATGGGAATATTCAATAAATTTGATTATTATATTAGGGGATTATTATTTGTACTAGTTGGAACATAGCTATATGTAGGCTGTCAATAAACAAGGGTAGTTTCCTCACCCCCCCCCCAAAAAAAGTAAACTTTTATCTCCTGACCTGGAAAAACACAGAACCAATAAAGTAGTCAGCAAGACCAAATCATTAATCAGGACAAAAGTGCTCAATAATCAGTAGCCAAAGAGAGTCAAAGCTCTAGGAGTCTGGGAACAATATCTCTGGGAAAACTCACCACCAAAGAGCATTCTCCAAAGAATAATAGAACATAGGGGTATTATATATCTTTTGGGGAATTTAAGTATTGATAGCAATAAGTAGGCTTGGGAAAGAGGCTATAGTCAGAGGTTGGGGTATCAGGGAGTGGTCTGCTACAATGGATACAAAAGGAAGAGTCCAGCCAAGGGCTGAGCTACCTAGGAGAGGACTTTAATACAATGGGAGAAATTTCCAAGACAAAAAGGATACTTAAAATTTGATTATGTCTTCTAGTACCACCTAATCTGGGATCATTAAATACTTTAAGGTTTATTGTTCAATAAGGTCAGTCTGGGACCCCCCCTCAGGGCAAACATCCATAGGACAAGGGTAATAAAGTTGACACATCAACCATTTGAAAAATCTTCTAGATTTATCTAGAATGGATTTTCAATAAGTTCTACTAAATCATACCCATCAAATTGATGAAATTCAATCTTATATGAACTGGCTTAAAATAGATGTATTAATTGATTATTGAAAGAGGTGTGAGATGAACAGCTGATTTGACAATATGCAAAAAAGTATCTAAATTGTTCATTCTCTTTGACCCAACAATCCCTCTACTGAGTCTAGATCTCAAAGTGATTAAAGGCAGGGGGGGAAATGACCATATTGAAAGTATTTATAAAGTTGACTTACCAAGATGGCAGAATAAAGAATTCATTGGAGGTCACCAATCACCCTCCAAAAGATAAAAGAACAAAATTGACCTGGAACAAATTCTATAGTGAAAGATGAAAAAAAAAAGGTGAAAGAGTGCTCTGGTTCAAAACACCATGGAGAGGCAGCAAGAACTCATTTTGCTGAGATACAAGGAGAGCACACTGAATAAGCGGCAGCAAAATTCTACTAAGATACAGTGCAAGGAGCAGAGGCAAGAGTACAGCTATGTAAGTCTGGGCTCATTAGGGTAGGAGTGAAAAGCAAATTGATATTTAATAAGTGGTAGTGGGAGTAAGTGGCCACATCTAACTGAGAGATGGATCCATAGTAACAGAGACCAGCTGCCACCTAGTGCTGGTAGTAGAATGAGGAATTCAGGCTAAAAAGGTCCAGCCTTGGCAGGATTGAGCAGAATCTAATTCGACTCAGCACAAACAGCATCTGAACTGAATAGATGTAAATTTCCAAACATTAAGACAATCAGGCCTTATGTGCCAAGTGCTCAATATGGGACAAAGGTAGCTATGTTGACCTTAGGAACAGTACAGGTATGGGTTTGTTCTCCTTCTATATCAGGAATGGAGCTAACCCTTCATCACATAGACAAAATCAAGGCGAGGAAAGGTTAGCCAAAAAAAAAACAGAGAAAAAGGCCAATACTAGAAACATATTTCATCAACAAAGATGATCCAAAAGCAATCTCAGAGGATAGCAACACAAAACTGAAAATGTGTGATACCTTTAAAGAAAATGTCAAAGAATGCCAAGCCCAAAATGAGTTCCTTTAACAGCTTCAAAAAATAATAAAAAACAAATAATAAGAAACTTAGAAGAAAAATTAGAAAATAAATTGATAGAAAAAATCAACAGTTTAAAACAAAAACTTACTGAAGGAAACATTTCCCTAGGAAAGGAAACTCAGTTCTTCAAACATAAAAATAATTCCCTTAGAAACAAACTACAAAACCTGTAAGAAGAAAGTGGTTCCCTAAAAATTAGAATTGGACAAATGTAAGTTAATGACTTCATAAGAGAGCAGTAAAAATAAAACAAGTTTTTCTCAGCATTACATGGCACCTGCAAGGAAAAAAAAAAACAAAAAACAGAGGGAATAGGATATAAAACCTCATAACCAAATGCAGAAAAGGATAAATATTAAATACATCCTTTTCAAACAATAATGCTATTGAAATTACATACAACAAAGAGATTGAGAACAAAGACTCAAAATTAGTTGGAAAGTAAATGAATATCATAAAGAATTAGTGGGTCAAAGAACAAATCTTAGAAACAATCAACAATTTCATTAAAGAGAATGACAATGAGGAGACAGCATGCCATAATTTTCAAGATGAAGTCAAAGCAGTACTTAAGGAAATATTTATGTCTTTAAATGCCTATATTAATAAAATAGAGAAAAAGCATATCAAGGAATTGTGTAGAACTTAAAAAAAAATTTTAAAAAGAGCAAATTAAAAACTCAGAATTCAATACCAAATTAGAAATCCTGAAAGTGAAAAGGGAGATTAATAAAACTGAAAGTAAGAAAACTATAGAATTTATTAGTAAGACTAGGATTTGGTTTTATTTAAAAACAGCAACAACGATTAAACCACTGATTGATTTGTTTAAAAAAAAAGAAAGAAGAAATCCAAAATTCCAGAAAAGGGCAGAATGATAATCAAAGGAAGAGGAAATCAAAGCAATTGTTATAAATTATTTTGCCCAATTTTATTTCAAGAAATCTGATAATCTAAGTGAAAAAGATGAGCATTTAAAAAAATACAAATTCCCCAGATTAACAGAGGCGGAAATAGAATACTTTAACAATCCCACATTAGAATAATAAAGCCATCAATGAATTCTGGAAGAAAAAAGCCCCAAGAAAGATGGATTCACAAGCAAATTCTAACAAACTTTTAAAGAAAAAATTAATTCCAATACTACATAAACTATTTGGAAGCAACTCTACAAAATTCATTTTATGACACAAAATAATGTTGATAGTGTAATTTTGGGGATACTCTTACTCTTTGATGGAGAAATGAGGGTTGAAAGAAGTGAGGAAAGGGTTGAGGAAAATGGCTTCTATCACTACTCTCTCTTGGAGTCCCTGAATTACTTGAGGGAGACAAAATGGAGATCTTTCCTCAGTGAAGAGTTGCCCCTTGGTGACCATGCCAGCCCTCAAGGGCAGCAGGGAAGCCTTCTATACAAGGAGAGGAATGTGAGACCTCAATTTGGATATGTGCTGCTTTGGGGAGCTCACAAGCCTCCCCCTCATGTCTTCTTGAAAACTGGCAACAAGATGGAGTCTGCCAATGGGCTTACTCTCTAGATAGAAATAAATGAGATTAAATTCACTATCTGACTGTTTCTTGGATTTAATTATTGATGAGGGCAAAGGGCTGAGATTAGAGGGGTTCTTGTTGCCCCAAATATCTTTCTAAATAAAACTAATTAGTGAAGTACAAGGTTTTCTCATCCCTAGGGGAGAGGTAGACTAGGGGAGAATATTGCTCACCTATTTGAGTCCAGTATCTCAATAATTCATGGAAATGAAAGTCTTCAGAGAAATTGGGGTTCTTGACAAGAACCAGCAATGTTTAAAGAGGAACCGTTGATATTAGAATTTCTGTCTGTGACAGAAATCTGCACAGGTGTCTTGAATAGCCCTGAAAAGCAGTCCCTCCTTTCACTCCCTTCTGTGTCTCAGTCCTCAACACCTGGCTCCTTGGGAGAATTTCCCAGAAGTCCTTGTTCAGTTCCCAACTGTTCTTCTTGCCTCATGCAGCTGTCAATCCTTAACGTTTCATTCACCCCCAAAGGTTCTCTTTCTTACTCCCCATCATTACAATAGTTAAACCAGGAACAAAAACAGTAAAAAAGAAAACTATAGAATAATATCCCTAAAGAAAATGAATGCACAAATCTTTTTTTTTAATTTTAAATAATATTTTATTTGATCATTTCCAAGCATTATTCATTAAAGACAAAGATCATTTTATTTTCCTCCCCCCCAACCCCCATAGCCGACACGTGATTCCACTGTGTATCACATGTGTTCTTGATTTGAACCCATTGTCAGGTTGTTAGTATTTGCATTAGAGTGTTCATTTAGAGTCTCTCCTCTGTCATGTCCGCTCAACTGCTGTAGTCAGGCTGTTGCTTTTCCTCCTTATTTCTACTCCCACAGTTTGTCCTCTGCTTATGAATAGTGTTTTTTCTCTTAGATCCCTGCAGATTCTTCAGGGATATTACACCACTACTAATGGAGAAGTCCATTACGTTCGATTATACCACAGTGTATTAGTCTCTGTGTACAATGTTCTCCTGGTTCTGCTCCTCTCGCTCTGCATCACTTCCTGGAGGTCATTCCAGCCTCCATGGATTGTTTGTTTATTCTTGCCAATGCCAAGGTCCTATAACATGTTTTTAAAATGGTCCAAAGTGTATAGAATGTACATTTTGTGTTTTATCCAAAACTCAACAGAAATCCACTGAGTAGGGTGTAAAATGATAAGTTGAAATTTTTAGTAAAATCAAAGAATAAGCTCTGCAGAGGATACATTAGAAGGGAAATTAAGTGAAAAAAGGGAAATAAACTAGGGGAAGAATAATCAGGACCTGGATTAGGGTAGAGGTTGTGTGAGAAGAAAGAAAGGAAGAGAAAAAAATGAAGATGGGTTTGAGAAATGCTATGGTTACTATCAAAATGATTTAATTATTGATTTGATATAGAGAATTGAAAGAGGAAGAGGAGATGGAGTCAAGGATTACTATATTATTGTGAGCTTAATTAATTGGGAAGACAGTGATAATTTCACTTGAAAAATGAAAATTTGGAGGAGGGCTGAGTTTTGGCAGAAATGTAATTAATTCTAATTTGGCTATGTTTGATTTTTAATTATTATTTTTCCACATTACATGTTGATATAATTTTTAATATTTGTTTTCTGATGTTTTGCAAATCATAATCTCTTCCTCTCAACTCCTTTCTCTCAAAAAGGCAGGAAAAATATGATATAGGTCATTCATATATTATTATACAATACATATTTTCATGTTTGCCATGTTGTGAAATAAGGTATATTCCTTACACTAGAGAAAAATTCATAAATAAAGTGAAAAATTATGTGCTTCAATCTGCATTTGACTCCCATCTATTCCTTTTATGGCAGTAGGCATCCTTTTTTTCCCATGAGTACTTGGAATTGTTCTGGATCTTTGACTTATTTAAAATAATGAAATCTTTCAAGTTAATCATCATACATTATTATTGTTACTGTGGATGACATTCCTCCTGGTTCTTCTCACTGCACTTTGCATCAGTTAATATGTCTTTCCAAGGTTTTTTGTGATCATCTTGTTCCTCATTTCTTAATGCACAGTAGTATTCCTTTACAATCATATGACACAATTTGTTTAGCCATCTGCTAATTGATTGGCAATTGAACCCATGGGAGCTGTTGAGAGCACCAATAGCAAAAGAGAGGATGGCTCAAAAAGTGCCTTGATGGATAAACCTAAATTTAACGAGAAGTTGGAACATAATTATGGAGCAAAGTAGATTGAAAAAGTAATGGTTAGATTGTGGACTTCATACCCTTATGTGCCATGCTATGGATATATGTAAACCTCAAAATTCCTTAGACTTATAAATGTTGGAAATTTCACCATTGGGATATTTCATACTTGGAAAATTTCTTACTGATAGTCTATTGGAATGGGAACCCCATTGGCATGGGAGGTTCCTTCTCTTCCCTTCTTCAGATTACTTTAGGACAGAAACCTTTTGCTGAACAATGGAAAGGACTTTGACCTATGCTTAAGCATAGAACAGGAATTTCTTTGAATCATGATTGATTTTAGAATTGATACAATGGAGATACTTGGAATAAATCTCCACCCTATTCAGTCCTAACAGGATTGAGTAAGGGCTGCAGCCTAGATCAAAGATTTAATCATTTGAAAATATGACCTTCAACAGACATGTGCAAAAGCCAGAAACCTCTGGGCGGTCCTGGGTTAAGCTAGAGCCTCCATTGGCACAGGGAAATTGATGAACAGGGATTGGTAGATGGGAGAACTGAGAGGAGGAACTTGGATGGTTTCCTTAAAGATAGGAGGGGCCAGAGACTGGAGAGGGGTGGAGGAGTTTGGTCGGAGTGATTGCGGGGGACTCGGAGAAGCTTGCGCTGAAGGAAGCTGAAGGTGGGGGCCTCTGAGACTGTTTCTCCATTTTGGTCACGTGAGTGATAGGGACTGATCTCTTTTCTTTGCCCCAGCTATCTAAGGGCTTGGGCCTTTTGGCCCAGCCTAAACAGAAGGGGTATTTAAGCCCTATTCCCTTCTCTCCCTTTTTCTCTCTCTCTATCTCTAATTCCTTTCTTGCTCCTATTGAAATTAAACTCCAAAAAAGGCTGACGGCTGACTTGAGTTTTTCATTTAATAATTACATAGCTGAATTCCTTGGCGACCTTAAATTAATATATATCAGTCTTTTAAAGTGATTCCCTTGTCACATATAACTGCCAAAAAATTGAGAATTTCATTTAGTAGAAAGTAGTAAACCTGAAATCAACAATCAATAATTATTTATTAATCATCTATGATAGAATATGCTTTGGGAATAAAAAATAAATGAAATGATTATTGTTCAAAAGATGCTTGCAGATGTTGTCTGGGGAGATAATAATTGTATGTATGGTCGTTATTTAGGATACTCACAATTACACTTCAGCTTTTCTAAGTACAGAAGATTCCATACTCCTTGAGCAATAATCCCAGGATCCATGTTGTGAGGATCCAGACTACAATCTTCTCAGTAAAGTGTCAGAAATCCAGTCTTTTTATGAATACATATCTCATTTCCCAAGCATAACACAAACTCTCTGAAGACAGGAACTAATATTTTTGCTTGTTCTTTTTGTCCTTCCCTCATTCTAGTTTACAACAGGATACTTTACTAAAATGAGACATTCAAACATTTGATTGATCAAACCATATGAATTGTGTCATTGTTGACTGATAAAAGACAAATTAAATGCATGTCACTTTTAGATAATTTCCTTAGATGATATGATCAACAAATTTACATAATATCTACTTTATGAAAGTCTCTCCAACCTAAAAATTATGTGAGTCAGGGTGGAGGAGGGAATTATGTACCAGTTAGACAGTTATTAAAGCAGAATGCACAGCAAATAAAAAGACAAAGCAATATATCTTTTAAAATCTCTTGAAATAATGTTAGAAAACTGAAAGACATAAAGCACCCTTCTTCATTCTAAAGCAAGCATAGCATCATAGCATCAGGGTGACCAGAGTAAGAATAGTGCCTTATGAAGGTTTCTCTAGGGAACACTTCTCTAGGGAATGAATTAAGGAATGACTGTGATATAATTGCAAATGAATTGAGGATAAAAGAAAAAGGTAGTAGTGAAGATAATTTAAGTGGTAATATAAATGAATTAATTGAATCAAAGGAGGATATAGTTGGTTGTAAATAATTGTACAGAGAAAGAACATTGTAATATAAATTTAATAGACAATCCTAATGAATGTATAAGAGAAATTAATGAAGAATATAACCTAAATAATAATAATGAAATTGTAAATGGGAACAATGATACTAAGATGGAAAATTTAAGGACCAATGAGAGTAATATAAAAGCTGATGATGCAAAATCCTGGGAAAGTCATGTAATTCATGCAGATGTTGACTTGGATGGACAGGAAATGACTGAGCTTTGTACTGATGTTACTGTGCTTGCACCAATTCTTAAAACCTTCCAACCCCCAAATAGCACTGTGTTTTGGTAACTATAGGGGATCAGATATATGACCTTTTTGTGGATACTGGAGCCAGTAAGTCAGTTTTGCTAAGTCTTCCTAAAGATTGTAGAGCTGTTGGTACTATGGAAGTGATTGGAGCTACTGGAAAACCAGAGATAGTAGCTAAATTACAACCTAAAATGATTACTCCTGGTCCATTTAGTGTGGAACATGCCTTTCTATGTATGCTTGGATGCCTAATGAACCTTCTCAGGAGGGACTTGATTTGTAAATTACAAGCAACGATTCAATGTACTGACACTGGGGATATATCATTACAACTCCCATAAAAATCTCTGAAAGCCTTTCCATTGCTGTTCTTAGATTCAGTCAGTGAAGAGAGTGAGTTGAATTCCATCTATCCTATTCCTGAAGATATACCAAAAGGTTTATGGGCAAAGTCTTCCACAGATGTTGGCCTATTAAAATCAGCTGATCCAGTGATAGTGAGAACCAAGAAAGGACCAGATCCTTGTGTTCCTCAATATCCTTTGAGTAAAGAAGCTATAGACAGAATAAGACCGATTATTGAGTCCCTAATTCAACAAGGGATAATAATACCATGTTTTTAAAATTAGAACACTCCCATAGAGCCAGTAAACAAAAGCTCAATCAAGATGGCAAAGTTGTCTATAGATTCATAATGGATTTAAGAGCTGAAAATGATCATGTAATTAAGACTCATCCTGTAGTACCAAACCCAGCTACTATAATATCATCCAGTCCAAGTCAATCAAGATATTTCACCATGATAGATTTATGTTCGACATTTTTCTTGATACAAATTCAAGAGGATTCTCAAAAGATCTTTGCTTTCACATGGGACAGTGCCCAGTGGATGTTTATTCGTCTTCCACAGGGATTCTGTGACAGCCCGAGCCAATTCTCTCAAATTTTGAACCTTAAAACAAAATCATTCAAGGAAAGTAAAATAGTGCATTTTGTTGATGATATCCTCCTAGCATCTCCATCTGCTAAAGTGTGTTTGAGAGATAGCAAAATTATTTTGATTGAATTATATAAACATGGACATAAAATCTCAAAAGCAAAACTTCAGTGGGTTTTGTCACGGGTTGAATATCTTGGTTTTGTGTTGTCAGAGGGTTCCAGAAGTATCACTAAGAAAAGAATATTTGATATCCAGAAACTGATAAAGATCAAGAAGCAACTCAGAGCTATTCTTGGGACACCTGGTTTTTGTAGACAATGGATACCTGAATATAGTGAAATTATTAAATGTTTAACAGATCTAACTAGGAATACAGAATCAGAACCTCTGAAACTCAAACCTGAACATCTGCAAGCCTTAAGTAAGCTTAAGGAAGTGATTTTCTCTGTACCAGCTTTTGGAATTCCAGACTATACTAAATCTTTTCAATTATTTGTGCATGTGACGCAAAAGTATTTCATCTGGTGTACTGACACAGACTAGGACAAAGTTATCATCCATTTGCATACTATAGTTGTCAGCTAGATCCAATTGCTGTAGGAACAGTTCCTTGTTTAATGGGTGTTGCTGCTGCAGCTGTGTTAGTTCAAAAGTCATCAGAATTAGTTTTGGGATGTCCATTGATAGTATTCTGTTCACATCAAATAGAAGCACTAATGAGGAAATTTCATACTCAAGCATATTCAGACCAACGAATATCTAAGTATGAAATTATACTTCTAGGTAGTGAAAACATCACATTGAAAAGGTGTAGTGTATTAAACCCAGCTACACTTCTTCCTGATTTGCCAAAGACTGGTGAACCATTCCACGAATGCTTAGAAGTAGTAAATCTAGTGGATATGCCAAGAATGGATTTAAAAGACACTCCAATCAAAAATCCAGATTTGGTTTTATTCATAGATGGATTTTCATATTTCTGTAATGGAATTAGATGTACAGGTGCTGCAGTTGTCACAGAATTTGAGGTGCTGTCATATGGGTCATTACCTAGTAACCTTAGTGCTCAAACTACAGAGTTAATCACTTTAAAGCAAGCATTTCTTCTGGCAGCTGGTAAAAGTGCAAACATTTACACAAACTCTCATTATGCTTTTTCTGTTTGTCATGCGACAGGAAAGATCTGGAAACAAAGAGGTTTTATTACTTCATCGGCAAAAAAAATTGCTCATGCAGAAATAACTGAGTTGTTGGATGCTATCCAGAAGCCTAAACAGCTAGTGGTAATCCATTGTAGAAGTCATACTAATAGAAGAGATTCTGTTCCTAAAGGAAATCATAGGGCTGACATAACAGCAAAATTTGTGGCCAGAAATGCTCCAGTGTATATTATGAACTTATCAACTATAGAATCTGGTGATCTAGAAAAAGCTTACGTAGACTCAGAAATACAAAAATGGAAAGGGAAGTTTGGAGCTAGAAAAGAACATGGTATATGGTTAACAGATACAGGAAAGCTGCTGTTACCAAAAGACCTGTATACCTATTTGTGTCAAACCATTCACACAAAAGGTCATTTTGTTAGTCAACCTGTAATTGACACCGTAAAGAGGCAATGGGTTGCTCCTGGAATAAGTACTGTAGCAAATAAGATCTGCTCAAGTTCTTCTGTTTGCCAAAAATTCAATCAAGGAGCATTCAGACAGAAAGGTTTAGGTGGTAGACCTTTAGTATATTGTCCATTTGAGAGTCTGCAGATTGATTACATCAGCATGCCAAAAGCTGGAAGATACAAGTTTTGCTTGGTAATTGTTGAGAGATTAACTAAATGTCCTGGAAGCTTTTCCATCAAATACAAATACAGTTAGTTTTGTGGTAAAAGTGTTGATTAAGGAAATTATACCTAGATTTGGAGTACCACTAACAATAGACTGATAAAGGATTGCATTTCACTCATGACATCCTGAAAAGAGTCTATAACACCAAAATATCATGTGCCGTATCATCCCCAACATTCAGGCCAAGTTGAGCAAGTTAATAAGGAAATAAAGACTATGGTGGGGAAGCTCTGTACTGAAACTCATCTCAAATGGCCAGAGATTCTTCCCATAGCTTTATTTTACATATGTAGGAGGCCAAGAGCAGATTTGTATATATCATCCTATGAAATGCTCTTTGGACATGCTCCAATACAAGCAAAAACTTGTAAGACAGTCTATACATCTCTCTTGGGAGGAGATTGTCAACTTACTTCTTACATAAGGGCTTTACAACAAAGACTAAAACAATTACATGAAATGGGAGTATTAATTCAAACTGGTCCTTTGGATTATTCTCTTCATAATTATGAACCAGGAGATATGGCATATGTAAAAAATTTTGCTAAAACATCAGCAACACAGGAAAATTGGTTAGATCCTTAAACTATTTTGTTGGTTTCTTCATCTTCAGTAAAAGTTTTGGGTAGAGATTCTTGGTATCATTGTTCACGTATAAAATGTGCACATGTTATAAATAATGCAAATGTACAAATCATTGAAGAAGAAGGAAATGAAGAGATTGCAGAAAGATAGAATCATCAGTCAAATTGAGTCTGCAGTGAAAAAGATCAGTAAGGAGAGGACCATTCCTGTGGAAGAGGATAGAAGAAGACAATGCAGATGAAAAGGAGAATTCAGAAATTAATGGACATTGATGAAAGACTGAGAACTTAAAAATTTAAAAGACTTTGTGAAATTTGCAATGAAGAGGATTACAGGATAAATGAACTAATGATTTTATACTTTGGGTAATGTAATATATTATATAATAACATAGCATTTATTCACATTCAAACACAAATATATTTACTACTATGGAACTGCAGAAGGATATTCAAGAGGAAGGAAGTAGGGGTAAGTATGTTGCATACAATAGTAACATGACTCTTATATAACAGTAACACTGACATTTAAAAAGCAAAACAGCATGACATAGCAAAAGTAACAACATAATAAAACATAAACACAAAACAAAAACATGGTTAGGTTACATTGAATCGCTGCTTAAATGAGTGAAATAATGTATAGTTGAAGAGTACATAAGTGTATATATGTGTGTGTATATATGTGCATGTGTAGAGCATACATGTACTATATGTATATATGTAAATTATATACACAGCTCACTGTTACATGTATTTGCATAAGTGAGTTTATTGTTTGGTTTAATTTTCATTGTAAAATTTATGCAATGTTGTGTTTATTGTAATTTTCAAATTTTTTTCTCTGTTTGATGTTAATGTACTGCAATAGTAATACAATTTTCTGTTTTAACTGATGAGTATTTTACGTTTGATATTTGCATGAAAGTTATGCGCATCTCTTGTTTGATGTTATCTGCTGTTTTAATTTGGCTTCTGTTTGACTTTTGTACTTGTTCATTATTTACTTTGTTTTCCTTTTCCTTTTTCCCTTGTTACAATTCTTTGGAATAGGTTAGTGTCAGTTAGGGTAAGATAGTTGAGTGTAAGTTGTTGGTTATTTTGGGTAGATTTCTTACTTTAGGTAACTGGTAAGTATTTTAGATAGTGCACAAATTAAAAAATAGTGTTTCCAAAATGATTTTTGATTCATGCAATAGGGGGGAATTGTGATAAAGGATGGAAAGGTTTGCAATTTGCAAAACTGTGCAAAAACTGAAAAATGCAAACTTAGGTATGATTGACAGTGGCATGTGAGGGTCACATGGGAGCCTGAGTGCCAGGATCTGGGAAGATTCCATCTTGCCCCAATGGACTTTTCTTCTGGTCTCCTGAGGAAGTTGAGAGGAAGGTAGCAAGAGGATTTCCCCATGTTGAACTGAGGAAGGATTCCTGTATCTAGCTGCTGTCAGCATTCAGTCTCACTTGGTCATCAGGACTTGTTTGGACATCTAACAACAACAGATCACTAGTGACTATACACATACCAAAGGCTGACATTACACTTTTCTTAATTATTATTTTTATTATTTTATTTTATTAATTAATTATTATTGCCCTGATGGACAATTGTCATGCTGAAATCTATTGGTCTATTATACCTAAACTTCCAATATTAAGAATGTTAATTTGGATGGACAAGCCCCAACTTCTGTATGTTAATGACACCAAATGGCTGCCATATCCAATTTTAGCCAAAAGACAGTCCATTGGAATTAGAAGGGGCTAGCTAAAATTATTCAGGCCCTACTGTATACCCTTTATTTTGTATGTCTATGTTACGTACTGACCAAAAAGAATTCATTCTGTATACTTTGTAGAGTTCAAGCTTGGATTGTAAGAAATGGTACTGATAACAAATATGTAGGCATAGGTATGGGTGTCATAGGAAAAAGGAGATAAACATCTCACCCACAACATAAACCTAACTGACCTGAGAACAAAAAAGTGTGTTTAAATCAGATAGAGACAATGCACAGGGATTTATCATAGAGAGATTGTTATGTCAAAACTCCTAGAAAAGTTGAGATATCAGGTAAACTAGACTTTGAGATTTTTAATTTGGGATTTAAATTACATTGTGAATTTTATGATCTATTGATACATTTAAAGAGAACTAGAGGATAGGAGAGATGGCACATTCCATGCACAACACATCATAAGATTGAAGGATTTACACAGGCTGATATATCAGGTCTCAGACTTGCTATTAATGCAGGTCCCATTTTAGTAGAAAATAATGGCTAACACCTAATCAATTCGTATTTTTAAGGTAAATATTACAATTATTTGGATTGATTTTGAAAATGTCACTCATGTCAACATCACAGCTTGTGTATTTGCTCCTTATGTAATGTTAGTAGGTAGCATATTTAACATCTCTGTAAACAATAAGGGACTGTATGAGATTCAATGCCTGTCATCTACATCAATGTATAGATTCTACAGATAACAATACCTATATAGCTATTATGTGCCAACCATGATTGGTGTGGTTACTATAATAAAATAATGGTAATCTGAGTGGAAACTATGTCTGGTTGTGGTGACTGGATACTCTGGCTTACTAGAGAGTTGATACTAAGGGGAACCTACAGGGTTATGGAGATAGAGGAGAGATCCTGCTAGAGAGATAGATATTGCCAGAGGGTACTCTGGAGCTGCCTATTGATCTCTACTGATGACTAGTAGATCAATATTTTTCCTATCCTCCTCCTCCCTTTGCTCCCTCCCTTCTTCCACCCTCTTCCTCCCAGTTTCTTCTGAAGCTTGTGGCTTTGCCCCACCCCCCCCCCACCCCCCGAGTGGACTATGATATTTATGAGGAAAAAACTTCTTCCTTTCTTTTCTCAGGCAAGGGGTTTATTGGGATAATAGGACAAGGAAACTGAGGTGAGAGGGATGAGAGTTTCCCTAATCTAAAATGAGAATTATGATGGTTTGGGAAGTCACAGCTGTGACAGGAGAACAGTCAGAGAGATGGATGATAACTATTAAGTCTTCTTTTCTTCCTTCAATTCACAAAGCCACCAAGGTCTCTCAGCCTAACTCCAGAACCCCCAGGGTCCTTCAGCCTGGGACAGAAACTAATAGGATCAGTTCTGCTTCTTCCCCCTTCAGCCAGGCTTGCCTACCTTGTTCAGTAAAAAGCCAGAGCCGATCAGAAGGATCATTCACCATGATCAAGTAGGATTTATACCAGGGATGCAGGGCTGGTTCAACATTAGGAAAACCATCCACATAATTGACCACATCAACAAGCAAACTAGCAAGAACCACATGATTATCTCAATAGATGCAGAAAAAGCCTTTGATAAAATACAACACCCATTCCTATTAAAAACACTAGAAAGCATAGGAATAGAAGGGTCATTCCTAAAAATAATAAACAGTATATATCTAAAACCAACAGCTAATATCATCTGCAATGGGGATAAACTAGATGCATTCCCAATAAGATCAGGAGTGAAACAAGGATGCCCATTATCATCTCTATTATTTGACATTGTACTAGAAACACTAGCAGTAGCAATTAGAGAAGATAAAGGAATTGAAGGCATCAAAATAGGCAAGGAGGAGACCAAGTTATCACTCTTTGCGGATGACATGATGGTCTACTTAAAGAATCCTAGAGATTCAACCAAAAAGCTAATTGAAATAATCAACAACTTTAGCAAAGTTGCAGGATACAAAATAAACCCACATAAATCATCAGCTTTTCTATATATCTCCAACACAGCTCAGCAGCAAGAACTAGAAAGAGAAATCCCATTCAAAATCACCTTAGACAAAATAAAATACCTAGGAATCTATCTCCCAAGACAAACACAGGAACTATATGAACACAACTACAAAACACTCGCCACACAACTAAAACTAGACTTGAACAAATGGAAAAACATTAACTGCTCATGGATAGGACGAGCCAATATAATAAAAATGACCATCCTACCCAAACTTATTTATCTATTTAGTGCCATACCCATTGAACTACCAAAATACTTCTTCACTGATTTAGAAAAAACCATAACAAAGTTCATTTGGAAGAACAAAAGATCAAGGATATCCAGGGAAATAATGAAAAAAAAACACATATGATGGGGGCCTTGCAGTCCCTGACCTAAAACTATATTACAAAGCAGCAGTCATCAAAACAATTTGGTACTGGCTAAGAAACAGAAAGGAAGATCAGTGGAATAGACTGGGGGAAAGCAACCTCAGCAAGACAGTATACGATAAACCCAAAGATCCCAGCTTTTGGGACAAAAATCCACTATTCGATAAAAACTGCTGGGAAAATTGGAAGACAGTGTGGGAGAGACTAGGAATAGATCAACACCTCACACCCTACACCAAGATAAATTCAAAATGCGTGAGTGACTTAAACATAAAGAAGGAAACCATAAGTAAATTGGGTAAACACAGAATAGTATACATGTCAGATCTTTGGGAGGGGAAAGGCTTTAAAACCAAGCAAGATATAGAAAGAATCACAAAATGTAAAATAAATAATTTTGACTACATCAAACTAAAAAGCTTTTGTACAAACAAAACCAATGTAACTAAAATCAGAAGGGAAACAACAAATTGGGAAAAAATCTTCATAGAAACCTCTGACAAGGGTTTAATTACTCATATTTATAATGAGCTAAATCAATTGTACAAAAAATCAAGCCATTCTCCAATTGATAAATGGGCAAGGGAAATGGATAGGCAGTTCTCAGATAAAGAAATCAAAACTATCAACAAGCACATGAAGAAGTGTTCTACATCTCTTATAATCAGAGAGATGCAAATCAAAACAACTCTGAGGTATCACCTCACACCTAGCAGATTGGCTAACATAACAGCAAAGGAAAGTAATGAATGCTGGAGGGGATGTGGCAAAGTAGGGACATTAATTCATTGCTGGTGGAGTTGTGAACTGATCCAACCATTCTGGAGGGCAATTTGGAACTATGCCCAAAGGGCGACAAAAGAATATCTACCCTTTGACCCAGCCATAGCACTGCTGGGTCTGTACCCCAAAGAGATAATGGACACAAAGACTTGTACAAAAATATTCATAGCTGCGCTCTCTGTGGTGGCCCAAAACTGGAAAACGAGGGGATGCCCATCAATTGGGGAATGGCTGAACAAACTGTGGTATATGTTGGTGATGGAGTACTATTGTGCTAAAAGGAATAATAAAGTGGAGAAGTTCCATGGAGACTGGAACAACCTCCAGGAAGTGATGCAGAGCGAGAGGAGCAGAACCAGGAGAACATTGTACACAGAGACTAATACACTGTGGTATAATCGAACGTAATGGACTTCTCCATTAGTGGCAGTGTAATGTCCCTGAACAACTTGCAGGGATCCAGGAGAAAAAAAACACCATTCATAAGCAAAGGATAAACTATGGGAGTGGAAACACCGAGAAAAAGCAACTGCCTGAATACAGAGGTTGAGGGGACATGACAGAGGATAGACTCTAAATGAACACTCTAATGCAAATACTATCAACAAAGCAATGGGTTCAAATCAAGAAAACATGTAATGCCCAGTGGACTTACGCGTCGGCTATGGGGGGTGGGGGAGAGGAAAAGAAAATGATCTATGTCTTTAATGAATAATGCTTGGAAATGATCAAATAAAATATATTAAAATAAAAAAAAAAGCCAGAGCCAAGGTTTCTCTCTCCTTTCTTGGTCAGTCACCCCGAGAAAGAGTCAAAGTCTCAGTTTTTCTCTCCTCTCTGGTCAGGCTCCTAACTGCCTCTCGTGAGAACATTCCATTTGGAATCTTTGTCTTGTTTGATAGACAGGTCTCCAGCCTTGTTTCTTGAATGACCTGGCTTGCAAGTCCTCTCTCTCTTCATTCCTCTTCCACATACATTAACAATAAAGGACTGTATGAGATTCAATGCCTGTCATCTACATCAATGTATAGATTCTACACATAACAATACCTATATGGCTATTATGTACCAACCACCATTGGTGTGGTTACCTGTGAATCTTACAGAGACATGGGCATATACTCCAACTGCCCATTTCATTCACAAAGCATTTAATATTATGCATCGCTCCAAACCTTTTATATTGATAATTATAGGAGCAGTAATGTCCATCATTGTTATGATAACAGCATTAACTACAGCAACAATTGCATTGACTAACTCCATACAGAACCAAGGTTTTATACAAGAGTCTAATTCAGGATTACAGTTTGTGTGGTACAAAATAAAAGGAATAATTCTTCATCATGGACAGGTTTAATTTTTGATGTGTGAGATTTAAAATAGTGAAGTCCATAAACTGTAGTTATTAAAATGGTGGAAGATATAAATTGTGACAGATATAAGAGAGGGTGAGTAAATTTGACCGCAGAAAATATGTTTCATTACAGTGTCTTGGTTTTTAAATCAAATATAAGGTGGTCGCCAGGGAAATATTCCCAATTATTCAAATACCCAAGTCAACTGGGTTTTATAGAGAATTTTAATTAATAATACAATGAGTAATCAAAAAGAGAGAGAGAGAGTAAGAAAGGAATAAGTATGAAGGGCCTCAAGCCAATATGGCCTAGACTTGAGTCTTAAGAGAGAAATCAGTCAGTTTTTTAGCAATCACCGCAAGATCTGTCTAAGCAAGGATTCTAGTGACACCAGGCCAGCATCATCTCAGCTGCTTTCACCAGCTCCCTCCTCCATCTCAGTGTTTCAGAATGAGTGCTCCTCAATCTGAATGTTTCAGTCTCCTCCTCAATCTGAATGTTTCAGAATGACTTTTCCTCAATCTGAATGTTTTAGAATGACTTTCCAGCTGTTCTCTGAGCTGTTATTTTTAAGGGCAAAATCTCCTATGTCACCTCCCCTAAGTTCTTCCATCTAACAATCACTGTAGATGTTTTCCAAAAGACAGCCCATTTTGAATTCACAGCTGAGTAGATTAATCTCTTTAGTAAATCAGAAAAAAAAAATGCTGCTCTGTTGACTAATTTCATTAAGAGAAAACCTCTGAGTAAGTTTTCACCTTTTAGGTCTAAGTAGTTTACAAGTTGCCCCACCTTTATAGGCACTTAGCATCCCATTGTATCAATTCCAAAAATAGACATGGCTCAAAGAACTCCTTTCCTTTATAAGTATGGTTTTCAAGTACTTTCATTGTTTAGCAAGGAGTTTTCTGCCCTAAAGCATTCTTAAGTACGGGTGGAATAGAGGTCCTCCCATAGCAAGGAGTTTTCTCCCCTAAAGCAGTCTTAAGTAGGGGTGGAGTAGGGATACTCCCATAGCAAGGAGTTTTCACATTCAAGTAGAGTTCTCACTATCTGGTAGGGAATTATTTCAAGTAGGGAATTGGAGAATTCCTCAATGTAGAGTAAAATTTTTAACATTCATAAGTCTGTGGAATTTTAAGGTTTACAGATGTTTCTAAGGAATTCACTAAATTCACAACATATAATGAATCACATATGATGTTGCAAGGTTCTGTGACATCCTTAAGTACATTACTGACTGCTGCCAATTCAGCTTTTTATGGGGAACTGTATTGTGTGTGTATTAACATCACATAATTTTTTATAACTGCTCCTGCTTTACCATTTTTTGATGCATCAGTGAAGATATTTACAGCATTAATAATTGTATGCAGAGATGTTATTTTTGTAAAAATGATAGGAGTTAATTTTACAAATTGTAATATTTTGTCACTAGGAATGGGATTATCAATCTTTCATGTAAAATCTGCAAGAGCAATTTGCCATGGTAGGGATTGTGCAAATAAATTTTGAATCTGGTCTTGTGTGATAGGGAGATGAATGGTATCAGGATCACAACCAATTAGTTTTTGAGATCTTTTTCTGATTTGGGTGATTACTAATACCATAGGTTCTAAATAACTAGTGAGTGATTTAGTTTGTTGATTAGGTAAATGTGTCCATTCAATTATATGATCTCCTTGATGTAATGCACCAATGGGTGTGTACCTTGTACTTATGACTAATGCTACTAAAGGTAGAGAAGGATCAATTCTGTATAATCTAGCTGCTTCCACTTTTTTTAATTCAACCTCTGCTTCAGGTGAAAGCACTCTAGGTGAGTATAGTGAAGGATCTCCCCTTAGAGTGGCAAATAAGTTTTCTAATTGACCTGTTGTAATTTTTTTAAAAAGCCTAAGCCAATTTATATCACCCATTAATTTTTAAAAAAATCATTTAGAGTTTTTAAACAATCTCTGCAAATCTCTATTTACTGTGGTCTAATATCTTGTTCACTAATAATTATGCCTAAATATTTGTAAGGAGGTTTAATTTGCTTTAGTTAAAGCTGCCTTGGTGTCCACTAGCATGTCCTGAACTATTATTGCATGGTGCTGCTACCATTCTATTATCTAAATATTGGCTGATATATTGCCCTTTATACTTTTCCCTTACTTCTTTGAGTGCTTGGGCAACAAATTTTTGATGCAAGGTGGTGCTATTTTTCATTACCTGAGGCAGTACTAACTATTCATATCTCTTAAAAGGTACTTCAAAATTTATGGATGGAACTGAAAAAAGCAAATCTATGCCAGTCCTGTGGGAATAGAGGAATGTGGAAAAAAATCTTTTAAATCAATCATTATAAGATTCCAATTCATGGGAATAGGGCTAGGGGAGGGAATGCCTGATTGTCATGTTCCCATGTCAAGCATTTGTTCATTTACATTTCTTAAATCATGAAGCAGTCTCCATTTACCTGACTTTTTATGAACAAGTAAATTAGGTGTGTTTGATGTGCCCTAAGTTTAGTTGTTCTTGTATTAATTCATTTAAGTGTAGGAGTTTTCCTCTAGATATTGATTGATCTATACAGGCTTAGAATTAATCCAAGTTATTAGATCAGCAAAGTTAGTTGTGGACTTCATAACAGTTCCAAAAAATGTTGAATATGCCGGATTGGATATGGTTAGTGTTATATTCATTTCAGCCATAACTTCTCTGCCCCAAAGAGAATGTGGGATGTCTAGGATATAAGACCAAAATATTCCTTTGTGTCCTTCATCATCAGACCAAGATAAATCTCTGAAAGA
Source organism: Monodelphis domestica (assembly GCF_027887165.1). Taxonomy (NCBI): domain Eukaryota; kingdom Metazoa; phylum Chordata; class Mammalia; order Didelphimorphia; family Didelphidae; genus Monodelphis; species Monodelphis domestica. The sequence goes on along the minus strand of NC_077227.1, from coordinate 235,468,393 downwards.
TTATAGAATATTTTTGGGCACCCCAATACCAACTAACTTCTGTTGAGGTGTGATTGCTGCCCAAGATGCTGGCCAATCTCTAGTAGAGATTACCAATATGTTGGCCCCCAGAATCCAAAATGCCTGTCATAATTTTATCTTCTACATAAAGGGGCATGATTAATCTGTCCTTAGTAATTTTTTTGTATCCAATATAAATTTGGAATCTGTGATTCAGAGTGTTCTGTTTCCTCAGTGTCTGTTTCAAGTAGAGGAGTTTTAGCTAGCAAAAGCAATGTGGCTATCTTCATTCTCTTTGTGATGTTAAATGATGAAACAGATTTTGTTAATATATTTACTTTTTCTCCCATTTGCTTATCAATTATGTGATAGAGGCTGGCACTAGAGAAAAAGTGCTAGACTGAAGAGTATATGGAATTGATCACCTTGACGGGGGAGGGGCCCCAGGAGTGGTATCCTGAGGAGAGAAGACTCTGATGAGGAGGGCAATGAGGGTCTCTTGGTCTTGAGACTTCGAAGAGAGAAGGTGGAAAAGACTTTCTCCTGAGGGTTACCCATTTTTCCTGCTGGTGACTAGGAATCTTTCCCCCCAACACTTCCCAATTGAAGAGACTTTCTGAAGAGAAACCTGAGCAGACTTTACCTCAGCTCCTGTTGCCCAGGGGTGAGTCAACCTGACTTTCTCTCTTAGGGCTCAGGCCTCCAAGGCCTGAGTTCCCTCCAAACTTGAGGAGGGAGGAAAAGGGTTTATATAGAGACAGGGACCCCCTTTCTCCACTTTCCTTTTCCCATTCTTCCCTGCCCATTATTCCTTTTCTATTATCTGATTGGGTTAACATTAAAAGTTATCTGTTCTCCAAGCTAAGTGTGAGTGAATGGACCTTTGGGTCTTGAGTAGTGGAAGGGGGACAAGAGGGACAAGAGTGAATTGGGGAGAGCACTTTTGCTAAGGAGGGAAGGCAGAAGGAGAAAAATCTTCAAAACCCCTCTTCTCTCTCTGAGCTAACCCGTTACATCTGCTGTCTTCCCTGAACCCCGCTTTGTGGAAAGGAGGGGTTCTCCTCTCTTTCCCTCTCTCTCTCCATACCTTGGGGTCCAAGCCTCCCCTCGTCGGGGTACATCCCTTCTCTTTCTTTTTATTTTTTTTAAAACAATTACCTGGGGTAGGACTTCCAGTCCTGGTGCAAGTAGATTGTGTTTACCTATTAATAAACCTATAAATTCTTGAGAAATAGTGAAATCAAAGTTTGTAGGAATAGAGCAAATTCCCATTTGAGCTGTATTACTAAATTACTAAATCCAAATCTGCCTTGTCAGAAAAACTGGTCTGCTTTTGCTGTGGAGAAGAATTTACGGCCACTTCAAAGTTTTTGGGAAAGGCCTGTTTTTTGTCTGGAGTTTGTCCTGGACCCATGACTTGCCCAGAGACAGTTTTTTGGAATGTATGTAAGATTTTTGTGGTTATGATTATGTGGAGCCCTGTTTCTGCATAAAGATGCCCAGTGATATCCTTTGTTACATTTCAGACAAAGACTGGGAGAGGTTTTTTATTGTAGTTTAGGGCAAGATTTTTGAAAATGACCTATACGGCCACATGAGAAACAGGGACCTTTAGGTCTTTTAAGTTGTGCTGCCAGGACAGTCTTATGTTCAAAGGTGCCTATGTCCTGGTAAGCCCTTATGAAATCTGTTAATGAACCAGTTGCCTTAATGAGAGCCAATGCTCTTTTTGAATCTGAATTACAATTTCTCTAGGCAAGATCTTTTAAAAGAATTTCTGTAGATCCTTCTTGAGGAATCTGGCATTTAATGGCAGTGAACAATCTGTCTATGAAATCTGCAAAACTTTCCACAGGCTTTTGTATAATTTCTGTATATGAATTTTCCACCTCTTCTTTTTCTGGTAAAGATCGCCATGCCCTTTTTGCCACTAGGGCAATTTGACCATAGATCTGTTCTGTATATAAAATTTGTCTATCAAAGACTACAAATTTTCCTTGTCCTACCAATTGATCATAAGAAATATTTAATCCAGCTCATCTGTTTGCTCTGGCCTGTTCTTGACATAAATCTTGAAATTTTAATTTCCAATTTAAATAGTCACCACCATTAAGTGTAGATTCTGCTAAGACATGCCAATCATCTGGTGTAAGAAACTGCTGACTAATATTCCTAATTAGCACCATAGTGGATGGAGCTGTGTTTCTATTTTGTGCTACACTGTCTCTGAGAGCTTTAAGGGTTTTTAATTCAAAAATCCCGTGTTCTGCAAGTTGCTCATTTGTATTATTTGGGTTGTCTCTCAGGGCATGCTAGGAATTCTGCTGTTTCCTCTGGGAGGGCTCTTTGTATTGCGTTCCTGACAGAAACAATTCTAGTAGCTTCTGGGGGTAGAGGTGTGTGGGGAGGAGTAGGTTGGATTTGAAAAGAAGAATCATATTGGACTGGGGGGGAGGAATAAATGCAGTCTCCAATGGGATAGTATTTGAGTCATTTGGTAAGACTAGAAGGGTTAGTGGAAATAAGTTAGGGGAAAGTGCAAGTCCAGTAGGGACTTTGTTTTTTGCAGGCACCATTGGAGGAGGGGGAGGATTTGCAAAGGAAGCATCAGTTGTAGGACTAAAGGGTGGGGGTGGGGTAGATGAATATGCATTTTTAGAGTTTGCTTGTGAGAGCAATTTGGAGTCTGGAATTGGAAGAGATAGGAAAGTGTCTGGGGATATGGGTGGGGAGGAATGAGATTCAGGTTCTGGAAATTCTAAAGATATTTCACATTGATCCATGGAATCTTGTAATGGCTCTGCTGCTAATGCAATTGATGCCATATTCCATGTGTTCCATATATCTTGGGATAGTTTTCATCCCTCTTCCTGATTTTGTTTCATTATTTTACCTATTTGATCCCATTCTTGTGTATTGACTACCCCTTTTGATGGAAAATCAAGATAAAATTTTAGGATACTTTTAATTAATGCTTGGAGCTTAGTCTCTGAAATTTTAATTCCTTGCTTCTGTATTAAAGACTTCAATAATCTAATATAACAGGTATGAGAAGATAGTTTTTGACCCATATTCCAGAATAGAATAGCAACTCACATCACTGGCCAAGTGAAGGTCTGCTGATACATCTCCAATCTTGAATCCAATACGTCTCCTCGGATGATTTATAATCAGTTGGGCACCATATTTTGGAACTGTCTGAAGTTCCTACTTAATTTCTTCATGGGTGGACACCAGAGAAGGAGAATGGAGACTGAGGTAAAATGGATGAAGAAGTTAGAGAGAGAGAGAGAGAGAGAGAGAGAGAGAGAGAGAAAGAGACAAAGGACCAAAGACTCAGAGACAAAGAGTTAAAATACAAGGGATCCAGCATGCTCCGGTGATGCTTCTCAAAGAGAGCATTTTGCACGTGTCCCCGAACTTTTATTGAAGAGTTTAGGAATGTGGAGTGGGAGTTAATTAATGAACATGGGACATGGCATAGGCTTTAACATTGCTTCAATTGACAATCACATAATCAAAGAGGAGGAGATTAATGGAACATGTGACTTGGTATGGAATGTGGTCTAACAAGCTAGGATGATGATGCTAATGAGAATCCTAATGAGCTAGGACCCTGTGGCAAATAATGACCTGCTCAGGAATTCTTTTGTCCTTTGGACTGAAGATTTGGAAATACAATGATCAAAAAGTCACATGACCATGAGTCTGATATATGTACACATAAGATAGAATATAAATACACCAATAATACTTTCAAGATGCTAATATACCTGGTATGCTTCAGGAAATAATTCTTAACTGGGTTCCTGAAAATATTGTGTGACAAGCCAAATATCATTACCCTAAGAATTACATACTTAATTTCATCTCACACTAATTTATCAATAATTTCCAGAACTTATTTCAGAATTATTTCCATATGAATTTTGATTCCAGAAGGAAGTGTAGAACATATAAAAATGTTGGTTAACTACTATACCCACATCTTTAAAGCTGTGTTTTTAAATGAGAAAAATAATTCCATACTTCAAACCTGCCAAGAAAGTTCTATAAGGGCTTCCTAACTTTTAATATCTTACAAATTATAATTAATTCACTTAAATTTTCTTCTGATGAAAGAAACCAAGTAGATAAGTGTGTGAAGTGGTTTCTTGGGTGGTGTGTAGGATGAAAATTCAGTGGGTAATTCTCAGAGTAGCATTTGGCTTATAACCCCAATTTTGAGACCCCTTAGTATTACTATTCATTAGAATAAAACTGACCCCCAATAAAATTTTTAGATTTCCTGACCTATTTTCAAAAATCTTGAGAAGAGCTTAACTGTAGTCTGGTAAAGATGCCAGCTCTGGGACTAGCACAGAAAAACTAGGAAGGAACAGAGAGTTTCAAATGTAACTTTTCTTACTGTCCCCCCCCAAAAAAAGACCACCTGAGTCACACCACAGGCTTTGGCAGGGTTTGTAATTTTGAAAATAACATGCTCAATATTGTGAATGTCACAATCTCCACCTCACCCCCCCAAGGTTAGACAGGAGAAAAGGAGAAAATTGTGTCAATATTATTATATAAATCAGTGCTTACATGTAAAGACAGACACATTTTGTGCCAATCACACAGCTTGTGGGCAGTGTTCCTTTTCTTTCCCTTCCCAACTCCCTCATCCCTCTTCCCTGCCATTTCCCCCCCAAAAAAAAGATTCATTTCCTTTTTAATTTGCCATTATTTGCCATGTGAGTGCAAATGAGGTAGATAAAGCAATGGAGTGCAAATGAGGTTGATAAAACAATAATTGCATTCAAGAAAATACAAAAAATTTTACAAAAGGCACAAAATGTCACAAAATGTGCTTCCACTCAATATAGGTCACTAATACAGATTTTCTTTTTTGAGGTAGTATATGAGTTGTCCTAAAAGGGCAATTTGTTCAAGTACAAAGGTCAATCAAATAAAGCACAACAAAATAATACAGATCCAAAAATAGGGAAATCTTATCACAATCAATAGTCAAATACAATAAATACAGGTAATTATTCATTATCTACAGAAGATACTCATTTTACATGGCTACAATGAATCCATGAGTCCTTCTCCCCAGTTTTAATGCCTGTTGGTATAGTCAGTAGGACTTGAAATAGTCCATCATAAGCAGGTTCAATTGACCCAGTATGTTTGAAATTATTTATGTACATGCTATCACCTGGGTTTACATCATGAAGTGAGAAGTCTATGGGGCTGGCATGGCCTGAACAGCAGCTCCAGAGTTGTGGAGTTCTCATAATTTTGTTTATAATTGTCTGATATATGTGGCAATGGCTGTATCCCATCCTAAAAATGATATAAAGGCAGGGGTAAGTGGTTGTACCTGAATAGGTGAATGTCCAAATAGCAACTAAAATGGTGAGATGTGTAAATCCCTCTGGGTCTGCTTCTGAAATAAAATAGGGCCAGATGTGTTTCGGGCCATTTTAAATGAGTCCCCATGAACAATTTGCCAATTATAGTTTTAAGTTCTTTTTTCATTCATTCAACTTGGCCAGAGCTCTGGGGATGATATGGTGTCTGAAATTTAGGAGTTATCCCCAAATATAAATAAATTTGCAGTAAGACCAAATCAGTAAAATGAGTTCCTTTATCTGAATCAATATGTACAGGCAGGCCAAAATGAGGAATAATTTCTTTTTTTTGTCCTTTTAAAAACTTTATTTATCATAAATCTAATCAGACATTTTAATATACAAACAAAAAAGATAAATATGACATGATAAATTTGTTGTGTACAGTTTATTTATCAAAATATATATTAAATTTATTGTGATAGAAACAAAATTGTTCGGTTCATGTTTCCTTCCAGACTTGTTTTTCTTTATATTTTTATAATATCAACCCATTCTCCTTTGTTTTCCTTTTTTAAAAATTCTGTTTCTGTTTCTTCCTCCAGTACTCCTTCTTCTTGACCATCATCATATTTTACTGCTTTGGAATCTTCCATAATCTTTGATTATCACAATACCCTAAATCTTAGCACTTTAGAATTTGGAATGGAGCTTGCTCTAATCTAATCTAATCTAATCCAACTATATTTGAAATAAAAAGTCCCCTCCATATTCAATAAACAAACACCTATCAGGGCAGCTAGATGGTTCCGTGGATAGAGAGCCAAACTTGAAGACAAAAAAGATCCCTCCTTTGAGCCACATTGTGACCTCTACTTTCTCTATCTTACCTACCCCCAATACCTTGATGGTTTTCATAAATTGTTGTGAAAAAAAAGAAATGAATATCTAATAACAAGTCTCTCTGGCACTGAGTATCTCTAGTCTTATCCATTGATAACCTTCATACAATATACTCCTTGTCCATGAAGAAGTCCCTACTAGAACACTTTCTAGCTTAAGAGAACCTACCCAAACTTGTGCCTTGCTGGCTTAGCTGTTAAGAATTTATCATGACCCGAGTATTAGGGAACACTGAAGAAAAGCCTTCATGGAAGGCAGAAGCCTTCATGGATGTAGAAACACTCAACACTCAAGAAGGAGCCAGAAGAAGAAACTCCCTCTCTTCTTCCCTCCCTTTCCCACAAAATCAAGATGAGGTGGAGCCAGATAAACAACCTGGTATTGTTTTATCATGGATCAGTTTGTGCTTGTTGCTTCAGTATGTTTCATTATTTGTATATGTCCAATTCATTCAGGGCTGACAACATGTAATATTATCTTATTACACAATACACAGTGATGCTTGTTCCTATAACCTTATCAATACCCATTCTTATGGTAAACAATAAAAGACTGTCTGTCCTGTGATCCAGCCATAGCACTGCTGGGTTTGTACCCCAAAGAGATAATAAGGAAAAGGCATATACAAAAGTATTCATAGCTATGCTCTTTGAGGTGGCAAAAAATTGGAAAATGAGGGGATGCCCTTCAATTGAGGAATGGCTGAACAAATTGTGGCATATGTTGGTGATGGAATACTATTGTGCTAAAAGGAATAATAAAGTGGAGGAATTCCATGGGGACTGGAACAACCTCCAGAAATTAATGCAGAGTGAGAGGAGCAGAGCCAGGAGAACACTGTACACAGAGAATGATACACTGTGGTGCAATCGAATGTAATGGACTTCTCCATTAGTGCCAATGCAATGCAATGAACAAATTGCAATAACCTATGAGGAAAACCACTATCCACATCCAGAAGAAACACAGTGGGAGTAAAAACACCAAAGAAAAACAACTGCTTGAATACATGGGTCGAAGGGATCTGGTTGGGGTTGTAGACTCTAAATGAACACCTAATGTAAACAATAACATGGAAATAGTTTCTGATCAAGAATACAAGTAATTCCCAATGAAATTGCACGTTGGTTGTGGGAAGAGTTGGTGGAGGGGATGGAAGGAAAAAGGTGATTATTGTAACCAAGGAATAATGTTCTAAATTGACTAAATAAATTAATTCAAATGGAAAAAATGAATTAAAAAAAGTTTAAAGGGAAGAGGAAAAAGAATTTTCAAATTATTTTCATATTTAATTTTTTTATTATTAGGGGTGAGGTTAAGGTAAGGATTAGGGGTATTTTTATCTTATTTTATTTCAATTTTTATGATGTTATATGAGTTTATTCACAAAAACAATTTATTTTGCAACTTTTTTTATGTTGCTGTACTCTGGTGGTAGAAAAAACAGCCACTAAAAGGAAAAAAAAAAATATGTGCTCAATATTGTCCTCTAGTGCTCAAGATGCAAAACTACAATAGGGAGAGGTAAGGGGCAAGGTTAGGGTGGTCTTGTCTGCCAGAAACAAAAATGGAGAATATGGCTATAAATCAGAGTGGGTTTGGGGTTTGTTTGTCCCCAAAGCAAATTTGCTACAGTGGAAACAGCAGGAACATGGCAGGTTGGGACAAGGCAAGGAGGGATTCCCCGGAAGCAGGCTAGGGTGGTTGGAAAATGACCTAGTCAAGAGGAAGGACCAGAAGTTTGGCAGGAGTTAGGAGGTAACCAGTTATCCCATAAGGGAAAGGGATTCCCCCCCTCCCCCCACCCCAACACTGGACTTGGGCTGGGGTAGGAGTTTAAGACTCACCAGGAGGCACTGAGGTAGGCAAGGCTGGAGAATGAGAAGGAGTAGGATTGGCAGAAGTGGCCACATGGGGTGGACAAGCTGTGTGCAGGGGTAGTGGCAGCTGCAACAGAGATCACGTGGGGTTGGGCAAGCTGCATGTGCCTGCAGCAGCTTGAGGCAGAGGGGGTGGCCATAGCTGGGGTGGCCTCAGTCACTCAGGGAAGGAAAAACACACCTCTCAGTAATTGAGAAAGTCTATTAACTTTACTGAGTAAAGAAAACTTTCATATTTTGTATCGCAAAATAGTATGCCAAATTGTTAATATTAAAAATTAATATCCAATATTCCAAGTATTATATAAGATTTATTAATATTAACTTGAAGTAGAGAAAAGAAAAAAAAAACTTCAGTAAAGAGAGGCTGTCCCAGACTGCACATGCAGGAGAAGAGAGAGAGTTAGAACAGTTACAGAACTATATGCACATGTAACAATGCAAATGTGAGGACAAAGGGAAAGGGTTACTGGGACATGAAGTCCAAGGGCACAAAATTTTCCAGTTACACAGTCCTCATTCCTCAGTGGTCTCTTCATCAAAGAACAGAAGCATCAAGTTTGCTTCATTATCTTCCTTATTCTTGGCTACCACATTTAATTTAGGGACTTTTGTTTTCTCTGAACAGTCATTCTGGGGCCCCCTGTTGGACTTGAGATTCATGGGTCATAATTTGCATATCCTCCACTGTCCTCTAAATCAAGGCAATGAAACAGAAAACTAAATAAAGAATAAGTGAAAGAAAATACAATAACAATTATTGCTGGTGTGATCTTTGCCCAATATCATGAAAATATTGAATTCCACCAATTTATCAAAGGGGCATTGTCAACACTTCTTAAATTTCAGTTTTCCTTATACATAACAATAACGATACATTACATTGATTTAGCATAATTACACATTTTTCTTCTTCAGAAATCATCTTCTGGAATCCCTGCTCCCTGTGCTTAAGGTTGTTTGTAGAATTTCTGGGGATCCTCCTACAACAAAAAATATCTTTTGTGAGGCAAACATTTTATGTAATAAATTCTTATGCCTGAGGTTCTGTAGGGGATACAGAAATTCTTGGGCCCTAATACTTAGTCTAATGTTCAGATTTCACTTCTTCTCATAACTATTTCTATGGAATCTCAAGTACAGATCATAAAAAATATGACTTGTCTAAACTCATCACTTAATTAATTCTAACTTTCCACATATAGTCTACTGGCTTGCTTGGAAAATGGAAACTTTTATTTTACACTTTGAAGTCTGTGCTGATTGTAGGAATATGCCACAAAAAGAAAGCAGGATTTAATTAAGATTTTTAATTGTCCTTATGGTTCTTTCAAAGACACAGAGTAAATGGTTCAACACTATCTGACTTCATGCACAGGTCAGAGCTGTCACTCTCTTATGTCACTCAGGATCACTAGAGTCAGAATCTAGAATCAGAAAGGACCCATCTGAGTTGAGCTCCAAGAGTACCTTTCCAACTATTATAGGACTTTTACTTAACTTCTGAGTATCCCATTGTTCTCTCTTGTATGGTAGATCAATCATCAGACAACCACACCTGAGTTCCAAGCTCACAGTAATATTATGTGTGATCCCCATAAATCTTTTGTCATAAATGACAAAAAATCTACTTACTACAGTTCAGAGAAAACTTTTTTTTCTCAGTTGTCAAATTTCATTCTCTTGAATTCCATAATCCAAAAAAGCTTTCTGCTGACTCATTTTAATGGCTTCTAAAAATCTTATTTCCAGTTCATCTAAAGATGTTCTTTTCTTTAACTTCCCTATACAGTAAATGCCAATTCTGTATCTTCTTCATAATTTATCTAGTTGCCTTCTGTGGTCTTCAAAAGATTCTCTTTACTTTATCATAAATGTAATTAAAAATAGTTTTTCATCACTGATTACAACACATTCACTTCTCTCTGAGAATACTCAGAGCCAAAATATGTGTCCCTCCTTGGTAAGAGGGAGACATGAAATGTCAGTTGCTTAATCTCTAAATGTTCATTTCTTTTCCCCTCAATCTTCTCCTTAATCATATTCAATATTTTTTTTCTGATGACTTCATAGGTTTGACATGCTTGTACACCCTACATGTCTATCATCTGGCTCTCATAAAGAAGCCTCAAATTCTAATAAAAGTCACCTACACCTTGTATCTTTCATATACTTGACAGTCCCCTTTACCCCACTACAACTTACTTTTATCATCACTAAATACTAAATTTAACTTCCACCAGGTATTCTGTTACCTGCTATTAGTGTCTCAGAAGAACCCTGATAATAATAATTGCTTGGAGAGGCAAAGGAGGGAGATTCCCCCTGCTGAGAGGAAACAGCAGGGGTCTAATAAGGTCTTTTATTGCCTTGATGACTGAACTGATTTTCAGTTCCCTCTCTGACCAGAAAAGATAGTCCACTTATCTGACTGTGAATTCAAATAATATAAAGTTTAATAATCCAGTTGGAATTGGAGTTTTTCCTTAGCTTCAGAGTATAGGGCCAGGCCCTAGAGGCTAGCGGAGGGTTTTCCCACTTCCGTGTCCTCTATATCAGTATAGTTTTGTATACTTCAGAATCTTAGCAGTAGATAGAAAGCAAACAAGAACAGGTCTAACCTTCAGAAGCGACTGGGCCTGAATCTTCCAGATGAACCAAGAAGAGCATGCCACTTCAGACTGGGTTGAACAAGCTCCTCTCTCCTCCAACACCCTGAAGCAAGTCCCCCACACGGCAGGAAGGAACTGCTAGTCACAAGACACAACTGCCACTCCCAGTTGGGCCCTTCCCCCACAAACTGTCAGTCTTGTTTCCTTTCCACAATATATATATTCCTAATCTAAAAAGTTCTAACTTTATAACCCAATCCCAATTCTCTTTCCCATAAGGCAATGTTTCTTGCTTGGAAATCAAGGCTAACCTCATTTCCCTTCTTGTCTCTTGAAATAAATCTAATTTTCTAAGGTATTCTAAAGTATATCTTATGTAATATAGTTTCCTTATAATAAACTTCTCCCACTTTTCTGCTATTTATAAAATGAAAGTTCTTCTCTTCTTGCACAGCAATGTCCACAGCAGCCACCATCTGAACTTGAAGCTCCCCTCTCTGGGGAGACTAGCTCCACCTGCTGTTTGCTTCTCTCTCTACCTGCAAACTCTGTCACGAACAAAACTTTCTTCTTTCTAAGCTGTTATCTTCCAAGATTAAGGCTCCAAACTTTTCACAGAAAAATTATGGCGAAAAACCACACTCCTCCTCTCTGAGTATCCACCTCCCAGAGTCAGAGTCTGAGAGAGGCAGACCAGTAAATATCAACTGCCCTTTCTTTAGGGATTCTGGGAATTCCATCCTTCTGACCTACTCAGAATTACTTTTTCCCTTAAAGGCTTCTTAGGTAAATTTATAATTTTCTATGCTGAAACCTTACTTCTGACTAAAAATCTATTCTTAATTAAACACACTGACCAATTACCTCTTATTTAACTATTATAATAGCTAAGGGAAAGAAAGCAACAATTAACATGGACTCCAGGTATGCCTTTGGAGTTTGTGATGCTGTTGGAATTCAATGGATGCAAAGGGTTTTTTTCTGACTTCTGCTGGCACGACCTCTGAAAATGCAGAGATCATTAAAGAACTCCTCTCTGCTTGTCAGCTATAGCCTTGGCTGTTGTTCATTGTTCTGTCCATATAGCAGGAACTGACCCTGACTCTAGGGAAAATAAGTAGGCGCACACTGCAGCTAAATTTGTTGCCTTACAAGGGCTTGAATTAATTTTAACTCTGGCATCAAATAACAAAACAAATTTCTCTCTCTCTCTTATAAAGAAGAGGAAGTGGAGAAGTGGAAGCACAGGCTTAAAACAAAGCAGATTAATGAGGTTAGGGTGATTTCTGAAGGAAACCCCTACCTTTCAGAAGCTTCTATCATCAAAAATGTTTATCTGCTCACAGAAATGGCTACTTTGGTATTGAGAGGATCATGAACTTCATTAGGTTAATACCAATACATTCAGCCTCCTGTGTGTGTCTCTTGTCCTATCTGCCTGTCACATAATCAGCTTTCTTTCCATGAAAAAGACTTTGATGGATGTCCTTTGGCTTAGACAACTTTTGAACATTTTCAAATTGACATTATAAAGTTTGTCTTTTTTATAGTAGACCACCTCACTAAATGTATAGAAGGCTTCCATGGTACTCATAGCAGCTTTTGTTGCTAAAATGATATTGAAGGAGATTGTTCCCCATTTTGGCCCACCTGCACACATTGATTCAGATAGAGGAATTCATTTTACTGATTCTGTCTAAACACAGATTTATTCTTGTTAGAGAATTATTCCCAAATTTCATACACCCTACCCTGCCCATAGCTCAGGCCAAGTTGAACGTATGAACAAAGAACTTAAAAACATGATTGGCAAAGTATGCACTAAGATTCACTTGAAGTGGAATCTCCCCTTGGCACTATTTTATCTGCAGAGCAGACCTAAGGGAGAACTACATTTCTCACTATTTGAAATACTATTTGGACATCCTCCAATTTAGGCCAAACCTTTCCTCCCTCATTACTAGGGAGGGACATTCCTGTTGCTTCTTATGTATAGGAATTACAAATCAAATTATGGGACATCACAACTCTAGGAAAATACAGGCAGGACTTTCGGACATTTCACTCCAGGATCCCTATGGGAGCCATTGTGTTTGTAAAGAACTTTCAGCCACCTGAAGGGACATAGCCAGTTTGGGGAAGGCCCCTTCTAAGTGTTGGTAACTATTCCCACTGCTATAAAATTTTAAGAAAAAGACTCTTGCTTTCAATACTTTCATGTAAAACTGGTACAATCTATTGATACTGATTATCTAATCTTCTCATTTTCATTGTACACTGTCTTTTTGTCTTCAGATTTGGTTTTACTTTTATTCTTACCTTTTTGTCATTAGGGATTTCATGGGTAAACCTAATTTAGCTCATTCTTTTAAAAAATGCTACTCTCATTTGATATTTTGTTCTCAGCACTAAGCCATACTACATTTCCATTTTTGCTCCCTCTTCTGATGTCAAAACTAAGGATAATGCTATTATTAAACCCCATAGTCAAATAGGACATACTCTACACCAAGACAAGTGTATAATAACTTATAAATGCTGTGTCTGTCACTAGCTTCATCAGAACAGTTTTATAATGGGCAACAATTTCAGTCCATATGAATGAGACTTTGCCACAACTTGCAAGGCCTGAGGATCATATAATGCCAATTAAGCCTTTCAATGCTTTTGCTTCTGTTATATGTTTACATCAATATGGGCAGGTGTTGCCTGTCAACCTGGTCACAACCACTATCTTTGTTCTTTGAGAGGTTCACAGATTTTCAAATCTCAGTTCATTTTAATGTCACATACCCACTATTTACCCACATTTGATTTGTGTGTTAAAAAGGTAACAGAGAATTGAGTAGCAGATGTATGGGTGACAATGTCAAGTGCAACCTACTATTCCATTCCCTACCACACTTATCTGTCTAAGATAAAGCTCAGTAGCACAAAGTATGGGTTGTAGCCCAGTAGTAAGAGTAGGCTTCAGTAAAATCAAAGCCATAATTTAGATACATCAATCACATAGCCTACGCATCACATGAAGCCCCCAAACCCCTCCTTTCTACTCCACCCCACAGAAACTGAATGTTCTTCCAAGAAATTACTGATGCAGGAATTCTGTGAGAAGCTTGGTTAGATGGTTACACACTGGCATACTGAATTATCACCTATAGAAAACTATTTGGAGCCTCAGAGGTAATATAAATCCATTGTCTTTATCCTGTGAATCATTGACTTCCATTGTGAGTGATCTAATACCTCTTATTGATTCAACCCTCTATAAGTATTTACCTGAAATCAATAAACTTTGTCACTGATCAGCAAGTAGCCTTTTAGTTTGTCTTTAAGTCTTTCTGTGACTCTTCTGATCCCAACCTCATTCCTCTTATCCTGTTCCATGGCCCACAAATAACTTGATGAGCTGGTCTTATCAAGTGGCTCCCAAGACATGATAAGCCTTGGATGGCATCATCCACAGTTGGCAGGTAAGAGGAACTTTCCCCTTTCTGTTTGGCAGAAAGCTTCTTGGAACAGGGTGAGTATCTTATAGTCAGGAGTAAAAACATGGGGAAAAAAACTATAAAAGCTCTTAACAATTTTCAAAAAGCAACAAGCCCTGCCCTTAGTTAAATCAAACTCTTTCTGATGCTCTGTTACATAGGATGAATATTTCTCTTCCCATTGCCTTTTTGATCTTACCAATAGTATATACTCTCACTGCAGTAATTTATCAAACAAACAATTTCTCCAGTAACCAGTCTCCCCAATGGATGCTGCAAATACAACCAAATTTATGACTTCAACTAAAGATACATACAATATAGAAATCCCTAAGGGGAAATTACAACAATTTGGGGACAAAAGGAAAAAAAAGAGAAAAAGAACAAAACCAAGTTGGGGCAGTCCCCTTTTGTATAACAGTGTACAAAACAAATGCATTCAATCCACCAAAGTTCAATTCAGCACATCCAAAATTTCACTCTCTGGATTTGGGGAAGTAGCAAGTTTCTTCCCTGAAAATTACTTTCAAAAGAACTTAAACTCTGCAAAATAGGATAATAATATGTTTCCCCCTGAGGAGGATATTGACAAACAAGGAAATCACACAGGGATACATGACTGAGGTATGAGGTATATGAATCAATGCCAAAAGAAAGGTAAAAAACATCACAAAATTCAAATAAAAGAGAAAAAGTAACTACTGCATGAAATATAAAATATCCAAATCCAAATCTGATATGTAAAAATCCCAAGTAAGGAAAAATAAAATTATAACAGGCTCTTGAATCAGAGTTCAATTTAAAGTGATTTATGTCTAATAAGCCTGCAAGAGCACCCACTCAACATCCAGTACTACAGTAAATTGCTACACTATGATAGACAGAAAAGGGAATAGATTTTTGAAACATATGGGAAATATCATTCCCTGGTCTCACTTTTCCTCATCTCTCAGGGTTAGGGGAGCCAGAACAGTCAATGTTAGGTACTTGATAGAAAGTGTTCTACAAGGATTGTGGTACAAGGAGACCTGTGTCAAACATATGTCAAACAGCTGCAACCTCATATCTCACACAAGGTACAAGTCGTTTTGTATTGTTGCAGAATCTCATCAATCTTGCCAGCATTGTTGTGTCTCTTTGATCTGTGTGTTCATTTGGCAATCTTCAGGTTAAGTCTGTGCTTCCTTGGCATTGTGCAGGTGAAATCTGTGCTCCTTTTTGATCCCTTTTCCAAGAATCAGACACATCCATGGAGCAAAGTAGCAGAATATTTAAACAGCCATTGGCAGTTTCCACAGCCTAAGATTGTTGGGCATGAACTTACAGTTAGGTTAATGGATATTCTAAACATTATGCTAGTGTAAAATGAAAAAAATCTTTTAATATTGGTGATATGTGCTATATATATATATATATATATATATATATATATATATATATATATATATATATATATATATATATATATATATATATGTGACAGTGACACACTGTGTCACTCAAAGAGAAGTAGAAGACAAAGGTCTCACCCAAAAAATGAGATCATTTTCTCTTTAACTTGGTCATGATCCACAGTGTGAGTGCAACATGATTCTTACAAAGCTTTACAAAACAGTAGTACAATAGGTATTGCACATTCAAAGAAAGTTCCAAATTATCAAAATTCACAAAAAAATATCAACTTATTACTAATACTGGTTTCTTCTAACTAGTTTATGGAGTTTTAGAATGGTATTTTCTCAGGTTCAAATATAGGATCATACAAATAAAGGCAGTACAACAGAACATATATCCAATAGCAAAAACACAATAGCTAAAAATGGTATAGTGTTACAGCAATATATATATATATATATATATATATATATATATTTAAAAATTAAATTAAATCTCAAAGCAATCTGTAAAATATAATAAATATGATAGGCTATATTTACACATCATCTATAGAAGGTGCTTTCTATACATGGGAGCAATGGATCCAAGAGTCCTTTTATCCTATATAAATGGCTGTTGGAGTAGTTAACAGGATTTGGAATGGACTGTCATAGGCAGGTTGAGTTGCCCCAGTATGCTGTAAGTTATTTATGCAAACTTTGTTACCTGGGCTTAAGTCATGGAGTGAGAAGTCTATAGGACCTGCTTGTACAGCAGCTCCAGATTCATTGAGCTATCACAATTTGGTCTGTAAATCACATATATATGTGGCAATAGAAGTATCTCCCTCTAGTAACAATATATATGTGGGAGAGGAAGGTTTAGACTGTATAGGAGGATATCTAAAATGTATCTCAAATGGTGAGATGTGTAGATCTTCTCTGGGTCTGCTTCTAAGACAAAATAGGGTCAGAGAGAGAATTTCAGGCCATTTTTAATGAGTCTTTGTGCAGTTTTCCAATCATAGTTTAATGTTTTTTATTCTTTCCACTTGGCCTGAACTCTGGGGATGGTGCAGTACACATAATTTAAGAGTTTCCCCAAACATGAATAAATCTGAGACAAGATCAAATTTGTAAAATGAGTTCCTCTATCTGAATTAATGAAATGCTGGCAGGCCAAAGTGAGGAAAATTTTCTTTTAAAAGCACTTTGGCAAAAAAATCCCCATGTGGCTTGATCAGTAGGAAATGTTTCAGGCCATCTGGTCAGCTGATCTACTATGACCAGACAAAAGATTTTGGCATAGTGATAAAGTCAATTTGCAGTTGTTCAAAAGGTGTGTAAGCCAGAGGACATCCACCAAAAGCTTTGCCACAAAAGGCATGAAAAATGGTTAAAAGGTAGGGCAGGTTATACACACTTTAGAGGCTATGGTAGTTATGCTAGGGGCTATCCATACTCTTTTAACAGAGTCCACAATACCCTGGGTACCAAAATGATTATTTTTGTGAATAGACTGTCAAATTTGGTGATAAAACTCTTAGGGAGTATGGGTTTTCCTTCAGATAATACCTATACTCCATTTATCAATTTGGCTTTAAAATTCTGCTTCCTTTTTCCCACTTCTTTTTCATTATAAGAAAGGGATATATTTAATGCATCAGTAGTTGTCAATGTTAAAATTAACTCAGGCCCTTCTAAGGCTACTAGCTTTGCAGTGGTATCTGCCGAAACATTCCCCCTGGATACAGCATTGGTGCCTTATGTATGGGCAAATCAATGAACTACAACTAGGGCTTCAGGGAGCCAGAGAGCAGAAAGAACTTCATTAATAGTTTCTGCATTCGTTATGCTTTTTCCAGATGATATTAAAAATCCACTTTGAAACCAAAGCATGCCCACTGCATGACATTCCAAATGCATATCCAGAGTCTGAGTAAATGGTTGCCTTCTTATCTTTGGCAATTATACATGCATGTTTTAAAGCTATCAGTTCTGCACCTTGAGCACTTATATTTGAGGGCTGTGAAGTTGATCACAGAGTGGAAAATTCTGTGACTATAGCAGCTCCTATGTAGCATATGCCAATCTTAATAAAAGAAGAACCATCAGTAAATAATATTAGGTCTGAATTGTTTAAAGGAGTATCCAGTAAATCATTTCAAGGTTTTTCAGTCATGGACACTAAAGATTCACAATTGTGCAAAGGTTCTCCTGAAATTGTTAAATCAGGAAGCAAGGTTGCAAGATTTAGAACTTCACAATGTTTTAATGTAATATTTTCATTATTCAACAAGATTACCTCATACCTTGTAATTTTCTGATCAGAAAATGCCTGTGATATATGTTGTAGCAACAATGCCTTTACCTCATGTGGGCACATTATGGTTAATTGGCATTCCAATACTAAATAAGTAGATTCCGTCACTAGGAAACTATGGCCACTATGTATCTAAGACATGGTGGTGCTCCTGAAGCTACTGGGTCTAGCTGGGTCAAATAATAAGCAACTGGGCACTGAGCAGGTCCCAAAGTTTGAGATAAAACACCTGAAGCTACCCCTCTCTGTTCATTACATACAAAGTGAATGGTTTGTTGCAATATGAAATGCCTAGAGCAGAGGCAGACAGGTTAGTCTATTTTAATTATGACAGAGCTGACAAGTGTTCCACTTCTAATTTTAGCAGTTTAAGGACTGATTTTGGCCTAATTGTGAGAATAAAGTAGGACTGTCCATGCACCCCTGGGGCAAAAGAGGCCAGATCTCCTTGGAATGTTTCCAGGTGGAGGCAAAAATATGTCTGGAATCTTTATGAATAGGTATAGAAATAATGAGGCGCACAAGTCCACTACAGTAAAATATGTAGCTGTGCTAGGAATATTGGAGAGAATTGAATTTAGGTTTGAGATCATAGGATGTCTTTTTATAATGTTGTTCACAGCCCTTAGGCCCTGGATGAATCTATAGACAGGTTTTGAATCAGGGTCTAATTTTGGCTTTTTTTGTGGTAGGATGGGGGTATTATATTTAGATTTGCAGGAAACAATTAAGTCTTATTTAATTAACAAATTTATCACTGGAGTAATTCCCTCAGTTGCTTCCTTTGAGAGAGGGTACTGAGGAATGGAAGAAGGTGGGTTGGATTTTGTCCTATTTTTGAACAGGAACAGCTGATTTAAGTAGGCCAACATCATAAAATGATGTGGCCCAGAAAAACTCAGGTATATCAGCTGGGATTTCAAAAGTGGGAGGTTCCTTCATCTCCTGACTATCTGAAAGAAGTACAGGAAGCAAATTTAAGGATTCCTCAGACAATTCCAGTGACATAGAGCTATCTGAAGAGCAAGTTATTGTGTTTCTAAGCTTGCACAAAATACCTCTCCCCAGGAGATTTATAGGGGAACTAGGCATTAGAAGAAAAAAATGTTCTACTATTAGGGTTCATATAGACACCATCTGAGGGGAAAGCTTTGGGAACTTTGGGGTGGCTCTGATATCCCCATTATATTTAGTGAGCCAAATGGAACTACAATCAGAATTAGGTGTAATCATTAATACAGATCTGGAGTCCCTGGTGTCCAAGAGATAATCATAATAAGTATTTCCAACTTTCAGGGTGTCCTGAGACCAGTTCATCACCTAGAACAGTGGCTAGCAATAACTGGTATGCAGACACCAGGGTCTGGTAAATTAAAGGTTGTACCCTCTGATCCCAGAACCCTTCCCCTCTCCCCATTCATAAAGATCTTTGGTTAGTACCTTGGGCTCCTCTAGGCTGAGGGGCTGTCTCATCTTGAGTATAGCATTGACAAGCTCCACTTTGTATATATTGTTGGATTTTTTGGTGTGAGTTATTGGTTGCCTGATTTGAATTTGTATGTGGAATATTATTTCCATAATTGTTATTATTTTGAAAGTTGTAATTCCTTAAGTTATTATTTCTAAATTTATTATTTCTAATTGCTTATTTATAGTTCCTACAGTCCATCATTATGTGACCCTTTTTTTACACAGAAGTGTCATATAAGAGATTGATATTTTGATTCCTGAAAAGAGGCAATGGCCTCTGTTTGACTTTCATTTTCTTTTTCTTTTTTTTTTAATCAAGTCTTTCAGTTAAAGATTTTAGTTCTTTCCTTAATGCTTCTACTCCATCATTTGTCTCCACATTTTTGTGTTTATGACTTTTTGGTACATAAACTGTGACCTTCCTTAATTCCTCAAGGTACACATTACGTCAGTTTGGGCAGTTTATATTAAAATAATCCTGGACCATTTTGCAGCAGTTATTTACAGACTGTCTTCTAATTTTCTTTACATCCCTCTCTTAAGTAAGTTCAAGTACCATGTACCTTCTTCCCAGCTCAATATGTCTATTCCATAAACTGGGAGGGTGTTGCATCATCTGATTGCTTAAGACTCTCAAAGTTGGTCCATGTACCTGGCCTGTCAGAGCAATCTCTCATTGTCTTTAACAATTCTTTTCTAGTATGGCATAGTTGTAAATATTCTCTTTCATCATTTATATCCCTCTTTGGGTCATGCTCCTGCCAATGAATCACATTCCTTCCCTGGGCTTTATTAACAATGGAAATAATTTTACTTTTCTCCCTTTCTGTCAAAAAAGCTTGGAGCAAATTTTGTACATCCTGGTATGCAGGATTATATGTATGAAATATATTGTCCAGGGTCTTAATGACAACAATAGGCTCTTCCTAAAAATAAGGGATATTTTTCTTGAATTTCTTAATATCTTGAGGAGTAAAAGGTGTATCGTGCCTTAAGGTCATCACGTCCCCATTCCTCTTTAAAGTGGGCACTTCACTTAAGGGGAAAAGACATTGGTTGTTGTTCTTTTCTTTCTGCTGAATGTCTGTGTTGATACAGAGAAAGTAAGGGGAGGGTGGGGAGAGCTAGAGGGGCAGGAGCTGTGTCTGGGGGTAGGTAGGGATGAGAGCTGAGACAAAGGGCAGGAGAGGGTGGGACACTGGAAGAATGGACAGGGGAGGGCAGGGTGTACAAGACAAGAGAGGAAAAATTCTGAGGTATAGGTAGAGAGGGATCTCCCTTTTGCATCTGGAGACCAGGCAATAATTTTTCAAAATTATCCAACTGAGTCTGCATTTGAAGCAGGGTAGCCATTTGGTATTTAGTATTGAGGTTAATAAAAAGAAAACCTCCTAGGATTATCAAAAGAAAGAGCCAATCTGAACTCTTAAGGTTTTCCCATTGTAGAAAAATTGTTGGGGACAAAAGACTTTTTGTTAAAGTAGCAAACATTGTTTGCAACATTGTGTCTCCTCAGTTGTTGCTAAATAGCAAAAAAAAAAAAAAAAACAGGAGATACCCCCTTTCCCTGGGCCTACTAAATTGGCAGGTGTAATGACCCCCAAGCAGAAGACTACGGATGGGGCTGGGCAGGAAACTGGAGGTTTAAATAGCATGTGGGGATGGAGGATTTGATGGGAAAAAACCCATATGAATGGGAGAAGGGATTGACTCTGGCCAGAAACATGGTCAGTTGTAATGGGCACTCAGCTAGGGGGACTAGCACAGCTGCTATAGGGCAGTACAAAAGTCACAATGCTACGGTGTGGGGGAAATCATGTATATTTTACCTTTTACTCATTGAGGAGCCTGGTGCAGGCAGAACCAGCTCTGGGGAACCAGGAACCAGGAACCAGGAATATCTCGTATGGCCACATTCATGCTCAGCCCCAGGGCCAGGTGGGAAAGAGGAAGTTCGGGGTGCCAATGTAACAGTTAAACTTTAGGAATATGGGGAGACTGAGGCAGGTAGAAATTAGTTTCTCTATATATTTTTAGAGGTTTATTAAGGATTAAGGATTAAAGAAAATATAGGATAAGGAAAACATGCCTAGGCCAGAGGCCTAGAAAAGACCTCACCTACATTATGGAAAGAGCCACATCTGCTCCAAAATGGAAGTCCAAAAAGAGAAAAGAGAGCTCAAAAGCCTTTGCAATCAGCTTAAGTACCTTCTCCATCTCGCCCACCTCAGAATTCCATGAGATTACAAAGCATTTTGGGGAAATGGAGCAAGGATTTGTAGGGATTGAAGTCCAGAGTTCAAATCTCAATTTTACATTCTGTAATGGTGAAAATTTCACCTTTTTAAGATTGTTTTAATATTGAACAATGGCCGCCAAGGAATTTACTTATGAAATTCCTAAAATGAAACACTCAAGTCAGAATGGAGTTTATGGAGGTTTAATCACAATGGGAGTAGGGAAAGGAGAGGGAGAGAAGGAGAAAGGAGAAAAGGGAAAGGGGCTACTCAACCTCTGATCAAGGCAGAGGGAGTTTTAGGCCCAAAGGGCCAAGGTGGAAAGAATCAGTCCTTAACTCATGTGACCTATCTGAAGGAAAGCTGTCTGTGGGCGTCCTCCCTGTCCAAGCTTCTAACAGGAACTCACGTCTAGCTCTCTCCACAGGAAGGGAGCAAATTTCAGAGGCTGTTTTCTACCTCACTTCCTGTGTCTCACAAGTGCCAATGGTTGGCTCTAGCTTGGCTTAGGACAGCCCAGGTGGGCAGTTAGTTATTTCTGATTTGCCATTGACTAGCACATGCCCGTGTAGTGTGGGTGTGCACAATTTTTGGGTGCTATACCAAGATGGAGACTTTTAAAATTCACAATCCCCCCTGATGATGATTGGGGGACTAGTCTCCCCAATTGATCACTAAACATAAGCATACTGCACCCCAAAAATTTCTAACTGTAAGTGTATATAAAAAATTTTTACCCACTAAGAGGAAAATTATAATAGTTGTACATATGGGGAAATAGAGGAGAGAGAGAGACAGCAAACCAATGTTTTGCTGGGCGCATTGACAAAAACCAGTTAGGGGGAAGTCCCCTTTGGCATAAGAGTGTACATTCAAAAAATGTTCAATCAACCACACCCCAAGGTTCATTATGGATCTTCCTGCAGTGAAAAGGTTTAGATATCTTTCTGCAAACATTTCATTCTCTGGATTCTGTTAGTTAGCAAGCTTCTTCTCTGAAGATTTATCTCGAACAAAATTTAAATCTTGGATTTGATAAAATACAATCCCCCCTGAAGAAAGTGTTGAAAAAACACTGAGTCCAGCTGAGGATTCAAGTTTTAGTTGTGGGTGTGTGTGAGTTAATCCAAAAGGAAAACAAAACAAAATGAAAATAAAATAAAAAATCAAAAGAAGAAAAAGGGGAAAAATTAAGGGAAAAATATAGACCCTTTATATATGCATATATTTATATTAAAGAAGAATTCAAAATCAGTATCAACAAATCAAAAAAATCTATGTATACAAAAATTTGAGAAAGCAAGAATAAAAAAAAATTTTTTCCCCACAGGCCCCTGTATTAGGGTCCAGTTAAGTAATTTCTAATCCTACAAGACTGTAGGACAGAATGCAGCAAGTTTCACTTACCCATTTGCAGCCAAGGCTACAGGAAGTTGCCATACTATAGGAGAGAAAAAAGGACCAGATTTTTATTTTATATCTAGGGAAGTGTCATTCCCTCGTCTGATTTTACCTTCATTCTCAGGGATGGAGGGAGCCAGGATGGTAGCCAACCTTTGGTACTTGTCTGTAGGTATTTTCACGAAGAGTGTGGATAAAAGGAAAGCCTACATCTTAACGTCTGTCGAGTGTCGCAACCCCGAGTCTCACACTAGGTTCAAGTCCTTAGTATTGGCTTAGAAATGCATTAATCCTATCTGGATTGGTCTTTGATTTTTAGACCTGTGAGCTCTTTTGGTATTATACAGGTCATCTCTGTGCTCCTTTTTTTGATCCCGTGCCTAGAATCAGACACAAACATTAATCATAGTCCCACAACAATTATCAATAAATGGCAGGTTCCCATAGTCTAAAGCTGTTTGGGTGCGTATTAATAATAATAGCAAGTATATATATATATATATATATATATATATATATATATATATATATATATATATATATTTAAAATATATATTTAAACTAATATTGTAGAATAAAATTAATATTGATTATATGTACCTTAAGTACATAGAAATGAGAAAAAGGGAAAAAATAAAATATTGTAAAAAAAATAAAAAAATTAAATTTAGGAATTCAATATGTCAAAAGCAGAATAAAACAGTTCCACTTGTCAATGGGTAGTTATCTCCAATGCATGTATAGGATACAGTCAATCAGTCTCAACAGAAGATGCTCTTCTTACATGTGAGCAGTGAATCCAAGAGTCCTTTTTTCCAACCTTTATAGATGTTGGAGTAGTTAACAATATTTGGAATGGTCCTTTCCAGGAAGGCTGGGTTGCTCCTGTATGCTGGAAGTTCTTTATATACACGTTGTCTCCTGGGTTCAGGTCGTGAAGTGAGAAGTCTAGTGGTCCGGCTTGTACTGCAGCTCCGGATTCATGTAGCTCACGCAGTTTGTGCTGTAATTCCTGTATATAGGAAGCAATAGTAGTATCTCCCCTTAATAGCGATGTATAAGCCGGGGAGAAAGGCTTAGCCTGTATAGGCAGATGTCCAAAAAGCATCTCAAATGGTGAGATGCGTAGGTCTCCTCTAGGCCTGCTTCTAAGATAAAATAGGGCCAAAGGGAGAATTTCAGGCCATTTTAAATGGGTCTCAGTGCATAATTTGCCAATCATAGTTTTAAGTTCTTTGTTCATCCTCTCAACTTGGCCTGAACTCTGGGGATGATATGGAACATGGAATTTGGGAGTTATCCCCAAGCAAGAATATATCTGGTTTAGAACAGAATCAGTAAAATGACTCCCCCTATCGGAATCAATATGTGCTGGCAGGCCAAAGCGAGGAATAATTTCTTTTAAAAGTACCTTAGCAACAAAAGCTGCTGTGGCTCGGGCTGTAGGAAATGCTTCTGGCCATCTGGTCAGTTGGTCTACTATGACCAAACAAAATTCATATTGTCCAGCCTTTGGCATCGTTATAAAATCTATCTGCAGTTGCTCAAAAGGTGTGTAAGCCAGAGGATGTCCCCCAAAGGCTTTGCCATGAAAGGCATGTTGGTTATATGCCTGGCAGGTAGAGCAGGCTGAACACACTTTAGAGGCTATGGTAGTTATACCAGGGGCTATCCATACTCTCTTGACAGAGTCCACGATGCCCTGGGTACCAAAGTGGCCATTATTATGAACAGATTGGCAAATTTGGTGATAGAAACTTCTAGGGAGCAGGGGTTTTCCTTCAGATGACACCCAGACTCCATTGATCTGTTTTGCTTTGAATTTCTGTTTCCATTTTTCCACTTCCTTCTCATTATAGGAAAGTGATAAATTTGAGTCATCAGTAGTTGTTAATGTTAGAAGTAATTCAGGCCCTTCT
The DNA here is from genome assembly GCF_027887165.1 of Monodelphis domestica. NCBI lineage: Eukaryota > Metazoa > Chordata > Mammalia > Didelphimorphia > Didelphidae > Monodelphis > Monodelphis domestica. Next base: position 235,443,448 of record NC_077227.1, on the reverse strand, counting down.
ATGGCTGCTAGCTTTGCAGCAGCATCTGCTCGGTCATTTCCCCTAGAGACAGGGTAGGTGCCACCTGTATGAGCTGAGCAATGAACTACAGCTAGGGCTTCAGGCAGCTGGAGAGCAGAAAGTACTTCATTAATAATTTCAGCATTAGCTATAGATTTTCCAGTTGAGGTTAAAAATCCTCTCTGGAGCCATAGCATCCCGACTGAGTGACAAATGCCAAAAGCATATCTAGAATCAGTATAAATTGTTGCCTTTTTACCCTTGGCAATTATACAGGCATGTTTCAGAGCTATGAGCTCTGCCCCTTGAGTGCTAATGTTAGAGGGCAATGAAGCTGACCACTCAGTGGCAAATTCTGTGACTACAGCAGCTCCACTGTAGCATATGCCATCCCTCATGAAAGAAGAACCATCAGTAAATAAGATCAGGTCTGAGTTCTTTAAGGGAGTATCCAAGAGATCATCTCGAGGCTTTTCTGCCATAGACATTAGTGTTTCACAACTGTGTAATGGTTCTCCTGAAGTTGGTAAGTCTGGAAGCAAGGTGGCAGGATTAAGGGTTGTACAGCTTTTCAGAGTAATATTTTCATTATTTAGCAAGGTTATTTCATACCTTTGTAATTCGCTGATCAGAAAATGCCTGTGTTCTCTGTCTTAGAAATAATGTTTCTACCTTGTGTGGACACATAATTGTCAATGGGCATCCTAATACTAGATCAAAGGTTTTTGTCACTAGTAAAGCAGTAGCAGATATTTCTCTAAGGCATGGTGGTGCTCCTGAAGCTATTGGGTCCAGCTGGGCTGAATAATAAGCAACTGGACGCTGAGAAGGCCCCAGAGTCTGAGTTAAAACGCCTGAGGCTACTCCTCTTCACTCATGTACATACAAAGTAAATGGCTTGTTGTAATTTGGGATGCCTAGAGCAGGGGCAGACAAGATAGCCTTTTTTTAGCTCTGATAGAGCTGACAGGTGTTCACGCTCTAATTTGAGGGGTTCAGGGACTGCATCCCTTGTTAGTGCTATAAGAGGTTTAGTAATTTCCCCATAGCAAGGAATCCATTGTCTGCAAAACCCTGTTGCTCCCAGAATTGCTCTTAACTGTTTTTTAGTGGTAGGAGCACTCAATTTTTGAATATTCTCAATTTGCTTGGGAGAAATAGAGCAGGCACCAGCTGTCAGAATGAACCCCAAATATTCTACTTTGGGGAGACACCACTGAATTTTATCCTTCGCGATCTTATGACCTCTTTTGTGCAATTCCAAAAGAAGGTGTTTACTATCTTCCTGACATGCTTCTGCATCCACGGAGGCCAAGAGGAGGTCATCTACATATTTTATTCATTTGCTGTTTTTAAATTTTATATTATCTGTATCTTGTCCCAAAATTTGTGCAAATAAGGTCGGACTTTCTACATAACCCTGGGGCAGATGACTCCAGGAATATTGTATGCCATTCCAGGTGAAAGCAAAATATGCCTTGAGTTCTCATGTATGGGTATAGAAAAGAAGGCTGAGCACAAGTCTACTACTGTAAAGTATGTAGCTGTGCTAGGAATAGAAGAAATAATAGTATTGATATTGGGAACTATGGAGTGTCTCTTTATAACGTGATTGTTCACAGCCCTCAAATCCTGTACGAATCTATAAAGGTGTTTGCCATCAGGCCCCCTTTTTGGTTTTTTAATGGGGAGGATGGGCATGTTCTATTCAGATTTACAAGGGAAAATTATTCCTTGGTCAACAAAGAATTTATAATTGGGTTAATGCCCTCCATTGCCTCCTTGGAGAGAGGATATTGAGGAATGCAAGGAGGTGGGCTGGATTTAGTTTTTATTTGCACGGAAGCAGCTGATTTAAGTAAGCCTACATCAGTAGAAGATGTGGCCCAAATAGACTCTGGTATATCTGTAGGTATTTCAAAGGTGGGAGGCTCCTTTGCCTCCTGACTCTCTGAGAGAAATACAGGGAGTAAATTTAAGGTTTCCTCGGGCACTTCTAAAGAGAGGGAGCCATCTGGGGCGCACATTATTGTGGCTTGTAATTTGCATAGTAAATCTCTCCCCAGCAAATTTGTGGGGGATCCAGGCATTAAAAGAAAAGAATGTTCAACAGTTAGGGGTCCCACATGTACCATGCAGGGAGAAAGTTTTGGGACCTTTAACGTTTTTCCTGAAACACCTACTACATTTAAGGAGCCAATAGAATCACATTTCTCATCTGGTTTGCTTACTAGAACTGACCTAGATGCTCCAGTGTCTAGAAGACAGTCATAGTATGAATTTCCTACCTTTAAAGTGACATGAGGTTCTTTACTGTTTGGGGGGGAATATATAGGGATTATTGGCATTAAAATATCAGGGTCTGGAAAATCAAAGGTTTCATTCTTTGATTCCAAGGCCCTCACCCCCCCTTCACACCTTCATAAAGATGCTTGGGCATTTTTTGGGGACCCTCCACACTGTTGGGGGTGTTCACCCTGAGTGTAGCGTGGTCGAGCTCCATTTCTTATATATTGTTGTTGGGCATTTTTGGGGGTAGTATCATTTTCTGTATTTTGAGTGCTGTCATTTTGAATGGCGTTGTGATTCCTATAGTTATTATTCCTATAGGTGTTATTATTTCCATTTTTCCGTAGCCAGCTCCTACAGACTATCATTGCATGGCCTCTCTTCCCACAGAAGAGGCATATTAAGGGGTTTGTTAATGATCTATCTGTGGATTCCTGCAAAGGGGCCATGGTCTCTCCCTTACTTTTCAATTGTTCCTTTAAAATTCCAATTTCTTTTTCTAAGTCTGTCACTGATTTATTGTGTGTCTCAGTTTTTTTGTACGATTCTTATAGGCATATGTTGCTACTTTCCTCAGTTCTTAGAGGTCCATAGACTCCCAGTTGGGACAGCTAGTTTCAAAGTAGTCTTTTACTGCTGAACAACAATTCCTAACGAATTGTCTGCGTATGTGTTTAATGTCCTTTTCTCTGGACAAATCAAGGTCCATATATGTACTTCCTACGTCAATAAGTCTGTCCATAAAGTGGGAGGGGGTTTCATCAATTTCCTGTCGGGATTGTTCAAATTTTTCCCATGCATCAGGGCTATCAGAGCAGTCTCTCATGGCTTTTAATAATGCTTCCCTGGCCAGGACTAGTTTTGTGTGATCCTGTATAATATTGGGGTTCCAGTGTGGATCTACAGTTGGCCAGTGGTGAGCTCCTCTACCACTTTTCTTATTAGCTAGAGAGATGACATTATTTTTTCTCTCTTTGTCAGAAATGTATCTAACAAATTCTCCACATCCAACCAAGAAGGGTCAAAGTTTCTGAATATATTTTCTAATTTTTCTATAACCAACATTGGTTCTGCCTCAACTGATTGAACATTGTGCTTGAATTTTTCTAAATCATCAGGTTTAAAAGGTTTATAGTGTCTTACAGACACCAAGTTCCCTTCTTTATTAAAGGTGGGTACTTCCCTCAATGGAAATAAACTTCTGTCTAAACTATCTGGTGTTACTGTTTCTAGGCTACTTGCTCCTTTTTCAATGGGGTAGGTAAGAGAAGGGGAAAGGTTAGGATTATTGGCTGTTGGAGCATGGGGGTTGGATATTAGAGCATGAGTGGGGGGGAGGGCAGGCTGAAGGGCTAGGACAGGAACAGGGGGCGGGGCTAGAGCATGAGCAATGGTGGGGAGGAGGGCAGGGGGATGGGCCGGGGCTGAGGAGGCAGGGTAAGAGGCATGAATAGAAGGAGGAATCAGGGATAGAGGGGCAAGAATGGCAGGGGGAGGGGCTGGGTGGTCAGGATGGGGAGGAGCTGGTTGGTGTGTAGGGGCTGCTATTTGAGCCAAATCATTTTGGGCAGAGTGGGTCAGGGAATCTGATAATGATGGAGGATGGAGAGTTAAATCACTCCTATTGTAGGATGTTTTTAACTCCCTTTCACTGTTTTGCAGGAAGGTTTTTATCTCTCCCCATTTTTTCTCCCTAACTTCATCCAGGGAAGTTTTTATCTCTCCCCATTTTTCTCCCTAACTTCATCCCATTCCACCAATTGTTGATAAATAAAAGTATTTTTTTTAATTTGTTGTTCAATAAAAGTATTTTGGTCCCTAATTCGTTGATCAGTAACAGAATTTTGTTCCTTAATTTGCTGATCAATTAAAGTGTGTAGTTCCTTAATTCGCTGATCAGTAACAGTATTTTGTTCCTTAATTCATTGAGTAACAGTATTTTGTTCCTTAATTTGCTTAGTAATAGAAGGAACAAGGGAGTGTTCTCTCTTAGAGGTTAGGTATATTATTGCAAGTACAACAGTTACAATCCCAAGGAAGATGAATGTAAGGGTCATGAAGAGGTTTATAGTTTCTGAAAAAAACCATCCTACAGGAACACCTACTAAAAATCCAATGAACTTGGTCATTGAACTTATAAGCCAATTTCGAAGCAGATCAGACATTGGTTGTAGCCACATTTTTCTTCTTTAAGTCAATTACTAAGTTGCCTGTAACTTTTTTTTTCAGTAGGTGGCTCCCTAGTCTACAACCCTATACAGGCTAAGGGCCTTTCTGTTGTAAATTCTCCTTATTAAGCTTCTGGGAGGGGTTAAAAAAGCCTTATTCTGGAAGGTAGAAGCTATGAAAAAGCTGATTAGGAGTGAATAGACCATAAACAAAAGGTAGAGCTAAAACTCCTTCTTTTACAAAGCGTGTATATGGGATGGTCCCAGCAATCTTCTTTAGCCCTCAGGCTAAAACTGCTAGGACCATGTGCTATCTTCCTTGAGCAAAGCCCACTTAAATTTTTAAGACTAGAAAGGCCAGGAAACAGGAAAATGGGTTTTAAGTTAGCTCCCTAGCTGTATTCAGCTGTTTTTTTGTTTTTGTTTTTGTTTTTTGTGGGCTAGGAGCTCCTAAGAGCTCCTTCTCCTGAGGTTCCTTGTTGCTAATCAGTTGATTAGGTAAGCCTGGCCTGCCTCTCAATCCACTAAGCCACCTCCTTAAAGTAAAAGGAGATGGAAATGAGAGACAAAAGGGAGAAATAAAACCCTGTTGACCCCAATTTAACTTAAGGAGAAAAGAGAAGAGAGAAAAGGTGTTTTATACTCACCTGTTCTGGCAGCTGTGTCTTTAAGCCAAGGTATTTGGTAAAAGGACTGACTGAGTGAGTAATAAGTGGGGTGAAAGGGCAAGAAAATTCAGGAAATTTATTGAGGTTCTAGAAACCTTCGAAGCACTAAAGCAGGGCCAAGAGCCGGAGGGGGTAGCCGGGGTGGGACCTCTCCCAGGTGATTAGTAAGGAGCTCAGAAAGGAAGATCAGAAGATTGATATAGTTCTTTTCCCCCAAAGTGGTTACGCCAACTGTAATGGTGAATATCTCACCTTTTTAAGATTGTTTTAATATTGAACAATGGCCGCCAAGGAATTTATTTATGAAATTCCTAAAATGAAACACTCAAGTCAGAATGGAGTTTATGGAGGTTTAATCACAATGGGAGTAGGGAAAGGAGAGGGAGAGAAGGAGAAAGGAGAAAAGGGAAAGGGGCTACTCAACCTCTGACCAAGGCAGAGGGAGTTTTAGGCCCAAAGGGCCAAGGTGGAAAGAATCAGTCCTTAACTCATGTGACCTATCTGAAGGAAAGCTGTCTGTGGGCGTCCTCCCTGTCCAAGCTTCTAACAGGAACTCACGTCTAGCTCTCTCCACAGGAAGGGAGCAAATTTCAGAGGCTGTTTTCTACCTCACTTCCTGTGTCTCACAAGTGCCAATGGTTGGCTCTAGCTTGGCTTAGGACAGCCCAGGTGGGCAGTTAGTTATTTCTGATTTGCCATTGACTAGCACATGCCCGTGTAGTGTGGGTGTGCACAATTTTTGGGTGCTATACCAAGATGGAGACTTTTAAAATTCACAATTCCCCCATTTGATCCTCTGGGAAGAAGTCCTTCCCCAAAGGATCATAAAAACATAATCAATTTAAAGATTACAATAATTTGAGGATAAGAAAAAAAAAAACCAATAATTGCTGAATGCATTGACAAAAAGCCAGTTAGGGGGCAGTCCCCTTTGGCATGAAAGTATACATACAAATAAATGTTCAATCAACCACACCCAAAGTTCAATTTTGTGCAACTTGTGGTCTGGAGGCTTCTTCATGGTGGCTTCTCCAACAATTCAGTTCTGGATTCAGAGAGGTAGCATCTTCTTTACCTAAAATTCTTCTCAAAAGGAGTTTAAACTTTGTAATTTAAAATAATATTTTTTTACATTCCCCCCATTAAGAGGACAAAAGAATATATACCCTTTGATCCAGCCATAGCACTGCTGGGTCTGTACCCCAAAGAGATAATAGACAAAAAGACTTGTACAAAAATATTCATAGCTGCGCTCTTTGTGGTGGCCAAAAACTGGAAAATGAGGGGATGCCCATCAATTGGGGAATGGCTGAGCAAATTGTGGTATATGTTGGTGATGGAATACTATTGTGCTAAAAAGAATAATAAAGTGGCGGAGTTCCATGGAGACTGGAACAACCTCCAGGAAGTGATGCATTGTGAGAGGAGCAGAACCAGGAGAACATTGTACACAGAGACTAATACACTGTGGTATAATCGAACATAGTGGACTTCTCCATTAGTGGCGGTGTAATGTCCCTGAACAATTTGCAGGGATCTAGGAGAAAAAAAAAACACCATTCATAAGCAGAGGATAAACTGTGGGAGTAGAAACACGGAGGAAAAGCAACTGCCTGAATACAGCAGTTGAGGGGACATGACAGAGGAGAGACTCTAAATGAACACTCTAATGCAAATATTATCAACATAGCAATGGGTTCAAATCAAGAAAACATGTAATGCCCAGTGGACTTACGCGTCGGCTATGGGGGGTGGGGGGGAGGAAAAGAAAATGATCTATGTCTTTAATGAATAATGCTTGGAAATGATCAAATAAAATATAAAAAAAACTAAACAGGGGGAAAGAAGATGTTAAGTAATACACAGTAATTAATATATGCAAATATTAAAGATTTCTATAGTCATGCAAAAAAATTCAAAAATATAGCTTATAATCATTGACACTCTGTGTCAGCTAAGAAAATATAAAATACAAGGCTTTTTCACCAAAAATGTGATCCATTTCCTCTTAATATCTGGCCATGCTCCACTGTAAGTATGAGGCACATGAATTGAACAAGGTTAACAATTTTTCATTTTTAAAAATACAGTAGTACAAATATGTAATTATCAATATACCCAAAATTCTCAATAGCACAATGAATTACAATAGCAAACAAACACTATCATATTTCACATAAATTGCTGGATGGCATTTTTAAAAACCTATGAATTGATGGACATTTCTCACAATTTTTACAAACATAGCAATCTTTCAACCTTGGTATTCAAACATATTTTTTTAAAACAAAGTAAAACTCATCTTGGGTTAAGAACATAATCAAGAAATTTATATATCATTCTGGTGCAAGTAAAGTAATGAGCTGAAGAGTATAAATAAAGGGGTGCTCCTTTTTTTGGAGGCTTATAGGGATACAAATGCCCTGAGATTAACTGCCCAACTTCCATTTACATATTTAAAAATGCGGGAAGGTTGGGGTTATAAAATGTATTTCACTTCAGCTACTGTAATGGGCCTTACCTCGTGGTAGGGGCAGGCAAAATAACCAGAGATTGTTAAAAAAATTACAACAATCATATTTAAAAAACCCTTAAAATCATTTGAGGTATTTAGCACATAAAATTTTCCAAGGTTGTTATAGCAATTGTAACCAGTTCTGAAGTCCATCCATCCTCTGTGACAATTTAAGAAGGCAAAATAGAAAAACTGTTTTTTCATATATGGGCTTAATTATTACAATGGTATTTGTTCAATAGTTATAGGGGGAAAGCAACAGAATTTTAAAACTCAGTACATTCAAAATAAATTCAATCAACATTCAGTGTAAGAGAATATTGAATCTAGTAATATATGAACTTAAAATCACAAAGTTATATCTTAAACAAAACAATCAGGAAATGCAATAGAAATATACAGTTTTTTTATAAACCATTGGAGTCTGAAATGCCTTAGAATATAGCTTTTAGTCTCTTCAAAGTTCCTTGGTTTTTTGTTTGTTTGTTTGTTTGTTGTTTTTAATTATCCATTTAGATGCCTATTGTCAGAGGGCAGAGTGGTAAGGGTTAAGCAAGGGGGTCTGAGAGATCTGCTTGGGGCCACACAGCTGGGCAGTATCTGAGGCCAGATTTTAACCCAGGACTGCATGTCTGTAGGCCTGGTTCTTAGTTTGCTGAGCCACCCATTTGCCCCTCCAAAGTTGAATCTTTGGGCTGAATCTTTCTTCTGGCACACAGGTGAAATCAATGAAATTACCAGAACAGTCAAAAGGTATCCTTTTAAATAGCCCATTGCTTAAAAGTTAGTTTGAAAAGTCTGTTTCTTCTCTTTCCCTTTTTCTCTCTCCCCTGATATGATACCTCCTTCTGCCCCAGTCCACCTGGAGCCCAGGCCTCCCACGTGGAGCCAATTACCCCGCCCCCTGTTTTGTTACAGGTCAAGGATCTGGGTTTGTTGGGCATGCAGGTCACCAGGTGATTTCAATCTTGGTTGAATCAGGTGGGCCAGGTGAGTGAAAGAAAGACCATGGGGTGGGCAGGGCCAGGAGCCGGAGAGCAGACAAACAGGGCCGGGAGCTCCGGCACCAGGTGAGAGGCCAGGAGCAGAGGCAGGAGAAGCAGGCAGGCAGAACTTAGCAGCCAGGGGCCAGGTGGGTGGCAAACGCAACAGGTCTGGTTCGAGCCTGTGAGCTATCTAATGGCTGGAACTGAACGAGCAGCAGCTTTGCAAGGGTAAAAACCTTGGCCAGAGAGATGTGGCTCAAAAATTTTTTTCTAGGTACTAGATATTAAAGATTAAATCAGAAGATTGAGATATTTTTCCCATTAGGTCACCAACTGTAAAGATTAAAATTTAGGAATATGGGGAGACTGAGGCAGATAGAAATTAGTTTCTCTCTGTAAGGAGTATTATATTTTTTAGAGGTTTGTTAAGGATTAAGGATTAAAGAAAATACAGGATAAGGAAAATGTGCCTAGGCCAGAGTTCTAGACCTCACCTACATTATGGAAAGAGCCACGTCTGCTCCAAAATGGAGGTCCAAAAAGAGAAAAGAGAGCTCAAAAGCCTTTGCAATCAGCTTAAGTACCTTCTCCATCTCGCCCACCTCAGATTTCCATGAGATTACAAAGCATTTTGGGGAAGTGGAGCAAGGACTTGTGGGGATTGAAGTCCAGAGTTCAAATCTCAATTTTACACCAAGTAGAGAGGATTAGCCTGGGGGGGGGAGGGGGATTGCAGGGAGAGAGAGTGAGGAAGAGAGAGGCAATAGTAATGTAGCCTGGATATGCATGGGGTGGAGAGGAAGGGAAGGGAGGTGAAGGTGGTCTGGAACAAGAGAGAAGCAAGAGGGGGTGGTAGGTGGGGGACAAGGTTAAGGGAAAAAGATAGAGAGCACAGGGGAGTTCCAGATCTAGGAGCTGCCAAGGACAGGCAGTAGGTGAGTTGGGAAGGTAATGGTAGCAGGGAGGAAGAAATAAGCCAGAGGAAGGAAGAGGAGGAAAATGGCAGTAGCATGGCTTTGAGAAGAGTTCGAATGGGGGGGGGGGGATGAAGAGGTCAGCTGGAGGAGCTATGCTTGAGGAGGGAAAAATAGAGTGGGGTAAGAGGGCAGCCAGAGAAGCTGGTAGGAAGGCAGCTCTGAGAAGAGCTTGCAGTAGGGAGGAGGAAGTCAGTCAAAGAAGCTGAACTGAAGGAGGGAAAGGTGGGGTGGGGTGAAAGGAAGAGGTCATCTGGAGAAGCTGGACTGGAGGAAGATAGGGAAAAAGATCTCGGTGGTGGTCTCAGAGGGGGATCTGAAGTCAAGGGGGAGCAAGAGGGAGAGGAGAAGAGAGGAGGAAGGGGAAGGAGGAAAGAGGAGGGGAAGAGGGACAAAGAGTAGGAGGTGGAGTGGAAGCCAGAGCAGTAGTGGGGAAAGGAGCTGCGAGAAATGGGGCTTCCTGCCTTTTAAGTAGGCAGCGAGGGCAATGAGCCAGGACAACTGGGGGTGGGGGGCGCAGGAGAGTTCTACTTACATAAAAGTTCCTTGGTTCCTTCTGGATTGCCAAATTATAAAAAAAAAGGAAAAAGGGGTAAGAGAAGATAAAGGAGTACTAGGAAAGAACAGAACCAGAGCTCTAGCAACCTTCTGTGCTCCTGCCAAAAAGCCAAAAGCCCCTCACAGCATGGGATTTGTCCATTTATAGACCAATCCCATACCAGGATGTCAAGAGAATGGAATCCTGGGAGAACAAGGAATGCTGGGGGGATGTAATCTTTTCTTTTAAACATACAGAAGCTTTCTGAGTCTGTTGGAACATGAAAAGTAATTTAGAACTGAGATTTGTCAAATGTCAGTCCTAACTTCTTACAAAAAGTTAACCTCTTTTATGACTAACTAACTCTTGAAATGTAAAAAGCCTGTTCAAATTATACTTTCTCACTGTTGCCCTGATATATCACCCAGGGGGCCAAAATTAGATAACTACATTGAATAATACCTCTAATGATTGGCAGATAGCTGTTACAGATTATCCCAGACAATTTCAATTTTCTGAACACCCAAGCATTCTTTTATTTTCTCTTCTTTCATTATTAATGAGCCTTCTTTTCCCACAGATTTCTTTAGTTTTACAGCTATGCACCAATTGTAAAAAATTGGTCTTTATGCCAGGATGAAAAGGAGAGTCTGGTAATTAGTTGCCATAATTTTATGTCCTATGTTGTCAGAGAGTGTATGAAATAGCTGGTTTCAATTTTTGGAAAATCCCCCTTTTATCCTTCTTCCATTTATTCCAGAAGAATGGAGGAGACAGAGAGGCTGTTTGGGAAATTCAAAATACAACATTGTTTATGGATTTTATGAATTTGGGGGTCTCCTAAATTCTAAGATATTTTAATTGATTTGATAATTTGATAATTGATAAATTAATTAATTTAAATTTAATTTCACATAAAGGACAAATATACAAAGTTGTCAGACACCTCTTCTCTTGTCACCTCAATGGCCATGAGGGAGGAAGGATAGAAATGATAAAGATAAAAAAGGTATAATTTCATTCCACAATTGCAAAATGTCAATAGAGAACAAAAGCAACATATATATTCAAAACTGTTTCAACAATGACTTTAGACCACCGAGTCTCTGATTAACATGTCTTAAGTATTAGATTTTTTACAAAATTGTTATATATTTCATCCTACCAAAATATGTACTCTGTGCAAATATGATTCTGAAAAAACTGAAAAGATGTGAATAAATGCAAATCTATGTTTAAAAAAGCAATTTGTTAGAAATTAACAATGTTTTCTTTCAATATATATGATTTGTACTGTAACCTAAAACTTTAAGGTAAATTGGTTATGACAATGTACAAAAAATATTGTTATGTATTGGGATAATGTTGATTCTCTTCCAAATCACTAACAAACTCCTGTTACACCAGTCATCATTAATTAAGATGTTTGCTAATAGTTCAGGGCTGGCCTTGCTCACAGCTTCAGGGGTTCTCAGCTACTTGTGATGGCAAGGTGGAAATGAGTGATGACAGACAGCTATATGTCAGCCTGGGGCCAAGCTTTGCATGGAACTGCTTCTACTAGGCCCAGGTTTTCTTTATTTTTATACACCAATAAATACATATTCAACATACATGTTCAAATGTAGATCATTGGGTAAGTGACACATTAACTTTTGACAAATCATTTGATTAACATTCTGTGATCATTCTATAGACTTTTATTTTTACTATTGATTCCAACAAGAAACACAAAGGTTTTGTAAAAGATAAATGATTTTGTCTCAGGTGGCATAACTAGAGGTCAGTTTTTTCATTAACCTGTGAGGTACTTTGAGCTTGCAGACAATCAAAGAAAATCATTTGTTACCTTTAATAAAAATAGATAACCAATCAGAAGTTCTAGAGACAATCAACAAACACTACAGCCAAGTTGAAGGATCAAAGAGGTGTTAGAAGCCCAACTAGTTTTAATATTAAACTAATCATTTTTCAGAGTTTCATTGGGGAGTTTCCAAGATGGATTTTGGTTGGTAAATCAAGTCACTGAGGCATGATATACTAAGGCATGGTGTACAAGCCTTTCCCTATGATGATTGATGTGTTGGCTTAGGAGAATTTGTTTTGGGAATTATAAGCACAGCTTTTGTTAGAAGTTATATGCCTAACCAAAAGATAATCCATGATAGTCTTTTAGGTTTGGCTTTGTGAATATGATGTTTTGGTAGTATTCTGGGGGAATAATTTGCAAGTATTTTCTCTTATAGTATTTTTCCTGAAGCTGGGGAGAGAACAATAATCACAGCAATTCTAGTAATAAGGGATGCTAGTGAGAGAAGTCACACAGAGAGGGGGCAGAGTGGATGTCTCCATCCTGCCAAGGAGTCACTTTGTGACCTCCTGGTCTCCACATGTGACCATGTCAAGACATCATGGCTTTAAGGTTCCCAGCAAACGTTAGTGAAAATTTAACTCCCAACAAAATCATTAACCTTTTTTTCTGTATAAATTGGAAAGAATTGTCAAATAGTTTAAGCACTGACAATGATTACTGAAACTCAAAAAAGACTGGAAAATGATGGAAAAGAAAAATTGGTTATAATGACTTGTAAAATTAAAACTTTTTGATGTATATATAAATCTTGGAATTGTTCAGCTCCAATCTGCAATTGGTGAGATTTGCTGTTTAAGGTAAAAGCTTTTGGGATTGCACCTAATATTATTTTTGAGTTTTGAATTCAGGTATTGTTATCTGATAGATTATTGAACTATATCTACCATTTAAAAGGAAAGAATAACCCTGACTCTTACCTGAAGTCAAACAGTATTTTAATCCTTTCCCTACTTTTTCCTTTCAAAGAAAATTGTTACAATCAAAAGAAAGTAAAATAATAATTGAAGCCCCAGAAATTTGAATGTGTATACCAATCAAATATGTTCCACTACTTAAGAAATTGTGTCCTACCCCTTTTTTGCTTCAATTGGAGTTATAATGAATCTCTTGTCAATTAATTCATTTGGATAATCACTGAATGTGAATTGGATAAATCTATCTATAAAACAAACAAACAAAAAAGAAAAGCCCTCAGAATTTTAATACAGGGGTCAAGGTTGTGTTTTAATTATACAGGAAATGAACATCTACAGCAGAGAACCTTTCAGGAACAGCTATCTCTATTCATGAGGACTAAATACCTCCCCCATAATCAATTCCATATCTTTAAAGTCAGATTCATAAACCTAGAATGCTCTCTTCATTTCTTTAACACATTTGTGTGGTTCATAGTGTATTAAAAGGGGTGGTTAAGTTGTATTCAAGGGCTTAAGTCTTTCAGTATTGAGGGAGGAAGAGGAGAACCATCCTTCTCAAAGCGGGGTTCAGGGGAGACAGCTGATGTTTGGGGTTGGCTCAGAGAAAGGAGAGGGGGTTTGAAGATTTTCCCCCTTATGCCTTCCCTCCTTAGCTAAAGCTTCTCTCCCCAATTCACTCTTGTCTCTCTTGTTCCCCCTCCACTACTTGAGACCAAAGGGTCTCCCCTTGATCTGTTCACTCACATACAGCTTGGGGAAAAGATAACTTTTAATGTCAACTCAATCAGGTAATACAAAAGGAATAACAGACAGGGAAGAATGGGAAAGGAATGTGGGGAAAAAAGGGGTCTCTATATAAACCCTTTTCCCCCCTCCTCAAATTTGGAGGAACTTAGGCTTTGGCAGCCTGAGCCTCCTTAGAGAAAATCAGGTTGACTCACCCTGGGTTTGGCCCCTTGACCACAGTTCAGACTCAGGGCAACAGGAGCTGAGGTAAAGTCTGCTCAGGTCTCTTAAATAAAATCCCTTCAATTGGTAAGTGTTGGGGGGGGGGGAAGATTTCCAGTCACCAGCTGGAAAAGTGGGTAACCCTCAAGAGAAAGTCTTTTTTCCATCCTCTCCCTTCGGCTTCTTGAGACTGAGAGCCACCAACTCCTCTACCAGCCAGAGTCTTCTCCTCCTCAAGATTCCAATCTCTTGGGGCCCCTCCCCCATCAAGGTGATCAATTTCACACACTCTTTAGCCTGGCACTTTTTCTTTAGTGCCAGCCTCTGTCACAAATCCTCCATTTCCTGTTGTTTGCATGGTGCCACCCTAGCCCACGCCAGTTACTTCTAATCTATCTATGTTACTTAGTGTTCGCATATAACCTCCCCCTTCCCAAAATAATAAATCTTATCCTAATCTGTCTGTTTGTTCATCTAAATTCCTATCTTATGCTAAGACCAAGTTGTGGGAAAAGGGTTAGGATTGTGTACCAACAAAATTTTTACAAAACAACAATTTCTTAATACAAAGGTCATTCCTATTGCAATCAAAATAAAATTGAACTATTAAGTAAAATTGAACTACCCTATGCCTTATGTAATACTAATTCCAATGTAATAATTCATAACAATTATATGTATATATATGTATATATGTATATATACATATATATTAACTTCTATCCAAATGAAATCCAACTTATTCTATCCCCATGTGTAAAATGGAGATTTGAACCCCAGACTTCAATCCCAAGAAGTCCTTGATCTAGTTCCCAAGATGCCCTCTAATCTCACTGAGATCCCCACCTGGGCGAGATCAAAATTTCTATTTAAACTGGCTGTAAAGCCTACTGATCTCACTCTTCCCGCTTCCACTTCCAAAGACTCTCTCTCTCTTGGCTTCCATGTCTGGGCACACGTGGCTCTACCAGGCAGGATGTAGAGTGAGTGATTGTGAATGGGCTCTCTGGGCCTAGACACATGCTTTCTTATTTTGTATTTTAATTCTTAATTTTTAATAAACCTCATAAAATATAATACTTCTAGCAGAGAAACTAATTTTAACTGCCACAGTTTTGGCTAACCACTTCAGAAAAATGAAATACCCTCAGTCTTCTGATCTTTTGTCTACTGTAACTAAGTTCAGCCTTTAATAGCTAGTGCCTAGTTTGTTTGTTTTTTCTAAGCCACGTTTCTCCAAGATGTCTTTTTAGAAAACTGTCTTGATCAGCTCTGACCTGCAGTCATCCACTTCAGACTTTCTTGATTCAATATCACTCAGCTCACCTGCCGCCCTTTGTGCCTGGCCAGCTCAGCTCCTGTTCCCAGCATCCGGACCTGTTTGACCCAGATCTCTATCACTCGGGTGACCAGCCCACCAGCCCAGCAAACTCTAGCCTCAGAGCAGACCGCTCATCACCCCAGGCCCAGGACTCATTCTATTAGCCGGTAAAAACGGGGCTAATTTTCCCTTAGGCTACAATTAGCCTCCATGTGGACTGGGGGCAGGGGATCACAGGAGGGGAGAAAGAAAGGGAAAGAAGGAAGAGACTTTTCCAAACTGAAATTTAAAAGCATGGCTACTTTAAAAATAACTTTTTAGTGCACTGATTCTGTTACTTCAGGGGAAAAATTCAGCTCCCTGCAATTCTTTTTTTTTTTTTTTAAATTTTATAGTATTTTATTTGTTCATTTCCATGCATTTTTCATTAAAGACAAAGATCATTTTCTTTTCCTCCCTCCCACCCCCCGTGGCCGACGCGTGATTCCACTGGTATCATATGTGTTCTTGACTTGAACCCATTGCCATGTTGTTAGTATTTGCATCAGAGTGTTCGCTCCGAGTCTTTCCTCTGTCATGTCCCCTCAGCCATTGTAGTCAGGCAGTTGCTTTTCCTTGGTGTTTCTATTCCCTCAGTTTGTCCTCTGCTTTTGGATAGTGTTTTTTTCTCCTTGATCCCTGCAGATTGTGCAGGGACATTACACCACCACTAATGGAGAAGTCCATTATATTCGATTATACCACAGTGTATTAGTTTCTGTGTACAATGTTCTCCTGGTTCTGCTCCTCTCGCTCTGCATCACTTCCTGGAGGTTGTTCCAGTTCACATGGAAATCCTCCACTTTATTATTCCTTTGAGCACAATAGTATTCCATCACCAACATATACCACAATTTGTTCAGCCATTCCCCAATTGATGGGCATCCCCTCATTTTCCAATTTTTGGCCACCACAAAGAGCGCAGCTATGAATATTTTTGTACAAGTCTTTTTGTCCATTATCTCTTTGGGGTACAAACCCAGCAGTGCTATGGCTGGATCAAAGGGTAGACATTCTTTTATCGCCCTTTGGGCATAGTTCCAAATTGCCCTCCAGAATGGCTGGATCAGTTCACAACTCCACCAGCAATGAATTAATGTCCCTACTTTGCCACATCCCCTCCAGCATTCATTACTTTCCATAACTGTCATGTTCGCCAATCTGCTAGGTGTGAGGTGATACCTCAGAGTTGTTTTGATTTGCATCTCTCTGATTATAAGAGATGTGGAGCACTTCTTCATGTGCTTATTAATAGTTTTGATTTCTTTATCTGAAAACTGTCTATCCATGTCCCTTGCCCATTTATCAATTGGGGAATGGCTTGATTTTTTGTACAATTGATTTAGCTCTTTATAAATTTGAGTAATTAAACCTTTGTCAGAGGTTTTTATGAAGATTTTTTCCCAACTTGTTGTTTTCCTTCTGATTTTAGTTACATTGGTTTTGTTTGTACAAAAGCCTTTTAATTTGATGTAGTCGAAATTATTTATTTTACATTTTGTGATTCTCTCTATGTCTTGCTTGGTTTTAAAGTCTTTCCCCTCCCAAAGGTCTGACATGTATACTATTCTGTGTTTACCCAATTTACTTATGGTTTCCTTCTTTATGTTTAAGTCTTTCACCCATTTTGAATTTATCTTGGTGTAGGGTGTGAGGTGTTGATCTATTCCTAATCTCTCCCACACTGTCTTCCAATTTTCCCAGCAGTTCTTATCAAATAGTGAATTTTTGTCCCAAGACCTGGGATCTTTGGGTTTATCGTATACTATCTGGCTGAGGTCGCTTTCCCCCAGTCTATTCCACTGATCCTCCTTTCTGTCTCTTAGCCAGTACCAAATTGTTTTGATGACTGCTGCTTTGTAATATAGTTTGAGGTCTGGGACTGCTAGGCCCCCCTCATTAGTGTTTTTTTTCATTATTTCCCTGGATATCCTTGATCTTTTGTTATTCCAAATGAACTTTGTTATGCTTTTTTCCAAATCAGTAAAGAAATTTTTTGGGAGTTCCATGGGTATGGCACTAAATAGATAAATAAGTTTGGGCAGGATAGTCATTTTTATTATGTTGGCTCGTCCTACCCATGAGCAGTTAATGTTTTTCCAATTGCTCAAGTCTAGTTTTAGTTGTGTGGCGAGTGTTTTGTAGTTGTGTTCATATAGTTCCTGTGTTTGTCTTGGGAGGTAGATTCCTAGGTATTTTATTTTGTCTAAGGTGATTTTGAATGGGATTTCTCTTTCTAGTTTTTGCTGCTGAGCTGTGTTGGAGATATATAGAAAAGCTGATGACTTATGTGGGTTTATTTTGTATCCTGCAACTTTGCTAAAGTTGTTGATTATTTCAATTAGCTTTTTGGTTGAATCTCTAGGATTCTTTAAGTAGACCATCATGTCATCTGCAAAAAGTGATAACTTGGTCTCCTCCTTGCCTATTTTGATGCCTTCAATTTCTTTTTCTTCTCTAATTGCTACTGCTAGTGTTTCTAGTACGATGTCAAATAATAGAGGTGATAATGGGCATCCTTGTTTCACTCCTGATCTTATTGGGAATGCATCTAGTTTATCCCCATTGCAAATGATATTAGCTGATGGTTTTAGATATATACTGTTTATTATTTTTAGGAACGACCCTTCTATTCCTATGCTTTCTAGTGTTTTTAATAGGAATGGGTGTTGTATTTTATCAAAGGCTTTTTCTGCATCTATTGAGATAATCATGTGGTTCTTGTTGGTTTGCTTGTTAATGTGGTCAATTATGTGGATGGTTTTCCTAATATTGAACCAGCCCTGCATCCCTGGTATAAATCCTACTTGATCATGGTGGATGATCCTTCTGATCACTTGCTGAAGTCTTTTTGCTAGTATCCTATTTAAGATTTTTGCATCTATATTCATTAGGGAGATTGGTCTATAGTTTTCTTTCTCTGTTTTTGACCTGCCTGGTTTTGGAATCAGTACCATGTTTGTGTCATAAAAGGAGTTTGGTAGAACTCCCTCTTTGCTTATTATGTCAAATAGTTTGTATAGTATTGGGGTTAACTGTTCTCTGAATGTTTGATAGAATTCACTGGTGAATCCATCAGGCCCTGGGGATTTTTTCTTAGGAAGTTCTTTGATGGCTTGGTGGATTTCATTTTCTGATATGGGATTATTTAAGAATTCTATTTCCTCTTCTGTTAGTCTAGGCAGTTTGTATTTTTGTATATATTCATCCATATCACTTAAATTGGTATATTTATTGCCATATAATTGGGCAAAGTAATTTCTAATGATTGCCTTAATTTCCTCTTCCTCAGAGGTGATGTCCCCCTTTTCATCTTTGATGCTGTTAATTTGCTTTTCTTCCTTCCTTTTTTTAATTAGATTGACCAGTACTTTGTCTATTTTGTTTGTTTTTTCAAAGTACCAGCTTCTTGTCTTATTTATTAAATCAATGGTTCTATCACTTTCAATTTTATTAATTTCTCCCTTAATTTTTAGGATTTCTAGTTTGGTTTTCTGCTGGGGGTTTTTAATTTGGTCACTTTCGAGTTTTTTTATTTGCATTTCCAATTGATTGATCTCTGCTCTCCCTAGTTTGTTAACATATGCACTCAAGGATATGAATTTACCTCTGATTACTGCTTTGGCTGCATCCCAAAAGGTTTGAAAGGATGTCTCGCCATTGTCATTTTCCTCGATGAAATTATTAATTGTTTCTATGATTTCTTCTCTAACTAAACGATTTTGGAGTATCATATTGTTTAGTTTCCAATTAGTTTTTGATTTGGTTTTCCATGTACCATTACTGATCGTTATTTTTATTGCCTTGTGGTCTGAAAAGGCTGCATTTATTATTTCTGCTTTTCTGCATTTGTGTGCCATGTTTCTGTGACCTAATGTATGGTCAATCTTTGTGAATGTGCCATGTGGTGCTGAGAAGAAGGTGTATTCCTTTTTATCCCTATTTATTTTTCTCCATATGTCTATTAATTCTAATTTTTCTAAGATTTCGTTCACTTCTTTTACCTCTTTCTTATTTATTTTTTGATTTGATTTATCTAAATTTGATAATGGTTGGTTCAAGTCTCCCACTAATATGGTTTTACTGTCTATTTCTTCCTTCAATTCTCCTAGTTTCTCCATTAGAAATTTGGGTGCTATATTATTTGGTGCATATATGTTGATTAGTGATATTTCCTCATTATCTAAAGTCCCTTTTAACAAAATATAATAACCTTCCCTATCCCTTTTGATCAGGTCTATTTTTGCTTTGGCTTTATCAGATATCATGATTGCCACTCCTGCCTTCTTTCTGTCACTTGAGGCCCAGAAGGTCTTACTCCATCCTTTAATTCTGACCTTGTGGGTGTCTACACGCCTCATGTGTGTTTCTTGGAGACAACATATGGTAGGGTTTTGGATTCTAATCCATTCTTCTATTTGTTTACGTTTTATGGGTGAGTTCATCCCATTCACGTTCAATGTTATGACTGTCACTTGTGGACTCCCTGGCATTTTGATATCCTTCCCTAATTCTAACCTTTCTTCTTCAGCTCTACCTTTTAGTCCAGTGATTTACTTTAAATCAGTCCCCCTTGTATTTCCCTTTCTACCCCCCTCCCTTCTAATTCCCTCCCTTATTTTCCCCTGTAGTCTTTTTAAAAATTCCCCCCCCCACCCTCTCCCTCCCTTGTACTGCTTCCCTCCCCACCAGTCTGTTTTTTACCCTTCTACTCCTCTATAGGGCGCAAATCTATTCTCTTCCCCAATGGATTGGATTGTTCTTCCCTCTTTGGGTCAGTTTCAAAGTACGTAAGAGTTGAATATTTCCTATCTCCGACCTCTTTACCCTTCCAGTGTATCGATGTTCTCCCCCCTCCCGCCATGAGCTTCTTTGTGACATATAAATTTACCCCCATTTGTTTCTTTTCCCATTTCTTTTAGTCATAACCTCTTTTCTTTTTTAGCTTTAGTCATGTATATATATATATATATACATACACATGTATATGTATTTATGCATGCATATCTCTATATACCTATTTATGTCTTGTCCTTTCATCCTATACAGTTTGTCACTGTTCCCTCTGAGTGTAGTTCTTCTAGCTGCTTAGGTGATAGCAACAGTTTTTAAGAGTTGCCAATGACCTCTTTTCTTATAGGGATACATATCATTTTAACTTATTGAGTCTCTTAAAAAAAACCTTTGTTGTTGTTGTTTTTCCCCTCTTTTTTAATTACCTTTTGATGATTCTCTTGAATTCTGTGGTTGGACTTCGAATTTTCTGTTCAGGTCTGGTCTTTTATTTATGAATGCTTGGAATTCCTCTGTTGTGTTAAATGACCATACTTTCCCCTGTAAGAATATAGTCAGTTTTGATGGGTATTTTATTCTTGGCTGTAGGCCTAGTTCCCTTGCTTTCCGGAATATCATATTCCATGCCTTTCGGTCCTTCAGTGTGGATGCAGACAGATCCTGTGTTATCCTCACCATGTTTCCATGGTATCTGAATGGTTTCTTTTTGGCAGCTTGTAATACCTGTTCTTTTATCTGATTGTTTTTGAATTTGGCTATAACATTTCTTGGTGTTGTCAGTTGGGGATTAAAAACAGGGGGTGATCTGTGGATTCTTTCAATCTCCACTTTCCCCTCTTGTTCTAGGATTTCGGGACAGTTTTCCTGGATAATTTCCTCTAGTATTATGTCCAGGCTTTTTCTTTTGTCGTGGTCTTCTGGTAGTCCAATTATTCTTAAATTGTCTCTTCTTGAACGATTTTCTAAATCGTCTGTTTTGTGAATGAGATGCTTCACATTTTCCTCAATTTTTTCATTCTTTTTGTTTTGTCTTATAGTGTCCTGCTGCCTTGTGAGGTCACTTGATTCTAGTTGTTTTACTCGGGTTCTTAAAGATTGGATTTCATCTTTGGCTTTTTGGTCGTCTTTTTCCTTCTGGTCTGAGTTTCTTTGAAGACTGTCTTTCATCCTCTTTATCTCGTCTTTCATCTCCTTTGCTTCATCTTTCATCTCCTTTGCCTCATTTTCCAGCTGGATGATTTTGGCTTTCAGGACACTATTTTCTTGTTTTAGTTCAAGTGCCTCTGTTTCCAGATGACTTATCTTAATTTTTAAGTTCTTTTCCCAATTGTCTTCAGCCTCTCTTAGCTGTGTTTTGAGTTCTTCCACAGCCTGTATCCAATTCGCTGGGATTTCTGGTTTATCGTTTGCTGATCTCTCTCCCTCTGTTCCATTTGGTGAGTAGTAGCTGTCTATTGTAGTTTCTTTCTTCTGTTTCTGTTGTTTATTCAAATTCACCCCTTCTTTCCTCCCTGTATTTGTCTGTGCTCTTGTTCCTCTCATTTTTTTGTTTTTTAGGGACTTCTATCAGTCTCTCCTCTTGGAGCTTCAACAGAGGGTCTCTTGGTGTAATCTCTGAGGGAGGGTTGTTGGGGGTTTGAGCTTTCCTGTCCTCTGGAGGCTTTTGATTGGCTTAAAGTTCAGCAGTCAGTGAGGATGGATGGGGAGCCTGGGCTTCCCTATGTTCTGGAGACTTTTGATGGGATTGAGTTCAGCTTATTTGGGATGGGTTTATTCTGAGTTTTAAACTTCCTGGACGGCTGGAGCAGATATGGAGGATCTCTAAAGCTCTGGCCAGGCTGCCAGGTCTATGCTCCTTCTAGGCTGCCATCTTGACTTCGCCTCTAGGTTTCTGTTTTTTCAGAAGACCCAGCTCTCTAAGGGGGGAGGGGTTGTGGCTTGCCTGGACTCTGAGGGCTCCTGATGAGATTAGGTTCAGGTGGTGTGGGCTGAAAGATCCCAGAGCCAAAAAGAGGGAAGGGAAAAAAAAAACAAAGCAGCCACCTCCTCTTCCACAGTCTGTGTTGAGTGCCCAGAGACTGGCCGAGTTACTTTCAAGGAAAGCTCTTTGGAGCAACCCCTTTGCCAGCCCTGAGTTTTCTGTCCTTTCAGTAGCTCTGAGGGCTCCTGATGGGATTAGGTTCAGCTGGTTCTTTCAGAAGACCCTGCTCTCTAAGGGGGGAGGGGTCGTGGCTTGCCTGGACTCTAATGGCTCCTGATGGGATTAGGTTCAGGTAGTGTGGGCCAAATGATCCCGGAGCCAAAAAGAAGAAGAAAGAGAAAAGCAGCAACCTCCTCTTCCACAGTCTGTGTTGAATGCCCGGAAACTGGCCCGGGTTACTTTCAAGGCAAGCTCCCCGGAGCACCCCCCTTGCCAGCCCTGAGTTCTCTGTCCTCTCAGCAGCTCTAAGGGCTCCTGATGGGATTAGGTTCAACTGGTTCTTTCAGAAGACCCTGCTCTCTAAGGGGGGAGGGGTAGTGGCTTGCCTGGACTCTGATGGCTCCTGATGGGATTAGGTTCAGGTAGTGTGGGCAGAATGATCCCGGAGCCAAAAAAAGGAAGAAAGAGAAAAGCAGCAACCTCCTCTTCCTCAGTCTGTGTTGAGTGCCCAGAAACTGGCCCGGGTTACTTTCAAGGTAGGCTTTTCGGAGCCACCCCTTTGCCAGCCCTGAGCCCTCTGTCCTTTCAGTAGCTCTGAGGGCTCCCGATTGGATTGGGCTCAGCTGGTGCCCCGAAGCTGGGACCTCCCCCGAGACCCAGAGGGAAGAACCCAGCCAGGAGGCCACAGGCTTCCCCCTTCTCTCTATGCTTCCCTGCCGTCTGTGTTGGGCGCTCCGGAGACTGGCTCGGGTTGCTTTCAAGGTGAGTCCTCACAGCCCTGAGGTTCCCGCTGCTGCCTTGGGCTCAGCACTCTGGGTTGGGGGGGATGGGTCCTGGGACCTTCTTTCTGTCTACCCCTTAGATCTGAGTGATCTAGGGTTCTGGCTTTTGGGGTGCGGTACCTTTTGATCCAGGTCCAGGAGGAGGTTTCCCCAGGTCTATCCTGTTGTTCAGCTTGAATTTCGGTGGCCTAGGAGCACTTTGTTTGCGATAGGTAGGGAAGGGTTTCGGAGGTCTGAACTTTCGCTGCTTCTACACCGCCATCTTGACCGGAAGTCCTCCCTGCAATTCTTTAGCCAACTTTGGGGAGGCAGCTTAGCGGCTCAATAAATTGAGAGCCAGGCCTAGATCCTGGAGGTCCTTGGTTGAAATCAGGTCATTTAACCCCCATTGCATACCCATTACCAATTTTCTGCCTTCTGACAATAGGCATCTAAATGCATAAAAAACCAAGGAACTTTAAAGAGACTGAAGGTTATATTTTTAAGGCATTTCAGACTCTGTGTTTTATTTTTTAAAAATTTCTGTATTTTATTGCAATTTGCTGATTGCTTTAAGATTTAACTTTATAATTTAAGTTCTGTTACACTGGATCATTTTAATGTACTGAGTATTAACTACTGTTAAATTCTGTTGCTTTTCCCCTATAACTATACTGAACAAACACTGAGTAAGCCCATATAAAAAACAGCTTTTCTCTTTTTGACTTTGTAAATTGTCACATAGAGAATAGATGGACTCCATCAAAAAAGTGCTACAACAAACTTTGGAAAATTTAGAGAGCTAATTATCTCAAATTGATTTTAAGGGTTCTTTAGACATGATTTTTAGAATTTTTCTTAACAATCTCTGGTCATTTTTGCCGGCCCCTAAAACGAGGTAAGGCCCATTCTAGTAGCTGAAATAAAATACAAATTTAACCCCCAACTCCCACATTTCTAAAAATGTGAATGGAAGTTGGGCAGTTAATCCCAGGGCATGTACCCCTATAAGCCTCCAAAAAAAGGAGCATCTCTCATTTATAACTCTTCAGCTCACTACTTAACTTCCACCAGAATGATATCTAGAATCCTTGATGTTCAAAACCCAAAATAAGTTTTATTTTGTTTAAAAATATGTTTACCAAGGTTGAAAGATTTGCTATGTTTGTAAAAATTGTGACAGATATCCATCAGTTCATAGGCTTTTTAAAAAATGTCATACAGCAACTCATATATGAAATATGATAGTGTACTTGTTTGCTATTGTAATTAATTGGGCTATTGAGAATTTTGGGGATACTGATATCTACACATTTATGCTAATGTTCTTTATAAAAAAAAAACTGTTACCTTGTGAAATTCACAGTGGATCATGGCCAGATATGAAGAAGAAATGGTTATCATTTTGGTGATGTAAAGATTAAAATTTAGAGGAGATGCATTTTTCAAACGATAAAATGGAGGATTGTAAAAAATAGACTTGAATACAGTACTACAAACCCCACGAGCCTTTGTTCCACTTTCCCAGAATGCCTCGTAATCTCACCTGGGCCGAGATCAAGAAGGTATTTAAGCTGATTCAAAGGCTTTTGAGGGCTTTCTCGGGCTCTTGGACTTCCGTTTTTGGGGCAGGCCTGGTTTTTTTCATAATGTAGGTGAGGTTGTGTCTAGGCCTCTCTATGGCCTGGACACGTGTCTCTTATCCTGTATTTTCTTTAATTCTTAATCTTCAATAAACCTCTAAAAATATAATACTCCTTGCAGAGAGAAACTAATTTCTACCTGCCTCAGATGCCTCAGTCTCCCCTTATATTCCTAATTTTAATCTTTACAGTAAGAAACCTTGATTTCTATATTTTCTTAGCTGACAATGTGTCAATGATTATAAGCTACATTTTTAAATCTTAAAACTATTTTATTATATTTTTCTTGCATGTGCAATATACTATTTCAGTTTTTTAATTTTTTCTTTCCTTTTTATATTTGAACACATGTCACCAGTATTATAGTTTTCTTTAACTTTTTGATTTTGCAGTAATATAAGGTTAAAATACATTTGTTATAATGTCAATGCATGCCCCCAAAAGCTTGAGACTATAAAAATGATGCCACTAATTGTTTTTAAAAAATCTATGGGACTATACTTACTGTCTGATTCCAGGACAAGATATACACAAAAGAGCCATTGCATAGGGCCAAAGATAAACCAATCCAGGAAGGACTGATGCACTTCCAAGCCAATACAAAGGACTTGAACCTAGTGTGAAGACTCAAGGTTGCTATGTTTAACATACGTTATGACATAGGCCTTCCTTGTATCCACACTCAATCTTTGTAAAAATACTTACAGACAAGTACCCCAAACTTGGCTACTACTTGCCTCCTATAATCTGGTCCCTTTTCTGTCTTTCATAGTGTGGCAACTTTCTGTAGTCCCGGCTACTGACTGGGTAAATTCTTACTTGGTTAGATCATTTTAATTGGGCCCTGATTCAAGGACCTATTATAGATTTACTTTTCCTTTACTGGGAATTTTGACACATACAACTTTGATAGTCTATATTTTCATCCAGTAATTTTCTTTTTTATTTGGATTTTTCTGATGTCTTTTTAATTTCTCTTGTCAAATTGATTCATATACCTCATAAGTCAACCATGCATCCCTAAGTGATCCTGTGTTTTTCAATTACCCTTTTAATGGGGAAATGTAAAAATATTATTATTTTAAATTGCAAAGCTTAAATTCCTTTTAAGAAGAATTTTAGGTAAAGAAACAATGCTACCTCTCTAAATCCAGAAACTGGACTGTTTAGAGAAGACACCATGAAGAAGCCTCCAGACCACAAGACGCACAAGAAGATCAAAAATGAACTTTGGGTGTGGTTGATTGAACATTTATTTGTATCTATACTTTCATGCCAAAGGGGACTGCCCCCTAACTGGCTTTTTGTCAATGCATCTAGCAATTATTATTTTTTCCCCCTCTTATCCTCAAATTATTATAAACCTTAAGTTGATTATGTTTTCATGATCCTTTGGGGAAAATCTTTTTCCCAAACACTCAAATGGAGAAATGTAAAAATGGAGCTTTGAACCCCAGACTTCAATCCCCAGAAGTCCTTGTTCAAGTTCCCAAGATGCCCTCTAATTTCACTGAGATCCCCACCTGGGCAAGATCAAAATTTCTATTTAAACTGGCTGTAAAGCCTACTGATCTCACTCTTCCTGCTTCTGCTTCCAAAGATTCTCTCTCTTGTCTTCCACATCTGGGCACAGATGGTTCTACCAGGCAGTATGTAGAGTGAGTGATTTAGAATGGGCTCTCTGGGCCTAGACACATGCTTTCTTATTTTGTATTTTCTTTAATTCTTAATCTTTAATAAACCTCATAAAATATAATACTTCTAGCAGAGAAACTAATTTTAGCTGCTACACATGTTACCTCTCTAGTTATAACATTCCCTTCTCACCCTAATCTACTCTGTCTGTTGTCCTAATCTGTCCCTGTCTGTTAATGGTTGGTACTTTAACTCTCTCCTTTCTACTTATATTAGTGGATTAGATCGTTATTATGCTATCTATGTACATGTCTGGGTTGTGTAATTTACATATGTTACATGTTATATATATATATACATATATATAAATATATATATATATATATATTTATATATATATATATATATATATACACCCTGATAATAGAGATTTATTTACAGATATACAATTTATGGGTTGTCCTTATTTACAGCACAGCCCCTAATGTCAGTGTGAAAGTTGTTCATGTTCTAGATATGTCATGGTGGATGCATATTTATTCCAATGTGCATGTGAATGTACTTCCCTATATGTGAAGTTAATGTGATCGGTGATTAATCTTACATGACCCATTTTCCTTAAGTTCATTCCCCATAATATTTTGGATTCAAAGTTCTTTCCAGTTGTCAGTGTGTCTTTCATTCTTTGGTGTTACTTGAAGCTTGTCACCAGTCCTATACCTTCTCCTTTATAGGATACATACTTTTCTTACATCTCACCTTGAAAGACGATCTCGGGTATCCAGAACTATAGGATCATGCATGTGTGTAAGATTAGCGTGTGCTTGTGTGTAAAAGTGAGCATATTGATGCATGTGAGTGAAACTTCATACCAGGTGTTTGTGCCATCTTCATGTGTGCAAGTGAGATTGTTTTTTATGTAATGAATGTAGGTATGTTTCTTAATGTGTGACAGTACGGCGATTATTATATTTCTTTGTGGTTGATTGTAGAGGTTAATGATATTTTAGTCTAGTCTTGAGATGGAGATTTTTTTATAAGTTTACTAATTCTAAGGGATTCTAAATCCACCCAAATAAACTCCCATGTTCCACTCTCCTGTGTTTGTTTCACAGGCTACGCTAATCCTCCCTGATCTAACTAACACAAATTTATATTATCTGTCTTGGGCATTATTCTATTTCAGTTTCACTGTCTCTGCTTAGTATCTCTTTTTCTTCTTGTGTGATTTTGTTGGATTCATGGGCTCTACATTTATTTATCAAGGGCTATTCTTGGGGTATCTGTGTTTAAATGGATTCTTGGGCTTCCATTAAGTTGTCTTTTGGCATGTTATCATGGGCGTAGTGATGTTTAACATGAGATGCATGAAACCAAGGATCCTTTCCTATTGCTTTGATCGATGTAGGAGTGATGAGAACTACATCATATGGGCCAATACATCTAGGCTCCGTGGGTTTCTTTTTGGTAAAGTTTTTCACATACATTCCAGGTTTTGTGTGGTAAATGCTTTGTGAACCTTTGTGTGTAAAACTCCAGACCCATCAGTTAGCCTTGCTATGTCATGAAGAGGCATAATTTTGCCAGCCCCTGGGATATCTGATGTTGTGTTGTTGTCTTGCTTGCTAACTGCTTTAGAATTGTCAGATTCAGTGTCCTCAACTGTTGAACCCTTAGCCCTATGTGTATCATTGCCTAGTTTGTCTGTGTTATTAACTTCTTCCTTTTTTATGTCTTCAGTCCCCATCTCACCATCTTTATCAGTATTCTTACTGGCTAGGTATTCATTGCAGATCTTCTTAACCAAATCTGCAAGATTGTTGTCAAGGATTAAGATCTGGGCTTGTTTTTTGGGTAAAATCATTCTTAATATGGTTTTCACATAGGCCAAAATTTGAATTGTTGCCATTAGAATAACATACACCTGGGTCACTGCTTGCCACATCACAGAGTTGGTAAAAGGAATTATTGTTACAAAGGGGGTGG
Organism: Monodelphis domestica; assembly: GCF_027887165.1. NCBI lineage: Eukaryota > Metazoa > Chordata > Mammalia > Didelphimorphia > Didelphidae > Monodelphis > Monodelphis domestica. Next base: position 235,415,253 of record NC_077227.1, on the reverse strand, counting down.
TATTTGTAATTAATCAATTGTGTCCATTACTACTGATGTCACCAAATTATAAATTAAGAAGTAGGTCCAGTATATGTCAAGCATCATGATGATAAAAGCCCAAATTACCAATTGCCACATCGTGTCTCTCTTTTCAATTTAAAGCTTCACTTGAACCCCCCAAAATGATTACCCTTGTTCAGAGGTTCCAACTGTCAACCCCCTTTCAGTTGGTCAAGATGAATTATGTCTTTAAAACTAGGGTGCCCAAACTGTACTAGTAGGGAATCAGGAACCAAAGTTTTGACAGGTAATTGAGAAAGAGGAAACAGATAAAGAGTAACACCAATTCTCCCTTCCCCAGGCAGAGCTGTCTGGAAAATGGAGTCAGATCTGACTAGAGCTGAAAGGTAAGAGAAAATTCCTCTTCAATCTCTTTCTTCTTTAGTTGATTGTATCTATGATTCCCCTTTTAGTACATTTAAGATGTCTGAGTTCTCAGTAAGTTGAAAGTAGCTATTTATTAGATAAGAGGTTGGGTATAATAAATTAGGAAAGAGGAAATAGGAAGTCCCTGAGCTAACTTCCTCCTATAGTTTTCTTCAGAGGTTTGAGGCTCAAGTCTGGGGACTAAGTCCCAGATGATCTTAATATATTTGAATGTTCAAGATGATGGTATTTCTTGGCACAGAGATATAGCTTTGAAGAAGTCTTCTGAAGAATAGGCTATTGCCTTCCAAAGGGAAACAAGTCTCTATCCAACCACTGTAACACAGATGAATAGTCTGGATCTTTTTCTGCTCAACAAGGGATTTGAAGCTAAGTATGCTCAGTGAGGATTTTGCTCCTTCTCTCTTCCATTCAAAAAGGGAAACACCCCCTATCTCTAATGGTTCCACTCCTTTCCTTAGCTGGATGTTCCATTCCCATCCCCCATTGGCAGCCAGAGTTCTAGCTCATTTTTTTTTATGAAATAACTTTATAAAACCAGTTCTTGCATTTGATTCTGCATTTCTCTTTTCCACAATGACTACTCTGAAAACCTGAGTCACCAAAGCCCATTACTTGGAAAAGGGTAAAAAGAACAGTTCACATGGCAGCGTAATCCTTGGAGGTGGCAAGCCTCCCTAAGACTGATCAATCTAAAACTAAGCCACTTCTCAAGAAAAAATTACCCAATTTTATGTTAATAAGTAATAACCCTGACCCTTTGTATTAATCCCAGCCCAACTATTACTATTTTTAATCCTAGGTTTCTCAAACAGCTTAGATTCTGTTAGGACACAGGGGAGCCTCATGGGTGCAGGTAGAGATCCATAGAAAAGTACAAGAGGAGGTATAGGAGTTAAAGGAGAGGGACATTAAAGAAGGAAAATATAAGGAGGGAGAAAACAAGTATTCTTGTGTAACTTAATGGTCTATAACAAAAAAATAGATATTATGATATTTGATAGAATTCTTCTTAGGTCATTATTCTGTTTTCAGCCATGCTGGTGGTAGAAAAGATAGATTACCAGGCCTGGAGCCCAAAAGATTCATCTTCCTTTGTTCAAATCTGGCCTCAGATACATATTAGCTGTGTGACACTGGCTAAGTCCCTTAATCATGTTTGCCTCAGTTTCCTCATCTGTAAAGTGAGCTAATGAAGAAAATGGCAAATCTCTCCAGTATCTTGGCAGGAAAACCACAAATGGGATCACAAAGAATTAGACAGGACTGAAAAACAACTAAACAACACCATTTACTGCCAGTGTTATAAATATATTATTTTTAAAACGTACATTACAAAAATCACAGGAATGTAGAATATTTCCTCTTAAACAGGCTACATATCTAGAACAAAGTAACCTGCCAGACAGCCTATTTATGATTCCTTTAAAACAACACGGAGCTTTCCTCTCCAAGAAAGGACAATTCTTGATACCAATTTAAATTCTGATTCTCAGTAAGCCTTGAAAGTTGTCAGTAGTTCTGATGACCTTTAGAAAAATGTCACAAATTTGAACAAAATAGTATCTAAATTAGTGAAAAGGTCTTATTTATGTGTGTTTACACAGATAAAGGTAAAGTGTGTTGAATTGTTCACATTCACCTTAATTGCTAATGAAGTGTTTCCAAGTAAAAGTTCAGTTAATTTTGCCTTCATGAATAATCACACACATCCCTCTGATTAGCAGCATCCATTTATATACCTAGTTATTGTGGGTAAATAAAATGAACAAATGAACAAACATTTACCAAGTACCTACTCCTCATACATCACAGGGCTAAGTTGTATTATATAAAAGGCATTGGACTGTGGCATAGCGCATAGAGCTCCAGGTCTGGAAACAGGAGGTCCTGGGTTCACATCCAGCCTCAGACACTTCACTCTTCCTAGCCTTGTGATAACAACTGACTTCCCCAGTTGTCTAGACCTTATTGCTCTTCTAACTTGGACCTGATAGTTAGTATCAATTCTAAAACAGATGGTTAAAAAAAAGAAAAGCACATATGTTGGGGCTGCTAAGCAGCACAGTACATAGAGTGCCAGGTCTGGAGTCAGGAGGAGTGGGTTCAAATCTGGCCTCAGATATATGCTATCCGTGTGACCCTGGACAAGCAACTAAACCCCAATTGCCTAGTCTTTACCTTATAATATTGATACTAAATCAGAAGCTATGGGTTAAATATATATATGTTTCACTCTTTAAGTATAAAATGATTGAAGAATTAAAGAGTTATTAAATTGTAGTCAGACTTTCTTATCATTGGAAATTTTACTTCAAATGAAAGCTTATTAGAGGAAGGGGAGAGGGAGAAGCTTGTTAGAGGTATTATGGGATGAATGAACAAATGAAAAATTTATTCCACAATTTCATTTTGTGTGATAAAACAAGGCACAATTCTTCCCATCTTTCTGCAAACAAAAATGTTAAGCAATTCTTCTTGGGTATTAAAAAAAAACTGATAAGAAAGAGCTGACTAAACCAACAAAAAGAAAATAATTACATAATGAAGGTCCAAAATTATCCATTCATTTTTTTATTATTGATTGGAGAAAGTTTAGGAGGTAGTTTATTAATAAGGCATTTTAGAAATGGTCCCACCTTTGCTTCCATTACCATTTTTTAAATTGTCATATACAATGTAAGGATGAAAATGCTAGAGTAATTTAAAAAACACTGCCCTTGAGGCTCCCTTGGGATGCCCTTGAGGCTCCCTTGGGAAACAAAGACTCTCTGATTAAGACATTATTTTTCTTCACCATGAGATGTGTTGCATGTGAGTATGGTAAATAATAGTTAATAAATCTTTAAAGTCCTTTTTACTAGTTACTACATCATAACTAATTGCAAACCAGATAGAAGAACTCAATTCCCTCAACATTGGAACAAAATCTTTGTGAGATCTGAAGGGTAAAAGTGCTAAGAAACAGAAGCAATATGATACTCTGAAATTAAAGGGGAAATATGAAATTTAAAAATTAGAATATGTTTTAAAAATCAATAAGATATGCAATAGTGTCAAGTGTGAAAATACAAATTCCTTCAATATTTTCCTGTCTAAAAAATCCCAAAGGAATTGACTGAATCCAAACTCAAAATAAGTGTGGAGAGAGGAATTATTATTTGAGAGATTCAGGAATTCTAACTTTTAAGCATCAACATAAAAGTTATCAAACTGGCCAGCCTCGTAGCCTCGTGTTCCAATTGCTGCCCAACCATTCTTGGGAAATGGCTTCATTGAAGTGGTCCAGATATGTGTACTATTTAAAATGCCATAAGCAGAAGTGTCCTGTCAAAAAAAAAAGAAAAGAAAAGAAAAAATAATGTTATTATATATTTATAAATTGTTTTTCCTTATTAGTATGTAAAAATATTAGTACCCAGCCTAAATAGTTCAACAACATATACTTATCACTGAATTTCTAAATAACAAAATTATAATTTAACAAAGTTTAGGTTGAAGGCAAAAAAGAAAAGAAAAAAGGGTTTTAGATAACATTTTTCATTTACCTCTATGTGTCTGGCATATAGAGATGCTTAATAAATCCTGATTGATTGATCTCTCTCTCTCTCTCTCTCTCTCTTACACACACACACACACACACACACACATAGTATTTGGGTGAAAGAACTACCTGAATCTTATAACAATTTAAAAAATATAAATGATAGTTAAAACTAGAGTCAAATTTTGCAAGGAATTATAATGCTCTCCATATACATAGTAAATTAAGAAAAACACTCAAAATAAATTCAAATCAATTCATAATTTCACGTTATATGTTAACTTATTTTTATATATCCTTTGGCATTTATAATTAACATATAAATAGCTTCAAGTCACTGTGGACAATTCCATTTCCATTTAAAGGACCAATGGCACATCTGTTAGCTATTAACTAGCTTTTTAAAAAATATATATTTTTAAACCCTTATCTTCCATCTTAGAATTAATACTATGCATTGGTTCTAATGCAGAAGAGTGATAAGGGCTAGGCAATGGGGATTAAGTGATAAGGTCACACAGCTAAGAAGTGTCTGAGGCCATATTTGAACCTAGGACCTCCCATCTATAGGTCTGGCTCTTAATCCATTGAGTCACCCAGCTACTCATTACTAATTAGCCTTTTATCACCAAAAACAATTTAAGACTAACTACCATTTAATGTGGGCAGGTACGTCAAGAAATGAATAGAGTGCTGTTCCTGAAGTCTGGAAGATTCATTTTCCTTGGTCCAAATCTGTTCTAACACACTTACTAGCTGTGATCTGGACAAGTCATTTTAACTCTGTTTGCCTCAGTTTCCTCATATATACAATTGGCTGGAGAAGGAAATGGCAAATCACCCCAGTATCATTGCCAAAAAATCCTAACGGTGGTCATAAAAAGTGGGACAAAACTGAAAACAATAAATGTGGTAAAAGATCCTAGAGGAGGGCCATTAATCCAAATATTGAGTTGAGAATAGAAAAGTGTATAAATGGAGATTTTGAATGCTAGACTTCATTCCCCAGAAGTCCTTGGTATTTCCCAGAATTCCCTATAATCTCTCCTGAGTCTCCAAGTTGGCAAGATCACAATTGGTATTTAACTGGCAGTAAAGCCTCCCATGCTCTCTCTTCCTTTGCAATGATGCAGCAAGTATGGTGGTAAGATAGGGATGGTTGAAATGGTTAACCAGTCATGGTCACAAGATTTTTGTTTTGTATCCTCTTTATTCCTTGATTTCTAATGATCCTTAATAAACCACTATAAAATTCTATTCTGATTTGAGTGCTTCATTGGGATTTAGAAATTAAATCCCTGGCGACCAACTAAATTTATATTCAGTCTCAACTCTAAATTTACCCTTAACAAAAAAAAAGAAAGGCATAATCAATTAACCTCATAGAATATAGAAATTTTGTTAGGAGAGATCTTCTGAACTCATCCCTCCCATAATACCTCTAACAAGCTTCTCCCCCTCCCCTTCATCTAATAAGCTTTCATTTGAAGTCAAATTTCCAATGATAAGAAAGTCATTCACTTCCTCAAGGACCAAAATGGCCCATTCCAACTTACGTTCTAATACGACATTGTCCCTTACCCTGGGTAAAAATGTTTCTTTAAACACTATCCACATTTAGAAGAAAAACTGTGGGAGCAGAAACACCAAAGTAAAACAATTGCTTGATTACATGGGTCGAGGGGATATGGCTGGGGAGGTAGACTCTAAATGAACATCTCAGTGCAAACACCAACAATATAGAAATAGGTTCTGATCAAGGACACATGTGGACACAATTCCCTGTGGAATTGTGTGTCGGCTATGGGAAGGGGTGGGGGGAGGGGAGGAAGGGAAAGAATATGATTCTTGTAACCATGGAATAATGTTCTCAATTGACTAAATACAAAGAAATATCTTTCAAAAAAAACATGAAGAAGTCAGAAAAACCTGAAAGACTCATATGAACTAATGCAAAGTTAATATAGCAGAATTAGGAGAACAATAGTTATAGTGAAAGAAATATATTATGAACAACTAACTGTGAAGGACTATTATCTGCCAAGCAAGTTCCCAAGGTATCCACAAGAGACACATAATAAAAAATTCCATCCATAGCCAAAGAAGGAATTGTTGGAATCTAATTGCTGATTAAATCTTATCATCTTCCAAAAAAAAAAAAAGAAATGTTTCTTTAACTTCTTTCCACTGTTCCTAACCTGACCTCTGGAGCCAAGCAAAATAACTATAACTTTTCTTGAATAAGACTGCTACCTTCATGTATCTGAGGAGACACTTAATCTCTTACCATCAAAAAATATATATCATCTCCCCTACATTTTTCCTCTATTTTCAAGGATAATAACCCCCCTAAGCCCCCACCTCCATTGCCACCCTGGATCAGTGAACCTTCCTGAACATGGTTTCAAGACTACTTTAGTATTTTAGTCATCTTCCTCTGGATGTATTAAATAGGGCAATATTCCTTCCCAAAAGTGGCAAGCAGAATTGAACATAATACTCCAGACGTGCTCTGATTAACGCAGAGAGTACAATAGAATTACAAACTTCCGCATTTTGATCAGCATGCATTTATTTTGTTTTTTAAATGAAAAAGTACAGATTGAAAATTTACTTTGTGCCAAGTACTAAGGTTAAAAAATGAAAACATGTGAGTCCCTGTCCTTAAGGGGCTGACATTCGAATAGAGTTCACATTCTCTTTCCATAAGAGGGTCTAATGAGGCTGTAATGCTAATATATGTAAAACACTTTCATTTTAGCATGAAAGTCTGCATTATCTTCTCTTCTATTTCAGAAAATAGCACACATTCAGTCGATACTTTCATGTCCTTAATTGTATTTTTAAAATACATTCATTTTAGCAGTCTTTTTAAGTTTTTAGATCCAGATTCTGTCTTTCTCTCACCTCTCTCTTCCACTGAGAAAGAAACTATAACAATTATACATGAGAAATCATGTATTTCCATATTAGCCATGTTGCAAAAAATAAAAATAAAATAGCAAGAATAGACTTCAATTTGCCCTCAGAGTTCATCAGTTCTTTCTGTGGAGATAGTTGGTATTTTTTCATCCTGAGTGCTCTGGAATTGACTTGGATCATTGAATTGAAGACAGTAGCCAAGCCACTAACAGTTGATCATCATTACAACATTGCTGTTACTGTGCACAATGATCTCCAGGTTCTTCTCACTTCGTTTTGCAGATATTCATTTAGGTCTAACCACATTTTTCTGAAACCTTCTTTCTCATTTCTTATACCACAATAGTACTTCATCACAATTATATGCTACAACTTGTTCAGTCATTCTCCAACTGAGGAACACCGTCTCAATTTCCAATTTTGTGTCACCATAAAAAGAGCTGCTTTAAATATTTCTGTGCATTTAGGTCCTTTTCTTTTAATCTCTTTAGGGCATAAACAGAGTAGTTGAATTGTTGGATCAAAAGCACTGTTTTATGGAACTTTAGATATAGTTTCAGATTGTTCTCCAGAATGGTTGGATCAGTTCACTAACTCTACCAACAATGCATTAATGGACCTATTTTCCTTCATCCCCTTCAGTACTTATTATTTCTGATAGACATGAAGCATTACTTTGAGTTTTGTTTCAGTTTGCCTTTCTTTAATCAGGTTGATTAAGAGCACTTTTTATTATGACAAGAGATAGATTTGATTTCTTCTTCTGGAAATTGCCCATTTCTATTCTATGGCCATTTGTCAATTCTGGAATCACTTCCATAGTTATAAATTTGATTTAGTTCCTTATATGATAGATAAATGAAGTTTTATTAGAGAAATCTGCTATAATTTTTTTATATTCCTTAATTGTATATGGTACCTTTTAGCATAGTAGTTTCCCTGGCTATTTTTAAAAATTATGTCTATTTTTGCTGTTGCTTTGTCTGGGATCATGATTGCTACTCCCGTCCATTTTATGGTTTAGCTCAGCCCATTCAAATTCAGTTATGATTACTATGTATTTCCTTCCATCCTATTTTCTCATGTTTATTCTTCTCTTTTTTTCTGTCCCTCTTCAAGTCTGTTTGGCTTCTGACTACTGTTTCCCTTAATCCATCTTCCCCTTTATCATCCCACCTTAATATATCCTTCCTTTCCTATTTGTCTAGTAGGTAAGGCAGACTTTTATACTTGTGAAAGAGAATTCTTTACTCTATTGTCTATCTTGAGTTAACACTAAATTAAGTACTTCACTAGATTGTGAAATATTGGCACCACATAATTTCATAAAATTATTATCCAATCATTAAATTCAACCTTTACATACCCAAGTATATATTTATGTATATGTTTAAGAGTAGCCTATCCAGAAAAACTGAGTATAATAATTTAGTGGAGAAATGGATATTTAATGAAATAGAAGACTCCCAAGAATTCTAGATCTGAATGGATCTGAATAGAAAATTTTATATTCAAAACAAAAGACTCCAGAGAATCATAATACAGCCATCTTTCCCCCCTGAATGATTATACTCAGTTTTTCTGGGTAGAATATCCTTGGTTGTAATCCTAACTCTCTTGCCTTCTAGGATATCATATTCTAAACATCTGCTCATTTATCATGGAAGCCATTAAACCTTAAGTGATCCTGACTGGTTTCATAACATACTTTCTGGCTGGCAATATTTTCTCCTTGACCAGAGAGCTCTGGAATTTGTTTATAATATTTCTGGGAGTTTTCATTTTGGGAACACCTGCACCTAGTACCAACAAAGGGCCTTCTATAATCCTTTCCCAATACTGTCTCTGAACTAAGCACTCCCAAAGCTACTATTGCTCCTGCTAATATATCAGTTGTCTTCTGGGCCCACCACTGGATAGTACTCAGTTATCATAGCTCAGCTCATAGTATGCTTTTATTAACATTGCCCAAGACTACACTGCCTTTTTGGAGTGGGATGCTTGAGAGGTACTCCATGTCATACTATATATTAGACTGAGTTATAGTCCACTAAAGTCCATAGATGTTTTTCATATAAACTATTTATCCAAGCATAACTTCCCTATCTCTTACTTAAAAGGAAATTTTGAATACAATCATGATTAATATTTCCCTCTATTAATCTACATCTTAGCAGAACTGTCTATGCAAACTTTGTAAATATACTGTCTAAAGTACTAGCTATCCCTCCTAGGTTCATTTCATCTGCAAATTTAGAAAACATGCCATCTATAACTGTACCCAAAACCCTACTAATGGAGTTTTAAAAAGCCCTTAAAGTTTGGTTATACTTACATTTCCACTAAGTTAACACTTACACAATAACCATCACTTTTAGAGGTGGTCATTCAACTAACTTAAGTTCTCCTAACTCTGTTAGCACCTAGTCTTTATCTCTCCAACTTCTTGGAGAAGACACTGGGAGACTGACATGTGTCTTAAGTAAATTAATGTATGTTATAAGTACAATAAGTGTAGAGCATTTTCCTTTGCCTCATATCTTATACTGTATCTATACTGTATCTATAATTGTTTTTTGTCAAAAACATAAAAAAAGATTAATCTAACATGACTTGTTCATCAAAGAATATTGGCTAATAATAACAACAGCAAATAAAATTATGTATTACTTAACATCTGATGCTTTCAAAAATCTGTTGCGATAGATGACACTACTATTATCCTTATTTTGTAGTGAAGAAAGTGAACTTGTCTCAAGGCATACAGCCAATAAATGACTGATATAGGGTTTGAACTCAGTTCTTTCTGGTTCCAAATCCAGTGTTTTAACCATCATGCTACTTAATCAAATGATAGGATAAAAGTGAAGCACTTTGTATCTTCTGAACACTATATAAATGTTAGAAATTAAATACAGTACTATACCATAAAATATAAGTTCCAAACCAATTAATCCCAAAATAAAAGCAGCCAATGTAACACCAAGAATGAAAACTCAAGATTTATGCTCTCATTGACTCAGCTGTGTACAATGGTGCCAATCACAACTAATTCATGAATGCTTATTTAACTACATGACTCTTGTCTATCTCTTCCCAAAATGTTTCTAGAGGCATGGTGAAGTTGAGCTACCTATAATCCCTCATTCTCAATATATGACTGCTCTATCTGCTATTTTAACTATACATTTATTTGCCTGATAACATCCCGTATTATATTCCTTCTTTCAAGGTCCTTTGGCACATGGTGTGTCCTGTTCAAACCTGTAGGAGTCTCTGTATTGCCTTCTTAGTGATACTCAATTTAAATTCCATAGAACCTGCAGTGGTGCATGGCTTACAAGTTATACAACACCAAAAGAATGTTGTTATTGAAACGATGAGCCTTTGTTTCCTGGGGAAGTTTAGGGTTATCAAATGAGCTCAGAAATTCTCTGAAGGCAATTCATACTATTATCATTCTGCTTAATCCTAGATCCACTTTGTTACCCACTTTTATTGTCTGTCCAAGACATACATATTGATGAAGGAACACTATAGACTGGCCATCTAACTTCCAATCCATAATCTGGATAATGGTTATTCTTTATAATCTGGATTTTCTTTGTGAATGGGTAAAGCAAACTTTTTTGAATGTTACCAATCTCCTCCAGGGAGCAGGACAATGTTGTATGGCTTAAGACAACCAACAAGATGTCATCCACAAATAGGAATACCAGAACCCTAGCTAGTCTTTCTTCAACTAGGACTCTGATTTCAATGTCCTCTGGACCAAATGGCAAACAGCTGTCATGAGCACAGATCTCTTTGCCTCATATCTTATCTGAAAGTTTATGATCAGAAGTTCAGTGAGAAGTTTGTTTTTCCAGGAACCTTTTATCATTTTTAAGCGTGGATGGAAGACATTTTGTTAGAAGGATGTCCTGAAAACAGAATTTTGTTCTACTGAATCAAATGTGGTTTTATAATCAACAAACAATAGGAGCAACTGTATATTCTCTGGCTCTTCCAGCCAATCACATCATTATAAAGAGGAGGCCTACTTTAGAATGGTGAAAGCTTACTAGTTCGTATTAGATAATTTTTATAAGAACTGAAGTAGATAGGAAAGTAGGCATCAAGGTGAGTAAACAGTGGTTACTGTACCTTTTCAAGTATTAATAAGAGTAATAATAGTAATGAGGTTGTTTCTCCAATATGTTATACTTCTCTTCTTTGGATTCTTTGTATATTGATTCCTCCACATCTTCACAGCTGGGTACTCCCAGCATGGATATCCTCTAGGTACAACTGATCTAGTAATTCTTCCAGACACATTTCTGGTCTTTGTTCTCTTATCTTCTCCTTAAGGACATCTGGGAATGTGATGTTAGTATACTGTCTCTATTGTCCTTGATGGTAAAAAAAAAATTGGTAACTAAAAAAAATCTGTAGATCTTTTGCATTGTTCTTCTGTTTTCCTTTTTCCACTTATCTTTAAAAGCTCTCAAGATTATTCCCTACTTCCTGCCAACTTTCTTTAAATTGGTTTTACTATATGCTGTTTCTGTTTTATGAGGTGGGAGTACTCATAGTCTTTTGTCATCCTTCTCCATATAAGAGTTTATTTGCTAAAATAGTGTTGTTTTGTCTACAGACTCTCTCCACTGGGCAAGTCAAGTGTTTGGTAATTAAGACACTGTTTAGGCTCTTTTATCTTATGGCTGATATGTCTGATCACAGACTTTAAGTGAGACACAAGACAAGGAGACAAATGCTCACTAAAGCTGGGTGCCAGAATACCAAGCTCAGATCTTTGAGCTCAGAACACTCTTTTTTAGAAATGAATGATTCTGAACTAACCAGTGTTTTTGAACTTAAAATGACTGCCCAGTGCTGGTTGTTCACTGCTATAATTAGCATAAACTGGAAAATTAAACTTCCAGTTACTTTTACTCAACAAGTAGTTCCTTAATTGTCAGAAGTAGAGAACTCAGTCTGTCTAAGATTAAGACTTGAGTGCCCTCTCAGAGGCAGATAGCTCGGAGTCTGTCTAGATAAGGTCCGAGTGCCCCTTCCTTCACCTTCTTTATGCTTAGCATAATAAAACATGTTATTGCTAGCAGTAATATGCTATTACTGATTTGTCTACTCCATGAACCCAGGTGACCTCAGAGCCATATCTGCTACACCTTCTCACTGCTGTTTCTCCAAGGATTGTTTTACTGTCTGTGATTCTTGCCTTTAACAGATGTTACCAGTTTGAATTAAAGCACACTCATTTTGCCATCAGCAGATGAGGTCCTTCTGACTCCAAACTCTCTCTGGTCTCCTTTTTTCTCTTGCCCTTACCTGAGAAAGTCTGGTCTCAGTTCTGCCCCGCTCCCCAGGTGGGCACTTTATATTTGGCACCTGGAACAGGGACCTGGGTGACCTTCAACCATTGCGGATCACATGCATCAAGGAATGAAAAAATCACAGGTAAGGGATTTCTCCCCATCAGGGAGGACATTGGAAGTAAAACATGGGACAATTGGTTTCTCATGACCAGTAGCTCTTTGCTGAGGTCATTAATATGTTAAGTCTTCGAGGGTGCTAAGGTTTCTAAGACTCGCATACAGAGATTTTTACAACATGTATCCTCTGCGTGCCCCTGGTTTCCTTGAGAAGGTTCTTTGATATTGAGAATTGGGAGAGAGTAGGTAGGTTGTTACAAAGGCGTTATACTATAGAAGGACCTTCCATAGTACCTATAGATACCTTTTCTCTCTGGGGGTTAATTCGTGAATCACTTGATCCAGTGTTCTGTCCCCCGAAATCGAAGCTAAATTCAATCTCATAAATCCAAGGAGGAAAATGAGAAAAAAACCAATATAATAGTTGCTCCCCCAGAGAGCATCCCACACCCAGTTGTACCTTGTTTTAGCACTTCATCAAGTTACCCATTGGGAACAAGACAACAATGCTTGGGAACCCCCTCCCCCCCCCCCCCCCCCCCCCCCCGCCCCAGCCTGAAGCTCTTTCACCTAATTATCAGGCTGAGTTAAAAGACTAAGCAGGTCCTTTTCAGAAGCGACTGAGAATCCGGAATAAAGTTTATCCTTCCCTCCCCACCCCCTCTCTTGGGATAACCTTCCCCTTCCTTCCATTCCTCCACCTTCACAACCTCCGACGCCTCAATTCTAGTAGAGAGGAGTCCCTCTTTCAATCCCTTGTCACCCATCTCTGTTTCTATTTTATTTGAAAGCAACTCTTTGCTGAGATCATTTCTAATATGCTTAAGGCTCAAGAGCCAAAGTTTCTCCTCACTTCTCACTTTTTAAAGAGACAAAAAAAGCAAGATGGATTTTTCGGGTGAAGTTTTTAGACTGATAAAACACAAGAAGAATTATTTTTTTAACACATTATTAGATTAGTTATCAGGATCCTGAATTTATATTTAATGTTTATTTTATGTGTCTTTATGTGTGTCTCATTATAGGTCTTATCTAAGTATCTTCTTAATTGGGCATTCACAAAATATACCTCTGAGTCCTCCACGGAGGGAGGTAATTAATTCTGACCTCTAAACTTGACAGAGTGTTTTTTTTTCTTTTTTCCTTGTCTTGGAAGAGCCCTCAGAGAAAAGGAAAAAGATTAGTGTGGAACACACATAGGGAAATTTTGTCCCATAATTTGACTATTCACTTGGTTTTAATATTAAAGATTTATATATGTAACTTTGGAAAATTGCTAATGAGTCTGACAATGTACTATGATACAGTGTAATTTTATGGTGTTAATTACGGATCAGTTAAAGGTGATATGTTAGCTAAATTTAATTCTGCACTATACCGGTAGCTAGAGTATTGTTTATTATCATTAGGACTGATAAGGTATAATGATTTCAGTAAATTTGAGAACTATTTGAATGTAATTAATAGCCAGCTTGACCCTAAGAGGGAATTTTTATTTTATAAAGGCAAAAGGCTATACTGGCTATTTAGTAAACATGAGATCTATACCTATAAAATTCAGTCAAGAAAAGGTTGCAGTGTATTGTGGAGAACTTTCTCTAAGATTTAAATTTTGGATTTTAAATAAAATGTTCTTTTATTACAAGTACTGCTAAAAATAGTAATAAGTGATTAAATGTAAGCATTAGCATTTTAGGAGCTTAAATTTGGTAGAATGTAATACTGGGTGAATACAAAATTTGTATGAATTTGTACTGTGAAGAAAATTAAATTTTTATGCAAATTGTGTTAGTGTATAATGCAATTTTCAAAGGAAATTTGACCAGTCCAGAAATCAAATAGGGTTCGTTATTAGGTTATTAAATATAGGTAAATAATTGTAGTCACCTCTCTTCTATTTATAGTAAAGAGGAGGACCCAGATGAGGTGAGAGAAATAGTAAATGGAAAAAGGTATGAAGAATGGTGGTTCAGAATATGAAAGAAATATTTAATCAGTTATGAAGAAATGTTTTGAGTTATAAAGAGGCAAGACTAGAGGTTTTATTCTGCCTTGACCAGATGTCTGAAAGGTAAATTGGAATATTAAGAAAACATTGTTAAAGGACTTAAATCAAATTAAATTTGGGAATTGTGAAGTTTTTAATTACTTTCCATTGGGAGTGATTTATTATTTAGGCTTAAAAACATGCAAATTTTATAAGTATTATAACTTAAAATATTAAAAAGGAATGAAAGAGACTTCTCTCCTCAGCAATATACTGGAAGTGAAGCCAAGTGTTGAGATAAAACTTCTGCAACCTTAGAACCTTTTGCAAAAATAATTTAACCCCTTCCTCACATACAGGGAGTAGAAAGTGCATACAATTATTTTACATTGATATTAAGGGACTAATACAGCAAAACATTTTAAACAGGTAAAGGTTATCAGCTATCTTAGTAAGATATATTACAACTAAGGCTAAACAGTAAGAGGAATTTTAAGAAAATGGTATATAAATGTAGAAGGCCCAGAATTTTAGAAAGTTTATTTGTCAGCATATCTAAATGCTATACTTTCTATATACTATTGTTAAGTAAAAAATATGAGTTTTCCTAAAAACAGTCAGGAAAAGAAGGGTTTTTTTTACTTGAAACTGCACAATGCACTGCTCATTCACCTTGGCTATGTAAATCAATCTGTGAAACTGCAGAGTCTAATCTATGAATTCAGAATTATAGAAAAGTTCAGGTTAAAGAACATGCTTTCTTTATAGTCATAACAATTGATATGTTAGAGTTAGTTAAACTAAACTAATAATGAAATGATTTATGAATCATTGGATTAATTGTTTAAGATACTAATGTGAATATATCAGAAACTAAAGCTTTATGGTTCAGATGGTTAGGATAAATTTTGGGGGGAAATATCTAGATTGCTTTTTTTTATACATCAACATGTCAGTCTTTCCTGTAAACACTTCCGTGTGAACCATAATACACTCATTATATAAATTAAGGATTACCTACTGAAAAGTTAAGTATATTAACCCCTCAAAGGAAATTGTTTGTTAAGCAGGAATTGATAGAAAGCAAACTTAATGACTCACTCAGAGCCCCTGTTCCCCCTCCCTTCTTTCTTCTCACAGCAGGGGTTAAGTAAACAAAGGAGCTGAAAAGCAGAAGCAGTTTTTTTTTAATTACAAATAATTTCACTGGTTATTGTAAAAAGGATTCCATTATCCACCTTTATGTATGGGAATCCACATGTATTCTTGAAAACAAAATTCCTATGATTTTAAAATATTACTCTTGAAGATTTTATTATTTTTTTAGAGTATACCTGTCCCGTCACACCCCTCTCTTCTCCTCCTGCAATGAGGAGGATTCTTAGAAAGCACTAAAAAATATTATCATAAGTAGGGTCATACTAACTTTAAATAGATTTTAAGATAGGATAGGATAGTTTTTCATCACTACAGTGATGTGTACATAAATAAAGCTTCTATGCAGCAAAGTTTGTGAGAGAAGCTTACACTTATATGAGGTAAATATTTTAGCAATTGCTAGGTTATGTGAACAGGCAAGCAGCTTGTTTTAAAATAATAATGATTGGAGTTGGAGTATTATTGATTATGGGTAAAAATTTTTGACCTTTAAAGAGAAAGTAACCACATCTGTTATGCTTTGCTTTTGTTGGTATTTGCTGCTTAGTCTGTGCATGTATATTTCAAAAGGAGATCTTTTCTCCTGCATTTCTGAGATTCTGATTGACCTACAATTAAATTTCACAAGTATAAATTAGCTATTTACAAGGGAAATATCTAAATTTTTAGGTTAAAGGTTAGGAACTCAGGAATTTTTATATCCCCTGACAGAAGAATTTATTTTACAATATGTAAGTTTTGCAAATATTTTTTTTCTTAATGGAAGGACATATTCAGAGATTTCTGCAAGCAACCTGGACCACATAGTCCAGAGAGTCCAGACAAACAAGATCCATGAAGATTCAGATAAAGTTTCATCAATTTATTAATTGCTATTTGGAATAGATGTGTAATCATTTATGTAACACTTTTTTATTAACTAATCTGATAAAATATTATAGAGTACATCAAACTACTTACTTATCTTTGAGTATTAGCACATGACATAATCACAGTTTTTCAGTTACAATTTAAACTAAAGAACAAGTTAGATCTATTGTTAAATCCTGCTTTTCATTTTTGCCCACACTACCTTGTCCATCTCCTATTTCCATTAACCCCAAGAGCCTCCTTCCTAACCATCTATGACAGATGGATAGCACCCATTATCCTCCATTTGGACGTTCCTCTTTCATTCACGTATCTGTGGATACTTTTTCTAATCTAATTTTTGCTTCGATTCATACAGGTGAAGCAGTAAAGAATGCAATCTCTCATTTACTCTTTGCGTTTCAGTTTATGAGTATTCCACAAACCTTTAAAACAGATAATAGCTCAACATATACGTCCAAAGTTCTTTCTAATTTCACTTCACAATTCAAAATAATTCTAAAGACAGGAATTCCATATAATCCTCAAGGCCATACTATAATAGAAAGAGCCCATCTTTTGTTAAAGAAACAATTAAAAAGATTAAACATTTTGTCTTACCAATTTACACCATGCCATGTGTTAGCACATGCTCTATTTGTAATCAATTTCCTCAATTTGGATCAACAAGGACAATCAAGAATCGACAAACATAGATACATACAAATCCCCACATAAAAGGTCATTTGGCAAGATATCATTACTAATCATTAGCAACCGCCAGCCCCTGTCCTCTTCTGGGGATGGGCATCTGTTTCTGTTTTCCCCCCAGGTACTCCAGCACCCATTTGGATTCCAAAAAGACTTACACATCCTTGCCATGATCCCCCAGCCCAATAACAAGCCAAGTGACACATCCGAGCAGGAAGGCAAGAAAGAAGGCAATGAGGAGACTGACCTACAAGCTTAAGAGAATGTAGATACAAAGAGACTGTGCTAAAAAAACAACTCAAACTACTCTACCTACCTGGGGACAAATTAAGAGACTAGCAGCCCAAGCAGAAGAAAGAGTGGACAAGCAAGGATTTGCACCTCCTGATGATACTGCTGCTTTATTTGTTGCTATGTTAGCCCTTTTATCTGCATCCCCTAGCACTTCTGCTGACACATACTGGGCTTACATGTACAATCTTCCATTTGTACAGCCACTCACTTGGGACTTTCCTTTGCCTTGCCCTTCCCTGTATTATTAGAGTCTTTATGGCATCTTATGGGCAACTCTGAATCACCTCTCATCACCTTACATTACAACTTCAACAATTAAGGAAAAGGGAAACTTGATAAAAAAAATCATTTAACTGTAATGAATAGTATTTTCCCTATTGTAGTATATATCAGAGATAATAGCTTGCTTTTGATTGCTTTAGATTCAAATTAAATATTTGGTAATATTCATTTTGATTTTATATATTCATATTTATTATCAGTCATTTGTTTAATTGCATACTTATTATCAGTTATTTGTTAAAATTGCTAGTACTATTCCCTCTTACTAAAATTGTGCTCTCCACTGCTCACCAGCTTCATTCTACAGTGTGCAGACTAAAAACTGCATTATTAAAATAAATAAAGGAGGAGATATCAGAGGTAGAGAACTCAGAGTCTAAGATTAAGACTTGAGTGCCCTCTCAGAGGCAGATAACTCGGAGTCTGTCTAGATAAGGTCCGAGTGCCCCTTCCTTCACCTTCTTTATGCTTAGCATAATAAAATATGCTATTGCTGGCAATAACGTGTTATTATTGATTTGACTGTTCCATGAACCCAGGTGACCTCAGAGCCATATCTGCTACACCTTCTTGCTGATGCTTCTCCAAGGATTGTTTTACTGTCTGTGGTTCTTGCCTTTAACAGATGTTACCAGCTTGAATTAAAGTACATTCATTTTGCCATCAACAGATGAGGTCCTTCTGACTCCAAACTCTCTCTGGTCTCCTTTTTTCTCTCACCTTTACTGAGAAACTCTGGTCTCGGTTCTGCCCCCCAGGGGGGCACTTTACACTTAATATCTGAAAAAAAGTCCACTAAAAAGTAACATCAACAGTAAAATTATTTACCTATAAACCAGAAGCTATTCTCTGCCATCCTGGGGACAGGATTTGTAAATGTAGAGTACCCAACTGGGACCAACCTAAACAGGCAACTTATCCTGTTTCCTTTTCTTTGTGGCAATGTTACTCTCCACTGACAAAAATAAGTCATGAATTCAAAGTAACAAAAGAGGGATTATTGGCAATTAGGTGACAGTGGATAAAGTCAAGAAGATCTGAGTTCAAATCCATTCAGTTCAAATACTAGCTCTGTGACTCTGGATAACCTGCTTGCCTCAATTTCCTTTTATGTAAACTGGGGATAAAAACACAACACCTACCTGCCTCGGTTTTTGTGAGGATGCAATGGGATCATCGTTGTAAAAAAGCATAGCAATAATGCCTAGCACATGTTAGATGTTGGATAAACATTAGCTATTATTATTATTGTTGTTAGTATTATAAAAGAATGCTTTGGCTATGAGCATGTTGAACAGTATTACTTACACTAATAACCAGAGTGAGAGTGTGCCATCTTTCAACCATGATGCCAGCATTTCCTCTCTTTATTAAATGTGTACTTGCTGCAAAAGAAACAGAGTGCATAGATTATTTTTTCAGACCTAAATCAAAGAAACAATAGCCAAAGTGGGAGCTTAAGAAGATATTTAATCCTTACCTTTTTAAAAAATGATCCTTTATGAAATTATCATCTAGCCTCATTTATAGATATATAATTTAATTAATATAAGTATTAACAAATATTTCAAACACCTTCAGGGTACCGACACTCTAATTGAGAGAACAATCAAATTCATCCATTTATTCAAGGAATATGTATTGAGAACCCACTCAATATCAAGCACTGCATTAGGTATGCAAGAAGAATCAGAAAATCTCTCTAGTTAAGTGTTTGAGAAGCAATAGAGATGAGTATGAAGTATATGGAAAGCATATTATGTGAGGTTTTAATATTTTTGAAGATGTCTACCAAATTCATTAGAACACTCAGTTTTCTGGGGCATAACTGTATATATTAATGAATTATCTTTATTTCCTTTCTGCTCACTGTCAATTCAAGTTTGTGAATTTGATTTTCCATTCTTTTCCATAAATAGGTTAGTAAATGTATCGTTTTTATTAATCTGGTTCTCCCTTGTCAAAGTCTGTCTCATTTATCAACTTACTTTTCACAAATACCAAAAGATTTTGTTGGCTGCTGCTTGATAATTTAATTTGTGGTGTAGATATACAAATGTCTCTCTTCCTTTCTACCTTTTATCTATTATTTCTCTTGATTCTAGATCTTTCTCCTTCCCTCCAAATGAATGCTGTTTTCATTCTATCTAAATTTGTAAAGTATCCTGTTGGTAATTTTCATGTTTCATTATGATGTTTTTCTTTATACATTAAATTTGAGGGACTCTAATTGTTAATTGCTTATCATCTGAGAGAGCAGAGAGAGGAAGGAGAGAATGTGAAACGGAAAATGCTAGAAAACAAATGTAAAAAACTGTCCTTACATGTAACTTCAGAAAAATAAAACATTATTGAAAGGGAAAAAGAAGAATGTAGCAAATAACAAAAAGAATTGCTGGGGGGGGATGTCAATTAGTCTTTTATGGACTCTCCAATCTGTACTGGACCATTATTCTTCCAGCTCAGCAACCAGGATTTCTTTTGCTTGATTTTTCCTTCCTGAAAGACCTGTATGTCTTAGATTAACTCCAATCCAATTTCCAAGTCTAGTTTTCATCTTTTTCAGCACTGTCATATAGCTTTCCAAACTTATTTGGTGTTTTAAATTTTTTTCTCTAACTCTTTCTTCTGCATTTCTAGTCTTGCATTATAATTGTTTACTTTCTTCTTTTTTTGAATGAATTCACTGTTTTCTGAAAAGGTTAAAAATATCTTCTGTTCTAAAGTCTTTATTATTTAGACTTAATGATTTCTGAGTTTGTTTCTTTGACATTTTAATTTTAGTTGGTCTTGTTCAATCAGCCCAAGGAGCCTAATCCTAAAGGAATTATGGGATTAAGATGAAGGAGTTAACTCCAATAGTGATAAAAATCACAGTAGTCACAAGAGTCACAAGGCTATACTAGGCCATTATTTAGCCAGGACCAGGACACTGGGGGAGCAGTAACGGTGTGTGAATTGTACTTTTTGACTACATATGACCTCTGCCCAATACACCATTTACTTTAGTATTTCAAAGGATGCTTGATTCATTAAAGTAAGCATTTCCCTCAAATAGTGTAAGTAATAATTTAAACATAACTTCTCAACCTATGAAGCTAGCAAATTACCTAAAATATAGGTGCTTTAAAAAAAAATCCTTTACTGACTCATTGACTTGGTGACTATGCAACATGTCCTAGAAGTGGGGTTTTAAACCCTAAGAGGGTTCTACCTAACGAATCAGAGGCCTTTGTCCTGATTTCTTAGTATTATAAGTAATTAACTATTTTAATACTACTACTAATAAGTAATAATAGTAGAATAGAAGGACCTTGTTTAACATGAACTCAACACATACAAATTCAGGTATACACAATTAGCAAATTAAAAAATGAAGGCAAAAAATGTGCAAAATAAAAAAGTTTCATTGTACTAAATTGATGCATTTTCCTATAAGAAGGGAAATTATGAGTCTGATCATAAATTAATAATTTTATTAAATTAAAAGTGGTAGGAAAAAAGGTGGAAAAATAGGAGCAAGATACATAGGTTAATTTCATTGCTGCTCTATGTAGCTTGCTATTCTGTGGGTACCATTTGGACCCCCAGCCACAATCACAGGGAAGACTAGCCAGGAGCAAACAAGGAAGAGAAGAGAGTGAAATCCACTCTTGCCTCAGTTTATCAAACTTTTTCTCTGCCCACTAACTATCACACATCATGACTCAGGAACCAGCTGTGGCTTTCTATTTTGCCTGGGCCTCCCAGGGGGGCTGTCCAGGGCCCAGTGCAGGGTACATGGCCCTGCTTGCTCTCTTGCAATCTCTTGACTCTGTTGTTGCCTTTTCCCAGCTCCCATTCTGTCCTCATGAGCCAAGACACTCAGTGATTTCCTTCATACTGTCCTTGCCTCAGGTTCAAGTTCAGGCTCATACCAGATATTCAGGTAGTTACAGGAGATGACATCAGCTATGCAACCCCAGCATGGGGGAAGGGTCAGCTTTCTTCCCATATTCCCAAGTGGCATAAAGTCTCAGCACTTTACCCAATCCCACTCATTTTCCTTCTGAGAAGCGCCAGTAGGAGTCACTATATTGCTTTGCGTCAGACATTAGCAACCCCATTCATTTTTGCCTGTAGTTTGCCCTTGTAACCAGTCATGTCCACATTAGAGCACTGTTTCTCCTTGTTTCATCTATATGATCTATTTATTAACAATGGCCCCAAAGAACAAGAGTAGTGATGTGGAGAGCTCTGATAAGCCTAAGAAGAGTCGTAAAAATGCCTGGGTGCAATCATATAAAAAACTGATTAGATAATGGCCTTGTATTATGTGTGATTTTCAACTTACATGAAGTGTCTTGGAAAGTATCAGTCATGTAAAATGAGGTCTTAATAAGTAGCAGCAGCAGTGGTGGTAGTAGTGGAAGTAGTAGTAGCAGCAGCAGCAGCAGCAGCAGCAGCAGAAGTAGCAGTGGTAGCAGCAACAGCATTATGCAGTGTACAACGTCCCAGCTCAGACAACACTGATGCTGTCATTAGCCGTTGCTCTTGCTATCAATAATCAGCTTTGAAGAGAACGTGTCATTTTCAGAGCACAAGAGTACATGGTAGGTGCCCAGGACAGCCACTGCAAAGGTGAGGAGGTGGGAGAATGGGCACTGTAAGGGAGGAGCTGCAAAGTCAGTTGGTATAGACAGTAGAGGTCTGGAGGAGTACTCATATGAAAAACAGGAGGCAGCAAACACTCACTAAACACCTGCCATGGGCCAGGCACTACACTAAGTTCTGGGGATACAAAGACCAGAAAAGGAAAGAAACGATCTCTGCTCTCCAGGAGCTTTCATCCTAGCAAACAGGAGGTAAAGGCTTTTTTTAGTCTCACCTTCCATCTCGGAATTCATGCTGTGTATCTGTTCCCAAGCAGAACAGTGGTAAGGGCTAAGGCAATGGGGGTTAAGTGACATCTTCCAGGGTCACACAGCCAAATAGTGTAGATTGCTGAATGACTAGCTCATTTAGTACAGATCCACAGAAGACAAAAAGCCATTCAACAGTTTAACAACATTTATTAAGCTCAATTGGTTGCTATCCTGAGCCACAAACAATCCCACTCCGGGCTATTCACTGCTATTCTTCCCCTTTCTTGGAATATTCCTCTATGCTCTAATTTTCCCAGCCTAGTAAAGTTCCCTCTCCAGTCACACCTCCTCCATGAAGTTTTATATAACTACTTAATTCCTCAATGGTTCTTCTATTTGCTGAACATCTAGATTGCTGTCTATATTAATGAAACACAACCTTTTCACCTTTTAATGTGTGTTCCTCTCTTCTGCCTAATCAAATTATAGAAGAATCATTTCCATACCTTTCCACCACAGCTAGTACACAGTAAGCGCCAAGGAATATAATACAGAGTCAATAAGCAGGGCAGCTTAGTGGAGCAGTGGGTAGAGTGCTGGGTCAGGAGTCACCAAAACCCAAGTTCAAATCTGCCCTCAGACCCTTACAAGCTTTACCCTGGGTAAGACATGTAGCCCTGTTTACCTCAGTTTCCTCAGCTGTAAAATGTGCTAAAGAAGGAAGCAGTGAAAAACCCCATTATCTTTGCCAAGAAAAGCCCAGACAGACTCAGATATGACTGAAACAACTGAACAGCAACAGGAGTCAACAAACAGTTATTCATCAAGTCACACATAAACATTTACTTACCAAGATCACTTGTAACTTCATATGTCCCATTTGCCAAAATCCAGAAGAAAACTCCTTGGGCTCTTTGAAATAATTTCCCAGGATTTTTTACTCTTGCAGCAATGAATATGCCACCTGTCATCGCTGTCTCCATGTAGACATCACAAGTTATTTTTATATCCTTCCTAAGTAACAAAATTGTTCATTAGTTCCAACCAGTTACATTTTCCTAAACATGAAGTAAAGGGATTAATTAAGCACTTGATTTTGTACTTATATTTAATTGAACTGATATTTTCTAGCAGTTAATGCCATCTACTAGTGAATTGCACTACTAATAGTAATAGTTAACACTATTAATAATATAGCACTTCAAGAATAACAAAATGCCTTGTATGTATATATATATATATATATATATATATATATATATATATATGATAATCTTATTTAACCCTGACAGCAACCTTGAGATTGGTTATTTGATTACTTTGATTTTATAGGCAAGGGAAACTGAGGCAGACAAAGGCTAAGTGATTTGTCCAAGGTCCCAGAGCCTTGTGATGAGGCTTAAAGCAGGATTTGGACTAAAGTGTTCCTGACCTGAGGTCTCTGTTCCCTCTGAACTCCTGCCTTAAGAGGCCTAACTAGCAGGAATCCCCTCTTCTTAGTTTTGGTAATGTCTTCCATGAATTAAGTTAAATAAATCCATTGCTTCTGTTATATATATATATACCTGGAGAGAAGCATTTTCCTCTCAACTAACAAGGCTTAAGTATCCAGAAGGAGGACAGCTTGATGACTCCTCCATGAAGTGCTTCTCTGAAGCCTCACTGTGAGAAGGAGATGACGCATTCTCAAAAACAATGGCAGGAGCTCATACACTCTACTGAGTTCTATCTACCATTCTGGAAAGACTAGGAGTACGTAGGTCCTGGCAAAAGCTGGGTCTGACTCACAACCAAGAGACTGATCATCAATAAAGAAATCTTTGGTCAGAGAATCCCCTGAAACAGAGCTTTGATTGGCAGATAACGCCCTCAGAGCCTACATGGCTGGCTACGAGGCACAGTAGGTAGAAGGCTGGGTCCGGGTTCAGGAATACCAGGGTTCTAATCAAGTCTCAGATGCTCACTCTCCATGTGCCTCTGGGCAAGTCATTTCACTGCTGTTTGCCTCAGTTTCCTCAACTGTAAAATGGGGGTAATAATACCAACCTTGTAGGGTTATTGTGAGGATCAAATGAGATAATAATTGTAAAGCACTGAGTGCAGTGCCTGGTACGTAGTTAGGCACTACATAAATGCTGTCTGGCTTCTTTTTTCCTTCCTCCTTAAAAACAACATAACCATGAAAATAATCACTAATGCTCCAAGAATATATTTTTAAATGATAAAAACTAAGAGGAAGTCAAACTGAACATCATTTCATTAATAAAAATCATAAGGGCTCTGAAAATCAGATGATGAAATATAAGATCTTCCTTTGAGCCGAATTAGGGGGGCTACTATGACTAAATGTTGGCTACACTGTCAGTTGCAATCACAGTTTGGAATACTTCTGCTTGCTTTTCTCCTTTACAAAGAAAGATTTGATTTTAAGGTGGAAGGTGGGGGCAAAGGGAATTGGAGGGGAGACGTAGCTCCAGGAATGTTATTAAAGATTTAAAAAAAATCAATGAAGCTTAATCTTAAGAAGATAATAAAATTTTAAGAAATCTGAAATAACCATAGCTTTCACAATTAACACTCCCCAATTTATTTTGTGCTGTCTAGGAATAACTTTATGCTTACAATCATTTTATTCAATTCTGTGCAAAGAATAGCCAAAAATAAATTATATTATCCCTGAAACTAATTCATATACATAATACATGATGACTAGCAACTCCTTCAAACTGTAAGCTTAGAGGCAAGCAAATGACATTTTTGAAATGAAATTTTGAGTAAGGTGAACAAGAATTAAAGTAGGCACAGAATTAGGTAGGGGTTTTCACTAGCTCTAAGATTCTTTTTTACTGACGATCTTTGATCAAAGGACAAGAATTTATTAAGATCCCATCATTCCCAGGCACAATGGATAGGTGGGTATTAGCACCGGAATTAATGTTCACACTCTAGAATGATTACTCTATTTAGAAGAAAATGAAATGAAGGAGGCATCTGAAATGGAAATTGCAATTAAGAAAATAATCTCAACATTACAATGATTAATTAGGGAATGTCCTAGTTTCCTCATCTGTAAAACAAAGAAATTCAACTAGGTAAACTCTAGGATTCCTACAACTCTATAAAATGATGACTTTCTACAATTCCTCAACAAAAACAATCCTAGTTTTCACAGTTACAAGTTACAATACCTAAGGATGAAAATACTCTTTGTTAATCTAACCTATAAACCCACTGTGACACTGCCCATATTTAATCAACTATGCACTGTGACAGAGGCTGGCACATAAGAAAAGTGCCTGGCTGAATCTTTCTCCTTGTTGGGGGAGGGGTCCCAGGAAACTAGAATCTTGAGAAGCCAGAAGTTTCCTTCTAAAGAGCAGTTGCTCTCTCAGTTTTGAGAAGCTGAAGAGAGAGGGCTGGTTAAGACTTTCTCTTGAGGGTTACCCACTTTTTTCCTGCTAGTGGCTGGAAATCCTTCCCCCCCAACATTTACCAATTTAAAAGACTACTGAAGAGAAGCCTAAGAAAAGACATTTTGAGTCTCTTTCACACTTTACCTCAGCTCCTGTGGTCCTAGGTCTGAACTGTGACCAAAGGGCCAAACCCAAGGTCAGTCAACCTGATTATCTCTCAGGGGGCCCAGGCTGCCAAAGCTCAAGGGGGGGGGAGGGGTTAGTTAGAGAAAGGGATCCTTTTTCCCTATTTTTCTTTTCCATTCTTTTCCCTGCCAGCCATTCCTTTGTATTACCCTAATTGAAGTAATTTACATTAAAGTGGTTATGCTTTCCCAAATTTGAATCAAGTGTGAGTGGAACAGTTTAAAGAGGGAGGGAAACATTTTGGCTTTAGTAGTGGGAAGGCTGAGGGGGAAAATCTTCAAACCTCTCACCTCTCTCTGAGCCAACCTTAAGCATCAGTTATCTCTCCTGGATCATGTTTCTTTTACCACTCACAAACCTCCATTACATCTGGTACCCCAAGACTTAAATGAACCCCCATTTTAAGAAAAACTTTAGTGACCAACTGCTACCAACTGGCAGTTATAACTCCTCAGGCTACCAGCCATTGTCACTGGCTCTGCCTAGAGCTGTCCACACAGGATCAAAGATATCTTGATTCCTGGTGGAGAGGAGAAGAAGTCTCACCAATTGCCACTCTGGTCAGTTGGAATACTGAGGAAGTGAGACCACTGTAAAAGGGAGACTGTATTAGGGCTGTCAGCTTATAGGATCTAGCCATCTTGGATCCTTTTTAGAAGCAAAGCTTGTGGGGACAACAACTATTTCTAACTGTTAGCTCCTGGAAGTTAGAGCCTAGGAAAGTTTAGACATCTAGAAATAAGATCCATATAATTAAAAGAACTATAGAAAGGGAGAAAGATCTACTGGGAAGCATGTTCCAATTAATACTGTGGTCTGCTGTGGTGAGAGTAATAGCCATTTATTGGAGTTACTGTATAATATATAATACAGTGGTAGGGATGCTGGATAATGTTCTGGGGACATAAACCATTATGACTATGGGTTGGACACAGATACCAATGAATTACCTAGATATGAATTACCACTGGCAAATCATACCCCAATTCTATGTGGTGTTCGTGGCAATGACTAATATCCTAAAGCACATTAAAGCTGGAGCCAACCTGATTTTCCAGAAAAGAACTGTGAACACTTTGGTGATTGATATTAGATTAGAAATATTATTTGAACAGATACCCATTTTGACTGGTTTGTCAGGAGTATATGAGTAACAAACAAGAAAACAGGGGAAAGGGGAAGGACATGGTGAATGGGGAAGTGACTACAGAAGATGTGATTGAGAATACTAACAAGGACTGGGGCTGCTCTTAGTAATATTGGGACACCACTAGGGGCAGCAGGAGGAAATAACATGGCTAATGATACCACAGCACAAAGCAACAAATCACCAACTAATGCATCTGCTAACAATCTTGCAAATGCATCAAGGGCTCAAAAGATCATGCCTTTGAATGATATAGCCAAGGTCACTGATAACTCTGGCATCTTACATGCAAAGGTCCATAAGTCATTCACCACCCATGACTTGGATTCTTTGTGCAAATGAATGCCTAAACTCCTAACAGAGCCTCACCTCGCAATTAAAGAGCTGAAAAGAGCATTTCGTCTCGATGAACCAGACTTTGAGGATGTTGAAATTCTTTTATTTGAACTCTTTTAATACCCCAGGAACATAAAAATTTTATTGAACAAACTAGAAAAGATTCCTCAATCACCATCTGGCAAGAAGTTTTTTTTTTTTAATTAATTTATTTAGTCAATTTAGAGCATCCTTGGTTACAAGAATCATATTATTTCCCTCCCCTCCCCTTACCCTTCCCTCAGCTGACATGCAACTTCATTGGGTAGTACATGTGTCCTTGATCATAACCTATTTCCATGTTGTTGGTGTTTGCATTAAGATGTTCATTTAGAGTCTACATCCCCAGCCATATTCCCTCAACCCATGTAATCAAGCAGTTGTTTTTCTTCTGTGTTTCTACTCCAACAGTTTTTCCTCTGAATGTGGATAGTGGTTTTTTTTTTTCATAGATCCCTCCAAGTTGTTCAGGATCACTGCACTGGCAAGAGGTTTTTGAGAATCTGGATTTTTCTAATCCAAGGTCAATGACTTATTTTTAAAAATGCCATGAGGATCTGTTGCAGGGAATGAAATAATTGTCTGAAAGGCCCAATGCGTGGGAGAAATTTTATCAGTTATCCCAAGAAAAAAAACAAACACCTAAGCTCACTTACTGAACACCTCATTGACCAAATCGAAGGGCTCATGGGCTTTAACCCTGATTCACAAGAAGCAGTGGCACATGTAAGGAGACAATTTCTCAGGGGCTTTGATAAGCACTTGAGGGATTTCTTCAGGAATTATTTCCCTAAATTTGACACCATCTCACTTAATGAACTTAGGGACATTGACACATATCTACATGATAACGAGGTAGAGCAGGAAAGGGAAAAGGAAGATCTAAAAAAAAAAAGCTCCAGGATACCACTGAAACATTAAGGCAAAAAGAAATAGAGGAGGTTAAGAACCTGGCTACAATTAAGACATTTTACAGACAGATAACACAGTATAGGCAGACACCCCAAAGTCAACAGAGAGTGCAAAGAGACACCAGGACTTGTTTTTTATGTTCCCGTCAGGGACACATAGTGAGAAACTGCCCAAAGAAACATTGCTATGAACAGGGACAAAATAAAAGAGATGGGAAAAGTCAAATTTCATATTATCAAGGAAAAGTGTATATTAACAAAAACTGTGGGAGCCAGAACTCTAATGGCAAGCAGTGTTACTCTCATTGCAGACTGAGAGAACAGGAGCCCCCAGACCTGAAGTCCTTGGAAGCAGCAATAGCTTCTGGAGCAAAACCCCATTATTTAGAGGTGGTATCAAGGAACAATCATTGTTCCACATGAAGCCAGGCCCTGGCTACATTAAATACTAGAAATAAGACAAATTTGGCAGGTACCCCAGGGAGGAAACATGAGGGCATAAGCATAAAATACAAAAAGGGAGATGGTAGAAAGGAAAAAGAAAATGTTCAAATATTAGTGGTAGAGAAACAGATAGTTGGGCAAGATGCCAAGGGAAGCAACTTAAGTACAAAGCTTAGATCTATAATTAAGATGAAGAGAGAAATTACACACCTAATAGCAGACATGAAACATGACATTTATGATTCACAACACATAGGCACACAAAAATGCATGGAGAAAAGCAAGGAATAGATTAAAACCTTTTTGGAAAATTTCTTAGCTTGCAGAATGAGTCTAGGGAGTGGAAAATCACACAGGGCTAGCAAATCTTTAAAACAGCTACTTAAGTATCCAGATCATTCTGACAAGGCAGCCAAATGATACATTTTTTCAAAGGACCTTGAAACTAATACATTTATACATTTAGGAGGCGAAAGAAAGAGAAATGAGGGGAGAACTGACTTAAACCCAAAAGCCAAAGACTTTTTACCCATAAGATCATATCAAAAATCTTATAACATTCAAAGATACCAGTCCTGGGAATTGGTTTAGCACAGGTCAATACCAAACTTCTAATGACTGTCTATTACCTGAATCTGGAAACAGAGGGTCTTTGATAAAGAAACATTTTCCAACAAATTTTCAAACTGAAATCATTTCAAGTACAAACCTTTTCTCTGAGCAAGCTATCAGCTCACAGACAGCAGTGGTCCAAGATTCTACAGAGCTAGTCCATTATAGTGGATTGAATGATGGTGGAATAACTGGAGAGGGGATGGAAGATTACACTATAACATCTGCTTGTTATACATGTGCATTACAAATGAAGGGGCAAGAAAATGAGGATAATGGAAAACCTGGGCATGCAAACAACACAATAGCTAGTTTGAATTATGAGGCATAGATACAGGAACCATATGTATGGATCAAAGTGAGAGATCAAAGTTACAAGACTCATTGATACAGGGGCAGTCAGATCCATATTAAAGTTATTTCCAGGGGACACCACAATAGAGGGTATGGTTTCAGTGGCAGGTGCTACGGGACAGATAGAACGAGTCCTGCAATTGAAATCTAAGATGGTACCATTAGGTCCACTGTCCATTGACCATGCATTTCTTCTAATACCAGGGTTTCTGGACAACGTTTTGGGATGTGACTTTCTTTGAAAAATTGGGACAACTTTACAATGTGAGGCAATCAGGTAACATATACCTCCATTTACCAAAACAATCCCTGAAACATTATCCTCTATTTTTTTTTTTTTGGACAGCTTGATGAGACCACTGATCAGCAGCAGGCTATAACATCACTTTATGACATTCCTACAGACATTACACAGGGTTTTTGGGCAACACATAAGAATGATGTGGGGATGATTAAATCAGTACAACCAGTAAAGATAGAGGTCAAACACTGTATACCTTCCAAGATCTCTCAGTATAAGCTCATCAGAGAAGTCGTAGAAGGCATAACACCCATTATCAACAGCTTGCTGAAATAGGGCATATTGAGACACACCATGTCAGAATATAATAGTCCAATCCTAGATATTCAAAAGAGCAAGTAAAATTCTGATGGTATAATAAATTGGCGATTTGTGGAGGATCTCAGAGCAATCAATAATATAATCAAGAAAACCCCTACCATCACACTATCTCTTAACGACATTTCTGAGATTCCTAGAAATGCATTATGGTATACTGTAATTGATTTAAACAATGCATATTTTACGATTCTGCTCCATCCCAATAGCCAAAATATATTTGCATTCTCATGGAAGAAAAATAAGCTCTGCTGGATTAGTTTAGTTCAGGGCTGTTGCGAGAGTGCATCGATTTTCTGCCAACTGCTGAAAAGAGACCTAGAAAAAATAAAATTCAAACACAGCAAGCTAGTACATTATGTAGATGATCTGCTTCTGGCATCCCCTGATGCAACAACATGTCTAGAAGACTCAAAGAGGCTGCTAACCAAATTGTACAGAAGAGGACATAAGGTCTCAAAAAGAAAATTGCAGTGGGTTCTCCCAAAAGTTGAGTACCTAGACTTTATCCTGGAAAATGACACCAGAAAAATACCCAGAAAGAGAATAACAGATATACAGAAGCTAGGAACTCCATGTACAAAGAAACAACTTAGGGCATTCCTGAGCACTACTGGGTTCTCATGTCATTACATATCAGGATATTCACATATTTCAAAGTGTCTCACAGATCTGACCAAAATGAGGTTGAGGAGCCATTGAAGCTCAAAAAGAACATCCACACACTCTGCCCACTTTAAAACAAGCTATCCTAATAGCTCTAGCCCCTGGCATTCCAAATTATAACAAAGATTTTCATCTATATGTCCATGAGGCTAAGGGTAAATCTTCTGGAGTGCTATCCCAATATCTAGGATTGAGTTTAAGACCCATTACATATTACAGTGCAATTTTGGATCTGGTGGCAAAAGGCTTGGTGCATTGTCTGCGCAGTGTTGCCCCTGCTGCCCTCATGGTGAAAAAAGCTAATGAATTAGTGCTGGGATGCAAATTCCATGTTTACTCTGCATACCATCTAGAAAAATTGCTAAAATCACAGAGTAAGTGATGCATTTACATCTGCAAGGCTATCCCATAATGAAATAATTTTGCTGGCAAATAACAATCTAATTTTATACAGATGTGCACCATTGCATCTAGCTACATTAATCCCTGATCTACCATTGGGAGAAGAGTCCCTACATGATTAAACACAGATGGTAGAAACAGTACATAAGACCAGAGAAGATCTGAAGGACACACCACCCAATGATTCCAGCCTTCAGATATATTCAGATGGTTCTTCGTATGTTTTCAAAGGCAAAAGGATCACGGGGGCTGCAGTTGTGATGAGGGACGGGACCCTCTGGCATGCATCATTACCAAGTCATGTCAGTGCTCAAGGAGATAAACTCTGAACCCTCATAGAAGTGCTTATGCAGTCCAAAGGCAAAGGGGTTGATATATATACAGATTCAGCTTCTGTCTTTGGAATTTTATTTGCCATGGGACAAACTTGGAAGAATAGGGGATTTGTTACAACATCTGGAAAGAGGATAGCATATGAGAACCTCATAAACCAACTCTTAGAAGCAGTGAAATTGTCAAAGGAAGTAGCAGTGATCCATTGCAAGACTCGCTCCTGTGATAGAGGCTGGCACTAGAGAAAAAGTGCTAGACTGAAGGGTATATGAAACTGATCACCTCAATGGGGGAGGGGTCCCAGGAGTGAATTTCCTGAGGAGAGAAGACTCTGGTGAGGAAAGCTGTGAGGGTCATTCCATCTGGAGATATCAAAGAGAGAAGGTAGAAAAAGACTTTCTCCTGAGGGTTACCCAATTTTCCTGCTGGTAACTGGAAATCTTTCCCCCCAACACTTCCCAATTGAAGGAACTTTCTGAAGAGAAACCTGAGCAGACTTTACCTCAACTTCTGTTGCCCAGGGGTGAGTCATCCTGACTTTCTCTCAAGGGGGCTCAGGCTGCCAAGGCCTGAATTACCCCCAATCTCGAGGAGGGAGGGAAAGGGTTTAGATAGAGACAGTGACCCCTTTTCCCACTTTCCTTTTCCCATTCTTCCCTGCCAGTTATTTCCTTTTGTAGTACCTGATTGGATTAACATTAAAAAGTTATCTGTTCCCCAAGCTGAGTGTGAGTGAACGGATCAAGGGGAGGCCTTTTGGTTCATCAGTAGTAGAAAGGGGGATTCTCTCTCTTTCCCCTTCTCCATACCTCATGGTCCAAGCCTCCCTTTGGGGGTACATTCCCTCCCTTCTCTTTCTTTTTTTTTTTTTTTGATCTACATGGATATCATGAAAATACTTGGCAGTCTCTAAGTTCATTAAGTGAGATGGTGTCAAACTTAGGGCAATAGTTCCTGAAGAAATTCCTCAAGTGCTTATCACAGCCCATGAGAAATTGTCTCCTCATGTGTACTTCTGCTTCTTTTGAATCAGGGCTAAAACCTAACAGTCTCTCAATTTGTTCAATAAGGCGATCAATAAATGAACTTGGATGTTCATTTTTTTCTTGGGATAATCTGTCAAATTTTCCCCATGCATTGGGTCTTTCTGACAAAGGCTTCATTCCCTTTAATAGATTCTCATGGCATTTTCTTAGATAAGCCATTGATTTTGGATTAGAAAAATCCAGATCTTCAAAAACTTCTGGCCAGCTCATGAATGAGGAATCTTTTCTAGTTTGCTCAATAACAATTTTATGTTCTTGGGGTGTAAAAAGTTCAGATAAAAGAATTTCTACATCCTCAAAATCTGGTTCATACAGGCAAAATGATCTCTTCAGTTCTTTCATTGTGAGATGAGGCTCTAATAAAAATTTAGGCATATGTTTACGTAAAGATTCCAAGTCCTGGGTGGTGAATGACTTATGAGCCTTTGCATGTAAAATGCCAGAGTTATCAGTAACCTTAGTTATATCACGCAAAGGCATGATCTTTTGAGCCTTTGATGTATTTGCAAGATTGTTAGCAGATGCATTAATTGGTGCCTGTATGTTATTGGCAATGTCATTTCCCCCTACTGCACTCAATGGTGTCCCAGTATTAGCATTAGTAACTATATCGTCCTTATTAGTCTGTCCCGTCATGTCGCCAGTCTCCTTGTCAGTTCCCTTACCCATGTTATGTTTTCTCTGCATGTATCCTGGTACCAGTTATAAGAGGGATCTGACCAAACAATGTCTCTAATCTATTTTCAATGACTAGAGCTTTGATATTCTTTAAGATGTTAGTTACCATCATGAACACAAAATAGACTTGGGGTATGATTTGCCAGAGGTAATTCACGTCTAGATAATTCATTGGCAACTGTGTCCATCCCATAGTCATATTGGTTAATGTATCCAGAACATTGTCTATCATCCCTGCCACTGTATTATAAATGATACAGTAGCCCCAATAAATGGCAATAATTCCTAGCACAGTCGACCATAGTATTAGTTGTAACATGTTTGCCATTAGATCTTTTCTAGGCTCTAACTGTCAGGATTTAATAGTTAGAAAATGATTGTAGTCCCCACAAGCTTTGCTTCTAGCTAGATAGTACAGTTTCCCTTTTACAATAAACACTCTCAGTTTTGTAACTGACTTGTTCTCTCCCCCCACAGTCAGTGACAAAGGCTGCTAGTCTCAGGAGTTGTAATTGACAACTGACAGTTGATGGCAGTTGGTGACAGTTAGTCACTAAAGCTTTTTTTTTAACAAGTGGGGTCCTTATAAATCTGAGGTGCCAAATGTTTTTTAAAAAATCAACAGAAAGAGAAATGGTGAATGTACCCCCAAAGGGAGGCTTGGACCATGAGGTATGGAGAGGGGGAAAGAGAGAGAATCCCCCTTTCTACTACTGATGAACCAAAAGGCCTCCCCTTGATCCATTCACTCACACTCAGCTTGGGGAACAGATAACTTTTTAATTAACCCAATCAGGTACTACAAAAGGAAATAACTGGCAGGGAAGAATTGGAAAAAGAAAGTGGGAAAAGGGGTCACTGTCTCTATCTAAACCCTTTCCCTCCCTCCTCGAGATTGGGGGTAATTCAGGCCTTGGCCTGAGCCCCACTGAGAGAAAGTCAGGATGACTCACCCCTGGGCAACAGAAGTTGAGGTAAAGTCTGCTCAGGTTTCTCTTCAGAAAGTTCCTTCAATTGGGAAGTGTTGGGGGGAAAGATTTCCAGTTACCAGCAGGAAAAGTGGGTAACCCTCAGGAGAAAGTCTTTTTCTACCTTCTCTCTTTGACATCTCCAGATGGAAAGACCCTCACAGCTCTCCTCACCAGAGTCTTTTCTCCTCAGGAAATTTACTCCTGGGACCCCTCCCCCATTGAGGTGATCAGTTTCATATACCCTTCAGTCTAGCACTTTTTCTCTAGTGCCAGCCTCTATCACACTCCTCTAGAAAGGATGAAGTATCCCTAGGAAATCAGAGGGCAGACATAACAGCAAGATCCATGTTCTGAATTTCTCTCTGGTGGATAAGCATGATCTCAAACAAGCATACTGTTGAGATGAGATTCAGTCATGGCAAGAACATCTAGGAGCCAGATTAGTCAAAGGAATCTGGTTAGCACAAGGAGGAAAAGCCATCTTGCCCAAAAGGCTGTACCAACATCTAGGCAATGTGATTCACTCCAGAGGTCATTTCAGAGTGCAATCCATACTGGATAAAGTCCTCTGGTTTTGGGAAGCTCCAGGGATATCAACAAATGCTTTAAGAGTGTGTCAGGCATGTGACATCTGTAGAAAGCTTAACCAAGGTCATTTCAAATGCAAGGCATTCAGAGGGCTACCTCTAGCTTATATGCCTTTTCAGTATCTGAATATTGACTTTATTAATATGATCAGAGACCGAGGGTATAAATATGTTTTAGTCATATTGGACATATTCACTCAGTGGACAGAAGTATATCCATCAAAGAAAAACAACACTGACGTGGTAGTGAGAACATTGCTTAAAGAAGTAGTTTCTAGATGCAGCATTCCAGATGTCATAGACTCAGACAAAGGAAGTCACTTTATATCTAGCATTTTAGAACAAGTGTATAAGTCTCTGTTAATAAAAGGTAATTTCCATAATGCATGCAGACCAGAAAGTTCAGGACAGGTGGAAAGAATGAATAAGGAGTTAAAAACCACGATAGCTAAACTCTGAGCCCAAACTTATCTTAAATGGACAGAGGTTCTTCCACTTGCCCTGTTCTATCTGAGGACAAAAACCAGAGGAGACTTACATATTCCCCCATATGAGATAATGTATGGACAGTCAGTATGGATAGGAAGGACCGCTAAACCATCTCATGTTTCCATGCTGGGAGGGTTATGCCAGTTATACACCTATCTGACACAGATACAGGATAGGCTAGAAGAACTGAGAAGACTAGGACTACTAGTGCAAAGGGTCCCACTAGATTTCTCATTAGACAACATCAAGCCAGGGGACAAAGTATAAGTGAAAAATTTTACCAAAGGTAAACATATGGATTGGCCCATATGATGTAGCTTTCACCACTCCTACATCGATCAAAGTAATAGGAAAAGAATCATTGTTCCATGCGTCTCATGTTAAACATCACTATGCCCATGATAACACACCAGAAGACAACTTAATGAAAGCCCCAGAATCCATGCAAACACAGATGCCCCAAGAACAGCCCTTAATAAACAGAGAGCCCATGAATCCAACAAAAATGAACAGGAAGTGAAATGGCAGGCAAGTGTGTATCCTGTGAAGGAGAAGGTACCCAGGAACTGTGACAAACTTCAAGCAATACCAAAGGATGGAAGACACAATAATTAGAATTTTGAATCAAAGACATTATGGGGAATGAACTTCAGGAAAATGGGTCACTTAACTTTAATCACCAATCACATTAATTTCACATATAGGGAATTGTATCCACATGCACATTAGAATCAACACAGGAAGAATGAAGTATAGATCTTCAGGCAACATGAGAAGTGGATTTCCTGAAGAGGAGTAAGTATACATCTACCATGACATATCTAGAACATGAACAAATTTCACACTATTAGGGGTTGTGCCGTAAATAAGAACATCTCATAAATTGTATATCTATAAATAAATCTCTAGTAGGACTCATACAGATGAAAATGATCTTCATGTCTAGATCACTCCACACCAGAGGATATATATACACAAATGTACATATGTATATATATAAATATGTATATATAACATATAACATATGTAAATGTGTAGAAAACCCAGACATGTACATATGTGGCATACTAACAATCTAATCAACTAATATAGATAGAAAGGAAAGAGTTAACATATTAACCATTAACAGACAGGGACAGAGTAGTTTAGAGTGGAAAAGGGAATTTTGTAACTAGAGAGATAACATAGGGACAGAATGAATCAGATTTCATTAGATACAAGTTAGTACATATACATATATCTAAATGTTATAAATTGTTACATTGGAATTAGCATTACATAAGGCATAGGATAGTTCAATTTTACTTGAGAGTTAAATTTTATATTGATTGTAATAGGAATGACCTTTGTATTAAGAAATTGCTTTATTATAAAATTTTATCAGCACAGATCCTAACCCTCCTCTCCACAACTCAGCCTTTAGCATAACATAGAAAGTTAGGATAGCAAATAGATAGATTAGGATAAGATTTATTATTTGGGGAGAGGGGAGGTTAGATGGGAACAATAAATAACATACATAGATTAGAATAGACATAGAAGGCAAGTAACTGGTGTGGGCCAGGATGGCACCATGCAAACAACAGGAAATGGAGGATTTGTGACAAAGGCTGGCATATAAGAAAAGTGCCTGGCTGAATCTTTCTCCTCATTGGGGGAGGGGACCCAGAAGACTGGAATTTTGAGAAGCCAGAAGGTTCCTTCTGCAGAGCAGTTGCTCTCTCAGTTTTGAGAAGCTGAAGAGAGATGGCTGGTTAAGACTTTGGAACTATGCCCAAAGGGTGATAAAAGATCATCTGCCCTTTGACCCAGCCATAGCATTGCTGGGTTTGTACACCAAAGAGATAATAAACAAAAAGACATGTACAAGAATATTCATAGCTGCACTCTTTGTGGTGGCAAAGAATTGGAAAATGAGGGGATGCTCTTCAATTGAGGAATGGCTAAACAAATTGTGGTATATGTTTGTGATGGAATACTATTGTGCTCAAAGGAATAGTAAAGTGGAGGACTGGAACAACCTCCAGGAACTGATGCAGAGTGAGAGGAGCAGAACCAGGAAAACATTGTACACAGATATTGATACACTGTGGTACAATTGAATGTAACGGACTTCTCCATTAGTAGCAATACAATGACCCTGAACAACTTGGAGGAACCTACGAGAAAAACCACTATCCACATCCAGAGGAAACACTGTGGGAGGAAACACAACTGTTTGAATACATGGGCGGAAGGGATATGGTTGGGGATGTAGACTCTAAATGAATATCCTAGTGTAAACAACAACATGGAAATAGGTTCTGATCAAGGACACAAGTAATACCCAATGAAACTGCATGTTGGCTGCTGGAAGAGTGGGTGGAGGGGAGGGAGAAAAATAATGTGATTATTGTAATCAAGGAATAATGTTCTAAGTTGACTACATAAACTTATTCAAATGGGGAAAATTTTTTTAAAAAAAGGGAAAGACTCTCTCCTGAGGGTTACCCACCTTTTTTCTGCTAGCAAATGGAAACCCTTCCCCCCAACATTTCCCAATTGAAAAGACTACTGAAAAGAAACCTAAGAAAAGACATCTTGAGTTTCTGTCAGACTTTATCTCAGCTTCTGGGATGCTGGGTCTGAATTGTGGTCAGGGGCCCAAACCCAGGGTCAGTCAACCTGACTATCTCTCAGGGGGCTCAGGCTGCCAAAGCCTGAGTTCTCTCCAAACTCAAGGAAAGAGGGAAAAGGAGTTAGAGAAAGGGATCCCATTTTTCCCATTTTTCTTTTCCATTCTTTTCCCTACCAGCCATTCCTTTTTATTACCCTAGTTGAATTAATTTACATTAAAGTGATTATCATTTCCCAGATTTGAATCAAGTGTGAGTGAACAGCTTCAAGGGGAGAGACATCTTCCTAAGAAGAAACATGTTATTTTGTCTCTAGTAGTGGAGGAGGACAAGAGGGACAAGAACAAATCTGGGAGAGCAGTCATAGCTGAGGAGAGAAGACTGAAGGGGGAAAATCTCCCAACCTCTTCTCCTCTCTCTGAGCCAATCTTAAAAATCAGCTGTATCTCCTAGATCCTGTTTCTTTTACCACATACAAACCTACTCCATTACTGCACTCCAAACTCCCTATCTCATTCCGACTACTCAGATAATGTTTAAAAGGACTACAAGTAACATAGAAAGCACATTAAACTCATCTTTCTATTTAAATGGAGAGATCTTACAATTTTTTTTTCTGCTTCACATACCACAATCTATAATAAGTAACTTTGGATTCAGCAATTATTAGGAAATTTTATAGATGCTGGATGAAATAGAAGAGAATACAGTTCCCTCTTCCACTGCCATAATTCCTCTATAGTGCTGATGTAAGCAAAAAATATATATGTGTGTATGTGTGTGTGTGTGTGATAAACTAAGCAAATTTGATACTCAAGATGCAGAGTTCAGATTTATGCCAAGAAAGGCAATTTTCTGGTTGCCAATCTGATTACAATCAATGCTAGCTAACAAAATGGAAAGTTTTACACAGCTTCATGAATAGAAAATTTTCAGTTAAAGAAATCAAAACTATTAATAAGTACATGAAAAAGTGTTCTAAATCTCTTATAATCAGAGAGATGCAAATTAAAACAACCCCAAGGTATCACCTCACACCTAGAAGATTGACTAACGTGACAGCAAAGGAAAGTAATGAATGTTGAGGGGGGTGTGGCAAAATTGAGACATTCATATGTTGCTGGTGGAGTTGTGAATTGATCCAACCATTCTGGAGACCAATTTGGAACTTTGCCCAAAGGGTTTTAAAAGACCGCCCGTCTTTTGATCCATCTTTTGACACTCAGCACTGTTGGGTTTGTACCCCAAAGAGATAATAAGGAAAGACTTGTACAAGAATATTCATAGCTGCGCTCTTTGTGGTGGCAAAAAAAATTGGAAAATGAAGGGATGCCCTCCAATTGGGGAATGGCTGAACAAAATGTGGTATATGTTGGTGATGTAATACTATTTTGTCCAAAGGAATAATGAACTGGAGGAATTACATGTGAACTGGAACGACCTCCAGGAACTGATGAAGAGTGAAAGGAGAAGAACCAGAACATTTTACACAGAGACTGATACACTGTGGCACAATAGAATGTAATGGACTTCTCTATTATTAGCCATGCAATGATCCAGAACAATTTGGAGGGATTTATGAGAAATAATACTATCCCCAATCAGAGGAAAAATGTGGGAGTAGAAACACAGAAGAAATACAACAGCTTGTTCACATGGGTTGCTGGGGATATGATTGGGGATGTAGACTCTAAATGATCACCCTAGTGCACACATCAATAATATGGAAATAGGTTTTGATCAAAGACACATGTAAAACCCAGTGGAATTGCGTGTTGGCTACATCGGCTGTGGGGAGGGGGTGGGAGTAGGGGAGGGAAAGAACATGATTCTTGTAACCAAGGAAAAAATTCTAAATTGACTAACTAAATAAAATTTTAAAAAAATCAATTTATCTAACCTTTATGGTTCTTAGTTTCCTCAAAAATAAAAGGGAGGAATCTGGATTAGATGTGTCCTAAACACTTGCCTAGACTTAAGAGTCTTTTAAGTGGCCTTAGTTAAGTATTCAATTTCCTTTTTTGATTATACCCTTATAGATGTTCCTAGCCACATCTAACCGTGGAATTCCTGTGCTTAGAAATATTCATTAGTTCTATATTGCCTAAAAGGTAACAAGCTTCTTAGCCTGCCATTTAAGGTCCCATTGAACTCCAATACACTCTTCCAATCTGATTTCCTGTTACTTCTCTATTTATGAATTTTCTAAGCTCATTTTGCCCCCTTCTGCCTTTATGTATTTCCACAGTGTACTCCATGGCTAAAATACACTGCTTAAATGCTTGAGACAGGAAACATTTAATGTGCTATCAATCTAACACAAAAGAAACAGTTGATTTGGTAGCATCAAAGTCTAACTCTGTTATGTCTTTCTGGTGAGAAGATGACTCTAGATACTCAGAAGCAACAGCAGCCAGACCTCAAGCTCCAGAAGGTCCTACTCGAAGTGGAAACACCTCAAGTACAGCAATGCATTGTATGTCATCTAAGAAGCAACCTAGTCAGTCCATTCATCAGCAATGGCTAGCATTTACATAGCAAAGCATTACATTTCACCATGTTTCAAAAGTTGGAAGCCAGCCTTAAGCTTTATTAGTTTAAAATTGCATTCCAATTTTTGGAACATACTTTATTATTACCTCACTATATCCCCACAACAGCCCTGGCTAGCTGGTTTTCCTGACTCCAGGCCCAGTTTTTGATCCAATGAACCACCTAGTTGCTTCATGAAATTGGTGTTCACTAAATATTTATTAAATTGAAAGAAAAAAATAAGTATAAGGATATGCAATAAACTCTTTATTAAAAGAATTTATAGGTGGCAACTGGGTGGCTCAGCGGATTGATGGCTAGGTCTAGAGACAGGAGTTCCTAGGTTCAAATCTGGCCTCAGATATTTCCTAGCTGTGTGACCCTGGGCAAGTCACTTAACTCCCATTGCATAGCCCTTACCATTCTTATGCCTTAGAACTAATACCTAGTATTGATTCTAAGATGGAAGGTAAGGTTTTAAAAAAATGTTTTCTAATAAAAAAAAATAAAAGAGCTTACATCTTTGTATCAAATTGGTGGCCTCAAATTGAATTCCTTTCCCAACCTGAGAAAAGCTTGAAATTCACTGTTTTCGAACTTTATATTGTTTTGGATGAATAATCAAATAATATCATATTTTTTGTTAGCAAAATTTCTGTTACTTCAACTGCCTACCTATTCCCAGTACTTGGCACATAAAAAGTACATAATAAATGCTAGTTGGCTGACTGACTGACTGATGGATTTGTTATTAATGTAAGGCACAGTGCTAGGCATTAGTAACACAAAGATGCTAAAAGAGCATAAAGCCCAGGAAGGATGAGATATGAATACATGCATATATAAATGCAAGGTAGAACCATCCTATCTCTTTCCTCAGGAGATGCCCATGACCCTAGAGGAGCAAATGCCAGTGTCAGAGTTTTATTTCTATATCTTCACTCTTAACATTACATCTCTTTAATTTAATATTGCAATAGTAGAGAAGACAACACTTGGCTCAATTCAATAAGCAAAGTTCAGAGCTGCATTACCTCTCCAACTATAAAAGTTGCTTTTGCCTCTTACCAATGCTATCTAGTATAGAAAGACAATACTTGGCCTTAATTCCACAAAAGGAATATAATCCTAATTTCAATATAATTCAATATAATTTCAATATAATCCTAAAATCCATCCAGCAGGTGGGCACTATGAGACCAACAGCTATAAAATGAAACAGAATCTAAAACATGTAACTCATGAGCACATAAAAGCCCATTGTCAAATACATTTCATCAAGGATCCTTTCATTTTCACATGCCAGTCAAAATGCCCCTGTAACAGTCACGGTTGAATTGAACGATGTGTAAAAACAGTGTATTCCCCTCTTCAAAGGAAAAGGGGCTTGCAATTGTGTCATCAGAGAATCAGAGCGGAGACCTCAAAAAGATGTTGCCTAACTCATTTTATAGAAAAGGCAACTTAAGCCCAAATAGGGAAACGTAGTTTGCCAAAAGTGATGAGAGCACAAATAAATCTATCAAATGGATATTTAGTCACTCTTGTATGGTAACCCAAGACAGACTGTGGGAACCGTCTCAAGACTGACCACAGAGTTAGCAAGCCAACATCTGGTACATGTATATACCCAACTCTCCACCAGATCAGTAGGAGGTAGCCCCAATGAACATACCAGTTATGATCTCCTATAATACTGATGGTCTGGTCTGCATCCTCACCCCAACTGATAGGTCGCTGAGTGAGCATTTGGCGGAAGGTGAAGGTATGTTCCTCCATGTCATTATCATTAGTGTGGTATTCAAATACACCTGCTTGATCTGCAAAATGTGGAGCTGCACTAAAACACTGATCACCTGTTTTGGAGATAAGAAAGTCATTATTTTGAATATGCTATTAAACTCTTTGGATTTATATTTTCAGACATTCATTGAGTAATTATCAAAAAACTTTTCAACTTTAAAATAAGGAAATCACAAGCTTATATGCCTTGTACAAATAAAAACATGTGCACAAACACATGGATGTGCATGCACAGGAATGGACACACATACAAACTGACTGCGGCCTAAGATTCTGTATCAATGAGGAACTAGCAATTATTATGATCTATGTAATGAATTAAGTATATTAATTTTTGCATATGTTTTAACCTACTTTTTGAAGTCACATACTCTTTTCCTTTACATGAAGACAATCACCACAATCTCATTCTAATGTCTTTTGAATGTACTTTTCATAGCTCTTTTCTTTGCAAAACT
This sequence comes from Monodelphis domestica, assembly GCF_027887165.1. Lineage (NCBI taxonomy): Eukaryota > Metazoa > Chordata > Mammalia > Didelphimorphia > Didelphidae > Monodelphis > Monodelphis domestica. The sequence continues at coordinate 235,372,157 of NC_077227.1, read as the reverse complement.
TTCAGCTTTCTTTATGTGTAGCATGGCCATAAAGAACCTAAAACTGTGGAACTAGGGTATATTTTTCCACTATCATAAATGAATATAATATAGTTTTTGTCTCAAGCTACCTCCCTGTCAAAGCCTCCACAAGACCATCTTTGCTGTCAAATAAGAGCCTCTCATCCTTGCTGAAGACTATATAGAACAGCAGTTCTAACAACATTATCTCATATTTATTTGTATGGAAGTTTTTAGTTGTCAAAATCTTTTCACATTCATTATCTGATTTCAGTCTCATAGGAATCCTATAAGATGGATTCAATGATTACTTTTGAATTCTAACTTTTCTAACTAACTAATAATAAGCTACATTTTAGATTGAATGTCTCAGCATAGCCTCATCGATTCAGAGATGACAGTAAAAGCAGCTTTCCCATGGCATTTCTACCACATCTGTAACTAGCCCAAATCTCACACATGGAGAATCCAAAGAAGTCAGTGAAAGCTAAACTTCTACATAAAGAACTTGGTTAATGAATTCTTCCAAAGAGATCTGAAGCCATTCGTTAGGTCTTAGAAACTCAAACTAACCAGACTGTTGCTAAGAGAGTTGCTCGATAAGCAATCATTAAGCTTTACTGAACATTTGTGGACATGGTGGCTGGGCTTCTGCCATGACATATCTTGATGGAATCATTTTGCAACTGAGGATACTATGGACAAGGAGGGCAAAGTATGCAGCATTCCTCTGCTCAGAAGTACAATTTCAGTGTCATCCCAGACTCTTCATTCTCATTTACCCCATATCTAAGTTTTGTCCTTTCTCCTTTCACAGTACTCTCCCATGCATCTTTTCTCTCTTTTCACTAGCCAATATGCTGGAGCCCTCATTGCATCTAGCCTGGAAATGTAATCCAATGCAATAACTGGTTTCTGCCTTTAGTGTCTCTTCCTGAAATCTTGACTATCCACTCAGATGCTCGCATGATCTTCCTTAGGTGCAGAACCAACAACATCACATCCCTACTCAATACCCTCCAGACACTTCCTATTAATTCTAGGATCAAATATAAAATTCTTCATTTACCATCCACAGCTTTATGTAGCCTGAACTCCCCCTCCCTTTCCCATTTTCTGACACTTTACTCCCCATCTCATGCTCTACAATCCAGCTACACTGGCCTCTTTGCTCTTTGCTGCTTTTCCCTTTCTATACTCCATCACTAACATATGTGTCTCTAAATTAGTCATTCCCTCATACCTTTTGCAATGTATTCCTTTCTTTTCTTCTCTTTCCTTTTCTTTTTTATATTAAAACCTTACCTTCTGTCTTACGATCAATACTGAGTACTGGTTCCAAGGCAGAAGAGCAGTAAAGGCCAGACAATGGGAGCTAAGTGACTTGCCCAGGATTGCACAGCTATGATGTGTTAGAGTCCAAATTTGAGCCTTCTCTCTAGGCCTTGTTTTTTATTCACTGAGCTAACTAGTTGCTGTAATGTTCTCCTTTCTTTCTCCTGCCTTTTAGTTTCTCTGGCTGTCCTTCAAGGCTCAGTTTAAATTCTACCCAGTACAGGAAACCTGTTCTAGTCCTTCCAGCCTGGTAATAGTCACCCCTTTCAGATTAACTACCCTCTACTCTTTGGCAAACTTATATAATAATGCACTGATTCCTCATCAGAATGTAAGTGCCCTGAGATCAGGGACTATTTTTAATCTTTCATTGTGTCTTCTGCACTTAACACAGTGCGTGGCATATTAATACTTTCAGTTAATTTATTAACAGGGACAGTTGGTATGTCCCATAAGATCCCTTACCATATAATTCATGCATCATCTAGTGAAATATCTATTCAAAGCTAAGAAGGTTGGAGGTCTTCAGTGAAGGCTTAAAGTGAACTTCACTCTCATAAAAAGGTAAAAAGACCCAGAAGATTAAATCATTTATGATTAAGGTTTCACATCGACTTCACAATGAAAACAAACTGGTGCATAGCAGCTGACAGAATTCTAAAAATAAAGTCTATGTTAAGATGCTTTAAAAAAAAAACACTTACCAACATTGAAATCATCTTTAAACTTAATTGGAAATGGTTGTGATTCTGGAGGAGTAGGATGCCAGCCCTTATGACCTGTAGTGATGGTTGTTAAAGTATACAATTCATCCAAACCCAATTGTAATGAAATGGTACCATCAGTAATCTGAAAGGAAAAAGGGAAAACAATAGTTAAGTACAAAAGGAGCTCCTGTGTGGACAGGTTACTGGGGCCACTGGGAGAACTTCAGTGAGAACTTCCTAAGTAGTTGTGAGAATCAAACAGGTTATTTAATCAATTTAATCAAACAGGAAAATTGTAGTGCTTCTTTCTGTATAATTAGAAAAAATTTGGACTCCATCTCCCAGAATTCTTTTTGAGTCCCAAGAATCCGTTTCCCCTTTGTTCACATTTGCTTTTTTTAGGTTTGTAGATAAGTTTTGGGTAATGCATAAGTGTATATATTATATATATATATATATATATACATATATATATATATATATATATATGTGGGTGTATATATATAGTATAAGTCTCTGGGAATACAGGGTAATTTCCATGATGCGTGTAGACCAGAAAGTTCAGGACAGGTAGAAAGAATGAATAAGAAATTAAAAACCATGATAGCCAAACTCTGTGCCCAAACTCATCTTAAATGGACAGAGGTTCTTCCACTTGCACTGTTCTATCTGAGGACAAACCCCAGAGGAGACTTACATATTTTCCCATATAAGATATTGAATGGACAGCCAGTATGTATAGGAATGACTGTTAATCCATCTTATCTTTCCATGATTGAAAGGGAATGCCAGTTACACACCTATCTGACACAGATACAAAATAGACTGGAGGAACTGAGAAGGCTGGGACTACTAGTGCAAAGGGTCCCACTAGATTTCTCATTACATACCATAAGACCAGGGGAGACAAGAGGAACAAGAGCAAATTAGGGAGAGCAGCTTTAGCTAAGGAGGGAAGGCAGAAGGTGAAAAATCTTCAAACCCCCTCTCCTCTCTCTGAGTCAACCCGTTACATCTGCTCTCTCCCTCTGAACCCTTCTTTACTGGAATGGGGGATTCTCTTCTCTTTCCCTCTCTCCATATCTCGAAGCCCAGACTTCCTCTCAGGATACATTCCTTCCCCTTCCTTCTCTTCATTTTTTAAAAAACACTCCCTTCCCATCTCTTTTTCACCTGCAAGACTGGGTGAGCTCTCCCTGTCTCTCTAGCCTTTTAGTTTCTTTTTACTTCAAGTTAAATATTAATGAATATTATTAAATAGAATATTGAAGTATTGAATATTAACTTTGAAAGTTTACATTTGACCACCCAACAAAGGGACCTGAATTCTCAGAGTTTTCACTACTCAACCCCTCTAAGTGAAGTTGCTAGGCTTTTCTCAGTTACTGAGATCAGTGTGGGTGGCTTCTGGCCCCAGCTGCCCCTCTGCTGAGTGGTTGTTCCAGCCCCAAACTGCAGCCTCCAACAATCCACAGCCACCCCAGGCTCACTTGTCCCCCACTGCTTCCAGCCTCAACTAGCACACACAGCCTGATTACCCTGGCCCCACCCCAGGTGTAGCTTCCCCTACAGCAGGCATTGTTCTAGCAGGATCCTGGATCCTGCTACTTCTGCCAGTATACAATCTTTAATTTTACAGACCTTGATGTCTTACTACCTGCTGTCCCTATCCGCTGCCACCACCCCCATACTGATGAGCCCCATGTAACATTAAAAGTTGGTAACACCTATTATGATTGTCTTTTGGACACTGGAACCTCCAGGTTGGTATTGAAGAGTACACCTGTTTCAGATGGTAATTCCATAGGCTCAATAAATGTGGTGGGGGTATCAGGGATACCCCAAAAGGTTCCAAAGTTTTCCCCTAGAATGGTGTCTATAGGATCAAACCCTGAGGGTGGAGCACTCTTTCCTCTTGATGCCTCGCTCCCCTGTAAATTGGCTGGAGAGAGATCTTTTGTGCAAGCTTAGAGCCACAATATCTTGCTCTCCAGATGGCTCTATGTCACGGGAATTGCCTGAGGAATCCTTACCTTTGCTCCCTGTACTTCTTTCAGACATTTATGAGATAAAAGAGTCTCTTACTTTTGAGATCCCAACTGATATATCTGAGTCTTTCTGGGTCACATCATCTTCTGATGTTGGCCTACTTAAATTGACTATCCCTGTCCAAATTAAAACAAAATCTAGCCACCTCTTTCCATTCCTCAGTATCCTCTCTTGAAAGAGGCAATTGAGGGCATTACCCGCATAATAAATTCACTAATTGACCAAGGCATCATAATTCCCTGTAAATCTGAATATAATATGCTCATCCTGCCTGTTAAAAAGCCAAAATTGGGGCCCAATGGCAAGCATCTCTATCAATTCACCCAGGATTTGAGGGCTGTGAACAATCATGTTATAAAGAGGCACCCTGTAGCTTCCAACATAAACACTATTATTTCTTCTATTCCTATCACAACTACATACTTTACTGTAGTAGACTTGTGCTCAACTTTCTTTTCTATATCTATACATGAGGATTCCAGGCTTATATTTGCTTTCACCTAGAAGGGTTCTCAGTGACCTGGGCAAAACTGCCTCAAGGGTTCATGGTCAGCCCCACATTGTTTACACAATTTTTAACTGCTGATACAGATGCTATTAAATTTAAATACTTCTGCTTAATTCAATATATGGATGATTTGCTCTTGGCTTCACCAAATCCTGAGAAATGCCAAGAGGCTAGTAAGTACCTCCTTTTAGAGCTACATAAGAGAGGTCACAAGGTCTCCAAAAACAAATTTCAGTGATGTCTCCCCAAAGTACAATATTTAGATTTCATTTTAACTGCTGGTTTCCATTTAATTTCTCCTAAGAATACTGAAAGTATCCAAAAATTAAATGTTCTTACCACTAAAAAGCAATTGAGGGCAATTCTTGGAGTAACGGGATTTGGTCGACAGTGGATCCCTTGCTATGGGGAAATCAATAAGCCCCTTTTATCACTCAACAAAACTTGGTGCCTGAACCACTTAAATTGGAAATGGCACACCTAACAGTGCTTTCAAATTTAAAAGGGCTATCCTGTCTGCTCCTGCTCTAGGCATCCCAAATTATGGTAAATCATTTCCCTTATATTTCCATGAACAGAAAGGAATAGCTTCAGGTGTTATAATTCAATTTTTGGGACTTTCTCAACACCTTGTAGCCTATTATTTCACCCAGGTGGGCCCAATAGCTTCAGGAGAACCACCATGCCTTAGAGTAGTAGCTGCCCTGACTTTATTAGTAATCAAAACTGCAGATCTAGTATTAGGATGCCCTCTGACCATGATATGCCCAGACAAGATTGGGGCATTATTATTAAAACATAAGACACAGGTATTTACTGATGAAAGAATTATGAGATATAAGATAAGTCTATTGAATAATGAACATATCATACTAAAATGCTGTTCTTAATCCTGCAACCTTACTCCCTGATTTGCCAACTTCCAGAGAATCTTTACGTGATTGTACATCTCGTAATGATTTACTGGACACCCCCTTTGGATTATTTGGGTTTAATATTATTTTCAGATGGTTTTTCCTTTATGAGGGATGCTGTGCACTAAACAGGAGCTGTGGTAGTTACTGAATTTGATACTCTGTTGTCAGCTTCCTTACCCTTAAACATAAGCATACAATGTGCAGAACTCATAGCTTTGAAACATCCCTGTATCATTGCAAAGGAAGTCACAATTTACACAGACTCCCATAATGCATTTGGCATATGTCCTGCTGTTGGCATGCTATGGCTTCAGAGGAGATTCTTAACATCAGTAGGAAAATATATTGCCAATGCAAACCTTATTACTGAACTTCTTTCTGCAATCCAGCTCCCTGAAATCTTAGCTGTTGTTCACTGCTCTGCACACATAGGTGGCACTGACCCTGTCTCCAGGGGAAATAATCAAGCAGATATCACAGCCAAACTAGTAGCCTTAGAAGAACCTGTTGTTATTTGTGATTTTGCTTCCTTTCCTTCTTACCAAAATTTTTCATGCTTTTTATAGTATATATTTCACTCAAAGATTATTTTTTATTTCTTTGGATTCTTTGATATTCTTGATAATTCATTCATATACCTTATGATTTGACAATGTATCCCTGTATGATTCCTTTGTTAGTCCTTGTATCCTCCTCAAGGAGGAATGTGTTATTATCCTCCTCCTGGGGGCCTATGTTATTGTTGTGAACTTTGATTTGAATATGAGTCTAATTTAGAATGAGAAACTACCTCCCAGAATCCAGAAGGTGAACCTTTTTTAAAAGGGTGCCATGGAGATGCCTGCTGAGACCACACTCTACACCAGAAGATACAGAATGAACTGTGGGGGGGTTGAATATATTTATTTTGAATATACACTCTTATGACAAAAGGAAGTGCCCAAATTGGCTTTTTATCAACTTACCTAATATTGGTTTTGTTCTTTTTCTCTTTTATTTTCTTCTTATCTCCAAATTATTGTAATTTTGCTTTAAAAATGTGATATTTTATATATACCTCTAGTTAAATTTATGAGTTGATTATGTTTTAAATGATCCCTTAAGGATCACAAGGGGAATGTATAATTAGAAAAATTTGTACTCCATCTCCCAGAATTCATTTCTTGTCTGAACAACCTTTTCCCCTTCATTCATATTTGTATTTGTTACGTTTGTATATAAGTTTGGGTAATGCCTCCCTCTCTATCTCTTTTTCACATGTAAGGCTGGGTAAGCTCTCCCTATTTCTCTACCTTTTTAGTTTCCTTTTGCTTCAAGTTAAATATTAATAAATATTATTGAATAGACTACTTGGAGTACTGAATAATAATTTTTAAAATTTACATCTCAGAGCCAAGCCTAGAGATGGGAGGTCCTAGGTTAAAATCTGGCCTCAGACCCTTCCTAGCTGTGTGACCCTGGGCAAGTCACTTGACTCCTATTGCCTAGCTCTTACCACTCTTCTGCCTTGGAACTAATACACAGTATTTATTCCAAGACAGAAGGTAAGGCTTTAAAAAAAAAGGGTGGGGGCAGCTGGGCAGTTCAGTGGATTGAGAGCTGGGCCTAGAGACAGGAGGCCCTAGATTTAAATCTGGCCTCAGACACTTCCCAGATTTGTGACCCTGTGTAAGTCACTTAACCTCCTTTGCCTAGTCCTTACCACTCTTCTGCCTTGGAGTCAATATTGACTCCAAGATGAAAGGTAAGGGTTCTTAAAAAAAAAATTCACATCTCCCTAGAGGATCTGTGAAAAGCACAGATAAGTTTGGACCCTTAAGTTATTTTTAAGAGTGGACAAAAGAGGAGCCTGCCTCAAGGAAGGAGAAAGAAGTAGTTGTGGATTCAATGAGAGTAATAAACCATAAAGCCATTTCCATACAATAACCAAAATGTCACACTGATAAAAGGAAAATGACTTGGCTAAAGTCCAACCAAGATATTCTGAGATCAAATTTAATGTTCTTTTTTCTGCACTCTCAGTGTTCTCATTCATTTCTCTCTACCTACCTACCTACCTACCTACACACACACACACACACACACACACACACACACACACACACACACACACAGATTTTTAATGCATAAAGTCTCACTCTCTCTACATATATTCTCCCTCTAAACATTTATTCTCTATATACATGTTCTCTTTCTTTATATATATTTACATATATGTTTTCTCTCTCCCTCTTTCTTCTTCCCTCTCTCTCCTTTCCCTCTTCCTCACTCTTTCTCTTTCTCTGTATATAATATATCCTTCCTTCTCTCCTTTCTTCTCCTTTCCTCCCACACTCCCTCTATCTCTCCCTTTCACTTTCTCTCCCCTTCCCTCTCTCTTCTCATTCCTGCCTTGTTCCCCTTTCCCTGTCTCTTTCACTCTCTCTCTTTCTCTCCCCTTCCCTCCTTTTTCTTTCTTCTCCCTCCAGGGCCTATCTCTTCTACTTATTTTATAACCATATCTATCTTTATGACTCCACAAAGGGAGAAAGGACCATAAAATGCTATTGTTTACTGAGAATTTATTTATTTAAATATTTTATACAAATTATAGTTAGTACATAAGTTTTAGATAAGATTTATGATAGCCATATTTTTATGAGCTATATGTATATTTTGGAGTACACTGAGCCCCCTTTTAGAATAAATGCACATAATTTATGTCCATTTTATAGGACCTGGAACAAAATTTATTATTTTAAAGTTTTCTTAATTTTGCTTTTGTGATAAATTATTGGTCATAGCTATGATTTCACACCAAATTTGTAGTTCAGAACACAAACATTGATACCATGGAAAAACAATATGTTTCATGACACTTCACATTACCAACTTGTTTGCAGGCCCACACTATGGCAAACATTATATGCATGATATTTTACATGCAGGACAGTATCTAAGACTAATGACTAAGAGTTAGATTTTATCAACAGAGAAGTAGATAAGATACAAAAAGATAAAATGTTTTGTTTGTTCAGAAATAACAGAATCCAAAGCTATCGTCTAAGAGTATTGTTTTGTCTTGAAAAGAGTTTTTGTTTTCTATAAAATATCACCACTTCCTACCTTTACAGGAGGTAGATGTCTGAATGTGTCCCTCCAAAATCGTGTTCCAATTTTGGTATACCATACCTGTAGCATTCTTAATTTTTTCTAGGAAGAGAAAATCAACAAAAAGGGGGTAAGAGTTTTCCTTAATTTATATTAGCCTTAGAATTTATAAAATAAATGTTAATAAAAGGTAACTAAAATTAACAAACATGCAAAAATTACTAGCCATCCTCAGCTTTGAGAAAAAAACATAAGGATTTATTTTCTCCACAAAACACCTACCTACAGAAAATGACAACAATGAACCTCAGAAGGTGGAGTCAAAGTAGCAGTTGTAAAAAGTAATATATGGTGTAACCATTTTTCATCAGTATCATATCTTGTATCCATTGAAATGCTAGACGTTGTTTGGGATGCTTAGATTTTGATATTAATTTTCTGGGGCTTTTGCAAATAAACCAACATGTTTTGACAACAATGCATATAGAAAAGAGCTGATTTAAGTCAGTATTAATTTGTGTTAGTGGCAGAGATTAAGTATTTTTTTCTTTCTATGAGATCAGAAAGAAACTTGGTGAAGGACTAGAAGCTATTCTTTTATGCAAATGTTTCTAACCTATAAGAGTATATTGACCTTTCTATAGAATAATATTAAGTTCTAGCGATCTCATTTAACATGAACTGCTTTTAAATTCTGATTAACCAAAGGATGGCTTCTTCCAGCAGTTATGAAATTCAATAATGGTATTATGCCCTGCTCCCTTTCTAACCTCCTCCATCACACTGCATAATTTTATTTTTTTAAAGTACTAGCTCCTAGTCTTATTTATTAGTTCAATAGTTCTTTTATTTTCAATTTTAGTAATTTCTCTTTGATTTTTATAATTTCCAATTTATTTTTATCTGGGTATTTTTAATTTGCTCTCTTTCTAGTTTTTTTTTAAATTTGAATGCCCAATTCATTAACCTCTTCCCTCTCTGATTTCTTGATATATGCTCTAAAGGATGTAAAATTTCCCCTGAGTACTGCTTTGGCTTTACCCACAGATTTTGATATGTTGTTTCCTCATTGTAATTGTCTTCAATGAAATCAGTAATTGTTTCTATGATTTATTCTTAGACCCACTAGTTTTGAAGAATTAGATTATTTACTTTCCAATTAATTTTAAATCTGCCTTTCCACAAGCCCTTATTGATTATGATTTTTATTGCATTATGGACTGAAAAAATTGCATTAATTATTTCTGCTTTCCTACATTTGTTTGCAATGTTTTTATGGTCTAGTACATGGTCAGTCTTGGTATATGTGCCATGTGCTGCTGAAAAGAAGTTATATTCCTTTTTTATCTCTTTTTATTTTTCTCCAGATATTTATTAGCTCTCATTTTCCTAACACTTCTTTTACTTCCATTACTTCTTTCTTATACACTTTTTTGGTTCAATTTATCTAGTTCTGATTGGGGAAGATTGAAGTCCCCCACTAGTATGGTTTTATAATCTTTTTCCTCCTTAAGCTCCTTTGGTTTCTCCTCTAGAGATCTGAATGCTGTGCCATTTGGTGCATATATATATTGAGCACTGATATTGCCTTTCAGCAAGATGCAATTACTTTCCTTATCTCTTTAAATGAGATCTATTTTTCCTTTAGCTTTGTCTGAGATCATAATTGCTACTCCTGCCTTTTTTTGTCTCAGTTGCAACCCAGTAAATTCTGCTCCACCCTCTAATGTTTACCCTGTTTATGTCTACCTACCTCAACTGTGTTTCTTGTAGACAACATATGGTAGGATTCTGTTTTTAATCCATTCTGTTATCTGCTTTCTTTTAATGAGTGAGTTCATCCTTTTCACATTCTCAGTTTTGATTGCTGTCCATTTCTCCCCTCTATTTTTACTTCCTGCTTTAATGTCCTTTAGTCTTATCCCTCTCACCTGCTCCTCCAACTTTTTGCTTTTAGTCAGTCTCCCCCTTTTCCCCCCCTAATGTTACCCCTCTTCCCACCCCTCACCTCTTATTAATTCCCCTCTTACTCTAATGCCTTTTCAATGACTCCAAACCTCTCCCTCCCTTGTATTTCTCCCCTCCCCATTAGCCCATTTATTACCCTTCTACATCTCTAAAGTGCACACTGCTTCATTTTAACAGCAACATATACAAGGAGAACTCAGAAAAACAGATTTGAATTATACAAATAAATACTCATTTCTTATAAATGCTAAAGAATTGAGAGTATTCTACTTGAGTCACAGTTTTGGGAGAGGAAAAAAAACAAACTAAAACAGGACATTGAGTACCTATTTAGAATGTCCATGTAAAAAAAAAAAGCTCAGTTCCAAAGTGTTACATATGCTTCAATTATGCTTACATGGAAAGTCCAAGTCTAAGTGGCACTGTTTTCAGTCTTTAACTCAACACTGTCTAAAACTTCAATAATCTCGTCTCCTACTAAGTACAAAGTTCTCAGGATTTTTCATGAAAAGGTTCATCTTAAGCAATTAATAATTATTACAAAAAACTTCAAGGCACATAACCTTGTAATATTTCTGGAATTAAAAAAACAGTTTCTATGCTAAGGTTCTCTAAAAGATGAGTAATATTAGTCAACAAGAAATGAAGAATGACATCTGGCATAGCTGTCCAGTTACTACATGTAGATGTACTGTCAACCTGAAAAAAACTCACAACTACCAATGCAGTTAAGATAGAATGCATCATTAATCAAGACAAGGGAGACAAAGCTCATTGGTCATCATGCAGAGCCACTACTCTAGGAACATTGTCTGGGGAAAGACATCAATAATGGGAATTTCCTCAAACTAAAGAATTTGGAGTTTATATATATCTTACAGAGCAGAAGCAAGGAGGAACAACAGACTGGTTACAAGACACTTGGGAAAGAGGTTATAGCCAGAGCCTGGGAGAATACTTGGGAGACCCCTAGATATAATAAGAGAAACTAAGGAGACCAAAAGGGTACTTAGTCCCATCTAAGGTGTTCAAAAATGGATTGCTTGATGGTTTATTGTTCAGGCAGTTGGGGGTTTCATGAAACAAGGCTTTCAATACTTACAAAGGTTCCCTGAAGAGAGAAAGTGATTAGTTGTCCAGACACATAGAAAGGAGAAACTTTATTCGTTCTGCATTGTGAAACCTGATAACTCTAAAAAAAAATCAAACAATCCCAAATAAAATCTAAATAGACAAGATATTCCATGTTAAAAAAAGACATTTGTATGGCATATAAGATTTACATTTTATATACATCATTCCACTGTTGAGCAAGTTAGGAAGCATAAATATTATTTTGATTTTATCAAAAACATTCAATGGAAAGAACAAAAACATTAAAATTGAATGTTGTCTAATATAATTAACAAGTTCGTTATGATGTATGTATATATATATATATATATATACAAGTTTGTTCAAAAGAAGAAAGGAAAAGATCCCTTTTCTCTGTTCTTAGAAGAGGTAGAGAACTGAATATGAAATAGGACAGATTCTGTAACACTCAGATGACCAGCTGGTTATTTTTGTTGAACTAATCTGTCTATAAACATTTGTTAAGCACCTGCTATATGCCAGGCAGTGTGATAAGCAATAGGGATACAAAAACAGGCAAAATACAGTCCCTGCCCTCGAGGAGCTTACAATCTAATGGGGGAGATATCATGCAAATACATATATACAAAGCAAGTTATACACAGGATAAACAGGACATAACTAACAAAGAATAGAATAGTGCATATTGAGGAGGAAGGTGTCAGAAGACTGAAGAGGTAGGAGGGGGCTAGGTAATTAAGGGTTTTGACCATCAAACAGAACATTTCCTAGAGGCAATAGGGAGCCATAGGAGTTTAATAAGTAGGGGAATGGCATATTCAGACATGAGTTAGGAAAATTATTCTACTGGCTGAATGGAGGATGGATTGGAGTGGCAGTAGACCCATGAGGAGGCTATTGCAGTCATCCAGGGTCTGCACCAGAGTGGCAGTAGCAGTGGCAGAGGAAAGAGGGCATTTCAGAGGTGTTGCAGAGGTGAAATCCACAGGCTTTGACAACAGCTTGGATGGGGGGGGGGATGGTGAAAATAAGGAGGAATCCAGGCTAATTCCTAGGCTCTGGACAATGAGGTTGCCTGCTACAGTAGTAAGGAAGGAAGGAGAGGAGCAATATTTAGGGGGAAAGATGATGAATTCTGTTTTTGACATATTGGGTTTAAGTTTGAGATGTCTGAAAGGTAGTGAGAGATACAAAACTAGAGGTCAGCAGAGAGGTCACGACAGGCTACATAGGTTTGAGAATCATCAGTCTAGAGATAGTAATTAAATCCATGGGAACTGAGGAGATCACCAAGGGGAGTAGTATAGAGGGAGAAAAGGAGTATAGAGGTTCAGTGCAGGACTCAGAGGGACACCTATGAGAGGCTATGATTGGGAGAAGGAACAGAGAAGGAGCAGTCTGAAAAGTAGATGGAGAACCAGGGGAGTGTGGCACCCCAGAAACCAAGAGAGAAGAAAGTATCTGGGAGAAGATGATCATCAGTGTCAGAGGCTGAAGAGAGGCCCTGTTTTACTACTTCTCTTCCCTCTGACAGTTGACTTCCCCACTGACTTCATTCTTTCTCTTCCCTCAATGGAGAGACACAGGAGCAGGTGATGGAAGGCCTGAGGAAAAGAGGAAGGCTGCTCCTCTTTGCATAGGAGTCCTCAACACCCTGGCTAGGAGATCAATCTGGCCTTGGGAGGCACAAGATGCCTGGTGTTGGTATAGCTGTTCCTCACCATCTGCCTCCTGCCCTCAGGGACATGTAGCACAAGATAGAAGGTTCTGGGTCAGAAGGTTTCTACTTGCTTTTCCTTCTTTTTCTCTTATCCTATTCATGAGACATTAGTCAAGGAGTGAATATCATTTTAAGATTGAGTAGGAAACAGGAGGATCTTACAGCAAACAGTTACTCAAATTTTTCTAAAATTTTCATATTGCACAGGAATAATTTATTATATTCATGTGTGACAATTTGTTCATATATTTCCAAACTTATGGGAACATATTTTTGTTATCAAAAATAATGTTCCTATGACACTTTTTATGTATAAATATTATTCTTGGTGTCTATATCTTCCTGAATGTAAGATAATAGCAGTAGAATCTCTAGTCAAAGGATATTAATGATTAATTAATTTTCTTGCATAATTAATAAGTGTTTTCCATAAAGCTACACTAACAGTTTGGATTGCATTGGAAAAACTGACCTGTTCTGTAATCCTCCCAACAAATGCTTAGTCCTAAAGAAAACCTTTCTCAATCCTAGCATTTTCTTAGTATAACTAGGAGGTCAAGAACCATAAAATTTCAGAAGAATTAAAATGACACCCTGGAAGGTAACTGAGAGGATAGTGGCTAAAAGCAGGCTACAGCACATTATCAATGATGACTTGTTGTGCTGTTCAACATTTTACTAACAAGTCAGATAATACCATAGAAAGCCCTTGCAGGTGATAAAAAGGAGGGATGGAAAGCCAGGAAACAGGATCCAAAAAGATTACCTGGAAGAAAAATTAGCCGAATATAATATGATGAGCTTGTTCTAAATTTGGATTCCAAAATATCAAGTGCCTAATTATAGAATAGGGAAGATGTAGCCAGGTAAAAGTTTATCTGGAAAATGTCAGGGGCAAAGGGAAGGGGACAAATTGATTAATACACAATTGATATTCAATAAACCTATTAGTATATGAGCTCAGAATGATCAATCATGTGAAGTGACAGCTATACTGACTGGCAATAGGAGAACAGTGTCCAGAACAAGGAAAGTAAGAATTGTTCTGTTCTTTGTCCTTGTTAGTCCATACCTAGGGTATTATATATTCACTTCTCAATACCATATTCAAGTAAAGACACCGAGAAACCAGAGGGTGCAAAGAAAGGCAAAGAGGAAGGTAAAGGTACTAAAAGCCATGTCATGTGGGACTTAAGTGAAAAAAAAAAACACCTTAGAATGTTTGGCCTAGAGAAACATAATGGCTGCCTTCAAGTACTTAAAGGATTGTTAAATAGGATTGTCAGAGCAGTTTCAGCTTTCATTGCTATGAAGCCGCCATCTTGGCTCAACCCCTAGCACTATTAAATAGTTATGCTCACATACATTTGTTCTACTCTGGTGGGAGGGAGAGGAAGGGGTATCAAGAGAAAATGGCAGAAGTTGAGAAGCTTCAGAGGAGCAAATTTAAGCTTGGGATGGGGTGGGGGGATTTCTTAAATTAAAATGGGCTTCCTCTACCAATAGAGAGTTTCTATGCAACGAAAACTTTCAAACAAGGGCATGACATTCTGTCTCATGAGCCCATAACATAGATAACAAATATCCAGGAAGCAGATAAGATTATCACCCATGTAGGGTGGGAATAGTCACAAAACACTTCATATAACAGGCAAAATTTAAGAATATATTCAGAGCACAGCACTGAGATCAACTTACCTGAAGGAAAAGCCTGAAAAAAGAGAAGTAAATCAAGAAACGTATTCTAGAACTGGTTCAAATGCTCTAGGAAATAACGTTATAGAACCAAAATACTTTATTCAGTAATTACTAATCCTCTTTCTTGCAATTGATTAATTAAATGAGGTTTAGAAATCTTACCATGGTTTCAATGATAATAGTGAGGTTGCCTAAGCCATCTGTAAGAGCTACATAGCTTCCACCATTTTTTAAAAGGCCAACTGTTTTCAGGTATCTCCACCCTGGTTCAGCAAACTGAGTGGTATGAGCTGTGGAAAGGCAGAAAGAACAAGAACTCAAGGTTTTTTTCAAAAAACATAAAGAGCATCATCATTGCACATTACTAGAGTTTTTTTCCCCTCTAACATACTTTTCTATATATGCAGAAACCACCTATCAAATCCACTTTTCTTTTTGGGCAGCTAGGTAGCCTAGTGGATAGAGCACTAAACCAAGAGTTAGGAGGACCTGTGTTCAAATCTGACCTCAGACACTTTCCACCTGTGTGACCTTGAGCAAGTTCCTTAACCCCAATTACCTAGCCCTTGCTGACTTTCTGTCTTAGAAATGTCACTAGGACAGAAGGTAAGGGTTTAAAAAATATTCTTTCAATTTAGTAACCAAAAATGAATAGCAATTCATTTCAGTTAAATTTTGTCATCTCTAAATCCTTAATAACTTATCAACTGAATACAACTGCCCCTCCCAAGCCACTCTACCTAACCAGCTCCAGGGTCTGGATCTCTGGGAGAGAGTCTATATTTGAAAGCAAAGGATCCAAGTCCAGTTTTGTATCCCTAGTGCCCAACAAAGTTATAGAAAAGGTGCTTAATAAAAAATAAAAAGCTTTAATTATTCTCTTTTTGGTTATAAGAAAAGCTAAACTCAAATTGGGAAAAGATATGGACAAGGATCACATTGCTATTAAGTATATCTGATTTAAATCCAGGAAGGGCCGCCTGAACCAATCCTTTCAGTTTAAAGATAAGGAAACTAAGAACAATAAAAGTTAAGTGATTTGCCCAACATTACACAAGTGGTAGTCTGTAACAAAGACCCATTCTGAACCTGTCTTCTGCCCTATTTTAACTACACTCAGCTGGGAGATTTTTATCTCCAATCTGGAGGTTGGACAATGAGGGTAAATGTATTTAGTGTGGACTGACAGGGAGAGGGGTCTACAGAAAAGGGTAACCATGGTTGGACCACCCTGCAACGGACATGAGGTGAAATTTGTATATCCATAAGAGAAGAGACAGTTAGAAATTATTTTTATGTGGAAGCATTGAAAAGACCTATCTTTAAGGAGAGGAATGACCAACCAAGGGCCTAGAAACTAGCTAAAACCCCTGAGAAGAGTAATGGTACAGATGAGACAAAAGATGAAATCCATGAGCACTCTCTCCCTCTTGAAAAGTATTAATGATTTCTGTGCAAATTAATCTTTATGTATGTTGTTATTCAGTTGTTTATGGCTTGTCCAATCCTTCATGACTCCATTTGGAATTATCTGAGCATTTGCCATTTCCTTCTCCAGCTCTTTTAACAGAGAGGAAACTAAGGCCAACAGGGTTAAGTGACTTACCCAAGGTCACACATCTAGTAAGTGACTGTCTGAGGCTGGATTTGAACTGAGGAAAATGAGTTTTCCTGATTTCAGGTTAGGTGCTCTATCCACTATATCACCTACAGGCCTCATATGTATCCATATTATATGTCCAAGCCTAATAACTCTAACATCTCCATCCCAATGTCCCATAAACATCATAAATTCATTAGGTTTCCAATGGTATTCATTATCTCTCCCCCTAAGTCCATTCCTTCTTCAAACTTTCCTTTTTAGTGAATTAGATTCATAACTACATTATTTTTATTGACTTCTTCAGAGATTATCTGGGTGTTAATTCAAAGTGGCAACCAAGCTTATAACCTTGGAATATGGCACATGCCATCTCTCCTCATCCAATCAGGATGTCTTGCTCCAACCAGAAACTACAATTTCCAGACTTTTCAATTTACCATTTCAACCATTCTATGAATCAATCAACCAATCAATCTGGACCTATTTTCTGTTACCTCAACTCAGTTCTATCACCTGCCTCCAAACCTTTGCATACTGTTCCCTTTGCCTGAAACACACTTCTCATTTCTGTCCCTAATACTTCTTACTTCCTTCAAGGATCAGCTCAAGTGCCATCTTTTGAAAAACTTTTCCTGAACCCTTTGACTGTTAACATTCTGCCTGAAATTATCTTACCTATGTTTTTCTGTGCAAGAATTGTATATAGAATAGAAAATTCTTTACTTAAAAGGTAATTTTTCATTTCTTCTTGGCTCATTGTTGTTTCTGAATGAAAAAAATTTTAATTTAATTATTAAGGGGTTTCCCCTCCAAGATCAAAGTAAAGTTACCCCACTATGATTCATAACTATAGCAATTTAATTTGGAAAATATGAATTACAAAAATATAACTTGTATACTATTTAACTAGTTTTTTTTTACAAATCCTAGTTCCATTCACTTAAAAAGGGGACATTTAAAATATAATGTCCAGAAATAAACTGACCTCCAAATTAATCAGAGAATAAGATATAACTGACCCTACTAGATTATTCCTAGGCTTTAATCTAATTTATAGCTTAAAACTCAACTCCTTTTTTTCTATAACAACAGAATTTTATGTTGTTCAACTAATGAGCTTCTTTGTTTTCAACTTCAATATGGCTATTGCTGCAAACTTTATTTTTATTAAGTTTTTCCCCCTTTGTAAAAGGTAAGCCTCATTGAATTAACACATTTATAATCTCTGGAGCCAAAAAGAACATAGTTATAAACCTAAAAGAAAAACTTACTTTACTTTCTAAATGTTCTTAATACTTTTTAAAAAAGGGATTCACGAAGGTAGTGGACTTCTACCTTAGGGGCAATGCAATGTCCCTGAACAACTTGCAGGGATCTAAAAAACACTATCCACAAGCAGAGGATAAACTGTGGGAGTAAAAACACCGATGAAAAGCAACTGCTTGACTATAGGGACTGAGGGGAAATGACTGAGGAGAGACTCTAAATGAACACTCTAGTGCAAATACCAACAACATGGAAATGGGTTAGAATCAAGAACACATGTGATACCTAGTGGAATCGTGTGTTGGCTATGGGAGAGGTGGTGGGAGGGGGGCGGGAGAAGGAAAAGAAAATGATCACTGTTTCCAATGAATAATGTTTGTAAATGATCAAATAAAATAATGTTTTTAAAAAAAGGGATTCAAATAAAATTATATTAATGGTATCCAATTTTGGTACATATGACCTTAATCAGCCTACAGGAGGCTCAATGGATTCTCTAATGGAAGAACAACTGGAGTAAAACAAAAAGATAAGAAGGGATGAAGAGGCTCTGATCAACACCAGTAGGGGGAGTAGGCCCTTTATCAGGGGTCCCCAAACTTTTTACACTGGGAGCCAGTTAACGGTCCCTCAGACTGCTGGAGGGCTGGACTATTTAAAAAAAAACCCATGAAGAAATCCACATGCACATTGCACATATTTTAAAGTAAAAAAAAATAGGAACAAATACAATATTTAAAATAAAGAACAAGTAAATTTAAAACAACAAACGGACCAATATTTCAATGGGAACTATGGCCCTGCTTTTGGCTAATGAGATGGTCAATGTCCAGTTCCATATTTGTTACTGCTAGCCATAACAAGTGATGCAAATGTGCATCAGTTAGTCTAGATCTGATTGGAGATTTCATATGTTTCCTTCGGGAAAAAGTCTGTTCACAGACAGAAGTGCTGCCAAAGATGGTTGCCATTTTGAGATTAGGATATGTCTCAGAGGGGAGAGATGAATAGAAATCAGGCAAGTTGCTTGACTTGAATGTGTCTTTCAGAGAGTCACAATTATGCAGTTCAGCCAGTTCCATTTGGTAAATTGTATCCACATTTTCAATGTTAATAGAAAATGGGTTATGGAAAACCTGTATGTCCTGTTCATGGAGATGAAGTTCTTTAAATCTGAAATGGAACTCCTTTTGCAACTTTCCAATGAGTCCACACATATTTCTTTTGTGAATGCAATCAAGGGTTTTTCCCGCTAACAGATTTTGAATTAAGGGGAGATGACAAAAATTTTCCTCCTTCACTTTTTTGATAAGGAAGCCTAATTTTACCTCAAATGCTTTCACATGTGATTACATATCACAAATGAGCTTCCCCTTTCCTTGAAGTTGCACATTGAAACTGTTGAGTAGCTCTGTTACATCTGTCAGAAAGGCAAGGTGCCATTTCCATTCTGCATCATTGAGCTCTGGTACTTCTTTGTTTTTTGAAAGCATAAAAGCTGTAATCTGTGGAAGTAAGTCATAGAATTGTCTCAAAACTCTCCCTTGACTCAGCCAATGGAGTTCTGTGTGGTACAGAACATCTTCATAGGCATCATTTAGCTCAGACAGAAATTCCTGAAACTGTCTGTGGTTTAGGGCATTAGTTCTAATGAAGTTAACATGTGATAATACAATTTTCATAACAGAGCCCCACTTCAGTGATTTACCACATAGTAGCACTTGTTGCTGGATGAGGCAGTGTATGGCTATTTGATGAGAATGGTTATGTTTGTCTATCTCTTGGTTAATGTGAGCAGTTACTCCTTTCTTAGACCCCACCATGCTAGGAGCACCATCAGTTGTCACACTTGCTAGTTAATCCCAGTCCAGCTCCAAGTCCTTCACAGTTTGGGAAACATTTTCATAGATATCCTCTCCTGTAGTTGTTTCTTTGATGCTTTGCAGTGCAGCAAGCTCTTCTGTGACTGAAATTGTCATTCATCTCACAAATAAAAATCAGAAGTTGTGCAGAATCATGAACATCATTGCTCTCAAGTGCCAATGAAAAATAGGAAAGTTTTCTTGTGGAGTTTTGCAAATGCTAATGCAAATTGTCTCCCATTTCTTCAATCCTTCGTGTAATTGTAGAACCTGAAAGACTAACTGTAATAAATAAATCTGCCTTTTCTGGACATATCTCTTTGGCAACAGAAAGAAGGCACTCTTTAACAAATCCTCCCTCCACGAATGGTCTGCCATTGCACACTATTAGCTTGGCAACTTGAAAATTTGGTTGCAGTGATAAAATATTAAGCTACTTCTGCTTCACAAATGTATTTTGCTGAGTTGTTAATGCATTTTTCAGTTTTAATATTTTATCTTTTCTTACATCTCTGACCAAACAATCATATTTATCTTTTTGTTGAGTTTGATAGTGTCGACACAAATTATATTCTTTGAACACAGGCACTATATTCTGGCATATCAAACACACAGCTCTTTCCTTGTACTGCATGAAAAAGTAATCATAAGTCCACTGTTCTTTGAATATCCTACACTCTAAGTCAATTTTTCTCTTTTTTCAAGTTATTGTTTCCTAGGGATTCCAAATTGCTTTTAGTAAAATACATATGTGTGTGTATGTATGTGTGTGTATTTTATATATATATTTACATGCTTAAATATATTATATATGTGTATATATATATATATATATATATATATATACAGCCCTAAAAAAACAATATACCAACAATACTTTTGCCCACATAGAGGCATACAGACTGCACTGCCCATCAATGCAGTCTGATCTCTGTCCATCAATGCAGCCTTCCCAGTCCACATCATTTCAGCCTCACTAGTGGCCATATTGGTGGAACTCCACTTTTACCTCAGGCTCACACTGGTGTGGTATGGGAACTGGCACAATTACAGAGCTGGTTCTTCCATCACCTATTCAGTTAACACTACCCTATGTGAATCGCACTGAGATCTGTGAACTCACACAGGAATCTGATCCCATGGGTAAGACCCATGCGATTAGATTCCACGGCAGGAAAAAAGAAGGCATGACACTAGTGTGTGTCCTTTTGCATTCAGTATTTATGGATCTGTAATTATAGGCCATAATATGAAAAACACATGCCTCACTTCCCCCACATAGTACAATGGCAACCATACTGCCCCAGATGCACAACATAATGGACCCTATAACCTCCTTTTGCCCAAAAGTCTCTTCCCACATTACTACACAGTATAGCAGCCCCCATACTCCCGTAGATACACAACATAATGGCTCCTATAATAGGGTTGTGCATCTGGAGGAGTATGGGGGCTATTGTACTCCCATGTTTCCCTGAAAATAAGACACTGTCTTATATTACATTAACTTGACCCAAATAAAACAGGGGGTGTCACAGGCACCACCACATACAGTACTCCAGGTGCTCCTCTCACTGACCACCAATGAAAGAGGTGCCCCTTCTGGAAGTGAGGAGGGGGTCAGATAAATGGTCTCACAGGGGGCCACATGTGGCCTGGCCCGCAGGCTGTAGTTTGGGAACCCCTGCCCTATATTAACGAGATTGATATTATGTGGGATGAGATTCAGTGTGTAATTTTCAGAGTAGTATTTGGCTTGTAACCCCAATTCTCAAAACCCCTTAGTATTATTATACCTCAGAATAAAACTGCCCCCTTCCATCCCATAAAATTTATAGTCTTCCTGAACTACTTTCAAAAACCATGAGAAGAGTTTTTCTGTACCTGGGAAACATGCCAATTGTAGAAATGGGATTATAACAAGAAGCATGAAGCACATGCTGGGAATTTTGAAGGACTGATTTTAGAATGTAGAGTGAGAGGGACAGTTTTGAAGGTGCAATGGTCAAACTTAGGGATCTTCCTGTCTAATGGTCAGAGAGGAAGTAACTTCTTTTCTGCTGAGTCTGTCTAACCAAGACTGCTGGTGGAAGAAGGGAAACCTTTTGAATTCCTTTGGGAGTACCTTTTCTCACAGAAGAAACATACTTAAAGAAGATCTTTATACTATTAACCCTGACTAAGAAGAAACTTTATCCAGAGTTTGTTAGTGTGTGAGGGCTGAGGTGTTCACCTCAGACCCGGTCCAGCTGGGTTGAACTCATTCACCTTGAGTTCATCCTTATCCACCTTGGAAAACCTATCAACAACCAGAGATACCAACAAGGGAGTATTTTTAATATCATGTAGCATAAAGATTGTTTGGGAATGCTTAGCTAGAAACATGGAGGTTTTAAGGGAGCATCAAGATTTTGAAGACTCTACCTCACTGTGAATGTAGAGGGAAGAGGGAAGTAAGAGACCTTAGAGATTAGTGCACCCTTATTTCTAATCCTCCCTCCTTACTTTCTTTTATTAATAAATCTGTTGCTGTTCATAAAGAAGTTTGGAAAACTGGTTTGCATACTGGCCCTAGTTGGGTAAGGCCCCATCTGCCTTACTTCACTAAAGGGAACTGGGGTATCCCTTGGTGGATAACAACATCCACGTACCTCTTTACTAGAATATTTCATAGCTCTAGGAAGTGGGGCTAGATAAGGTATGGAGGAAAGAAGAGGGAGTTTCAACTGCATCTTTACTGACCCAGGATGAAAATCCCATGATAGTCATAGGTTTTTTGATCATGGGGGACTTTAAGGGTACATAATAATGAAAATGACACAGTGAAGATTAGAAATTTCACAATCTCCCCACCCCACCCCTCTGTGGACTGGACAGAGGGAAGGAGGAGAATCTTGTATCAGAATCATAAAAGTCTGTGATTCTACATAGAAGAAAAGAGGACATTTTTCTCCCTGAAGAAGCAGCTTGTGTGGGCAGAATCCTTTTTCCTTCCCTTCCCCTCCTTCCATCTCCCCTTTTTCCGCTTTCTGCTGTTTCCTCCAAATAATGCCACTTTTTCTCTGCCAACATCTTACCTAACTCTTCTGTCTTCCCATTAGAGTGATTTCTGGGAGTGCAAGTTACCCCACAATTCCACTCCACACAATATGATTGCAAACATATGTTATAGCCTCCCAAAGGGCAATTTTTAAAAAATCCTTACACTACATATTGCTTCTAAGGCAAAGGTGCGGAAGGGGCTAGGCAGTGAGGGTTAAGTGACTTGCCCTACAAGGATGCGTCTACAGCCAGAGATGAACACAGGACCTCCAGTCTCTGGGTCTGGTTCTCAATCCACTGAGTCACCAGGCTGCCCTCCCTCCCCAGGACGACTTTAATTGACTGAACATACTATCAAGTCTTGAAATAAATCAAGCCTACAGATAAAGAAAAAGACATCTTTAATTGAGGTTCCTGTGAGCCTGGGACATTGACATGTGCCTCAGTACATGGGTATCCACCAAGAAAACTGACAGAGAGATTTTTACACAGGAGGAAAGAGAGGGAAGGGTCATATGAGAAGTGAGGCCTAGTCATGAAGTTTCAGCTGCCTCTGGCAATTTTAGTAGGAAAAATTAATTCATTCTCATCAGTTTCTCTTTCATAGTCCAACTAGCCCCAAGTCTTCACGAGGGGGATAAGGGCATCTGAGTCACTTTTGTAGCCAGAAAAAGCTCAAGTTAGTTCTGTTTATAGAGTAATAAGCAGAGTTTACAGGATTCACAGTGTGAAGCCCCAACCAATCCAGTAAAGAGAAAAAATGTCATAAGGTCAGAAATATAAGACCTTTCCTAGAACTGCTTTGGGAGAGTAAGGGAAGGATTTTTTTAAAAAAGACCTTCAGGATGATCTTTTAAGCAGAAAAAGAATATTACAAATTGATATTAATAATAAAATGATACAATAATCAAAATAATATTTTTCAATAGCATTACATAAAAGTCTTACAATAAAAGCTATTTAGGTTCATTCTATTTAAGTTCATTGTATCTCTTTGAAGGATGATTACTGGGAGAAATCTGATATATACCTGTAATCCAAATAGGAGCCTCTACAGAATAATGTCCACTCCAAGGTTCTTTAGCAGTCATCAGCCCATCTCTCTCAAAGACTAGTTGTGGATAATAGCTAGACACTAAGTTCCAAGCAATTGTGCTGAAAAAAAAATTGGTTCAGCAAATGAGAAAGACCAAAAGTACTTGATGATACAATTTAATCTTATAGAAGTTTAAACTTTCCCAAACCAAACAGATTTGAAAACTCTTAAGACAAACTTCTTACCTTTAAAAGGAAAAAAAAGGCAACAATTGTCAAAAAAAATCTAGTCAAAAACAATCTTCTTCCCTTGTTTCTGGTACTTCTCATTAAACAATAGTTAATTCTATTTTATTTTATATTTTCTTCTTTTGAGCTTCTAATCTATATCAAATTATGGAACACTTATACTCAAGGATGAACTAGTATATACAAGCAGCTTTCCAGAAAAAAGATGGATGTACAACATAAACTTAAGTTTAATCTAATTTTCTCCACTGCTTTTTTAAATTTAGACAATCAATAAAACAATAAATCAAGCCCTGATTTGTAGTATTAGGCAGTTTCTAAAGGCTTAAATGATCGCAATGAACTCTCAAACAACTCTCCCAGTCATTTGAACTGGTTACAGCACACCCCTATATATATATATTAAGTGGACTGCTATAAAAAGGTACTCACGCAGTAATTTGGCCAATCACATAATTCTGATTCAAGTTGCGGGCCCAGAAGCCTCTACCTGTTTCTTCTTTGAAATTGTTGCAATCTTCAGTAGACCAGAGTTTTTTTTTTGACTCCAAAGCTTTAGCATTACTTTGATTTGCAGTATAATGAACTCTAAGACAAAAAAATGAGAGAAAATGCGCAAAAATTTTCAGAATTATTAATAGATATTCATTTCTTAGATATTTCCATTGCTTAGACATTTCAAAATAATACTGAAAATTTTGAGAAAATTATAAATAAGCATACACACTTATATAGAATTAAAATGGATTAACTAAAATAATGTAAAATGTCAACTATTCAGAACTTTGGAGGAGGAATCATTCTAGAGATTTGAAAAGCCAAATATCTCCTCCAGCTGAGGCCTAATCCTTTAATAAAAGGCCAAACTTCATTTCCCAATCGACAAATGGTCACGGATATGAATAGGCAGTAATCATATAAAAAAATGTTCTAAATCCCTCCTCATTAGAGTGATGCAAATCAAAACAATTGTGAGATACCACCTCATACCCAACAGATTAGAGAATTTGACAATAAAGGAAAAAATAAATATTGGAGAGGATATGACAAAATTGGGACACTAATGCATTGCTGGTGGAGTTGTGAATTGATTCAACTATTCTGGAAGGCAATTTGGAATTATGCCCAAAGGGTTTTAAAAGAATGCATGCTTTCTGAACCAGCAATATCACTACTAAGTCTATATGCCAAAGAGATTTTTTTTTTAATGGGGATGAACCTATTTGTCTAAAAATATTTACAGTTGTACTTTTTGTGGTAGAAAAAATTAGAAACTGAGGTGAAGTCCCTCAAACTGGGAATGGCTGAACAAATTATGGTATATGATGGCGATGGAATACTATTATGCTATAAGAAATGATGAAACTAGATTTCTATAAGAACTGGAAGGACCTAAATGAACTGATGCAGAGTGAAATAATTAGAACCAGGAGAACACTATATACAATAACTGAAACATTCTGGGACAATCAAATGTAATAGACTTTGCTACTGACAACACGACAATGATCCAGGACAATTCTGAGGGACTTATGAAAAGAATGCTATCCACATCTAGAAAAGAACTGTTGGAGTAGAAATGCAAAAGAAAACATATGATCTATCAATTCCTTATTTAAATATATAATTTTGGGTTTTGCTTCTAAAAGATTATTATAAAAATGAACAATATGGAAGTGGGTTTTGAGTGATAATACATATAAAACCCAATGGAATTACTTATCAACTGTGGGAGAACAGAGAAAAGAGGGGTGGAAGACAAAATGAGTCATGTAACCTTGGAAAATTTTTGTGTAGATTTCTTATTGGAAAAAAAGAAAGAAATTTAAAAATTTAAAAATTAAAGGCCAAACTTTTATTTTGCTTTTAGTGGAAACATTGCAAAAAAAAGTACTTCAGGCATATCTTAATTTTAACCAAGATAATTCACAATAATATCATTAATAGCCTTATTAAACCCCACAGAATTACAGCCTAAAAGCAATGTTGCATGGACATTTGCTGGAGACCTATTGTATCTATTAATCTAATTTCATCCTATAATTCTGTTTCAGTTATTGCTGTGCTTTTATGAAACCAATTTACTTCAAGAAATGTTAATCAACTAAGGGGATTGGCTAGCACTGATAGTACAAAGATAAAAAAAAATGACACAGTCCCTAGAGTGTAATCTAAACAAAAAGTAAATTAAGATTAAATGCTCCAAGTAATCTTGAGGGAGAGAAGAGGGAGAGGGGGATCAGGAAAGACCTCAGAAGGATAAGACTTGTAAGCAATGTATAGAAGGAAAGGTTTCAATAGCAGAGATCAAAAAGGAGTCAATTTCAACAACTGGAGACAGTTGAGTCAGGAGTCAGAAGGAAGCAATAATCAAACAGTTTCTAGTCCAGATCTATCTAAAGGCTAGAAGAGTTCTTAACTTGGGGTTCATGAGTTTGTGGTTTTTAATATTTTAATATCTACTTCAATATATTTATCTTTTACTTTAGGCATTTAAAACATTCTTTTGAGAAGGGGCACATTGGCTTCAGCAGAATGTCAATGGGGCCCTACCACCTAAATTATTAAGGACCCCAGATCAGAGGGAATGAATGGGAGGAAAGGTACTGCTATATGTGGATTATTTAAGAGTCAAGTATTTGTTTGCCTGGGCAATGGAAGGCAGGTACCATATCTTACCTAATTCCACATTTCTACTCCTACCCAAATATCCCAATATCCTAAATATCCCATATTTATCCCAAATATCCCAAATAAGTAAATAATCTGATTTCTCTTTCCCAGCACCTAGTACCTCTTAAGAGTTAGCACTTAATGGTGATATTTGTTGTTATTTCCCCAATGTTTCAAAGATGGACTAGTCTCTAGTTCACATTACATCTAAAATAATTTAGAGATGAAATTATAATAGCACTTCCACCTCCATTTAAATAACTTCTAGCTAAACCATATTAATCATTAACATAAATGGCCCTTTTTTTAAAGTTTAAAGCAATTTTAGAAAGATCTTCAGATGGTAAAAGGGCACTATAGAAATTTCCATTTTAATTGTAGTGTATGCAAAATTTAAAAAGATTTTTAAATGCTAATTTTAACTACCCAAGCTCAGAAGCTTTCCAAATCTATGTCTAAAGTGACTACACCAGACATTTTCTGGTCAAGATGGCGGCGGAAAGGCAGTGAAAGTTCAGACCTCTTAAAACCCTTCCTTACCAATTACAAACTAAAAGCTCCTAAGGGATTGAAAATCAAACCTAACAACAAGACATAGCTAAGGAATCCTCTTGCTGGACTCAATTTAAAAGGTACACCCCCCCCAAAAAAAAGCCAGAATTTGAGAACACTTGGGTTAAAGGGGAAGAGAGAAGGAAGGTCCCAGGACCCTCCCCTGACCTCACCTGGAGTTCTAAGCCTCCAGCATCAGATGGAAACTCTGAGCAGGCAAAGGCTCTGGTCTGGAGGTAGCACCTTGCGGGCAAAGCTTGTGCCAGGCCCAGAGAATTGAACACAGGTGGTGGGGAAGGAGTTAGAGAAGGAGCTCAGAGCGGGCAGCCTAGTTTCAGCAGTGGAGACCCTCTGTATTGCTTCCCCCTTCCAGGAGGTTTTGGCCTCAGGACACATTCAGCCCAACCCAGCTGGACTTAATCCCATCAAAAGTCTTCAGAGGGCAGGGAAGCAAAAGCTCCAATACCTCTCCCCCACAGTATGCACTGAGAGGCTTGCTGACAAAACTCCAAGAGGGAAGACTGACAGAAAATACCAACTACCCCCACTCCAAATGAGAGGAGCAAGAGCACAGACAACTGCAGGGAGTAAAGTAGGAGTAAATAAGAGCAAACAAAAGGAAGAGAAAAAAGAAATTATGATTGACAGCTTCTATACAGGCAATGAACAAAGAGCAAATGGAACAGAGAAGGATGAGGGAAAACTAAGCAAAAAAAAAAAACAGAAACCCCAGTGAATTGGATACAGGCTCTGGAAGAACTCAAAATACAATTCAAAACACAATTAAGAGAGGCTGAAGACATTTGGGAAAAGAACTTAAAAACTAAGATAAGTCATCTGGAAATAGAAGCACTTGAACTCAAATGAGAAAATAGTGTCTTGAAATTCAAAATCAACCAGCTTGAAAATGAGACAAAGCAGATGAAAGATGAGGCAAAGGAGATGAAAGATGAGGTAAAGAGGATGAAAGATGACCTCCAAAGAAAATCAGACCAGAAGGAGAAGGATGACCAAAAAGCCAGGGATGAAATCCAGTCTTGAAGAACCAGAATACAGCAACTAGAATCAAATAAATAAATAAATAAATACACTTTTTTTATAGTGATAAGGAAAAAAAATAAAGAGACCACACCAGTAAAGTATCATGTGCTTAGAAGATTTCAAGTGTAGCTAAAAACCTTTGCTAACAGAAAGACCTGCATCCATCATATCTAAAGCTAAAAAGCACCAGAGGTCTTGCCCTCTCTAGCCCTGGAGAACTGGAAATCACAGTGCTCACCTGACATGAGGTCTTCTAGCTGTAGTTATTCTCATCTCTTCTACACACATTCTGGGATTCAGATCCATAGCTGGCAATGAAAGGGAGGTCAGGAGTGCTAGAAGGACCCTAACATTTGTCATTTACTCATCCAGAAGCCCAGACCAAACTCTCCCTCACCTACACCCCCAGGTACCCAAAGCTCAGAATAACAAGGCATTTGTTACTAACAGCACATCCCACAGCAACACCACTGGGTCATTCCAACATTTCAGAAGATGGGGTCTCCAATCAAGTTGTGCTTCTCCCATTTTCCACCTGGTGAAAAGTCCCTCTTCTTTCCCCCTCCTTAACTCTGACTGAGTCAACATCATTCTCACAGCATGTCTTAGTAGACCCTTCCCCTTCATATTCCTTATCTTCTTCTCTTTCCATCTATCAGGCCCTCTGAAACTCCTGTTCTATTATTAACAAATTACTCCTCTTCTTAGACCATTCCCTAATGAAGACAGAAAGTTATCAGCTGAATACTTAGGCTGCAAATACACATGTCAACACATGTAAAATCAGGTTTGTTGTTTGTTTGCTTTTTTGTCTTTTGATAATCATTGAAAAACAGTATGTCTGTATTGAAGGAATCTTAAGGATATTCTAGGGTGACCTGCATATTTTAGAGATAAAGAACTAAGCCTAGAGAAAGGAAATGATTTGCCCAGGACCACCCATAAATAAGTAGAAGAGCCAGGACTCAACTCCAGGTCTATTCTCAGTCTAGTTTTCTTTCCACTCTAGCAATATGATATCATACATTATTACTTCACTGAAAGACAACAGGACAAATGAATAGCATCATGTTCACATTCACTCACTTATTCTGTTATTTTAATTTAATTGGAACATAGGATTAACGTTAAAGCTAACAGTGACTTACAGGGCATCTGGTCCAACCTCCTCACTTTATACATAAGGAAACTGAGGCCCAGTGAAGTGAAGAGTACCTGAAGTAATCCAGGCCACAAGGAGAAAAACTACTTTGTATGTATATAATATATATATACCTATATACACTATATAGTGTATGATGTGGGATATAGAAGATCCTTTTCTACACAGTTTAAAAGAGACTTTACATGCATGCAAAGGACATCATCTGTCAGTCAAAAGGAACATTCTATTTGGAATTTTACCAGAAAAAAACAGTTGGAGCTAAGTCAATGATTGAAAGGCTAGACTGTCCTTTTGTTTCTTAAAGGGTGGTGGAGAAGAAGCTGAGGTTTTTGGTGGGCTGATGGTGGTAGCTGAGCCTGAAGAAGCTAATTTGTATCTCTGATATTTACCTGACTGATTGATAGAAGAAGAAAGAAGACAGACAGTTGTCCTCCTATCGCTGACTGTCCCTGCTAGTGACTGATTGCCATTTCCTCAATATCCTTCTAACCTTCATTTTAAAGAATAAGGAATCCTATCCCTCTTAACTTATCCTCCATCCTTGTCCTGTCTTGTCTTATCCTGTCCCACAATAAACCCTTACTTGAGTTAAAGAAGAGAAAAGAGTATTTTCTCTAAAGCATCGTAGTCCACCCTGATTGACTTAGAAGAAGGTTGAAGGAAAAGGGGCAGGGGAAGCTGAAAGGCTTTTGAAGTGGGAGGGAAAGGGAGGAGGGTAGGCAAAACTTGATCTATTAGTTATCCAGAATCAATCAATAGACATCCTCATGAGTATCTATCTATTACATATTGAAACCCCTAAATGACTGAACCCCACAATCCTAAGAAACACGATGTTTAAGAAGTTTATCTGTGGAGCTGTGGTTATGGCAGCTATTACTGGATTCTAGGTCTACAACATACTTTATAGTAAAATGACTCACATGATATTTGATTCTTTAGACTACATAGGCAACACTACCATGTTTATATTGCAGTTACCTTTTCAAACTGACACCATACTCTGGCAGATTTTGGCTCAGGTTTATGTTATCTCTATGACCGTTTTGCATACTGTGACCTATTTGAGAAATATCTTTGGATTTGTTATCCCCCAAAAGGCAGAAAAGATACTGGTTGATACTGACGTGGAAAACATCATTATTGATCAAGGCTAAGGGACTAGATAGGGTTAAGGACAATAACAATGGACAGGCAGATAGTGCATCCAAAGAAATTGAAAGAAAAGCAAAGAAATCTAAGGTCAACCCCAAAGAGATAATAAGGAAAAAGACTTGTACAAGAATATTCATAGCTGTACTCTTTGTGGTGGCCAAAAATTGGAAAAGGAGGGGATGCCCTTCAATTGGGGAATGGCTGAACAAATTGTGGTATATGTTGGTGATGGAATACTATTGTGCTAAAAGGAATAATAAAGTGGAGGAATTCCATGGAGATTGGAACAACCTCCAGGAAGTGATGCACAGCAAAAGGAGCAGAGCCAGGAGAACACTGTACACAGAGACTGATACACTGTGGTACAATCGAATGTAATGAACTTCTCCATTAGTGTCAATGCAATGTCCTTGAACAATCTGCAGGGATCTAGGAGAAAAAACACTACCCACAAGCAGAGTACAAATGGTGGGAGTAAAACTACCGAGGAAAGGAAACAGCTTGACTACAGGGGTGGAGGGGATATGATTGAGGAGAGACTCTAAATAAACACCCTAATGCAAATACCAACAACATGGAAATGAGTTTGGATCGAGGACACATGAAATACCCAGAGGAATCATGCATCGCCTATGAGAGGGGTGGTGGGAGTGGGGGGAGGAAAAGAAAATGATCTTTGTTTCTAATGAATAATCTTTGAAAATGACCAAATAAAATAATGTTTAAAAGAGAAAAAAATGAAATCTAAGGTCAATGCTAAGGGAAATGAAGGTGACAATGACACTAAGTATGACAGTGAACCAGAAAAGATTTGTCCATTAAAGGAGGTTACCAAGCTATCTAGTACAAGTGGTATACTACAATCTAAAGTCCACAGACAGTTCACATCACAGGAACTTAAATCCCTAAAAAGATGTTTCCCAAATTTCATAGAACAACTTTTCAAAACACAGAAGGAACTGAAATGTGCTTTTAGGATCTTTGACCCTGATTTTGAAGATATAGAGTTTCTCCTCTCTGAACTGTTTAGCCCCCATGAGCAAAGGCAATTCCTTGAAAAGACCAGGACTGATAACAACCTTACTAGTTGGCCCACAGAGGAGCAAAGGGAAGATCTAGATTTTGCAAACCCCACTAGCATGTCCTATTTGAGAAAATGTAGAGAAGACTTGCTCCAGGCTATTAAGCAATGTTGCTCAAAGCCAAATGCATGGGCTAGATTTGACAAACTCATGTAGAACAAAGGGGAACATCCAGCCACATACATTGATCATCTCTCAGAAATGGCATAATCAATATTGGTCTAGAGGCTAATAGTGAGGAGTCTTCAAGTCACGTTCGAAGGCAGTTTTTGACGGGCTGCACACCTCATTTAAAGAACTCCTTTAAACACTATTTCCCTAAATATGACTCTGTAAGTCTGATAGAACTATGTGAAACAGCCAGTTACCTCTATGATAATCATTCAGAACAGCATAAACAAATGCAAGACTTAAAAGATAAGTTAGAAGGGACAGTGAAAAATCTTAGAGAAAAGGAGATAGAAGAAATTAAGAAACTCAACACTGTTAAGACTTACAAAAAAAAAAATCACCCAACTGAGTCTTGTGGTACCTGTAGTCCTTGCTGCCAGAGAGGGTAGGACTGGTGGATCTCTTGAGCTTGGCAGTTCTTACCAACAGTAGGACAAAGGCAATAAGGTATCTGTCCTGAGTTCAGCACCAATATGGTGGAGGGGCTGGAGGGAAGAAGTGGATGGCATGGAGAAATCCAGTTCCATAAAGAGAGATGAACTGGCCCAGAAGCTATGAAATAGTCAAAATTTCTATACCAGTCATCAGTAGGATCAGGGAATCAGTCTGTAAGTGGACCCTTTTCTTATATCCAGAGAGGGATAGGAAATTTTTGCTGTTTTTTTTCATTGTTTCTACCCTTGAGAAAGAAAGAGTCAGTCTCAAATAAATAATTAAAGAGATGTATAGATGGATTGATGGATGGGTGGATGGATGGATGGATGGATAGACAGACGAGAGAGAGAGACAGAGAGAGAGACAGAGAGAGAGAGACAGAGAGAGAGGAGAGAGACAGAGAGAGACAGAGAGAGACAGAGAGAGAGGAAAAAAAAACTAATTTAAATTTCTGAAAAGGAACACCCAGAATTAATGGTCAGAACAATATCTTTACAGTGGGATATAAAAATTGCTGAGTTAAAGGTTTCATGAAATGTTTACTTTCTTTAACACTTGTAAAGTTTAGAATGAAAAAAATTCACAAATAAGATTTCACAAATAAGATTTTTAGATATCTCTCAAGAAAATGATAGGATTTCAACTCTAAAGTCACTTTTACTGCTAAATCATAATGAAGGATTACATAACTGTTCTATAAGCAGAACAGTAAATATGCCACTTCACTAGCTTTATAAGAAAAAAGTTCTTATAAAATGAAAATAGATTTTAAAATATATTACAGACTTTTTTTACTCATTTTAATAGTCATCTCCTGATGTTGCTTAATAAAATACATACCAGCAAAAGTATTCCTGATGTCATTACTATTAAAGCCCAAGTCATAAAAAACTTATTACTCCCATATTAGAGAATTAAAAATCATGGATAGAGGGAAAAAAGGCAATTTCCCCCACAAATAGCAGTATGAGGGACAGGTACTAGAAGACATGACTAGTCAACAAGCTTTATTATCCAGGAAATTAGGCTATTGCAGTTGCAACTAGAAAAAGGACACTTTTATCATAGAACTCTAGCCATACTGAAAATTTCCTCCTCAGAAAGGAAATCAAAACTTGTCTATTAATAATAATGATGATAATGGTAATTTATTATTTAAGGTTAACAGCACACATATTTCACACAAACATCAAGACAGTGAGAGAATCAGTTTCCATTCTTTCATAGAAGAGAAAACACAGTAGGATTTCACGTTTTGTCCCTAGTCACAAAGATAATATCAGTTCATTCAACATTTTCCTTTTATTATGCTATTGCTACAGCAATTTAATCTAATTGAAATATGAAGAAATACCCAAACATTAGCAAAAACATAAAAAGTAGATCACATTATGAGACCTAAAATTATTTTTAGCATCTGATATTAATGAAAAAGATATAACTAAAATTGAGTCCAAAGATAATACCTCATTTGGATTTGTCAATGACTTCACACCACATTTAACAAGTAAAGTAATCTCCAGATTTCATTTCTAAGCTGCTAACAATTATTGCTTATTTTCTAACCACAGGAACAACACAATCAAAGTCTCTAAGCCATGAATGAAAATAGGTTTATTGTAAAAAGGCTGGTCTTACAATAAAGTTGGAATTTTGGTGAAGACCAAAAGGCCCCTAGCACTATGAAAGACCATTCTATATACCCCCAAAGAATATCACACTTATATACAAAGTTAAAAATAGATCAGGACTACTTCTTATTGATAGAAAAAAGTCACTTGCTGATGACTTAGAAGTCACTTGATGGAAAAATAGGGGAGTGGATGATACTGGAGTAGGAACACAAAGATAAGAGTGGGTGGTATTGAGTGGTATCGGACTTCGAACACCAGGTGAGGGCTATTTCAAGACTAGATTTTTGCTGAGGGTGCAGGATATAGAAAATTTGAAGGGTATGGCTAACACCAAGGCCTATGCTAAAGCAGTTATTTACTTAATTCAAAACCTTAATACTTATACTAAAATAATCAAAACTGACTATATTCTTACAGAGGAAAGTAAGGTAATTTAACAAAATAGAAGAATTCCAAGCATTTGTGAAGAAAAGACCAGACCTGAACAGAAAATTGATGCCCAAGCACAAAATTCAAGGGAAACATCAAAAGGTAATTAAAAAAGAGGGAAAAAAAGAAAAACAAAACAAAAAGAACATTTTAAGAGACCCAATAAGTTAAATTATATGTATCCCTATAAGAAAAGAGGTCATTGGTAACTCTTAAAAACTGTTATTATCACCTGGCAGCTAGAAGAATTATACTTAGAGGGAAGAGTGACAAACTGTATAGGATGAAATGACAAGACATAAATATGTATATAGATATATGTATGCATAAATACATATATGTGTGTGTATATATGAATAGATATATACAACTAGAGCTAAAAAAGAGGTTAATACTAAAAGAAAATGAAGGGAGTAAATTTATGTCACAAAGAAACACATGGTGGGAGGGGGGAGAACATCAATACACTGGAATGGTAAAGAGGTAGGAGATAGGAAATACTCAACTCATATGTGCATTGAAATTGACCCAAGGAGGGAAGAACAATCCAATCCATTAGGGCAGAGAATTGATTTGCAAACTATAGGGAAGTAGAAGGGGAGCAAATGGACTGGTGGGGAGGGAAGCAGTACAAGGGATGGAGAGGGTGGGGGTAGTAGGAAAAGACTGTAAAGAAAATAAGACGGGAACAAAAAGGGAGGGGGTAGAAAGAGAAGTAAAATAAGGGTGGGAATTAGG
The DNA here is from genome assembly GCF_027887165.1 of Monodelphis domestica. Classification (NCBI taxonomy): domain Eukaryota; kingdom Metazoa; phylum Chordata; class Mammalia; order Didelphimorphia; family Didelphidae; genus Monodelphis; species Monodelphis domestica. The sequence continues at coordinate 235,336,938 of NC_077227.1, read as the reverse complement.
GGGACTGATTAAAAAACAAAATATTTGGTGTAGAAGGCAATAGTGAAAGAAGAAAAGGCAGGAGTAGGAGTACAAACCAAAATGATGGGAAATATACAGCTAGTAATCATAACTCTGAATGTGAATGGAATGAACTCACCCATAAAGCACAAGCAAACACCAGAGTGGATTAGAATCCAAAACCCTACCATATGCTGTCTACAAGAAACACACATGTGGAAGGTAGATCTGCATAAGGTAAAGTAAGAGGATGGAGCAAAATCTATTGGGCATCAAATGATAAAAAAAGTCAGGAGTACAAATATGATATCTGACAAAGCAAAACTAAAAATAGATCTGATTAAAAGGAATAGGGAGGGTAATTACATTCTGATAAAAGGTTGCATAGACAATGAGGAATATCAGTACTCAACATGTATGTACCAAATGGCAGAGCACCCAAATTTCTAAAGGAGAAACTAGTGGAGCTCAAGGATGAAATAGTTAGAAAAATTATACTAGTTGGAGACCTGAACCTTCCTCTATCTGAACTAGATAAATCAAAACAAAAAGTATATAAGAAAAAGGTAAGAGAAGTGAAGGAAATCTTAGAAAAATTAGAGTTAGTAGACATGTGGAGAAAAATAAATAGGGACAAAAAGGAATTTTTCTTTTCAGCGGCACATGGCACATTAAAAAATTTGATCATGTATTAGGGCATAAAAACATTGCAAAAAAGTGTAAAAGAGCAGAAAAAATAGATTCAACCTTGTCATATCACAATCCAATGAAAATAATAATTAGTAAAGGTACATGGGGAGGTAATTAAAAAATTAATTGGAAAATAATACAATTCTTCAAACTGGTTAGTTAAAGAACAAATCATAGAAACAATTAATAATTTCATTGAAGAAAATGGCAGTGGTGAGACATCCTTTCAAACCTTATGGGATGCAGCCAAAGCAGTACTCAGAGGAAAATTCATATCCCTGCATGCATATATTAACACATTTGGGAGGGCAGAGATAAATGAATTGGACATGCAAATCAAAAAACTTGAAAGTGAACAAATTAAAAAAACCCAGGAAAAAAAACAAATTAGAAATCCTAAAAATTAAGGGAGAAATTAATAAAATTGAAAGTGATTGAACTATTGAACTAATGAATGAGACAAGAAGCTGATGCTTTGAAAAAACAAACAAAATACATAAAGTACTGGTCAATCTAATTTAAAAAAGGAGAGAAGAAAGGAAATTAACAGTATCAAAGATGAAAAGGGGGACCTTGCCTCCAATGAAGAGGAAATTAAGACAATGATTAAAAATTTCTTTGTCCAATTGTATGGCAATAAATTCGCCAATCTAGACGATATGGATGAATATTTACAAAAATATAAAATGCCTAGATTAACAGAAGAAGAAATAGAATTCTTAAATAATCCCACATCAGAAAAAGAAATCCAACAGACCATCAAAGAAATCCCTAAGAAAAAATCCCCAGGGACTGATGGATTCACAAGTGAATTCTATCAAACCTTTAAAGAACAGCCAATCCCAGTACTATACAAACTATTTGACATAATAAGCAAAGAGGGAGTTCTACCAAATTCCTTTTATGACACAAACATGATACTGATTCCAAAGCCAGGCAGGTCAAAAACAGAGAAAGAAAACTATAGACCAATCTCCCTTAATGAACATAGATGCAAAAATCATAAACAGGATACTAGCAAAAACACTTCAGCAAGTGATCAGGAGGGTCATTAATTATGATCAAGTAGGATTTATACCAGGAATGGAGGGCTGGTTCAATATTAGGAAAATCATCCACATAATTGACCATATCAACAAGCAAACCAACAAAAATCATATGATTATCTCAATAGATGCAGAAAAAGCATTTGACAAAATACAACACCCATTCCTATTAAAAACACTAGAAAGCATAGGAATAGAAGGGTCTTTCCTAAAAATAATAAACAGTATATATCTAAAACCATCAGCTAACATCATCTGCAATGGAGATAAACTAGATGCGTTGCCAATAAGATCAGGAGTGAAACAAGGATGCCCATTATCACCTCTATTATTTAACATTGTAGTAGAAACACTAGCAGTAGCAATTAGAGAAGAAAAGGAAATTGAAGGCATTAAAACTGGCCTTGAGGAGACCAAGTTATCACTCTTTGTGGATGATATGATGGTCTACTTAAAGGACCCTAGAGAATCAACCAAAAAGCTAGTCGAAATAATCAACAACTTTACCAAAGTTGCAGGATAAAAAATAAACCTACATACGTCATCAGCATTTCTATATATTTCCAACACATCTTAGCAGCAAGAATTAGAAAGAGAAATCCCATTCAAAATCACCTTAGACAAAATAAAATACTTAGGAATCTATCTCCCGAGACAAACCCAGGAACTTTATGAACACAACTACAAAACACTCTCCACACAACTATAACAAGACATGAGCAATTGGAAAAACATTAACTGCTTATGGGTAGGACGTGCCAATATAATAAAAATGACCATCCTATACAAACTTATCTATCTATTTAGCGCCATACCCTTTGAACTTCCAAATTTTTTTTTACTGAATTAGAAAAAAAACCATAACAAAGTTCATTTGGAAGAATAAAGGATCAAGGATATCCAGGGAAATAATGAAAAAAAAAACACAAAGGAAGGTGGCCTTGCATTCCCAAATCTCAAAATATACTATAAAGCAGTGGTGATCAAAGCAATTTAGCACTGGCTAAGAGACAGAAAGGAGGATCAGTAGAATAGACTTGGGGAAAGTGACCTCAGTAAGACAGTCTATGAGAAACCCAAAGACCCCAGCTTTTGGAACAAAAATCCACTATTTGACAAAAACTACTGGGAAATCTGGAAGACAGTGTGGGAGAGATTAGGTTTATATCAACACCTCACACCCTACACCAAGATAAACTCAGAATGGGTGAATGACTTGAATATTAAGAAGGAAACTATAAGTAAATTAGGTGAACACAGAATAGTATACATGTCAGACCTTTGGGACAGGAACGATTTTAATACCAAGCAAGACATTGAAAGAGTCAGAAAATGTAAAATTAGTAATTTTGATTACATCAAATTAAAATTTTTTGTACAAACAAAACCAATGTAACCAAAATTAGAAGGGAAGCAACAAATTGGGAAACAATCTTTATAACAAAAGCCTCTGACAAAGTTCTAATTACTCACATTTATAAAGAACTAAATCAATTGTACAAAAAATCAAGCCATTCTCCAATTGATAAATGGGCAAGGGACAGGAATAGGCAGTTTTCAGCCAAAGAAATCAAAACTATTAATAAACACATGAAAAAGTGTTCTAAATCTCTAATAATCAGAGAGATGCAAATCCAAACAACTCTGAGGTATCACCTTACACCTAGCAGATTGGCTAACATGACAGCAAAGGAAAGTAATGAATGTTGGAGGGTATGTAGCAAAGTGGGAACATTAATTCATTGCTGGTGGAGTTGTGAATTGATCCAACCATTCTGGAGGGCAATTTGGGACTATGCCCAAAGCGCAATAAAAGACTGTCTGTCCTTTGATCCAGCCATAGCACGGCTGTGTTTATACACCAAAGAGATAATAATCAAAAAGACATGTACAAGAATATTCATAGCTGTACTCTTTGTGGTGGCAAAAAAATTTGAAAATGAGTTGATGCCCTTCAATTGGGGAATGGCTGAACAAATTATGGTATATGTTGGTGATGGAATACTATTGCGCTAAAAGGAATAATAAAATGGAGGAATTCCATGGAGACTAGAATGACCTCCAGGAACTGATGCAGATTGATAGGAGCAGAACCAGGATAACATTGTACACAGAGGCTGATACACTGTGGTACAATCAAACATAATGAATGTCTTCATTAGTGTCAATGCAATGTCCCTGAACAACCTGCAGGGACCAAGGAGAAAAAAACACTACCTTTAAGCAGAGGACAAATGGTGGGAGGAAAAACACCGAGGAAAGGCAACAGCTTGTCTACAGGGATGGAGGGAATATGATTGAGGAAAGACTCTGAATGAACACCCTAATGCAAAAACCAGTAACATGGAAACGAGTTTGGATTGAGTACATATGTGATTCCCAGAGGAATCACGGATTGCCAAGGGGAAGGGTGGTTGGAGGTGGGGGGTGGGAGGAAGAAAAGAAAATGATCTTTGTTTCTAATGAATAATGTTTGAAAATGACCAAATAAAATAATGTTTAACAATAAAATAAAATAAAAGGAAAGGAAAGGAAAAAACTCACAAATTACCATTATCAATTGTGTGCATTAAATATTTAGAGGAATGGCCCAATCCTAGAAGACTTACCTAATGAGGTTTCATAGTCTTAATTTGCCAGCATGGCAGAGAAGATTCCTGATTGGCAAGAAGTCAAGGAATGTGAGGTGCAGGGACTAAGGTGAAACCCTGGCCAACTAAAAAATCTTAGGGAGAGGTTTAGACTGAGCTCAAAAAGCCACCATGTGAAGTAGTTGGGGGACTGCCATTTTTTGGCTTGTGAAAGAAGCTCTCAATCACTGTTAAGCCATCCTAGTGCTTATCTATGTAAGCCATCTTTAGCAAGTGATTTTTAAGACCCCTCCCAACTTGGTCTGAACATACCTTAACATCATTAATCCACTCGACACATTGTACAGTACAGTCAAACTTACCTTCTTACTATCCCTCCTGCACAATACTCCATTCGCTCATCTCTGCATCTTTTTACTGCGTTCTCCTCCAAGACAAAAATATTCTCCCATATAACCTGTGCCTCTTAGAATTTTGTTCTTTTTAAAATTCTGCTCCTGAACCTTCTATTAAGGCTTTTTATAGATATCCCAAACTGTTAATATCCCCCACCCCAAAAGATCACTTAACTTATACTTGTTTGGTATGTATTTATTTATGGGTATATTCTCTTTTCCATAATAAAGCCTCCTAAGGGTAGAGATTATTTCATTTCTGTCTTTGCATTTCTGGCACCTAGCAATGGTTCCTAGGACATAGCAATCATTACATAAATCTTGTTGACTAATGAATACTAATAGGGGTGGAGACCAAATATCTATTTTTTAGTTTTCAGATCTTCCCCCAGAAAAGCTAACATTCTTTCCTACACAAAGTGGGCTTTTAATACAATTTAAGTTTTTCCTAATCAACAGTTAACAGTCATTCAACAAGTGTTTAAGTTCTCATTGAGTGCTAAGTACTGAGATAACATTTGTAAAATTAGATGGTAGAATAACTATGGCTAAGGTTACTTCTAGCTTGAAAATGCTAAGATTTGAACCAGGGATCAAGGAGCTAAATAGAAAGGAGTAGTGAATAAGGGTTGAAAAAAAAATAGAAACTGAATCAAGGAAAGATTGCAAATCTAGATAACTTTAAAGTTATCCAGGGAAACCAATTTCAACTAATAACAATTTTACAATTCCTAACAGTGGAATCCTACCACATACTTTAATTTAGAAATGTTAATTCAGAATTTCTAATTCAATGCATTAGACTCCTTTGTGTCAGACTAAATTTTTTTTCCTATATTTATGATGTGAAAAAATGACCTAAAAATAATGCTAAAATGTTAAATAAGGCAAAAGCACCAATCTATCTGGGGCAGATGTCTTATCAAAGATATATATGATTAAAAGAAACAAAGAGATGACACTGTAAAGATGTGAAAAACACAAATAAACCCATTATATATAAGGCAAAAACAGAAAATAACAAATCTCAAGAATTTCCTACCCAATAACATCGAAGGTATGCGTTAATTGTGAATCCACTTCCCAAAAAACGGAAATGGGAGCCCAGTTGTGATCATTGGCTACGATTTTCACTCTGTGCAGCTTTTTGTGATTAAGCATTTTTCTTAGAGTCTTCAGCAGGAAAAAAAACATATATACAAAAAACAAAAGCAATAAATGGACTTTAGATTTTATTAAATGATTAAGAAATTGCTAACGGCATTAATTTTTAAAAAAATTTAATTTTATCATATACAATTGTTCAGCCTTTCTCCAATTGATGCACATGCCTTCAGTTTCCAGTTCTTTGCCAGCACAAATTACCCCTATAAATAAATATCATTGTACAAGTAGGTTCCTTCTTCCTATCTTTAATCTCTTTGGGATACTGACCTAGTAGTGGTATTGCCAATTCCAAGGCTAGTTTTATGGTACTTTGGGCATGGTTCCAAATTGCTCTCCAGAATGGTTTTTCAGTTCACAGCTTCACTTATAGATTATTAGTGTATGAATTCTCCCGCATTTCCTCCAACATTTATCATTTTCCTTTTCATACTAACCAATCTGATAGCTGTGAGGTAGTACTTCAGAGCAGTTTGAATTTGCACTTCTCTAATTAATACTTATCTGGAGCATTTTTCATATGACTAAAGATGTTTTAATTTTTTCATCTAAGAACTATCTGTTCTTATACTTTGACCATTTATCAATTGGTAATCCAGTATTCATTTTTTTCTTATAAAATTATTTCACTGTTATCTGCTTCCAGAGAAAGTATTGTTGGAGTAAGAATACAGATGGAAACATATAATTTATCAATTGCTTATTTGAATATGTTTTAGGGTTTTATAAGATTAATTTACAAAAATAATATGGAAACATTTTCTGTGATAATACATGCATAACTAGTCTGAATTGCTTGCCAGCTCTGAGAGAACAGAGAGAAGAAGGAAGAAAGACAATTTGGATCATGTAACTTTGGAAAACATATGGAGAAATTTGTTATTAAAATAAATTTGATTCAGATGTGCATATATGAGAACTAAGGTTTTTGTCATTCACACACTATAAGTTTTTTCCCTTACTCTGTTGTTTCCCTTAAAATCTTGGTTGTGTTAGATTTGATTGTGCACACCTTTTTAATTTAATGTAGTCAGAATTATCTTTTTTACCTCTCATAATGTTGTATGTCTTGTTTGATCATAAATTCTTCCCATATCCATAGGTCTGGCAGATACACTTTTGTTGTGCTCCTCTAATTTGTCTATGGCATCACAATTTACTTCTAAATCATATATACATTTTTACTTTATCTCATTTTGGACATGAGATGTTGGACTGGACTGTGCCTGGTTTTTGTAATATTGTTTTCCAGTTTTCACAACAGTTTTTTTACAAATAAGTAGTTCTCTTTCCAAATGCTTGGATCTCTAGGTTTTTCAAACACTAGTACTATGGTCACTTTCCTTTTTTTTTTTTATTAATTCCCTTTATATTCTAGGTCTTTTGTTCTTCCAGATGAATTTTGTTAATTTTTTTTAGCTCTATGAAATACTTTTTGGGTAGTTTGATTGGTATGGCACTGAATAGGTAATTTAATTTACCTATGACCATCATTTTGGTTATATTTGTTTGGCCTGCCCATGAGCAATTAATATTTTTCCAAGTGCTTAGATTTAACTTTATTGGTGTGAAAAAGCATCATGTAGTTACTAAGTTTATTTTGTCAAGTAGGCTCCTAGGTATTTTATGTTGTCAATAGTTATTTTAAATGGGATTTCCTTTTCTATCTCTTATGGTTGTATAGGGAAATGCTGATGATTTCTGTGGGTTTATTTTATATCCTTCAACTTTGCTAAAATAGTTAATTGTTTCAATTAGTTTTTTGGTTAATTCTCTAAGTATATCATTATATCATCTGCAAAGAATGATAGTTTTATTTCTTCATTGATTAGTCTAATTCCTTCAATTTCTTCTTTTATTGCTAAGCTAGCATTTCTTGTACAATATTGGATAGAAGTGGTGATGATGGGCATCCTTGCGTGACTGCTGATCTTACTGGGAAAGTTTCTAGTTTATCCCTTTACAGATGTTACTTGGTTTTAGGTAGATACTATCTATCATTTTAAGGAATGTTACATTTATTACAGTGTTCTCTAGTGTTTTTAATGGGAAAAGATGTATTTTTTCAAAAGCTTTTTCTTCATGGATTCAAACAATCATATGGTTTTCACTGGTTTTGTTACTGGTATGGCTAATCATGCTAATAGTTTTCCTAATATTGAACCATCCTTGCATTTCTGGCATTACATCCACCTGGGTCATTGAATATGATCCTTGTGAGATATTGACGTAATCACTTTGCTAGTATTTTAAATTTATTTTGCATCCAAATTTATTAGGAAGATTGGTTTATAGTTTTTTTCTTTTTTTTCTCTTCCTGATTTAGTTAACAATATCATATTTGTGTCATAGAAAGAATTTGTTTGAATTCTTTCTTTGACTATTTTTCAAAATAGTATATAAACTATCAGAATTTATTCTTTAAATGTTTAGTAGAATTCACTTGTGAATTCATCTGCACATGGGGTTTTATATGAGGTAATTCATTAGCTTGTTCAGTTTCTTTTTCCTGAGATAGGGTTGTTTATTCTATTTCCTCTCCTATTAATCTGGATAATTAACATATTTTTAATATTCACGTATTTATTGGCATACAAACAGGCAATAATTGCTTTAATTCCCTCTTTATTGGTTATCCTGTTGGTAATTTGTTTTTCCTCTTTCTACTCTTCAATGATTGTTTCTGATTTGTTCTTTTGTCCTCTCATTTCTTAAGAAAAGGTTTAGTCTTTCCCCCCACTGTGGCCCTTAGTTGAGTGTAATTTTTATAGCATTATGTTCTGGATGGGATGCATTTATTATATCTACTTTTTTGCATTTGGTTGTGAATTCTTTATGTCCTATTACATGCTCAGTTTTTCTGAAGATGCCAGGTTACTATTGGGTAAAATTCCTTTCTATTGATATTTGGCTTTCTCGAGAGGTCTATCAAATCTAAACTTAATTTCTTTCTGGCTTAGTTTTGGATTTGATTTATCTAGTTCTTAGAGTGTTCCCTACTAATATAGTCTGATTTGTAATTTCCTCTTATAACTCATGTAACTTCTCTTTAAGGAATTTGGATGCTATATCATTTGGTGCATATGTTTAGTACTGATATGATTTCATTGTCTATGGTACTTTTTATCAAGCTGTAATTTGTAATTTTTTTCCTTATTTCATTTAATTAGATTTACTTTCTGAAAAAAAAACAAATCATTTTTCACTTTTGCTTTGTCTGGGATCATAAATGTTACCCTTGATTTTTTTAAACTTTAGCTGAGGTACAGTATATTCTGTCCCAGCCTTTTACTTTTATTCTGTGTATGACTCCTTGCTTTAAATATGTTTCTTGTACAGAACATATTGTGGGATTCTGGCTTTTAATCCACTGTTAATCTTCTTTGGCTTTATGAGTGAATTCATCCTATTTACATTCACATTTGTAATTACTGTGTTTTCCTCTTATTTTCCCATTTATCTTTCTTTCTCTCCTTTCAGCCTTACCCTGTTCACAAATGTTTTGCTTTTGATTACCACCTCCCTTGTTTAACCTCTTATTTGTCTGTTGCCTCCTTCTCTTATTCCCTTTCCCTTTTTTGCTTACCTATAGAGTAAGACAGGTTTCTATAGTCAAATATGGATCTCAATCATACTTTGTGCCGTTTCCAACGAGAGTAAGGTTCAGGAATTGCTTGTTTCTCTCCCATCATCTGCACACTGTACTGATTTATGTGTCTCCTCATGTGAATAATTCAGTTCTACCTCCTTTCCTTTTTTCCAGTGTGTTCTTTGTTATCCTTCAATTTTGTTTCATATCTGTCATCCCATAGTATTCCTCTTACTCCTTAAACTCTTTATGTATACACAAATTCCTTGCCCTAATAGCTATTTTTTAAGTATCTGAAGTCTTATAGATATTATAATTTCTTATTACCTTCCCATGTAGGAGTCAATTTGGCCCCCAAAATTCCATTGAGTGCATTAAGCATCATCATAACTTCTGTATTTAGTAATATAATCAGTCTGAAAACTGACTGATTCTTTTGAGTAAAAGTACCTTAAATATCTAGTGTAATATAGATATCTTAAGTATCCTAGTTACCATTTTCCCTTATAGGAATGTAATGAGTATCACCCAGTAGAATTCCTTGAGCTTTCTTTTTTTTATCTTTTTATACTTCTTTTGAGTGTCGGATTTTAACCACCAAATTTTCTTTTCAGCTCTCTTCTTCTTATAAAAAATGCTTGGAAATCCTCTATTTCATTAAATATAAATTTCTACTCCTGGAGTATTATGCTCAGTTTGGGTAGGTAGGTGATTATTGATTGTAATCCTAAATGCTTTGCCTTCCCAAATATCATATACCATGTCTTCTGGTCCTTTAATGTAGAAACTGCTTGGTCCTTTGTAATCCTAATTATGGTTCCATGATATTTCATTCGTTTTTGTTTGTTTGTTTTATCTAACTGCTTAGAGTATTTTCTCCATGGCCTAGGAGTTCTAGAAATTGGCTATAATAGCCCTGTGAGTTTTTAATTCAGGATCTCCATTAGGAGGTGATTAGTAGATTCTTTCAATTACTATTTTCCCTGCTTTGAGGATATCAGGGTATTTCAATCATTTGCTGGTTATCTCCACTAGATTCATCATCTAGGTGTTTTTCCAGTGAGAAAGTCATAGTTTTCTTCCATTTTTTCATTCTTTTGAATTTCTTTTATGGTTTCCTGATATCTTAAAGAGTCAATAGCTTCCATTTGTCAAAGTATAATTTTTAGAGATCCATTTTCTTCTTTTGATTTTGTACTTCCTTTTTGGGGGGGAATTATTTTCTTATTTGAGGTTTTTCACTTCTTTAGGGAACTGTTTTCTTCAATGATTTTGGTTCTAAATCTTTGACTTTTTCTATTAATTTTCTTTTCTAAACTTTTTTCCAAATCTTATTTTCTTTAAACACAACTTCTGTCTTAAAATCAATAGTATGTATTGGTTCCAAGGAAGAGGAGCACTATTGAAAGGCAATGGCAGTTAAGTGACTTGTCCAGAGTCACATAACTGGAGAGAAAATCAGATCTAGCATGGAAAAAGAGCAACAGAAGAGGGGAAAGGGGGTATAAGATGGAGGATTCCAGGAAGGAACACAGAAGAGCTGAGGAGAAACTGCCAGATCACCTCACTTCTCTTTGGGGAGTTATCCTGGAGTGGTTGGTCTGAGAGATACCTCTGAGACAGAAGACCTTTCTGAGCATTGACCGACTCTCAGTGAACCCAAGCCCCTTTATCCAGCTGAGGATAAAGGAGTGGATGAGACTTTTGTTAGGAAGCCATTCACCCAAAGAAGAATTCTCTCTATTCCCTAAAATTGTCCTTTGAACTTCATGCCACAACTAGGTTAGGTAGAAGTAAGGACAAATCTCACAATTGACCAAGGAGGGTCAGGCAGACAGCCTGAACCTCCTGTAAACCTTAAAATTCCTTAGACTTATAAATGTTGGAAATTTCACCATTGGGATATTTCATACTTGGAAAATTTCTTACTGATAGTCTATTGGAATGGGAACTCCATTGGCATGGGAGGTTCCTCCTCTTCCCTTCTTAAGATTACTTTAGGACAGAAACCTTTTGCTGAACAATGGAAAGGACTTTGACCTATGCTTAAGCATAGAACAGGAATTTCTTTGAGTCATGATTGATTTTAGAATTGATACAATGGAGATACTTGGAATCAATCTCCACCCTATTCAGTCCTAACAGGATTGAGTAAGGGCTGCAGCCTAGATCAAAATTTAATTATTCCAATCTCTACCCTACTCAGGTTAACAGGATTTAGAAAGGGCTGTAGCAAAGGATCAAAGATTTAATTATTTGAAAATATGACCTTCAACAGACATGTGCAAAGCCAGAGACCTCTGGGCGGTCCTGGGTTAAGCTAGAGCCTCCATTGGCACAGGGAAATTGATGGACAGGTGATTGGTAGATGTGAGGACTGAGGGGAGGGAACTTGGATGGTTTCCTTAAGGATAGGGGGGTCTGAAGACTGGAGGGGGTTGAGGAGTTTGGTCGGAGTGGTTGCGGTGTGCTCTGAGAAGCTTGCGCTGAAGGAAGCTGAAGGTGGGGGCCCCCAGAGACTGTTTCTCCATTTTTGGTCACATGAGTAATAGGGACTGATCTCCTTTCATTGCCCCAGCTATCTAAGGGCTTGGGCCTTTTGGCCCAGCTAAACAGAAGGGGTATTTAAGCCCTATTCCCTTCTCTCCCCTTTTCTCTCTCCCTCTATCTCTCTATCTCTAATTCCTTTCTTCCTCCTGTTTGTAATTAAAACTCCATAAAAGGTTGACGGCTGACTTGAGTTTTCATTAAGGAATTACATAGCTAAATTCCTTGGCGACCTTAAATTAATATATATCAGTCTTTTAAAAGTGATTTCCTTGTCACACTCCGGGACATATCCCCATAGGGAGAGATTTAGTTTTTAGCTTATAGGGATTTCCCATTTCCCAGTCTACTTATCCCACAAGCCCACTCTCCCTGTCTTGTGTGTCCCTTAGAATAAAAGAGTTATTCCTCTTAGATCAAGTCTGCCTACCTCATAATATCAAGAGGGGGAAGTGAAGAATGGGGGGAGAGCTATATGTTTCTCCTCAAGGGAGGAAAGCCAGCTCTAATCTTTAACTTCTATAATCAACCCAGGCCCTAAAGGAACATATTTTGTCCTTCTAAAAGACTGTCTTCCCTAGAGGAAGAAAGGGAAGGACCAATTCCCCCACCCCCCCCCATCTCCTTGACTTTTTCATACTTCTCTCTCTAGCCTCCAAAGTAAACCTAGGGGGAATCCCATTCTGGTCATCTATTACAATTGGCACCCTAGAACAAGAATCCATCACCAACAGTTACATCTGGCAGTTGAAACAGACTGAGGGTTGGGCAGACATCTTGAACACAGAATCCTGAGCAAACATATACAGTGATTCAAACTGACATCTTTTTTCCTGTAAAGAGAGGTTTGTTCAGATAACTAAATAAGGGGTGGACAGAGAAAGTACAATGATGTACCAGAAGATAATGTGGATTACCCTGATGGTAGCCATATTGGCACAATGGTATTACCACATATTTGGAGCAATTACCACTGTGTTTAATGATGTTATAGGAAAAGCTGCAAACATCACACAGTATTGGGACATGATTACAATGGAAATATCAACATTGTGGCCAACTTTCCCTGCTGTATATGGTACTGTCATGATGGTCTGGAAATTTTATACCACTATCAGGAAAGGACTAAAAATGATCTTAGGTAGAGACATCAACAACCCTGACAATAGACTTGACAATATGTTCTCACAAATGGTACATTACTGGCATGTACCAGGGCTTCACAGCCAAGATGTAGAAACTGGGAAAGTGAAAGGAGCTTGTGACAGGGACTACCACTACCACTGAAAATGACAATGACAAAGACAAAAATATGGACACTGAGACAGCAACAACAACAGCTTTGATTGTAGGGATTTGCACTGAAAAAATAATGGCAGACAAACAAATACAGAACCAGTGCAACCTGAGGGAACAGCAGAGGCACAGAAAATTATGCCTCTTAGGGACTATGCAAAGTTTACTCAGGATTCAGGATTTTTCATATGAAGGTCCATAAGTCTTTCAGTGCCCAGGAGTTAGAGACCCTAAAAAGGAGGATGCCTAGATTTTGTTCCAAGTCCTATAAATGTCTCTGTGAGCTGAAAAGAGCATTCAAATTATACCAGCCTAGCTTTGAGCATGTAGAGATTTGCTCTCTGAACTGTTTAGTACCCAGGAAAAAGCCCAGTTCCTTAAAAAAAACCAAGGGAGGATGAGAATTTAATGAGCTGGTGAGATTTTCATGTGGATGTGGAATTTTCCCATCCATGGAAACTTACTTGTCTTAGAAAAGAACAGGAGGACCTTTAGAAGCAATAAAATCATTTTGCAATTGTCCAAATGCACAGAGAAAATTTGAGAGACTGAGACAAGAACAAAAAGAGCATCCTTCTGTCTATTCTGACAGATTGATGGAAAATGCAGAAGCAATTTTAGGATACCTGCAAGAGAGCCAGGAAGCCATTCCATACGTTGAGGCAATTCCTGAAAGAATGCATGACAACACTTAAGAAATTTTTTAAGCATTTTTGTCCACAATACAAGTCATTGTCAATCCAAGACTTACAGATACAGAGATATAGCAACATATCTACACAATACACACACTGAACAGCAAAAAGAAAAGGTGGAGCTAAAACAAAAATTGAAAGAAACAAAAGAAACTACAGCAAAAAGAAATAGAGTAGGTCAAGAACTTGGCAACTATTAGGACCTTCCCACAACAAAGACCCAATACCAACCTAAGGGGCAAGGGGACACTAGGAAATGATTCCTGTGCCAAAGAATTGGACACATAGTTAGATTCTGTCCAATGAAAGAACACTATGAACAAAGTAACAGCAGAGGCTCAAAATTCCAGAACTGGTCATATGGTCAATATAAGGGGTACATGAATAACAACAGAGAACAAACATACTATAATACAAGCAAGTTCAAATGCTGTAACCACTGCCAATTAAAGGAATAAGCTGCACCCAATTTCTAAACAATGCAACGAATGATCAGTGAAGGCACAAAACCCAAATATTCGTCTATTTGTCTAAAAGTGCATGAAGACAGAAGGAAGCTATATTTCATACACAGAGAGTGCAGAGATGGGGGAAAGGGGCTGTCACACCAGGGAGAACAATAAAAGAATTGGTGTTGGGAGAAGTGCAGTCTAGAGGGAGAGAGAGAAAACAAGAACTTGAAACAGAGGGAGTTACAAAAAGACATATTATACATGAAGAACAAAATATTTAAATCATATAGGGGCACAGAAGAAAGAAATGGGAAGACTGAAGAGCCTATCAAGAAATACCTAGAAAATTTCCTGATATACAAGTATAGGTTGGAAAGAGAGAGCACAAAAAGTTTTAACAAATCTTTTAAAGTCACTACCACAAGACAACAATAACAAAAAAGAGACCTTGCACTGATTCTCAAAACCCCAAAGACAAAGAAACAAAAGCCATGAGACAACCCAAGAAGAGTCCAGAATTACAAATCCCAATACACAAATATCCATAACTGCAAATACTGAAGTACAAGAACAAACTTCAGTACACAGGGAACAAAAACAGAGTGAAAACAAATCCAACTTAGATTTGTATAATTGAAAAGCTGTTACCCTAAAAAAGAACTACATTTCTTGGGAGTCCACTGACTTCCTGCCATTATGTACTTCCTGTAAACAGGGGATAAATATTGAGTGGCCGGTCCTACCCCTCTCTCTTTGACTTGCAGCAAGCATGGTGGTGGTGGTAAGTTAAGCATGGGGATTTTAAATGGGCTGGTCAGACATGGGTACATGGTCTTTATTTTGATTTCTAATGAAAATTAATAAATCCCTTAAAATATAGTATTTTTTATTATTGAGAAATAGTTTTAAATTTTACAGTTTTTGGCAACCAGTAGTTGGACAAGAACTTCTCAATTTTTTTTTAAGATAGCCTAGATATTTTTTTTAAATCACGTTTCTCCTGCCAAGGCTTTTTGCCCACCCCACCCCCCCACCCTTGAAAAATTTGAGAGAACTCTGAATTCTCTACAGGAGCTGCTGCCTTTTTCTTTCCCTACTTTTGCCCTACTGACTTGGCTATTTTTAGCCAGGGGACTCTTGGTGAAAAAGGGATAAGCCACTTCTCTCTTGCCCATCTGCTTGAGCCCATGTTCCTCAGTTCATCTCTGCTGCCTCTGGCTTTGCTGATACTGCTTCTTCCCTATCTCCGGCCCCAGCTCCAACCCCAACCCCAAACCCAACAGCTGTTGCTGATCCTTCTGGACTGCTGATTGCTGCCACTGAGAAGCTAGGAGTCCTTGGAGCCACTCTCTGGGAAGCTAGTAAAAAACCAGGGTGTGCTTTCCTTAGACAACAATTAGCCTCCTAACTCCCTCTCCACATGGTTGGGGAAACTGGCATTTTACCTCAGGGGGGAAGGGAAGAAGGAAATTACTCTTCCAAACAGGAAGTAAATTACAAGCATGGCATACTCTATGAAAGAGCAGTACCTTGCCTATTTCAAACAGCTTCTAACATTCATTAGTACACTGATTAATTTAATTTCTCTTGCCTAAGATTCAGGGGAGAAATTCATCTCCCTACAACCTTTTGCCATTTGGGCCTGCCCAGTCTCTAAGATTCACCCAATTTGGGATTCTTTTCATACTATGTTCATCAAGGAGTTCTCCATCACTATGGGAGATCCAAGAGCTCTGACAACAGAAATCTGAACAGATAGAAAAAAGAACTTTTAAAGAGTCTGGAGGTGAAATTTTAAGCCCTTTCAGACTCCAATGTTTTATAAAAGTCTTTATATGTCATTGTATTTTGCTGATTGTTTTGTTTAAGATTTAATTTTCTTGTTTTAAGTTCATATATTAATGTATTCAATACTATTCTGTTACACTGAATCAGTTTAATCTACTGTGTTTTGACTATTAGATATATTCTGTTACCTTTCCCCTATGACTACTAAACAAATATTATTGAATAAGCCCATTAAAAAAACTATTTTTTTCATTTTACATTTGTTAATTGCTAACAACCTTGGAAACATTTAATGAACTAAATATCTCAAATTGATTCTAATGGGTCTTTAGATATGATTTAGACATTTTGCCTACCTCTGAGTTATTTGTAACATGAGGAAAAGGGTCCATTTTAGTAGCTGAAGTGAAGTACAATTATAATCCTCTTCTCCTGCATTTGTAAAAATGTAAATGGATGGGACTTCAGTCTCATGCCAAAGGAGCTGGGAAGTTGATCCCAGGGCATGGTACCCCTGGATGGCTCCCAAGAGGGAGCATCTCTCATTGGTAACTCTTCAGTTTATTATATATACCCTTCTATCAGAATGATCTACATTCTTGGTGACATTTTTAGACCAACATAAACAGTATGGAGGTTTGTTTTATCTAGACTCCTCTGCCACATTTTTGTAATGCTGGCAGTAATAGATTTTTTTAAATATCTCAGTCAAGGATAAAACATTGCTACACCTAAAAATTTTGTGATAAGTATCCATTAGCTTCTAAGATTTTTAAAAAATTTTTAAATGCCATACAGCAGACTCGTGTGAAGCCTAATGATAATGGGTTTGTTTACTATTGTAATTAAATGGGCTATTATAACTTTTTAATTATAACTTTGGGGATTTTGATACTTCTTGAATATGCATTACATGTTGTACTGTTATTCTTTATTTAAAAAACTGTTACTTTGTGAAAATCATTTACTCTGAACTCACTGTGGATCAAGGCCAGATTTGAAAAAGGACATGGATCTCATTTTTTGGGTGAGAAACCTTTGTACTCTACCAATCCTTAGCTGACACTGTGTCAAAGATTGTAAGCTATATATTTTTATTTTTTAAACTTTTTTATTATTGTTTTTGCTTGCATGTGCAATAAACTATTTCAGTTTTATTTTTTATCTCCTTTTTGTATTTGAAGCACATGTCAACAGTATTGAGATTTTCTTTATTTTTTTTATCTTGCAGTGATATAAGTTTAAAATACATTTGCCCTAATGTCAATGCATACCCTAAAGATGCCTTTCATTGTTTAAAAAAATTATGGGACTCTGCTTAATGATTTTGCCTGATTCCAGGAGAAGGGAATACATAAAGAGCCAATGTACAGTGCCAAAGAAGCACAAAGCTACTTACATAGTGCACAAGGTCAAAGAGACCAAACCAATCCTATGTGGATTGAGGACATTCTGAGCAACGGGCACAAGGACTGAAGCATGTGTGAGACTCGAGATTTTGGCTATTTAACATCTGTTAAAAGTAGGTCTTCCTTGTACCACAAACTCTCTATTAAATACATGACATTAATTATTCTGGCTCCATCCAGGCTCCCATTTGCTCCTATAATATATTGCCTTTTCTCTTTTATGGTATGGCAGCTTCCTGTAATCTTGGCTGCATATGGGTAAGTGAAATATTACTGCATTTTGTCCTACAGACTTGTGGGATAGAAATTACTTTAATTGAGCCCTGATTCAAGGACATGTTATGAATTTATTTTTCTTTTACTTAGAATTTTTACACATAAGACTTTGATAGTCTATATTTCATCCAAAAGTTATCTTTTCTATTTTATTTGGATTTTTTGAGATTTTTTATTATTTTTATATTTTTTATCTCTCTTGCCAATTGACTCATATACTTCATAACTCAACCATGCATCCCTAAGTGATCCCTGTGTTTTTCAACACCCTCTTCAGGGGGGAATGTATTATTATTCTAAAATGCAAAGTTTAAAAATTTTTGAGAGTAATTTTAGATTAAGAAACATGCTACCTCTTCAAATCTAGAAAGTGAACTGTTTGGAGAAGGAACCATGAAGATGTCTCTACACTGCACCAGAAGATCCAGAGTGAAGTTTGGGATGTGGTGATCTGAACTGTGTGGGTTTGAATGGATTTCTTTTGTATGTATACTCTTAGGCCTAAGGGGACTGCCCTCTAACTGGCTTTTTGTCAATGCACCTAGCAATCATGGGTTTACTCTTTTTCCTTTCCCCCCAAATTATTGTAATTTCAAAGTTGGTTATGTTTACAAGATCCATTAAAAAGATTAGTCTTCCATGGATCTCAGGGGGGAATGTATAATTGAAAATCTGTTACCTTAAAAAAGAACTACATTTCACAGGAGCCCAGTGACTTCCTGTCATTATGTACTTCCTGTAGACAGGGGATAAATATTGAGTGGGCAGTCCTGTCCCTCTCTCTTTGGCTTGCAAAAAGTATGGTGGCAGTGGTAAGCTAAGTGTGGGTATTTTAAATGGGTTGATCAGCCATGGGCATGTGGTCTTTATTTTATATCCTCTTTATTCCTTGATTTCTAATGATAATTAATAAATCCCTTAAAATATAATACTTTTATTATTGAGATTTAATTTTAAATTTTACAGATCCCAGGGCAAAAGATTCCAATCCAAAAACAACAGATTCACAACATCCAGAAAACAATAATCCCAAACAATCACTAGAATTCATTGAGAAGAAACACTGTGTGTAACAGTCCACCCATGTGTATGTATAAGGTAAATGTTTGATCTGTGGGAAAGCATGGTCAGTCCTGCGCATGGCAGTAAAGGCTTTGACCTTTGATTGCAGCATTCTTAAGATTGTGGCACGAATACAGGTTTCTTTGTGCTCACCTGGCTGAGGTAATCCACGCCTCAAACTTGTTGTAATTTTACACTTGAACCAATAGCAATCCACTGTGTCTTCATTAATATGTATTATGTACCTTTTACATCACTATGCTAATAAATACGAGCAGCACACAGAGAGCCCTCCTCTTTATCCCTTTTACCTTCTCTCTCTCCTACCTGGAACTTGGCCTCAAGCCAGGAACTGCTTCTCTAATGAAACTTCCTTGTTCTTTGTAAAGACCTTTCCTTCTTACTCTCATAACCTCAAGACAGTGTGATCTGCACTTAGAGTGCAAGCTCTAAGCTATCAGAAGTTGTTCTCTCAGCTGATCTCTATCCTCATTCCTGACACACATATTGTTGATTTAAGCTTATCTGTCTGTCTTGTGTCCCTACAAAGTTAGATAGCCGGGGCTCTCTGTGTAGCCACTCTTGTTTAAACTGTGTAGGTGTCTGGCTCTATTCTTATCTATTCCCTTGGCTTCAGCTCTTCCCTCAAGGTCTAATTAGCTAATCTTTCCTTTTATTATAATGGCTGCTGGACAGCACGTTATACCGTGAAGGGGAGAGAACTGTTCAAAATCCCTACCATAATGACAAGCTCTCCCATGGACCAGTATATTCAACAAACTCTAGGGAGATGGATAAGGGAGAAAAGAAAAGAGAGCAAACAGCCAGATACTCTCTGAGTAGCTCAGAATCTGAACTTTCTAAGAGCCTAAGATTGTCACACATTCTGTAAGGCTAACTCCCAGGCTGAAACTTGCAAGGGGTTTAACCAAATCATCAAAACTTCACAAGAAGGGGTGGAAAAATCACAATTTAAGAGAAGGGAAACCAAATTTACCAACAGAAGAGACAGATCTAAAGCAGATTACTGGGCAAGAGTCAGTTCAAGATTTGGGGAATGTAGAGACACTGCACACAGTGGTGCCAGTTCTACAAAGCCACCACATTCAAGAACCTTATGTGTGGAAAAAGTTGGGGAATAGGACTACAAAGCTCTGATTGATACTGGGGCAATGAGATCTGTTCTCAAGTCATTCCCAGGGAACAGTACCATAGATGGGTCCTTCACAATGGCTGGGGCTACCAGAGAAATACAGAGTTCCAAAACTTGAACCAAAGATGGTGAAGCTAGGTTCTTTATCTATCAATCACACATTCCTATTTATTCCTGGATGTCCCAACAATCTTTTGGGGAGAGACGTTCTATGCAAAATTGGGGTGACTATTCACTGTGAGCAATAAGGAAAATCTATTTGCATCTACCAAAACAATCTTTGAAACATCATCCACTTCTATTCTTGGGGCAATTAGATGAATCACCTGATCAGCTGCACATAAACAAACCAATGTTTAAGATCACCAAAGATATTCCACAGGGTGTATGAGCTGCACATCCAAATGATGTAGGAAAAATAAAATCAGCAACATCAGCAAAAATTGAGGTGAAAGAAGGAACACTTCCCAGGATCCCTCAATATAAATTAAGCAAAGAGGCCATAGAGGGCATAACACCAATCATCAAGATCTGCTGGAGAAGAGAATATTGAGACCTACGATCTCAGAGTTCAATAGCCCAAAATTGGCAATCAAAAAGAACAATAAAATCCCAAATGGAAAAATCTCCTGGAGATTTATTTAGGATTTCAGAGTGAACAACACTTTTATAAAAAGAACACATGCGATCACTCCATCACCAAGTGCCATCATATCAGAGATACCTAGCTCAGCAAGAAGGTATACCATCATGGGCCTCACCGATGCATATTTGACAGTATAATTGCACTCCAAAAGTAAAAATATTTTCACATTCCAGTGGGGGGATCATAAACTTTTATGGTCTCAGTTAGTCCAGGGCTGTTCTGAAAGTGCATCAATATTTTGCCAGATGTTGAAGAGAGATCTAGAGTCCATAAAGTTCAAGCACAGCAAGATAGTGCACTATGTGGATGATCTCCTTCTTGCATTCCCTTCTGCTAAAGTATACCTGCAAGATTCAAAAACCTTGCTAATAGAACTATACAAAAGAGTGCATAAGGTCTCAAGAAAGAAATTGCAGTGGGTCTCACCTAGGGTAGAATATCTTGGATTCATCTTAGAGAAGGGCACTAGAAAAATCTCCACCAAAAGAATACTAGACATTCAAAAGCTAGGAGTCCCTAGAACAAAAAGACAGCTTAGGATGTTTCTTGGGATATGTGGATTTTCGAGGCAGTGGGTTATTAGTCATTCGATCATCTCCAAATGTCTCACTGATTTAACAAAAAAATGAAGTGGAAGAACCCTTACAACTTACAAAGGAACACTTGCATGCTCTATCTCAGTTGAAGCAAACAATTTTACCAGCTCCAACATTGGGGATTCCAGACTACTCAAAAGAATTCCATCTATTTGTCCACAAAGCAAAGGGAATAGCTTCTGGAGTCCTAGCCCAGACCTTTGGACTGCAGATGAGGCGAATGGCTTATTATGGTACCAAACTAGACACAGTAGCCCAAGGCATGATTCATTACCTGAGAAGTATAGTTGCAGCAGCTCTGATGGTGAAAAAAGACAGTGCTGGGATGCAGACTGCATGTTTACTCTACCCGTCAAATTGAAAAGATACTAAAAATGAGTGATATGCAAGCATCTATACCTGCAAGATTATCCCAGTATGAAGTCATTCTACTAGGCAATGAAAATCTGTCCCTATATCACTGTGCACCATTAAACCCAAACTCTGATTCCTGACTTGCCATTAGCAGAAGAGCCACTGCATGACTGTGCACAAACAATAAACTTAGTACAGAAATCCAGACAGGATCTAAAAGATATTCCCCTCATAAATCTTGACCTAGAATTATTTTCATATATATATATATATATATATATATATATATCAGAACAAAAGAATCACAGGTGTATCCATAGTCACCCAAAATGAGATGCTCTGGCATACTTCTCTACCTAGCCATATCAGTGCTCAGGGAGCAGGACTAAAAGCTCTTACTATGACTCTCATCTTGGGGAAAGATAAAAGAATCAATTTTTTTTTTATTTTTTGTGACTTGCAGTATGCTTTATCTATTTTACATGGAATTGGAGACATTTGGAAGTATAGAGGGTTCATTACATCAGCTGGGAAATGAATAGCATATGGGAAGCTTATACCACAGCTCTTAGATGCAGTTCTTTTGACAAGAGAAGTAGTGGTGATGCATTGCAAAGCTCACTCCTTTGGTAAAGATAAGATATTCCAGAGTAACAATAGGGCTTACATAACAGCAAAATTTGCAGCTCAGTTTGGTCCCATACATGTGCTGAACTTCTCTCTAGTTGAAAAGCAAGATATCATACAAGCTTACAACAAAGGAGAGGTTCAATCATGGAAACAACAATTGGGAGCAAAATTAGTTATGGGATCTGGATAGCAGAAGGGGGGAAGCCCATTATACCCAAGATATTATACCATCATCTCTGCAATGTCATACATTCCAAAGGACATTATGGAACTATGGCATTGTTAGACGAAATAAACAGATTTTGGACAGCACCAGGGATATCTACATATGCAATAAAAATACGTCAGGCATATGACCTTTGCAGATGATATAACCAAGGTAATTTCAAAAGCAAAGCATTAGGGGGTAGATCATTAGCTTTCACACCTTTCAAATGCTTGTAGATAGATTACATCAATATGCCTAGTGACAAAGGATATAAGTAAGCCTTAGTGATCAAGGACAGATTAACCCAGTGTACAGAAGCATATCCAGCCAAAAAAGAATAATACAGCCTTCATGGTCAGGACCCTCTTGAAAGAGATAATCCCCACGTATGGCATTCCAAACAGTATAGATTCTGACAGAGGAACTCATTTCACAGCTAAAATCTTATAGGAAATCTATCAGAATCTGAGAATAAAGGGAAATCTACATGCAATTTATCACCCAGGAAGTTTGGGACAGGTGGAAAGAATGAACAGAGAATTAAAAACTAGAGTGGGAAAATTATGTGCACAAACACACCTCAAGTGCACAGACGTACTCCCACTTGCACTGTTCTACCTGAGAACGAAGCCCAGGGAAGATTTACACATATCCCCATATGAAATACTGTTTGGACAACCTCTGTGGCATGGTAGGACTACAAAGCCATCTTACATTTCCATGCTGGGAGGAGAATGCCGGTTATACACCTATCTGACAAATATACAGGACAAGTTGAAAGAACTGAGAATACTAGGCGGGATGGTGCAAAGAGTATTGCACTAGACTTTGCACTACACAATATCAACCCCAGAGATATAGTGTATGTGAAAAACTCCACCAGAAGTACAGCAACAGAGCCAAATTGAAACAGACCATTTCAAGTCACGATCACAACACCTACTTCAATCAAAGTCATAGGGAAAGAACCACAGTACTTCTCATGTCAAACACCACTTTGCTCCAGCTAGCCCAGAGGAAACAGACTTTGCCCCAGATCAAACACAAGAAATACAAACCCAAAGAGAAACTGACTAAACTGAGGACACACAAAATATGTATAGCCCCAAAGAAAGTGATGCTGAAATATGAATAATAACTGCAGAAAGACAAATCATAATCCAAGAAGAAAAATACATGAACCTAATTCCACATCTATCTAGCTCTCAATCTCAACCCTCATTCACTATCAATCACACTATAAGAACATGACATACATTCAAAATCATAAAAACAAATAAGAAAAACATCACAAAGTCTTATTCACACTCACACAACCTGAACAAATCTTACATACACTCACACAACTGCAACTACTCATACATGCATGCATGTTCCTGCAAAAGAAGAGAAGAATCTATAAGCAAAGTGAGACAAAAGTCAAGATGGGTTCACTTAACAGAGGAAGAATCCATACCAGAAATCCCTCCAGGAAGAGTGGAGACTTTAAATGGACAAAGGGAACATAGAAAAGAACTGTAAATCATGAACTGTGTAGAAAAAGAACTTCTAAAAAGCATGTCATGTAAGACGAATCACTGTACATATTAACTTCACACTAAAGACATGCATGCAACAAACCCAATATAAGAAGGAAGGAAAATAGAATCAACAGTCAACATGTGAAGAAGTTATCAGCGAGGATTAAGTATATGCATGCCACACTACATATTTAGAACCTAAACATGAAATACGCTGATTTAGGGACCTTGGTTGTAGATAAGCAAGGTCCATTATAATGGAATAATGTGGTTATATTTGTGCCTGCATTTCTTGCAGGAATCAAATAAGCAGATAAAAAAACAACAACAACAAAAAAACCTTTTTCTCTCTAGTTAACTCCAAAGCAAAACTCATGTATATAGGTAATATGTTTGTATCATATGTAATGATTGTATAGTAAGCATATACATGCATAATGTAAAATTTTAGGACACTAACATAAAATAGGAATAAACTAACATATTAACCTTTCTTAAATCAGGGACAGGATAGTCAGGGTCAAAAAGGGAAGTTCAAAATCTTAGAGAGTCAGACATAGGGAAAGAATAGAATTAACATATAAATCACTTATATTTCATAAAAGGTTAATGAAATTGTAATACCTAGAAAAGTAATGTAAACATAACATAAGGAGTTAAAAGAATTTTACTTTAGCTAAGAGTTCAGGAAGATATTGTTACTAAAGAGTTAACATTGTTGCATATTGTTCAGAGATACTGTTAATCCTAAAACCCAAGTTATATAATTGTATAAACCTGTGTAACTGACACACTTACCCTAAATCTTTTCCCAGAAACCCTATTTTAGCAGAGTTTTATTTAAGCCAAATTAACCTAAATTAGGTTAAGAATAGGACATGGTTAAGGGTTAAGAGATTTCTTATGTTGGGAGGGGAATATAGAGAATAGCATATAGACAGAAATTTAGTGCTAAGAATAAACATAAGGTAAGTAATGTATTCAAAGTTGCCGCAAACTGTCAAGGTGACAAATTTGTGAAAAACCACAAGGGGGAATCTGTAAGAGAGAAAATCAGGAGTAACACAAGAGGGGGAAGGATGAAGAAGATGGAAGATTCCAGGAAGGAACACAGAAGAGCTGAAGAGAAACTGCCAGATCACCTCACTTCTCTTTGGGGAGTTATCCTGGAGAGGTTGGTCTGAGAGATACCTCTGAGACAGAAGACCTTTCTGAGCACTGACCACCTCTCAGTCAACCCAAGCCCCTTGGATCCAACTGAGGATAAAGGAGTGGATGAGACTTTTGTTAGGAAGCCATTCACCCAAAGAAGAATTCTCTCTATTCCCTAAAATTGTCCTTTGAACTTCATGCCACAACTAGGTTAGATAGAAGTAAGGACAAATCTCACAACTGACCAAGTAGGGTCAGGCAGACAGCCTGAACCTCCAGGACATATCCCCATAGGGAGAGATTTAGTTGTTAGCTTATAAGGATTTCCCATTTCCCAGTCTACTTATCCCACAAGCCCACTCTCCCTGTCTTGTGTGTCCCTTAGAATAAAAGAGTTATTCCTCTTAGATCAAGTCTGCTTGCCTCATAACATCAAGAAGGGGAAGTGAAGAATGGGGGGAGAGCTATATGTTTCTCCTCAAGGGAGGAAAGCCAGCTCCAATCTTTAACTTCTATAATCAACCCAGACTCTAAAGGAACATATTCTGTCCTTCTAAAAGACTTTCTTCCCTAGAGGAAGAAAGGGGAGGACCAATCTCCCCCCCCCCCCCATCTCCTTGACTCTTTCATACTTTTCTCTCTAGGCACCAAAGTAAAACTGGAGGGAACCCAGTCTCATCATCTCTTATACTAGGAAGCGTCTAAGGTCACATTTGAATCCAGGACCCTCTGTCTAAAGGCCTGGCTTTTAATCCACTGAGTCACTTTAGCTGTCCCCCTACTATTTTTTTTATCCTCTTTTAGAGCTCTTTTAGGAGTTCATTTTGAGCCTTTCATATTTTCCTTTGAGATATCACACATTTTTCATTTTTGTACTGCTATCTTCTGAGCTTGCATTTTGGTCATCTCTGTTGCTGTAAGTTTTCTAGAGTCAGGTTTTTTCTTGGTCTTTTACTCATTTTGTGGGGTTCTTTTTCATAACTTTTGCCTATGTGTTGAAGGTCAACTCTACTCCTGGGGTAGAGGAGAACTGTCTTGAATTTCTATTTTGGTCATTTTGAGGCCTGGGGTGAGTTAGGCTGCTTCTAGGGTCCCAAACTGAGTACTTTACAAATGTTGTTTGAGCCAGATCCCTTTGGGTTTGACCCTCTCCTCTCATGGCTAGACCTGCTGGATTCTGCAATAGCTAAACAGTGCTGAGCTGCTATTTCATTGGCTCTGGAGTTAATTTATTAGAGCATGAAACAAATGCTAAGGCACCAAGGTGATTAGGAGATTTTTAAACAATAAAGTTAAAAGCGACATTTTTGATATTTTGGTGTTGCCATGGCTTCAATTTCAGTGAGCTCATAATTTTCCTTGTCTGCCAACAATATGGAAATAAAGCATTTCAAGGTACTACAAACCTTTATATAGTTTTGTTGAGGATCTTTCTCATTCCAAATCTAAAAAACAAAACACATTTTTAAATAAGGTTGAAATATAAAAGTTCAAATGTAAAGCAAGAGTCAAAATAACTGGAACTCCTTCCCCATGTTTCAAATTATGTTACTGCTACTTTTCTTACTTTCATGCCTTAGAGAATGCATATATTTATGTTTTATAAGACATTAGGGTACCTTTAAAGAAAAAAATATTTTAAAGGAATTAGACATATAGCTCAATTTACTAGAAATCCAGAGGGAACAAAATTAAAAGAAAAATTTTAAAACAAGTAAAAAAAAATTAATCCTTTGCCTACATTCTTTTTTTTTTTAAACGCTTATCTTCTGTCTTAGAGTCAATATTGACTCCAAGGCAGAAGAGCAGTAAGGGCTAGGCAATGGGGGTTAAGTGACTTGCCCAGGGTAACACAGCTGGGAAGTGTCTAAAGCCAGATTTGAACCTAGGACCTCCCATTTCTAGCTCTGGCTCTCAATCCACTGAGCCAACCAGTTTTCCCCCTTTGCCTACATTCCTAAAGGCAGGTCATATATTAGTCAGCAAACTGTATTTCAACCTGTCAACTGGGCATCCATAAAATATATTACTAAGCCAAATAGACAAATCAAATTCTTAATGGCCATGGGAAGGATAATAGCAAGGAATACTAATTAAATGCATTAGGATTAGGATTAGACAATCACAGAATTTCAGAGGCACCCTGACAAACCAACCCATTTTCCCACTTTTACAGATGAAAGAGCAAAAGCACCAGGAATTAAATAACTTGTCCTAATTCTCATAGTTACTTAGTGACAAGACTAAGCCTAGAAAACAGCTCTCCAGTTCCTAGTCCCTGATGGATATACAGAAGAAGGGAGGAGACTGGATGACACTTCCAAAGAAGTAAAGGTCATTTACATTACCAAAGGAAAAAATTAGACAGATGACAGGAAGGACCAGTTACATGATGGAATGTAGTAGCATCTAAATATAAAATTTAACTAATGATGCAGGGTAAAAATAACAAAACTGAAAGATATTACTCAAATATACTCAAAGATAAAACTCAAATATATTACTAACCCCAATATAATCGATGTCCAATTTATGATGTTTTTTAGCACCCAATATCCAAGACACAACATATAAAGCAGTCATTGTAATATTCTCATAGGGATCAGTTCTACCGGGACCTAGCCAACCAGGAAATGACCATGGCAACCCTAAGAAAGAGATAATCAAAGTATAACAGGCTGAGTTAAGAGAGCAAGTCAATCAACATTAAAGTAATGCTTAGTTTTTTTACACATACACACTTCTGATGAATTTCACAGACAGAATAGGTGTCCATGTTCTTTTCCAAAAGTACTAAAAGTATTTTTTAGTGGAAAACAAAATGTTTTTTGATATTCAACACTTTCTCAACTGTCAATTGCCTCTCCACCTTGACTGGAGGCTAGAGGGTGGGACATTAAACACCTCCTGAAGTCTTCCTTCATAGCAGGCTCACAACTGTCCAGATAACCTCATTTTTCTTCAGTTCCTCTACATAAGTTACCTCTTAGAGCTTCTTTTTGTGTATTGTTTTCCCTATTAGATAGTAAACTCCTTGATGGCAGAGTATCTGCCTAGTATATAGAAAGCACTTAATAAATGTTTACTGAATTTAGGAAATGTGTCTAATGCTTCAGGGAATAGAGAAGAATATTTTGTAAATTTGGTCAGATCTATCTGAATCTAAACCTCAAGCTGAATGTTAGTAATAAATTGGTAAAAACCCATCAAGAGATCATATATATGTATACATATATATGTGCATGTGTCTGTGTGTATAGTATCTGTACAAATACAAAGTATTTTATAGTATATTTTATTTTATATATTATATCATACCTACTTGTATATTTATAGTATTATATAATATACTAATTATAGCAGTTAATAGAATAGAATATATTAATAGAGTATACTTAGTATATAATTTCTTATTACATATATGTATTTATATATTGTATTATATATTTTATAGTATTATATAATATATTATGCAATAATGAATATATTATTACTATTATTATATTATCAAACATATTTTATAATACAGTAGTATATTTTATATTATTGGAAAACATAGAATATATACTTTATTATATAGTATAGCACATGTATAATATATGTGCTACAATTATTGTTACCATATATAATAATATAGTAATTTAATGATCTCTAAGTGAGTTTATATCATTACATTATACTATAGATTATATACAGAGACATTATATATATATATATATATTTAGGGGCAGGACAGCATATAAGTACACAGCATAGGGTGATAGATTTGAAATAACGAGTTGACTCTGAATTCCAGTTCAATCTCTTAGTCCCTGTGTGACTTTAAAGAAATAAATTAACCTTTCTAATCATTAATCTCCATATTTTTAAAATGAGAGTTTGGCCTAACTGCCTTCTAGGATCCCTTCTGGATCTCAATCAATAATAATGTATTTATAACATGAAAATAGAAATAACAGAACTGTTTTAGTAAAGATGCCAAATCTGAACATACGAAACATTTTTATACCATATATAAATATATATAACAGTGATATCCCTAAGTGTTACTCTAGTAACTGAGTTTCTCTAGTTAGTAACACTGAGACAATACACTTTCTGATAATGTTATGATTGTTCACAACACTCTTTGAAGACTTTTTCTACAACTACTCTGAGTTAGAAATCATACTCTTAAAAAAAGCTATGTGACTTTATAATCATATCTTGTTCTGGATTAAAAAATTAATATTAATGTTTAGACTTTTAGATTTTTTTATTTAAGCAATTAATCAACTCATCTGAATCTCCAGTGAATGACTGAGTTGTTACTATACTTGATTCCAATAAATTGGTTTATTTCCCAAATCAAACTCACATTCAAAGAATAAAGAATAATGCCATTATAAAGTAATGGGAGCTTTACTCACCTGGATAGGAAAGCTCTGAAGGAGAATCAAATATTAAATTTCTTACCAATAAGTTTAATATTGGGATTCCTCTTCTTAGCTTCCTTCATTAACCACCATTCATAGCCCCGGCGATAGTCAGCCCCCTCCTGTTTAAAGTGCATATGGGAGGGCTCAGTGCCATCTAAACAGAACAGAGGGGAAAAAAGGGAAAGAAATGTTTAGTTTCCAGATCATGCTAGATTCACTTAAACTATGCTAGATTCACTTAAAAACACACTTCTAAGAAATAGCATTCCAGGTTAAAATCTGAAATTAAAAAATAACTTCATAGAAAGGTTTCTTAAATGACTGGCCAAAAATGTTAATACTTAATATATTTTTATAATTACATAATCTGCATACAGAAAGAAATAATTAGAGCTTGCTTAGAACTTTTAGTCCTTGGGATTTTTCAGGATTGTGTGAAGGTGGCCAAATAGGGTCTGAGACTTCCTTGCTCTCCAAACTCCTCCACAAACAATAAGAAAAAAAATCTACAGATTCAATGCTAAAAGCTGCAAAACAAGACAAGAGACAGGAATTGTGAATAAGGGAATGGCCAAAAGCAAAGGAAATCTGTAATTTGAAGAAGTTTGAAGGGATGCCTCAGAGAAAGGCAGATGGAACCTTCAGGACCTGCGGGGGATGGGAAAGTTCCATGAAGATTCAAAAAAGGTGTTGCAGAAATTTCTGGTCTTCTTATCTAGGACTCTGAGAGAGCTGGATAGGAGAGATAATCTTCTCAAACCCTTTTGCCTGAACTGAATTAAATGAAGTTTCTTGCCCAAATGAAGACAACCCTTGGAATAGAGACTCTATTTTCCCTTAGCCATATTCCTTTCCTTGGCCAAGTCTTCAGGAATTGTAGTTAGGAAGGAAATAGTAAGGGACCTTCTTCCTTCCCTCTGCCCTCTCCCTTCCTTTCAAAATAAATTAGATACTTTGAATTATAACAGAATTGATGCAGAGTCTATGTAATAGGAGGAGGATTTTCAATTCATCAAAAGAAGAAAGCTGTGGGGAATAGACTTACCCTCTAGTCTGAACTGCCTGACTCCACTGACAACAGCTTAACTCAGGAAGGAAAAGGAAGTGCCACACAGAACTCAGTCCCCAAAAATAGTTGCTGTCTGATCCCCTCACCTTTTTAGTTCCTCTCGATATTACAATTTGGCACCCCAGGAAAAAGCCAGAATCCATCCCAGGCAATTGAAAAGAGGGTTGTCAGTTGGAACCCCAAAACAAAGGTAGCCATATTTTGAAGGGCTAGGACAGAGGAGTTTGGAAAAAAAAAGCATGATGCTGTAATTGATCTTTTGGCCATCTGTGCTAATGGCAATTATGATTTACTGGACATATTGTATTATTTACAATATGGTGACCAGTGTCAAAATGGACACGGTACAACTTATAGCCAACACAATGTCATTCCTTACCATGATACCATCTCAAACACCAAAGTTTGGCAGATGGTTACCCAAGTATATGTGATCCTCATGGCCACCATACAGACCCTCTCTTACTTAAAAACTGCTCTAAGTATGCTAACACCTAGGAAGGCTGCACAGATACTTGTATTGGACAACAAAGTAGAAGACTTGGTCCAGAAATTGTGCAATGAATATTTGTCTAGAAAGGAAAAAGACAGTGCTAGGGAAGGGGCTGAAACACCTAAAGATATGGTTGGAGACACAGTTGCTTCAGGGAAAGATGCAAACAAGACAAATGAAACCACAGATAAGGACAAGGTTTCTGACAAGGCAGAGGACAATACCAGACAAGATAACACATCAACTGAGGTCACAGGGGCTCATAAAATCCAGCCTCTTTGTGATTTGACAAAAATTACTGATGGAGTGGGTGTGTTCCATACACTCTAAAGTACACAAGTCTTTCACAACCCAAGACTTGGACTCCCTGAAAAAACAATTTGCAAAATTCATAAATGAGCCCTATAAATGTGTTATAGAGCTAAAATGTGCCTTCAAAATCTTTGAGCCCAATTTTGATGATATTGATTTGATTATGGGAGAGGTATTTAGCTACCATGAACACTAGCAGCTTGTAGACAAGACCAAGCAAGATGACAGTTTGAAAGACTGGCCCAGGGCACATGAATGGGAGGACTTTGATTTCGCTAGACCATCTAACTTCTCATACTTAAAGAAATGCAAAGAAGACCATCTGCATCAATTAAGTCTTTTTGCTCAAAACCAAATGCTTGGAGCAAATTTGATAAAATGGTGCAGGAAAAGAATGAACACCCTGCAACTTACATCACCAGGTTGGCAGAAAATATAGAGTCCATTATGGGAATTAGCCAGGACTCACAGGAATCAGTGACCCATATTAGATGGCAGTTTTTGAGGTGATGCCACATGCATTGAAGAAATTATTTCCCTAAATACGATGCCATCTCTATTTCAGAACTTAGGGACACAGAAAATTATCTTTATGATAATCAGAAAGAGCAGGAGAGGGAGAAAGATGAACTCAAACAAAAATTGCAGAATACAGACGACTCCTTGAGACAAAAGGAAATTGAAGAAGTGAAAAGCTTAAACACGATCAAAACATAATCTAGACCTTCTTACCAAAATCAAAGGGGTCAAAGAGAAAAGAAAATGCTTTTTATGCAACAGAGTCAGTCACATTGTCAAGGATTGCTATCTAAAGGAAAAATATGAACAGGGCAATGATAGAACCACAAGAAATCATGGAAATAACCAGGGAAGGACTTACTATAGAAACAATAACACTTGCTGCTCGCACTGCTTGTTAAAAGATTCACAAACAGCAGATTTAAAATTGATGCAGGAACAGATACAAAAAGGGGCAAAACCATGCTACTCTGACGTTGTGGCAAAAGGGAGATATACAGCATGAAGCCAGGACCCTAAGTTATTTAACCAAGAGACTTAATATGGGAGAAAGAATTATGTCAAAAACAAGGAACAAAAAGGATTGAAATTAACAATTTTAAAAGGGAGATGAGGTTACAAGAATTGTATCTGCAAATGAATTTATAGGTTCTGTGAGAGTTTCTCCTTAAGGATCAAAACAAAATATTAGTAAAAAGCAAACAGAAGTTATGGAGATGGAAACTGAGATCAGAAATATAATTGCAGAGATGAAACAATGTAGAAAGTTCAGAAACAGGGAGCATAGTATGGACAAGAGAAAACCAAAGAACCAATTAAAACATATCTGGAGAATTTCTTTGGGTGCAGATTTGGTTTAGGGATTTATCAGAGAAGAAAAAGTTATAAAAACTTGCATCAAAAACACCATAGGTTGACATCAGTAAAAAGGAAATAAAATTTCAATTCTCTAAACCAAGTCATTAATGTGAAAGCAGAGATGACTGTTACTAAGGCACCTGAAACTGTAAAACCTGAATACAAAATAAATATTCTCACAGAAATGAACAAATCCCCACTTGGACTGATTGAAAGTAGAAAAAGTTGCTTGGTGCATACTCCTGTAGAAAAAAGAACTAGTTTGAATCCTGAAGCTGAGATTTTTCATCCATTACAATATAACAAGAAAAAGTCAAATTTAAGTAATTATACATCTAGAAAAGGGGTTGATAGTACAAATCAGATTCAAAATATTGAAAAATTAACAACTATAAAATTTGAAAATATAGATGGAATGCAGGAAACAATAATTGTCAAGGTGGCTCAGCCAGCATGAAGTTAAAGTTCTAAATGCAGGGGGACTGTCTGACCATCTCAGTACAAAACAGCAGGGAGCTATGATTCATGTTCTTAGGCAGTGACACAGATTAAAGAACTGAGTGTCAGTGGAGATCAGTCAGGAAATGAATTAAACCAAGAAATTTTAATTAGTCCAACCATACAGTCAACAACTGATGTAGGGGCAGTGCAAATCAACAACATGAAAACTGGTTCTTTAACAACTGAAACACCCGAACCACATGTATGGACTAAGGTGGGGAAGAAACAACACAAGACTCTCATTGATACTGGTGCCTCCAAGTCTGTCCTAAACACATTCCCAGGAGATACTACCATAGGGGGTATGGTTTCAGTGGCAGGAGCTACTGGGGAAATACAGCAGGACCCAGAGCTCAAAAGCACAATGGTTAAACTAGGCCCTCTCACCATTGACCATACTTTCCTCCTAATTCCTGGATGCCAGGATAACCTTTTAGGATGCAATTTTTTATGTAAAATCAGCACAACCCTGCAGTGTGAACAGTCTGGAAACATATATTTACATCTACCCAAACATTCACTCAAACATTATCCATTGTTATACTTAGAGCAAATATAGGAAAAACCTGAACAACTACATGTATTAACATCAATGTATGAAATTCCTGAAGATAGACCACAAGGAGTTTTTTATAAAACATCAAAATGATGTGGGTATAATTTAATCTGCAACACCAGTAAAAATAGAAGTCAGGGATAGTGTATCTCCTAAGATACCTCAATACAAACTTAGTAAAGAAGCTATTCAAGGCATAACTCCAATCATCAACAGTTTACTGGAGCAAGGCATTTTAAGACCAACAGTGTCTGAATTTAATAGTTTTCTTTTAGCCATTAAGAAGACCAAACCAAATGCTGATGGTACATTCGCCTGGAGATTTTTAGAGGATCTTAGGGCAGTAAACAACTTTATAAAGAAGACTCATACTATTACACCTTCACCAAATGACATTATTATATATATATTCCTCCCAACACCCAGTGGTACACCATGATTGATCTGAGCAATGCCTACTTCACAATTCCATTGCACCCTGACTCTCAAAACATTTTTGCATTCTCCTGGGAACAAATTAAGCTCTATTGGACTCATTTAGTGCAGGGCTGTTCTGAAAGTGCCTCTATCTTCTGCCAATTTCTCCAAAGAGACCTAGGTTCAAGCACAGCAAGTTGGTGCACTATGTTGACAAATTACTTCTAGCATCACTGGATCCAAAGACATGTTTAAAAGACTCAAAAAGGCTACTTATAGAGCTATAGAAGAGAGGGCATAATGTTTCTAAGAAGAAGATTCTGTAAGTACTCCCAAAAGTCGAGTACTTGGGGTTTATCCTGGAAGAGGGCTCTAGTAAAATCTCTAGTAAAAGATCTCTAGTAAAAGAATAGCTGATATACAGAAGCTAGGAATCTCTAGAACTAAGCAACAACTTAGAGCATTCTTAGGGGTTGCTGGTTTCTCTCGACAGTATATCATAGGGTATTCCCATATGATGTCATAGGGTATTCCCATATGATTTCAGAATGCTTGACAGACTTGACAAAGAATGAGGTAAAAGAAATGTTGCAATTAACTAAAGAATACCTCCATGTTTTGTCAAAGTTAAAATAGGCAATACTTACAGCCCCAGCACAAGAGATACCAAACTATGAGAAGGAGTTCCACTTGTATGTTCATGAAGCTCAAGGCATATCTTCAGGGGTATTGGCACAATATTTGGGGTTAAATTTAAGACCTATTGCATTCTATAGTATGGTCCTCGATAATGTAGCACAAGGAATGGTACTTTGCCTGAGGAGCATTGCTGCAACCACCCTCATGGTAAATAAAGCAATTGACATTGTACTAGGCTGTAACCTAAATGTGTATTCTGCTCACCAAATTGAAAACCTCTTATGGTCACAGAATATGCATGCATTTACATCTGTCAGGCTGTCTCAGTATGAGATCATTTTGCTATGGAATGACAACATCATAGGTGTACACGTCTAAATCGAGCTACTCTGATTCCTGATTTGCCTTTGGGAGGTGAAACACTATATGACTGCAACCAAGTGGTAGAAATAATATATAAGCCTAGGGAAGATC
Organism: Monodelphis domestica; assembly: GCF_027887165.1. Taxonomy (NCBI): domain Eukaryota; kingdom Metazoa; phylum Chordata; class Mammalia; order Didelphimorphia; family Didelphidae; genus Monodelphis; species Monodelphis domestica. Next base: position 235,301,423 of record NC_077227.1, on the reverse strand, counting down.
TTAAAGATACACCCCTTAGTGACTCAGATATGGAGTCATACACTGATGGATCCTCATACATCTATAGAGAACACAGGGTCAGAGGTGCAGCAGTAGTGACTAAACGATAGGATGCTATGGCATGCTTCACTACCTAGTCATGTCAGCATCCAGGGCACGGAGTTAAAAGCTTTGCTCCATGCTCTCGAGTTAGCAAAAGGAAAAAGAGTCAATGTGTACACAGATTCTGCTTACAGTTTTACAATAGTCCATTCCAATGCATTTACATGGAAAAACAGAGGTTTTATTAAAACAATTGAAAAACTAATTGCATATAAAGACCTGCTATCCCATCTGATAGCAGCAGTGGACTTGCCAAGGGAAGTTGCAATTGTTCATTGTAAAGAACACACCTATGGCAAGGACAAAATATCCCTGGGAAACAAAAAGGCAAATATAACAGCAACATTTGGTCCCTACCATGTTCTGAATCTTTCCCTAGTGGAAAAGCATGATCTTACCAAAGCTAACCATAGGGATGAGGCTCAGTCATGGAAAAAACATCTAGGAGCCAAATAAGTAAAAGGCATATGGTTGGCAAAAGGATGGAAGCCCATACTTCCTAAAAAAAACTGTATCAACATCTGTGCAATGTGATTCACTCCTGTAAAAATTAAATTTAGTCTCTAGTAATAGAAATATTATATTTTATGAGGTTTATTAAGGATTATATGAAATCAAGGAATAAGAAAATACAAAATAAGAAAACCACGTGCCTAAGGCTGATTAGCCCATTCACAGCTTACTTACTACATATTGCAATGGCCGAGTAGAGGAAGAGAGTGAGGTAGGCATTACAGCCAGTTTAAATACTAACTGTGATCTCGTCCAGGAGGAGACTCAGGTGAGACTATAGGGAATTCTGAGAAATACCAAGGACTTCTGGGGATTGAAGTCTAGGATTCAAATCTCCATTTTTACATACCTCCCTGTGATCATATTGGGAAACCAGTTTCCCCAAAAGGATCATGGAAACAGAATCAACTTAAAGATTACAATAATTTGAGGATAGAAGGAAAAAAAAAAACCATTGATTACTAGGCTCATTGACAAAAAGCCAGTTAGGGGGCAGTCCCCTTTGGCATAAGAGTATGCATACAAAACAAATGCATTCAAACCCCACACCCAAAGTTCATTCTTGATCTTTCTCATGCAGCTTGTGGTCTGTGGAGGCAACTTCATGGTGTCTTCTCCAAACAGTTCAGTTTCTGGATTTGGAGAGGTATCATGTTTCTTAACCTAAAATTACTCTCAAAAGGAATTTAAACTTTGTAATTTAAATTAATAATAATATTTACATTTTCCCCCTTGAAGAGTGTGATTGAAAAACATAGGGATCACTTAGGGATGCATGGCTGAGTTATGAGGTGTATGAATCAATTGGTAAGAGAAACCAAAAACAAAAAAAATAATCCAAATAAAACAATAATTTCTGAAGGAAATATAGACTATCAAAGTCTTACATGTAAAAATTCCAAGTAAAGGAAAACTATATCTATAACAGGTCCTTGAATGAAGGCCCAATTAAAATGATATAAGCAAGTAAGCATTTACCCAATCAGTAGCCAGGACTACAGAAAGTTGCCACATTATGAAAGACAGAAAAAGGGACTAGATTATAGGAACCAAGTAGGAGCCAAATTTGAGATACTCATCTGTAAATATTTTCATGAAGAGTGTGGATACAAAGAAGGCCTACATCTTAACATATGTTAAGCATTGCACCTTGATTCTCACACTAGGTTCAAGTCCTTTGTATTTGCTTAGAAGTGCATCAATCCTACCTGGATTGGTTTCTTCATTTTTGACCTGTGTGCTCTTTTGGCACAATTCAGGTTTAGCTTTGTGTTTCTTTGGCCCTGTGCAATGACTCTTTTGTATATCTTGTCCTGGAATCAGACAGAATCATTAAGCAAAGTCCCATAATTTTTTAAAACAATTAGTGGCATCATTTTTTATAGTCTCAAGCTTTTGGGGCATGCATTGACATTATAGCAAATATATTTTAAATTTATATTACTGCCAAATCAAAAAGTTAAAGAAAATCTTAATACTGGTGACATGTGCTTCAAATATAAAAGGGAGAGAAAAAATAAAAGACTGAAATAGTATATTGTACATTCAAGAAAAATATAATAATAAAAGAGTTTTTAAATTCAAAAATATACATTATAATCATTGACACACTGTTTCAGCTAAGAAAATATATATTACAAGATTTCTCACCAAAAATTAGATCCATTTTCTCTTCATGCCTGGCCATGATCCACTGTGAGTACAAGCAAATGAATTTTACAAGGTAACAGTTTTTTTTTAAATAAAGAACAGTAGTACAAATATGTAGGTATCAATATCCCCAAAATTCTCAATAGCCCAATTAATTACAATAGCAAACAAAAACCACTATCATTTTTACATGAGTCTGCTGTATGATATTTAATGAAAAAAATGGGTACTTGTCACAAGTTTTTCAGGTGTAGCAATGTTTCAAACTTGGCAAACATATTTCCAAACAAAGTAAAACTTATTTGGGTCTAGAACATCATCAAGAAATCTAGATTTTATTTAAAAATGTGGCAGAGGAGTCTAGGAAAAACTCAAAACTCTGTATTATTGATGTTGGATAAAGTGAGCTGAAGAGTTATAAATGAGAGATGCTCCTCTTTTTGGAGTCATCCAGAGGGGTACAATGCCCTGGGATTAACTTCCCATGTCTTTTGGTATGAGACTGTGATGTCCCATCCGTTCACATTTTTATAATTGTGGGAGGTGGGGATTATAATTGTATTTCACTTCAGCTACTAAAATGGACCTTATCTCATGTTAGAAACAGGCAAAATGATCAGTGGAATAGACTGGGGGCAAGCAACCTCAGCAAGACAGTATATGACAAACCCAAAGATCCCAGCTTTTGGGACAAAAATCCACTATTTCATAAAAACTGTTGTGAAAATTGGAGGACAGTATGGGAAAGATTAGGCTTAGATCAACACCTCACACCCTACACCAAGATAAAATCAAAATGGATGAATGACTTGAACATAAAGAAGGAAACTATAAGAAAATTAGGCGAACACAGAATAGTATACATGTCAGACCTTTGGGAAGGGAAATACTTCAAAACCAAGCAAGAATTAGAAAGAATTACAAAATGCAAAATAAATAATCTGGATTACATCAAATTAAAAAGTTTTTGTACAAACAAAACCAATGTAACCAAAATCAGAAGGGTAGCAACAAATTGGGAAACAATCTTCATAAAAACCTCTGACAAAGGTTTAATTACTAAAATTTATAAAGAACTAAATCAACTGTACAAAAAATCAAGCCATTCTCCAATTGACAAATGGGCAAGGGACATGAACAGGCAATTCTCAGCCAAAGAAATCAAAACTATTAATAAGCACATGAAAAAGTGCTCTACATCTCTTATAATCAGAGAGATGCAAATCAAAACAACTCTGAGGTATCACCTCACACGAAGCAGATTGGCTAACATGACAGCAAAGGAAAGTAATGAATGCTGGAGGGGATGTGGCAAAGTGGGGACATTAATTCATTGCTGGTGGAGTTGTGAATTGATCCAACCATTCTGGAGGGCAATTTGGAACTATGCCCAAAGGGCGATAAAAGACTGTCTGCCCTTTGATCCAGCCATAGCACTGCTGGGCTTGTACCCCAAAGAGATAATGGACAAAAAGACTTGTACAAAAATATTCATAGCTGCGCTCTTTGTGGTGGCCAAAAATTGGAAAATGAGGGGATGCCCTTCAATTGGGGAATGGCTGAACAAATTGTGGTATATGTTGGTGATGGAATACTATTGTGCTCAAAGGAATAATAAAGTGGAGGAATTCCATGGAGACTGGAACAACCTCCAGGAAGTGATGCAGAGCGAAAGGAGCAGAACCAGGAAAACATTATACACAGAGACTGATACATTGTGGTACAATCGAAGGTGATGGACTTCTCCATTAGTATCAATGCAATTTCCCTGAACAATCTGAAGGGATCTAAAAAAAAATACTACCCACAAGCAGAGGATAAACTGTGGGAGTAAAAACACCGCTGAAAAGCAACTGCTTGACTACAGGGTTGGAGGAGATAAGACTGAGGAGAGACTCTAAATGAACACTATAATGCAAACTCCAACAACAGGGAAATGGGTTCGAGTCAAGAACACATGTGATAACCAGTGGAATCATGCATCGGCTATGGGAGAGGGAAAGGCGGGGGGGGGGGGGGGGGGGAGGGGAGGGGAGGAAAAGAAAACGATCTTTGTTTCCAGTGAATAATGTATGAAAACGACCAAATAAAATAATATTAAAAAAAAAAGAAACAGGCAAAATGACCAAAGACTGTTTTAAAAATTCTAAAAATCATGTCTAAAAGACCCCTAAAATAAATTTGAGATATTTAGCTCATTAAATTTTCCAAAGGTTGTTATACAATTATAACCAGTTCTGATGAAGTCCATCTATCCTCTTTGTGACAATTTACAAACTCAAAAATAGAAAAAAGCTGTTTTTATATATGGGCTTATTCAATAATATTTCATCAGTATAGTTATTGGGGGGGAAAGCAACAGAATATAACAGTGGTTAAAAGCCAGTACATTAAAATGATTCAGTGTAACAGAATAGTATTGAATACATTAATATAGGAATTTAAAACCAACAAAATTAAATCTTAAACAAAACAATCAGTAAAATGCAATAAAATACAGAGGTTTTTATAAAACATTAGAGCCTGAAATGCCTTAAAAATATAACCTCCAGTCTCTTTAAAGTTCCTTGGTTTTTTTTTTATCCATTTAGATGGCTATTGTCAGAAGGAAGAAGATTGTTAAGGGGTGAGCAATGGGGTTCAAGTGACTTTCCCAGGGTTACACAGCCAAAAAGTGTCCAAGGCCATATTAGAGCCCAGGACCTTCTGTCTCTAGACCTGGCTCTCAATCTACTGAACCACTGAGTTCCCCCCCACCCATAGTAAGGATGGGTTTTAGGAATCTCAAATTGGGCCAAAGAATTGTAGGGAGATGAAATTTTCTCCTGAATCTCAGGTAAGATAAGTAACAGAATCAGTGCACTCAAAAGATATCCTTTTAAATAAAAACTGTAAAAATTAAATTTAGTCTCTAGTAATAGAAATCTATTTTATGAGGTTTATTAAGGATTATATGAAATCAAGGAATAAGAAAATACAAAATAAGAAAACCATATGCCTAGGGCTGATTAGCCCATTCACAACTTACTTACTACATATTGCAATGGCCGAGTAGAGGAAGAGAGTGAGGTAGGTGTTATTACAGCCAGTTTAAATACTAATTGTGATCTCACCCAGGTGGAGACTCAGGTGAGATTATAGGGAATTCTGGGAAATACCAAGGACTTCTGGGGATTGAAGTCTAGGATTCAAATCTCCATTTTTACACTCCAAAGATCATTATGAAGTGCAATCCATTCTCTATGTGGTATGAAGGTTTGGGGCAGCCCCAGGGATATCTACAAATGCTATTAGAGTTTGTCAGGCATGTGACATATGTAGGAAATGCAATCAAGGTCATTTTAAGAATATAGCATTGGGAGGCAGACCTTTAAGTTACACACTATTCCAATGTCTGCAGATTGACTACATTAACATGCCAAGTGACAAGGGATTTAAATATGCATTGGTAATAGTGGATCGTTTAAATAGATGGGTAGAGGCATATCCGGCTAAAAGCAACAACATAGCCAGAGTAGTAAAAGCATTACTGAAGGAAATAATTCCTAGGTACGGCATTCCTGATGTTATAGACTCAGACAGGGGATCACATTTCACTTCACAGATATTGCAAGAAGTGTATAAGAACTTGGGAATAAAAAGTAGTTTACATTATGTATATAAGTCTCAGAGTTCTGGGCAAGTTGAGTGCATGAATAAGGAATTAAAAACAACTATAGGAAAACTAATCAAAGTGGACAGATGTTTTTCCTTTAGCTTTATTTCAACTAAGAATTAGGCCCAGAGGTGACTTGCACATCTCTCCGTTTGAAATTCTACATGGTCAACCTTTATGGCATGGTAGAACAACAAAACCATTTTATGTATCCATGCTAAAAGGAGAATGCCAATTCCACACCTATCTAGTAGAAATACAAAATAACTTGGAAGAATTAAGGAAACTTGGATTCTTAGTACAAAGAGTACCACTTGATTTTTCACTACACAATATCAAGCTTGGGGATAAAGTGTATGTAAAGAATTTTGTTAGAGAAACAGCTACAGAGCCTAGATGGGATGGCCCTCTAGAAGTAGTTTTGACTACTTCTACTTCCATCAAAGTTTCTGAGAAGGATCAGTGGTATCATGCCTCACATGTAAAGCAACATCATACTCACAATATTGACAGCAACATAGAAGATTCAGAGGAAACATCTAGAAAATTCTGAATAGAATGCAAAAGAAATATAGAAAAATCTGAAGTAATGCCAAATGCCCTAACAATAACTTAAATTGTCCCTATAAATGGAAATTACTAAAATGAGTGTAAAATAAGAAAAACAGAATAAAGGCACTGCATAAAAATGTGAGATAATCCTAGGTATCAAGAAAATAGCTCCAGATAACAATCAAATCTCTACTAACAGTAAAACAAACTCCAGTAAATAGAAAAATACAAACTATGTGCAGAAAATACAAACATCTCTGCTAACACATAACATCATGAACAATTTCTGTTTATATCAACAATCAAGTTTAAATAAAAAATAAAAAGAAAGTTTCATATCCAGAAATTCAGATATTCAAATCTCCCAATATCCAAGTCTCCACAGATCTAGATCTCCAAAGAACCAGATATAAAATTACAAAAATCAATATCAAACCTCAAAATCATAGGATACATTTTTCACAGATTAGAAAAAAATACATTACATGTATCCATGCACGAAGATTTCATATCATAGAAGACTGACATGTATGAATGAAGATTTCAAACTTACATGCACATGCACATATGAATAAAAATCAATCTTACACACAGGCATATAATAATCTTACACACATGCATGATCCTGCATTTTAAAATCATCAGAGAACACAGGACTTCAATCAAGGTGAGATGACAGACAAATATGCATGCTGAACTGAGGAAGACACAGGGCCTATATATTTGCATTCAATCAACACCAAGGACATCAAAAGAACTTTAAAATCAAGGACTGATGATAAGGGATCATGTAAGATTATTAGTCATACATGTTAATCTCACATATAAGTCAATGCATACACATTTATACCAAAAATCATAACATGAAGAGGACTCACAGATGGGGTAAGTATGTAACAATTCATAATTAGCACACACAAGTATTTCACACTGATTTGGGGTTGCATTAAAATAAAATCAACCTATTTGAGCTTCTGCAGGACTCATGCAGACAAAAAGTTACAAAACATTCTTGTCTGAATTACTTCTGGGCAGGAATCATGTACAAATGTATCATAGTTGTACATATGTAAAGTTTATACAGAAAGAACAATGTACATTTGTATCATACTAATGGATTAATTTACTAATATAGTTTTAGGATACCAATGAACTAACAATTAACACACTGGGAAAGATTAGCTCAGGAAAGTTTAAAACTCAAGACAGATTAGGGACAGAATGATAACATATCTTATAACAAATTTAATAGACATATAGTTACCTTAGGAATTAATAGAGTTTATAAAAGTTTATATTAAAATTGTTGTTACAAAGATGCTACAATTGTTGAATTTGTTACTTGTGTTCATGATATTTCTGTATTTGAATTTGACTTTCTATACCTTTTTTCCACTTTCCTATAAACCCAAAATTTTAGCTTAGGATTTAGAAAAAAATTAGGATATTGAAAATAGATCAGGATTTGTTATTTGGGTGTATGTGTGAAATGTTCAGAATAGTATGTCTCATAGAATAGATCGGAGACATTTAGTAAATCATTCAGGTAAGTAAAGAACCATAATGGACAAAGTCTGGTTGACTTTTATAGGAACACAGAAATGGGGGAGTTGTGAATAAGGGAATGGCCAAAAGCAAAGGAAATCTGCAATTTGAAGAAGTTTTAAGGGATGCCTCAGAGAAAGGCAGATGGAACCTTCAGGACCTGGGGGGGATGAGAAAGTTCCATGAAGATTCAAAAAAGGTGTTGCAGAAATTTCTGGTCTTCTTATCTAGGACTCTGAGAGAGCTGGATAGGAGAGATAATCTTCTCAAACCCTTTTACCTGAACTGAATTAAATGAAGTTTCTTGCCCAAATGAAGACAACCTTTGGAATAGAGACTACATATTCCCTTAGGGGAACTCAAAGCCATATTCCTTGAAGAGATTTTCCTTGACCAAGCCTTCAAGAATTGTGGTTAGGAAAGAAATAGTAAGGGACCTTCCTCCTTCCCTCTGCCCTCTCCCTTCCTTTCAAAATAAATTAGATACTTTGAATTATAACAAAATTGATGCAGATTCTATGTAATAGGAGGGATTTTCAATTCATCAAAAGAAGAAAGTTGTGGGGAATAGACTTACCCTCTAGTCTGAACTGCCTGACTCCATTGAAAACAGCTTAACTAGGAAAGGAAAAGGAAGTGTCACACAGAACTCAGTCCCCCCCAAAATGGCTGCTCTCTAGTTCCTTCATCTTTTAAGTTCCCCTCCATATTACAGAGGGAAGCTGAGCAGCCAAGGACAAATAGGGAGGGAGATCTCTCTGATTTCCCTAGTCTCAGTTTCACCAGGCAGGGCAAACAACACAGAATCAAGGGGTGATGGGGAACCTTTGGAGATAGAGTGCTGCCCCGCCTCCACCCCAATCTAGACCAAGTGACATGCCATGCCCACCCCCCCCACCAACCTTCCCACCCCCCCTTACTTGCCCTATACAGGGGAGGAAGGAAGCACTCCTATTGGGAAGCTGGGCAGAGGGGATGAGAATGAGAGGGGCTTGTGGAGAAGGACCCAAAAACTCTGCTCCCCTCCAGCTATGTGCCACACTGTGAGCTATGCTCCCCTCAAACCTAGATCCTCTCCTACCCCACCACAGGAATCACCACAGACTCAACAGACTGCTGTCTGCACTGTGCCCTCACACAGCATGTGAGCCCTCACTCCCTCACTCCCCCCCCCTCATACCTAAGACAGAGAAGGGAGGAGGTACTCCCATTGGTTGCGGGGGAAAGGGAAAGGGGAAAGGGGCTGGGGAACTGAGGAATGTCCTCAGGTACATGGAGAAGGGGAGGGGAACAGCTCCACCCCAGTCCCTTGGGCTTTCTAGTAAGGAACTCTGTTGGATAAGTGCAGGCATGCCCACAGAGTGGGCTCTGTGTGCCCTGTTTGGCACACATGCCATAGGTTTACCATCACTGCTCAAGGGGACAAAATTGGAAGCCTCACTTGTCTGGTCAACCTGGGAGTTCATATCAAAAGTGGCAGATACTGGCAGAGCCAATAGGCAACAAGCCCTAGAAGAAGTTGTGTAGGCTGCAAACTTTGCCCCAGAGATCCTCACTTATCCACAGTAGGGGGTGGACCACTGGCCAGGGAAGGGCTTTGGGGTAACCAAGCAAGCTGACCACACATCTACTCTAACCCAGACTATAACATCAAGAGAGGAACAGTGGGGAGGGAGCACATACCAGTGAGTGTGGCTGCTAAAGGTCTGGGGCCTTGTAGGCTCTGGTTACCCCCAGGAGAATGGGGTCCCTGGCTGCTATCACAGGGGCAGGTGAGCTGTCAGTTTGTAAGATCAGAACTAACTGGGCTTCTGGCTGGACTACAGAAGGTCAATCACAGACTGAGACTTAAGCAGGGGACCCAGGGACTACCCTTGACCCTGGATTATAGAAACTGGAAAGAACTAAATAAGGTCTAGGAAATAACAAATACAATTGACCTAGAAAATAGATCAAAGAATAACAGTATAAGAATTGTCAGACTCCCAGAAAGTTACAGCCAAAAATGGAGTTTAGATACCATCCTCCAAGAAATCATTAAGAGTAAATGACCCAGAAATTCTAGAACTAGAGGGTAAAATGAACATTGAAAGATTTCAACAGTCACTACCACAAAGAGACCCCAAGACTTAAGTGCACAGGAACATCATTGGTAAGTTCTGTAGCTCCCAGGTTAAGGAGAAAAAACTATAAACCATAAGAAAAAAATTTTAATATCATGCAGCTACAGTCAAAATAATATAAGGCTTAGCATCTTTAACAATAAAAGAATAAAGGACATGGAACACAATATTTCAAAGAGCAAGGAAAGTGGGTCCATAAACCAAGATGACATACCTGGCAAAGCTGAGCATAATTTCACAAGGAAAAAAAAGGATATTTAATGAACTAAAAGAGTTTCAACTACTCTTGGGGGTGGGGCAGAACACAGTAAAAAAAAAAGCTGATCTATAAAAATCATCAGAAGGCAAATGTGAAAAACCAAATAAAGGACCTAAAAGGTCAAATTGTTGACTTCTCATATGAAAAAATCTCATCAATAACCTCTAAGAATAACCTTTACTTAAGTAGTTCAAAAGAAGATATATAGACAGAAGACTTGAATGAAATGGAATCAGGCAAACATAGTAATAAAATAGAACAATAAGAAGTAAAATAGAACAATTATCTCATATAAAAGAGGCATGAGTGAAAGATGTCATAAGGAAGAGGAAGAAGGGTAGAAGATTAGTAGTAATAGAATCCTATTTTCATCAGATCTAGGTTATAGAGGGAACAAAACTGTGAGAATAGAGTGAGATGGAAGGAAGGTAAGTGCAAAGAGATACAGGGTGCAAAGCAAAAAGATCTTGGTTGGAATTCAAAGAAGGGTTCCAGAAGAATGTGGAGGAACAGAATAAAGGGAGGACTTGAATCTGAAGCTGGGAGGGTCCCTGTTTGATTCAGAACTTGGAGAGTGGTCTGTTGGGAAGCTAACTGCTGATCTTAGGAGGAGCAGTTGAGCCATCTGACTGGTTACCAGCTTCTGGACTGATTTCTCCCTCTGTTCATGCTTCTGTTCCTGTTTATGTTCTTCTTTTGTTCCTGATCTTGATTTTAAACTACCTGTGCTACTCTGAGAAGATAGCCAGCCTGAACCTAAAACTTATTTGTCTGTACTCCAACATCCCTGTAGGCATTTGCCTGTAGGTCTTGGTGGCCCTACCATCTGGTCATTACCCTTATCCAGCCAACCTGATCATTTAACACTTACTGAAGACTGTTTTGGAGTGGCTTTAGATTAGGAAAGCTAGAACAGGGATGTGAGTTACAGCACAGATAGGTTAGGGTGTTAATTAGTGTTCAAGAAACTGAAGACAGAACTGTGAAGCCCTTTTAGATTTGGAGAGTGGAGTAATAGAGATATTGGATCAGGGAACCACCTGTGCCCTCCATCCTATCCCAGTCCTTGTTTATATACTTCATTAAACCTTTTGTCGTTGTATAACACAGTCAGACTATGTTCATGAAAAATCTAGGAAATGAGAGGCACCATTTTGCTTTCTGATTCTGGACAGACAAAGACAATAACTTGTTAACTTCACTAACCTTTTAAGTGATAAAACTCACATCTTTCAAAACTTACAACAAAATGGGTAAAATCCTTCTTCACTTACAGAGAAATAGGAGGGAAAGGGGATAAGAGAGGGAATGGACTAAGAGGCTCCTTCACAGAACTAAGAGAAAAGAGGGCAAGCAGATAAGGAAAGAGAGGAATAAATAGAAGAGAGTACCCATCAAGAAATAGAGAGTAAGACAAGGGTTGAGAGGGATTCTTAGGATAAGACAAGGAAGTGATTTTCAGAATCAAATTCATATCAAGAAATAGAAGGCAGGGGGCAGCGGGGCATCTCAGTGGATTGAGAGACAGGTCTAGAGATGGGAGGTCCTGGGTTCAAATCTGGCCTCAGACACTTCCTAGCTTTGTGACCCTGGGCAAGTCACTTAACCCCCATTATATAGCCCTTACCAGTCTTCTGAAGGTAAGGTTTTTTTTTTAAAAAAAGGAATAGAAGGGCATAAGGGAGATAAGGAAGGGGCTTTTGGAAAGGCAGAAAGAATAATAGCTAGAAGGTAAGGGGGAAGGGAAAAAGGAGGGACCTTAAGAAGGATACACTAATTTAGAACTAAGAGGGCAAAGGGAATAATTCTAACTAAGGGTACAAATTGGAGAGACCATAAGTGGGACATCTGAGGAGAGATATGGCAAAAAGAGAGAAAGAAGACAATGAAGAAAAACAAAATGGATAGAAATGCATAACTAGTACTTTGAATATGAATGTAATAAATTCACCCATAAAACAAACACAGATAGCAGAATGGATCAAAAAACAAAACCTATCACTATGTTGTTGGTAAGCAACACACTTAAAAAGGAGAGAAATACACAGAGTAAAAATAAAGAACTGGAGCAGAATATACTATGCCTCACCTGATACATAGAAAGCATGGATGGCAATCATTATCTCTGACAAAATTAAGGCTAAAATAAATATAATCAAAAGTGAGAAACAAAGGAAATGCATTATGTTAAAAGATACTATAGAAAATGAAGTACTATCAATATTAAACTTATATGAACCAAATGTTACAGCATCTAAATTTTTAAAGGAAAATCTTAAAGTGAACTACAGATGGAAATAGAAAACAAAAAAAAAATAATAGTTTGGGGGGACTTCAATTTTCTTTTTTTTTTTTTTGAGGTAGATTAAAGTTTATTGCAGAAACTAGAATACATAGTAGCACAATCTTTTTTTCTTCAAATTACATTTAGAAATTGGAGAGAAATTTAGTTGCTTTCCTATGTCCCTGTCTTTTGACTAAATTTATTTTCAGCTGGTTGGTTGCAGGCTATCTAAACCCCACTATGGTTTATTATCTTTATGCCAGACTATGAGGCTTTATTTTAGGTGTGTTTTTAACACTTTGGGGTTCTTGGCCTTGTTTACTTCATTTTTAGACTTTTCAGGTGGTTTAGTGTGGCCCATGACAGTGGCTGAATATGTAGTCTGAAGAAATCTAATAAAAAAACAAATAGGGAAAAAGTCAAATAGATGAATAGAATCTTAGATAATTTAAATATGATAGTTATTTGGAGAAAGCATAATGGAAACAAAAAGGAGTATATTTTCTTGTCAGTAATACATGGTTTATTTACAAAGATGTACCATCTATTAGGGAATTATTATTGTTATTGTTAAATGTAGAAAAGAAGAATATTAAATGTATCCTTTTCAGACCATAATGCAATCAAATTGAATATAATAAGGACTGATTGTAACATACCAGGCATGATAGTATGATTGATGTAATAATATTGTATTACCAGGCCTCTTGATAGTCAGTGTATGATTCCTGAGCTAGGCTCTTGACTTGGCTACTTGCCTTTGTTCAGGGAAAACTCATTAACATTTGGCACAGAGCCAAACTCATTTGCAAATCACCTGTTAGATTTATCCAGGCCTACAAGTTGTCATCATTACCATTTCAACCAATGTGAATCAACTATGCTTTGTTACATATTCATTGAAGACTTCCCAATCCACACCTCAATAAATGCGGGTGAGGGGCCCTGCTCTTCCTCTCTTGATTTCCTGCAACCTTGCAGTTCTTTCTTCTATCTCTCTTTATCTTTCCTAGCACCACTCTTGGCCACGTGCTTTCTATCTCAAAATTCTTACTTCCATGTGTTCTCTTATTTCTCATAGTTTCCTTTAATTAATTTTCTAAGGAAAATATTATCAGGGACCAGCACTGCTCCCCATATCAATTAACCTGTCTTTGAGTCTTTATTTATCACCCATATTCCTCAGGCTCCTACCTCCTTCTCAAGTTATATCCCACGAAGAAAAATTACATAGCAACCACTGCACGGACTGCTATACTGATCATGGAAACAAAAAGGTAAAACTCATTGGAGACTAAATAACTTAATCTTAAAGAAGGAGTGGGTTAAAGAATGAATCATGGAAACAATAATTTCATTAAAGAGAATGATCATGAGACAACATACCAAAATCTATCAGATATAGGAAATGCAATAATTAGAGAAAAATGTTTATCTCTGAGTGCTTATATTACTAAAACAAGGAATGAAAAGTTCAGTGAATTAGGAATGCACTTAAAAAAACTAGAAAAAGAACAAATTTAAAATCCCCATGAACACCAAATTAGAAATCCTAAAAAAAAGCAATGAAAAATTAATGAATAAATCTAAGAGCTGGTTTTATTTTTAAAAATCAACAAAATAAATAATATGATTTAGAAAAAGAATCTCTACCAATAAGAGTGAAGAGTGTGAATATACCACCAAGGAAGATGAAATTAAAGCAATTCTTTATTAGGTGTTACTTTCCTCAATTATATACAAATTTAACAATAAAAGTGAAATGGAGGACTATTAAAAAAAACTGCCTAAACTATCAGAGAAGAAAATAGAATATCTAAATAAACCTATTTTAGAAAATGAAACTGAATAGGTCATAAATGAACTTTCTGAGGGAAAAAAAGCATCAGGAACAGATGGATTTATGAGAAAATTCTATCCATTATTCAAAGAACAACTAATTCCCATATTAAATAAATTATCTTAAATAACATGCAAAGAAGGAGCTTTACCGGATTCTTTTATGAAATAAATTTGGTACCAATACTTAAGCCAGGAAGAGCAAAAACAGAGAAAGAAAATTATAAACCAATTTCACGAAAAAATATGGATACAAAAATCCTAAATAAAATACTTCCTAGGAAACTACAACAGTATATCACAAAAATTATACATTTTGGCAAAACAGAATTTAAACCACGAATGCAGGGATGACTTATTACAAAGAAGACAAACTATCAACATAACTGATTATGCTAATTACAAAAATAATAAAAAAAATTATTACATCAACAGATGTACAATGAATAGATGAAAAAAAGTTTTTTTACAAAATACAATATTCATTCCTATGAAAAACATGGAAAAGCATGGGTGTAAAAGTATTTTTTCATAAAATGATATGAAATCAACCACCTAAAACCATCAGCAAGTATTATTTGTAATGTGGACACCAAAAGCCTTCTGAATAAAATCAGAAATGAAACAAGGATGCCCATTATCACGAATATTATCTAACATAATATTAGAAAAGCTAGCAAATAGCACTAAGAGAAGAAAATGAAACTGAAAGAATAAGAATTAGCATAATGGTAATAAAACAATCTGTTTTCAATGACAATATTACATATATTACTAATATTTTTTAAATACTAGATAAAAAGAAATATATAAATAAAAATTAAAATCCTAGGGATTCAATTAAAAAGTTAGCTGAAATTATCAATAATCCTAGCAAAGTAGCAGAAAATAAAACAAACCCACACAAATCATCAGCATTTTTATATATTACTAAAAAGGTCCTCCAAGAAAAGATTTAAAGAAATATAATATTAAAAATAGTCACATATACAATAAAATGCCAAAATAAGCATAGGAACTACACAAACTACACAAACATAATTAAAAACATGTTTTAAAGAAATAAAATCAGAACTGGAGAAATAATCATTGCTCATGGATGGGCAGAGCCAATATATTTTAAATCACAATACTAACTGAACTAATCTACTTACTCAATATCATCCCAATCAAATTACCCTAAAATTATTTACTTTGATAGAAAAATCATTAAAATCCACTTTGAAGAATAAAAGATAAAGAATATCAAAAGAATTGATGAAAAATGTAAAGGAAGGAAGTCTAGCAGTACCATATATTAAATTGTATTAAAAAGAAGTAATTATCAAAACTCTCCGGTACTGGCTAAGAAAGAGAAAGGTAGATCAGTGGAACAGGACAGACATATAACAAATAGTAGTAAAAGATTACAATAACCTTGTTTTTAACAAAAAGTACAGATACAGGTTTGGGGGGATAAGAAATCATCTTTTGCCAAAAATTGTTGGGACAAATAGAAACTAGTTTGGCAGAAACTAGATCTACACCAATATATAACACCATTTACTAAAATAAGATTAAAATAGATACATGAACTGGACATAAAAAAGACACAAATAAATTGGAAGAACAAGGAACATATCTACCAGATTTATGAGTAATAAGAGATGGAAAATAATGTGAGATGTAAAACAGATAATTTTGAGTGCATGATATTAAAAAGGGTTTGTACAAATAAAACAAATATTCCCAAGATTAGAAGGAAACCAAAAAATTGGGAGATAGAAGTCTCATATCTAAAATATAGAGAAATTTGTCAAATTCATAGGAATAAAAGCCATCCTCAAAGTGATAAATGGGCAAAAAATATGAACAGACCATTTTCAGATAAAGAAATCAAAGCCATATAGAGGTATATGAAAAAAATGCTCCAAATCAGTACTGATCAGAGAAGTGCGAGGCCAAAATAATTCTGTGTTATCATTTTGCACCCATAAGATTGGCTACAATAATAAAAGGGCAAAATAAAGAATACTGGAGGGGATATAGAAAAATGGGTACATTAATATAATGCTGGTGGAACTGTGAAGTGATCCAACCATTCTGGAGAGCAATTTGAAATTATACCCCAAGAGTTATAAAACTGTCAATATGTTTCCCTAAGAGATTGGGGGTAGAAAAAAAAAGAAAAGAATCTGTATGTTCCAAAATATTTCTAGAAGCTTTCTTTGAGTTGGAAAAAAATGGGGAATTAAGAGTATGGCCATCAACTAGGGAATGGCTAAACAAATTGCGGCATGTGATTGTGATGAAATACCCTTGCACCAAAGGAAATGATGAGCAGGCTAATTTTTTTTTTAATTGGTAAAGAACTACAGAGGGTAATGAAGAACAAAATTAGTAGGATCGAGAGAACGTTATATACAGTTAAAGATTTCATAGTTAAAGAATAACTTGTGAATGTCACCTCCAGAGAATGAATTGAAAAATGGAAACATGAAAGACACAATCTATGTATACATATCTGTCTCCCCAATGATGCCTTTTATGATAGAAGGAAGGGAGGGAGTGGTGAGATACTTGCAAATAAATTCTATTAATAAAAATAAATTATACATATATGTATATATATATATGTGGGTGTGTGTAATGAGTTTTTCCTTCTCAATGTATGAGACAGGAGAGGGTGGGGAGAAGAGTTTGGAACTGAAAAAAAATAAAAATAAATTTTTAAAAATGAAAAAAATTATCCCATACTTTTTCTACATCCACATCTATGTTCATAAAGTTTGCTATGCCTCGACTCTTTTCTGTGCCCACTGAATCCCAAGAGAGCCCTTTATAATATTGATAGTATATGATCCAAAACAATCCCAAAAGACTCGTGATAAAAATTGTTATTTGCTTCCAAAGAAAGAATTGAGTGTCTGAATCCAGACCAAAGAAAATATTTTTTACTTTAATTTTTTGTTCGTTTCCTTCCACAAAAGGATTAATAAGGATTAATATGGGGAAATGTCTTATACTATTTCACATGTAAAATCTATATCACACTACTTAACATCTCAGTGGGAAGGTAGGAAAAGGGAAGGAGGGAAAGAGTTCAAGACCAATAATACTTTTTAAAATGTTCGAAATTATTCACATGTAATTGCAGAAAATTTTATTTTAAATTAAAAATGTGACATTGCAAAAAAAAACCCACATCAGTAATATAAAAATAAGTAGTTTTAAGGATTTTTATAAGCTGATGAAGAAGAAAATTAGTAGAACCAGAAGATAATTTATACAATAACAATAACACTCTAAAGACAAACAACTCTGAAAACTGTGGAGGTATGATCAAGACAATAACCATTCAGATTAGCGAAGACCAAGGACCAAACCATTGGAGCTACATAATGACTTTGAAAACCATGTTAACATTATCTATGTTCCACTGTATTTTTATTTTGTTAAATAGTTTCCAATTACATTTTAATCTGGCTTCTGAAGCACTAGAGAGTGTTGCAGATGGCACTGGCCCATAGACCTAATGTTAGACAATACTTATGTAATGTATCCATTACAGAGAGATTAAAGACTGAAGAACTAGAATGAGCTATAGAGCAGGGTAGGGGGGAGTGAATATATGTATGTGTTTGTATATATACATGTGGGAAGCGTATGACTGGGTATGGGTGAGAGTGCAGCCATATGCAATACATATTTGTTATAAGAAAGTGTTTTTTTTTCTTTTTCTATGAGTATGGGATGTGAATGTGAAGGGGTGAAATTTCTGTTTGTTGTTTTCAAGAAATGGGGAATGTTCAGGAGTGAAATATGCACATATGTGCACTTTCATGAGGTGTGACAGAGGCTGGCACATAAGAAAAGTGCCAGACTGAAGAATATATGGATCTGATCACCTCAGTGGGGGAGGGGCTAAAGGAGAATGGAATCTTGAGGAGGAGCAGAAGGTTCCCTTCTGAGGACCAGTTGGTCTCTCAGTCCGGAAAAGTCAAAGAGAGAAGGTTGAATAAGACTTTCTCTTGAGGGTTACCCACTATTTTCCTGCTTATGACTAGAAATCCTTCCCCCCAACATTTCCCAATTGAAAAAGACTATTGAAGAGCAACCTGAGAAAGGCATTTGGAATCTGTCAGACTTTTTACCTCAGCTCTTGTTGCCCTGGGTCTGAACTGTGGCCAAGGAGCCAAACCCAGGGTGAGTCAACCTGACTATCTCTCAGGGGGCTCAGGCTACCAAAGCCTGAGTCCCCCTGCCCCCAACTCTAGGAAGGAGTGAAAAGGGTTTTAGATAGAGAAAGGGCCTCCTTTTCCCCACTATCCTCTCCCATTATTTCCCTGCCAGTTATTCCTTTGTATTACCTAGATTGAGTTAATTGATATTAAAGTAGTTATCTATTCCCCAAGCTGGGAATAAAGTGTGAGTGAACAGATCAAGGGGAGAGACATCTTCCTAGGAAGAAACCCTTTGGTCTTGAGTAGTGGAGGGAGGGACAAGAGGGACAAGATGAAATCTGGAAGAGCAGCCATAGCTAAGGAGGGAAGGCAGAAGGAGGAAAAAATCTTCAAACCCCCTCTCCTCTCTCTGAGCCAACCCTATCATCAGCTGTCCTCACCTAGATCCTGGTCCCTTTACCATTCCAAACCTTTACTCCATTATAGAGATCATTGTATTATTAGTTTTACTTAACTCTTTTATTTTGTTATAAGAAACCTCTCAAAAAGTGGAAGTAATCTGTAAATGTAAAGTAAAAACAACATCAATAAAACTTTAAAATTATATGAAAAAAATAATAACAATACATAACATTTATATAACACTGACTATATACCAGGAACTGTGCTAAGCACTTAGAATTTTAATCTCATCTTGTAGGGTTCCAGGTATAAATGAATTATGAAAGTATTAAAGATGTATTCGAAAACTGATTCTTATGAAGAGTGTGCTTGTGTACCAGACTTATGGATATATTTCTGATATGAAACATGATTGATTTCTAGTCCCTTGAACTAAATTGGAACTCAAATCTTGTGGTATTCTAACCCCTCCCCAAGTCTTCAGTATGGAAGACTGGCTAGCTGTCTCTACAGTCTCTTTGTATTGTTAAAGGCACTCATTTAGTATTTGTATGAGATAGGGTCATTGTGCTGAAGGTCACATGAAATTCTGATCTGGGCATTGGTTACTCCATTGTCTTAGGATTGACTCTTGTATCTTGTCATTGATTACCCATATAATGGCAATTTTTCTGCCATGTCACCTATTTGATTAACTATTCCACATCCCCCATTCCTTGGAATCTCAATAAAGTCCAGTTTACCTGTCTGTCTGGAGGCTCTACTACCATTAGAGCATGACAACACAGACTTAACGTTATGTTGAAGAATTCTATGTCTCTGTGTCTCTTTTCCCTCTTTGTCTTCCCTACCTTAAGTTTTAAACTCTTCCACCCATATTCCCTCAGTCCCCAGCTTCCCTTTCAGATGACCAACCCATATAAGAATATCTTTTAGCTACACATTTCATCCATAATAGAAAAAAACTCAAGTATTATATTTATAAGATTTGTTAAAATAAAAACTAGAGTAAAAACCTGCCTAATGACCTTGATCTTGAGAAAGAAGAGGAAGAGGGAGGAGCCACAGAAAGTTATACAAATGTGACCATGCAACATGGTGGAGAGAGGAGAAAAATTCTGGGAAATACTGAAGTACTTTTGGGGGATAAAGTCTGTAAGAGAAGATTTGTGATTTTTTAAATATTATATTTGATCATTTCTGAGCATTATTCATTAAAGACAGAGATCATTTTCTTTTCCTCCCCCCCACCCCCCATAGCCGAGACGTAAATCTACTGGGCATTACATGTTTTCTTGATTTGAACCCATTGCTATGTTGATAATATTTGCATTAGAGTGTTCATTTAGAGTCTCTCCTCTGTCATGTCCCCTCAAACGCTGTATTCAGTCAGTTGCTTTTCCTGGGTGTTTCTACTCCCACAGTTTATCCTCTGCTTATGAATGGTGTTTTTTCTCCTAGATCCCTGCAAATTGTTCAGGGACGTTACACCGACAGTAATAGAGAAGTCCATTACGTTCGATTGTACCACAGTGTATTAGTCTCTGTGTACAATGTTCTCCTGGTTCTGCTCCTCTCGCTCTGCATCACTTCCTAGAGGTTGTTCCAGTCTCCATGGAACTCCTCCACTTTATTATTCCTTTTAGCACAATAGTATTCCATCACCAACATATACCACAATTTGCTCAGCCATTCCCCAATTGATGGGCATCACCTCTTTTTCCAGTTTTTGGCCACCACAAAGAGGGCAGCTATGAATATTTCTGTACAAGTCTTTTTTTCCATTATCTCTTTGGGGTACAGAACCAGCAGTGCTATGGCTGGATCAAAGGGTAGTTTGTCACTCATTGGGCATAGTTCCAAATTGCCCTCCAGAATGGTTGGATCAGTTCACAACTCCATCAGCAATGAATTAATGTCCCTACTTCACCACATCCCCTCCAGCATTCATTACTTTCCTTTGCTGTTATGTTAGCCAATCTGCTTCGTGTGAGGTGATACCTCAGAGTTGTTTTGATTTGCATCTCTCTGATTATTAGAGATTTAGAACACTACTTCATGTGCTTATTAATAGTTTTGATTTCTTTATCTGAGAACTGCCTATCCATGTCCCTTGCCCATTTATCAATTGGAGAATGGCTTGATTTTTTGTACAACTGATTTAGCTCTTTATAAATATGAGTAATTAAACCTTTGTCAGAGGTTTCTATGAAGATTTTTTCCCAATTTGTTGTTTCCCTTCTGATTTTAGTTACGTTGGTTTTGCTTGTACTAAAGCTTCTTAGTTTGATGTAGTCAAAATTATTTATTTTACATTTTGTGATTCTTTCTATGTCTTGCTTGGTTTTAAAGCCTTTCCCCTCCCAAAGGTCTGACATGTATAGTATTCTGTGTTTACCCAATTTACTTATGGTTTCCTTCTTTATGTTTAAGTCACTCACGCATTTTGAATTTATCTTGGTGTAGGGTGTGAGGTGTTGATCTATTCCTAGTCTCTCCCACACTGTCTTCCAATTTTCCCAGCAGTTTTTATCGAATAGTGGATTTTTGTCCCAAAAGCTGGGATCTTTGGGTTTATCGTATACTGTCTTGCTGAGGTCGCTTTCCCCCAGTCTATTCCACTGATCTTCCTTTCTCTTTCTTAGCCAGTACCAAATTGTTTTGATGACTGCTGCTTTGTAATATAGTTTAAGGTCAGGGACTGCAAGGCCCCGATCATATTTTTTTTTCATTATTTCCCTGGATATACTTGATCTTTTGCTCTTCCAAATGAACTTTGTTATGGTTTTTTCTAAATCAGTGAAGAAGTCTTTTGGTAGTTCAATGGGTATGGCACTAAATAGATAAATAAGTTTGGGTAGGATGGTCATTTTTATTATATTGGCTCGTCCTATCCATGAGCAGTTAATGTTTTGCCAATTGCTCAAGTCTAGTGTTAGTTGTGTGGAGAGTGTTTTGTAGTTGTGTTCATATAGTTCCTGTGTTTGTCTTGGGAGGTAGATTCCTAGGTATTTTATTTTGTCTAAGGTGATTTTGAATGGGATCTCTCTTTCTAGTTTTTGCTGCTGAGCTGTGTTGGAGATATATAGAAAAGCTGATGACTTATGTGGGTTTATTTTGTATCCTGCAACTTTGCTAAAGTTGTTGATTATTTCAATTAGCTTTTTGGTTGAATCTCTAGGATTCTTTAAGTAGATCATCATGTCATCTGCAAAGAGTGATAACTTGGTCTCCTCCTTGCCTATTTTGATGCCTTCAATTTCTTTTTCTTCTCTAATTGCTACTGCTAGTGTTTCTAGTACAATGTCAAATATTAGAGGTTATAATGGGCATCCTTGTTTCACTCCTGATCTTATTGGGAATGCATCTACTTTATCCCCATTGCAGATGATATTAGCTGATGGTTTTAGATTTATACTGTTTATTATTTTTAGGAATGACCCTTCTATTCCTATGCTTTCTAGTGTTTTTAATAGGAATGGGTGTTGTATTTTATCAAAGGCTTTTTCTGCGTCTATTGAGATAATCATGTGGTTCTTGCTAGTTTGCTTGTTGATGTGGTCAATTATGTGGATGGTTTTCCTAATGTTGAACCAGCCCTGCATCCCTAGTATGAATCCTACTTGATCATGGTGAATGATCCTTCTGATCACTTGCTGGAGTCTATTTACTAGTATCCTATTTAAGATTTTTGCATCTATATTCATTAGGGAGATTGGTCTATAGTTTTCTTTCTCTGTT
Source organism: Monodelphis domestica (assembly GCF_027887165.1). Classification (NCBI taxonomy): domain Eukaryota; kingdom Metazoa; phylum Chordata; class Mammalia; order Didelphimorphia; family Didelphidae; genus Monodelphis; species Monodelphis domestica. Next base: position 235,278,595 of record NC_077227.1, on the reverse strand, counting down.
TTTGACCTGCCTGGTTTTGGAATCAATACCATGTTTGTGTCGTAAAAGGAGTTTGGTAGAACTCCCTCTTTGCTTATTATGCCAAATAGTTTGTATAGTATTGGGATTAACTGTTCTCTGAATGTTTGATAGAATTCACTGGTGAATCCATCAGGCCCTGGGGATTTTTTCTTAGGAAGTTCTTTGATGGCCTGTTGGATTTCTTTTTCTGATATGGGATTATTTGAGAATTCTATTTCTTCCTCTGTTAGTCTAGGCAGTTTGTATTTTTGTATATATTTATCCATATCACCTAAATTGGTGTATTTATTGCCATATAATTGGGCAAAGTAATTTTTAATGATTGCCTTAATTTCCTCTTCATCGGAGGTGCTGTCCCCCTTTTCATCTTTAATGCTGTTAATTTGCTTTTCTTCCTTTTTTTTTTAATTAGATTGACCAGCACTTTGTCTATTTTGTTTGTTTTTTCAAAGTACCACCTTCTTGTCTTATTTATTAAATCAATAGTTCTATCACTTTCAATTTTATTAATTTCTCCCTTAATTTTTAGGATTTCTAGTTTGGTTTTCTGCTGGGGGGTTTTAATTTGATCGCTTTTGAGTTTTTTTCCTTTGCATTTCCAATTGATTGATCTCTGTTCTCCCTAGTTTGTTAGTATAAGCATTCAGGGATATGAATTTACTTCTGATTACCCCTTTGGCTGCATCCCAAAAGATTTGAAAGGATGTCTCGCCATTGTCATTTTCCTCGATGAAATTATTAATTGTTTCTATGATTTCTTGTTTAACTAAATGATTTTGGAGTATCATATTGTTTAAATTCCAATTAGTTTTTGATTTGGTTTTCCATGTACCATTACTAATCATTATTTTTATTGCCTTGTGATCTGAGAAGGCTGCATTCATTATTTCTGCTTTTCTGCATTTCTGTGCTATGTTTCTATGACCTAATGTATGGTCAATTTTTGTGAATGTGCCATGTGGTGCTGAGAAGAAGGTGTATTCCTTTTTATCCCTATTTATTTTTCTCCATATGTCTATTAACTCTAATTTTTCTAAGATTTCATTACTTCTTTTACCTCTTTCTCATTTTTTTTATTTGATTTATCTAAATTTGATAGTGGTTGGTTCAAATCTCCTACTGGTTTTACTGTCTATTTCTTCCTTCAATTCTCCTAGTTTCTCCATTAGAAATTTGGGTGTTATACCATTTGGTGCATACATGTTGATTAGTGATATTTCCTCATTGTCTATAGTCCCTTTTAACAAAATATATTTACCTTCCCTATCCCTTTTAATCAGGTCTATTTGTGCTTTGGTTTTGTCAGATATCATGATTGCAAATCCTGCCTTCTTTCTATCAGTTAAGGCCCAAAAGGTCTTACTCCATCCTTTAATTCTCACCTTGTGGGTGTCAACCTGCCTCATGTGTGTTTCTTGAAGACAACATATGGTAGGGTTTTTGATTCTAATCCATTCTGCTATTCATCTACATTTTATGGGTGAGTTCATCCCATTCACGTTCAAAGTTATGATTGTCATTTGTGGACTCCCTGGCATTTTGATATCCTTCCCTAATTCTAACCTTTTCTTCTTCGGCTCTACCTTTTAGTCCAGTGGTTTACTTTGAATCAGTCCCCCTTGTCCCCTCCCTTAATGTTTCCCTTTTTAGTCCCTCCCTTTTTGTTCCTTCCCCTTCCCCCCTCTTTTTCCCTCCCTTTTTGTTTTCCCTCTCCCCCTCCCCCCCTTGGTTTTCCTTTCTACCTACCCTTGTTTGGTAAGATAGAATTCAAGATCCCAATGGAACTGGATGTTTTTCCCTCTCAGAGTTGATTTCCCTGAGATTAAGGTTTAAGTAAAAAACCCTCTCTTTCTCTCCTTCTTATAGGAGTTTTCTTCCCCTCCCCTTCCCATGTGAATCTTTGTGTGAGAAAGATTATTGTATTTGGTCTTTCTTTACCCACTATTTATACATTACATTTTCCCCACATGTTAGTATACATAGATTGATATAAATGTAGTCCTTATAGAAGAGAGTTTGAATAAAAGAAGAAGATATCATTTTCCCCCTTTCCTTAATATTTACCTTTTCAGGTATTCCTTGATCTTTGTTTTTCAGTATGAAACTTTCCACAGAGCTCTGGTCTTTTCTTTGCAAAAAGTTGGAAATCTTCTATTTTGTTGAATGCCCATACTTTCCCTTGGAAGTATATAGTCAGTTTTGCTGGGTAGCTGATTCTTGGTTGGAGACCCAGCTCTCTTGCCTTTCTGAATATCATGTTCCATGCCTTATGATCATTCAGAGTAGAACTTGCAAGGTCTTGTGTGATCCTGATTGGCATTCCTTTATATCTAAATTGTCTTTTTCTGGCTTCCTGTAGGATTTTTCTTTTGTTTGAGAGCTTTGGAATTTGGCAATTACATTCCTGGGTGTTGTCTTTTGGGGGTTTAGTGTAGAAGGTGTTCTGTGAGCTCTGTCAGTGGCTGTATTACCCCCTCATTCTAGAACCTCTGGGCAATTTTCTTTGATTATATCTTGTATCACGATGTCGAGTTTGGTGTTTATTTCTGGCTTTTCTGGAAGTCTTCAGATCTGTCACCTTGTCGGTGTGATATTTTATGTTCTCTTCTAATTTCTTGGTATTTTGGCTTTGCTTTATTAATTCTTGCTCTTTTACACGATCGTTGTCTTCCAGTTGCCTGATTCTGACCTTTAAAGTCTGGTTTTCCTTTTCAGTTTGGTCACACCAGTTTTGTAGATGCGTGAATTTCTTTTGCATTATTTCCCACTTTTCCCCCCAGAAGGCTTCCATCTTTTTGGTCATTTCTGATTCAAATTCTTCATGGGTTTGTGGAGAGTTTCCATTTCCTTTGGAAGGTTTCAGAGCATTTTCTTGTGTATCGTATTCTATCTCCTCTGTATTTTGTATTTTGGCTCCATAGAATGTGTCCAAAGTGGCCCCTTTCTTCTTATTTTTCTTGGGAATTTGGGGCTTCTGTGCTTCTGTGGAGTTTGCCATCTCTGAATGGGGAATATTAGCTTTTCTTATCTCTGTCTGGTATTCAGAGGTTTTAGTCCTGGGCAGATCGTCCGTTCTGTGAGCTTTCCCTGGGTTGAACTGAGTATGCCTTAAGGCAGGGACTTTCACTGGAACTGGAATGGAAGGATCTGGCCAGGGGGTTATACTCTCCCCCGGCTCTCTCTGTTTCCCTGATGGTTGGGTGCCCCCTCGACTGGGTCGGGTTGCTTTCCGGAAGTTGCCTTCAGAATAGCTGGCCATGAGGCTGTCTTGTTGGCCCTGAGGGTTACTGTTGTTTCAGACGACCCTGCTCTCTGAGGGGGGAGGGGCCATGGCTTCCCGGAGCTCCGAGGGCAGTGACTTTCACTGGAACTCGGATGGAAGGATCCGGCCGGGGGTTACAATCTCGCCTCTAAGTTTCCCTCTGTAGCCTTGGACTCGGTGCTCCTACCCCTTAGGTCCAAGTGATCTCAGGTTCTGGCTTTTGAGGGGGGCCTTACCTTTTGATCCAGGTCCAGGTCCAGGAGGAGGATTCCCAGGGTCTATGCTGTTGATCATTTTGAATTTCGGCACCCTAGGAGCATATAGTTTGAGATCGGTAGGGAAGGGTTTCCGGAGATCTGAACTTTAGCTTTCTCTAAGCCGCCATCTTGACCGGAAGTCCCCCAATTTGTGATTTTTTGAAAAGAGAAGCAGACCTGAATTCTGCTGGAGGGAGGATGGGAAGGGAAGGAGACAGAACTTTGGAGAAAGGGGAAGAAGTAGATAGAAGAAAAGGACTTCTCTTTGGGGAGCCTACCAGGGACGTTGGACACGAGCTGATCTCCAACACAGCCACCTCTCCTCCTGTGAATTCCTGACCCAAACACCCCAAGCATATAATCAAGTGAATAGGACCTCAGCTAGAATCTGTTCACAGGAAGGATTCTCTTCACAGATCCCCTAATGTCCTGGACTAGTTACAGTTGTCAAGGTAGCTAGAAAGTCAGGGCTTCTTCAATAACTGACCCCAGGGGGTCAGAATAGCAAATCTGATCTTCCAGACTTTGGGAAAGGGGGTGTCAGCATTGTTAGGGAACCCTTTCTTCCTCTTTCCTTTTGGTCGCATTCCTAAACCCATCTGTCCTATCCCTTGCCTTGTTCCCTTAGAATAAATTGTTTTAGTAAGATCAAGTGACAGATTCTACAATATCTATAGGGAAACTTGAAGTTGGGAGGAGGGAAGTGACATTCCTCTCCCTAGGAAGGAATAGGCTAATTGTATCAAGCCCAGTCAGTCAAGATCCTTGAGGGAACAGAAGTCAAGGCCTAAAGTGGGTTTGTCAGGGAGAGAGTTGAGAGGAAGGACAAACCATTCTCTCTCTCTCTCTCTCTCTCTCTCTCTCTCTCTCTCTCTCTCTCTCTCTCTCTCTCTCTCTCTCTCTCTCTCTCTCACCTTCATCACTCTGATCCTGCCTAATAAGGGAAGTTTCCATTCTTTCTCTTATATTAAAGTTCAAGGTTCCAAAATTCTAATTAATACATTTCTCCCCTGTGATCGTCTTGGGAGACCAGTCTTCCCAAAGGGATTATTTTAAACATAACCAACTTATAAAATGCAATAATTTGTGGATAAAAGGAGAACAAAACCAATGCTTGCTAGACTGACAAAAAGCCAATTTGGGGAGAGTCCCCTTTGGCATAAGAGTATAAATTCAAAACAAATACATTCAACCCCTGTCCCCCCAAGTTAAATTTAGCACATCCCAAAATTCACTCTGGATCCTCTGGTGCTGCATGAGGTCTCTACAGGTACCTTCATGGCACCTTCTCCAAATAGGTTGACCTTTTGGATTCAGGGAGGTAGTCTCTTGTTTCTTATCCTAAAATTACTCTCAAAAGCATTTAAACTTTGAATTATAGTATAATAATACAGTCCCCACTGAGGAGGATGGTGACAAACACAGGGATCACTCAGAGATGCATGGCTGAGTTATGAGGTATATGAATCAATTGGGAAAAGAAATCAAAACATCAAAAAATCCAAATAAAAGAGAAAAAATAACTTGTGGATGAAATATAAAATATCAAAGTCTTATGTCTAAAAAATATAAGTAAAGGATAAACAAACCTATAACAGGTCCATGATTCAGGGCCCAATAAAAATTATTTAAGCAATTATGCACTTACCCAATCAGTAGCCAGGACTACAGAAAGTTTGCCACACTATGAAAGAAGAAAAGGGACTAGATTATGGGAGCCAGTTAAGAGCCAAATTGAGATGCTTGATATAATAATGTAGGATGAGGAAGACCTGCATCTGATATGTGTCAAACAGCTACAACCTTGAACCCCAAACAAGTTCAAGGCCTCTTGTCTAGGCTCAAAATTTCATCAATCCCACTGGGATTGACTGGTCTCTTTGACCTTGTGCTTGACAGGCACTATGCATGTAGCTTTGTGCTTCTTTGGCACTGTGCAGTGGCTCTTTTTGTATTCCCTTCTCCTGGAATCAGACAGAATCATTAAGCAAATAATTTTTAAACAATCAATGGCATCATTTTTATAGTCTAATGCTTTTGGGGTATGCATTGACATTAGGGAAAATGTATTTTAAACTTACATTACTACAACATCAAAAAAAGTTAAAGAAAATCTCAATACTGATAACAAATGCTTCAAATACAAAAACGAGGGAATAAACCTCAAGTACTATATTGCCTATGCAAGAAAAAAACAATAATAAAAATGTTTTAATCAAAAATATATAGTTTACAATCAGTGACACCATGTCAGCCAAGGAGAGGTAGAATACAAAGGTTTCTCACCCCAAAATGAGATCCATTTCCTTTTTAAACTTGGCCATGAACCACTGTGTGAGTGCAAATTATTTTCACAAAGTAACAGATGTATAAAGCAGTAGTACAGTAGATAATGCACATTTAAAGAAAGTACCAAAATCCCCAAATTCACAATAGCCCAGTTAATGACAATAGCAAAGAAACACACTATCATGTAGGATTCACATGAATTGCTGTATATAGCCACTTTCTATATGACATTTAAAAAACATTAGAAGCTAATGGATGTTTGTCACAAGTTTTTACAGGTAGAGCAAAACTTTCAACCTTGGCAAAGATATTTTTAACAAAGTCTATTATTGCCATTATTCCAAAATTTAGTAGAAGAGCCTACAAAAAAGAAGTACAAAGCTCTATACTGCTGATGAAAACCTTTTGGGGTCTAAAATATCAAATATCACCAATGAAATGTAGATTGTTCTGGTGGAAGTAATTAAAATGAAGTTAAAAAAAAGTATGCAGAAGCTTACTTTGGCTTCATCCTTTATATAAAACTTTTATGGCAGAAATTTCTATTTTGTTCTCTACCTCTAATACAACATTCTTTATAAGATATATATATATATATATATATATATATATATATATATATATATATATATATATATATATATAACCATCCATTCAGAAGCTACTAGTTATGTAGAAATAATTTCTGAAAACCCCTGAAAATTAATTTAAATTCTCAGCTCATTAAATTCTCTAAAGGTTGTATACAAGTTGTAACCAGTTTTTTGATGAAGTCCATCCATCATCATCTATGTGACAGTTTAATGAAGGCAAAAAGGAAAAAAAGGCTTTTAGGCAACATGTGACCTGGATGGATAAGGTAACAAGGTTTGGGCAGGTTGACTATGGGCTTTTCTCAATGATATATTCTTTAGAACAGTCATAGGGGAAAGATAAAAATTTAAAAAAATGTAACAGAATATATAGATTAGATTAAGCATTGACAGGGAACAGGCAGTGAATTCGAAAATACTTTTCTCTCTAATTCCAATAGACTTCTTCACTATTATGGAGGGGAATAAACTGAAATAGTTAGCAAGCAATAAAACAATGGAATCTGAAAAGGTTTAAAATTCACATCCAGATCTCATTAAGTTTTCTTCCCCTCCCTAGTACTTATCATCCATTTACATTTCTTTTGTCACCCCTCTCATACACTGCACTGGGCAGAATCTCTATTCTGCACATTGAGAATATTTAAGATTTTCAAAACTTTGTCAAAATATTCTAGTTTAGTCTGGAATTCAAGCAGCCTAGCTTGCTGCTGTATATTCTTAAGGAGAAGTAAATAAAATAGGAAATCACCAATGAAAATAAAAACTGCCAGTAAACAAATTAAGCATCTGTACTTTTAACTACTTTTTAGCTTAAAACTGTTGTTTCAGAGTTTCAAGCATGGTTCCTAATTACTGTTAATTTTTTTAAAAAAGCAGAATGGAAAGGAATTAGCTAGGAGGCTTGGAAAGGTACTGATCATTCACCTCCTCCCTAGAGGCAAAACTTCAAGAGAAAACAATAGCATATTTGCATATGAGAGAAAGAGTACTCTTTGGTGGGTCAAGAGAAAAAAAAAGGCTAATTCCCCAAAATTCTGTCTTCAAATTCCCTGATTTGGGTTAACTGTCCTACCTGTGAAAAGCCTTTAGTAACAGCCTGCTAAACTAGGAGCCCAGGATCAGCTTAAGAAATCTGCTTAGAAACTATAAGGGGTGGGACTAAATACTGTGGTTTTGCTTCTCCATGCTGAAAAATGACTAGGACAGGCTGGAAAACCCACATTGTGTGGGGGTGGGTTGGCCAAAGGGATTGGGAGTGGAAGGTTTTGTTTTTCTTTTGTAGGTCACCCTCTGTGGAAAAAAAAGCAGTTTGGAATGGAATGCTCTTGTGGTGTGTCTGGTTGTGACTGCAGACTGGGTGAGGACCAACTGGGCAGTGTTTGGTCAAAACTGGAAGTCAGCAGGGAGAGCACTGGAACAGTAAGGGATGCAGTAGCACAGGCAGAAGGGCTGGGAGAGCCCAGAGAGATATGGCCACCAGACCAGGAAAACTTACTATAGTTTCTGAAAAAGGTGACTAAAAAATTTGAGAATTCATTTTCCAAAGTGGTTGCCAAATTGTGAGAATTAAAATTAATATAAAATAACTCAAGAATTATATTTATAAGAATTGTTAAAATAAAAGCTAGAGTAAAATCCTGCCAACCTTGACAGCAATCTCAAAAAAGAAGAGGGAGGAGCCACAGAAAATTATATAAACATGACCCCCCCCAACCTTGTGGAGAGAGGAGAAGATTTCTGGGAAATAATGAAGGACTTCTGGGGGATAAAGTCCAAGGGTTTAAAATCCTAATTAATACACTCCATATCCAGTGAAGGCCAACCTATGACATGGGTGCCAAGGATGGTGAGAAGAGCATTCTCTGTGGGTATAAGGTCATGCTCCCACCTCCAGAATTCATTCCTTAAAAGGGCAAGGGACTTGGGCAGAGCTGCTCCCTTCCCCCTCTCTACAGTCACTGAGAATATTCCTCACATTACAAACCCCTCTTCCAGCAGTCCAATGGAATAGTTTTCTCCCTGAGTGGGATAACAGCACAGGGGGTGGGGGTGGGGGCACAACCAGCACTTAATATGGAAGAGAGGCACAGCAATCAGTCTGGACAGAATTCAGTTAGGGGGTCTGGCACTTCATCTCTAAAAGGTTCACCATCACTGCCCTAATCAATCTTTGCCAAGAGAGGAGTTCTGGAAGAGGGATTGTTTCTACACTCAGTCATAGTGTGATACAGTGCAAAGAATGGGGTTTAGATCATAGCTCTACCTTGCACAGACTACTTTATGTCTCTGGGCCTTAGTTCTAAATATGTAAATATGGAAAATGTGGGGATAAGACTATATGACTTCTAAGATTCCTTCTAATTCTCAATATAGATGAAGATGATGCAAGGAATCACTGGTTCTATTTATAGTTCAACCTTTTGCTGGAAGATATGCATATAACCTCTTTTTGGGATGTCTTTTGGGAGAATTACAATTTAATTAGTTTTTTGGTGCTTTATTATTTATTATATATATTCAACATATCATATAAAATATTTAAATATTTTCAAATACAAACATAAAATTACATGTATTTAAAAAATCATAGGTCTCCCACCAATGGCCTACTTACCTTAAGGAGTATTCATCCTATAAAACTGAAATTTTCAAAAAGGAAGGAAGAAAAGCAAATTAACAGCATTAAAGTTGAAAAGGGGGACAGCACCTCCAATGAAGAGGAAATTAAGGCAATCATTAGAAATTACTTTGCCCAATTATATGGCAATAAATACACCAATTTAGGAGAAATGGATGAATATATACAAAAACACAAACTGCCTAGACTAACAGAAGAGGAAATAGAATTCTTAAATAATCCCATATCAGAAAATGAAATCCAACAAGCCATCAAAGAACTTCCTAAGAAAAAATCCCCAGGGCCTGATGGATTCACCAGTGAATTCTATCAAACATTCAGAGAACAGTTAATCCCAATACTATACAAACTATTTGGCATAATAAGCAAAGAGGGAGTTCTACCAAACTCCTTTTACGACACAAACATGGTACTGATTCCAAAACCAGGCAGGTCAAAAACAGAGAAAGAAAACTATAGGCCAATCTCCCTAATGAATATAGATGCAAAAATCTTAAATAGGATACTAGTAAATAGACTCCAGCAAGTGATCAGAAGGATCATTCACCATGATCAAGTAGGATTCATACCAGGGATGCAGGGCTGGTTCAACATTAGGAAAACCATCCACATAATTGACCACATCAACAAGCAAACTAGCAAGAACCACATGATTATCTCAATAGATGCAGAAAAAGCCTTTGATAAAATACAACACCCATTCCTATTAAAAACACTAGAAAGCATAGGAATAGAAGGGTCATTCCTAAAAATAATAAACAGTATAAATCTAAAACCATCAGCTAATATCATCTGCAATGGGGATAAAGTAGATGCATTCCCAATAAGATCAGGAGTGAAACAAGGATGCCCATTATCACCTCTACTATTTGACATTGTACTAGAAACACTAGCAGTAGCAATTAGAGAAGATAAAGGAATTGAAGGCATCAAAATAAGCAAGGAGGAGACCAAGTTATCACTCTTTGCGGATGACATGATGATCTACTTAAAGAATCCTAGAGATTCAACCAAAAAGCTAATTGAAATAATCAACAACTTTAGCAAAGTTGCAGGATACAAAATAAACCCACATAAATCATCAGCTTTTCTATATATCTCCAATACAGCTCAGCAGCAAGAACTAGAAAGAGAAATCCCATTCAAAATCACCTTAGACAAAATAAAATACCTAGGAATCTACCTCCCAAGACAAACACAGGAACTATATGAACACAACTACAAAACACTCGCCACACAACTAAAACTAGACTTGAGCAAATGGAAAAACATTAACTGCTCATGGATAGGACGAGCCAATATAATAAAAATGACCATCCTACCCAAACTTATTTATCTATTTAGTGCCATACCCATTGAACTACCAAAAGACTTCTTCACTGATTTAGAAAAAACCATAACAAAGTTCATTTGGAATAGCAAAAGATCAAGGATATCAAGGGAAATAATGAAAAAAACCACATATGATGGGGGCCTTGCAGTCCCTGACCTTAAACTATATTACAAAGCAGCAGTCATCAAAACAATTTGGTACTGGCTAAGAAACAGAAAGGAAGATCAGTGGAATAGACTGGGGGAAAGCGACCTCAGCAAGACAGTATACGATAAACCCAAAAATCCCAGCTTTTGGGACAAAAATCCACTATTCGATAAAAACTGTTGGGAAAATTGGAAGACAGTGTGGGAGAGACTAGGAATAGATCAACACCTCACACCCTACACCAAGATAAATTCAAAATGCGTGAGTGACGTAAACATAAAGAAGGAAACCATAAGTAAATTGGGTAAACACAGAATACTATACATGTCAGACCTTTGGGAGGGGAAAGGCTTTAAAACCAAGCAAGATATAGAAAGAATCACAAAATGTAAAATAAATAATTTTGACTACATCAAACTAAAAAGCTTTTGTACAAACAAAACCAATGTAACTAAAATCAGAAGGGAAACAACAAATTGGGAAAAAATCTTCATAGAAACCTCTGACAAAGGTTTAATTACTCATATTTATAAAGAGCTAAATCAGTTGTACAAAAAATCAAGCCATTCTCCAATTGATAAATGGGCAAGGGACATGGATAGGCAGTTCTCAGATAAAGAAATTAAAACTATTAACAAGCACATGAAGAAGTGTTCTAAATCTCTAATAATCAGAGAGATGCAAATCAAAACAACTCTGAGGTATCACCTCACACGAAGCAGATTGGCTAACATAACAGCAAAGGAAAGTAATGAATGCTGGAGGGGATGTGGCAAAGTAGGGACATTAATTCATTGCTGGTGGAGTTGTGAACTGATCCAACCATTCTGGAGGGCAATTTGGAACTATGCCCAAAGGGCGACAAAAGAATATCTACCCTTTGACCCAGCCATAGCACTGCTGGTTCTGTACCCCAAAGAGATAATGGACAAAAAGAGTTGTACAAAAATATTCAAAGCTGCGCTCTTTGTGGTGGCCAAAAACTGGAAAACGAGGGGATGCCCATCAATTGGGGAATGGCTGAACAAACTGTGGTATATGTTGGTGATGGAATACTATTGTGCTAAAAGGAATAATAAAGTGGAGGAGTTCCATGGAGACTGGAACAACCTCCAGGAAGTGATGCAGAGCGAGAGGAGCAGAACCAGGAGAACATTGTACACAGAGACTAATACACTGTGGTATAATCGAACGTAATGGACTTCTCCATTAGGGGCGGTGTAATGTCCCTGAACAATTTGCAGGGATCCAGGAGAAAAAAACACCATTCATAAGCAAAGGATAAACTATGGGAGTGGAAACACCGAGAAAAAGCAACTGCCTGAATACAGAGGTTGAGGGGACATGATAGAGGAGAGACTCTAAATGAACACTCTAATGCAAATACTATCAACAAAGCAATGGGTTCAAATCAAGAAAACATCTAATGCCCAGTGGACTTACGCGTCGGCTATGGGGGGTGGGGGGGAGGAAAAGAAAATGATCTATGTCTTTAATGAATAATGCTTGGAAATGATCAAATAAAATATATTTTTAAAAAACTGAAATTTTCATGCAACAAAAATGAATGTCTTTTCCACAGAGTTTAATATGTTAGGACCCAGACTATAAAAATGTCCCCTACATGAAGCCTGAGGTTCTAAAATTATCAAATTAGCATTATATGTTATATGCACTTAAACAACTACACTGTAGCATATAGCATTTCAAATTTTGATAATTCCTTTACAACCATTTTTTTCCCTAAAAGGCTAAGTCACTTATTTTTAAACAGAAATGTGCTTTTAAATTACTTCCCTTTCTTTCTTGGCAATTTTCTTTGATACCTGTCCCTTATTTTTCAATTTCTCAATGAAATTCCAAAATTCACACTTTTATATATCATCTTTTGAAAATGGTTCTTTCCATTATATATTTATTTCAGCCAAACTAAGATCAATCTGTGGCTTTTAGACATAAAAATCTTAAAACCAAATTAAGATTATAACAATTTCCCAACCAAGACACAATGTAGGAATGTCTATGTTCCAACACAAGATACTTTAAAGTTAAGCATATAGACCACTGGGGAAAAGTCCATTTTCTCAAAATTCCTACCTGTTGTTTGTCCATCACCACCTACTTCCACTTTCAGAATATGCAAAGAAGCACCAAAGTTTGGCTAGGAAAAAGAATTAATAAGATTAATATTATCCTTAATTGTATCATGCATGCTCAAAGTAAGTTAGGAAAATTTTCTAACTAGTTTTATAAGTAAAACAAACAAGACAAAATTTAAAGCAATAACCATTTTATTGACCAACTGTTTCAAGTGGCTAAAAAAAAAAACACCTCACTTTAAAAATTCAAGGTCTCCAAACAACTCTTAATATAACAATGAAATGTCCCTTTCAATAAATATTACCTTAAATAAATAATCCAATATTTCAGAACGATAAGGCTCACGATAATTGAGTAGAAGTCGGGAGGTTGCCTAAAAGATATTTCAAAGAAAAAAAAACCTATTATTGAAAATTTTCTAAAAGAATTATAGCCACCTAATCAGATGTCCATATTAGAAAGAGCCCATGGATTTTGTTTAATGATACATTCATTGCCTATATTTGAATTTGGAGGAGCCAAGAGTAGGCATGGAGACAGACATCAATTGCTCTAGGTTTTTTTTAAAAAGCCAAATAATCAGTTTATTTATTTACTTATTAACACTGAGGAAGTTAGTGTTCTAACAGATGAAACTTTCTGAGAGATTATTGTTATGATTCAATTTTCTTAAGTATTTTTAGGAAATTATAAGCATTATGAGAGGGCAAACATCAAGATGAGCCATTATAGTTTCAACTACAAAAGAAAGAAGCAATGTGCCTGGAAAGTCTCACCTACACCAGCAAAAAATAATCAGCACTGAGATACACTCAACCATGAAATGACCATGCCATGTCAATAATGCCTTCTTCCAAAAAACTTTTTTACTGAATTAGAAAAAGCCATAATAAAGTTCATTTGGAAAACAAAGGATCAAGGATATCCAGGGAAATAATGGGGGGGAAAAACACAAAGGAAGGTGGCCTTGCAGTCCCAGATCTCAGGCTATATTATAAAACAGTGGTCTTCAAAACAATTTGCCACTGGCTAAGAGACAGAAAGGAGGATCAGTAGAATAGACTTGGGGTAAATGACCTGAGCAAGAGAGTCTAGGACAAACCCAAAGACCCCAGATTTTGGGACAAAAATCCACTATTTGATAAAAAACTGCTGGGAAAATTGGAAGATAGTATGGGAGAGATTAGGTCTGGATCAACACCTCACATCCTACACCAAGATAAACTCAGAATGGGTGAATGACTTGAACATAAAGAAGGAAACTATAAGTAAACTATGTGAACACAGAATAGTATACATGTCAGACCTTTGGGACAGGAAAAATTTTAAAACCAAGCAAGACCTAGAAAGAGTCACAAAATGTAAAATAAATAATTTTTGATTACATCAAATTAAAAAGGTTTTGTACAAATAAAACCAATGTAACTAAAATCAGAAGGGAAGCAACAAATTAGGAAACAATCTTCATAACAAAAACCTCTGACAAAGGTCTAATTACTCACATTTACAAAGAGCTAAATCAATTGTACAAAAAATCAAGCCATTCTCCAATTGATAAATGGGCAAGGGACATGAATAGGCAATTTTCAGATAAAGAAATCAAAACTATTAATAAGCACATGAAAAAGTGTTCTAAATCTCTTATAATCAGAGAAATGCAAATCAAAACAACTCTGAGGTATTACTTCACACCTAGCAGATTGGCTAAAGACAACAAAGGAAAGTAATGAATGCTGGAGGGGATGTGGCAAAGTGGGGATATTATTGCATTGCTGGTGGAGTTGTGAATTGATCAAACCATTCTGGAGGGCAATTTGGAACTATGCACAAAGGGTGATAACAGATTGTCTGCCCTTTCATCCAGCCATAGCACTGCTTTGTTTGTACCCCAAAGAGATAATAACGAAAAAGACTTGTATAAGAATATTCATAGCTGCGCTCTTTGTAATGGCCCAAAATTGGAAAATGAGGGGATGTCCTTCAATTGGGGAATGGCTGAACAAATTGTGGTATATGTTGGTGAGGTAATACTATTGTGCTAAAAGGAATAATGAAGTGGAGGAATTCCATGGAGACTGGAACAACCTCCAGGAAGTGATGCAGAGCAAGAGAAGCAGAACCAGGAAATCATTATACATAGAGACTGATACACTGTGGTACAATGGAAGGTAATGGACTTCTCCATTAGGGTCAATACAATGTCCCTGAACAATCTGCAGGGATCTAGGAGAAAAAACACTGCCCACAAGCAGAGGACAAACAGTGGAAGTAAAAACAATGAGGAAAGGCAACTGCTTGACTACAGGGTTGAGGAGATATGATTGAGGAGAGACTCTAAATGAACACTCTAATGCAAATACCAACAACATGGAAATGAGTTTGGATCAAGGACACATGTGATACCCAGAAGAATCACGCTGGCTATGGGAGGGGTGGTGGGAGGAAGGAAAAAAATGATCTTTGTTTCCAGTGAATAATGTTTGGAAACGACTAATAAAATATTTAAAAGGAAAAAAAAAACAAAAATAAAATACATAAAAAACAATGCCTTGTACTATTTGTCAGCAAAACAGATTTTAGGGTCTGTATATGTGTATTAATGAGCCCTGTAAATGTGTCAGGGAAGGTCTCTTTCTCCTCTGTAATATGTAAAATGAAAACACCCTGCTTATTTTAAAGCAGTTGTGAAAACAAAATGAGATAATATGAAAACTCTCCAGGAAAGTATAAAGATTATACTAATAAGAGACAACAAGGGTAAAAAATTTTTTTAAACTATTCAAGAGCAATATTACATCTGATAGTCCCATTTTGAGTTATTCTTGAGTTATATTTGAGTCTTCTAGTTCTAATTTTCAATATGTGAGTTTTAAAGATTAAGAAATTTAAGCAAGTAACTGTTTTAGAGAAATATTTTCAGTTAGATTTTTAGTGGGATAAAAGTTAAAAGGGCAAATATCCCTTCTATAAAATTGTAGAGTGAGAAAAGGCTTCTTTGGGGTATTGGGGATGTTTAGATAGTAGAACTGACACAAAGAAGAACAGGACTTCTCTGAGCTGATGAGGAAAGACTGGTGATTAAAACTCCATTTAAGAGAAAAAAATGGAGTTTTAATAACCAGACAGACATTTCTGAATAGAGGCACTTAGAAGAATGTGACTTGTTACAGGTGAATGCCCTTATAACAGGGTTGGAGAGAGTTTCAGCCTCTGCTGAAATGGGATCTTTCTGATTGAGAAGGCGCCAGAGACTGAGTGAAACTCCTATGTTAGTCAATGCCCCTTTAAGAGCATGGGTAAAGAGGCAGCTGGGTGGCTCAGTGGATTGAGAGCACCTAGAGATGGGAGGTCCTGGGTTCAAATTTGACCTCAGGTACTTCGTAGCTGTATGACCCTTGGCAAGCCATTTAACCTCCCCCTTCCCCCTAGCCTGTTGAAACTCCTGATGAAACTAATACTGTGATGGGGCTCCTGCTGTGCAACCTGCTGTTTTCTAATTGGCTAGACTTTCACACCTATATTGTAAGTTTGGCCCCCAGACCATGGGGTATTGAAAAGAGTGGATGGGGTTTGTGGCAAGAATCTATAAAATGCTTGTATCTGCTGCCATGCATTGGGCATCACCATTGGGGCTTGACCCCTTCTCATGAGAAAGATTAAACCTTGCTTCTGTTCACTTAAATGGTCTCTATTTCTTTAAGCAGTATCGTCTCACTCATATGGCAACTGATAAATGGTGTCAAAAGACTGAATCTTTAGCCCCCAGAGCCAACTGAGACAAGTGGACAGCCTCAACACATTTTAAAGAACTAACCTGCATGGAGGAAGAATGAGGATAGTGCTCATACCATATTCTGCAACCCAGAGACTTCACTGATGGGAGAAAAGATCAATGAAAGAAATAAAGGGCACATATACACTATAATATTTCTAGTAGCACTTTAGACAGAAAGCAAAGAACTACTAACAAAGCAGACACCTATCTCTTGCAGAATAGCATATGGTGGATATTACTTAGTTCTAAGAAACAATGAAAAAATAAGGAAAAGCATGAAAAAGCAGATCTATGAATACAAAATGGAAATGAAGGTGATGGAGTTCTCTCCCCACCCCATCCCCAAAGATCTAGATAAAACACAAGGCCATTAATGATCAGGAAATACAGTTAAAAAGCCACAGTGTGTCATCTTTTCACCTCAGATCAGCCAAGTGAGACAAAGAAAAAAGGGAACAATGTGTGTGGGCTATTGGGGACATGGTGACAGGATCTAGTAGGGTACGTAGGGTGCTGAACATTCCCTGCCAAGGGACTAAATGAAGACTCAGATCAGAGATTCTAGATCTTGTACAGGGCACAAAAACAGTGCCAAATAGCAGCTCTGTGACACAAATACTATGCCCGGGATTCAATGAGGATTAAATTAAGTCCACAGATTCTATTTGGATTAAAGGGGGGCCTGTCCCAAAGGGTAGAAGACTGTACTTCAGGGTAGAGGCCAAAGGCAAGGACAGAGGTCCTAAATTTTGTCTTGAGCAAATAGCAAATACAGGAAGGGAACAATAACTAGGTGACTCTGACCCTAGAAATAGAACAATCTCTTGGTTCCAGTCTCAAACTTATAGAAGAATAGACAAGAACTATTAAATGTAACTATTAATGGACTAATTATAGCTAGGGAAATAGCTATTACTAAAAAAATGTCACATTATAGCATATGAAATAATATTAAGAAATGAGAGAAGAGCATCTTTTCGGAGGTAAAAATTGGGATTTAATTTTTTTTTTTTATCTAGAATTTGGATAGGAAACCTAAACCAATGGGAAGTCTCCAGTTCTGTCTATGCTGAACCTGTAGAGCTAGATTCCAATAGCAAATCTATAGATGTGCTACTCAAGTCCAGACATAGGTAAGGTACTTATCAGAACTCAGCCTGAACTCTCCCAGAGATTCTTGAAGAACACAATACCCAGTGCCCTGAAAAAGCAGCAGTATGAATGAAGAAGACAAGAAAAAGGACACAAAATAACCCATATATTTCCACGAGAAGTGGGCCGAACACAAAGGCCAAAGTCAAGTAGAAGGACTAGAAGAAATAAGCGAATTAAAAAAGGATCTCATCAAAAAGAATGATGTGTTGGCATTTCTCAGCCAAAGAAATCAAAACTATTAATAAACACATGAAAAAGTGCTCTACATCTCTTATAATCAGAGAGATACAAATCAAAGCAACTCTGAGGTATCACCTCACACCTAGCAGATTGGCTAACATGACAGCAGAGGAAAGTAGTGAATGCTGGAGGGGATGCGGCAAAGTAGGGACACTAACTAATTCATTGCTGGTGGAGTTGTGAATTGATCCAACCATTCTGGAGGGCAATTTGGAACTATATCCAAAGGGCGATAAAAGACTGTCTGCCCTTTGATCCAGCCATAGCACTGCTTGGTTTGTTTCCAGAGATAATAAGGAAAAAACTTGTACAAGAATATTCATAGCTGCACTCTTTGTGGTGGCTAAAAATTGGAAAATGAGGGGATGCCCTTCAATTGGGGAATGGCTGAACAAATTGTGGTATATGTTGGTGATGGAATACTATTGTGCTAAAAGGAATAATGAAATGGAGGAATTCCATGGAGACTGGAACAACCTCCAGGAAGTGATGCAGAGCGAGAGGAGCAGAACCAGGAAATCATTATACACAGAGACTGATACATTGTGGTACAATCGAAGGTGATGGACTTCTCCATTAGGGTCAATACAATCTCCCTGAACAATCTGCAGGGATCTAAAAAACACTATCTAAAAGCAGAGGATAAAATGTGAGAGTAAAAATACTGAAGAAAAGCAACTGCTTGACTACAGGGGTGGAGGGGATATGACTGAGGAGAGACTCTAAATGAACACTCTAATGCAAATACCAATAACACGGAAATGGGTTCGAGTCAAGAACACATGTGATACCCAGTGGAATCATGTGCCAACTATGGGAGAGGTGGTGGGAGGTGGTGGGGGGAGGAAAAGAAAATGATTTTTGTCTCCAATGAATAATGTTTGGAAATAACCAAATAAAATAATGTTAAAAAAAAAAAGAATGATGTGTTGACAGAAATAGTCCAAATACAAATCTAGGAGAAGAAAATGACTGCAAAGCATCTATAAGCAAAACCTTAAAGAAAAACCCAGCTTGTGAATAAGTTCAACTAGAATTCCAGATAGAAATAAAACAAGAGGGGGCAGCTGGATGGCTCAGTGGATTGAGAGCCAGGCCTAGAGACAGGAGGTCCTAGGTTCAAATCTGGCCTCAGACACTTTCCAGCTACTGTGACCCTGGGAAAGTCACTTGACCCCCATTACCTAGCCCTTACCACTCTTCTGCCTTGGAGCCAATACACAGTATCGACTCCAAGATGGAAGGTAAGGGTTTAGAAAAAAAAAGAAATAAAGCAAGAATTTTTTAAAAAATTAAAATGATATTGTAATGAAATTTAAATGCTTGCTGTTCGGAAGAGAAATGAGTGGTGGAAGAAACAAATGGGAAAGAGAGTCATCAAAGAAAGAAATTAAAAGAGAATATCTTATTCAAAAAAAGACATTTCCTTGAAAATTAAAATTATCTAAACAGAAGTAAATAACTCCATGAGACAAGAAATATTAAAACACTAAAAGTGAAAAATAGCAGAAAATGTAAGATCTCATATCAAAAAACAAATAAACCAGAAAACAAATTAAGAAGAGATGATTTAAGAATCTCTAAGCTATGTCAAAGCTATGACCATAAAGAGTTTAATTATATGAGAAATTATACAACTAACCAGATCTCTTAGAACCAGAGAACAAAGTAAAAATATAAGGGTAGCCAGTAGCACAGCTAATAGAGTACCAGGAGGATATATGGACATATAGAGGAGTGGATAGAGTTAGGAGGATGTAGGTACAAATATCCCCTGGAACACTTCCTAGCTATGTGGCCCTGAGCAAGTCACTTAATCAAGATTCCCTAGCCCTTCTCATTCTTCTATCATATAAATGATACTAAGAGAGAAGGTAAGGGTTGAAAAAAAAAACCCAACATTTTGTCCAATTTACACTAATAAAGCTGACAATATAAATGAAATGCATGAATATTTACAAAAGTATCAAATTCTCAGATTCAAAGAAAAAGAAACAAGAGGAAGCCACAAGACAAAATAGATTTAAAAGCAAATTATATCAAACATGTAAAATAAAATTGATCCCATTATTACATGAATGGTATGAAAAAATAGGAAAAGGAAAGGTAAGAGCCTTCCAAATTCCTTTAGTGATATAAAGATCATCCTACTACTTGAGAGTCAAAACAGAGAAATAAAACCATAGACTAGTATCTCTAACAAATATTGGGACAGAAATAATAAATTAATGACAAAAACTACTGGGAACACCTAAGGGTAGCCTACCAGAAATTACCTATATTCTTAATATCTCACATTGTGTACCAAGATAAACTCTAAGGAGCAGCTGGATGATTCACTGGATTGAGAGCTAGACCTAGAGATGGGAGGTCTTAGGTTCAAATCTGGCCTCAGATACTTCCTAGCTGTGTGACCCTGGAAAAGTCACTTAACCCCCATTGCCTACCCCTTACCACCCTTCTGCCTTAGAACCAATACACAGTATTGATTCTAAGATGGAAGGTAAGGGTTTAAAAAAAAAAAAGATAATCTCCAAATTAGTACATGAATTAGATATGAAGGGTGACATCATAAACAATTTAAAAAGCATAGAGTAAGTTACTTGTCAGATCTATTGTAATAGTAATAGCTAACAAATATATAGCATCTACAGAAAATATAAATATATAAACTTAATATAAATATATTAATACAGTCAAAAAAGAAGGATACTACCAGACCTTAAGGAACTCGCATTCCAATCAGGAAAGACAATACAACAAAGAGACTGAAAAGGAATAGGAGATGGTTCTCAATGAAGGGCATGGTGGCAAAGTCCAAAAAATGAACCAAATGATGTGGACTCTTGCCAAAATGGAGATGTTGGGAGGAAGTCACCAATGGGAAAAGGGAATCAAGTGAAAAGTCAAGAAAGGAAAAGCATGGTGTAAAAAAAGCCCAGTGAATCATGGCTGTTCTGAGCCCTTCTTTAAAATGAAGCTTCTGAATCCTACCAAAATTAATTTATTTATTCAGTCCCATACTTTTCAAAATTCTAAGAAAGTTTTTATTAAATTATAAAAAATATAACAAAGTTCATTTGGAAAAACAAAAGATCAAGAATATCAAGGGAACTAATGAAAAAAATGTGAAAGATGGGAGCCTAGCAGGACCAGATCTTAAAACTGTACTATAAAGCTGTGGTCATGAAAACAATATGGTACTGGCTAAGAAAAAGAAGGGAGGCTCAATGGAATAGACTTGGAGTAAATGACCTAAGCAAGACAGTATAAACTAAACCCAAAGATCCCAGCTTTTAGGATAAGAACCCACTATTTGACAAAAACTGCTGGGAAAATTGGAAAACAGTATGGGAGAGGTTAGGTTTAAATCAACAACTCACTATACTGAGATAAATTCAGAATGGGCAAATGCCTTAAATATAAAGAAGGAAATTATAAATAAATTAGGTGAACATAGAATAATATACCTGTCATATTTTTGGGAAAGAAAAGAATTTAAGACCAAGCAAGAAATGTAAAATATTATAAAATGTAAAATGAATAATTTTGATTACATTAAAATAAAAAGATTTTATACAAACAAAAAACAATGTAACCAAAATTAGAAGGGAAGCAACAAATTGGGAAAAACTTCTGACAAGGATCTAATTTCTCAAATTTATAAGGAGCTCTGTCAATTATACAAAAAAAAATAATAATAAGCCATTCCCCAATTGATAATGGGCAAAGGACATAAATAGGCAGTTCTCAGGTAAAGAATTCAAAACTATTAAGAAGCACATGAAAAAGTGTTCTCCATCTCTTATAATCAGAGAAATACAAATCAAAACAACTCTGAGGTACCACCTCACCCATAGCAAATTGGCCAATTTGACAGCAAAGGAAAGTAAAAAATGTTGAAGGGGATGTAGCAAAACTGGGACACTAATGCATTGCTGGTAGAGTTGTGAATTGATTCAACCATTCTGGAAGGCAATTTAGAACTATGCCCAAAGGGCTTTAAAAGACTGCCTGTCCTTTAATCCAGTCATACTACTGCTGGGTTTGTATCCCAAAGAGATAAAAAGAAAAAAAAAACTATTTCAAAAATAATCATAGTTGTGCTCTTTCTGGTGGCAAAAAAATTGGAAAATAAGAGGGTGTCCACAGATTTGGGAATGGCTGAACAAATTCTGGTTCTGATGGTGATGGAATACTGTTTTGCTGAAAGGAATAATGAACTGGAACAATTCCGTGTGAACTGGAATGACCTCCAAGAATTGATGCAGAGCAAAAGGAGCAGAACCAGAACACTACACAGAGACTGATACATTATGGTACAATCAAACATAATGGACTTCTCTACTAGCAGCAATGCAAAGATCCAGGACAATTCTGAGAGACTTATAAGAAGGACCACTATCCACATCCAGAGAAAGACCTGTGGGAGTAGAAACGCAGAAGAAAAACCTATGATTGATCATATGATTTGATGGGGATATGATTGGGAATGTTGATTTTAAATGATCACTCTATTGTAAATATTAATAATATGGAAATAGGTTTTGAACAATGATACATGTAAAACCCAGTGGAATTGCTAGTTGGCTCTGGGAAAGGGGAGGGAAAAAAAAGGAATCATGTAACTATGGAAAAATATTCTAAATTAATTAAATAAAAAATGAAAATACAATAAAATGAAGCTTCTGATGAATATGCCTATATATATTTATGTGGGCTCTGTTTAATTTTTCAACCAATGAAAATCCTTCCCTCCCTCCCATCTCTACTGAAAAAGAAAGAACAAAGCCCTTATAACACATAAATCTAGTCAGACATATTTGACTGGTCTAGTTTCCTTTCAGAAAAACATTCTCTTCCTGAGTCATGTTCTAGGGAAAGGTCTGAGGCTATTAACTTTTAGATATTCCTATGAAATCAGATTTGTCTCCCTGCATCTCTAGTTCTTCTTGCTTATTAGTAAGATTATGTTCATTTTCACATTATATACATAATATATAAATGAGATTAGCACTAAATCTTTTGCTAGATTTTGTCTCCTAAGATTTTTTTGGCAGCTCCATTGTTATTCATCATCCTACTTCCAGTGACTTCTAACAAATTCAAGTTTTCTCCCTGCCCTTTGGTTTTAAGATCCTTTTGAATAGATTTACAAAACTTCAGGCAAATAGCAATGATGTATGATGATAATCTGAGAATGACTTTATTATCAGCAAGGCAAGGGATCCAGGACAACTCTAATAGACTCATGATGAAAAGTCTGATTACAGGCTGAAGCTTACCATTCTTCACTATATAAATTTTCTCCAAAGTAAGCAGTGTCTCCTTTCACAACATGATAAATATGGAAACATATTTCGTATGATAACACATGTTCAACTTGGATTATCTGCCTTCTTGAGGAGGTGGGTGGAATAGGAAGAAGAGAATATGGATTGCCAAATGTCAGAAAACGCTGGTTAATCATTGTATCTACATGTAATCTGGGGTGGGGGGGGGAGGATTCTTAAACTTCAGGCAAATGCATTCTAACCAGTCATATTATATACATAATAATCTAGAAAGAAATCTATTTTTTTTTTGCTTTAAATTGTTGTCCAGAAATCGAAATCCTGTTCTCCAATACTATTTACTACTAACAGCTACTTACTTCCCAACTCATCTCTCTCTGCTAAAGCTCTTGCCTTCAATTTGCTACACTGATGAATTGAATTCTTTAACATTTCTGGAAGTATAACTTGAGCCCACAGGAATCATTAGAATTGTGTGAAATAATTGGCAGGGACATGTCTTTAGTTATCACATCAGCATTCCTCAGAACACCATTTGTGCCTTTCCCCATCGGAATTGGAAGTTCTAGAAGGCAGAGAGTGTATTTATTTTTTGCCTGCATTTATATTCCAATTCTTCAGAAGATTTTATGTATGTTAACTATCATTATTATTATTCTAGAGCTCACAGGTAATTTCGATGCTTCCCAATAGCTTTTGTCATGTAGTGAAGTTTTGCCCCAGTTACGGGATCTTTTGCCCTGTCTTAAGGGCAGTGGCTATCTGCTGCCTTTGTATCCCCAAAGCTTCTCTTAGCACATAGGAGCTAATGAATGCTTGTTGACTGGCGGTAGCTCAATTTTATACCGGTTTTTAAAGTTTGCAAAAGTAGTCTCCATCCCTTACCTCACATCACCTCACACAAACATCTCCCTGGGAAGGAAGATCTACAAGCGAGGAACCACAGGGTCAAGGAAGGTTCCTAAGTCAAAATAGCCGTGCACTTCTGGGAGACTGGTGGGATTTGGGACCCGAGTACTCCAGACTGCAGGGACAGCTCCATCCACCGCCGCCTCCCAAGGGAACCACCCAGACGTGCACCTGGACAGAGAAGGAGGGAAGGGGAGGCGAGGAATAGGGAGGGAGGGAGGGGGCCACAATCGCGAGTCGCCACCCTCATCTCTCCAAGCGACTGAACTCCCGCTCCCCGTCCGCTCCCTCCAACAGGTCCCAGACGAGCTCGGCTGCTTCTCGGCAGCTTCTGGCGCTTACCCCGCCGCTGCTAATCGCGCCAATCCCATCGAACACCCGACCGTGCCCAGCACTATCATCCAAGATATACCGAAAGGTCTGGGGGGTAACCACGGGCCCGAGCTTTTTATGCCTGAACGACCCAGTGGCGCTCAGAGGTGTTAGAAGAAGAAGCAGCCAAAGCAGCAACCGCCCCTCCGCCCGTAGGCGGTTAGTCCAAACCTTGTAAGGAAACATGTCTCAATGGGCTAATGCTAGAAATGACAGCTTGCTGCCTACTTTTAGCTTTGTGTGACTCACGTGACTCCGCCTCCAAATCACTTGAGCAGAAGAAAGGCAGTATAGTGAAATGGAGCTTCCTCGGGTTTCGCCATGTTTGAAGATGGCAACAGACCAGTAATGAAGCTAGCTCCATCTTGGTAGAGGGCAATCCTGGAGAGAGGGAGGTGATACAGAGCCCTAAACAGTTTTTATTTTACTTGTTTGTTTTGCCTTTCTGGTTCCTTCCTGCTTTGTACAAAGCCTGGCAGAGAGTACTTGATTAATGAATCTCAATTGACTGACTTGACTCTTCCAAAAATGTTTTGAGAATATTTATTATGTGTCTACTATGTACCAGAGGTAGCTAGGTGATACAATAGATGAAGTGCTGGATCTGGAGTCAGGCTATACATTCAAATCTAGCCTCAGACACTTCCTAGCTGCATGACCCTGAGCAAGTCACAAACCTTGTTTGCCTCAGTTTCTCCATCTGTCAAATGATCTAGAGAAGGTAATGGCAAGCCACTCTAATATCTTTGCCAAGAAAACCCCAAATGGGGTCACAGAGAGTTGGACAGGACTGAACCAACTGAAGGACAATAACTAGTTCCCAGACACTGTGCTATAAACTAGGACTACAAGGAGAATAGTACAACTCTGCCCTCAAGGACCTTACATTCAAATGTGGAGGCAATCCA
Organism: Monodelphis domestica; assembly: GCF_027887165.1. NCBI lineage: Eukaryota > Metazoa > Chordata > Mammalia > Didelphimorphia > Didelphidae > Monodelphis > Monodelphis domestica. The sequence goes on along the minus strand of NC_077227.1, from coordinate 235,253,299 downwards.
CAGGAGCCTCTAACAATTTGGGGCTTCTGGGCCCAATGGGCCATTCTCCTTCTCCAGGAAGGAATCCCTTTAATCTGTGTCCAAATAGACTATCCAGACTGGTTTCTCTCCTGAGGGAGCTTTTTCACCTAGAAGTAGGTTCAGAGTCCTTTTTCCCATATTCTTTGCCTTTCACACTCCCACTCCAACCACAGGAAAAAGTTACTTGAAGCTTAGGTTTGGCTCATGCTCAGCATCCCAAAGAAATTAATAGAAAGCTACTCTGTTTAAAATGAATCAAAGGGGGCAGCTGGGTGGCTCAGTGGATTGAGAACCAGGCCCAGAGATGGGAGGTCCTGGGTTCAAATTTGACCTCCTAGCTTTGTGACCCTGGGCAAGTCACTTGAACCCCATTGCCTAGCCCTTACCACTCTTCTGTCTTGCAACCAATACCCGGTATTGATTCCAAGATGGAAGGTAAAGGTTTGTTTTTTTTAATTAATTAATAAAATAAAATGAATCAAGCAGGAGACACAAAATGTATTTCCTTCACGCAAATAAAATGTTACACAAAAGGTTTTCCCAAGCTCCCATTGACAGAAACTTGAACAAGCAGAATGTAATAACTACTGTTACAATAGGAAGTTGGGATTTGAACATCAGAACATGAAGTAGTTTACAGAGCTGTTGAATAGACATTATTATATCTTATCTCATTACTACACCATCCAAGGTGTTCTGGGAAGACTGGCATAGGATCCAGGGTTTTCCACTGGACACCCTAAAACTCCAGAAATATTCTAGGTCAAAGAGGACTTAAGAAACTCCTTTCTACTTCAGAAGAAGCCTCCAACCCCCTTTGGACTTTCCCCTAGACCTTCAATTAACATAGATATGCACCTCCTGGCCCCTACTCTTCTAAAACACTGGATGGGACCAAATCTAATCATTCTTTGAATTCTATAAACTATCCCCTACACCCCCAACCTCAATGAAATTACCTCATTGCTAATTTACCCCATCTCCCTTTTCTTTATCCTGCAACCTCTGCTATGAGAGGGGCATAAAATCCCCTTACCCCATCTCCTCAGGGAAGCACTGTCTAAGCTGTCCTCCCAGCCACTTCACCATGAATTCCAAATTAATAAATTTCTCTTCTTTATTTCTAAGCTAAATTATGGAGTCTTGCATTTTTGCAAAGGGTACCCATCCCAAACCCAAGGGTTCACCTCAAGCCCACCCACTAAAACCTCTACAGTGGGGACTTGCAGAATCCTTTTCAGGGCTACTTTCTGCCTTTGGTATCTTCCAGCCACCCAGCCCTCCCCATGACTCTAAGAAGCAGTAGCATACACAGAGGCCATACCTCAGGAATCTGTCTGGGCAAATAACTTGACAGGTCTCAAATCTGTGAGTTAAGTGAGTTAGGGTGGTGTCTACCCCAGGCATGTGAAGACTTCCTCCAACAGTACTGGTGAATGAGAACAATTTGTTCTAATTGCCATGAAAGCAGTGGAAGCAGGTGTTGTAAAGTGCTTAGAGCTTGCTTAGACACTGAAGAAACCAAGGTGATCCCCAGCATCCCAGATCATCAGCAGGCATCTTGATTTTTATCTTACCTCTGGTCTTGGATGACTTGGAAGAGAGAGTGAGGCCAAAGACTTTGTGCAACTCTGCCTTACTTAAAAGAGATTTGTGCATAAGTCAAAAACATCACCAGTAATGTCATTTTGATCTTTGAGTCCAAAGGACTACAGGAAACCAATACTATAGAAATAATTCTTTCTAGGTCCAAATCAAGTTTTGCTCTTTCCCTTTGTCAGCATGTAATCTAGAAACCCCAAACTTGTAGCCTAGTTAGCTCTGATGAACCCCAAGTTTTAGGACTAGATTGTAAGTTGGAGACCCCAAAGTTTGTGCTTGTTGCCTGTTCCTGTGAGAATCCACCCTGAAGGAAATCTCAGGCTAGCAGTCTCAGACTGAATAATGGACCCTAAGGTAAATAGGCTATATTTAGCATAAACTCAGTGACTCTTTTTGCCTTAGAAGCTTCCCCATTGTATCACATGCCCCTTTGGGGGATTGGACTCAGGACCTGCAGCTTAAGAGACTGTCTAGTGCTGTCTAGTGTGCTAAAGAATCACTCAGCTTGCTTATACTAAATATAGCATATTTACCTTAGGGTCCATTATTCAGTCTGAGACTGCTAGCCTGAGTTACCCTTCAGGGTGAATGCTCACTGGAACAGGCAACAAGTACAAACTTTGGGGTCTCCAACTTACAATCTAGTCCTAAAACTTGGAGTTCATTAGATCTTACTAGGTTACAGGTGTGGGGTTTCTAGATTCCATGTTGACACCTTGTTAGCAGTATCTTCTCTGATGCAGAAACACCTCCTACTTTCAGTAAGCTCTAACTGAGAACTAATTGTACTTACAAGTTGGCTTCCATGATTAATCTATCTTAAGATCATTATTTGGTTATGTGGAAAGTTAATAATGAATTGGGATACTGTGAAATAATTTTCCCTTTATCCCTCTCCCCTCCCTAGACCCTGCTTGCACAACAGTGATTCTAAGGTTAGTCTGAAACAGTTTCTCCTCTAGGCTATGAAACAAGTGAGGTCCTCCTTTCTTTGGTTTAGATCTTAAAACAATAAAAGGATTAAGAGCTAAATGAATCCTGTTAAAAGAAGTCAGCAAACTCTTCAGCAATGTTGGATTTGTGTGGAATAAGAAATTGGTGTGTTATTCTTAAGTTATTAATAGTTATCAATATAAAAAAAACTAGTGCCCCCCCCAAGATCCTTACAAGGGCTTTACAGCTTTAAGTGAGTCTGTCTAGGAATTGCCCTAGGCAGGAGTCCCTGGCTAATGGTCTTAGATCCTGAAGTACCCATGATCAAATCTTAAGTACCAATCTTGGGTACCCTTTTGTCTTAGAAGACTCTCTAATTATATCTTTGTATCTAGATTATATCTTCTTCCAGGAGGTCAAGCCCAATGGCTTGATATCAAATCCTCCTAGATCATCTAGTCCAGAACTATTCCCTTCTTTGTATCTGTTTCCAACTTCCTGATCATTTCTTTAAAATATTGATTTGCTTGGATGTATCCATTGTGAATCTATTCTCCAATTTCTTGAAGATATTAATTAGCTTGAATGTGTTCATTGGAAAGGTATTCAACTCTCTGTCTCCAACTAGTGTGAAAATGTTACAATCCCTTCTGAGGGGCTTGACTTGCATCAGGATTGTCCTATAGGTAGGGGATCTTTCTGTGAATTTGGGGGGGTATTTGTCTTAGGTCAATGATTTGAGGTAGGGCACCCAACCTCCCCCCCCCCAATAAAACATTATATTTTAAATGATTAATTTCCCCAGACATATATATATATTTTAATAAGTGGTTAAAGTGGATATACTTTGACATTTTCAAGGTCCCCACAATCTCCACTCCATATAGATTGAGGGGAGGAAAGGCAGTGTTGGTATCCTATGGATGCACCTATTCCTATGATAAGGTAATGAGGGAGGAGTTGAAAATATCTAAGTCTACTCCCTCAATATCCATTTACCAATATGCAAAGTCTTGGAATGTCCAGGGAAGGAACAGAGTGATGATGGAGTACATAAAGGGCTACTCCAGAAGAGTTCAAGTTTGGGGGCACCTTTTGGATCATAAAGAAAGGGAGCCAACTAACTAATTAAGGATGTCTTGAATGATCAACTAATAAATTAATTTAAAATCAAGAAATGCAGTCTCCCAAGAATTTCAACATTACTGTAACCTATACTCAGGGAAAGAAAAACAAAAGGAGAAAAAGCAGTTAGGGCTTCCCCAACTGGACTTAATTCACCAAGTTATATACCTGCTCTAGTTCCCTCATGATGACCTTGTTTTATAGACCCCCAAATTGTCCCTTGGGAATTTTTCCAGGAATTCCCAGACTGACCCTTGTCTTAGTCTGAACATTAACCTTACAGTACTGCAATGATCTCAGCCAAGATAGAATTAGTAAATATAATCAAATCTTAAGTACCATTTTGTCTTAGAAGTTCCTTCCTTTTTAGGTCTCTCCAAGGTAGTCCAGCCCCTGGCAGGGTATATAAGATCCCAAATTATTTAATTTCTTGTGAAAATCCTGAGATGATGTTCCCAGAGTCCCAGAGCTTGGCTCTGTGTGGTGGCTATTAGGAAATTGTCCTGATTAAAAACTTGTTCTTTCTAACTACTTGGGTATTTGTGTGTTTTTCAAGGTTGACACTCACAAGAATAGTTCCAATGGAACTGGGTTGATAGGAAAGGCTGACATTTATTCCATTCCTGGGAGCATTACTTGCCACATGGAGATCTGAAGAAAAGTGAGCAACACAGGTGGAATCACTCCCTTTTTAAAAGATCCAATATATTATTGATTGTTCCACCTCTGTGGCTAGAAATTGCCTCTCAGCCCCAAAGCCCTAGAGTTTTTCAGTACTGAGTTGTTCAGCCATAATCATCCAGGAGCTTTCTTACCTCCAAAGAACCCAACCATTGAGCTAGCACAAGTAGTTAGTTGATCAGAAGTAGGTAAGGCAGGTCTGCTCATGGCTCATTAAAACCATAAATTGGTATATTTGAAACACAAAACAAATGCAAAGTAACCTTTGAGGGGAAAGCACTAGCAGCTAAGGAACCAGGAAAGACCTTGTACAGAAAATGACAACACCTGAATTTTGAAGGAAGCCAGGGATTCCAAGAGGAGATGAAGAGAGATCACTCCAAGCATGTGAGATGGACAAGATAAAGGAAGAAGTGGAGATGGAATGTTGTATTTGAGGAAAAACAAGGCCAATATGCCTGCACCTTATGTGTGTGGAAAGAGGGGCATAATCTGTAATGAGGCTGTAAAGGTGAGAGCTTTCAATGTAAGACATAGTTTCTATTTAGTCCTAGAAGTGATAGAGAGTCACTAGAATTTGTGAGTTGGGGAGTCAAACTGTGAGGATCAGGGAGGATATGATCAGATCCATGCCTGAGGAAAAATCACTTTGGCACTAATGTAAAACCAATTAGCTGGCTGTTACAAGAATCCAGGTATGGCATGCTATAGACCTGAACTGAGATTGAAACTATATAATTGAAGAGAACATCATGAATACAAAAGATGTTGCAGAGAAACAACTAATTGGATTCATGGGGTAAGGGAGATTAAGGAGTAAAGGTTGCAAACCTGGATGACTGGCAGGATGGCAGTATCCCCAACATTAGCAAAAAAGTTCAGAATAAGAGTGAATTTCATGGAGGAGATAATGACTTATTTTAGACATATTGAATCTGAGATAATTGCAGGATATCCAGTTCAAAATATCCATTAAGCAGTTCATAACATGGAACTGAGCTCAGGGCAGAGACTATGACTAAATTGATACATGGGAGATGAGTCACCTGAAGAGGGATAATGAAATAAGGAGACTTAATCCAGAAGTGAGTTTAGCTCCATGAGGGAATTGAGAGAATTAGGACAGCCAGTGGTTAACTGTGAGAATTGAGTGTACCACACTGACTCGATCTTGTTACCCAGTTCTGGAGCTAGCTCAGTTCTCTTCTAGTCAATTATAGGTCTAGTCCAACTTTTCTGTTGAATGTGTGAGAGAGAAAACTTCATTCAATTGTAGGAATTAGGAAAAAACTTTATTACATTGTTTGAACCTAGCTCTGTGTTTAGGAAATTGGACTACCTTTTCCTGCTGTCTAGAGGTCCTTCACTGAGGACCTAGGTCATGTTGAGCAAAAATCTAGTCAAATCCTAAAATTGATGCAAGGAGTTTTCTCACAACTGCACAGTTCATGCAGACCATATGTCTTACCTGAAAACTAGTCCCATACTAATCAGTCCCTTTTTATTTCCATGTTTTCTTGACTGTATACAGACTCTTGGGAGAAGTGGGACACTCCTTTTCTGAATTCAGAATTCTTCCTCCCAACCTGGAAAATCTTTATGCTTTCCTCCATTTAGAAATCATTATCTAATGTTGTGTCATTTCCTTCTAATTAGTAGGCCTTATTTGGTTAATTATCTTTATTGGATATAAGTCTATCTCCCCCTGTATTCAGAGTCCAGCACTAAGCTGAGGAAGAGGCCTGGTGCTGATGTGTTGGGCAATTGCATTGCTTAATAAATCAATATGCTAAGAAGTTCAAATCTTTGTTTCCTCAGTCATTTCATCATTCACTCACCACATCCATCAGTGGAAATGGATAAAAAAGAAGTGTCAGAATAGTGTAATAAGAAAAAAAAAGACTCTGAAGTCAGGTGACATGGGCTTGAATTCACCCCTGCTATTTTGCTTGACCACATAATATTGTGTCAATTTCCCTCTTTGAGCCTTTTTCCTAGTCTGAGTAATGTCAGGTTGGGCTCTCTACTCTGTAAGGTCATGTCTGGTTTTAAAACTGGGGTCTATCTATCATTGACTTAAGCTCGCTAGACATCTTGGTTTTCTCAAGACATTCTTAAATATTTTAAGTTCTTGGTAATCTATTTTCTCATCTAACTACTCAAATGAAACTGTCAACATTATCAATTATTTAATAAGTGACACTCCAAGGACTTGTTCTCCATCCTCAATATTCCTGAAGCATTTGAGCCTGTTTGGCCATTTTCTTCTTCTAGATACTCTTCTCTCAGCTCTTGAAACACTGCTCTCCTTCTACCCATTAAATGCTTCTTGTCAGCCTTATTTTCTGAATTTCCACCTATGTTACATCCTCTAACCATGTTTATCCCAAGGCTCTCTGGGCTCTTGTCTCTTTTCTCTATACATTCTCTAACTTGCTGACTTCATTGACTGCTATAGACTTAATTATCATCACTACATTGTCTCTAAATTATTATTTGCTTACACTGTCCTATTTTGAATCTGTCTCAATTCTATGTGTTCTCTGTTGGTTATTTGACTTATGCCATAATTTGGATTCTAAGTTCTTCACTGAGAAGGAGAGTAGCTGTGTAAACCCAGAGATGCCTTCACATGACCCTGGGAAGCCAAAGAGTCCTTTTCAATATAAGAGTAACTACATCTACACATTTATACTATTTCTAAATCTTTGTTTCCAAATTTTCTAAGGCCATGTGTTGGGTCTTACTTATCTTCCCTGGTTATCTTTGCCACTAAGATATAAACCTGGAACTACTTGGTCTTCATCCTGTTACCCCCAGGCTAGAGTCTAAGTAATGGGTTGATTTCACTGCCTTCTATTTTTCTTATCAAAAATTATTTTCAAGAACACACAGTACATTACACACCATAAGATGATATAGTTACATATGATGAAGGAAGATAATAACAAAAAGAAAGAACCAGACGCCACAACATAGAAGAAATAAGGAAGTTGAAACCAAGTCCTCAAAGCTTCTTACTAGAGTGTCACCATCTGATACATCATATGAAGTCATGTACATGAGAATCACAATATATTTTCTATTGGAGGAATGAACAAAGAAACAATCAGCATGCTTAACTTGGAGCATATTGCTGAAATTGCAAAATTGAACTAACATGGCACCTTAGGCAAAATAAGATAAATTCTTCCCTAGAACCTACCACTAGTTCCTTCCAATTCATTAAAAGGTTAATTGTTTCAATGTAATATGACAGGGAAAAAAAGCAATTCTGTAACTTTAGAAACTTTTAATCTACATTCTGAACTTTTCTCTCTTTTTTATTTAAACTCTTACCCTCCATCTTAAAATGAAAACTAACTGAAGACCTCAAACCTTGTGAATGCCCCCCTTATATAGCACAGTTTGAACTAGAAATACAATAGTGATGTAAGAAGTACAGTGGGATCTAAATAGAGTGATTTGCCTATGTCTTTGACCCATGTCTATTGACAAAGGTCCTTTTACCCAGGACCTTTGGCCAAGAGTCATGCATACAGGGTGTATAGCTCAGTATCATGCATGCGGGGTGTGCATTAGTCCTATAAACCCTGTGAATAAAGCCCAGTCTCATTTTAGCCCTAGGTCAAAAAATCATTAGCTTTAACCCAGAGTATATAGCATCAGTCAAAAACCAGAACCATTAAAGAACTAAATGTGAAATACATACATATTTGTTGGTGTAATATGAATAAGGTCAGAAGTTTAGAGCATGGACCGATGGCATATAAGAACAGAATGGAAGCAAAATACTATAGAATTATAGAATATTAAAAATATCACAAAATCAGGGGGTATGGGATTTCACATTCACAATGCAAAATATATAAATATAAGTGAGTATTTAAAATATTTGTTGACTGACTGATAAATTGAGGACATCTGTAATGCTTGAAACTCAAAAACATCATTGGAATAAAAACATGTTTGACCTTAAGGAAAAATTCCTCTATTCTTATTGTGGGGGATCTTTGCCCTTTGTAAGAATGCAAGACTCCAAAACTTAGATGAAAGTAAAAAGGGAAATTTATTAATTTGGAAGCAATGTTGAAAGGTCAGGAGTTAGGTGCAAGAGTGGACATTGTCTCTGAGAGGAGGTGGGTTCTGGGATTCTCATTCATGTCTTTTAGACAAAAGGGGCTAAGTGACCAGGGATGAGGAGTGTAAGGGATAGATTTAGGGGTTAGGGATGGGGTGAGGCAGAAGTGGTGGGAATGTTTGTCACCTGACCTGGGATGGAGTAATGTTTTGTGTCCTGAAGATACAAGGGTGACCTGAAATAATTTAAGCATGGGGTGCCAGCAATAACAGAGCAGAATGGATGTAAAATATCATAGAATTATAGAATATATAAAATATATATCATGGGGGTATGGCATTTCACACTCCAAAACTTAGATGAAAATAAAAAAGAGAAAATAATTAATTTGGAAGCAATGTTGAAAGGGACCTGAAATAGTTAAGGGGAAGGAAGAGTATATGTCCTAGATACAGTCCAATGCTATCACAGAATAACTGAAAAATGTATATCTGTGTCCATTTAAAAATCTAGGAGTCTTTCATTATCGTGACTCTCTGATGTTGAGGGTCAGCTTTTCCTCAGCACTACAAGAATACAAGGAAGGAAAGGGATTTTCCTGCTTTCATTTTGACCTGGAATATTTCTGGAGTTTGGGAGGTCCAGAGGGAATGCAAGGTTTCATGCCATTCTGATTCATTTGAATTTTGATAGTTGAAAAATTCAATCCATCACTGAATCTTTCTTTTTCTGTTAAAGATCAACATCTCATGATGCTATAAAAGAAAAGAATGACATAATCTGAATATTATTTTTTTCTTTCTGTTTTTTCTCATTTTGGGGAATGTGAATGTTCACTGCCTTTTTTGCCACCTTCTCAGCAATTATTTGAATATTAGTACTTGACAGTAATCTTGCCTGATATTTTAATATACACTAGATGATCTAAAAATGTTGTGGGGGGTATTTTGAGACCTTCCCTCTCACAAAAGAAAAAAAAAACTACTTCTTTTTTACTAGAAGACTTGGGTTTTTTTTTATTTTTGTGTCTCAGCTAATAAATTTTTGCTTTAAAATGTCTTCTGATCTCAGTAAGTTTACATTATATTAGGAGATGAAATATGCAAACAATTATGCACATATAAAATTGTGAATTTTAGATTTTCTCCACCCTGATTAGTCTTTAAAATCCTAGAAAACAGGAATGTGTACACCCATACTTAAGGATAAGTGTTAAGGAGGATGGCCTATGATAGACATGTGCTAGCAAATGACAAATAAGAAACAACTGACAGACCCCCTGGCCTGTCCAAAGTCAAGCTTAAGCTACCTTTGGTACATGTGAGACACAAGAAGAAATGTAAAGAATGGTCTAGGGCCTTCCGGTCAAGATGACAGCTTAGAGGCAGCAAAAGTTCAGACCTCAGAAAACCCTTCCTTACCGATCTCAAAATGAATCCTCCTAGGGTACCAAAATTCAAACTGAACAACAGGATAGACCCAGGGAACCCTCCTTCTGGATTTGGATCAAAAGGTATGCCCCCCAAAAGCCAGAATCCTAGATCACTTGGATCTAAGGGGAAGGCAGAAGAAAGGTCCCAGGACCTCTCCCCCCCAACCCAGAGCACTGAGCCCACAGCAGCAGCGGGATCCTCAGGGCGGGCAAAGAGGCCTCAGGGCCTCTTTCTGAAGGACACACCTTGAAAGCAACCTGGGCCAGTCTCGGGGGCGCCCAACACAGATGGCAGGGAAACAGAGAGAGACGGGGGGGAGCCTGTAGCCCCCTGGCTGGGTCCTTCCATCTGAGTCGTTCCTGCTTCCATCTGAGTATGTTCCTGCTTCAGGGCACATTCAGTCCAACCCAGCTGAACATAATCCCATCAGAAGCCCTCAGAGCTTCTGAAAGGATAGAAACCTCAGGGCCAGCAAAGGGGTTGCTCTGAAGGGCGAAGGGCTTACCTTGAAAGTAACCTGAGCCACCCTCAAGGCATCTAACACAGACTGCAGATGAGGTTACCTTTCTTTTGGGGTTCATGCAGCCCAATCCAGCTGAACTTAATCCCATCAGGTGCCCTCAGAGCTCAGGGAAGCCACAACCCCTCCCCCCTTAGAGTGCACAGTCTTCTGAAAGAACAGAAACCTCAGGGCTGACAAAGGCATTGAGGTACCTTGCGGACAGTGCTGAGCCAGACTCAGAGCATGGAAGTAAGGCAGAGGAGAAGCAACTGGAGGGAAATGAGAGGAGTAACACTCGAAACGCCAGCAGGCAGGAGAGGGCAGGCTCTGGGCTTCCCCAGGAAGACAGAACGGCTTTGGAGAAAGGACAATCTGCCTGGGGCTAAAGCCTCAGACCATCAGACAGATACATGAAGAGCCAGTCCTCCTCACTCAGATAGAGATGGCAAATAGTACAGAAGTACAAAAGCCTCCAAACACCAAGAAAAGCAAGAAGAACGGGGTGATTTTGGATACATTTTATGGAGCAAAAACACAAGATACAGAGGAGATAGAAGAGGAAACACAAGCAAATGTTCAGAAAGCCTCCAAAGGAAATGGAAACTCTCCACAAACTCTTGAAGAATTTAAATCAAAATGATGAAAAAGATGGAAGCCTTCTGGCAGGAAAAGTGGGAAATAATGCAAAAGGAAATCAACAATCTGAAACACAAAAAAACACAACTACAGAAACAGTGTGACCAAACTGAAAAGGAAAACCAGGCTTTAAAGGTCAGAATCAGGCAACTGGAAGACAATAATCTTGCAAAAGAGCAAGAATTAATAAAGCAAAGCCAAAAGACCAAGAAATTTGAAGAGAACATAAAATATCTCACTGACAAGGTGATAGACCTGGAAAATAGAGGAAGGAGAGGTAATTTGAGAATAATTGGCCTACCAGAAAAGCAAGAAATAAATAATAATCTCGACCTCATAATACAAGATATCATCAAAGAAAACTGCCCAGAGATTCTAGAACAAGGGGGCAATACAGGCATTGAAAGAGTTCACAGAACACCCTCTGCACTAAATCCCCAAAAGACAACTCCCAGGAATGTAATTGCCAAATTCCACTCTGCAATTTCCACTTTGAATGACCGTAAGGCATGGAACTTGATTTTCAGAAAGTCAAGAGAGCTGGGTCTTCAACCAAGAATCAGCTATCCATCAAAACTGACTATATACTTCCAGGGGAAAGTATGGGCATTCAACAAAATACAAGATTTCCAAGTTTTTGCAAAGAAAAGACCAGAGCTCTGTGGAAAGTTTGATATCGAAAAATAAAGAGCATGGAATACCTGAAAAAGTAAATATGAAGTAAAGGGAAAAGGAGAAAAATCTTATCTTTTTCTTTTATTCAAACTCTCTTCTATAAGGACTACATTTATATCAATTTATATATATTAATATGTGGGGGAAATGTAATGTGTAACTCTCAAAAATTATATGCATCATTAGAGTAGTAAGAAGAATCATGCATAGGGTACATTTGGGACATCAAGATGATATGGAGAAAGGGGGGAATAGAAAGAAAAAGGGAGGGGGGAATCGTTGATGGTACTAAGATATACTCCAAGAAATAGGGGGGGGTAACTAAATAGAATAATCTTTCTCACACAAAGATTCACATGGGAATGGGAGGGGAAGAAAACTCCTATAAGAAGGAGAGGAAGAGAGTTTTTACTTAAATCTTACTCTCAGTGAAATCAACTCTGAGAGGGAAGAGCATCCAGATCCATTGGGATCTTGAATTCTATCTTATCCAACAGGGTAAGGGAGAAGGGAAAACCAAGAGGGATAAGGAGGGGAGGGGACACAAAAAGGGAGGTAAGGAGAGGGGGGTAGGGGGAGGGATCAAAAAAGGAGGGGCTAGAAAGGGAAACATATCAAGGGAGGGGACTAGGGGTACTGATTTAAAGTAAATCACTGGCTTAAAAGGTTATAGCTAAAGAAGAAAGGTCAGAATTAGCAGAGGATATCAAAATGCCAGGGAGTCCACAAGTGACAATCATAACTTTGAAAGTGAATGGGATGAACTCACCCATAAAATGTAGACGAATAGCAGAATGGATTAGGATCCAAAACCCTACCATATGTTGTCTTCAAGAAACATACATGAGGGGGGCAGCTGGGTAGCCCAGTGGATTGAGAACCAGGCCTAGAGACGGGAGGTCCTAGGTTCAAATCTGGCCTCAGCTACTTCCTAGCTGTGTGACCCTGGGCAAGTCACTTGACCCCCATGGCCTAGCCCTTACCACTCTTCTGCCTTGGAGCCAATACACAGTATTGACTCCAAGATGGAAGGTAAGGGTTTAAAAAAAAAAAGAAACATACATGAGGTGGGTAGACACTCACAAGGTCAGAATTAAAGGATGGTGTAAGACATTCTGGGCCTCAACTGATAGAAAGAAGGCAGGATTTGCAATCATGATATCTGACAAAACCAAAGCAAAAATAGACCTGATTAAAAGGAATAGGGAAGGTAACTATATTTTGTTAAAAGGAACTTTAGATAATGAGGAAATATCACTAATCAGCATGTATGCACCAAATAGTACAGTACCCAAATTTTTAATGGAGAAACTAGGAGAATTGAAGGAAGAAATAAACAGTAAAACCATATTAGTGGGAGGAAAAGAAAATTATCTTTGTCTCCAATGAATAATGTTTTGAAATGACCAAATAAAATATTGTTTTTTAAAAAAAAAGTATATTTACCTATCTTTGTTACCCCCAATTTATGTTAAAAAAAGAGGAAATGAAAAAAAAAAGAATGGTCTATATATTTTGCATCACTTCCTCTCTCTGGCCTCACTTGAGGAGACATGGCTCATGGCAGCATGCTGGGCGTCTTAGCAGTTTGGCAATTGTGGCTTTTCGGTGAGATGACTGTGAAAAGCTCTGTAGAATGGGTTAGGTGAGGCATCTTCCCTGAGAGTCCTCGGTGAGGTGACTGATTCCTCCTTTCCTTTACCTCCTGAAAGCACTATCCTCCAAGGAGACTCTTCATCTTGGAGAAGACCTCGCAGCTGGAAACTGAGCTAGATTAAACCTTGGAGGAGGCCTCGTGGCTGAGGTATCTGAACTTCCCTTAGCTTAGACTAGGCAGGAGAAATCTTATACTTCTTTCCTCCCTCTCTTCTTCTTAACTTCTTCCTTCTATTGTAATTAAAACCACAATAAAAATTCCAAACTAACTTGAGTAATTTATTGGGATTGAATTAATCCCTGGCGACCACTAGTAAAATATAGTCAGTCAATAACCCCTAATTTTACCCCTTACAAAATATATACAGCGTAAATAGTTCTCAGAAGGAAAGAAAGCCCTTATATAGAAGGTAGGGTTTGAGATGGGTCTTAAAGGAAACCAAGGAATCTAATGAAGACTAATGTTTCTTTATAAACTCCTGTTGACAAAATCTACTTTAACACCTTCTATTGATTCCTAAATTGTGAGAAAGACCAGAGTCTCATAAACTATATCATTGGAGCAAAATATCTACAGTAAGGATTTGAGAGGCTGAGAGGGGTCATACTTATTCAGGGCCACACAGCAAAATAATCTGTAGAAAATTAAATCCAATAAAGAGGTTTTATGTCATCTAAGAAATAGAAAAAATAAATAGCTGTTGTGATATTAAATGTTAATGGGCAAAATTCATCCCACTAAACAAGAGTTAATTTACTCTATAAAATTTAATTTATAAAAGAAACATGAAAAAATCACAGAGTGCTATATAAAGAGTTTGAATAAAATAGGGTATATTTCAGGGGAAATTAAAGAAACAACTTTTAATTATGTATGTGAAAGAGGAAATAGTGAAAATCAATATTTTCTTGTATTCATCTTTTTATTCACATAGCTATTCATTTTGTTTGGGCTTCCATGATCTCTCCTTTGCAGCCTCTCATTGATCTCCCTGGATCCAGTCTCTCCTCTCTCTATTCCATTCTTTACAAAAATTCCAAACCAAGATTTATAAAGTACAAATGTGGTAAGTAGTGTTTCTCTTTTCAATATGTGGTTACTTACCACCTCTTGAATAAAACATAGGATTCAATGTTTGACATTTAAAGCACTTCAAAATCTAGAAACAACTATTGTTTCTAAACTGATGTCTACAATGCTTGAGTAACAGGGAATAAAAAAGGGTCTTGTAACAGGGAATGGAGGAGATAAAGGGACAGAGGGAATAAGGAGGGCTGGTGAGGTAAAGAGAGAGATAACCACTGGGTCTGAGAGATGACCTATGAAATTCTCTCTTTCCTTCACCCTTCAAACGCACTTCTAATGATCTTTTAATACATCTCTAAAATATAATATTTTTATTATTGTATATTAATTTTAATTTTTACAACATAAATCTGGGAATACAGGTTTTGTCTACTTCACCTGACAAGGTAAAATGTATTTTAATCAGTACTATATGATATTATAATTATTTCATACTTCTGGGTATAAAAGGGAATTCTTAATCCCTTGATCTAACTTAACTGGGGAAAGAATTGGCTGATTCATAAGACAGAGAGCCAGGCCCAAAGATAAGAGGTTCTATTACCACAGAGACCAGCCCATAGTAAAATGAAATAGAAAATGCTATCAGAGAGGAAGTGATGTTAGCATGACAGTTACACAGTGAGAGATGAAAGCAAGCAGGAAGTGTGAGAAGGGCCTTTGGGGAGCAAACAATGGAAATATTCAGTGTAAATTTGAATATTATTATATTAGGGGGTTATTATTTGTACTAGTTGGGACCTAGCTAAATGCAGAATGTCAATAAACATGGATAGTTTCCCCCATCACCCCAAAAGTAAACTTTTATCTCTTGACCTAGAAGAACACAGAACTAATAAAGTAGTCAGCAAAACCAAATAATCTTTAATCAGGACAAAAGTGCTCAATAATCGGCTGCCACACAAAGTCAAATGCTTAATTCCACACAGAGACAAAACTCTAGGACTCTGGGAACAGTGTCTCTGGAAAAACCCATCACCAAGGAGGATTTTCCAAAGAATAATAGAACATAGGGGTCTTATATACCTTTTGGGAAATATAAGTATGGTAAACATACACTGACAGCTATAAGTAGGCTTGGGAAAGAGGCTATAGTCAGAGGCTAGGGTATCAGGCAGTGGTCTGCTACAATGGATACAAAAGGAAGAGTCCAGCCAAGGGCTAGGCTACCTAGGAGAGGACTTTGATACAATGGAAGAAATTTCTAAGACAAAAAAGGTACTTAAGATTTGATGATGTCTACCAGTACCACCTAAACTGGGATCATTAAGTACTTTAAGATTTATTATTCAGCCAGGTCAGTCTGGGACCCCCCTCAGGGCAAACATCCATAGGACAAGGGTAATACAGTTGACACATCAACCATTTGAAAAATCTTCTAGATTTATCTGGCATGGATTTTCAAAAAGTTCTACTAAATCATACCCATCAAATTGATGAAATTCAATCTTATATGAACTGGTTTAATTTAGATGTATTAATTGATTATTGAAAAAGGTGTGAGATGAACAGCTGATTTGACAATATGCAAAAAAGTATCTAAATTGTTCATTCTCTTTGACCCAACAATCCCTCTACTGAGTCTAGATCTCAAAGTGATTAAAGGAAGAGGGACAAATGACCACATTAAAAGTATTCATAGAGTTGACTTACCAAGATGGAAGAGTAAAGAATACATTCGAGCCCACCAATCACCCTCCAAAAGATTAAAGAACAAAACTGAACTGAAACAAATCCTATAGTGGCAGATCCAATTAAAAAAAAAAGGTGAAAGAGTGCTCTGGTTCAAAACACCATGGAGAGGAAGCAAGAAGAACTCATTTTGCTGAGATACAAGGAGAGCACACTGAACAAGCTGTAGCAAAACTCAGCTATGATACAGTGCAAGGAGCAGAGGCAAGAGTATGTATAGCTGGGTAAGTCTGGGATCACTAGGGTAGGAGTGAAAACCAAATTGATATTTAATAAGTGGTAGTGGGAGTATAGTGGCCCCATCTAGCCCAGAGATGGCTAGATAGTAACAGAGACCAGGTGTCACCAAGGGCTGGTATTAGTATGAGAATATTCAGGCTAATCTTGGCAGGACTGAGCAGAATCTAATTCAACTCGGCACAAATAGCATCTGAACTGAATAGATGTAAATCTCCAAACATTAGACCAATCGGGCCTTGTGTGCCAAGTGCTCAATATGAGACAAAGGTAGTTATGCCGACCTTAGGCACAGTACAGGTATGGGTTTGTTCTCCTTCTATATCAGGAATGGAGCTAACCTTTCATCATATAGACAAAATCAATGCAGGGAAAGGTGAGCCAAAAAAAACATAGAAAAAGGTCAACATTAGAAACATATTTCAGCAACAAAGATGACCCAAAAGCAATCTCAGAGGATAACAATACAAAACTGCAAATGTGTGATAACTTTAAAGAAAATGTCAAAGAATGCCAATCCCAAAATGAGTTCCTTTAAGAGCTTCAAAAAAGAATAAAAAAAGAAACTTAGAAGAAAAAATAGAAAAGAAATTGATAGAAAAAATCAACAGTTTAGAACAAAAACTTACTGAAAAAAACAATTCCCTAGGAAAGGAAACACAGTTCTTCAAACATAAAAATAATTCCCTTAGAAACAAACTACAAAACCTGTAAGAAGAAAGTGACTCCCTAAAAATTAGAATTGGACAAATGTAAGTTAATGACTTCATAAGAGAGCAGTAAAAATAAAACAAGTTTTTCTCAGCATTACATGGAACCTGCAGGGAAAAAAAAAACAGAGAAAATAGGACATAAAAGCCTCATAAACAAATGCAGAAAGAGTTAAATATTAAACACATCCATTTCAAACAATAATGCTACAAAAATTACACACAACAAAGAGATGGAGAACAAAGACTCAAAATTAGTTGGAAACTAAATGAATATCATAAAGAATGAGTGGGTCAAAGAACAAATCTTAGAAACAATCAACAATTTCATTAAAGAGAATTACAACAAGGAGATAGCATGCCAAAATTTTCAAGATGAAGCCAAAGCAGTACTGTAAGGATAATGTAGGGTTTTGACCTAATCTAAGTTTGATATTTAGTCACCAGGGAATATCCCAAATAAAATACCCAAGTCAATTTGAAAATCTATGGTGGTTTAATCAATATATAGGGAAGAAATCAAAGAGAAGAGAGAGGGAAACGTATAAGATTTCTCCTGCTCAGCCTGTGTCAGGGCGAATTCAAAGTCCTCCGCCATGAGGTCTTTGAAGATTAGAGATTTTTTCTAAGAGAATAGTGTTTGGAAGGTAAAAGAGAGAAAAATCAGCCTAAACTCTGAGAGAGCTCAGAGAAGAGTCTCACCTGAAAGAGGTTACTAGGCTTCCTCCAGTATGGTATCAAGGAAAACTCATTACTAAACCCAGACAATAGCAGCCACCATACCAAGATGCTGACATGCTCAGCAATCTGCCTCCAGACACCTCTCCGCCATCAAAGAATTCAGAGAGAGGAAGTGATGCAAAATATATAGATGGTTTTACATCACTTTCCTGCATCTCACATGTACCAATGATATCTTAGGCTTGACTTAGGACAGCCCAGGGGTCTTTCAGTTGTTTCTGATTTGTCATTTGCTAGCATATGTCTATCATAGGCTACCCTCCTAGATACTTATTCCTTAAGTATGAGTATAGACATTCCTGATTTTGTTAGACTAAGTAGGGTGGAGTAATCTAAAGTTCACAATACTTAAGGAAATATTTATGTCTTTAAATGCTCTGAACTTTAGATTACTCCATAGCATATCAATGAATTGTGTAGAACTAAAAAAAAAATTGAAAAAGAGCAAATTAAAAACTCAGAATTCAATACCAAATTAGAAATCCTGAAAGTTAATAAGAGAGATTAATAAAACTGAAAGTAAGAAAATTATAGAATGTATTAGTAAGACAAGCATTTGGTTTTATTTAAAAACAACAATTAAATAGCTAAACCAACTGATTGATTTGTTTAAAAAAAAAAAGAAAGAAAGAAGAAATCCAAAATTTCAGAAAAGGGCTGAATGATAATCAAAGGAAGAAGAAATCAAATCAATTGTTATGAATTATTTTGCCCAATTTTATGCCAATAAATCTGATAATCTAAGTGAAAAAGACAATCATTCAAAGAAATACAAATTCCTCAGATTAACAGAGAAGGAAATAGAATACTTTAACAACCCCACTTTAGAAAAATAAATTCAACAAGCTATCAATAAATTCTGGAAGAAAAAAGCCCCCAAACAGATTGATTCCCAAGCTAATTCTACCAAACTTCTAAAGAACAATTAATTCCAACACTACATAAACTATTTGGAAGCAACTCTACCAAACTCATTTTATGACACAAAATGTTGATAATATAATTTTGGCAGTACTCTCACTCCTTTGATGGAGAAATGAGGGTTGAAAGTATTAAGGAAAGGGTTGAGGAAAATGGTTTCCCTCACTACTCTCTCCTGGAGTCTCTGAATTACTTGAGGTAGAAAAAATGGAGATCTGCCCTCAGTGAAGGCTTGCCCCTTGACTGCCATGTCAGCCCTCAAGGACAGCAGGGAAGTCTTCTCTACAAGGAGAGGAATGTAGGACCTCAACCTGGATATATGCTGCTTTGGGGTGCTCACAAGCCTCCCCCTTGTGTCTTCTTGAAAACTGGTAACAAGATGGAATCTGCTAACAGTCTTACTCTCTAGATATAAATAAGTGAGATTGAATTCGCTATCTGACTGCTTGTTAGATTTAATTGTTGATTGGGTCAAAGGGTCGAGGTTAGGAGGATTCTTGTTGCCCCAAATCTCTTCTAAATAAAACTAATTAGTGAAGTACAAGGTTTTCTTATCCCCAGGGAAAAGGTAGAATAGGGGAGAATACTGCTCACCAATTTGAGTTCAGTATCTCAATAGTTCATGGAAATGAAAGTCTTTGAAGAAATTAGGGTTTTTGACAGGAACCAGCGATGTTTAAACAGGAACTGTTGATATTAGAATTTCTGTCTGTGACAGAAATCTCCACAGGTGTCTTGAATAGCCCTGAGAAACAGCTCCTCCTTTTACTCCCTTCTGTGTCTCAGCCCTCAACACCCAGCTACTCAGGAGAATTTCCCAGAAGTCCTTGTTCAGTTCCCAACTGTTGTTCTTGCCTCATGCAACTGTCAATCCTCAACATTTCATTCACCCCCAAAGGTTCTCTTTCCTACCTCCCATCATTACAATAGTTAAAATAAACCAGGAAGAAAAACATAAAAAGAAAACTATAGAATAATATCCCTAATGAAAATAAATGCAAAAATCTTAAACAAAATACTAGCAAGGAAACTAGAACACCAATCTATCATAAGGATCACATACTGCAACTAGGTAGATTTTGTACCAAGATTGCAGGAATGGTTCAATATTAGGTAAATGATCAGCATAATTGACCATATCAATAACAAATCCAATAGAAACCATATGAGTATTTCACTAGACACAGAAAAAAACTTTTGAAAAAATAAAACATTCCTATTAAAAATACTATAGAACTTTGGAATAAATTGAACTTTCCTCAAAATAATAAATATCACCTATCTAAAACAATCAGCAAACAGGTAATGAAATTAAGCTATACGTCTTCCCAACAAGATTACAAATGAAACAAGGATGTCCGTTATCACCCCTACTTTTCAGTATTGTACTAGAAATGCTAACTTTAGCAATAAGAAAATTAGAAGAAATTGAGAGAATTAGAATAAGCAATGTTGAAATTAAATTATCACTCTTTACAAATGATATAAGGGTATAGGGTATACCTAAAGAATCCTAGAGACTTAATCAAAAAGCTAATGAAAACAATAAAGAACTTTAGAAAGTTGTAAGATATAAAATAAAACTATACAGAACAAATAAAAATTAAATACTTAATAAAATAAATAATATTAAAATTGTTTCAACATATAGTCAGAAAAAATAAAAATGTAAAATAAAACAGTATGTATAATAGTTTTATTTGTTATAAAGAGCAACTAGGTGGAACAGTGGATAGAGTCCTAGACTTGAACTCAGGATGACTCATCTTCCTGAATTTCAACATGGCCTCAGACATTTCTTAGCTGGGTGAAAATGGGCAATTTACTTAAACCAGTTTGCCTTTCTTAGTTCTTCATCTATAAAATGAATTGGAGAAGGAAATGGAAAATCATTCCTGTATCTTTGCCAAGAAAAAAAGCAAATGACTTCATAAGGAATCAGACACAATTGAAAAGACTCAATGACAGTTTGTTATAAACATGTGGAAGCAAAATATAGATTCACTAATTAAAGAATTAGTGAATAATCTCTGCTATATTTCTGCATTGTAGTATAATTAATTCATATGGAATAAAGAAAATGAAACCTAAAGAGACTACTGGGAAGAACTTTTTGAAGTGATACATTATGAAAATGGAGCAAAAATAAAATGACTGCAAAAAATTAAATACATGCAAACATAAAATGCCATAAAACTCCAGTTAAATAAAATACAGTTTTTTCTAGCTTACTAAATTTTAAACATATTCTTTAATTATTTTTATATAATCAAATCCACCATAAGAAAGATGACCAGTTTGTCTAGTAGGATCTATCCTTCACTAAATCTATTATCTTAGGACCCTGAAACATATTTGGCTTTCACCAGAATTCTAGTAGGTGATTTTGCTCAAATATATTGGGTTCTGCTTTGCAATATAGTTTGCCTAAGTATTTCTAGATTCTTATATTTCACATCAAAATATTTCAATAGTTTTCTTCCAGGGAAACAAGGTGAAGTCTAGATGCAAGACTCGTCCTCTCCTCAGCACCCACCAATATAGACTACCTCAAAAGACCAAAAAAACAAATTCATAAGAAGGAAGAGACTCTACAGTAGGGTACAGCATTGAAGGTATGTGGGATTTGGGCATTTCCACACTATGAGGGGGGGTGAAAAAGCTCCCATCAAAACGTGAGCTGATCTACCCTCCCCCACCCTACCTACAGAGCCAGAGTCAGAGCCAGTGTGCACACCAGAATCAGCAAGTGAGTGAGGGGCACCTCTAGAGTGAGTAAGGGGCACCTCTAAGTCCTTGGGAGCTGACTAAGACCACCAAAGACCTATCTCTGAGACAGTGACTCCTGAAACCCCAGCAGGCTAAAGAGTGCAGACCATGGGCCCTCCCGGGAAATTTACACAGAGAAGGTAAGCAAATAGCAGAAGCTGTGGAGATTTGAGAGCTTGCTCCAGGCAAAATTCTTGCTCCTTATCTACATCCACAGAGAGCCTGCCCATCTCACTCAGATTTCTGACTAAAAAGGGAAGGAAAAACCTCCACAGTCATGGCAAATTTTACCCAGGATCAACAACCTCCCTCCAAGAAAAACAAAAAGAAGGCGTTGACCCTAGAAATTTTTTATGGAGGAAAAACCCAGGCTAAAGAGGAAATACAGGAGGAAATTCAAATAAACCCAAAACCTTCCAAAAAAAAAGAAATTATTCACAAAGTCTTAAAAAATTTAAATTGAAGCTTATCAAAAAGATGGAAGCCTTCTGGCAAAAAAAAAAGTGGGAAATAGTTCAAAGAGAAAATAACAATTTAAAGGACAAGAACTCCCATTTGGAGAAACATCTGGAAGCCACAAAAAGCAGGATAGACCAAACTGAAAAGGAAAACCAGTCTAAAGACCAGAATTAGGCAATTTCTTGCAAAACAGCAAGAATTAATAAAGCAAAGTCAAAAGACTGACAAAATAGAAGAAAACATAAAATATCTCACTGACAAGATGACAGATAAGGAAAAATATATCAAGGAGAGACAATTTGAGAATCATTGGTCTACCTGAAAAGCCAAAAATGAAAAGAAATCTTTACATCATACTACAAGAAATCATCCAAGAAAACTGCCCTGATATTCTTGAACAAGGGGGAAAAATAGACATTTTAAAGAGTTCATAGAATAGCCTCTACACTAAATCCTCAAAAGACAACTCCCAGGAATGTAATTGCCAAATTCCAAATCTTTCAAGCTCTGAAGAAAATCTACAAGAAGTCAAAAAGAGACAATTCAGATACCAAGGAACACCAATTAGGATCACACAAGACCTGGCAGCTTCCACACTAAAGGACCACAGGACCTGGAATATGATATTCAGAAAGGCAAGGGAATTGTGTCTTCAACCAAGGATCACCTATCCATCAAAACTGATTATATATTTCCAGGGGAAAGTATGGACATTAAACAAAATAGAAAATTTCCAAGTATTTGTAAAGAAAAGATCAGAAAGTGGAAAGTTTGCTATCCAAGCACAAAGATCAAGAGAAACATTAAAAGGTAAATAAGAAAAAGAGGGAAAAGGAGGAAAAGGGTTTTTTTTATTCAAACTTTCTTCTTTAAGGTCTACAATAAGATCAAATTATTTATATTAATATGTGGGGGAAATGTTATTTGTAACTCTTGAAAATTATATTCATTATTATAGTAATTAGAAAAATCATTCACAGGAAGAGATTGGGGTAATAAGTGCTTTAAGATGATATGCAAAAAAAGAAAAAGGGCAGTGGGAATTAAAGATGGCACCAAGAGATACTTGAAGAAATAAAATAAAAATGATAATATTTATCACACAAAGATACGCATGGGAAAGGGAGGGGAAGAATACTCTTATAAGAAGGAGAGGAAGATAGTGCTAATAGGTAATACTTAAATCTTACTCTCAGTGAAATCAGTTTTTAGAGGAAAGAACATCTAGATCCATTGGGGTCTTGAATTCTATCTTATCCTTGAGGGAAAGCGAGAAGGGAAAACTAAGGGGGGTAGGGAGAAGGGAGTACAAAAAGGGAGAGAAAGGGAGGGGGAGGGAACTTAACAGATCCTAAGAAAAGATGAAGGGAACAAAAAGGGAGGGACCAGAAAGGGAAGCATATTAAGAGAGGGGATTAGGGGGATTGATTAAAGCAAACCACTGGCTTAAAAGGATATAATAAAAGAAGGAAGGTCAGAACTAGGAGAGGATATCAAAATGCTGGGGAATACATAAGTGACAATCATAACTTTGAACATGAATGGGAAGAACTCACCCATGAAATGAAAACAAATAAGAAAATGCATTAAGATCCAAAATCCTACCATATGTTGTCTTCAAGAAATGCATATGAGGCGGGTAGACACTCACAAGGTTAGAATTAACGGTTGGAGCAAAACTTATTGTGCCTCAACTAATAGAAAGAAAGCAGGAGTTGCAATCATGATTTCTGACAAAGCCAAAGTAAAAATAGATCCAATTTAAGGGATAGGGAAAGTAAATACATTTTGATAAAAGGGAGTATAGACAATGAGGAAATATCAATAATCAACATGTATGCACCAAATGGTATAGTATCCAAATTTCTAAAGGAAAAACTAGTGGAATTGAAAGAGGAAATAGATAGTAAAACTATACTAGTGGGAGAACTGAACTTACCACTATCAAAAATATATAAATCAAATAAAAAAATAAATAAGAAAGAGGTAAGAGATGCAAATGAAATCTTATTAGAGTTAATAGATATATGGAGAAAAACAAATAGGGGAAAAAAGGGATACACCTTCTTTTTAGCAGCACATGGTATATTCACAAATATTGACCATGTTTTAGGGTATAAAAACATGGCAAACAAATGCAGAAAAGGAGAAATAATAAATGCAAACTTTTCAGATAATAATTCAATAAATATAATAATCAGTGAGGGTACATGGAGAGGAAAATCAAAAATTAATTGGAAATTAAATAATATGATCCTCCAAAATCAGTTAGTTAGAGAACAAACCATAGAAACAATTAATAATTTCATTGAAGAAAAGAACAATGATGAAATATCCTTTCAAAATCTATGGGATGAAGCCAAAACAGTACTCAGGGGGAAATTTATATCCTTGAGTTCATATATTAACAAATGAGGGAGGGCAGAGGTCAATGATTTGGACATGCAAATCAAAAATCTTGAAAGCAAAAAAATTAAAAATCCCCAGAAGAAAACTAAATTAGAGATCCTAAAAATTAAGGGAGAAATTAATAAAATTGAAAGTGAAAGAACAATTGAACTATAAATAAGACTAGAAGCTGGTATTTTGAAAAAAAAACAAAATAGATAAAGTACTGGTCAATCTAATAAAAAAAGGAAAGAAGAAAACCAAATTAACAGTATCATAGATGAAATTCATCTCTAATGAAAAGGAAATTAAGGCCATCATTAAAAACTATTTTGCACAATTATATAGCAATAAATATGCCAATCTAGGTGATATGGATGAATATTTAAAAAATATAAATTGCCTAGATTAACAGAAGAAGAGATAGAATTCTTAAATAATACCATATCAGAAAAAAGAAATTGAACAAGCCATCAAAGAACTCCCTATGAAAAAAGCCCCAGGGTCTGATGGATTCACAAGTGAATTCTATCAAACATTCAAAGAACAGCTAATCCCAATACTCTACAAACTATTTGACATAATAATTAAAGTGGGAGTTCTTCCAAATTCCTTTTATGACACAAATATGGTACTGATTCCAAAGCCAGGTAGGTTGAAAACAGAAAAAGAAAACTAGGCCAATCTCCTTAATGAACATAGATGCAAAAATCTTAAATAAGATATCTTAAATAAATAAGGAATCCAGAAGTCATCATGAGGATTATTCACTATGATCATGTAGGATTTATATCAGGAATGCAAGGATGGTTCAATATTAGGAAAACCATCCACATAATTGGCCATATCAACAAGGAAACCAACAAAAATGACATTATTATCTCAATAGATGCAGAAAAAGCCATTGGCAAAATACAACACTCATTCCTATTGAAAACACTAGAAAATGGAAGGTATTAAAATTGGCAGTGAGGAGACCAAGCTATCACTCTTTGTGGATGATATGATGGTCTACTTGAAGAATCCTAGAGAATCAACCAAAAAGCTAATCAAAATAATCAACAACTTTAACAAGATTGAAGGATACAAAATAAACCCACATAAGCCATCAGCATTTCTATAAATCTCCAACACATCTCAGCAGCAAGAATTAGATGGAGAAATTCCATTTACAATCACCCTAGACAATATAAAATACTTAGGAATCTATCTGCCAAGACAAACATAGGAACAATATGAACACAACTACAAAACACTTTCCACACAATTAAAACTAGATCTAAACAATTGGAAAAACATTAACTGCTCATGTGTAGGATGAGCAAACATAATAAAAATGACCATCCTACCAAAACTTATTTACTTATTAGGTGCCATACCCAATGAACTACCAAAAAACTTTTTTACTGAATTAGAAAAAGCCATAACAAAGTTCATTTGGAAGAACAAATGATCAAGGATATCCAGGGAAATAATAAAAACAAATGCAAATGAAGGTGGCCTTGCAGTACCAGATCTCAAACTGAACTATAAGCAGTGGTCATCAAAACAATATGTTACTGGCTAAGAGACAGAAAGGAGGATCAGTGGAATAGACTTGGGGTAAGTGACCTCAGCAAGACAGTCTATGATAAGCCCAAAGATTCCATCTGTTGGGACCAAAATCCACTATTTGATAAAAACTGCTGGGAAAATTGGAAGACAGTATGGGAGAGATTAAATTTGGATCAAAACCTCACACCCTATACCAAGATAAACTCAGAATGGGTAAAAGACTTGAATATAAAGAAGGAAACTATAAGTGAATTTTTTGGACACAGAACAATATACATATCAGACCATTGGGAAAGGGAAGACTTTAAAACCAAGCAAAAGCTAGAAAAAATCACAAAATGTAAAATCAATCATTTTGATTACATCAAATTATAAAGGTCTTGTACAAACAAAACCAATGCAAACAAAATTAGAAGGGAAGCAACCATTTGGGAAATAATCTTCATAACAAAAACCTCTGACAAAGGCCTAATAACTCAAATTTATAAAGAGCTAAACCAATTCTAAATAAAATCAAGCCATTCTCTAATTGATAAATGGGCAAGGGAATTGAATAGGCAATTTTCATATAAAGAAATCAAAACTATTAATAAGCACATGAAAAAGTGCTCTACATCTCTTATAATCAGAGAAATGCAAATCAAAACAACTCTGAGGTTCACGCCTAGCAAATTGGATAACATGACAGCAAAGGAAAGGAATGAATGCTGGAAGGGATGTGGTAAAGTCTAGACATTAGTGCATTTCTGGTGGAGTTGTGAATTAATCCAATCATTCTGCAGGGCAATTTAGAACTATACCCAAAGGCCACTAAAACAGAGCCTACCCTTTGATCCAGCCATAGCACTGCTAGGTTTGTACCCCAAAGAAACAATAAGGAAAAAGACTTGTACAAGAATTTTCATAGCTGAGGTATTTGTGGTGGCAAAAAAAAATGGAAAATGAGGGGATGCCCTTCAATTGGGGAATGACTGGACAAAATGTGGTATATGTTGGTGATGGAATACTATTGTGCTCAAAGGAATAATAGAGTGGAGGAATTCCATGGGAACTGGAACAAACTCCAGGAAGTGATGTAGAGCGAAAGGAGCAGAACCAGGAGAACATTGTACACAGAGATTGATACACTGTGGTACAATCAAATGTAATAGACTTCTCCACTAGTGACAATGCAGTGATCTGAACAACTTGGAGCAATTTATGAGAAAAAACACTATCCATATTCATAGGAAAAACTGTGGGTGTAGAAACACTGAATAAAAAACAACTGCTTGAATACATGGGTCGAGGGGATATGGCTGGGGATGTAGACTCTAAATGAACATCCTAATGCAAACACCAACATCATGGAAATGGGTTCTGATCAAGGACACATGTTATACACAATGAAATTGAGCATCGGCTGTGGGAAGGGTGGGGGGAGGAGAGGGTGGGAAATAATATAATTCTTGCAAGCAAGGAAGAATGTTCTAAATTGATTAAATAAATTAACTTAAATTTTAAAAAAATAAAAGAAAATTTTAAAAATCAACTCTGAGAGGGAGGTGCTATTAGTTTCCCCATTTTATGGATAAGGAAACTGGGGCAGACAGAAGTTAAATGATTTGCTCAGAGTCTCATAACTAGTATGTGTCTAAGTTTAGATTTAAACTCAGGACTTTCTAATTCCAGGTCCAAGTGTCAATTGAATGGAACTAAATGA
The DNA here is from genome assembly GCF_027887165.1 of Monodelphis domestica. NCBI lineage: Eukaryota > Metazoa > Chordata > Mammalia > Didelphimorphia > Didelphidae > Monodelphis > Monodelphis domestica. Next base: position 235,225,694 of record NC_077227.1, on the reverse strand, counting down.
ATCTTTCTTATTAAATTTTCACACTTTCTCCTTATTCACTTTCTTTGTGGAGTCATAATAATTTCTCCAAGTGTCATTCCTGGCCACTTTTACCACTCCATAAAATGTTTGGAAGGCAACTGTCACTCCTTTGACACTACTATGATATGGATTTCATATACCTCCAGCAACTCCTTATCAACACAGCAAATATCTTTCTAATCCACACTATCCAACTTTCTCCATAGGGGAATTCCATTAACTCTGGAAGTTAACAATTTAATTTTCTTGTTGTTCTTTGTTGTTCAGTCATTCTTCATGAGCCCACAGACCACAGCATGCCAGGTTCTTCTATTGTTTACTGAAGAGAAAGAATAAGAATCTTCTTCTGGGATGTCTGAATGTGCAAGGTCGGTTTATTAGAGCAGCTAGGTTGTCTGGGGTAAGAGTGATGGACTTGGATTCAGGACTCAAGACGATCTGAATTTGAATCCTGCCTCAGAAACTTCTCAGTGTTGTGATGTTGGGGAATTCATTTTCTCAGTCTCCAACTCCATAATCATGAAGTGAGGATAATAATATCTCTTCCCAGGGTAATTGTGTGCATCAAATGATGTAACATTTACAACATTCTGCAAACTTTATTTAGATTGTTATAAAAATTCTAGTTATGATTATGATTATTCAGGGTTGGAGGAAAGCTAAAAAGAAAACTACTATCTCACTCCAATCTTTCTAAAGCTTTATTGAAACAAAAGAATCCAGTTTCCTTGGTTAAAATTACCTCCCACTTTCACTTCTACTCACCTCATTCACCAGCCTCATTCATAAAACAGCCCCTGCTTTGCTTCTTGGAATGGGATTGGTCCTTATATAGACCAATCCTGGGCCTGGAAATCGGGGGGTGTGTGGTCTCTCTCTAGCATAGGATTGGACCATTCAGGACTAATCCCACACAAGGAAATAGGGTAGAGAGAGCCCTGGGGCATTCTGGAAAATGCAGTCCCTGGCCAGGGACATTTAAAAACCCACACGTCCAACTCTTCTAATAACAAAATAGTAAGTGTGGTAATTAGAGCACTCTGAAGTTTTCAAAGTACTTTTTCTTCTTTGTCTCAGAGCCATCCTGGTATTTGCCTTGTTTCACAGATGACAACTTGGAGATTGTGACTTAGAGAAATTTAAAGACACACACACACACACACACACACACACACACATGCTTGTCTTCAGAGCTGAATTTGGACAGGAGACCTTACTGATACTGATACCAATACTTTATTATGCTAAATGCCCCTCAAATAAATGAACAGATCTCTAAATTCTGGGAATAATGTAGTGACAAATAATAGATTTAAGATAGCCAGTAAGACTCCAGACATCGTGTACTACTCAGGAAGCACCCAAGCCATTAAGAACAACCTGACCTTTCTTGAAGACTTCTCTCTGCTTCACAGGGGCAAATTCAAATGGCTGATGCTTTCAAGGCTCCAGTCTCCTCCTAATTATTTCACTTGTTAAAGATCAAATAGAAGAACACTCTTATATATGGTCTACTACATTAGGAAGAGTCTCTCAACATAATTCCTCTCCACTAAATGAAATCAGATGAGGATATTATTTGGAAAGCAATAGCAATTAAAGAAAGGAAGGAGGTAAAAAAGATTTCCTTAAGGAAAAAAAATTGCCACTCCATTAAGCCAGAAAAAAAGACACACAACCTTTTAGAATTCAATCTTGTCATATAGGGAGGGTATTAAATAGATTTTTTAAAATTTCCTACCCCCTAATTCATCATGAATTTAGTATGGATTTCTAGATGCTGGACTCATTCACCCACCTAATAAGTGTGAAATGTAGTGATTGTATATCAATTTCTTAGAGGTTAAATTTATAACCTCTTGGATTGGGAATAGTTACAATAGTTAAAATTCAATTTGTATAATTTAGTCAATCAATTTGTTTTAGAAAGCTAAAGAGCAGAGTTAGCAAGCTAGAAGGTGGGAAAGAATTGACAACAGTTAGACACCAGAATATATGTTCCCATCTGGAATGGCATAAATAAACTGAATGGCCTTTCTTCATTGTGCATTTCAAGGATGAAAAATTAGAAAGTCTTTTAAACTGTGTCCATTTTAATAGAATTTCTAACCTGAGAAGCAGGAATTTAAGGGTCCTTCATTTCAAAGGGATAACAATAATGCTACAGTAAAGATTTCAGTCAGTTAAGTGTTATGCTCTCATAAATAGAGGTGCTTTTTTGTGTGTCTTAAGTATAAGCTCAATTTTACATAAATTGAAACTGTAAATATATACTTTCCCATATCCATTTTACTATCATATATATACATATATATATATATATATCCACCTATAGAGTATGGTAGAGATGATCTTTGCTGATGACTTCCATAAACAAACATTAATTTACAAATACCTAAACACAACTATGGAAAATACAAGAATTAGGTCTGAAAAGTTAGGTTCCACAGTTAATAATATCCTATTGAGTGAACATTTTTCTCTCTTTTAAATACATATTTATCTATGGTTATGTCTACATGATACCACAATAACCAGTGGGTAAGATCAGTTTATCTGAGCAGCCTTCTAATTCATTGAAAGCAAGTAAATAACCCTATTAGGTTCACTAAGTAGAATTGAATGACATTTTCTGGGTTTATTTCTGATTCATGGTCAATTGATTAAAATCCATCAAAATAAAGTGGTAAGCTCTTATGGAGAAATCACTATGTATCTCTGTTTTGAAACAATAGACTGCCTTTTTTTTTTACCTGGATAAAATGGTAAACTCAATTTTAAGACTTCTTTGCTCTTCAAACCCTATTTGAATCAGATTCCAATGTCAAAAAGAAGATCTACAAAAGTATGAAGTATTTGATTTTTTATGATTTTATCATGGCTCATGCATTAAAGGAAAATAAATAAAAAACTTTTTATAAGTACAGTCATGATATGGATGTGTTTATATATTAAACAATCATCATCTTTCTTTTCTTTTTCAATTCTTTTACTAAACATAAGGAAGAGCAAGAGAGGAGAAGCACAGAGATTTTAAAAGGACAAATATGGCCTTCACTTTTAATTTTAAAATGCTTAAAGTATTTTTATGAGATAAAATTTTAGATTAAAAAATTTCTTTTCAAGGTTTTTGATATTAAGCTTCCCCAATGGCCCCAAACACATCTATGTTTCACAAGATTTCCAAGTTAAGAAGATATCCCAAATAAATTAGTCTACCTTGAGCTGCCACCAGCTAATTGCACAGCTAATTTAGCCCACACCACTCCATCTCTTCCAAAAGAAAGCAAGAGAATTTTTTAATGCTTAACTAAAAGCCAAATATACAATACTTGTAACATTTCTATGAGTTACTATTCTAGTCAGCTTCTCAAAAAGGGTATACAGTTTCATCTGCAATTATTTGGATTTGATAAATCAATAATGGCTTTTTCATGATCACTGTTATACTTTCTTAGTGAAACCATTCTTTAATTATGAGATCAAGAATTTTTCAAGGATAAAGTAGCAAAGACCATTGATCCATATTTTGTAAATGCTACTATTTTTATTTACATAGTTCCTAATATATAATAGGTATTTTATAAATATATATGCATTAATTGACTTTAAAATTGGAATAAGTTGTGTTATAGTTGCATAGATCCTCACCCATTCTGTCAAAATTTTAGAGTGGCTAATAAATCCCTAATTTTCCATAGTTTTATTTTCAAACTCCAAAGTATCAAGGAAATGCTTTGAGAACTTGTATAGTAGACCTGATTATAACCAAAATGAAGGCACAAATTAGTGAAATAAAAATTACAGGTAATTTGGGGGAAGTACACAAGGAAAAATATAGAGAAGAGAGGATGGGATGAAATAGGAAAAAGTGATAATGTAGAAAGTTTATGGTTCAGTTGGGGAACCCCAAAGATTTACTTAAAAGAATAATTGAAATAATATCTTCATTAAAGTAACAAGGTACCAAATTAAGCCTTAGAAATCATCATCCTTTCTATATTTTACTAATAGAATTCAGGAGGAAATTAAATTAATGTTGAAATAGAATGTTTTTGCTTAGTTACTCTTTTTTTATTTTTGTGCTTTCCTTTTTGGCTGAGTCTCACTCCTAGAAATAAAACTTATGAAAGAGGAAATGTGTTATGATGGAATTTGCTCTATTTCCTAAGGTCATGATTCTTACCCCCTGCCGTTACCATCACTGCTCATCCCTGCTAATACCATATGTCATAGCTATGACAGTATGAATTTATAAAACAATTTTAGCCTATTATTTCATGTGGTATATACCCTATATAATATATATATATATATATATATATATATTTTCCATCCCTATTTCACAAAACTTCCAAATGTAGATTATATATTCTAGATGAATCAAAACTATTCACTAGCCCTTGAACAAGTTCAGTGTGTTGTGTATTTTAATTAAACCAACTTCTATACTAGGAATGCCCTAATATCTAAACCCTCTCTTTTTCTTCCCATTAATATTCTATTCACTTTCCATGCTTAGCTCAAGTATTTGCTTTTTCTATGCAGAATTTCCATAATTCATCTAATTGGTAATGATCTTCTCAACTGCTGATATAGCATGTGCCATATATATGTTTAATATATATAGTATCCTAATATCCATTAGAACAGTTTGTGTATTTGTTTTATCTTCACTTTTCTGTAATAAGAACCCATGAAACTTATCTCCAAAAACTGGGAGAAGATTCAAACTACTGCATAGCAAGTGGAAATAGTGTCCACACTGATAAAACCATAGATTTCTACTAGAATTTAAAATCCTTGGAGCAAGAAATCACATCTGACAGATTCATAGATGTATATAATTATAGAGTCAGAGAGGACCACACAAGTAATTTAGTACAACTCATACCAAAATTATAAATCCTGTCAACAACTAATCAGCTGATCAATCTTAATTTTTTTTATTTTACCCATATTCTAGAATAGTACTTTACATATAAAATATATTAAAGTGTTATTGAACAAGTCTCTTTTCTATGTCTAATTCTAAAAATGAAAAACATGCCTTCTCTAATCCCACAATTACTTAAGTTTTACTTTAGCAGTAATTTTTCTTCCTATTATGCATTTCTTAAATGATAGCCTTTCTTCCTATTCTTCTTGAAGAGTTATGTGGATAACTAGGCTGATTAAACCCATTATATGGCTCCCCATTGCCAGCTGTGTGATACTTGGTATTAATTCTGCAGAACTATTATATTCAATGACTGTTATATTGCAATATTGGTAAAATGTTAATATTAAAAGATGGGTTCTGGGAGAACTCTGATTTCATTTAGGTAGTTTTGTAATATTCTGGACCCAAACAAATTCCTCTATACATCATGTTCAAATCTGGGACCAACACATTGTCCATCTGAATTGTCTGATCCACATAAATATATAATTATAATAGAAAATCTATTTAAACAAATATATGGGAAATAAATATTATTCATCTTGAGACTTTTCCATGTAAATAATCATGTCATATTTGAGTCTTTATAGATCTTATCCAAGAGGTTCTGCTATGATCCTGAGTTTTATGTAACCAGCACAAACTGAACTACACAATTTAATCAGAAATGCATTAAGGACTTCATCTTTCACAGAAAGTCATTCTTCAGGTTGGACTCTGCTCTGGATATCTCGTCTCCCAGTTTTCGCTCCACTTGATACATATATTAAAAAGAAGTCTGAATAGGGTTATTTCTTCTTAATATCTTTTAAAGAATTATGAAAAATGATATATCAAAATGTTTGTAATATATAAACAAAAATTATCAATCAATAAATATAGTATTATATATTATATATAAATGTACTTCATCCATGGTAGTTTCACTATCATTGATGGTAAAAACAAGTTTTTATAATAACCACTGAAACTATTTTCCATATTTATTCTTTAAGGCAGATTACTAATTAAGAGAGCTCCAGGTTGAATTGTTTCTTTTTCTATAGCTCTTATTTTTGTCTTTCTTTTTACTTCTTTTGAAAAGCCAATGATCTGACTGTTTACAGACAACTGATTTATTCTAAGTTCCAAATTAATAAAAGTTTTTTCCTGTTAAATAGAATATACTCCTTTCTCTTTTTTGTAATATTACTTAGTGCTCACCATTCCTGAAACCTACACATTATTTTGCTAATGAAATATTCTTGATGGAAAAGTATGAAATGTGTATATAGCCTAAAAGTCTTTGACCTCTCATTTATTCCTTTTCTTTTTAAACCCTTGCCTTCTGTCTTGGAATCAATGCTATGTATTGGATCCAAGGCAGAAGAGTGGTAAGAGCTTAGCAATGGGGGTCAAGTGACTTGCCCTGGGCCACATAGCTGGGAAGTGTCTGAGGCCAGATTTGAACGCAGGACCTTCCATCTCTACACCTGGCTCTCAATCCACTGAGCTACCCAGCTGCCCCATCTCATTTATTCTTGAAATTAACTGAACTTCTTTTTTATGACTTCTCACCATGCTCAACTTTCCTTAATTTTAGGTTGTCATAAAGTACAACAGAATTTATGCTAATTTAACATGGAGAGTCTTAAATTGTCATAGAATTCTTGATACCTAATGTTGATATACAAAGTTCTTTTTTCTGATGATACTTTTTGCAGTATGCAGTATTATGCATTCTGCAATATAGAATTTCCAAATATCCCATGATATAATGCCTGTTCACATCTTTTTAAAAATAAAATCAATCATCAACTGCTTTATGTGCTTCTACAAGGAGTACCAATCCCTTCATCTGTCGTCTCTGACATACCAAATGTTCTTTCTCATTTCTACCTCCTACCTTTTCTGACTCCCTTCAATACTCAGCTAAAGTTCTACTTTTTAGAAGCTGTCCCCAGCACACTCTAATTTTAGTGTCTTTCCTCTTAGACACCTCCCCCAATTTATCCTGTGCATATTTTACTAGATATAGTTGCTTTTATGTTGTCTCTCCCATGAGATTATGAGTTTCTTGAGAGCAAGAACTTTATTGTTCCTTTTATCTTTCTTTTATCTGTAGTGCTTAACAGGGTCTTGCATATCCCTTATGCCTAGTAAATGAAAGTTTACCAAATGATTGACAAACTCCAATCTAGCTATAGAGAGTATCTCAAATTATTAACTATTATGGTTAATAATAAATCGCAAAAAATGAGAAGTGATATAAAATAGCAGTTATTTTATTTATTACTTGATTTTGTTTAACTAAATACAGAGAATATACTTTATAAGGTAGTTTCTCTGAGTGTTCTATGCTAGCTTACTAACAACAAAATTCATGTAAGAAAACAAATGAATTTATCTCTTAAAATATATTCTGCTCTGAAACCTTGTTAAAGGCTTTTTTTAAAAATCTAAATGAATAAAGGAATCAAAACTATTAATAAGCACATGAAGAAGTGTTCTAAATCTCTTATAATCAGAGAAATACAAATCAAAACAACTCTGTGGTATCACCTCACACCTAGCAGATTGGCTAACATGATAGCAAAGGAAAGTAATGAATGCTGGAGGGGATGTGGCGAAGTAGGGACATTAATTCATTGCTGGTGGAGTTGTGAACTGATCCAACCATTCTGGAGGGCAATTTGGAACTATGCCCAAAGGGCAACAAAAGAATATCTACCCTTTGATCCAGCCATAGCACTGCTGGGTCTGTACCCCAAAGAGATAATGGACAAAAAGACTTGTACAAAAATATTCATAGCTGCCCTCTTTGTGGTGGCCAAAAACTGGAAAAAGAGGTGATGCCCATCAACTGGGGAATGGCTGAGCAAATTGTGGTATATGTTGGTGATGGAATACTATTGTGCTCAAAGGAATAATAAAGTGGAGGAATTCCATGGAGACTGGAACAAGCTCTAGGAAGTGATGCAGAGCGAGAGGAGCAGAACCAGGAGAACATTGTACACAGAGACTAATACACTGTGGTATAATCGAACATAATGGACTTCTCCATTACTGTCGGTGTAATGTCCCTGAACAATTTGCAGGGATCTAGGAGAAAAAACACCATTCATAAGCAGAGGATAAACTGTGGGAGTAGAAACACCGAGGAAAAGCAACTGCCTGAATACAGCAGTTGAGGGGACATGACAGAGGAGAGACTCTAAATGAACACTCTATTGCAAATACTAACAACATGGCAATGGGTTCGAATCAAGACATATGTGATACCCAGTGGAATCACGTGTTGGCTACTGGGGGGGGGGGGTGGAGGAAAAGAAAATGATCTTTGTCTTTAATGAATAATGCTTGGAAACGATCAAATAAAATATTATAAAATTTAAAAAAAAATCTAAATGAACTCTCTACAACAATTTACCTATCTGTAAATGTCTATCTTTCTAAAGAATACTAGTCATTTGGACTTAATATTTTATAAAGGTATTCTACAGCATTTGACATCATGAATTAAGAATATTATGATTCTGTCCATTGACCAGCTGGCCATGAATGGAAGTGAAACTTACAAGAGTGTAATTCTTTGAAGCCCTTTTTAATGTATAACAATCATTGTGGCAATCCACCAGGTCTCTGGCCATTTATAATGATAATAATTTTATGAATTTCCCTCATGAGTTCCTTCATATTTCTTGGGTAAATGCCATTTAATACAAATGATTTATAGAAAACTAATTTGTAAATTAGGCCTAGAAATCACTGATAACAAGAGAAATTAAAATACCTCTGAGGTTTCACCTCCTACTAAGCAAACTAGAAAATATAATGAAAAAATAGAAAAGTGCAGTAGTCAAAGAACTGTGGGAAGCCCAGCACACTAATATACTGTTTGTGGAGCTGTAAACTGATTCAGTCATTTTAGAAAATTAAAAAAAAATTCTGTTAGACTAATATACTACTACTGAGACTAAGTCTCAAGAACATCAAAGAAAAGGAATAAAGTTTAACCATTTAGAAAAATATTTATACCATTAGCCAAGAATTGAGAATTAAATGGATATTCACAGATTTAACTGTCCGAACAAACTGTGGTATATAAATTTAATGACACTTCTGTGCAGCAAAAAATAATTAGTATGAAATTTTTTTAAATGGGAAGGTTTTTATGGATTTATGTAGAATGAAATAGGTGGGAAAATATTTACAAATACTACAATAAAAACAGAATGATTCTAAACTATTATAATTATAATAAAAAATCAATTGTATATATTCATAATAAAAAATATGTCCCTCTCTTGTCAGAGGCAGGAGACAACATAGGGAGAACTTTATATATGTTTTCATATATAATTGTATATTTTATAATAGATAATAATTATTTTAATACTAATTAAGCTACAAAGAAAGTTGTGAAGTTCACAAGAGGGTGATCTGATTTTAGATTGTATCCTACAAATATATAGTTTTCTCTATTTTACTTGACATCTTGGAGGTCCAGTTAACCAAATAGCTTGGTTAATAGGTAGTACAAATTAGTAATACCAAAAGAATAATATGGAAATAGGTATCAAATGATAACATATGAATATCCCAGTGGAATTGTTTGTCAGCTCTGGGAGGGAGGAGGGAAGAGAGAAGGGAAAGAAAATGAATCATTTAATCATGATGAGAAAAAACCAAATTAGTAATCCAGTAGGAATCAATTATAAATATATTGATAATCCAAATATGATTAGATTCAAATAAATGGCCACAATCTTAATTTTCTCAGAAAATGAGACTATTCTATCTGAATTCCTCCATCATCTCCACTCCTAAAATTTCTTTAATATGCTCAACTATATTTTCTTCCTTTCTCAGTCTCAGAAAATTATGGGATCTTCCTTCCCACCAAGCCTAAACTTTCCCCTTATTCTTTTGATCTCTTCCTCTTCAACATCTTTTCTATATATGATCAGAGAATATTATATCTTTTCACTCTCTTGCATCATCACACTCGACTTTCTTTTTGTGTTTGTAATAGACCTGTTCAGGTATTTATAATCACATCCCAAATCTTTACCCTGATTCTACTTCTACTTCATACTGTCTCTTTTTTTTTTTTGTTTAATCTTGTCAGTGCTAAGGTTCTATAAAGTGTTTTTTTTAATGGCCAAAAGTGTATAGAAGGTACATTTTGTATTTTATCCAAAGTCAATAGAAGTCCACTGAGTAGGGTGTAAAATGATAAGTTGAAATTTTTAGCAAAATCAAAGTATAAGCTTTGCAAAGGATACATTAGAAGGAAAATTAAATGAAGAAAGGGAAGTTAACTAGGAGAAGGAAAATCAAGAACTGGATTAGGGTAAAGGTTGTATTTAGGAAAGAAAGGAAGAGAAAAAAATGAAGATGGGTTTGAGAAATGCTATGGTTACTGTCAATATGATTTAATTATTTATTTGATATAGAGTATTGAAAGAGGAAGAGGAAATGGAGTCAAGGATCACTGCATTATTGTGAGCTTAATTAATTGGGAAGACAGTGATAATTTCACTTGAAAAATGAAAATTTAGAAGAGGGCTAAGTTTTGGCATGAATGTAATCAATTGTATTTTGGCCATGTTTGATTTTTAATTATTATTTTTCCACATTACATATTAATGTAATTTTTAATATTTGTTTTCTGACATTTTTCAAATCATATTCTCTTCCTCTAAATTCCTCCTTTCTCTCATAAAGGCAGGAAATATGATATAGGTTGTTCATATATTATCATATAATATATATTTCCATGTGTGCCATATTGTGAAACAAGATATATTATTTACACTAAAGAAAATTTCATAAATAAAGTAAAGAATTATATGCTTCAATCTGCATTTGACTTCCATCTATTCCTTCTACGGCAGTAGACATCCATTTTTCTACTGAGTCCTTGGAGTTGTTCTGGATATTTGACTTGTTTAAAATAGTTAAATCATTCAAGTTAATCATCATACATTATTATTGTTAATGTGGATGACATTCCTCCTGGTTCTGCTTACTGCACTTTGCATCAGTTAATATGTCTTTCCAAGGTTTTTTGTGATCATCTTGTTCATCATTTCTTATGGCATAGTTGTTTTCCATTACAATTACATGCTACAATTTGTTTAGCCATTTGCTAATTGATGGGCACTTGAACTTATGAGAGCTGTTGAGAGTACCAACAGAAAAAGAGAGGAGGACTCAAAAAGTGCCTTGATGGATAAACCTAAATTTAATGAGAAGCTGAAATATAATTATAGAGCAAAGTAGAGTGAAAAAGTAATGGTCAGATTGTGGACTTCATGCCCTTATGTGCCGTGCTATGGATATAACTACCAAAAAATTGAGAATTTAATTTATTAGAAAGTAGTAAATCTGAAATCAACAACCAATAATTGTTTATTAATCATCTATGATGTGCTAGGCTTTGGGAATAAAAAATAAATGAAATAATTATTGTCCAAAAGATGCTAGGATGTTGTCTGGGGAGATGATATTTGTATGTATGGTCTATGTTTAGGATACTCACAATTACACTTCAGGTTTTCTAAGTACAGAAGATTCCATACTCCTTGAGCAATAATCCTAGGATCCATGTTGTGAAGATAATGGAACTCCCCACTACAATCTTCTCAGCAAAGGGTCAAAAACTGTTACCAGTCTTTTCATGAATACATTTCTCATCTCCTAAGCATAACACAAACTCTCTGAAGACAGGAACTAAGATTTATGCTTGATGTCTTTTTCCTTCCCTCATTCTAGTTTACAACAGGATATTTTACTATAACTAGGCATTCAAATATTTGATTGATCATACCATATGAATTGTCATTGTTGACTGATAAAAGACAAATTAAATGCATGTCACTTTAAGATAATTTACTTAGATGTTGTAATCAACAAATTTACATAATAGCTGCTTTATTAAAGTCTCTCCAACCTAAAAATTATGTGAGACAAGGTGAAGGAGGGAATTATGTGCCAGTTAAGAGTTATTAAAGCAGAATGCACAGCAAATAAGAAGACAAAAAGCAATATATTTAAAAAATCTCTTGAAATAACATCAGAAAACTGAAAGACATAAAGCACCCAGTTCTTCATTCTAAAGCAAGCATAGCATCATGCATAAGGAACCCAGCAGCCATATATGTGCATCAGGGGCCATCTGTAAGGGTCCTGATCTGGTCTTGGACCCCAGCATGATGAAGTTGGGTTTTACAATAAAGAAGCACTAAGGATATTTCCCAATAAATAAAGCAAATAATTTCATTATCATTCGACATATTTCTAGATTCTGGAGAGAACTGCTAAAGAAGTGTGTAGTAGGAACAAAATATCTGTACTTCAAATCATGTTATAAAGTATGTTCAACAAAACAATTCAATACTCATTGGAAAATAATGAAGAGATCAGTGAAAAAAGATTACATAAGCAAGTATCAGATACATTTTAGTTCAACAATGTAGGGCTGAGTAAACTGGAAAACACAAACTACTTGTTGACAAAGTTTCTATTAGATGAGAAAATGGGTATTTTACATTATATGGTACAATAGATTCATTTTAAGCTTACACTTACTCTTTAAATATAACATATGAAAGCATAAAATAATAGAGGTATGATTTACAACAATAATTAGGAGAAATCTCAACTAAAAATTTGATAGAGGAGATCACAAGATATGAATGAGATAATTTTGATTATATGAAATTGGAAATTCTAAGCTTTTCAGCTATTATAACAAGGAAATTATCTCTTGAGAAAAAGAAACTTGTAGCTTGATCTGTCCCTAAGACATTCCTGAGATAACACAGTTGCTCCAGGTTTGTGTCTGTGTACATTCTATATGTCAATAAAAGTCAAGGCTTTGGGCTTGAGAGAGGGAGAATTGGGGGAGAACTGAGAAGAGAATGAAGAAGGAAGAAGTCAGGAACAGGGCAGGCAGGTGAAAGGGAAGGAAGAAGAGACATGCAGGCTAGGGACCATGTGGTCAGGTTGCTTATAGGAATGATTGTCTACCCTTCCTAATAAACTTTATAAAATATATCTGGGTAGAAATATTATTTCAACTCTTACAATCTATTGGGTGCAAATTGCTTATAGAGAAATAATATTTTGATGAGACATAGACTCTGAGCACATGAAGGTTATAGTCGGTTATAATTCAGTCATTCAGTTGTGGCTGACTCTTCAGGACACTGGGGACCACACTGTCCCTGGGAGGTTTTCTTGCAAAAGGTGCTGGACTGGTTTGCCATTAAGTGGATTAAGGCAAACAGAGATAAAGTGACTTGCCCAAGTTCACAGAGTTAGTGAGAGTCTGAGGCCAGGTTTGAACTTAGGTCTTTCTGATTCTGGAGCCAATACTGTATCCACTCTGCCACTTAGCTACCTCTTAAGTCATTGTCTAGTAGCAGAATAGTACACACACACACACACACACACACACACACACACACACACACACACACACTCTCATACACACACATGCATCACATCACATACACATGAATAATTATACTAAAATATTAGTGAAGGTGAAATTCAAAAGTGAAGAATGTTCTACTGGAATTAACAGGTAGAGATGAGGAGCAGAGATTTCTGGAGAAAATATATTTTAGTTTGAGTATATTTCAGTTGGTTTTCAGAGACAGGTAGCTATATGAAAGGTAAAGAGAGAGGCAGAATTCTAAGAATTGGGAGGTGAATGAAAAAAAGCACAGAGGAAAGAAAGACCAAATCACATCCTGGGCTCATGTTCTAGGGAGGTCCTGGGGAAAGTAAAGACCTCAACTACAGCCTTGGCTTGGTCATTCTTCCTTTTTCTCTTCTATTATCTTTTGCTAGAAGGAGACCTTTCAAGATCCGAAGGTTTTAAAAGTTATCAGACATGAAGTCTTTCATCAGTTTCCTAGACAAATCCCAGATCAACTGAAAGTAGAGTCTAAATTGGGAGCCAGGGAAGAATTTCACAGGTTCACAGCTCCACAAGGAAACCATCAAAAAAATGATACTATGTCCTAAGAGAACTTCTTGAATACTCCATGAATAGTCAAAAGCAATCTTAGTGACCAGGAACTCTGAGTGACCCTTTGCCAAAAGTGTTCTCTAAGACTGAATTCACTTTCTCCTGGATTTTGTATTGTTTAGTTGGTCATTTATTCTTATTGTACAACTTTAGAAAATACCCCTGTCTAGATGATCCTAAATGGATAATCTATAGGGAAAAGCATATTAGTGGGGACAGCTGGTATTAGAGAATGATCTTTCCCTAACTCCTCATGGATACCCCTAGTATAGAGAAAGAGATATAGACTTACTCAAGGACTCAATTCATTCATCTTAGTGGGATTGGAATAAGGATTCATAAGAGATTATTCGGTTACTTATTGATGCCTCTGTCTCATTCTTTTTTCATGTTTGTCACTCTCCATTAATCCTCCTCATCTAAAACTCATGAGAGTCATCCTTTAAGGAAATATGTATAGTTAAATGTAACTCCTGTGTGTAAGATGAAAAGGAGCTGAGGAGGGGAAATGAGCTGCCATCTTTAAAAGATATTGATATTTGGTTGTAACTTTAGTATGTTTATACATGTAAGAGTAATACTTATGTAATAAAAATAATAGTTCAAAAATCATTTAGAAAAAAATTATATTTCAGTCCATTTCTTCTTCTCCCCCTTCACTCTTTATTTCCTCATTCTTCATTTTCTTCCTCTCTCCCTGTCCTCTAATTTCTCTACCTCACCTCTCTTCTAGGGGCCTCCTTTCTCACACCACTCTACTTTACCTTAGTTAACACTAGAATTGAGTTCTATCTCTTTAAGGTGAGAAAGAAGGAAAAGAAAAAATATTTCTGAGTAATTTAATTTAGGCCTTTAAGTTTATTCTCTTCAGTATTTACAATAGCACAAGGTTTAAAAGGTAAGTGAATAGGAGGAAGTGGGATCCAGAGTAGTATAGGGTCACTCTAGTTCTTCAATTTGACCCTACTTTGCCAGATGGCTCAGCAAAATGGATTATTTCTGTGGCTACCTCCTTCTTACTGTATTTTCCTCTTTCTTCCCATCCTTTTTTGGTTTATAGTCTTTGTAGAATTTCTACTAGGACATGTACAAGGCTATTGGAAGTTGAGAAAATCTAGGGAAAAACCTATTCTAATTTGGTGGTAAATTCTCTAGCTCTACCTCTCATGCTGTCCTTCTACGAATGAAGGCAAAAAGACTGATTATACAAGCAAAACAACTCAATATGGTAAATATGTATAAAATATATGCCTAATTCCACATCTCTAGTCCAACATTTTTTTCTGAATGGCAGGGAGTATGATTCCTCATGAGCCTTCAAACATGATTAAGTAAAGACAATAATAATGAAAATAATAAACAATACATAATTATTATATAACACATTAATATTTGTAAATTACCATACATATATATTCTCAATTGATCCTCAAAAAAATCCTGGATAGTCAATGCTATAATCACTCCTATTTTAAAGAAGAAGAAATTAAAGTAGATAAAGGTTACTGACACATCTGGAATCACACATATAACCAGCATCTGAGGAAAGCTTTGAACTCAGGTCTAACTGGTATCAGTCCTATCCTCTGTAATGATAATTGTGACATAGGGGTAATTAGCTTAGTTAGAAATGCAGTGTAGTAAGATAGAGAGTATAAAGAAGGGATTTGAGGTTCCTATGGTGCTTTAAGAGATTTCTCAGAACCCTAAAGAGGTCAGAGATAGAGAATTTTAGATGGTTTACAACATCTAAATCTGATCTGAAATTGAAGACGTATTTGGATCAGAGAACAGGAGAGCTTATTGAGCTGTTACTCAGAATTCCTCTGGGCCCACCAGAAAACAGTAGCTTGGAGAAACAACTTCCAATTCAGATTATCAGAGTTGATCTTTGGCAAAGGGAAAGAAGGATCTCTATAAAGGTAAGTTAATATTTTGTTTTTGGAAATAGGTTTAATAAGATAGAATTATAATTTAGTTAGTCAGTGTAGATATAAGAAAGATTTCCATTTGGTAATTTGACTTGGAAAAAAATGGCTGCCAGGCAATTGTAGAAATTCTTTTTCAGATCAGTTATCAAAACTCCTCCTCCTCCTCCTCCTCCTCTTCCTCCTCCTCATCTTTCTTCTCCTCCTTCTTTCTTCTTCTTCTTCTTCTTCTACTTCTACTTGTTCTTGTTCTTCTTGTTCTTCTTCTTGTTCTTGTTGTTGTTGTTGTTGTTGTTGTTGTTGTTGTTGTTCTTCTTCTTCTTCTTCTTCTTCTTCTTCTTCTTCTTCTTCTTCTTCTTCTTCTTCTTCTTCTTCCTCTTCTTCCTCTACTATTTCCACACTCTCATCATAAGTTCTATGAGCTAATTTTACATGAGAACAATGGAACAAAGAATCTCTTCCTAATACTTTCTCTGATTAAGGTGAAATTAATACAATAGTATAAGGACTCACCCAATTTTTTTGGGTAGCTGATGTTTTGGCAAAATTTTTCACAGATACCATATCACCTGGCTGAAAATTATGGAGAGAATAATCCAATGGACCAGATTGTATCAAAACTCCTATGTTATGCAACTCTCTAAGCCTTTGCTGTAAGGCAATTAAATATGAAGCAGTTTGACAATCCTCCCTACCCCCCCCCCCAAGAGAGATGTATAAACAGCCTTGCAAGTTTTTGCTTACAATGGAGTATGACCAAATAGTATTTCATAAGATGATACATGCAATTCTGCTCTAAGTCTTGTATGTAGGAAAACCAAAGCTATGGGAAGAATATCTGGCCATTTTAGCTGAGTTTCAACACAAATCTTCCCCATCATTGTCTTGAGTTTGCTGTTCAAGTGCTCCACTTGTACAGAACTTTGTGAATGATAAGAAATATGATGTTTATTTGGTGTTATTCCCAGATTCTCATATACTCTTTTCAGAATATCTTGAGTAAAATAAGATCTAGGAACAATTTTCCTAAGCAACACTTTTGCCACAAAGCTAGCTATATTTGTAGTAGATTGAAACACTTCGGGACACTTTGTTAATTGATCTACAATTACAAGGCAAAACTTGTATCTTCCAGCTTTTGGAATGCTTATATAATCTATTTGTAAACTTTGGAATAGGCAGTATACCAGAGATCTACCACCTAAACCTTTCTTTCTGCATGCACCTTGATTGAACTTTTGGCAAATAGGACAGCTACTACAGATCCTATTTGCAACAGTACTAATTTCTGTGCTACACACAATCTCTTAACAGAATCCACAACAGCTTGGGTATCAAAATGACCTTTTTTATGTATGGCTAGAAACAAGTGGGAGTAAAAATCTTTTGTTAAGAGTAGTTTCCCAATATCTACAATCCATAAACCATGTTCTTTCCTAGCTCCACGTTTCTCCTTCCATGTTTGAATCTCTGAGACTACATAAGCTTGTTGTAAATCAGCAGACTCAATAGTGGAAAGATTTATTATATACACTGGAATATTTGGGGTTGCATACTTTGCAGTTACATCAGCTCTATGAATTCCTTTAGATACTGAGTCTGTACCAAAAGTATGATTCTGCAATGAATTAAAGCCAGCTGTTTTGGCTTTTGGATAATATCTAGTAACTTAGTTATTATTTCTGCATGTTTGTAATAGTAATAAAACCCTGCTGTTTCCAGGTTTTCCCTGTTGCATGACACACTGAAAAATCATACCGAGGATCTGTATAGATATTTGCACTTTTACCATCAGCTAGAAGACAAGTTTGTTCCAATTCCACTAGCTCTGCTCCCTGAGCACTAATATTTCCAAGTAATGAGCCAAACCATACAGTCTCAAAGTCTGTGACCACTGCAGCACCAGTACAATGAATACCATGACACAAATATGAAGAACCATAAGTGAACAAAATCAAGTTTGGATTTTCAATAGGAGTGTCTTTCAAATCCATCCTAGGCATATCCACCAAATTCAACCACTTCTACATACTCATGTAATGGTTCACCATGTTTTGGTAAGTCAGGAAGAAATATAGCAGGATTTAATACACTGAACCTCTTTAAGTGGATGTTCTCACTACCCAAGACAATAATTTCATACTTAGAAATTCATTGATCTCTCTAAGCTTGAGTATGAAATTTTCTCATTAGTGCTTCTATTTGATGTGAACAGTATACGATCAATGGACATCCCAAAACGAAATCAGCTGACTTCTGGACTAACATAGCAACAGCAGTTACCCCCTGCAGAGAAGGTACAGTGTCTGTAGTTATGGGATCTAGCTGACAACTATAATGCCCAATAGGACGATAACTTTATCTCAAATTCTGTGTTAATACCCCAAAAGCAATTCCCTTGGTCTCTTTAACAAATAATTGGAATGCTTTTGCATCATCTAGAAGATGATGCATCCAAAGCAGAGCAGACAAAATGACTTCCTTAAGCTTAGCAAGAGCTTGCCAATGTTCAGGCTTAAGTTTCAGAAGTTCAGGTTCTGCGTTGCTGGTCAAACCAGTTAGACACTTTGTTATCTGGCTGTAATCAGGTATCCATTGTCTAAAAATCCCAGTTGTTCCAAAAACAGCTCTGAGCTACTTCTTAGTTTTTGGAACAGTCAGTTTCTGGATATCAGCTATACCTTTCTGTGTGATTGAACTCATTGAACCCTCTGATATCACAAAACCTAGATATTGCACTCTAGGCAAAACCCACTGTTATTTTGCCTTGAAAATATTATGCCTACACTTATAAAATTTCAACAAAAGAATCCTGCTATCTACAAGACACAAAATTTGCATTTGGGGACACAAAGAGGATATTGTCCACAAAATGCACCAGTTTGCTCTCTTTGAATGTTATAGTTTTAAGGTATCTATTTAAAATTTATGAAAATTGACTCTGGTAATCTTAGAACCCTGGAGGCAAATGTTTGTGTGTGTCTTTTCCCAAGTAAAAGCAAAGATATATTGGGAATTCTCATGAATGGGAATAAAGAAAAAGCTGAGCATAAGTCTACCACAGTGAAATATCTTTCCTGGCTTAGAATGGAAGAAATTATCACAGCTGGATTTGGTACAATAGGATGAGTTTTTATTACATAACCATTGGCAGCCCTTACATCCTGGATAAGACAATACACATGTATGCCATTCTCATCTAGCTTAGGCTTTTTAATAGGACAAAAAAGCACTAAATTCTGAGAAGTAAGGTATTATGATCCCTTGTTGGACTGGGGATTCTATAATTGGTCTTATTCCATCAATTGCTTCTTTAGTCAAGGGATATTGAGGTACACAAGTAACTGGTCCTTCCTTAGTCCCCACCCTGACTGTAGTAACAGATTTTTAAAATCCCACATCTGTAGAAGACTTTGACCAGAGATCCTTAGGGATGTCATCAGGTATTGGATAGACTGAGTCTGATTCACCATCTGTACTCACTGAATCTAAGAAAACATTGGAAAGGATTTCAAAGATTCCTATGGAAGCTGTAATGAAACCTCACCAGTAGGAGTACAGTGGGTCATTGCCCTCAGTTTACACAACAAATCCCTTCCTAAGAGATTCATTGGGCAACCTGGTACACAAAGAAAGGCATACTCTACCGTTAATGAATCTGAAGAAACCATTTTTGGTTGCAATTTAGCTACTATTTTTCATCTTCCAGTAGCTCCCACTATTTTCATTGTACAAATAGCTTTACAGTTTTCATGAAGACTTTGTAACACTGACTTGCTAGCACCAGTATCAACAAGAAGATTTTAAATCTGGTCTCAAATATTCACGGAAACGTGGTTCCATGCTGTTTGGTGCTTAGAATGTTTCCAACACTGAATCTAATGCAGTGACATCAGTGAAAAGCTCAGTCATCTCCTGTCCATCCAAAAACACATCTGCTTGAAATGTATGCCTTTACCAGAATTTTACAACTTTATCACATTCCTCAGATTTAACACCACTCTCATTGGTCCCCTTAACTTCTACATCAGTTCCATTATTCACATTTACAATCCTATTTTCTTTATCCACTTTGCATTTCCCATTATTTTCCATTATTACACAATCATTAGAATTTTCAGCTATTAGTATATCACAATTTTCTTATTCTCCACATTCAGTAACATTAATTTTCTTTTGTTTCAATTACATTATTCACTGACTCATTCACATTATTTTCAACACATACAATACCCATAACCATAAATTCATATTCAAATGATTTATTCAACACTGCAGGATTCTGGGTAAAGCTTCATAAGGAATAGGAACCCTTGTTCTAATCTCCCTTCTGGTTACTGACTACTTCACTAAATTTAGGTCTGGCTCCAGATTTTATCAACTCTTGCATAGTATTTAGGTCAGGAGCTTGCATCTCCTGACAACAAGCATTGGGACAACCATTTGCGTTAACCTGTCTTTGATATCTATTTCCATTATTTAAATTATTATTGTTCCACCCATTAGAATTCTGTCTCTAACTATTATTAAATCCATTTCCTCTATTCAGTTGTCTAGAGAATTGTCCCCTATACCAACAATCATTTACAAAATGCCCCAAACGATTGCACAAATAATATCTAAGAGCTTCAGACCTTCTTTCCCTAGGAACGTATTGATTTTTTGGCTGAAATGATCTCAATGCAGCTACTGCTTTAATTTCCTTGATCTCAACATCTTTTA
Organism: Monodelphis domestica; assembly: GCF_027887165.1. Lineage (NCBI taxonomy): Eukaryota > Metazoa > Chordata > Mammalia > Didelphimorphia > Didelphidae > Monodelphis > Monodelphis domestica. The sequence goes on along the minus strand of NC_077227.1, from coordinate 235,205,056 downwards.
TTTTTTTATTTGCTTCCTGTAATTTTTTTAATCTTCAATAATACTAGCTTTTTCATCTGTACTTTTATCTTTATCAGCCAAATAAACACAGCAGACTTTCTCTTAAGATCTTCCAGACTTAAAGTTTCCCAGTCAAGGCAGTTATTTCTAAAAAAAATTCTTTACCACACTACATGCATTCTTTAAAAACAATCTTCTTATGTGTGTAATGTAATATTTATGGTGAAAAATAGGTTGGGATTGAAAAACATGGGATACAAAAGATTTGTGACAGGAAATGTAGGAATTGAAGGGAGGAGGGAATATGTCTGCCTGTGAGAGAGATGCCCCCTGCGGAGAGGCTATTTTTTAAAAATGGGGTTCCTGAGAAATGGGTTACTTATGATAGTCTAAAGGGACATCTTCTCTATACAATGATGTAACAGATACCCCAGAGCAGGTAAGCACTGACCCTCCTGAGGGAAAAGCCTCCCCCCAGACCAAGGTCGCCCAGCAGAGTTCCAATAAGAACCGTTTATAGTTAAATGACTGTCCCAAGGTTCAGCTCCGTTTATGTTCCCTGAAATGTTAGTCCTCTTATCTGACTGCAATATTCAAATAAAGATAAAATTTAATAACAAGTTTGCATTGGAAAGGTATCAGGGAAGAGGGAAGAGGGATTTCCCTAAAAGAGGTTTTTTGAGTCTCTCTCAGCTTTGGAGCTGAGGCCATGCCTCACAGGCTGGTGGAGGGTTTCTCTTATTCCCTATGTCATATCTGTGCTAGTTTTCTTAATTTAAAAAGTCTTAGCAGTAAAGAGCAAGCAACAAGAAAAGTTCTGACCTTCAGAGCTGGTGGGCCTGTCTCTTTGGGTTGATGCCCCTAAAGACCAGTCTTACAGTTCAAACTGTTTTCCTTAAGTCCTTTTGTCAATAAAACAATCACAGGAATCCAGGGAGAGCACACAGTTGGGAAAATCAGGAAAATAGAGCCACTTCTATCCAGAGACTGTAAGAAAGCTCCTTCTACCTCCAGGGTCAGGAAGGAAGTGCTGGTAACAAAACCAACTGCCACTCCCTGTTGCCCCTTCCCCCACCAATTGTCAGTCTTGTCAATATCTTCTCTCTAACATTCCACCTGCTATTTGTTCTAACTCAAAGTCCAGAACTTTCTTTAGTTTTCCTTTCTACAGCAATTGTCTCCTCAGATATTGTATCCAGTCCTTATTGTGTTTCAGCAATATTCATCAGTTTATCCAGGAATGCTGTGGGTGACTCCCCAATCTCTTGAATATATTCAAATTTCAACGAGCTCAGGTCTTTTTGCATTTACCTTCATTATTTCTATAATGGACTGTCTTGCTTATTTTAAAATTCTATAATTTTGGACTGAATTTAATTCAAATTCCTCAAAATCTTGTGGCCATGCTGTTAATGCAGGATTATTATGGGTTTCTTCTATAAACTGCTCGATCTCTCTTCTAGTTAGTAGTTCTTCCATCAGAAGTGCAAAATCAGCAAAAGCAGGGTCAAATATTTTGATAGCACAATTAAATTCACAAATTACATGATGGTGTTCATCAAAAATCTAGGGGTTCATCAAAAAATGTAGGGATTCTCCTCTTAATTGAATCTAATTCTGCGGATAAAAATGGTTTCTGGGATTTTAAATGAATAATCCCATTGTCTGGAGAAACATAGGGTAGGTCTCATAAAAGAAACAAAGAAGCAGGTCTTGTATCTAGTTTCTTAGTTTCCCTTTAAAGCCTAGTAAGATTTTCCAATGTTCCAGAATCCCCCTCTAGTTGTTTACCACTAGAAATAATAACATTGCCATTAACAAGACCATTACAGTAACATTTCTCCATATTATCAATTTTTGTTTACAACAATATGACCAGTTGTTTTAACTGCAGATCTCTAAACAGAATAGAAACAGTTGCTTTGATCTTAGTTGCAACAACCACAAAAATCCATTTAAATTTGTACAAAAAAAAGAAAAGCATTAACACAGCAAGTGGTCATATAGGAACACACTCTGCATTGTCAATTTCATTACTGGTTTAAATATATCACAAACCAAAATCAGATAACATGATTCAGGAATAACATTTTAAAAATGTGGTATTAACATTAAATTAACAATTTCTTTCTTTAAATCATCAGTTGATGTATCATCTTCCTCAGGTCTTTTTACATGACCTTTGTAAACATAGGTTGCTACTTTCCTTAGTTCATCAAGGTTCATAGAGTCCCAATTAGGACAGCTAGTTCTAAAGTAGTCTTTTACCACTGAACAACAATTCTTAACAAATTGTCTACATAGTTGTCTAATGTCTCTTTCTCTGGATAACCAAGGTCCATATATGTATTCCCTATGTCAATAAGTCTGTCCATAAACTGGGAGGGTGTTTCATCAATATGTTGTCGGGTTTTTTCAAATTTTGACCATTTTTCAGGTCTATCAGAGCAAGCTCTCATGGCTGTCAACAATGCTTCTCTGGCCTGGTTTAGTTTTGTGTAATCTAATTCAACATTGGGGTTCCAATGTGGATCTTCAGTTGGCCAATAACTTCCTTTTTTACCTCATTTTTGATTAGCCAGAAAGATGATATTATTTTTCTCTCTCTTTGTTAATAATTCTAATATATTCTCAACATCTAACCAAGTGGGGTCAAAAGTTCTGAATATGTTCTCTATTTTTTTTTATAATTAATATTGGTTCATCCTCAAATGATGGCATATCTTCCTTCAATTTTTTTAAATCCTCAGGGGTAAAAGGTGTATGATGTCTTACAGATATCAAGTTTCCATCTCTATTAAAAGTGGGTACTTCCCTTAAAGGAAGTAAACTTTCTAAATTATTTGGTACTCCTGTTTCTAGGTTTCTTGCTCCATTTTCAATCGGGTAAGTCTGAGACATAGAAGAGTTGGGCACACTAAAAGGAAGGGTTTGTTCTCCCATTGTGCCAGAAAATTCAGAGGTAGGGTGTGTACTTAGAGTTGATTGTGTTGGGTCAGAAGCGTGGGTGGGGTGTGAATTCAGAGTTGATTGATTAGAGTTAGAGTTTTCTGAGGGCAAGGGGGCAGGGGGAGGGGTGGGTTTGTTAAGAGGGTTATTGTCCATAGCAGGGTGGGACAGAGATTCTGATATTGTTCTTAACTCTCTGTTAATGCTTCTTATAAAAGTTACAGTCTCTCCCTGACCTTCCTCTATAAGGTCCTGTCTAGTATTTACTTTTTCCATTTGTTGAATATGAGAGGGAGCAATTGGTTGGTTTGACTGAGAATTGAGTTCTTCAAGGAAATAAAATATTAAAATTACAACAATCAAAAACTCAAGGGAAAGTAGTATGTTGATTAGATTTTGCCATAAGTTCCATGTGATGAGCCCTTTCAGAGAGACAAGGAATTCTGTATTTATAAGATTGGTCATGGGGCTGATGAGCCAGCTGCTAAGTAAGCTGCAGACTAATGCTTGTACTAAGAAAAGAACAAAGTATTTACTGAAACTCCAGTATTTAACTAAGTTCTGAACTGTCTGTGTCTGAACTGTCTGTGACTCCATATTTCTAAAGTAAAAACGTGGGAAGCAGGGCAAGGCCAAAAAGTTTTCCCAGGTTTTTCTAGTCCATAACTAGTACTGGATCAAGTCACTGGTAAATCCCTCACCTTCTACTACTGTTTCTTCCATCATTTTCTCTGTGGCTACAAAGATTAAAAAGTATAAGAAAATTCAGAATCTAACAGAGCCTTCTAACTAGACTCAGTTGGACCAGGAGCCCTACATTTCCTTGAGCAAAGACCAGCACCTAGGGTATCTCTCCCAGGAGTTTCACTTAACCCCTGAAGAATCTGCTTTCCATGAGTTCACATTTTAATTTGAATTCTACACTGTGCACAAGTACAAGCACATCCTTAACCAGATGTAGGCACTGTACTACCCCATCGATCAGAATCCTGACAAACTCCCCCAACATCTGCTGGCTCATCACCAGCATTAGGACAAAGAACAGGAACTGCTCAGGGCTCTGGAGCCCTCATTGGACAAAGCCAACTATTCCCTTCTGTTAGAGGCAGTGGTGGCTTTTTCTCTGATTGAGGTGGTCAAGGTGAAGGCCAATCTGAAAGAGTACCCTTTGATGCAGTTCTAGGTCCAGGGTCGGCACAAGGGGATTATCTCCCCTAATACATGGAGGTACTTGGGCTTCTTCACTAAGCTGCCAGAAGAAAGGCCCTATTTTCAGTGGGTAGTGATGGCAGCAATCACCAAACAGGGTCCCCTGGTGCTCAAGAGTTTCAAGAATCTGCCTCTGGACAGCCTACAGTACTTATTCCCCAGAGTGAAAACTTCTAGTTAGCTCTGCTCCATGCCATGTTCATGGTATCAGAGTTGGTATCTTTTATCAATATGAGCATGGTTGCTACAACTTTCTTACTATCCAGACCTCCAAAACCCTGGACCCTTCTTCTTGGATCCAGCCTGTCAGGGTATTCCCTGATACTTGTCACTTCATCTACTATCCTTTCCTTCTGGTTCTCTTTTTGGTTGTGACATCTGAGGGTACACTCTTGGTACATTAATGAAGAAGTGTCCAATGCAAATGAGATTCCAGAAAGGAAAAGGGTGATAGTAATAGAAATTTCCCCAAGTGTTTCTGCTACCTCCTGTCTTTTGGAGAAGGGAGTAAATAATGTCCCTCTCCCCTTCCCTAATACATTCCCCTCCCCTTCAAATTCCAGTTATTTTTCCTCTAGATGAAGGTATTTAAAATTCATAATTCAGAAAAAAGTTAATTTTATCCCAACCACAGGATATTTCGATTTATTCATATAATGGTTACCCCAAGTAATTTTTTTAACTTCTCCCCTCCCCACTCTGGAAAGAATCATTGTAATGGTTTGTATAAATTGTTATTGAATTTAAAGTGCAGTTCTGTTCCAATTGTATCTATTCCTTCTTTTCATAAACTATTTATAAAGGTTCTATAGCACTATATCATTAGGACAGAGATGGATTAGTACAAATTAATGAATGAGGATTCCATAGGAATCTAAGAGACCTGAGTTCTTATCAATGTTGTATTACTTGTTTTATAGCCTGGAAGCTGTCAATGAATACATTATTATTAACACTAGATTGTTTTTAATCTATTAAATGACTCTTCCTCCAAAAATGATTTGATACTCAAGCTCTTTTACAGTTTTTAATATTCCTATCCAACCAATCTCTAAAGCAGCCTGTAAAGTGAATTCTGCTTAAAAGTTAGATTAAAGTGCTATGAACCCTCCTTAAATTCAGGAAATAATAAACATAAGTTAAGGGAAGGCTTTCTTGGGCAGCTTTCAGATGAATTAGGTAAAGGAAAGAAAAACCTCTGAAAATATTCCCATGTAAAAGAAAAATTTGTCAGCATTGTCAATTTGGTCAGCATTTCGAGTGGAAGCACCATTGTTTTTGTTTGTTTTTTTTTTAAACTAAGATCAGGTAAATAGTATTCCTTATCTGCTTTCTCAAAATTAAACACCTTATCTCCTTTACAGTCAGATTTGTACAATCAAATACTTCTCCACATTCTACTATTGAAGCAAAATGATAGTAATATTAATAGGATGTGAATACATGTGAGGCCCCTGATGTGAGCATCAGATTGTGTGAAATAAGTAATTATGTTATTCTCAATATAGTGATTCATTAGCAGTAATAGCAAAAATAGTAATTTGATTGGCCACTTCCCAATAGATAGAAATAGAAAGTTGGGGCCCTTCAGGAGAGGAATTGAAGTACCAATCTCTCCTGGTGAAGAGTGTAGAGAAACCCCTGATACCCCATGCAGCTTTTTACATAAATGTTTAATAGTCCTAATTGGCACTCTTTTCCAATGAGGCTAAACAAAAACGTTGCCCCCTTTCCCCTTTTTCTTTTGATAGATCCCTAATAACTCTGACAGTATGTTCAATCAGCATTTCAAAGGTTTAAAGAGGTAGGAAGCTAAGTTGTAGTGGAAATTGACAGCTCAAAAGACTTCCATGAGATTGCCAAAAGATTCCCATTAACCCCCTACCTAAAATATTGTAAAAAATATTTCTGCCTAAAAAACCTTGGCCATGTCTAAATTCTGACTCACCTTAGAAACTGCAAACTTGATGAATACTCTCATGGTTAAAGGAACTGCTGAGAACTTTGGGAGGAGAAGGAAGGAAGAACAAGATAAAGAAAAATATAACATACACAGACAGTGAATCACACCCAGGTGGTGGTGGGTAAAGAGGAGAATTTTTTTGATTTTTCTATAAATTCTGAGTCATTTGTATAGCCCTGGACATTGTTTTGAGCCAACTACTCAGAGCAATGCCCCTGTCCTTTTCTCAATTAGCAATAAAGGCCCCAATTACCTGTCTGCAATTCTGTCATGACTCCTGTCTGCTCATTAGAGGGATTCTGGGGTGCATACTCCCCAAAATCTTCTCCATACAGCATGAGTGTATTGGAAATTGATAATTTACATGATTCAACTTTAGCAATAATAGCCAATGCTCAGATGGACAAGAAAAATATTGTTTTTTGTCTAGAGAAAATATCAGACATAAGATAGCTCTCCTTTTGGAATTTTCCTGTTATAAGTAAAAAAACTGTGAGTTTCTTGTGATCAGGGTCTGTCTTCTGCTTCTTTCTGTTTCCTCAGTGCTTAACATGGTGACTGGCCATATAATGGACCCTTCATAAATGCTTATTGCCTGATAGTCAAGAAATATTTTTGTTATGGTACTAAATATATATATATATACATATATATGTGTACATACATGTACATATATAAACCATTTCTATCATTTTGAAAAAATTTAAAAGCTATATGAATATCAGTTATGTTGATAAGGATGTTTAAAACTTATGACTGTCCTAATTAGAGAAATCAAATGAGCCTTAATGAAATGAAATTTCTCAATTTTATCATTAACTATAAGCACACTTACATGTATGTATGTAAATGTATATGTATAACTTGCATGCAGGAAACATGGAGTAATAGTACATTTTCAGGTTTTAGTCTCATCTCAAACAGATAAGGTAACTAATCTGAGATCATACATTCTGGTAGTAATTTTTTAAAATTCCATTATCTTCCACATTTTTTGTTACTTTGGGAATATTGTGGCTTTCCAATAGTTTCCTGCTTACTTCCTTGCTTGTTGAATGTAGGAATATTAGAAAAAAATTGAACTCTTAAATCTTAATATTCTTCACTGACGAGTAGTGAAAATAAGTACTTCTGTTTTCATGAAATATACAGATTCCTGTTTTTTATTTCTTGAATTGAATAACCATAAACTTTGTACAGGACCCAACCTTGACAAATCCCTTAGGTTTCATTCTAGATGATGAACATTAGCTTTTTTTGGACTAATTCTGGTTTATGTAGTCATATTTTATTATAAATATAATTCTAACATGTTTTAGGTCTCTGCTTAGTTATTCAGTTTACAATTCCCCATTGAATATGACTAAACTCTACTTACTTGCCTGAACAATTTTGTAGAGCCCAGCTTACTGAATAATAATTTTCATAGCCATCTGACCATAGCTTGAACATTTCTAAAAAGTTAACTTCTATCATCTGAAACTTTATGAAGAAATAATTTGATCATCTTTCTTAATAGACCCAATAGAGGAATTTTGCCTTGCTATAAATATAATGCTGACAGAATGCATTTATTGTGAGAGCAGAACAAAGAATATGGCAATGCACTCAAATCAGTGACCTAAAGCAATGTCCTTAAATATATAGTAAAACTCCCAATTTATAGGGAATGGATAGGCAGGAGGAATAATACAACATTTTGGATCAGGTCACCCTCATAGGCACATGTTCATTTCATTCTGACGCATACTTATCTTGGTCATCTCCAAATTAACAAGTTAGGAATAGTAAAATGTTCAGGATCAGAACATATCTTCTACAGTGTATTTTATCCTAGGATATTCCCATCACATTTAGTGCTGGCTAGATAACAAGGGGGGAGAGACAGTTATTTCTTTGATGCTAGAAAAAGGAGGTTGTTACTTTCCTTTGGGATCTTCGAATTCTTGAATAGGTACCCTTTGGAACCAGAGAGGGGGAAGGGAGTCAACTAAAAGGCAGAAAAAGCTTGGCTAAGGGATGTTTTCATAGCTGCCTACCAAGAGAAGGGTGAAGGTAAAGACAGGTGGGAGGCAGAAGAGTTTCTCTTGGAAGAGGGAGGATAATTACTGACTTTATCCTTAAATCTAATAAACCATGGGGCTTAATTAGGGAGTTTTCTCTAAGCACTCCTGGAAGAGAATATATATATCATCCCTACAAGGGAATCCAAATTTCTCTCATCCAGAATCAACTAACTCTTTTCTCAGTACTGGGGTTATAAAGATACTTAATTGGGGATACCACTATAGCTAATTAAGCACTGCATTGTGAATAATACATTACTAATTTCAACTCTCACAAAAGATGTGGATGTAGTGGTTTACCGAATGGTTTATATGTTCTGTGTTTCCTTCTGGAATCACAGTTCATACTAGAATACTGGTAACAATTTATAAACTAAGAAATATAGCAAAGAAGTTCTCCGGTGTTGATTTTATTTTCTGTCTCCAAAATACAAGACAGAAAATTTCTTCACTTTTTTATGCTGTTATGATACATATTTTAACACATAAAAAGTAAGTGATCTATTTATAATGTAATATAGCTTAATGTAAATGAAAAGATGATATTTTTTCTTTAAAACTTGAAAATCTCCACTGTGGTAAAAATATGGTTTTAATTTGTAAGATCAGAGAAGGAAATCTCAGGATTATCTATTCTAGTGTTTATAATTTTTTAGAATTTATAATTCTTAAAAAAACCCAACAATTTTATCCTCAAATATTCTGAATTGTATGGTATGGTGATACATTATATTTTGTACAATGATTTTGGACTCTAATTGTTTAATCAAAATAATCCTGCTTATGTGTAAAATAAAAATTAAGTGTATTATTCTCAGGGTAAGGACATTTGGCTTGTAACCCCATTTCTTCAGGGAAGAAACACAGTTTTTGAAATACCTAGTTTAACCTAGTTGAAGAAACACCTAGTTTTTGTCCCAATTGGGAGGGGGAATGTGGAGGCTAGTTTTGTGGTATCTGGTGACTATTTTATCTCAAATTTCCAGGAACAGTTCCAGGAAGAATGATTGATAGCAAGGAACACAGAGACAAGGACCGTAATGCAGCTTAGTTCCTTTTTATCAAAAGATGTTCATGTTCCCTTGAATGAGTATAATATACTCTGTTTCCTCCTACAATTTACAGCACTGTTCTTCAAACCTAGCTTGGAGATCATGGTTCTGAAAACCAGAATTTAACAGGATTAGAGGAGAGAGATCAGGGGAAAGTTTTTGTGTTTAGAAACCCTATAAATTGGTCTTTTTAATTCAATACATTGGCATCTCTGAGTATCCAAAACAGGAGGTGGTTCTCTTTCAAAAGGTATAATCAACTGCTGTCTTGTACTTTGGTCTCCTGACTTCAAGTGATGTTCTTATGTGAGTAGGGTCTATCATTCATGACCCCCATCCCACACATGTATATAAAAAGTATAATTAACCTATTTTCCAAATGAGGAAACTAATGGCTTCTCTAAGGTTATACCGATATAATTAGATTATATTAAAACTTGAACCCTGGAATAAGAATGAAAAGAACTGGTTTTTAGTCTCAACTCTGTTATTTACTGATTATAATACTGTAAATAAAAAGCATTTCCATTTGACATCTCATTATTCTTACCTAAAAATTGAAGATAACAATAAAGACTTTACCTTATTATAGTAAGAATGAAGATGATGATGATATTTCCCTAAAATTCCAGGTCATGATCTCTGTCATAAAAAGACAGTGGGAATGACACAGCAAGAGAATATAAATCAGTATGAGATACTGAAAGCATAATATTAGAAAATAAGTATTGTTTTATTATTTTAGAGATAAGAAATAAAGGGGCTGGCTTAAGAAAGAACTGGAGTTTGAAGCAGAGCTGAGAGAGAGCATATTAATTTCAACTGTTGACAGTTATAATAATTTTTCTATGTCAATTACTCTCTGGCAGTTGGGAGTTGGTCTCTGGCAGTTGGCAGAGATACCCACTCAGAGACTCTCTCTCAGGGCTGGAGGAGGTAATATCTTTGCCTCTCTCTATGTCTGAGGGAAAGATCTGAAAGAGCTTAGTGTTTTCCTTTCCTAATTTGGGAAATACTATTATCTCTATTTTGTGATTTATACAGATCAATTAAACTCTGAGAAAACCAAAGAAAAACCTGGTTTTTAGTTGGGACTCTGTGTCTATTAAGGCTCAGAGTCCTAACTTGATTCTTGTTGAGACTCAACCAGCTAGTCTTTGCTATTTTATAATTTGAAGGTGAAGTTAAGAAATATGAGGATAATAGTAATAGTTTTTTATTTAGATAGTATACATTTGGGTTAGTCAGATCAGGGAGAATTAGCGTAGCCTGTGAAATACAGAAGAAGTGGTTCCTTATGGAACCAGGGAATTTATTTGGGTGAATTTAGAATCCCTTACAATTAGAAATCCTTGCTATCCATATATATTGAATAACTATTTTATTTTTATAAATTGTCACTCGCCATTTATTTTTACAGTACAGAAAGTAATTTATGTGCCCTGAAACTAATACGGTACATATGAAGATGTGACTGGTATTCTGAAATATGAGTTGATCGATTATATCAATATCACTGATTAAATTAGCATCTGGACACCTTGAGGCACATGCCCCTTGGTATGGTAGAAATTATAGGAGCATAAGTGAGTTTGAGTGTAGTAAAAAGTTGGTTTGCAGAGGCTAGCATGACCACATTCTAGGAACTCTAGAGAAAGATTCTGGAATGTGGGAGCAGAGATTTTGAAGGTTCAATGACCGACTGTGCTCTTACTGTCCTGCATCTGAGAGAAGAAGGAGCTGATCTCTGCTGAACCTGTTTTACCAAGCCTGTCAGAGAGAGAAGGGAAACCTTTTGATTTCCTTTGGAAGTACCTTTTCTCACAAGAAGAAACATATCTGAAGAAGATCCTACATATTTTCAACCCTTACAAAGAACATCATTGTCCAGAGTCAATATGATGGCTAAGTGTCAACTTTAGGCCCAGCCCAGCTGGGTTGAACTCAGACATCTAGAGTTCATCCTTTTTTATCTTGAAAAAAGTCACATCTTGATAAACCAACCACGGAGGATTTATAGTGTCAGGAAGAATAGAGAGGGCTTTGTCAAATTAGCCAGAAGGGAGGTTTTAAGGAGCATCAAGAAAAAAAGCATTCATCCAGGATGAACTTAGAGGGAAGTGGGAAGTGGGAGACCTTAGTGATTAGGGCATCCTCATAACTAAACCCTCCCTCCATGACTTTTGTTTACCAAGAAACCTGTTAGTTTTTACATCAACAAATGTTTGGAAGACTGGTTTGTGCTCTGGCCTAGTACGGCAAGGCCCAACTGCCTTACTACACTAACAGGGGACTGAGGTATCCCTTTGTGGATTTCAATATACACCCACTTCAGTGTACCCTAGTATTTCACACTATACGGTTTTTAAATATATGGGATGAGTACCAGTCAAAGTACTAAAGCAATACTTCAGAGTGTGTGGACTGACAATTTTGAATAGTCTTGATATATCAAGATTGCACCCCCATTAGCACTCAAATGATCAGAGCAGGCCTTAATAGAATGCACACAGATATGGCTTTATTGGAGAAGTGGCAGAGAAGAGTTTGGGGGAAAGTGGAAGGGAAGGGAAATGGGATGCTGCCCTCAAGCTGAGTGCTTAGGACAAAAAGCCCCTGAGTAGACAAGACCAATCTTAACTTTATAGGGAAAATAGGAGAGTGGAATATAATATAATACTTTAGCTTTGGTTCATATAATGCCACCCTTTACAGTTACATGTCTCATTTCATTCTGACACATGCTTGTCATAATTTCTTGGGAGTCATCTCCAAATTAACAAGTTAGGAACAGTAAGAAGTTTAGGGTCTGAACATCTCTCTACAATGTATTTTATCCCAGGACATTTCTGTCACATTTCCTTCTGCTTAGATAACAGTGGGGGAAAGAATCATTTCTTTCTTTCTTTCTCTTTATCTTAGAAAAAACACATCATTATTTTCACCTGGGAGATGCACAGGGAATCAGGGAGGGGGAATATAATAGGTAAAGGAATTGTAGGGAATTGAAGAAGTACAGGAGATAAGGAAGGTTTTGTAACAGGGAATAGAGGAGTTGAAGGGTTAGAGGGAATATGAATGCTGGTGAGGTAAAAATAGAGAGATAACCCCTTCTGAGAGACATTTTTTGAAAAATGGGGTTCCCAAGAAATGGGTCAACTATGATAGCCTGAGGGGATGTCTTTTCTATTGATTGATGTTGAAGATAACCCAGAGCAGGTAAGCATAGACCCCTGAGGGTCAAGTCTTCCCTCCAGACCAAGATCACCTAGCAGGGGTCCAATAAGGACACTTTATGGTTGAATGGCTGTCCTTAGGTTCAGCTCCCTCTGTGTCCCCCTGAAATGACAGTCCTCTTATCTGACTGTGGGTTATTTCACTCAATTTAAATAAAATTTTAGATTGGGAAGATATCATGAAAGAAGGAATCAGGATTTCCCTAGATTGGGTTTGAGTCTCTCTCATCTTTTGAGTTGAGGCCAAGCCTCACAGGCTGGTGGAGGGTTACTTTTATTCCTGTCTATGCTAACCTATGATAGTTTTTCTTAAGTTCAAAGTTTTTAGCAGTATATAGCAAGAGGAAGAAAAGGTTCTGGCCTTCAGAGCTAGTTGGGCCTGTCTTTTTGGACTGAAGCCCCTCAAGACTGGCCTTACACTTCAAACCGATCCCCTTAAATCATTTTGTTTGATGACATGATCACAGGAATACAGGTACAGCACACAGTTGGGAAAACTAGGAATCAAGGTACTTCTATCCTGAGACAGGGAGAGAGTGCTCCCTCTAGTCTCTGGGCCAGAAAAGAGAGAGTCCTTCAAGAGCAATTGTCACTCTCCAAATAACTCCACCCCCCCCCCACCAACTGTCATATCTGCTCATAAATTTCATTCTAACTTTCCAACTGCTGTTTGCTCCACATCAGTGGCAGAAAGTCCAGAGCCTGATTCAGTTTTCCTTTCCACAGGAAAGGGGAATGTGGAACTTCAGATAGGAGAGGCATTCTGATTCCTAATTACTGACTTTCCCCTTAAGTTTAGCAAACAACAAGTTTATAATGGGGGGGAGGGGTTGTAGGCCAAGAGAATCCATCTTCCCCTAGTCACATCCTAGCCACAAGTGCCTTCTGCATCTTAACATAAGGAATCATAATTTCTCTCATCCAAAAAAACCTAATTCTTTTTTTATTATTGTAGTTATAAAGTTACTTAATTAAGGATACTACTATTGCTAATTAATCACTACATTGAGAATAATACACCAATTTCTTACTAATTTCTCACTTCACACAGTCCTACCAATTTTCTTTTCAAAGTAATATTATTCTCATTTGCTTCAGTTACCCCTATAGGTAGTAATAATAACAACATTCAAGTACAACTAGACATACCATATCTTTGTCTTCAGAGATCCTCTTCATCTAGGATGGGCTTACTCCCTCTTCTCCCAGTCGCTCACAGAACCTGTGGATCCTCTTACTAAAAGAAATCTTTCACAAGGACTATCCTGACAGTATTTATGAATTCATAACTAATACAAGAACTCCTAAGTCCTAATCCTAAGATTCAGATTCAGGTTTCACTTCTCAACTCTAACTATTTCTATAGAATCTTAATTACAGGTCACCAAAAATCCCATTTCTATAACATCTAATAATTCCAAACCTTAATGACTAACCTACTTGCTTGTTTGAGGAATGGAAATTTACCATTTTACAATTGCTTCTGGTGCTGATCACAAAAATTTATCACAAAAGGAAGGGCAGGGAAAAGATTTTTAATTATTCCCACTCTTTCCTTTAGATCTACATCTTAAGAGGTGACTTAACACTGCACATACAGGCCAGAGCTATTACTGGCTCATGTCACAGTTATTTTACTCAGGGACCACTAGAGTCAGAATCTAGAGGTACAAAGGACCTATACAAATTGAGCCCCCTGACTGCCTTTTCAACTGTTATGGACTTTCAAATGTTCTCTGAGTATCTTGTTCTTCTCTTCCAGATGGTAGTTCAATTATTAGCCAGATTTGAATCCAAAGCTTACAGTAATATTAGGTATGATTCCCACAAATTTTTATCTTAATTGGCAAAATCCAATTCATTACATTTCAGAGAAAACTTGTTCCCTTAGTGGTCTAATTTCATCATCCTGAATTCCATAATCCAAACAAACTTCTCTGTCTTATTTACTCTCCCTAATGGCTTCTAAAATTCTGCTTCATGTTTAGCTAAAAATGTTCTTCCCTTTAACTTCCTTATATAGTAAATGCCAATTCTGTATCTTCTTCATAATTTATCTAGTTGCCTATAGTGATCTTCAAAAAAGACTTTTTTTTACTCTGTTATAAATCTAATGAAAAATAATTTATTCCTACCTATTACAATGCATTCACTTCTTTCTGAGAATATTCAGGTCCATGTTTGTTACCCCTTCTTGGTAAAAGAGGGAGATGAAATAGTTAATTGCTTAAATTCCTCATCTTTAAACACCTATTCTTTTCCCCTTCAAGCTGGTGCTTAAAGCAGAATGTCATTCATTATTCTCTTTCCCCACTTCAAAGGTCCTACATACATGTAACATATAACCTGCCTTCCTCCAGACCTCATAACGAGGTTCCATATTCTATTAAAGTCTCCTACAGTTTATGTCTTTCATATGTTAATCCTACAGTTCTCTTTACTCCACTGAGACTTACTTTTCCCATCATTGTTCAGATAAACTCAAACCTCACCAAGTATTCTATCACTTGCTATTAGTTGTTCAAAGGAGCCTGGATCAACATTCTTATTATTAATTGTATCATTCACATAGATGACATTTTTATACATTTATCTTACCCAATTCACTTCGAGCATTAATTCAGTTCACAGTACAATTTAATACTGAAAACAGAACATTCTAAACCCATGTTTACACCTAAACAATGAAATCATTCTTGCCCAGAGTACATGCTTTGGCAACAATCCTTGCACATGCATGGAAAAACAAAAATAAAAAGTGTTTTAAAAATAAAAGTATATAGTTCACAATCAACGACACACTGTGCCAGGCAAAGAGAGGTAGAATTCAAAGGTTTCTCACTAAAAAAATGAGATCCATTTCCTTTTTAACTTAGTTATGATCCACAGTGTGAGGGCAAATGGTTTATATAAAATAACACTAGTACAATAAGTAATGCATATTCAAAGAAAGTACCAAAATTCTCAAAATTCACAATAAGCACATCAACTTAATTAAAGGTTACTAATACAAGTTTTCTTCCAATGAGTTTGGAAGTTAATGGACTTTTATATAAAAAGGTACTTTCCCTGGTTCAATATAGGATGGTAAAAATAAAGACAGTGCAACAGAAAAATACATATCCAATAGCAAAAATACAATAGCTGGAAATGACACAGAGTAACAGCAACATATATATTAACCAACTATAGTAGTAGTCTCTCGGTGACTGAGAATGACAATTGTCTTTGTGCATTTTCATCTACGGTGCACCCTCATATGGTTGAAGTGTTGAAAGTGTTGACATTAGAAAGCTGCGTGCAGTCAATTGTAATGTAACTTTTGACGGGAAAATTTGTGGATATGGAGCCACAAATTTTCCCGTCAAAAGTTTTACATCAATCACAGTATAGTGTCTGTTATAAAAATACTGATATTGTATTTTTTGTAAAGTTCAAAATGCTGTAAGTCATTTTGTAGTGTTTTTGCTACTTAAGAAAAATATATATTTCCAAAATTGGGTTAACTTTAATAATGATCCACATTAATATTGTTTAGTTACTTGGATATTTCATTATGCTTATTAGCCTGTGCTTAACTTTCTAAGAGAATCTTTTCAATGACAGGCATTAAAAACTCTTGTATATACTTGAAAATTATATCTATTTTGTTGGAAGGGAAATATTCCTTTTCAATTTCTGGCATTAAGACATGTAAAAGTTAAAATTAAATATCAATAATAATATTATATTTTAAGAGATTTATTAATGATCAATAGAAATCAAGGAATAAAGAAGATACAAAATAAAGACCACATACCCATGACTGGTTAGCCCTTTTTAGCCATTGCCACTCACCACCATCACTGCTGATTCTCCATCAGAGAGGAGGAACCTCCAAAGCCCCATGCCCTTTATCCTCTGTTTATAGGAAGTATGTAATGACAGGTAATCAGTGGGCTCTTGGGATATGTAGTTCTTTTTTAGGATAATAGATTTTCAATCATACATTGACATCAGGGTTTGGGAAATCAAAGGTTGTACCCTCTGATTCCAGTGCCCTTCCCTCTCCCACACCTTCATAAATATCTTTGGGTAATACCTTGGGCTCCTCTAGTCTGAAGGGAAGTCTCACTCTGAGTATAAGGTGGATGATATTGTTGTTCAGTATTGTGGTGTGAGTTATGCTTTGACTGATTTGGATTTGAAGTATTTCCATAATTGTCATTATTTCTATAATTGTTATTATTTTAAAGGTGTCATTTCTGAAGTTATTATTTCTAATTGCTTGTTACCAGTTCCTACAGTTCATCATTATGTGATCCCCTTATGCATAGAAGTGGCATATAAGTGATTGTCATTGGGATTTCTGCAAAGGGGCAATGGCCACTGCCTGACCTTAATTCTCTTTCTTTTTTTTTCAAGTCTTTCAGTTAAAGATTTTAGTTCCTTCCTTAATGTTTCTACCAAGTCATTGGTCTCCAGATTTTTCTGTTGATGGCCTTTTGATATATAAGCTGCAACCCTCCTTAATTCCTCAGGGTCCATATTAGGTCAGGTTTGGCAGTTTGTCTTAAAATAATCCTGGAGCACTTTACAGCAGTTGTTTACAAATTGCCTTCTAATTTGCCTGATATCTGTCTTTGAAAAGGTCAAGGTCTCTCTTCCTTCCTCCCAGCTCAATAAGTCTATCCATAAATTGGGAGAGTGTTTCATCATCTGATTGCTTAAGACTCTCAAACTTGGTCCATGTACCTGGCCTATCAGTGCAATCTGGTACAGTTGTATATATTATCCTTCATCATTTACATTCCATTTTGGGTCTTGCTCCGGCCAATGAACCAAGTTCCTTCCCCAGGCTCTATTAAGAATAGAAATACTTTTACTTTTCTCCCATTCTGTCAAAAAAGCTTGGAGCAAGTTTTGTACATCTTAGTATGCAGGATCATATGTACAAAATATATTGTCCAGGGTCTTAATGACCATGATAGGCTCATCCTCAAAAGAAGGGGCATTTTCCTTTGAATTTCCTAATCTCTTGGGAAGTACAAGGTTTGTGGTGCCTTAAGGTCATCACTCCCTTATTCCTCTTTAAGGTGGTCATTTCCCTTAAGAGGAAAAAACCTCGAATGGGCAAGGCTGGGGGCTGGGACAAGAGACAGGAGAGGGTGGGACACTGGGGAAAGGGGCAGGGGAGAATAGGGTGGCCAGGGGTCTGTACAAGATGACAAAGGAGAAATTCCATCTGAGGCATAGGTGGGAAGGGATCTTCCTTTTGCATCTGGACATCACACAAGGATTTCTTTGAAGCATCCATTTGGGCCTGCATTTGGGTCTCCATTTGAAGCAGTCTAGTCTTTTGTTGTTTAATGTTGAGGCTAATAAAAAGAAAACCTCCTAGGATTATAAAAAAAAGCCAGTTGGAACCCCTAAGGTTTTCCAATTTTAGAAAAGTCATTGGGAACAAAAGGTTTTCTGTTAAAGTTGCAAACCTGGTTTGCAACACCTTGTCTCCTCAGTTTTTAATGGAACAGTAAAACAAAAAATATGTAGTTGAAGGCAAGGAGTTTTTTAAGGTATCAGAGGTTGGCACAGAAGACAACCTCTGTTCTTTCTAAGTTGTCAGGTGTGAACCCCCGCCACTCCCATCAGGCAAGAGCCTAGGGATGGATTGGGTAAGAAACTGGAGGTTTAAATATCTACCACACACTGGGAGCTACTACATGGGGGTGGGGAAGAGTTTGAAAGAAAATACTACATGGGTGGAGAGGAAGGGTTGGCCATGGCCAGAAACAGGGGTGGTAGTAATGAGCACTCAGCTATGGGGACTAAGAGAGCCACTGTGCTAGGGGGTGGGGGAAAGGATTTATACTTTAACCTCTATTGACAGGAGCAGCTCAGGGATGGGGGCTGGGGATAGCTTGGCTGGAGCTGAGCATGAACATCTCACACAGCAGGTGATGAGTGAGGCTGCCAGAAGGGTGGGAGGGTAGAAGTCCAGGTAGGTGATGGGGGCCACAGCTGAGACCTCCAGTGAAGAGTCTCAGTGGGAGGTGGGGGGGGGGGAGAGACATACAGAGAGAAAGAGAGAAGTAGTAATGCAGCTCCCTCCCAGCTGTGCAGGGTGGAAGGGAAGTGAAGTGAAGGCAGGTTGGAGCAAGCAAGGAACAAAATGGGGTGGCATGTGGGAAAAAAATTCAGATCTGGAAACTGCCAAGGGCAGGCAGTGAGAGGGAGACAGTGGTAGCAGGGAGGAGGAAAGAAGCTGGAGGAAGGAGAAGGAGGCAGATATTAGGAGGGCAGCTCTATTTTTGCATTCATTTCCCTTCAAAACATACTGAAATAACTTGTTTCCTCAACCAAAAAATATGAAAAAATTCACAATTTAAGTGAATGACTCAAGGCAGTTCCCCCATCCTTTGCATGATATGCAATAAAGGACATATCCTATCTTCATCCTATCAAGACTCCTGTCTGATCATCTCCCACCTCCCAGATCCCACTCCAAATAGATGGGGGCTTTTCCAAGATTTTAGAAAGAGCCTCAGCTTACCCATTTGAACAAATGTTTACATGGGTGGATATGAAGCCTTCTGTTTTCCTTGAGGGGTTTTTCAGAAGCAAAGTGCAGATAAGAATCAATAGATGCTGGAAAACAATTCAAGCCTGCATTTCTAAGGTGAAAATCATTAGTTTATGTGAGTATGAATATAAACCCTGGGGAGGGAGGTGCATTTCTCTCTCTAAGGATATGTGCCTATGACTTTGAGAGAAAAATTAAAGAGCAAGAGAAAAGGTAATGGAAGGGAAGTATATGTAAGTTGTATTAGAATTTCCTTTATTTATACAAAGGGGGGTATGGTGGGGAGGCAAATGTCCTTCATAGTATAATGGTTAAATTACAAATTTTGACAAAATAAGAGAGCAGCTTTTAATAATTAAGTTTTAATGAGAATATAGTAGAGTTATCAATTAATATTACCCCCTTTAAGTGAGAGAAAAGAAAACTTTTAGTATCTTTTAACAATTAACAATTTAGTTTAACTAGAATAGAGATAGTAATAGAATATAGTAAAAGAGGGAAATATAGGAAAGAGGTAGAGAAAGAAAATTTCCTAATGTATGCACTAGTTATCCTATAACTACCTATAATTATTACCAAAAACTGTCTATATCTACCTTTAATTGCCTATAACTGCTGCTAATAGCAACCACCCCACAAAGTTCCAACCCAAACCAGCCCAATAAAAACCAACCCAATCAGTGTTTAATCCAATCCTAATTAGATCTCTCAATGAAGAGCAGCCACCTTCCAAAAAGTTCAAGAAAGAAAAAAATTAAAAGCCCAAACAAAAAGTCAAAGACACAAAAGCCAAAAAAGACCCAAAAGACCAAAAAGCTCTAAAGGCTAAAGGCAAAAACCCTCTAAGTAAGCTCAGGCCCACCTTTATTTTCCAGCAACCAAAAGCCAACCAGCAACACAACATATTCCCAGAAGCCAACTTCTAATGACCAACTCACACCCAGCAGCCAACTTCCCTGCAACTGCCAGTCCTAACTGTCAACAACTGATGGCTCCAATTGTCAGCAATTGACTCCCTTTATAACCTTCTTCTCCTACCTCACTTCCTGTCTGTATGGTTTATACCTCTTGTCACTGTAGGCTGGTTAATCCCTACACATCTCTATGGTAAGAGGACCTCCAGGTCCCCCATTAAATTAAAAAAAAGGAATAAAGAATTCCTTTTTACAATAGGCTTAAGGGAAGTCTAAGCAGAAGTACAGATAGAAAATAGAAAGGAGAAAAGAGAGAGTATTATTCTAATACCCTATGACTACACCTAAACTCCTAATACTATTTAAATTTTCTAAAAACCCTATTCTAACTGTCTATCTTATGCTATTGTAAGGGGGTAGAAATGTGAGGGCTTTTATAAAAGGTTGCACTGGATTATTTAAGAATAGGGTTGCCAAGAATTTAATTAATTCCAAAGAGATTTATTTTAACAATTTAATTATAAAATATAAAAGGAATGAAAGTAAGATAATCAGAGAGAGAATAGGGTAAGATATCTAACCTACACACTAAGTGTTTTGCTCCTGGCCCGACTCAACCCAGACAAGGCTAGTTAGTCCTTAGCCTGAGGACCTGAGAATGTAGGGAGTCCCTCACAAGAGAGTAGTTCTCTCCTGAGACTAGTTCCTTCAGAAAATCCAGGAAGGAGTCAGCCTTTTTCACTCACCATGTGTCAGTTCAAAGGGAAGCAATTCAAGATCTCAAGCCTGAGCTCCTCCAAAGTCAGGTTGAAGACCAAAGAGAGAAGAGTCAAAATGAAGTTCTTGGCATTTTTAAAGATCATTTCTTTTCATCACTTTCTGTCACTTTCTTCCATTTTGATGTGTACCATTACAGCTAAAGCTTTGCTTAAAACTGCCCAGGAGGCAGTCATTCAATTCTGATTCATCACCCACTATCATAGACATGGGTCACAGACTTCCCCCTCTCAGGTGTGAGTGGGGTGCTTATGCTTTTTGGTGACTAAATCTAGAAATAGGCAGGGGAGAGTTAATCTTCACACTATCTATAAATTATTCACTAACAACCTATCTTTCAAATAAACAGCCACCACCCATGACCTCATTAAATAAGGGTTTATCCTCAAACTGTCAGTAGTAAAATTGTCAGTAGCCTAGACAGAGCTCCTGCTCCCTCAAGGTCCAGAGGCAAAAAGACCTCAAACTGTTCAACTCCTACTTCCTTTCACTCCCTCATCTACTACATAACAGAATCTTCAGCTCTGGATAATTGACTCCTGTCAGCTCTGCTCTTACTTAGAAATTCTGCTCTCCTGCCTCTTGAAGAGACAGAGGGAGAGACTAAGAAATTCCCTTTATCATTTTCCCCTGAAATCCTTTGGGAGACTAGTCTCCCCAATGGATCTTTCAAACAAAACTATCTTATACTGTATATTAGAAACATGGATAAGTAAAGAGAGAAAGAAAGAAAATAAAACAAATTTTGCAACAAAGAAGTCTCAAATTATAAACAATTACAAATACTTATGTAGAGAATTATAAATAGTTACAAATAACACAATTCTGAGTATACTCTACAGAAATAAGAACCTAAAGCTATTAATCCAAATTCATCTTACAGTTATTATGTAAAAAAATATAAGAACATTATATGCAAGAATAGGACATAATATCCCCCCGAGACAGTTATTTGATTAACACTTATAACATATTGTAACATTTTATCCTGTACTTATCAGTTATTTTAACTTTTTTCTGTAGTCCTATAAAAGTATATTAATAATAATTAATTGTACAAAAAAACAAGCCATTCCCCAATTGATAAATAGGCAAGGGACCTGAATAGGCAATTTTAAGATAAAGAACTCAAAAGTTTTAATAAGCACATGAAAAAGTGTTCTAAATCTCTTATATCAGAGAAATGCAAATCAAAACAACTCTGAGGTAGCACCTCACACCTAGCAGATTGGCTAACATGATAGCAAAGGAAAGTAATAAATGTTGGAAGGGATGTGGCAAAATAGGGGCATTAATATGTTGCTGGTGGAGTTGTGAATTGTTCCAACCATTCTGGATGGCAGTTTGGAAATATGCCCAAAGGACTCTAAAAGACTGCCTACTGTTTGATCCAGCCATATTACTGCTGGGTTTATACCCCAAAGAGATCATAAAGGAAAAGACTTGTACAAAAATATTTATAGCCACACTCTTTGTGGTGGCAAAAAAATTGGAAAATGAGGGAATGACCTCCGATTCAGGAATGGTTGAATAAATTGTGGTATATGTTGGTGATGGAATACTATTGTGTTCAAAGGAATAATGAACTGGGGGAGTTCCATGCAAACTGGAATGACCTCCAGGAATTGATGCATAGTGAAAGGAGCAGAACCAAGAGAACATTATACATAGAGAATGATACACTGTGGCACAATTGAATGAATTGGACTTCTCTTCTAGCAGCAATGCAATGTTCCAGAACAATTCTGAGGGACTTATGAGAAAGAACACTACCCACATTCAGAGGAAGAACTGTGGGAATAGAAACACTGAAGAAAAACAACTGCTTGATCACATGGGTTGACGGGGATATGATTGGGGATATAGACTCTAAACAATCACCCTAGTGCAAATATGGAAATTGGTTTTGATCAATGACACATGTAAAACCCAGTGGAATTGTGCCATAACTTATGGGAGGGGGGAGGGGGCAGGGAAAGTAAACATGTATCTTATAATCATTGGAAAATATTCTAAATTAATTAAAGAAAATTTTCCAAATTGAAAAAAAAAAAGAAATGTCCCAGTCCTGGCCCTATCCACTTTGAGTAAGCTTTTTGATTTATTTGCAATAGTGGACCAAGAAATAGCCTTTGGTATCCTTGCCACAGATGTGAGGAGGATAAAGGCAACCAGTGGCATTCTTATCTAGGATCCTTCATCCTGTTGGGAGAGGATGGCCAATTTGTATTCAATCAGGTGCCACTACTGCGGTTTTGGTAGAAGAAAGTAGGGAGTTAACTTTTAAAGAAAGTCTATTTGTTAGTACACCTCACTAAGTTTGCACAATTCTTCACCAAAGAGCTAGGAGGTGGTTCACTGATTCTAGGATATTGAAATATGAAGCAATCCTATTGAAAAAGGATGATCTAGCCCTGGCAACAGATTAAAACTCAAACCCTGCAATGTTTCTATGGGGGATTGGAAAGGAAAATCATGAAGATTGAATGTCATTTCCTAGACATTATTGATTTCCCAACTAAAGCCAGTGAACATTTACAGGAAATATCTATCCCTGGAGAAATGAATTTTTTAATAGATGGCTCCTCACAATTAGTAGATAGAAAAAAGGAGAAATGGTTCTGCATTGATGGAGATAAAGCAGCTTTAGTAGATGAGGCCTGTCTCCCAAATACTTGGTCACATCAAACCTGTGAGGTATTTGCTCTAAACCAGGCTCTGAAGATACTAGGAGATGGAGGGAGAAAGATATATACTGATTCAAAATATGCATGGGGAGTATTGTGTGTGTTTGGAAAAATTTGGAGTGAATAAGGAATGATTTCTAGTAAGGGAAAGGAACTAGTACATACTGAGCTGCTGGAGAAAGTACATGAAAACATGTTAGAAGCAGACAAGTTGACTGTTATCCATATAAATGGATATCAAAAAAGGAAATTCCTTTGAAGTTAGGGGAAATAGATTAGAAGATGAAGAAGACAAGAAAGGTAGAACTGATGAAGAGTATGAAATACTAATGTTGCCTCTCATACTATCCTTGCCTGAAGAAATAGGAAATCCTTTTTTTTTTTACCAGTGGCAAAGATAGATAAGGTGAAAGCTATAGGTGAGAGAAAGAGGAAGACAACAGATGGCTTCTGCCTGATGAGAGAGAGATAATCAAGCTGTAGGTAGAGACATTTTAAATCATTTACACCAAGGGAGTCACAAGGGAGTCCAGAATTTATGTGACCTATATGGGAGAAGGCAGAATATGTGTGCATTGGAATACACAGTGTTACAAAGCAACTAGTGGACTCCTGCTTAATTTGCATTAAGGTAAATAGAGTTTGAGGAGCTGACCTTATGAGGGAAGGCTTCCAGGGCTAAGGCCATTTGAAAGTATTCGATTAGATTTTACTGAGTTGGTACCAATTGGTACCTTCTCATGTTCGTGGATCATTTGATTTCTTAGATATAGGTCATTCTGACTCGCAGAACAAATGCTCTGGTTGTAACAAAGACTGTGCTTGAGGAGATTATTCTTAGACATAAATATCTAACTTACCAAATAATGTTGATTCTGATAACAGAACCCAATTTACCTCTAAAATATTGCAGGGAGTGGCCCCAGCATTTGAGATAAATGGGGATTTCCACACTCCATGGCACCCACCTTCCAGAGTGGAAGAGTGGAGAGAAAGAACCAGGAGTTAAAAAGAAAGCTCACCAAACTGATGCTGGAGATCCAGTTACCCTGGATTGAATGTCTGCCATTGGCACTATTGAGAATAAGACTAACCCCCGAAGAGACATTCAGCTGTCCCCGTATGAATTGATGTATGCATATCCGAACCCCTCTCCAGATAGAGAGGGAGAGTAAAGATAAATTTTCAAGAAGCTATATATACACTATTGTACTAAATTATTCTTCCCTACAGAAAAAGCTTTCCTTGTACAGACACCTCCTTTAGGCTTTCCAGTTCCTAAGTTCCAGCCAGAGGACTGGGTTCTTATCCTTTCTTGGAAAGAAGAAAATCTAACTCCAATTTGGGAAGACCCATATCGTCTTATTGATGACTAATTCAGCAATTCAGATTACAGAGCATGGCTGGACACATCATTCCAGGGTTGAAGAACCCACTGACCACCCCACTACATGAACAGCTGAAACTTCATAGACAAATCTTTGAAAATAACCATGAAAAAGACTGCAGTGGCTCTCGGAAGATAAGCAATCTTTTGTTTTAAGAGACTGTTAACCCTGGAGCTGTCAAGGAGATTGCCTAGAGTTACTCACTCAGAGCAG
This sequence comes from Monodelphis domestica, assembly GCF_027887165.1. NCBI lineage: Eukaryota > Metazoa > Chordata > Mammalia > Didelphimorphia > Didelphidae > Monodelphis > Monodelphis domestica. Next base: position 235,180,040 of record NC_077227.1, on the reverse strand, counting down.
TGCCCCTTTCCTTTGCACTTATTAATAAGCCATAAAGGCTACATCCTGTCTGCATCCAGTAAGGCTTCTGTCTGTTTTTAGAGTGATTCTGTGGGTTCATAGGCCCCAAAACCCACTCCACATAATAGTGACATATATGCTTACTCTAAGATTCTGTTAGAGGATCATAGATTTAGAACTAGATGAAACTTTAAAAGTTATATAATTCAAATCCCTTAATTTAAAATGAATAAATTGTGACTTAGAAAGGCTAAACAAGTTCATACAGTTTGTAAATAGAAATTAGAGCAACTAGGAGATGCAGTGGATAGAGTATCCAGCCTGGATTAATGAAGATGTCAGTTCAAATTGAGCTTCAGCTATGTGATCTGGGGCAAGACTTTTACTCTGTTTTCCCCTGTCTCTTCATCTGTAAATGAGCTGGAGAAGAAAACGACAAACCACTCCAATCTTTTTCCTATGAAGTCTCCAAACAGTTTCATAAAGAGTTGGACATAACTGAAATAAATGAAAAACAACAGAAGTGAAATAGAAAATATTTGAACTCATGTCCTTTGACTCTGGAGGTGACTCCCTTATCAGTGAATAGTACTGACTCCCAATTATTTGGTTTCCAAGGGCAATACTAATTGCATTGTTTGAAAGTATTTGGAAAGTAGCTTAATTAATAAAAAACGCATTTACAAGTAAACTATTATCTAAGACCTCCTGAGCTCTCTTCACAGCCATTCTTTAGGTTAGTTAGGTATCAGTAGACAAGTCTTTCTCTATAATTCAGGTTCTAGATCATGATCTTCACTTTTATCTTAACTGTTTTCAACAAATATCAGGTATCTTAAATTAATTGGCATGGTGCTAGGTATTATTTAACAAAAACTATGTAGTCAAAGTTCTGACTTCTTTTAAGAGTTCACTATAGGAAATTTTAATTACCTGGAAACTATTATTACAAGCTACATCCTAAGAGTATATTAAAATTAAGAAACAGGCACTAGGTGGCTTAGTGGAATGAGAACCAGACTCAGAGATGGGAGATCCTGGGTTCAAATCTGTCCTCATATACTTCCTTGCTGTGTGACCCTAGGCAAGTCACTTATCCCCCATTGCCTACCCAGGGGTCCCCAAACTACTGTGCAGACCACATGCGACCCCCTGAGGCCTTTTATCCAGCCTCCACTGCACTTTTGCAAGGAGCACCTCTTTCAATGGTGGTCAATGAGAGGAGCACTGTATGTGGCAGCCCTCCAAAGCGCAGCGTTGCTCATATGCAGTACTACTTCTGGTGACATAATCCTTTGTGTGGCACCTTGTTCTGAGAGTAACTGAATGAGAACAAGGCATCTGCAAAGGATTATGTGGCTGCACAATGGAAGACATCAGCATGATGAGCAGTGATCTGGGGGACGGGATTCCGCACTGTGCATACTGCTGCCTGGCATAGTGGTGGTGGTGATGGGCCTGTGCAAGGTGTGACAGGCCCATCACAGCCTGCACTGCAGCCTCTGCTATCCAAGACAACAGTATACAGATTTTTTCATAGTTTTTTTTTTAATAGTCTGGCCCTCCAACAGTCTGAGGGACAGTGAACTTGCCCCTTGTGTAAAAGGTCTGGGGACCCCTGGCCTAGCCTTTACCTCTCTTCTGCCTTGGAACTAATACACAATATTGATTCTAAGGTAGAAGGTAAGGGTTTTAAAAATATTAATGATCAGATTTTAGTCAGTGTACATAAGGAGATAAATGATCATTAGAAAATAATTCATTACTTTTCTGTTTAGTTTTTAATTTCTTACAATAATTTATTATTTATGCTACTTAATGACCAATAACAACCTTTAGAATTTAAGACCTTTACTCCAAAGATATCAGACTCACAGCCTATAAAAACTGTTGAATGCCAGAGCCAGAATAAAATGCAAATGGAAATGCATAATAAAATTAATAATATTAATATATATATATGTATATATATATATATATATATATATAGAGAGAGAGAGAGAGAGAGAGAGAGAGAGAGAATCCTGATATTTGTGGTAAATGGGCATAAAGGAAAATAACAAGGAGGAAAATGTCCCATTTTTTTTTTGCTTCAGATAATATAAAGAGTTCATGAGAGAGGAAAGAAAGTGTCATGTGCTTCTCAACTTTATGTTCAATAATGAAGAAAATTATCATTACAATAAGGGTTTTATTTGTGATTTAATAAAAAAGAAAATAAAGTCCTGGGTTATTAATGGGAACCATCATGAATATATTATCTTACAAAGCACATATCACATAGAAAACAATCCAAATTTAACCAGAAAGTTCCCAGTCTTCTACTGAAGTATAATAAAAGACCCATTTTAAAACATAAAATAATAAAGATAATAGGAGTGTGTGGGGAGGGATTGCATCATCTTAAGTGTTGGTTGTGTTTTAATAAAGAAAGCTTGCTGTATTTGTAAAATAAATTTTCATGAAAACAAGTCTTTTAAGGTTATAGCTAAAGAAGAAAGGTCAGAATTAGGGGAGGATATCAAAATGCCAGGAAGTCCACAAGTGACAATCATAACTTTGAATGTGAATGGGATGAACTCACCCATAAAACATAGACAAATAGTAGAATGGATTAGAATCCAAAATCCTACCATATGTTGTCTTCAAGAAACACACATGAGGTGGATAGACACTCACAAGGTCAGAATTAAAGGATGGAATGAGCCCTTCTGGGCCTCAACTGATAGAAAGAAGGCAGGATTTCCAATCATGATATCTGACAAAGCCAAATCAAAAATACACCAGATCAAAAGGGATAGGGAAGGTAACTATATTTTGTTAAAAGGGACTATAGATAATGAGGAAATATCACTAATCAACATGTATGCACCAAATGGTAGAGAACCCAAATTTCTAATGTAGAAACTAGGAGAATTGAAGGAGGAAATAGACAGTAAAACCATATTAGTGGGAGATTTGAACCAACCACTATCAAATTTAGATAAATGAAATAAAAAAACAAATAAGAAAGAGGTAAAAGAAGTGAATGAAATCTTGGAAAAATTAGAGTTAATAGACATATGGAGAAAAATAAATAGGGACAAAAAGGAATACACCTTCTCAGCACCACATGGCATATTCACAAACATTGACCATACACTAGGTCACAGAAACATGACATACAAATGCAGAAAAGCAGAAATACTAAATGCAGCCTTTTCAAATCACAAGGCAATAAAAATAATGATCAGTAAGGGTACATGGAGAACCAAATCAAAAATTAATTGGAAATTAAATAATATGGTACTCCAAAATTGGTTAGTTAGAGAACAAATCATAGAAACAATTAATAATTTCACCCAAGAAAATGACAATGGTGAGACATTCTTTCAAACCTTATGGGATGAGCCAAAGCAGTAATCAGAGGTAAATTCATGTCCCTGAGTGCATATATTAACAAACTAGGGTGGGCAGAGATCAATGAATTGGAAATGCAAATAAAAAAACTTGAAAGCAAACAAATTAAAACCCCCCAGAAGAAAACCAAACTAGAGATCCTAAAAATCAAGGGAGAAATTAATAAAATCGAAAGTGATAGAACTATTGGACTAATAAATAAGACCAGAAGCTGGTACTTTGAAAAAACAAACAAAATAGACAAAGTACTGGTCAATCTAATTTAAAAAAGGAAAGAAGAAAAGCAAATTAATAGCATCAAAGATGAAAAGGGGGACATCACCTCCAATGAAGAGGAAATTAAGGCAATCATTAAAAAACTATTTTGCCCAATTATACGGCAATAAATATACCAATCTAGGTGATATGGATGAATATTTACAAAAATATAAACTGCCTAGAATAACAGGAGAAGAAATAGAATTCCTAAATAATCCCATATCAGAAAAAGAAATCCAACAGGCCATCAAAGAACTACCTAAGAAAAAATCCCCCAGGGCCTGATGGATTCACAAGTGAATTCTATCAAACCTTCAAAGAACAGGTAATCCCAATACTATACAAACTATTTGACATAATAAGCAAAGAGGGAGTTCTACCAAACTCCTTTTATGACACAAACATGGTACTGATTCCAAAGCCAGGAAGATCAAAAACGGAGAAAGAAAACTATAGACCAAACTCCCTAATGAATATAGATGCAAAAAATCTTAAATAGGATACTAGCAAAAAGACTCCAGCAAGTGATCAGGAGGGTCATTCACTTTGATCAAGTAGGATTTATACCAGGAATGCAGGGTTGGTTCAATATGAGGAAAACCATCCACATAATTGACCATATCAACAAGCAAACCAACAAAAATCATATGATTATTTCAATAGATGCAGAGAAAGCCTTTGATAAAATACAACACCCATTCCTATTAAAAACACTAGAAAGCATAGGAATAGGAACCCTAAAAATAATAAACAGTATATATCTAAAACCATCAGCTAATATCATCCGCAATGGGGATAAACTAGATGCATTCCCAATAAGATCAGGAGTGAAACAAGGATGCCCATTATCACTTCTATTATTTAACATTGTACTAGAAATACTAGCAGTAGCAATTAGAGAAGAAAAAGAAATTGAAGGCATTAAAATAGGCAAGGAGGAGACCAAGTTATCGCTCTTTGTGGGTGATTGATGGTCTACTTAAAGAATCCTAGAGAATCAATAAAAAAGGTAATCGAAATAATCAACAACTTTAGCAAAGTTGCAGGATACAAAATAAACCTGCATAAGTAATCAGCATTTCTATATAATTCCAACATGGCTCAGCAGCAAAAACTAGAAAGAGAAATCCCATTCAAGATCACCTTAGACAAAATAAAATACTTGGTAATCTATCTCCCGAGACAAACACAGGAACTGTATGAACAGAACTACAAAACACTCTACACACAACTGAAACTAGACCTGAGCAATTGGCAAAACATCAACTGGTAATGGGTAGGACGAGCCAATATAATAAAAATGACCATCCTACCCAAACTTATTTATCTATTTAGTGCCATACCCATTGAACTTCCAAAAAAATATTTTAACTGAATTAGAAAAAACCATAACAAAGTTCATTTGGAAGAGCAAAGGATCAAGGATATCCAGGGAAATAATGAAAAAAAAAAATACAAAGGAAGGGGGCTTTGCAGTCCCAGATCTCAAAGTATATTATAAAGCAGTGGTCATCAAAACAATTTGGTACTGGCTAAGAGACAGAAAGGAGGATCAGTGGAATAGACTGGGGGCAAGAGACCTCATCAAGACAGTATATGACAAACCCAAAGATCCCAGCTTTTGGGACAAAAATCTACTATTTGATAAAAACCATTAGGAAAATTGGAAGACAGAGTGGTAGAGATTAAGTTTGGATCAACACCTCACACCCTACACCAAGATAAATTCAAAATGGGTGAATGACTTGAACATAAAGAAGGAAACTATAAGTAAATTAGGCAAACACAGAATAGTATATATGTCAGACCTTTGGGAAGGGAAAGATTTTAAAACCAAACAAGACTTAGAGTCACAAAAAGTAAAATAAATAATTTTGACTATTTTTTGTACAAACAAAACCAATGTAACTAAAATCAGAAGGGAAGCAACAAATTGGGAAACCATCTTCATAAAAACCTCTGACAAAGGTTTAATTACTCAGATTTACAAAGAGCTAAATCAATTGTACAAAAAATCAAGCCATTCTCCAATTGATAAATGGGCAAGGGACATGAATAGGCAGTTTTCAGATAAAGAAATCAAAACTATTAATAAGCACATGAAGAAGTGCTCTAAATCTTATAATCAGAGATATGCAAATCAAAACAACTCTGAGGTATCACCTCACACCTAGCAGATTGGCTAACATGACAACAATGGAAAGTAATGAATGCTGGAGGGGATATGGCAAAGTTGGGACATTAATTCATTGCTGATGGGGTTGTGAATTGACCCAACCATTCTGGAGGGCAATTTGGAACTATTCCCAAAGTGTGCTAAAAGACTGTCTGCCCTTTGATCCAGCCATAGCACTGCTGGGTTTGTACCCCAAAGAGATAATAAGGAAAAAGACTTGTACAAGAATATTCATAGCTGCCCTCTTTGTGGTGGCCAAAAATTGGAAAATGAGGGGATGCCCTTCAATTGGAGAATGGCTGAACAAATTGTGGTATATGTTGGTGATGGAATACTATTGTGCTAAAAGGAATAATAAAGTGGAGGAATTCCATGGAGACTGGAACAACCTCCAGGAAGTGATGCAGAGCAAAAGGATCAGAACCAGGAAAACATTGTACACAGAGACTGATACACTGTGGTACAATCGAACATAATTGAATTCTCCATTAGTGTCAGTGCAATGTCCCTGAACAATCTGCAGGGATCAACAAGAAAAAACACTTTCCACAAGCAGAGGACAAACTGTGGGAGTAAAAACACTGAGGAAAAACAACTGCTTGACTACAGGGGTTGAGGGGACATGTCTGAGGAGAGACTCTAAATGAACACCCTAATGCAAATACCAACATGGAAAGTGTTCGAATCAAGAATACATGCAATACCCAGTGGAATTGCGTGTCAGCTATGGGAGTGTTGGGGGAGGGGGGGGGAAGGGGGAAGGAAAAGAAAATAATCTTTGTCTCCAATGATTAATGTTTGGAAATGACCAAATAAAATAATGTTAAAAAAAAAGAAAACAAGTCTTTATTCTTAATAGGTCACATGCCTTTCCACTATTTTCCACTTAAAGCCATAATCTGACATCACAATTATTTCCCAGGAAGATAATTATGGTCACACACAGAAGATTATGAATTCAGGGGAGTGACAAGTAGCAGGAACAAAATACTGTCTTCTACTCTTACCAACTAGGTTCATTTACCATAGGAAGATAAAATACAAAACCACCCGATAAAAATCAAGAAAGTTGTATCAGCAAAATTATGATAAACGTTAATGCCCTGAAGTGCCATTGACACTTTAGCACTTTTATGTTGATTGCATTAAGTTAATATTTCTAATCAATGTTTTATTTATCAAATATATAGAAAGCTGAGTCCAAATTATAAAATATTAGTCATTCTCCAACTGATAAATGGTCAAAATATATGAACAAGCAGTTTTCAGATGAAGAAATCAAAGCTCCCTATAGCCATTTGAAAGAATGCTCTTAATCCCTCTTGCATAAAGAAGTGTGAATTATAAACAAAACTGAAAAACCACCTCACACTTATCAGATTGGTCAAAATGAAAGACAAGAAAATTGATCAATATTTTAGAGGATGTGGGCAAATTAAATCACTAATTCATTGTTAATGGAGTTGTGATGAGATCCACCCATTCTGGAGAGCAACTTGAAATTATGTGGAAAAGTTTCTAAATACCCTTTGAACTAATAGTACTGTTACTAAATGTATACCCAATGAGAATAAACAAAGGAAAAAGAACCTATTTGTGCATGACATTTTATTGCAGATCTATTTGTGGTAGCAAAGAAGTGGAAATTGGGAGGCTATCATTCAATTGGAGAATGATTGATCAAGTTGTATTATTGTAAGAAATACTATTGTGGAAAAAAAATGATGAGCAGGATAATTTCAGAAAAAAAACCATAGAAAGTCTAATTGAATTGATACAATGTTAAGTGAGCAGAAACAGAAAAACATTGTACACATAAACAGCAATATTTCTTGATGAACAAATGTGAATGACCTACTTATTCTTAGCAATAGTGACTGGAATGATGTAAATCCCAGAGACTCATTATATAAATCGCCATCCCCCTGCAGAGAAAGAAATGGAGGACGAATGTACAATATATATCACTTTCATTCATCCTTTTTTGTTTGAGATCCCTTCTACAAAAATTACTAATATGAAAAATGTTTAAATGATTGCTTATGTAAAATCTATGTGATATTGCTTACTATCTCAGAGAGAGGGGAGTGTTTGAAAGGAATAAGTGGTGAGTCTGGGAGAGACAAAGAAGATTTGGAAATCAATTTTTTAATGAACGTTTCAAAATTATTTTACATTTAATTAGAGAATAAATAAAATATTTGTAAAAGAAGTTTTGAAAGATGTTATAAAAACTACTTTTCATATGAAATTTTTGAGAAAACCGTAAAGATTGTAGAAATGAGGTTTACACAATTTCTTTACAATATATTCCACAATAAATTTAAATCTAAAACATGATCTGGATATCACAGATTTTATATTATTTAAAATAATTAGAAAAAGGCAACATAGGTTTACTGGGTATGAGTAAAAGATGTATTCTTAGTGAAACAAATGATTAGAGAAAATAGATATTTATTATATTAAGTTAACATCCACAATCATTTCATACATTAGTATGAGAAAGGAAGATGCAATATGAAGGAAAACAACTTTGCATCAGAATTATTGGATCATGGTTTAGATCAATCCATTTGTATCAAATTATTGGATCGTTGGATCAAGAATAATAGACAATTATAACTGAAAGCTTTCTGAATTAATGAAAATAATGTCACCAAAATGTCTGTATCCTTTGACCCAGAGATTTCTTTATGAGATATATATATTCCATGTAGGTCATTAATTAAAAGAGTGTTCACATGCACCAAAATATTTAGAGCAGCTTCTTTTGGAGTCTCATAGAACTATAAACAAAGTAAATTCTCACTGATTGGGGAATGGATAAAAAATTCTGTAGAACACGAATGTAATAGTATATGAATTTTCAGTAAGAAGCAGCAAATCTAATAAGGAATGACAAGAGCTGACATAGCCTGATTCAAAATGAAGTAAACAGAGCCACAAAAACAATATACGAAATAACTAGAACAGGGGTCCCCAAATTACAGCCATGTGTCTGGCCCCCACCACACTTCCAGAAGGGGCACCTATTTCATTTGTGGTCAGTGACAGGAGCACTGTATGTGGTGGCACCACAAAGCATGTCATCACTCACATGCAGTACTACTTCCGGCAACATAATCCTTTGCATGGTGCCTTAGAATGAGGAACCACACAAAGGATTATGTAGAATGGAAGACATCAACATGATGAGCAGCAATCTGGGGGAGGAGATTCTACACTGTGTATACTGCTGCCCAGTTAGGGTTAGGGTTAGGTTTTTACAGTCTGGCCCTCCAGCAGTCTGAGGGACAGTGAACTGGCCACCTGTGTAAAAAGTTTGGGGACCCCTCAACTAGAATAATGTAAGCTATGTCATAATTACTGTTAATAATTAATTCCATGGGCTGATGCTAATGACTATATTTTATAAGATTATAACATTGATTACTATACATTTGAATATATGATCACATGAAAGAATCTATTACATGCATGAATAGGGAAGAACAAATTGCCTCATGAAAAAATAAATAAAATTAAAAGGAATTTTTCAAAACCATTAAGAACAAACATGGCCTAAAAGAAGAGATATGTGAAGACATTCCCACTCTATACCAATACATGCACATACACATGTGCACATACACCCACATACACTAACTGCTTTGCAGAGGTGGAAAGGTGCAAGCAGGTAGAATATTATTTATATTTTTCATTGAATTGATGTTATGCTAATTTTTTCTTATTTTTCTTAAAAATCACCTCAAAATCTGCCACAGATGTTTGTACTTGTCCAAAGAACTTCTTGTTCTTTTATTGTGTTATGGGCACCAGGACCACACTTGTATCTATTAGCCCTCTCTTTGGCTACCATGTTTTTAGGATGCATGTTCCTTTGATATTTCCATCACTTTTCACACTCAAGCCATCAAGTAGTCATAAGGTATGCCCTACTATAATAGTATTTAAGAAATAATTGTTGACTGACCATATGCCTTTTAGCACATTTGGGACACCTGTGATCTAAAATACTCTCTAATCTTGGTGCCCATGATTTAGAGCCATGTTGTATAACTAGGAAAATATGCACATATGAGCATATGCTTATGTATGAATGTATAAGCATACAAATATGTCTGGTGCAGCAGGAAGCACTGGAGATCATCAAAAGCACTTTCCCCTTTATGACTTAACAAAAAGCATTGGAACTGGAACTAGATCTGGCCACTAATAAATCCCTCACCTTCCACTACTCTTTTCCCCTTCATATCCTCTGTGGATACCAAGGTAAAAAAGTATCAGAAAATTCAGAATCTGACAGAGCCTTCTATCTGGATCCAGTTGTTCCAGGAGTGCTATTTTCCCTTGAGCAAGGACCTTTGCTGCAGTATATCTCCCAGGAGTTTTACTCAGGTCCCACTGAAAAATGTGCTTTCCCTGAGTTTGCACTTCAAGCAGAATTCTACACTGTATACAAGTACAAGCACATCCTAGCCCAGAAGCATTGTACTTCCCCATTGGCCAGAATCCTGACATTCTCCACAAATTTCTACTGACTGATCACCAGCATCAGGACAAAGAACAGGAACTGCTTAGGGCTCTGGAGCCCCCATTAGACTAAGCCAACTACTCCCTTCTGTCAGAGGAAGTGGAAGGAAGGCACAGAAAGTGACATAAAGAAGGATCTTTAAAAGTAGTTGCAACTTCCTGTGACCAGCTCTTTATCCTTCAAATTTGGCCTTGGAGTTCCTCCAGCTTGGGACCTCGGACTGCTCTTGGATCTATTGAATTTAAAATTATATCTCTAATAATAAAAATATTATATTTTATGAGGTTTATTAGGGATCATTAGAAATCAAGGAATAAAGAAGATACAAAATAAAATAGCACGTGCCCATGGCTGATTAACCCATTTAAAATCCCCGCACTTAGCTTACCACTATACTTGCTACATCTTTGCAAAGGAAGGAAGAAAGCATGGAAGGTGTTATCTCGCCAATATGGAGACTCAGGAGAGATTATAGGGAATTCTGGGAAATACCAAGGACTTCTGGAGAATGAAGTCTAGGGTTCAAAATCTCCATTTTTATATTCTCCCCCTGAGATCCAAGGAAGACTAATCTCTCCAATGGGTCTTATAAACATACCAACTTTGAAATTACAATAATTTGAGGATAAGAGGAAAAGAGAACAAAACTAATGATTGCTAAGTTCATTGACAAAAAGCCAGTTAGGGGACAGTCTCCTTTGGCATAAGAGTATACATACAAAACAAATGCATTTAAAACCCACACAGTTCAAATCACCACATCCCAAAGTTCACTCTGGATCTTCTGGTGCAGCTTGTAGTCTGTGGAGGTATCTTCATGGTTTCTTCTCCAAACAGTTCACTTTCTGGATTCGAAGAAGTAGAATGTTTCTTAACCTAAACTTACTCTCAAAGGGAATTTAAACTTTGCAATTTAAAATAATAATAATTATACAGATCTTCCTTTAGGACTACAATGTGGGTGAGTGAAAAGGTTGACTCCTTTCCTGGCTCCTGGAAGGAATAGAGGTCCCCTCTTCCACCTTAGAGAAGGAGGCCACTTTGCTGGAACCTTTGCTTAATTTAGCCTTCTCAGCTGTAGCTTCTGGAACCCTGCTGGAGTAAAGCCAGGGCTGGAGCAAATAGTCCAGCTTGTTATGCCAGATTTCTTACTCTGCCCTCTTTCTCATTTCTCTACCTTCACACTTTCCCTCTATTTTATAAATAAACTGCTATAAAAGTCATTTTGGCTTGAGATGTGTTAATTTTGGTGACCACACTCTTACATATTTAGTCCAACCTTAATTTTTAACCTTTCCATTTCTGGCATACCACAAAGATTGTGACAGTACCCTCAAATTTCACTTAATTTTCTTGAATTTTCCTTCATTTTGTTACTATCTCAAGTCAGCTTTTTTAGGAGCTGGTTCTTGTTAGAGCTTAATGGGGGAGAAGAGCCCCAAAGGCTCAGACCAGGGACCAGGGGTCCCTTAGTTAGGAGTTAGAAAAAAGATCAGAAATTAGAACCTTTTGAGATCAGAAGGGCTGCATAGCTGATAACTAATGTAAGCAAAGTCTACTGAACAGGGGCAGGGTTTATAAAGGAAAAAAACATAGGAATGGGGGGGGGTGAGTACATGTAGGGTTCAGCAATTTCATGGTTAAATAGGTACAAAAACATATTTCCCTCAAGACTGTTTTTCTGTCCATCTGTACCCAGCTCCTAAGATATTTTGTCTATAGGGGAGATGTTTTCATTCCAACCTTTGTCCTTAGATCTGGAATATTATTTCCAAAGTTTGGACCTTTGCCTAATTTCTTAGGCCCCAAACTTGGTTTGTCTCTGTCATCTCCCCCATTTTTATTTGTTTAAGCTGCAACTTAAGGTGATGAGTGGCAGTTTACACCTGCTCATATGCGGCCATAAAAATCATTATGAGTCACGGAAGGACAAGGCATAGGATAAAAGCTATAAGACTTATTGCTGCTATAGTAAGGAGATGGGGAAGGCCTAAAGGAATATGTTTGAGAGTTTGTATAAAATCAGATGGGTGAAATGGGGGTAAGTTATCCAAGTGACTATATGATATCTGTAAAATGTCTACATGTAGTTTTTGTAAGAAGCTAGTATTGTTAAATTTAGCCCACTGATTCAGGAGGTAGTACCTCATTAACCTCCAGGTAGATTCATTAAGGGTTAGGAGGAAAACACAAATTGTGGTATAGTCAAGCATGACAAGCAAGTTGTTGATCCTTGTGTCAGAGGAGATTGTTTTCTAATAAATCCAATTTAGCTTCTATATTTATGTTTATCTGTTCCTGTACATGGGGGGGGATACATTAACAGTATGATTATTAACGTAGGAAGCAGTGTGAATTTCCTGTGTGATAGCAACAGCTGCAGTCGTGGTGGAAATAATCATAGCAAGAGAAATTATAGTTGTGGTGAGGAGACCTACGGCTCATCATGTACGTGCTAATTCATGTTGTATCTGCTGAATCATATATGCTCCTCGAGAGTGGTACCAAGAAGCATATTGGCAGGTACCAAAATATGAGCAGGCTGTCTTACAATGATAACAACTGAGGTGCTGAGATCTAAGAGCGTTGGATATGGTGAAATACAATTGGTAAATTTACAGTTTGAACATGAATAATGGAAAGAATCATTAACAAATGTGATTTGAATTTTCCCAACAAGGTATAGGTAAGGTTCTGGGAGGCAGATCATTGCAAGTACTTGTTTAGGCACATTGAAGACATTCGGGACTAACACATACAGAGAGTATAAAGTTATCCATAAATATCTATGAGTCGTTCTCTTATACTGTGTAAGGGGGGCTAGAAACCCTTGATGGTTAGAAAAACTTACAGCTTGTGAGAAAAGGAAGAGACCAATCAATAAACTGGGTAGAATTAATAATGGGTAGCCAAAGAGGAGGATTACAGGCGCATTGATAAATATGGGTTATGGGGAGAGCTGAGAGTAACAATGGTATTCCTGAGGGAGGAGCCAAGAGTTCAGTGTTGTTATGCCAATTGCTATAAATCAGCCTAGATGCATATATGGCTGGTCCTAAGGGGGTGAAGTTTAGGGAGGGACTTTGGAGCACATATTGAGTGATAGTATAGGGAACACATCCAGGATAAGAGTTAAAAGAGAAACAAGTTCATGAACTTCAGCTGAAAAGTTAAACAATCCTGACATGACTGCCTGTACCAAAGGTTTTACATAAGAAGACGAAAAATTAGTGTAGGGAGGGGGAACAGGGAAATCCCACATCACAACTTGCACAAAGATAGGGTTGGCATATATGCCCAGTAAGTCTCTCCTTTTTCAGAAGTGATGGCTGAAAATTGTGGTATATGTTGGTGATGGAATACTATTGTGCTCAAGGGAATAATAAAGTGGAGGAATTCCATGGAGACTGGAACAACCTCCAGGAGCAGAACCAGGAGAATATTGTACACAGAGACTGATACACTGTGGTACAATCGAATGTAATGGACTTCTCCATTAGTGGCAATGCGATGACCCTGAACAACTTGGAGGGATCTACGAGTAAAAACACTATCCACATTCAGAGGAAAAACTGTGGGAGTAGAAACACAGAAGAAAAACAACTGCTTGAATAAATGGGTTGAGGGGAAATGGTTGGGGATGTAGAGTCTAAATGAACATCCTAATGCAAATACCAACAACATGGAAATAGGTTTTGATCAAGGACACATGTAATACCCAGTGAAATTGCACACCAGCAATGGGAAAGGTAGGGGGAGGGGAAGGAGGGAAATAATATGATTTTTTAACCAAGGAATAATGTTCTAAATTGACTAAATAAATTAATTTAAATTTTTAAAAAAAGAAGTGATGGTTAAGAGAGCAATGATAGCCACGAATAAGGCCACTGGTTTTTCAGCAGGAGGCGGTGTGGTAAAGTAGCCTCCACCACAGCAACAAGGCGTTTGATCTGTCCCCATGTTGGCAGGTTGGCTCTGGTAGTTCGTTGGACTCCTGATCATGACTGGAGGTTGTGAAGATTAAATTAACTCCACTGCCCATTTTTAGATTTAATCACCAAAAGTGTAAACAACCCACTTAATCATTAAGTGAGGGAGGTCTGTGACCCACATGTGCAATTGTGGATGACGCCCCCTGGGCAGTCCTAAGAAAAGCTTTAGTTGTAATTGGTAGATGTAAAAGTGGAGGAAGACACACGAAGTGATACAAAAGAAGGTCTTTAAAAGGAATTACAACTTTCTGTGAAGGAGAATTCTTCATGCTTGGGACTTCTGATTTCTGGGAGTTCTCGAGTTTTTCATGCTTGGGACTTCAGGGTGGTGAAGAATCTGTTAACTGGACCTGAGACCTTGGACTTGGTGTGACTGTTTTTAAATCTCTCTCTTTGGACTGACACATGGTGAGTGAAAAAGGTTGACTCCTTTCCTGGATTTTCTGAAGGGACTAGCCTTAGGAGAGACCTATCCTCTTGAGAGAGAGAGGCTCCTTGCATTCTCAGGGTCCTTGGCTCAAAGCTGAGAACTCTCTGGCTAAAGACTAACTAGCCCTGCCTAGGTTGAGCCAGGGTTGGAGCAAAATATTTAGTGTGAAGGTTAGATATCTTACCTATCCTCTCTCTGATTTTCTTACTTTCACTCTTTCTATATTTTATAAATAAATTGTTAAAATAAATCTCTTTGGAATTTTATTAAATTTCTGGTGACCCTATTCTTAAATAATCCAGTATAACCTTTAATAGATAACCCCTTAAATTTCTCCCCCTAGGGGGCAGCTGGGTAGCTCAGTGGATTGAGAACCAGGCCTAGAGACAGGAGGTCCTAGGTTCAAATCTGGCCTCAGCCACTTCCTAGCTGTGTGACCCTGGGCAAGTCACTTGACCCCCATTGCCTAGCCCTTACCACTCCTCTGCCTTGGAGCCAATACACAGTATTGACTCCAAGACGGAAGGTAAGGGTTTAAAAAAAAATTTCTCCCCCTTACAAGGTGAAGCTGTTCCATACTTTGTGTCAGGTTAGACAGGTGATTGTGGCAGCTACGGAACTAGAGGTAAAGCTGTCACATTCTTTGTGTCAGGTTGGACAGGTAATCACAGCGGTTGGGGATTGGAGTCATAATGAAGCTGGTATGAAGTGGGTGCTGAGGGTAATATAGGGAAGCATTAAGAGTAGATGAACCATCAATGAATATGGTATTAACATGGGGCACAGGTTGAGAACGTAATGCTTATGGGAAAATAAAGGCATTTAATGCTTGGAACTGTGCTATAGGATGAGAAGGATAGTTGTGGTGTATTTGTCCAGGAAAATGAGCAAAGGCAATCTGCCAAGGAGTAAAATTTTGGAAGAAAAATTGTACCTCCTGTTTAGAAAAAGGGGTTACAATAGTGGAAGGTTCACAAGCAAAAAGTTGGAGGGATCGATGTCTTCCTTTCATAATAATGAGGGATATTAGATGTGGCATGGTGGAGAAGGATTTTGAGGGGGTATGGGATAAGTAAATCCATTCAAAGGGATCATTTTGGAAAAATAACCCAGTGGGAGAACAGTGAGTAGAAAAAAATGAGCAGGGAGAAGGGGCTATTGGAATTGATGCTCTGGAGTTGGGTCTGAGCTATAGAAGACTCGACAAGGTGAAGAGCAGTTTTTGCAGCTGGGGTAAGGTGTTGAGGGGAGTTAGGATACAAGGAACCAACTAATAAGGAAAAAAGCGAACTAAGCTGGGCAGTGGTTAATTTCAACGGTAGCCTAATTCAGTTGACATCTCCTAATAATTTCTGAAAATCATTGAGAGTCTTTAGATGATTAATTTTAATTTGAGGAGATTGAGGTTTAATATATTGCCCTTCAATAATTTCAAGAGTTCCTTCAGGAACTCCTCCTCACATGTTGCTTGAAGATCTATGATTTATTCTTCCTGTTGTGATTCTAATGTGTCTGTGGATGCAATGCCCTATATGTGAAATTAATGTGTGTGATGAATAATCTTACGTGACCCATTATCACCAGTTTTTTAATTTTAAAGTTCTTTTGTTGTCATTGTTGTTGATTGAAGTACATATACTGGTCCAGTAACTTCCTCTGTGCAGCATACATATTTGTCTGTTGTCTCATTTTGATTGAATTCCTGTGTTCTCTGATGATTGTAATATACAGGATCATGCATGTGTGTAAGATTATCATGTGCTTGCATGTAAGATTTATTTTTTCACGTGTGCATGTGCATGTAATAATTAATTCTTTGTGTGTGCATGTAAATATCCTACTGTGTATACAATGTGTGTATACAATATTTTTTCTGTAGTTTGTTGTAAGTATATCATAATTATATGGTTTTGAGATTTGGATTCAAGATTTGGAGATGGAAACTTTCTTATAGTCTTGATTTAACCTTCAGATGTTGATGTAAGCAGAGATTTTTTGTTGTTACATGTTAGCAGAGATTTGTGTTGTTACATGGAGTTATTTCTTAAGAAATAGATTTACTGTATATATTTGTGCAGTGCTTTATTCTATTTCTTCTTCACTCTTATTGTTCTCATTTGTAGGGACAATTTCAGTTGTTTCTAGGGCATTTGATATTACTTCAGATTCTGATATTTCTCTTGCAGTCTCTTCTGGATTTTTCTCTAGATTTTCTGTTGTGTTATCATATCACATGAAACAATGTTGTTTCATGTGAGACACATGATACCATTGATCTTTTCCTAATATCTTGATGGATGTGGGAGTAGTTAATACTACTTCTAAAGGGCCATTCCATCGAGGCTCAGTAGATGTATCTCTGACAAAATTCTTCACATACACTTTATCACCTGGCTTAATATTGTGCAGTGAGAAGTCAAGTGGTACCCTTTGGACTAATAATGCTAGATTACTTAGTTCTTCCAACCTATTTTGTATTTCTACTGGATAGGTGTGAAGTTGGCATTTGCCTCTTAGCATGGATATGTAAGATGGTTTAGCTGTTGGTCTATGCCACAACAGTTGTCCATAAAGAATTTCAAACAGGGAAATATGCAAGTCTCCTCTGGGTCTAGTTCTAAGGTGGAATAAAGCTAAAGGAAGAACATCTGTCCACTTTAGATGTGTTTGTGCAGAGTTTTCCTATGGTTGTTTTTAATTCTTTATTCATCCTCTCTACCTGACCCAAACTTTGTGATCTGTACACATCGTGTAAACTACTTTTAATTCCTAAGTTATTGTACACTTTTTGCAATACCTGTGATGTGAAATGACTTCCCCTGTCTGAGTCAGTAACATCAGAAATGCCATATCTAGGAATTATTTCCTTCAGTAGTATTTTCACTACTATGGCTGTATTGTTGTTTTTAGCCAGATATGCCTCTATCCATCTAGTCAGACAATCCACGATTACTAGCGCATATTTGTATCCCTTGTCACTAGGCTTATTAATGTAGTCAATCTGCAAACATTGAAAAGGTGTGTAACTTAAAGGTCTGTCTCCCAGTGTCATGTTCTTGAAATTACCCTGATTAAATTTCCTACATATATCACATGCCTTACAAACTCTAATAGTGTTTGTAGATATCCCTGGGGCAATCCAAAATCTCCTAATTTCATCCAATATGGATTGCACTCCATAATGACCTTTAGAGTAAATCACATTACATAGATATTGATAAAGTTTTCTGGGCAGTATGGGCTTTCCTCCTTCAGCTAGCCATATTCCTTTCACTAATTTGGCTCCTAGATGTTTTTGCCATGACTGAATCTTGTCTCTGTGACACACTTTAGTAAAATCATGCTTTTCCACTGGAGAAAGATTCAGAACATGGTAAGGACCAAATCTTACTGCATATCTTGTAGTTATATCTGCCCTTTTGTTCCTCTGGGATTCATTGTCCTTTCCAGAAGTAAGTGCTTTGCAATGTATTACAGCTACTTCACTTGGCAAGTCTATTGATGCTATTAGGTGGGATATGAGATCTTTATATGCAATTTGCTTCCCAGCTATTGTTACAAAACCTCTGTTCTTCCATGTATATGCATTAGCATGCAGGGTTGCAAAAGCATAATTTGAATCTGTATACAGATTCACTCTTTTGCCTTTTGCCAATTCAAGTGCCTGCATGAGAGCTTTTAATTAGGCACCTTGGGCACTGACATTACCAGGTAGGGAAGGATGCTACAGCATCCTGTCATTGGTCACTACTGCTGCCCTGTGACCCTTTGTCCTCTAAAGATGTATGAGGATCCATCTGTGTATAACTCAATCTCTAGATCACTAAGAGGTGTATCTTTTAAGTCATCCCTTGGTTTGTATATCATTTCTATTACTTGGGTGAAGTCATGTAATGGTTCGTCTCCTAATGGCAAATCAGGAATCAGAGTTGCTAGGTTTAGAGGTTCACATCTGTGAGAGGTCAGATTATCATTTCCTAGCACAATGATTTCATATTGAGATAGCCTAGCAGATGTGAAAGCATGCATATTCTGTGACCTTAAGAATTTTTCAATCTGGTGAGCAGAATATACATGTAGCTTATATCTCAGTACTATGTCATTTGCCTTTTTCACCATGAGGGCAGCTGCAGCTATACTCCTCAAGCAATGTACCATTCCCTGTGCTATCTTATCTAAGGTCATACTGTACATTGCTACAAATCTTAAATTAAGTCCTAAATATTGTGCTAGCACCCCTGAAGATATGCCCCGAGCTTCATGAACATATAGATGGAACTCTTTGTCATGATTAGGTATCCCTAATGCTGGGACTGTTAGAATTGCCTGTTTCAAATTTGGCAAAGTGTGGAGGTGTTCTTTTGTTAATTGCAATGGTTCTTCTACCTCATTCTTTGACAAGTCTGTTAAGCATTTGGATATATGGGAATATCCTATGACATATTGCTGAGAGAAACCTGCAATCCCAAGGAATGCTTTAAGTTGTTTCTTTGTTCTTGGGATTCCTAGTTTTTTGATATCAGCAATCCTTTTGCTAGAGATTTTCCTGGTGCCCCTTTCCAGGATAAATCCTAAGTACTTGACTCTCAGGAGAACCCACTGAAGCTTCTTCATAGAGACCTTATGTCCTCTCTTATACAGTTCTATTAGCAGCCTTTTTGAATCTTCCAAGCACATTTTTGGATTGGTGATGCAAGAAGTAAATCATCAACATAATGTACCAATTTGCTGTGCTTTAATTTGATTGTTTATAGGTCTCTTTTAAGCAACTGGCAAAAATGGATGCACTTTCACAACAGCCCTGAACTAACAAGTCCAGCAGAGCTTATTTTGTCCCCATAAGAATGCAAAAATGTTTTATGAGTCAGGGTGTAATGGTATTGTAAAGTAGGCATTGCTCAGATCTATCATGGTGTACCACTGAGCATTTGGTGGTATTTCTGTGGTAATATCATTCAGTGATGGTCTTATGGTGTGTGTCTTCTTTATAAAGTTGTTGAATGCTCTAAGATCCTCCACAAATCTCCAGGAAAATGACCCATCGGCATTTTGTTTGTTCTTCTTGATGGATAAGATTGGACTGTTAAATTCTGACACTATTGGTCTTACTATGCCTTGCTCCAGCAAACTATTAATTATGGGAGTTATGCCTAGAATAGCTTCTTTACTGAGCTTATATTGAGGTGTCTTAGGCGGTACATCATCCCTGACTTCTATTTTTACTGGTTTTGCTGATTTAATTTACCCACATCATTCTGGTGTTTAGCAAATATTCTCTGTGGTATATCATTGGGAATTTCATACATTGATGTTACTGCTTGCTGCTGTTCAGTTTTTTCCTCTAGTTGTTCCAGATATAATAAAGAATATGTTTGAGAGACTGCTTGAGTAGATGTAAATATATGTTCCCAGAATGTTCACATTGCAAAGTTGCTCCAAATCTTTTCCCAAAAGGTTGTCCAGAAATTCAGGAATTGGGAGAAATGTATGGTCAGTAGACAGAGGACCTAGTTTTACCATTGTACTTTTGAACTCTGGGACCTGTTATATCTCCCCAGTAGCTCTTGCCACTGAAACCATACCCTCAATGGTATTTTCTCCTGGGAATTTAACATGGACTTGGAAGCACCAGTTTCAATGAGAACTTTGTATTCTTTCTTTCACATTTTAATCCATACATATGGTTTAGGTGTGTCAGTTGTTGTTAAACCAGTTGTTATGTTGTTAATTTGTACTGTCCCTATATCAGCTATTGTCTGTATGGTTGGACTAATTGAAATGTCTTGACTTAAGTTGTTTCCTGACTGTTTCCTACTAACTGCATCTGTTCCATATCTTTCTATGCTAAGAAATCTTGGATCAGGACTTTGGTCAGCTGCCTGCTCATCCTGCAGTCTGAGGTCAGACATAGGGTCTGCATTTAGAATGTTGGAGACTATCAAGCTACTTGAAGACTGAGTATCATTAACAGTTGTTTCTTGCTCTATTCTACCCATGCTTTCAGCTGTTTCTGTTGTATACTCTGGTACTAGAGTTAACATTTCTTGGCAAGGGCCCAAAGATTCATGTTTTAACATGCTGTGGGGGACCCATGGGTGGCAAATGGGTTGTTTCTACACAATAACGATCTAATCCTGCACTTCCTGAGGTGGCTTGTTGCAGTTGAGATACAGTGAAGTGAGAAAAGAGGCTCCTAGTTGTTGATGGGGTGGGAACGAGCCCCATGTTGTGTTTCCCTACACCATATTTCCCTGGATTTCGGTCTTGGACTGGCACTCCCTGGCCCAATATAAGTCTCTTTTACATTGGGAACATGGGGTCTTGGGTCTAATCATATTGCCAGTCTGGGGGACAAGAAGATAAGGACTAAGAGATTCAAACTGTGGGGATTGGCATTGATAGGCAAAATGCCCATGTCTGCCACAATTAAAACAATTATAAATTTTTTGTATAGTGTAAGGATAATTTTAGTGTTTTGACTTAAAATCTAAATAATTGATCGCCAGGGATGATTCCCAAATAATAAAATACCCAAGTCAGCTGGGAATTATGGAGATTTAATTAATATAGAGAGAAGGAATTAAGAAAAGGAGAGAGAGAATTAATTTAAACTGCTCTGCCTCAGGCTGAGCCAGGCAGTAGTTAAAGGCCTTGGGCAAAGTGGCCTTCCTGAGTCTAAAGAAAAGGGAGTCAGTCTTATCACTCACCATGAGACCGTCTCCAAGGAAGCTCCAGTCCTCCACTGAACTCAGTCTCCTGAATTGAGTTCAGAACCCAATTCCACTCCGAACTGAATTGCCTCAACTGACTTTTTAGCCTCCTTTTAAAGAAATTTTCTCTTATGTCACCTCCCCTAAATTTTTACGTCTACCAATCACAGTAGACACTTTTTCCAGGACTGCCCATTCTTAGTTCTCACCACTCTTTAGTTCTCACCTTCTGTGGTTAGATTATATCTTCTAAGGTACTTCACACTTCTTTGTTAAGCTTGCCTTTTGTGAGTGACTTGACCTTTTGTGATTAATTTAACCTTTATAGGTACTTAACACCCTTTTGTATTAGATCTAAAAACAGACAGCTTAAAGTTCTAGCTTCACTATAAGGTATGAGTTAAGTACCTTCATTGTTCAATCAGGAGTTTACAACTTTATCTTCCCCTAAAGTATGTCTAAGTATGGGTGGGGCAATGTAAAGTTAGTTCCCAAGACATTCCTGATTCTTGTTAGACCAAACAACTCCATTGTTACAATAAAGAAACAGCTAAATCAAATCTTCTAAAGTACAGTCTGAGTAGTTTTTAAGATTCACAATAGCAAACACACCTGCTGATTGAAGGGTAGCAGCAAAGGCTGCACCTTGCATATGGGAAGGTCCTATATC
This sequence comes from Monodelphis domestica, assembly GCF_027887165.1. NCBI lineage: Eukaryota > Metazoa > Chordata > Mammalia > Didelphimorphia > Didelphidae > Monodelphis > Monodelphis domestica. The sequence goes on along the minus strand of NC_077227.1, from coordinate 235,157,868 downwards.
AGAGCACATTTTAACATAGTCCTCTACAGTAGATTGATGCCAAAAAGGTCAAATTGCATTCTAACAAGTTTTGTTAGCATCTTCATAGGCCAATTGTTTTACTATAAAGCTAGCAACCTCTGACTCTTGTATGAGGCACCCTACAGATTGTAAAAGACAAAATATTGAGGTAGGGCAAGAGCAGGGTAAAGCTCTTGGGGATGGGTCTGAGCTAAGTGTGTCTGGAGGAGTGGTTATAAGGGTAGCTTTAGTTTCCTGAGCCACTAACTTTAGTTTGCTAATGTTCAACGACTCAGACCCAGAGAAAGTTACTTTCTTTTTGTATTGTGGCAAGGAACAGGATCTAATGATTCAGGGATAAGTCCCCATATAGTAAAAGTTTCTAAGGGGACCATGGAAGGGCCTTCTATTCTATAGTGCCGCTATACTTGATGACCAACCCTTTCCCAATTTTCTGCATCAAAGGCTGGAACCAAGTGCATATAGAAGAAACATGCTGTAGAAGCTTCTGAATACGGGGAAGATAGACTTTGGTTCCACTCGCCTTAAGCATTTTAGAAATGATCTTGGCAAAGAGCCACAAGTCATGAGAAACCAATTGCCACATGTTTTACTTCTGATGCCCTCCATGATGGGGAGAAATCTCCTACCTACCTTTGTGTCCTCTGTCGAATGCTGCAGTCTTGCCAAATGAGAAGGTGACCTTCGAGTCACTGTTCTGGGCGCCAGTGCTGTTAGAGCCCAATGGGGAAGAAGAGCCCCAAAGGCTCAGACCAGGGGCCAAGGGTCCCTTAGGTAGGAGCGAGAAAAGAGACCAGGTATTAGAACCTTTTAAGGTCAGAAGGGCCACATAGATGATAAATAATGTGAGCAAAGTTTATTGAATAGGGGCAGAGTTTATAAAGGAAAAAAACACAGGAATGGGGGGGGGGGTGAGTACATGTAGGGTTCAGCAATTTCATGGTTAAATGGGTACAAAAACATATTTCTCTCAAGACATTTTCTGGCCATCTGTGCCCAGTTCCTAAGATATTTCGTCTACAAGGGAGATGCTTTCATTCCAACCTTTGTCCTTAGACCTGGAATATTATTTCCAGAGTTTGAACTTTTGCCTAATTTCTTAGGTCCCAAACTTGGTTTGTCTCTGTCAGGTTCTACAATTTACAGCTGGAAAAGAGAGATAAGTGATTTTCTTTTCTTTTTTTCTTAAAATAAATAACACAGCTGTGTAATCTTACTGGCAGTGGGCTGCTTTGTTCCTTAGAAAAAAACTAACAGGGGGGGCCTCACCTGGGGAAATGGTTCCATTGCCCTCACAGGGGAAGCAGCCCTGCCCCTCCCAACAGGATTCTATCTCACAGCTCAAAGAACCTCCAGAGCACTGGAGTAAGTTAGTGAGTTCAGCTCAGCAATTTTGTTATTAGACAAAGTGATTATTAAGCTGAAATTAATAAAATGTTAGCTTTGTTTTGCTCCTGGAAGTCTACTTTCCCTTTTTCCAAGCCCCATGTGACTAGCAGTAACTTCAGTGAGAGGTAAAACCTGGAGGAATCAGTTAGGAAGAGCAGTGTTAAAGCAATAAAAAAAAACTGGTCCTTTTTAACCTAAGAGGCGTTTAGAGCCCAAATAAGGGGAAAAGGTAATTTATAAAAACTCTTATTGCCCCAGGCCAACTCAGAAATGCAGCATTTTGCCCAAAGAGGGAAGCACATGTAAGAAGCACTAGATTCTAGTGTTTTTACCCTTGGGGGAAGTTGAGGGGGAAAAAACCCTCTCTCAAGCCTCTTAATTAAATTACAAGTTGTACAAAGCTTCATCTGCCTCCCATTGCCCCTCCCAAATTTAGCCTCTCCTAAACTCAGACTCAGGCTTTTTTTATACCTGCCCTCCCCCCAAAACATTTCATTAGATTAAGGTCTGTCTGAAAAAAGACTACACCCTGACCCTAACCCCTAGCCATCAGCACCATCTACTGACAAAAAGCAGAATAAAAAGCAATTTAATAATTAAAATTTAAAATATGGTTAAGGTAATTAAACAGCATGTTTAACAGCATAATCCAAGTTGGAAATATATTGTTTCTTTGCTATTTAAAATGGCTCACAACTCTTTCCTTCATACTGAGGCGGTGACCCATGATCTTCCTCTTCCGCTGGGCCAGTCTCACTTATAGTGCGAGGATGCCAAAGAAGATGTGACAACTAAAAATGTTAGTGTAGCTATTGCTGCATCTCCATCAGAAGGGGAAGCTAATACTATATAATACTAAGCTATGTCAATATCTTTCCAAGGTCCTGGAACTTTGGAAGAGTGATGTTATCTTAGATAAGGGTAGTAAATCTCATGAAAAAGTGGTTTAAGATCTTAACATCCACAACTCCAGGGGAGATTTTGGAGAAATTGAAAAGGCAAGGAGAAACTCCCTAAAATAAACCAAAACAGCCATATATGAACATTATGTTTCACGGACCCTTTTTAATATTAAAGAAGTAAATTCATAAAGAGAAAAATCTAGATAATACTTGGAAGATAGTGCTTTGAAAAATAATAGACCTCTGAAAATACTCTCCATGGAATGTTGGAAAAGTCAAAGTATCACAGCTGATAAAAGCAAAGTATGCTGTGCACAAACTTTACTTACTACTGGTAATATCCAAATCAAAACATTATGGTCCAGTTCGTAAAATTACAGATTGGTTTGATACTACTATAGGCCTACCCTAAGTTTATCTTGTAGACTACTACTTAAATTTTGTGGAACTAAACATTGAAAGAGTTGACAGTGGACTTCTACTGCTAAGATGGAGGAGGAAGGAAACCACATTCTTTAGCCCTCCCAAATTCCCCTCCAAAAGGTGCTAAATAAAAGCCTCAAAAAAAAATTTAGAGGAGAAAATCCACTTACCAGACCAGCATAGCCACAGGACCAGCACAAGAGCTCTGTCTCCCTCAGATGAGAGGTTGAGAGCAGGCAGCTGCAAAGACAGATCACTCCCTGGGGCCAGCCAGCAACTGAGCTTCCCCCTCCTGGGTTAATCAAAACTGAGACTCCATCTCTCATGACTGGCCAACAGTGAAGCTCTACCCCTGAGCTGTCCATCAATGAGTCTCTGCCTCAATAAAAACTCACAATGAGGACTCCCATGACTGCAAAGCAGCAGTGAGGCTTCTTACCATGCAAGCCAACAGCTAGAGTAAGGGGCATGGTTCAAATCAGAAGTAAAGCTCCATGTCCACTATATGAAATCTGAGACAACATTCTCCCCAGTTCACAAATAGTTCAACATTAGTTTTTTTTTTTTTAATCACAAAATAAAATGATAAAAAAAAAAGAGTCTGAAGTCTGACTCTGGATAATTACTATGGTGACCAGGAGGTTCAAGATACGTAGAAGAGGACAACATTGACAAAATAGCTGGATGTGGAGCTTCAAAGGAAAATACAAATTGGTCTCAGGCCCAAAAAGATCTAATGGAAGTGTCAAAAAGAACCTTAAAAATCAAAAAGGCTGACAGGAACTCTAGAGATTACCTATTCTATCTATGCCATTTTGCAAATGTGCAAATAGACTCAGAAAGCCTGAAAGACCTGCTGATATTCACTTAGATTATAAGCATCACTGAGACAGAGCTCAAATTTCTTCGCCTTAAAAGCAATGAATGTTTTCCATATGCCATCCTATTACCTTGCACACTGTTATTTAAAAGTGTTAAGAGCGATAAATTTACAGAAGCAGCTTGGCATAGTGAGTAGAGTCCTGGACTTGAAGTCAAGACAGTTACTTCTCTGAGTTCCAAGAAAGGCTTTTAGACTGTATATTTTAGATGGATTGAGATCAAGTGGACAAAAATCACAGGCCCTTATTTCTGTAAAGAAAACATGATGGATTTGTTGAATTGATAACATTTTAAATGTATTTTTAGAAAAATAAAATGGCTCACAATTCCAGAGAACATTTCACAGTGGCTCTATATAGCACTGTTCCTAGCGGGTCAAATAGACTTGGTATTTTACCTATTCTTCCTTAAGAAGAAACAAGACAATTATTTGTTTGAACTCAGAGCTTAATTAAAAGCTCAAATTGAAAGTAACTTGATTGATCTTGAAATATAATATGTCTGGGAAATGTTATGTAGGAGAGTTTGGGGGAGCTCAAGGCTTTTATGAAAAGCATTGAAAAGAACTTAAAAAAAAAAAAACCAGAGTAAGAGAGATCTATCTTTCCATACTTTTTCATTATTTGGAGCTTATTCAGTCTCTGTCCCACCCTGCCCTATGCAATTCTGCTCCTCCTCCTACTCAACCCATCCCTCCCCCCACCCCTGCTGCCTCCTATCCTTCCTCCTCTATCCCAGCCCTACCCCTGTCCAATTTATCCTTCCCTCCTGACCTTACCTCTCATCATTTTGCCCTTCCCTGCCTATAACCTCTCACCCTCAGCATATCTATCCCCCCTCCCTCGTACCTCATTGAAAACCAAGCATGGTATCTAGATGTAGGAACACAAAATGATTCAGTTAAAAGTTTATTCTCCCTAAAAGAAGTGCCCACCTTCAATACAAACAGAGATATGGTGTCATATGACATCATGTACTCTTTACCTCCCCCCTCCAGATTTAAATAGATTTAAACAAGACACTTCTTTCAAAGAAGAACCAATCATGATCTTAAAAATAATGGAGAATATTTTCAAAACATTTGACCCAGAAGGGATGGATATTGAATTTTATTGGAATTTTTTTTGACAAAGAGAGAAAAATAAAATCATCTCTCTTGCTAATCAGGACTAAAGTAGGAGAGCAATTCATTGGCCAAGACAGGATCCTAAATGGAAACCCAACAGTGAGGCAGATTACACAAAACTATGCCAGGACAGAGAAGCATTATTGACAGCCATGAAAGCTTGCTCTGATAGACCTGATACATGGTCAAAATTCAAAAGTATTACACAAAAGCTGATGAAAATCCCTTCCAATTTATGGATAGACTTATTAAGCTGGGAGGTAGATATATAGACCTGAATTTGTCCTGAGAAAGGGATATTAGACAACTGTATAGACAATTCGTTAAAAATTATTGTAAAGTGGTCAAAGACTACTTAAAGACTCACTGCCTGAATTGGGATTCTATGGATCTCGAGGAATTGAGAAGTGTAGCAGTCTATGTCTTTAAGGACCATGAACATAAACATGAGGAGAACAATGAAGCAATAGAAGCCTTAAAGACAGAAAATTATATTTTAAGAGAAAAACTGGAAAAAACAAATCAAGGAATAACCCTAGCCACTTTGCAAGAATTCACAAATCAATCATTAATGTATCATTTCTGTGGGAAAAGGGGCCATGTAATGATGGTCTGTAGGAAGCAGCTTCAGGAAAAAAGAAATGATAACAACTTTAGAAATAATAACTATAGATATCATATTGACAATCAAAATAATGAGTGTTCCAAATGAGACAAATGATAATACACAACAAAATACCTAACAACAGGGTATCAAAAGTGGAGCTCCTCCACACTATGCTCAGAGTGAAAATCTCCCTCAGTGTGAAGGATCCCAGAAGAATGCCCAAACATCTTTATGAAGGTGGGGGGGGGGGGGGAAGGGGGGATTATGGCCTTGGAAACAAAAAGTGAAAACTTCTAGACCCTGATGTTTTAATGCCAATTATTCCTATACACACACACACACACACACACACACACACACACACACACACACACACAGTAATGAACCTCATGTAACCCTAAAAGTAGGAAATTCATATTATGACTGTCTTTTAGACACTGGAACATCCAGATCAGTGCTGGTGAGTGAAACAGATACAAAATGCAATTCTTTGGCTCTCTAAATGTAGTAGGTATATCAGGAACACCTTAAAAGGTCTCAAAACTTTTTTCCTTGAATGGTATCTGTTGGACTTTTATCCTTAGAACACTCATTTCTTTTAATGCCTGGGTCCCCCACAAATCTTCTGGGTAGAGATGTAATTATGTAAACTTAAAGCCACAATAACTTGCACTCCAGAAAGCTCTATGTCATTAGAATTGCCTGAGGAATCCTTAAATTTGCTCCCTGTACTTCTCTCAGAAAGACAAGAGGTGAAAGAGCCTCCCATCTTTGAAATACCAACTGCTATATCTGAGTCTTTTGGGGTCACATCTTCTTCCAATGTAGGCCTACTTAAATCATCTGTTTCTGTACAGATTAAGACAAAAGGTGGGCCACCTATCAGTAGCCCCTAACAAAAGAGAAAATTGAGGGAATTACTCCAGTAGTAAATTTGTTAATTTAGCAAGGAATAATAATTCTATGTAAATCCAAATATAATATACCTATTTTACCTGTTAAGAAGCCAAAATTAGGCCCAGATGGAAAAATTATCTATAGATTCATTCAACATATAAGGGCTGTAAATACTCATGCCATAAAAAGATATCCTATGGTTCCAAATGCAAACACAATTATTTTCTTTATTCCAAGTACAACCACATACTTAGAAGGGGAGAACTAGTTCCCACAAACACTACCCCCTGGGAAGGTCCATCACCATAAAAGCCATTAATCCTTTGGCTTGAGGGAGTCTTGTGGAGATAGTCTGACTGGAAGAGAGTCTTCAAGGGAGCTTTTCTGGAGACTGCGGCTTGGTTCATGGGCTTAGAGATAGGCTTCAAATTGGACTCTGACTCCTGGACTACATCGTGGGGTGAGTGAAAGGCTGACTCCTTTCAGGAGTTAAAATGGGACTGCATTAACTTGAACAAATAGCATGATAACTTATTACTGAAAACAGTTTGTCAAGGGAACACAAGAGGCACAGGTTTAAATTGGGAGAGAAAAATGTGGGAAGCTACCTGAAATACTTGATCTGTATGGAATATGATGGTGAAGAATGCTAGCAACAGGACTTCCAAAAGTGGAGCCAAGATGGAGGAGTAACTAGAAAACTGCTGTAAACTAGAAAACTGTGTAACTGCTCTGTTTCACCACAAAAAAATCCTCTCCAGCCAAGATTAAAATATCACCACAAAGTGAATACAGGAGTGAAAGAACCAACAAGGAGACAAAATGAAATAACCTTCAAGAAAAGAAAAATCCAAAAGGTAGGCAGAGACCATTTAGGGAACTGAGGTGAGAGGGAAGCCAAGCTAGCAGGAGCCTATATAGCAGGGAGTGAAGAACAAGCCAAGAGCAAACTACAATCCCACCTCCCTCCATCCCCACCCCATATCAGCTGTCACAGATTCTGAACTTAATATTTATCTAACAGTCAGACCCTGAGATCCTGCCTGGGCAAATAGTGGTCCAAGCCAACCCACACCACTTGAAATTTCAAAGCTGTGGGGAAGTCCAGAGTTCCAGTGGAGGGCAATCTAGGCTGAAGGGAAGTGGTTTGTTTGGGGCCAGAATAAAGCCAGGAATCCCAGTTTGGGCTTGGAAGGAGGACATAATCCATGGTTTGGAATGAAGACTGTAGTTGGGGAAATAAAGGAGGGAAAGGTAGGGAAATGAAGGTAGCTGGGGGGACCCACACACACATTGTAGGGAAATTGACTTGTGACTTCTTGTCAGAAGACTAAGAAATTAGAATAAATCAAAGTCAGACTCTAGGGAGAGTTAGGTAGTTTTATTTGGGCTTGTTCAGTCATTCAGCTGTGTCTGACTCTTCATGACACTGGGGACCACACTATCCCTGGGGGTTTTCTTGCAAAAAGTGTTAGACTGCTTTGCCATTTCCTTTTCTAGTGGATCTAAGGCAAACAGAGGTAAAGTGACTTGCCCAAGTTCACAGAGTTAGTGAGAGTCTGAGGCCAGGTTTGAACTTAGGTCTTTCTGATTGGGGAGTCAATGCTGTATCCACTCTGCCACTTAGCTGCCTCTTAGGCCATTGTCTAGTAGCAGAATACACACACACACACACACACACACACACACACACACACACACACATACACACACACACACACACAAATCACATACACATGAGAAATTACAGTAAATAATGACATTGGTGAAGGTAAAATTCAGAAAGAAAGTTCTAATGGATTTAACAGGTAGAGATGCGGAGCAGAGCTGTCTAGAGAAAAATATTGGAGTTTGAGTATATTTTAGTCAGGTTTTCAGAGATAGATAGGTATATGAAAGGTAAAGAGAGAGAGGACATTCTAAGAATTGGGAATTGAATGAACAAAAGCACAGAGGAAAGAAAAACCAAATCACATCCTGGACTCATGTTCTAGGGAAGTCCTGGGGGAAAGAAAGACCTCAACTTCAACCTTGACTTGGTTCCTCTTCCCTTTCCTCTTCTATTACCTTTTGCTAGAAGGAGACCTTTCAAGATTTGAAGACTAAAGAATATTGGACATGAAGTCTCTTATCAGTTTTCTAGGCAAATGCCCAGATCAACTGAAAGCAGAGTCTGACTCAGGAGCTAGTGATGAATTTCACATAGGTTCACAGCTCCACAAGGAAACCATCAAAGAAATGATACCATGTACTAAGAGAACTTCTTGAGTACTCCATAAATGGTCAAACAGAATCTTAGCAACCAGGAACTCTGAGTGACCCCTTTCCAAAAGTGTTCTCTAAGATTGAGCTCACTTTCTCCTGTACTTTGTATTATTTAGTGGATCAGTTGTTCTTATTGTTCAACTTTTTAAAATGCCCCTTTCTAGATGATACTAAATGGATAATCTATGGAGAAAAGCATATTAGTGGAGGCTCAAACATTTGGTATTATAGAATGATCTTTCCCCACCCCCAACTCCTCAGGGATAGCCTTAGTATTCTGAGGGAAAGAAGTAGCCTTGCTCAAGGCCTCAATTGATTTATATTCATGGGATTGAAATAAGGATTCTTAAGAGATCATGTGGTTACATATTGATGCCTTTGTCTAATTCTTTTTTCATCTCTGTCACTCTCCATTAATCCTTCTTATCTAAAACCCATGGGAACTATCTTTGAAGGACATATGTATAGTAAAATGTGATTGACTCCTGTGTGTAAGATGAACAGGAGCTGAGGAATGGAAATGAGCTGCCATGTTTAAAAGATACTGAAATTTGGTTCTAAATTGAGCATGTTTATACATGTAAAAGTAATACTTGCGTATTAAAATCATAGTTCAAAGAATAATTTAGAAAACACATATTTCTATCAATTTCTTCTTCTTCCCCTACATTCTCTATTCCTCTTTCTTAATTTCCTTCCTCTCTCAGTCCTCTAATTTCTCTTTCCCATCCCTCATCTAGGGACCTCCTTTCTCCCAACACTCTACTTCACCTTAGTTAACACTAGAATTAAGTTCTATCTCTTTAAGGAGTGAGAGAAGGAAAAGGAAAAACATTTCTCCAAATTTTACCTTAGCCCTTTTAAGTTTATTCTGTTCAGTATTTACGATAGCAAAAATTTGAAAGGGAAAGTGGGTGGGAGAAAGTGGAATCCAGAGTAGCCCAGGGTCACTCTGGTTATTCAATTTGGCCATACTTCTCCAGATACTCAGCAAGATTGATTATCTCTGTGGCATTCTCCTTCTCATTGCATTTCCCTCTTTCTTCCCATCCCTTTTGGTTTATAGTCTGACATTGTATACTTTCTACTAGGATATGTCCAAGGCTGTTGGAAGTTGAGAAAATCTAGGGGGAAAAAATTCTCTTCCATTTTGGCGGTAGGTTCTCTAGCTCTACCTCTCATGCTACCCAATATGGCTATACCTCTGTGAATGAAGTAAAAAAGACTGATTATACAAGCAAAACAAGTTAATATAGTAGATTGTATAAAATATATGCCTAATTCCACATCTCTAGTCAACCATCTTTTCTGAATGGCAGGAAGTATGATTACTCATGAGCCTACAAACATCATGATTAAGTAAAGACAATAATAATGATAATAATAAACAATAGTTAATCATTATATAGGTCTTTACCATTTGCAAAGTGCTGTACATATACATTCTCATTTAATCCTCACAAAAATCCTGGAAAGTAGGTGCTCATCTGGAATCACAAATCTAATAAGTGTCTGAGGAAGGCTTTGAATCCAGGTCTTACTGGTATTAGATCTGTCTTTTTACCCACTTCATATTTTAGCTGCTTATATTTAAATAAAATCTGAATTGTTTAACATTTTTTCCTTCATATACATATATATATATATACATATATATATATATATCTTGATTTTGTTCATTCATTTTTGCATCAATTTCTATGAGCCTTTCCAAGTTCCTCTGAATTCTGAATTTTTGTAATTTATAATAGTGCAGTGATGTTCAATTTTACTTGTAGGACAAAATTAATTGGGGGGGGGGGACATCTGGGTGGCTCAGTGAATTGAGAGTCAGGCTCAGAAATGGGAGGTCCTGAGCTCAAATCTGGCCTCAGACACTTCCTAATTGTATGATCCCAGGCAAGTCACTTAACCCCCACCGTCTGGGTCTTACCACTCTTCTGCCTTAGGACCAATACACAGTATTGATTCTAAGATGCAAAGTAAGGGTTTTAAAAGAAAGAACAAGATTGATTTACTTAGTAAGAAATAGGGAGGCCTTAAGAATTTTTCATCAGAGAAATGATATAATAAAACAATAGCTGAGGATTCATAAGGAAGACCTAGTGAGAGTGGCCTATTTTTCAATTTGACTCCAAGTTGAATCTGCTGGTTATTGAGACAGCACCAATTGGAAGCCAAATGGCAGCTCAGGAATGATCACTGTATCTTGCTATCTCTGGCTATCTCTTATGACCCATCTATCTTTACTGTGCATTTGCCTGGTTCTTTGATGTTAGATATTATTACTGAGATGATGGTAAGCAAACTAAGGATCACTTCCAAAAATCTGAATTACATAGAATTACATCCTTTCCCTTTCAAAAAATTACCCCAAGAAAGAACTAGGTGTTTGGCTCCATGGTCTCTGCCTCCCAGGCTCTTTGCATGGTCATAGTTAGCATTTAATAGGTAGCACATGTAGAGAACTCATTTGATTCTCGTAATAACTTTGGGAGTTGGGTGCAATTATAGTCTCCATTTTGTTGATGAAGAAACTAAAAAAATGAGAAATTAATTTATTTGCCCAACTTTAAAGAACTAGTAAGTGCCCACGGCCAGATTTAAATTTAGGTTTCCCCAACTCCAGATCCAGGCCTCTATAAAGATTTGCTGCCCCTGGTTAAGAGGAAAGGGAAACATGCTCCCAGAGCCATCCCTGTCACTGAATCAGAATCATGTTTTTTTGTCTTTTCTGTGTTTGAGCATCTCCTAATGCCGGAGATTTTGTACTAGATCTGGCTCTGAAAGGGATGTCAGAAGCCATCTAACCTAATCCCCTTTTATAGATGAGTCTAAGACTCAGGAAGGTTAATGAATTTACCTAAAGTTGCAGGGGAAATAAGTGGTAGAAATAAATTTCTTACAGAACTATATGATATAGAGAAACACCAACATAGAAACACTGGAAACTATTACTCAACAACATTAAGTCCTCCATGATAAAGATTTCAAATCAGTCTCTTTCATCCTCACTATTCTTTCTCCCTTCATTTCCTCTGTGGATATGAAGATCAAATAGTACAAGAAAATACAGACTCTAACAGAGCCTCCTAACTAGATCCAGTTGTACCAGGAGTGCTACATTTCCTTGAGCAAGGAGTAGTTCCTGGGGTATCTTTCCCAGGAATTTTAATCACGTCCCTCTGAAGAATCTCCTTTCTGGGAATTTGAATTTCAAACTGAATTCTACACTGTGCACAAGTATAGGTACATCCTAACCCAGATGCAAGCACCCCATCAGACAGAATCCTGACATTCTCCACAAATCTCTGCTGACTGATCACCAGCATCAGGACAAAGAACAGGAACTTCTCAGAGCTCTGGAGTCCCTATTAGTTCAAGCCAACTTACTCCCTTCTTTCAGAGGCAATGGTGGCTTTTTACCTGTCCCAGGGACGTGAGATTAAGGTGGTCAAGGTAAAAGCCAACCTGAAAACACACACTTTGATGGGGTTCTGGGCCCTAGGTCAGTGTAAAGGGGATAATGTCCTCCAGTGCATGGAGATACCTGGGCTTCCCCATGAAGCTGCCAGAAGAAAGGCACTATGTTCAGTGGGTGGTGATGGCTTTGAGCACCAAACTAGACATGCCTCTAGACAGCTTGGAGTGCTTAGCACCCAAGGTGAAGCCACAGATTTTCAGACTTCAGTTAGCTCTGCTCAAATTCATGATCATGGTGTCTGGCTAGGTGGCTTTTAATAATATGGGCATAGTGGCCACTTCTTCTCTCCATCTAGCTTCCTCCCTTCTCCTGCTGCTCTTTATTTCTCTTATGGAGCATTGAACCTTCACAATTTTTGCCCAGCAGGGGAAGCTGAATATCCTAAAGCTAATCTATCTGCTCTATTTCTGTACTGCTTCCAGCGATTCTGAGCTGATCAATAACTCACATCAAGGAGGTCCTGCTGGTCCACAATTTCCTGAGCAGGAAAGGGGATGTGCCTCGAGAGGAGAGTGCCCAGAAAATTCTGGAAAGTGGGGTCATGATCTGCTTGGGTCTTAAAGTGAGCTTCAGTGGAGCTGGAACACTGGATCACCACAAAGTTCCTGGTGAAAACATATCCATCAGACCCCTGACCAGCTTTTTCAAGAATCTTAACCCCCTTCAGAACCTCCAAAGCCCTGGACCCTTCTTCTTAGATCCAGCCTAACAAGGAATGAGGTACTTGTCACCTCATCTGCTATTCTCTCCTGCTGGCTCTCCCTTTGGTTGTGTCATCAGAGGGCTACATTCTTGGAGCATGGATGAAGAAGTGTCCAATGCAAACGAGATTCCAGAGAGTGGAGAGAGGTGATAGTTACTGAAATTTCCCCCAGTGTTCCTGCTACTTCCTGCCTCTTGGAGAAGGGAGCAGGTAATGTACCTGTCCCCTTCCCCAAAGGGACTGATAATGCCCAGTCCCTTTCAAACTCCATTTATATCTTTTCCCTGGACTAAGGTATTTAAAATTCTTATTTCAAAAAAAAAAAAAGTTAACTCTATCCCAACCACTGGATATTTCCATTCATATCCTAGTTACTCCAAGTAATTTTTTTTATTTCTCCCCTCCTCACTCTGGAAAGAAGCATTATGATATTTTGTACATATGATTGTTGAAATTAAAGTGCAGTTATGTTCCATTTGTATTTATTTCTTCCTTTCATGAACTATATAGTGAGTTCCTTTAGCACTATGTCATTAGTATAATAATGGATTAGTACATTTAATGAATGAGGACTCCAAAGGAAACTAAGAGATATGGATTATTATCAAAGTTCTATTACTATCTTTATGGCCTGGAAGTAGTTAATTAATGTATTGTTAGTTTTAGATTATTTTTTAATTTACAAAATGACCCTCCCCCCTAATAGATTTGATAATCTCCAAATTCCTTTCCAGTGTTTAATGTTCCTATCCACCAAGTCTCTAAAGCACCCTTTAAGTAAATTCTGCTTTCTGGTTAGACTAAAGTGATACTACCCTTCCTTAAATTCACAAAACAAGAAATATAAGCTAAGGGGAGGCTTTCATGAACAGTTTTCTAATGAATTGACTAAAGGAAGGAAAAGCCTCTGAAAATAATCCTTTGGTAAAAGAAAAAATTGTCAGCATTGTCAAAAATTTGGCCAGCATTCTGGGTAGAAGCCCCCTTCTTCTTTTAGCTAAGATCAGATAAATAGCATTCCTTATCTGCTTTCACAAAATTAAATATCTAATCTCCTTTATAGTCATAGATTTGTACAATCAAATACTTCTCTAGGGATTTCCCCTACTGAAACAAAATGATGATAATATTAATAGGATGTGAATACATGTGAAGCCCCTACAGTTAGCATTACCTGAGTGTATTGTGACATGATCATTTACATGATTCAGCTTTAGCAACAATAACCAATGCTCAGATGGACAAGAAAATTACTGCAATTTAGTCTAGAGAAAATATCAGACATAAGATAGCTCTCCTTTTGGAATTTTCCTGTTATAAGTAAAAAACTGTGAGCTTCTTGTGATCAGGCTCTGTCTTCTGCTTCTTTCTGTTTCCTCAGTGCTTAGCATGGTGACTGGCCATATAATGGACACTTCATAAATGCTTATTGCCTGATAGTCAAGAAGTATCTTGGTTATGGTACTATATATAGATGTAGAGACCATTTAAAGCATTTTGAAAAATTTTAAGTGCTATCAGTTATAGTGATGAGAATGTTCAAAACTTATGACTGTTGTAATTAGAGAAAATAAATGAGCCTTAATGAAATGAAATTTGTAGTGTACACATATACATGTAAATGTGTATGTATGACCCACATGCATGAAACACTGATAAATTATATACTGTCAAGTTTTAGTCTCATCTCAAACAGTTAATTCCTAAGGAAACTAATTTGAGAATATACATTCTAGTAGTAATTTTTTTTTTAATTCCATTGTCTTCCACACTTTTTATTACTTTGGGAAAGTTGTGGCTCTTCAATAGTTTCTAGCTTATTTGCTTGCTTTGTTGAATGTAGGAATATTAGAGCAAAAAATTGAACTCTCAAATCTTCATATTCTTCACCAATCAATAATGAAAATAAGTACTTCTGCTTTCATGAAATATAAGGATTTCTGCTCCTTATTTCTTGGGTTAAATAACCATACAATTTCCACGTGACCTAACTTTGACGAATCCCTCATGTTTGAGTATAGATGCTGCTGGGCATTAGCTTCTTTGGGGCTTCTCCCAGACCATGTAGTCATTTTTTAGGTCTCACCTTAGTTTTCCATACAGTTTACAATTCCCCATTGACTCTGATTAAACTCTCTTTCTTCCTAAGTGCTTGAACAATTTTGTAGATCCCAACTAACTAAGTAATAATTTTCATAGCCATGTGGCCATAGCTTGAACATTTCTACAAGAGTTAACTCCTACTGTTGTGGGGAACTTGAGGTGAGCCCTTGGGTTTGGGACATGTACCCTCTACAAAAATGCAAGACTCCAGGACTTCTGGGTAAGTATGGCTGCAGAGTAGATGCAGCTGGCTTCCTCTCCTCAGACCCAACGACACAGACAACCTCAAAAGACATCCTCAAAACAAAAACAACCATCCTCATAAGAACGGAGAGACCCCACACTAAGGCGCAGCACTGAAGGTAGGAGGGACTCTGTCATTTCCACAATATAAGGGAACAAAATGCTGACCTACCCACCACGCCGATGGAGCCAGAGTTTAAGTAGGCACTGGCCAGAATCAACAAGTGAGGGAGGGGCACCCCAGGACTGAACAATGGGCACCCCCGGGTCTGGGGACCTGAGTAAAACCAATAAGGACCCCCTCCTGTGAGTAGTAAGACCCAACACCCCAGCAGGTGGGCAAGGGGAAGTCAGATCGTGGGCGCCCAGAACTAGCGCGCTATAATCAATGAGTCCACGAAGGGATCCCCTGAAGTGAGCAAGCCCACAGGTCTTGGGAGTTAACTAAAAACACCAAAGACCCACACCTGAGAGCAGTAACACCCGAAATGCCGGCAGGCAGGGGAGGGCAGACCCTGGCTTCCCTGGGAAGATAGCGCAGCTGCAGAGAACAGAGAATTTGCCTGAGCCTTGAGCATTAAACCCTTACACTGAGAGCCAGACCTCCTCACTCAGATTTCTGACTGGAAAGGGGAGAAAAAAAAAGAGATGGCAAACAGTGAACAGGAGCAACGGCCTCCAAACACCAAGAAAAGCAAGAAGAAGGAGGTGACTTTGGACACATTTTATGGAGCGAAAATACAAAATTAGAGGAAATAGAAGAGGAAACAAACAAATGCTCCAAAACCTTCCAAAACAAATGGAAATTCTCCCCCAGCTCTTGAAAATTTTAAATTGTAAATTATCAAAAAGATAGAAACTTTCTGGCAGGAAAAATGTAAAATAATGCAAACGGAACTCAGCAATCTGAGGGACCAAAATATGCAAATGCAGAGACAGCTTGAAGCCTCAAAAAACAGGTCAGAACAAACTGAAAAGGAAAACCAGTCTTTAAAGGTCAGAATCAGACAACTGGAAGACAATGATCTTGCAAAAGAGCAAGAATTAATAAAGCAAAGACAAAAGACTAAGGAATTAGAAGATAACATAAAATATCTCACTGATGAGGTGACAGACCTGGAAAACAGAGGAAGGAGAGACAATCTCAGAATCATTGGTCTACCAAAAAGCCAGAAATAAACAGTAATTTTGACATTATAATACAATATATCATCAAAGAAAACTGCCCAGAGATTCTAGAACAAGGGGACAAAATATGCATTGAAAGAGTTCACAGAACACCCTCTATACTAAATCTCCAAAAGACAACTTCCAGGAATGTAATTGCCAAATTCTAAAGCTTCCAAGCAAAAGAAAAAATCTTATAAGAAGCCAGAAAAAGACAATTTATATATAAAGGAATACCAGTCAGGGTCACACAGGACCTAGCAATTTCCACTCTAAATGACCATAAGTCCTGGAACATGATATTTAGAAAGGCAAGAGAGCTGGGTCTTCAACCAAGAATCGGCTATTCATCAAAACTGACTATATACTTCTAGGGGAAAGTATGGACATTCAACAAAATACAAGATTTCCAAGTAATTCATAAAGAAAAGACCAGAGCTCTGTGGAAAGTTTTACATCCAAACACAAAGAGCAAGAGAAACATGAAAAGGTAAATATGAAAGAAAGGGAAAAGGAGAAAATGTTATCTTTTTCTTTTATTCAAACTCTCTTCTATAAGGACTATATTTATATCAAATTATATATATACTAATATGTGGGGGAAATGTAATGTGTAACTCTCAAAAATTGTATGTATCATTAGAGTAGTTAAAAGAATTACACATAGGGAAAGATTAGACAATATGGAGAAAGGGGGGCAAAAGAAAGAAAAAAGAGGGGGGGAATTGTTGATGGTACTAAGATATACTCCAAGAAATAGAAAAAAAACTAAAAAAAACCAAGAAATAAAAAAAAAACTCTTTCTCACACAAAGATACACATGGGAAGGGGAGGGGAAGAATTCTCCTATAAGAAGGAGAGGAAGAGAGTTTTTACTTAAACTTTAATCTGAGTGAAATCAACTCTGAGAGGGAAAAGCATATAGATCCATTGGGATCTTGAATTCTATCTTATCCAACATGGTAAGGGAGAAGGGAAAACCAAGGAGGAAGAGGGAGGGAGGAAAGGAGAGGGGGGAGGGGGAGGGAACAAAAAGGGAGGGGTTAGAAAGGGAAGCATATCAAGGGATGGGACTAGGGGGACTGACCTAAAGTAAATCACTGGCTTAAAAGGTTATAGCTAAAGAAGAAAGGTAAGAATTAGGGGAGGATATCAAAATGCCAGAAAGTCCACAAGTGACAATCATAACTTTGAATGTGAATGGGATGAACTCATCCATAAAACTTAAACGAATAGCAGAATAGATTAGAATCCAAAACCCTACCATATGTTGTCTTCAAGAAACACACATGAGGTGGGTAGATACTAACAAGGTCAGAATTAAAGGATGGAGTAAGACCTTTTGGGCCTTAACTGATAGAAAGAAGGCAGGATTTGCAATTATGATATCTGACAAAACCAAAGCACAAATAGACCTGATTAAAAGGGATAGGGAAGGTAAATATATTTTGTTAAAAGGGACTATAGACAATGAGGAAATATCACTAATCAACATGTATGCACCAAATGGTATAGCACCCAAATTTCTAATGGAGAAACTAGGAGAATTGAAGGAAGAAATAGACAGTAAAACCAGTAGGAGATTTGAACCAACCACTATCAAATTGAGATAAATCAAATAAAAAAATAAATGAGAAAGAGGTAAAAGAAGTAATGAAATCTTAGAAAAATTAGAGTTAATAGACATATGGAGAAAAATAAATAGAGACAAAAAGGAATACATCTTCGTCTAAGCACCACATGGCACATTCACAAAGATTGACCATACATTAGGTCACAGAAACATGGCATACAAATGTAGAAAAGCAGAAATACTAAATGCAGCCTTTTCAGATCATAAGGCAATAAAAATAATGATCAGTAAGGGTACATGGAAAACCAAATCAAAAATTAATTGGAAATTAAATAATATGATACACCAAAATCGGTTAGAGAACAAATCATAGAAACAATTAATAATTTCATTGAGGAAAATGACAATGGTGAGATAGCCTTTCAAACCTTATAGGATGCAACCAAAGCAGTACTCAGAGGAGAACTCATATCCCTGAGTGCATATATTAACAAATTAGGAAGGACAGAGAAAAATGAATTGGAAATGCAAATAAAAAAAACTTGAAAGTGAACAAATTAAAACCCCCCAGAAGAAAACCAAACTAGAGATCCTAAAAACTAAGGGAGAAATTAATAAAATTGAAAGTGAAAGAACTATTAAACTAATAAATAAGACTAGAAGCTTGTACTTTGAGAAAACAAACGAAATAGACAAAGTACTGGTCAATCTAATTTAAAAAAAGAAAGAGGAAAAGCAAATTAACATCATCAAAGATGAAAAGGGGGAACTCACCTCCAATGAAGAGAAATTTAAGGCAATCATTAAAAACTACTTTGCCCAATTATACTAGTAGTCTCTCGGTAACCGAGGATGACGATTGTGTGCTTTCATCTGTGATGTAGATGAGTGTGCACAAAACCACTTGTGCGTGAAGGAAATTTAAGTGGAAAAGTCAATGCACAGAGACAGTCCCACTCTCTCAGCATTGGAAGCCTGGGTCCAGTGGCCCAAAAAATTGTTACACCTGGAGACTTCCTCAGCTGCATTGGATGGCCATGTTGTCTTTTGTGCTCCAAGATGCCCTAAGCACTCCACAGTGCTTTGCTGCATCACCATCTCAGCCATTGAAACTTCTTATTGGTTTCTTCTGCCTGTTTGGCTAAAGCAGTCTTCACATGCTGGGTGAGCAAAGCCTTAGTTCACCAGGGATCTACGACCCGATGGCTACCCTCACAAGGTTTAGCCGACCTGTTGAAGCCTTTGCCCGAGGTGTGGCCACTGTCGCATGCTAGCAACTACTAGGAGCCACAAGTGAGAGCTGGGTGTCAGGTGAGGGTCAGAGGTTGAAGAGCTGCCCTAGGAGGGCACAATAAGCCCTCCATACCAGAGATACTACTCCTCCCTGAGCACCCCATACACCCCAATTATATGGCAATAAATATACCAATCTAGGTGATATGGATGAATATATACAAAAATATAAATTGCCTGGACTAACAGATGAAGAAATAGAATTCTTAAATAATCCCTTATCAGAAAAAGAAATCCAACAGGCCATCAAAGAACTCCCTAAGAAAAAATCCCCAGGGCCTGATGGATTCACAAGTGAATTCTATCAAACCTTCAAAGAACAGGTAATCCCATTACTATGCAAACTATTTGACATAATAAGCAAAGAAGGAGTTCTACCAAACTCCTTTTATGACACAAACATGGTACTGATTCTAAAGCCAGGCAGATCAAAAACGGAGAAAGAAAACTATAGACCAAACTCCCTAATGAATATAGATGCAAAAAATCTTAAATAGGATACTAGCAAAAAGACTCCAGCAAGTGATCAGGAGGGTCATTCACTTTGATCAAGTAGGATTTATACCAGGAATGCAGGGCTGGTTCAATATGAGGAAAACCATCCACATAATTGACCATATCAACAAGCAAACCAACAAAAATCACATGATTATTTCAATAGACGCAGAGAAAGCCTTTGATAAAATACAACACCCATTCCTATTAAAAACACTAGAAAGCATAGGAATAGGAACCCTAAAAATAATAAACAGTATATATCTAAAACCATCAGCTAATATCCGCAATGGGGATAAACTAGATGCATTCCCAATAAGATCAGGAGTGAAACAAGGATGCCCATTATCACCTCTATTATTTAACATTGTACTAGAAATACTAGCAGTAGCAATTAGAGAAGAAAAAGAAATTGAAGGCATTAAAATAGGCAAGGAGGAGACCAAGTTATTGCTCTTTGTGGGTGATATGATGGTCTACTTAAAGAATCCTAGAGAACCAATAAAAAAGCTAATCGAAATAATCAACAACTTTAGCAAAGTTGCAGGATACAAAATAAACCTGCATAAGTCATCAGCATTTCTATATAATTCCAACATGGCTCAGCAGCAAAAACTAGAAAGAGAAATCCCATTCAAGATCACCTTAGACAAAATAAAATACTTGGTAATCTATCTCCCAAGACAAACACAGGAACTATATGAACAGAACTACAAAACACTCTACACACAACTAAAACTAGACCTGAGCAATTGGCAAAACATCAACTGCTAATGGGTAGGATGAGCCAATATAATAAAAATGATCATCCTACCCAAACTTATTTATTTATTTAGTGCCATACCCATTGAACTTCCAAATTTTTTTTACTGATTAAAAAGAAAAACATAACAAAGTTCATTTGGAAGAATAAATGATCAAGGATATCCAGGGAAATAATAAAAAAAAATACAAAGGAAGGGGGCCTTGCAGTCCCAGATCTCAAACTCTATTATAAAGCAGTGGTCATCAAAACAATTTGGTACTGGATAAGAGACAGAAAGGAGAATCAGTGAAATAGACTTGAGGTAAGTGACCTCAGCAAGACAGTATATGATAAACCCAAGATCCCAGCTTTTGGGGCAAAAATTCACTATTTGACAAAAACTGCTGGGAAAACTGGAAGACAGTGTGGGAGAGATTAGATTTGGATCAACACCTCACACCCTACACCAAGATAAACTCAGAATGGGTGAATGACTTGAACATAAAGAAGGAAACTATAAGTAAATTAGGCAAACACAGAATAGTATACATGTCAGACCTGTGGGAATGGGAAAGACTTTAAAACCAAGCAAGACTTAGAAATAGTCACAAAATGTAAAATAAACATTTTTTATTACATCAAGTTAAAAAGTTTTTGTAAAAACAAACCAATGTAACCAAAATTAGAGGGGAAGCAACAAATTGGGAAACAATCTTCATAACAAAAACCTCAGACAAAGGTCTAATTACTCAAATTTACAAAGAGCTAAATCAATTGCACAAAAAAATCAAGCCATTCTCCATTTGATAAATGGGCAAGGGACATGAACAGGCAGTTTTCAGCCAAAGAAATCAAAACTATTAATAAGAATATGAAAAAGTGCTCTAAATCTCTTATAATCAGAGAGATGCAAATCAAAACAACTCTGAGGTATCACCTCACACCTACCAGATTGGCTAACATGACAGCAAAGGAAAGTAATGAATGCTAGAGGGGATGTGGCAAAGTGGGGACATTAATTCATTGCTTGTGGAGTTGTGAATTGGCCCAACCATTCTGGAGGGCAATTTGGAACTATTCCCAAAGGGTGATAGAAGACTGTCTGCCCTTTGATCCAGCCATAGCACTGCTGGGTTTGTACCCCAAAGAGATAATATAGGAAAAAGACTTGTACAAGAATATTTATAGCTGCCCTCTTTGTGGTGGCCAAAAATTGGAAAATGTGGGGATGCCCTTCAATTAGGGAATGGCTGAACAAATTGTGGTATATGTTCTTGATGGAATACTACTTTGCTAAAAGGAATAATAAAGTGGAGGAATTCCATGGAGACTGGAACAACCTCCAAGAAGTGATACAGAGCGAAATGAGCAGAGCCAGGAAAACATTGTACACAGAGACTGAAACACTGTGGTACAATCAAAGGTAATGGACTTCTTCTCCATTAGTGTCAATAAAATGTCCCTGAACATTCTGCAGGGTTCTAGAAGAAAAAAACTCTAGCCACAAGCAAAGGACAAATTGTGGGAGTAAAAACACCGAGGAAAAGCAACTGCTTGACTATAGGGGTGGCGGGGACATGACTGAGGAGAGACTCTAAATGAACACCCTAATGCAAATACCAACAACATGAAAATAGGTTCAAATCAAGGACACATGTCATATCCAGTGGAATCATGCGTCAGCTATGGAGGGGTGGTGGGAGAGGGGAGGAAAAGAAAATTATCTTTGTTTCCAATGAATAATGTGTGAAAATGACCAAATAAAATAATGTTTAATAAAAAAAAAGAAGGCACTGTTAAGCCCAACTGGGAGTTTCCTCTCATGTAGGATTAAAATTCTTTAAGTCTGTGAAACAACAACAACAACAACAAAATACAAGACTCCAAACTTAGGTTAAAAATAGAGAAATTTATTAAGTTCATAATAATAGTGAAAGGTCCGGAGACAGCCTCAAGAGTAGACACTGCCTCCTAGTGGGGAAGGTTTCTGACTTATACTCTATTGGAAACAGATGCTAGGTGACTAAAGAAGGGAGGGTGATGGTATAAATTTAGGCAGAAGTGAGGGAATGTCTGTCACCTAACTGGGGCTGAAGGGATGTTTTTTGTGTCCTGAAGACATAGGGGGTGACCACATGGTTTAGGAGACAATGAGATGTCCTAAATTATAGCCCATTGGTATCAAAACATAGTCAGAAGATGTGTCCATCTCAAAATCTAGGGAAGAAACCAAGGAGATTTCTCTCAGGGGTCTTTCTTTATTGTGAGTCTCTGATGCCCAAAGCCACCTTTTCCTCAGCATTACAAGAATGCAAGCAAGAAAGGAATTTTCCTGCTTTCTAATGACCTAAAACACCTCTAAGATCTGGGATGTCCAAAGTGAAACCCAGGGTTTCATGCCACTATTATCTTATATTTATAAAGAAATAATTTAACCAGCTTACTTTATAGGTCAAATGAGAGGGATTCTGCCTTGCAAAATCCCACAAGATTTGTGTAGGGGTGTCATATTTCCACAATAGCTTGTGGAAGAAAAAGATCGTTTATATAACTTAAAATCATTGTTGTTGTTGCTGTTTAGTCATATCTAACTCTGTGATTCTGTATGGGATTTTTTTCAGCAAAGATATTAGAGTACTTTGCCATTTCCTTCTCCAGTATATTAAGGCAGATAGAGCTAATGTGACAGAGGGTTTGCATTCAAGGAAGAGTGGCAGCCTGAAGGGCAACTGGATCTGCTCACCTCAATGGAGGGGAGCGGTCCCAGGAGGTCTGAAATGTTGAGAAGATTCTGACTGGGATTTCAGTTAGATCTCTCTCAGACTTGAGAAGCCTGGGAGGGAGGTCTGGCCAAGCCTTTCTTCTAGGGATAAACTCATTTTTCCCTCTCCTAGTGACAGGACATTCTCCCTTCCCCCCCCCCCCCAATAGCAAACTGAAGTGATAGCTGAAGAAGACATTTGAGCCTCTGTCAAAACTCATTCTCACAGCTCCTGGTGCCCTTGGTCTGAAGTGTGGCCAGAGGGCTAAGACCAGGACCAGTCAAACCTGACTTTCTCAGGGGGCTCAGGCTGAAGGTCTGAGTTCCCCAAACTCAAGAAGGGAGGGAAAAGGGGGTAGTTAGAGAAGGGACACCTCCCCTGCTTTCCTCACCAATTCCCTTCCTGCCAGTCATTTCTTTGTGTTACCCTAGCTGACTTAGTTTATAATAAAATTGTTGTCTTTTCCCAAAGTGATTCAAGTGTCAGTGGGACCACTTGAGGGAAAGAGTCATCTCCCTGAGAAGAAACCTTTAGGCTCTAGTAGTGGAGGAAAGTCAAGAGCCAGTCGGTGAGAGCAGCCATAGCTAAGGAGGGAAGGCTGAAGGGGGAAACTATTCACTCTCTCTCTCTCTCTCTCTCTCTCCCTCACTTTCTCTCTCTCTCTCTCTCTCTCTCTCTCTCTCTCTCTCTCTCTCTCTCTCTCTCTCTCTCTCTCTCTCTCTCTCTGTTTCTCTCTCTCTCTCTCTCTCTGAGTCAACTTTAAACATCAGTGGCCTCTCCTGGATCCTGTTTTCACAGGGAGATCTCCATTCCTCCCTCTATCCCTTTTACCACCAACTAATTCCTCTATTACACTAGTAAGTGTCTGAGGTCAAAATTTGAACTCAGATTGTTCTGTCTCCAGGCCCAGAACTCTTATCAACTGAAACATTTAAATGGTATGACAATGAATTATCTTTTGTACAATACTTTTGAACTCTAATATTTCATTTGAATCATAACAATTTTATGTGTGTGATGGAATTAAGTGTATTATTCCCAGGGTAGTGACATTTGGCTTGTGACCCCATTTCTTCAGGATGGAAGCACGATTTAACACCCAGTTTTTATCTTGACTGAGAGGGGCAATTTACAGGCTAGTTTTGTGGTGTCTGGTGACTATTTTATCTCAAAGTTCCAGGAATTGGTCCAGGAAGAATGACTGATAACAAGGAACACAGAGGCAAGGACAGTAAAGAACATCCTTTATCAAAGGATTTTCATGTTCCCTTGAATATGTATAATATGTATACTTTGTTTCCTCCTAAAAGTTACAGCATTATTCTTCAAATGGTTGGAGATCATGGTTCTGATAACTAAAATCTAACAAGATGAGAGAAGGGAGATGGGGAGAGGGTTTTTGTGATTAGAAATCTCATAAATTTGTCTTTTGAATTCAATATACTGGTATCTCTCGAGTATCCAAAACAAGAAATGATCCTCTTTCAAAAGGTATAATAAACTGTTGTCTTGTACTTCTTGTTGTTGCCTGACTTCAAGTGATGTTCTTCTGTGAGTTGGGGGTGGGGGGTCCATTATTCATGACCCCATCCCACACATGTGTATAAAAGGTATAATTAACCCATTTTCCAAATGAGAAAACTAATGGCTGGAGCTTAAATGGCTTCCTTAAGGTTATATCAACAGAGCTAGATTGAATTAAAATTTGAACTTTGGAATAAGAAAGAAAAGACTTGGTTTTTAGTCTCAACTCTGTCATTAACTTATTATATGACTGTACAAAAAAGCATTTCCATTTGACATCTCAGTTTTCTTGCCTAAAAACTAAAGATAACAATAAAGACTTTACCTTATTATAGTAAGGATGAAGATGACAATAATTCCCTTATATTCTAGACCATGAGCCTGGTCATAGAAAGACAGTGGGAATGACAGCAAGGGAATTTAAGTCACTATGATATACAGAAAAGACTTTATGTTCCTTGAGACTAATGTTGTATTTATCAAAGTGTGATTGGTACTCAGAAATATAAGTTGATTTTATTAAACCAGTATGTTACAGATAAAAGAGTGATTGTTAAAAACTGTGACCGCAAAAATATGGTTTCAAGACAGTGTCTTGAGTTAAATCAAAAATAAAGTGGTCGCCATGGGAAAAATTCCCAAATATGAAATACCCAAGTCAGCTGGGTTTTACGGAGATTTTAATTATTATGAATGAAGGAATTAAGGAAAGGGAGAGAAAACAGCATAAGAGGGAATAGTAAGAAAAAGCCTAAGCCAGCCTAAGCCAGCCTAGGCCAGCCTAGGCTTTAAGCATTAAGAGAGACCAGTCAGTCTTTAATCACTCACCACAAGATCCTTCCAAGCAAAACTCTAGTGTTCAGAAAGACCCTCCAGTTTAGTTCAGGAAGCTCTACTTCAGCTTCCAAGGCTGAATTAATTTTCAGAGGCCTTCTGACCTCCTTTTAAAGAGAATTTTCTCCTAGGTCACCTCCCCTAAGTTTTCACATCTACCAATCATGGTAGATGTTTTCACAGGAGTGACCATTCTTAATTCACACCTTCATTAGTTTTCAACTTCTCTGGGTAGACTAAAACTTCAGTCATCTTTTGTTAATCTTGTCCCTTGCAAGTTTGCAAGTTGCCTGACCTTTTAGTGATTAATTTGACCTTCATAGGTACTTATCACCTTTTTGTATTAGATCTAAAAATAGACTTAGTTTAAGGGCTTTTGCCTCACTATAAGTATGAGTTAAGTACTTTTTCATTGTTCAGTAAGGAGTTTACAACTTTATCTTCCCCTAAAGTATGCTTAAGTATGGGTGGAGTAATGTTAGAGTTCTCACATTCCTGATCAAGTACCTTCATTGTTTAAAATGGGGAATGGTCTTAACCAAATGTTCTAAGGTAGAGTCTAAGAATTTTTAACATTTACAAGTCTGAGAAATGTTAAGATTCACAAGTATCACTGAGCAAACTCAACCTTTTGAGGCAACTTCCCCATACATTTTTTTAAATAAATGGGATAAGTACCAATCAAAGTACTAATAACAAAGTATGCAATACTTTATAAGAATTGATAAAATTGATAAAATCATTTTTATTGAAAGTATTAAAGATATTGAATAATAATAAAAAGGCATGCATAAAAGGGGACTGACCCTTTTAAACTTCAAAACCATACTATAAAACAGCAATGTCTGAAACAAAATTAGATTTCTAAAACTATCATTAAGAAATCTTGGAATATGGGGGCAGCTGGGTGGCTCAGTAGATTGAGAGTCAGGCCTAGAGACAGGAGGTCCAAGGTTCAAATCTGGCCTCAGACACTTCCCAGCTGTGCGACCCTGGGCAAGTCACTTGACCCCCATTGCCTAGCCCTTGCCACTCTTCTGCCTTGGAGCCAATACACAATATTGGCTCCAAGAAGGAAGGTAAGGGTTTTATTAAATAAAAAAAAAGAAATCTTGGAATATAAGACAGTATTATTAAATGGTGCTATTTTGTGTTCTAGTATCACAAGAGGGAGCAACTTGATGGCACAATGGATAGAGCACTGGACTTAGAATAAGGAAGACTCATCTTCCTAAATTCAAATTCAGCTTCATATACTTCCTAGTTGTGTGACCCTGGGCAAGTCACTTAACCCTATTTGCCTTAGTTCTTCATCTAAAAAATGGACTGGAGAAGAGAATGACATTAAGAACATATGAATGTTCATAATGACATAAAGAAATGACATAAAGAAATCAAGCATCTCTGTCAAGAAAATCCCAAAATGGGAGTCATAAAGAGTCATGCATAACTGAAATGACTGAAAAACAGTTATAAGAAGGCAGGTTATAATCAAAATAAAATTACTGATGACCCACCTCCTAGAAATATTTGAATGAAAATAATATACAGCTGTCAAACCACAAGTGTATGCAAACTATGAATGCTTTTATATCATATAAATACAATCTCATAACAAAATGTGAAACAAAATTTACCAATTGTAGGCAAGTCTTTTACTACAAAACACGTAAGAGATTTAAACAAACATGAGAAAAAATCATCAATGTATTTAACCTAATAGTAATTTACTTAATTAAATCCTTTATAAGATGAAGTAAAAGTGGAAATTGCAATTACTGCACTCTTATTTTGTCAAAACTCCTAATTTAACCTTTACACTACTCATTAATGATTTTGAGGAGATTGTACCATTCAAACTGAAATTTAAAGAAGTCTTATATGAATAAGGTAAAATGAATTCAATAAATAGTCCCCTAAATCAAAACATGGTAATTCAGAATATGTGAGAGTTTTGCTACAACCATAATGAATGTAGATATTCTATCAACACATTTGACTTGGAATTTTTTTTTAAACAGTTCAAGGTCTGAATATAACAAAATATGTGATGACTGCTGATATGGTAGGACCTATAGAGGAAAAGATGAAGCTATCTTGGGGTTCTCTTGCAGACAATCATCAAATACAGTGATTCCTCACCTATCACAGGAAGAGACCTCCACTATAGATGAATATCCACAAAATAGCAGGAGAGCAAGCAGACCAATGCTACCATCACTGACCCAATCAGTGCCCAGGATACAGAACACAGTGCTGTGGTTGGTTGCTTTTTATTCCATTAGCCAATAGTGTACTGTGTACAATCTCCTGTTGGCAAACTTGTGCAAGCAGTAGTGGCATACTGCATTTCCATTGTGTACAGTATGTAATTCATCCACAAAATGCTGCAATATAGCAAAAATTCTGCTATACAGAATTTGATTTTTTTTAAAACCATGATACAATGAGACCACTATGAGTGAACCATGTTATAATGAGGGACAACTGTACCACAATAGCAGAAGTCTTAGAAACATTTGGAAAGGCTTTGGGAAAGTACATCAATATCTAGCTGCAATACCCAATAAAAATATCTGAATGTTAGATTTAATTAGAATTAAAAGTTACACAAAAGAAAAGTGGAAAATATAATCTAGAACATAAAAATATTTTAAAAGTCTTAATAATTTTAATGAAAAATTTACATTCATGTAAGGAGTAAATGGTTGAAAAAGATAAGCAATTTAGTGTCTATTTTTAAAAAAAACTTTTATTACAGAGAGTTGGGAGGAAAATAAATTAGAGAAGATAAAAAAACAGGAAGAAAAAAGATATTGAAATTTTTGATCATAGAATTCAGTTTCATCAAAAAGAATTAAGCACAATGGAAGCACAAATTGGATCAAATCTGAAACTATGTTTGTACACCACAAAGAGAATAAATGATACAATATTTAGATCAAGGTAGCAATTTTAATTTCTCTGCAAAACTGGAAGGTAGTGAATTCAGATAAGATCTATAATTATTTGCTTAAACACTATCAAACAAAGAATGCATTAATAGCAAAGTATTTTATCAGTTTAATATCTTATGTGAGTCTAATCCTGTACCTCCTAAAAAGAAATCACATACTGATTATGAAAAGATGAGAATATCCATGCCCCTTCCATATAGAAATATATATATATATGTATAAAATATCCATTGTTTTTTTGCTAAAATAATTCTCATAAGAATAGATTACATTGTGTAAGGAGAGTAAAAAGAAGTGTCAGGATATCCCTGTTATATGAGAAAGAGTTTATTACCATTTCAAAGATCAAATAAGCCACCTATAATACTTATACCATCTTTAATATCACAAAATCTAACTCAAATCTTTACTCATGGTTTTGTCTTTTGCTACAAATACATGAATAGATTCAAAAATAGCAAGGAAACACTGCAGTTCTTGAAGGTTAAATGGGAATCTATTCATTTAAAAAATTGTGGCAAAATAATAGTATCAAGAATGATTTATATCAAACATGGCACCTTCCATGGAGAAAGCTTAAACTCACTATGAATCTGTGTTTTTTCAAAATTATTACAAACTCTGCTAATAGATATTTATTTTCTTTCTTTTTTTAAATCTTTGCCTTCCATCTTAGAATCAATTCTAAGTATAGGCAGAAGAATGGCAAGGACTAGCCAATTAGTTTAAAGTGGCTTTCCCAGGGTTAAACAACTAGGAAATATCTAATGCCAAATTTGAACCTAGGACCTCCCGTCTCCAGGATTAGTATGATTTTCAAATCAAAATGCCAATTATAAATTTAAAATATCAGATTACTCTCTTTACATTAATGAAATACATATAATTCCATGGTTTCCTTGGATAGTTATACAAAACATTTACTTTATCTCTTGAAAAGTTTCCACATGTTCAAAATATCATTTGTAATCCATAGTGGAAAAAGAATAGAAATTAAAGGCTTTGACCATGAATTTTGAGGTCAGACTGAACCAATGGATGAAGACAATACTTACGAATCTTTTTTTTTAAACCCTTACCTTCCATCTTGGAATCAATACTGTGTATTGGTTCCAAGGCAGAAGAGTGGTAAGGGCTAGGCAATGGGGGTTAAGTGACTTGCCCAGGGTCACACAGCTGGGAAGTGTCTGAGGCCAGGTTTGAACCTAGGACCACCTATCTCTAGGCCTTGCTCTCAATCCACTGAGCTACCCAGCTTCCCTCCAATATTTACAAATCTTTTTCAAGTAAGACATAATAAGTCTATCAAGTGGGAAAAATTAAATTGTGAAAGTTAAAGAGACTGATTAATACCCTAAAGTATAAGTTTAATAGGAAGAATCCAACTAGTACAATTAACATTAATGCAATACTAGTCTTAGCATGTACTATTGGGACATTGGTATGACAGACAATGGGTCTTGATCACATTCAAATACTTTAGATAATGTACTCTTAAAATAACACAAAACAAATCATTCCCAAGGAAGTTCTAAAAAGTTTAAGACTGCCTCATCAAAAGGAGGAAGAGAGTTGATAGATCTTCTACAGGATAAGAAGATTAAAAATTCATAGAAATAATTTTGGAACAAACTTCACATATTAGAACAATAATAAAAAAAAACTAGAGGTCACTGAATTTATCAAATGTAAGCAAAAATGGTTGATCACTGGATAGATTCTTTGAAATGACCATGATGCAAGAGTAGAATACACAAAATATGTGGAACATGTAAACTCAACCAACATTTTATTGATAAGGATTACTACCAAATAAGAAATAATGAGCAGTGTGATTTTGGAAAAAATAAATAAATAAGAAAAGAGCAAATGAAATCATGAAGAGTTAAACAGAGCCAAAAGAAAATTATATACAGCAACAGAAATGATGTTTTAAGAATGATTTGTGCATGTCCAACTTTAAAGAACTAATAAATAATAATATGTAAGACATAGTATCACATATATGTATATCTTTTTTTATCAAATAATGACTTCTCTAGACTTCTGGTCAAGATGGTGGCTTAGAGGCAGCAAAAGTTCAGACCTCGGAAAACCCTTCCTAACCAATCACAAACTGAATGCTCCTAGGGCACCGAAATTCAAACTGAACAACAGGGCAGATCAGGGGAACCCTCTTTCTGGACTCGGATCAAAAGGTACACCCCCCAAAAGCCAGAATCCTAGATCACTAGGATCTAAGAGGAAGGCAGAAGGAAGGTCCCAAGACCCCTGTCCCCCAACCCAAAGCTCTGAGCCCACAGCAGCAGCTGGATCCTCAGGGCTGGCTATTCTGAAGTACACACCTTGAAAGCAACCTGAGCCAGTCTCGGAGATGCCCAACACAGATGGCAGGGAAACAGAGAGAGAAGGGGGGAGCCTGTAGCCCTCTGGCTGGGTCCTTCCATCTGAGTCCATTCCTGCTTTCATCTGAGCAATTCCTGCTTCAGGGCACATTCAGTCCAACCCAGCTGAACATAATCCCATCAGGATCCCTCAGAGCTTCTGAAAGGACATAAACCTCAGGGTCAGCAAAAGGGTTGCTCCAAAGGGCGAAGGGCTTACCTTGAAAGTAACCTGAGCCAGCCTCAAGGCATCTAACACAGACTGCAGAGGAGGTTTCCTCTGCTTTGGGGCTCATTCAGCCCAACCCAGCTGAACTTAATCCCATCAGGAGCCCTCAGAGCTCAGGGAGGCCACAACCCCTCCCCCCTTAGAGTACATGATCTTCTGAAAGAACAGAAACCTCAGGGCTGGCAGAGGCATTAAGGTACCTTGCTGACAGTGCTGTGCCAGTCTCAGAGCATGGAAGTAAGGCAGCAGAGAAGCAACTGGAGGGAATTTAGAGCAGTAACAACCGAAAAGCCTGCAGGCAGGGGAGGGCAGGCTCTGGGCTTCCCCAGGAAGACAGAACAGCTTCGGAGAAAGGACAATCTACCTGGGGCTAAAGCCTCAGACCATCAGACAGATACATGAAGAGCCAGTCCTCCTCAATCAGATAGAGATGGCAAACAGTACAGAAGAACAAAAGCCTCCAAACACCAAGAAAAGCAAGAAGAAGGGGGTGACTGTGGACACATTTTATGGAGCAAAAATACAAAATACAGAGGAGATAGAAGAGGAAACACAAGCAAATGCTCCAAAAACCTCCAAAGGAAATGGAAACTCTCCACAAACTCTTGAAGAATTTAAATCAGAAATGATGAAAAAGATGGAAGCCTTCTGGCAGGACAAGTGGGAAATAATGTAAAAGGAAAGCAACAATCTGAAACATGAAAAAATGCAACTACAGAAACAGTGTGACCAAACTGAAAAGGAAAACCAGAGTTTAAAGGTCAGAATCAGGCAACTGGAAGACAATGATCTTGCAAAAGAGCAAGAATTAATAAAGCAAAGCCAAAAGACCAAGAAATTAGAAGAGAACACAAAATATCTCACTGACAAGGTGATAGACCTCAAAACTAGAGGAAGGAGAGACAATTTGAGAATAATTGGCCTACCAGAAAAGCAAGAAATAAATAATAATCTCGACCTCATAATACAAGATATCATCAAAGAAAACTGCCCAGAGATTCTAGAACAAGGGGGAAATACAGGCATTGAAAGAGTTCACAGAACACCCTCTACACTAAATCCCCAAAAGACAACTCCCAGGAATGTAATTGCCAAATTCCAAAGCTTTCAAGCAAAAGAAAAAATCTTACAAGAAGCCAGAAAAAGACAATTTAGATATAAAGGAATGTCAATCAGGGTCACATAAGACCTTGCAAGTTCCACTCTGAATGACCATAAGGCATGGAACATGATTTTCAGAAAGGCAAGAGAGCTGGGTCTTCCACCAAGAATCAGCTATCCATCAAAACTGACCATATACTTCGAGGGGAAAGTATTGGCATTCAACAAAATACAAGATTTCCAAGTTTTTGCAAAGAAAAGACCAGAGTTCTGTGGAAAGTGTGATATCAAAAAACAAAGAGCATAGAATACCTGAAAAGGTAAATATGAAGTAAAGGGAAAAGGAGAAAAATGTTATCTTTTTCTTTTATTCAAACTCTCTTCTATGAGGACTACATTTATATCAATTTATATATATTAATATGTGGGGGAAATGTAATGTGTAACTCTCAAAAATTATATGCATCATTAGAGTAGTAAGAAGGATCATGCATAGGGTACATTTGGGGCATCAAGATGATATGGAGAAAATGGGGGGATAGAAAGAAAAAAGGAGGGGGGAATCTTTGATGGTATTAAGATATGCTCCAAGAAATGGGGGGGCGGGGGAATAAATAGAATAATCTTTCTCACATAAAGATACACATGGGAAGGGGGATGAAGAAAACTCCTATAAGAAGGAGTGGAAGAGAGTTTTTACTTAAACTTTCTCTCAGTGAAATCAATTCTGAGAGGGAAAAGCATCCAGATCCATTTGGATCTTGAATTCTATCTTATCCAAAAGGGTAAGAGAGAAGGGAAAACCAAGGGGGATAGGGAGAGGAGGGAACAAAAAAAGGGAGGGAAGGAAGGGGGAGGGGAGGGAACAAAAATGGAGGGGTTAGAAAGGGAAGCATAACAAGGGATGGGACTAGAGGGACTGACCTAAAGTAAATCACTGGCTTAAAAGGTTATAGCTAAAGAAGAAAGGTCAGAATTAGGGGAGGATATCAAAATGCCAGGAAGTCCACAAGTGACAATCATAACTTTGAATGTGAATGGGATGAACTCACCCATAAAATGTAGATGAATAGCAGAATGGATTAGAATCCAAAACCCTACCATATGTTGTCTTCAAGAAACACACATGAGACGGGTAGACACTCACAAGGTCAGAATTAAAGGATGGAGTAAGACCCTCTGGGCCTCAACTGATAGAAAGAAGGCAGGAGTTGCAATCATGATACCTGGCAAAGCCAAAGCACAAATAGACCTGATTAAAAGGTATAGGAAAGGTAACTATATTTTGTTAAAAGAGACTTTAGATAATGAGGAAATATCACTAATCAACATGTATGCACCAAATGGTATAACACCCAAATTTCTAATGGAGAACCTAGGAGAATTGAAGGAAGAAATAGACAGTAAAACCATATTAGTGGGAGAACTCAACCAACCACTATCAAATTTAGATAAATCAAATAAAAAAATAAATGAGAAAGAGGTAAAAGAAGTGAACAAAATCTTAGAAAAATTAGAGTTAATAGACATATGGAGAAAAATAAATAGGGACAAAGAGGAATACATCTTCTTCTAAGCACCACATGGCACATTCACAAAGATTGACCATACACTAGGTCACAGAAACATGGCATACAAATGCAGAAAAGCAGAAATACTAAATGCAGCCTTTTCAGATCATAAGGCAATAAAAATAATGATCAGTAAGGTTACATGGAAAACTAAATAAAAAATTAATTGGAAATTAAATATGTTACTCCAAAATCGGTTAGAGAACAAATCATAGAAACAATTAATAATTTCACCCAAGAAAATGACAATGGTGAGACATCCTTTCAAACCTCATGGGATGCAGCCAAAGCACTAATCAGAGGTAAATTCATATCCCTGAGTGCATATATTAACAAACTAGGGAGGGCAGAGATCAATGAATTGGAAATGCAAATAAAAAAAATTGAAAGCGAACAAATTAAAACCCCCCAGAAGAAAACCAAACTAGAGATCCTAAAAATTAAGGGAGAAATTAATAAAATTGAAAATGATAGGACTATTAAACTAATAAATAAGACTAGAAGCTTGTACTTTAAAAAAAAACAAACAAAATAGACAAAGTACTGGTTAATCTAATTAAAAAAAGGAAAGAAGAAAAGCAAATTAACAGCATCAAAGATGAAAAGGGGGACATCACCTCCAATGAAGAGGAAATTGAGGCAATCATTAAAACTTACTTTGCCCAATTATATGGCAATAAATATACTAATCTAGGTGATATGGACAAATATATACAAAAATATAAACTGCCTAGACTAACAGAAGAAGAAATAGAATTCTTAAATAATCCCATATCAGAAAATAAATACAACAGGCCATCAAAGAACTCCCTAAGAAAAAATCCCCAGGGCCTGATGGATTCACAAGTGAATTCTATCAAACACTCAAAGAACAGGTAATCCCAATACTATACAAACTATTTGACATAATAAGCAAAGAGGGAGTTCTACCAAACTCCTTTCATGACACAAACATGGTATTGATTCCAAAACCAGGCAGGTCAAAAACAGAGAAAGAAAACTATAGACCGATCTCCCTAATGAATATAGATGCAAAAATCTTAAATAGGATACTAGCAAAAAGACTCCAGCAAGTGATCAGAAGGGTCATCCACCATGATCAAGTAGGATTTATACCAGGGATGCAGGGCTGGTTCAATATGAGGAAAACCATCCACATAATTGACCACATCAACAAGCAAACCAACAAAAATCACATGATTATTTCAATAGACGCAGAGAAAGCCTTTGATAAAATACAACACCCATTCCTATTAAAAACACTAGAAAGCATAGGAATAGGAACCCTAAAAATAATAAACAGCATATATCTAAAATCATCAGCTAATATCATCCACAATGGGGATAAACTAGATGCATTCCCAATAAGATCAGGAGTGAAACAAGGATGCCCACTATCACCTCTATTATTTGACATTGTACTAGAAACACTAGCAGTAGCAATTAGAGAAGAAAAAGAAATTGAAGGCATTAAAATAGGCAAGGAGTACACCAAGTTGTTGCTCTATGTGGATGACATGATGGTCTACTTAAAGATCCTAGAGATTCAACCAAAAAGCTAATCAAAATAATCAATAACTTTAGCAAAGTTGCAGGATACAAAATAAACCCACATAAGTCATCAGCATTTCTATATATTTCCCACACAGCTCAGCAGCAAAAACTAGAAAGAGAAATTCCATTCAAAATCACCTTAGACAAAATAAAATACCTAGGAATCTATCTCCGGAGACAAACACAGGAACTATATGAACACAACTACAAAACACTCTCAACACAACTAAAACTAGACTTGAGCAATTGGCAAAACATTAACTGCTCATGGGTAGGATTAGCCAATATAATAAAAATGACCATCCCACCCAAACTTATTTATCTATTAATGACATACCCATTAAACTTCCAAAAAATTTCTTTACTGACTTAGAAAAAATCATGACAAAGTTCATTTGGAAGAAGAAAGGATCAAGGATATCCAGGGAAATAATGGGGAAAAAAAAGGAAGGGGACCTTGCAGTCCCAGATCTCAAACTATATAACAAAGCAGCGGTCATCAAAACAATTTGGTACTGGCTAAGAGACAGAAAGGAGAATCAGTGGAATAGACTTGGGGCAAGTTACCTCAGCAAGACAGTATATGATAAACCCAAAGATCCCAGCTTTTGGGTCAAAAAATCCACTATTCGATAAAAACTGCTGGGGAAATTGGAAGGCAGTATGGGAGAGATTAGTTTGCATAAATACCTCACACCCTACACCAAGATAAATTCAAAATGGGTGAATGACTTGAACATAAAGAAGGAAACTATAAGTAAATTAGGCAAACACAGAATAGTATACATGTCAGACCTGTGGGAAGGGAAAGACTTTAAAACCAAGCAAGACTTAGAAAGAGTCACAAAATATAAAATAAATAATTTTGACTACATCAATTTAAAAAGTTTTTGTACAAACAAAACCAATGTAACTAAAATCAGAAGGGAAGCAACAAATTGGGAAACAATCTTCATAAAAACCTCTGACAAAGGTTTAATTACTCACATTTATAAAGAGCTAAATCAATTGTACAAAAAATCAAGCCATTCTCCAATTGATAAATGTGCATGGGACATGAACAGGCAGTTTTCAGCCAAAGAAATCAAAACTATTAATAAGCAGATGAAAAAGTACTCTAAATCTCTTATAATCAGAGAGATGCAAATCAAAACAACTCTGAGGTATCACCTCACACCCAGCAGACTGGCTAACATAACAGTGAAGGAAAGTAATGAATGCTGGAGGGGATGTGGCAAAGTCGGGACATTAATTCATTGCTGATGGAGTTGTGAATTGATCCAATCATTCTGGAGGGCAATTTGCAACTATTCCCAAAGGGTGATAGAAGACTGTCTGCCCTTTGATCCAGCCATAGCACTGCTGGGTTTGTACCCCAAAGAGATAATATAGGAAAAAGACTTGTACAAGAATATTATTCATAGCTGCCCTCTTTGTGGTGACCAAAAATTGGAAAATGAGGGGATGCCCTTCAATTGGGGAATGGCTGAACAAATTGTGGTATATGTTGGTGATGGAATACTACTGTGCTAAAAGGAATAATAAAGTGGAGGAATTCCATGGAGACTGGAACAACCTCCAGGAAGTGATGCAGAGCGAGAGGAGCAGAACCAGGAAAACATTGTACACAGAGACTGATACACTGTGGTACAATCGAATGTAATGGACTTCTCCATTAGTGTTAATGCAATGTCCCTGAACAATCTGCAGAGATCTAGGAGAAAAAACACTATCCACAAGCAGAGGACAAACTGTGGAAGTAAAAACACTGAGGAAAAGCAACTGCTTGACTACAGGGGTTAAGGGGACATGTCTGAGAAGAGACTCTAAATGAACACTCTAATGCAAATACCAACAACATGGAAATGGGTTCGAATCAAGAACACATGTGAAACCCAGTGGAATCGTGTGTCGGCTATGGGGGGGCGGGGGGCGAAGGAAAAGAAAATTATTGTTGTCTCCAATGAATAATGTTTTGAAATGACCAAATAAAATATTGTTTAAAAAAATATGGACTGTTGTAACTGGAAAAAAAATAATCACTTCTCTAAAGGAGAAGGGAAAAGAGGAGTTAAATGGGCATTTTAATGTTACAAACAAATAAATTTAAATTTAAAAAATAAAGAAACATCAAGCAAATGGCTTAGTGAAGAAGAGTCCTTATAGAAATGAGCATGTTTATTATGGGGATACAATATCAGGACATTGCCACCAGAAATCACATAGAGTTACTCTCTTTAAAGAGCTAGGATTTATTGATTATATGTTATTGCTATTGATTATTGATTATATATTAAATTGGTTGAAACTGAACAAATCAAAGGAGGTTGCTAAAATGTAGCCTCTATAGGATAGCTGAGGGATAATCAGGCACCTAAATTATACACCAAAAGATCAATATTCTCTTTCAAAAGACAGATGAAGCAGCTAGGTAAAGCAATAGATAGAATTCTGGGAACTGGGTATCAGTAGAACTAAGTTTGAATCCAGCCTTAGATGTCAAAGATATCTGTGGCCCTAGATAAGTGACTTAACCTTCATTTACCTTAGACTTTTCATCTGTAAAAAGGAATAATAAAGCCCCAATCCCAACAATTGTTGTGAAGATAAAATGATCTCACAAATTGCTTTGTAAACTTAATTGAGCTATATAAATGCTAACTATTAAGCCATTGTTTAATGACAAATATGCATAGTAAAACTACACACATCAAAATATCTTTGATAATTTAGCAAATAAAAGCATCATTATAGACAGAACCAATGTCCACAACTATATGAACACAATACTGACATTCTACATAATTTAATACTGTATACATAAGAAAATTGAATGAGGAAGCAGTACTTGTCTTTTACTATACTTGTCTCTTCCTAAAGTATTTATTAAATTGAGGTGAAAATTTGAAAAAATTCCAATTCCTACCATATTTAATCTACATTATCTTTCTCCTTGTTTTAAAACTAATTTTTACAAGTTAAATATGCTTTAGCAGTCACAATTTGTTAAATATAAATACAAAAATGGTCCTAGTAAATTACAATGCTCATCAGGAATTTAAAGCAGTTCTGATCAAATATTTTGAATCTAGTTGACAAAACACCAGCTATTTAAAGCACTAATTAATCCAATGTATTACTCAGAAAACTGCTAAATAGTAAAGAGTCATTGGCACTTCACTTGTAAAAAGCCTAGGCCACTACCCTTTACCATAATTTTGTTAATCCATCTTTCTTGATTTTTATTGGGTGATTTTCTTTTTATCTTCCTATGGCAAATGAGTCTACTAAGTAAGAGTAAAAGACAGTATTTTGTGCCTGATATTTATCTCTTCCCTGTAATCATAATCCTCCATTTGTGATCATAATTATCTCCCTGGAAATGATTGTGATGTGTGCAGATGGAAAATTTGTCACACCTGAGCTACATTACCAGCATCCTTTTAAGTTATGTCCTCATTTCCCATAAGGATACTTGGGACATAAATTTGGATGAGACCCACACTGCGGGGCTCATTTTTTGGAGCTTGTGCTTTTAACAAAGTGCTGCAAGAGTGAGTGAGTCTCTGGCTCTCTTTGCTCTGCTCACTTGATTCAGAGTCCTTTTTTGTTTCCTTGTCTTTGATTATTGTTAAAATCCTACAATTTTGACAACCACGAAGAGATTCCAGAACCAGAGGAACCAGATTTCTCCTCCTGCTGTGGTTTTTCCTCTCCCTTCTCCCCTCTTCCCTTTCCCCTCTCCTCTTTCCCTCCTCCCTTCTCACGCTGGGAAACTCTTCAAAGCTTTCTCAGGCTCATTGCCTACACCTGCCCACCAGGAGAGTCCAGTAGCTGGATCTCTCCCTCACAGAAGCTTGTTCCTGCTTACTCCTTTTGCTGTTACAACTGCTTGCTGCTGCTACTGGTAAGCTTTAAACTCCCTGCCCCAAATCCCAGCCCAGCAGAGGGGGATCCATTTTCCCTTTTCAGAGGGGTACTGATCCTCTCTACTAAGTCCTTTTCCAAAACACCCCGCCCAGCTTCCTATACTCCCTCTTAGCTAAAAACAAACAAAAAAAAACCAAAAACAACAGCAACAAAACCATCTTTCCACTCCAGCTAAGAGAAATCCTTATCACTAAAACCAGCCCATAAACCTCCTCAGCCCTGCCACTAAAGGCTGGTATTGAGCACTCAGTATTTTTCCCCCTTTTCTGTTGAACTGCAGTGTTGCCTTTATGCCACCAGAAGGCAACACTAGTAATATATAAATATATATATATATAGCAACTAAAAAACATCCACTATAGCAACTATATCATTGTAGAGAATAAAAGCCACTCAACATGACCACTTCTCTACAAGAAAGTCTTTTGGCTTCTGCCAAATTGGAAACTTTTTAAGGTTTCCGAATGCCTCCTTTTCTTAATGCTGCTAAGAAATCTTTATTTCCCCCTAATTTTTAATATTATGGAAATAGCCAATACAAAGGCATGTGACCTCTTAAAAATAAAGAGTTGTTTTCGTGAAAATTCATTTTTACAAATACAGCAAGCCTTCTTTAACAAAACAACCCAAACTCAAGATGATTGAACCCTCTCCACACATACCTATGTTCTTTGCTCTTTTGTGTTTTAAATGGGTCTAATATGATACTTCAGTAGAAGACTGGGAACTTTATGATAAAATTTGGGTTGTTTTCTATGTGATATATGCCTTGTTAGATAATATATTCATGATGCATTCAATTAATAACCTTGTACTTATTTTTTTATTAAATCACAAAACTCTTATTGTAATCATCATTTTCTTCATTATTGAACATAAAGCTGAGAAGCTTTATGTGTGGAGTAGGTCTTTAGGGAGCTAGCATCCCCAGAAACCACTTGAGCAAACAGGAGACTTTGATAAGATGTTGACAGGATGTGGTCTTTATCATAGAAAGAGCAGTGATGGGGGAAGTACTGCTAAGGATAACCAAAGCATTGTTCAAGGGTATACAGATCAATTCAGAATTTCTAGAAAATTAATATAATGTTCCTTTTTAGCCACCCCCTATCACCACTGTGTGATACAATATCTATGTATCTTATATTTTTCTTTATCTTGTTCTTCCTTCCTTCCACTCCCAAGTTCCTAAGACAAGGGAATATTCCTCAAGTTTGCAATTTCTATTTAGACATGGCCAAGGTCTTTCAGATAGAAACTTTTTTTTTAATGATAGATATTTTCCATAGGGGGAAAGTTTTCATGGGAATCTCTTGAGCTGTAAATTTCTACCACCACAACTCGGCTTCTAACCTTTTTAACCTTTAAAATGCAAATTGAACATTCTGTCAGAGCTATTAGAAATCAATCACAAAGAAAAGGAGAAGTGTTTGACCCCATTTAAAAGAAGTACTAACTAAAGCTATCAAAAGGGGATTGTGGCAAGGGGGAGGAGTTTGGGGGAATCTAGCATGGGGAGGAGTGGCGGCCAGTGGTGGCCAGTAGTGGTGGTGATAGGGTGGGGGGTGCGTGGCCAGGGAAGATGGGGGAAACTGGGGATTTAGGGTAGGTTCTGATTCAGGACAAGATGAATTACCGATGAAAAGTTTATTATCTACTGTGATTGTTAGAAGTTATTAAACTTATGAAACTATGGCAGAGAGAGAGAGACAGCATCATCTGTACCCCCAAAGTGTGGGCCATACATTTCTTCTGTCACTAGTTGGAGTATGAACTTGATGATTCGTGGAGTAGTTCTGTTTTTGATTGGAGTGTTTCTTGCTCTAGTATTAAATCTACATCAGATTCAGAGAAATGTCACACTCCTTCCACCAGATGTGATTGCAAGCATCTTTTCTTCAGCATGGTGGTTGCCACCATGCTGTGGCACAGCTTCAGCTGTGATTAGGTTGTTATACCCTTGCATTGACAGGCATCTGGGAGAGTCACATGAATTTAAAAGAGAGTGTTCTAGTGTAATGCGATGTGTAGCAGTCTTTGTTGGTATTAATCATGCCAGTGCTAAAGTAGATTTTGACAACAATATACAGTTGTCTCTCACTCTAGCTGCACTATCCATTGGCTTGTGGTGGACTTTTGATAGATCACGAAGTGGTTTTGGTCTTGGAGTAGGAATTGCTTTCTTGGCAACCTTGGTCACTCAACTACTAGTCTACAATGGGGTTTATCAGTATACATCTCCAGATTTTCTTTATGTCTGTTCTTGGTTACCATGTATATTTTTTGCTGGTGGCAAAACAATGGGAAATATTGATCGACAACTGGCCATGTATGAATGTAAAGTCACTGCAGAAAAATCTCATCAAGAATGAAGAAAGCAAAAATATGTTTTTGTACAGAAAAATAAACAAGATTTAAAGAAGCATGTAAATGATAGAGATACCAAGAAAACATTGGACTGTAAAATTGCTAAGATGCAGTTTTTTTTCCTTCAGTGGTATATATTACTGCAATCTATGATTGCTACTTCTGTCAATCAGTTACAGACCTTTGTGTATTTGATTTTAGTAACTGTCAAAGATGAGGTTGCACCAAAAATAAGACTACTGGTTAATAAAGGAGTTAATTTTTTTTAATATAACACATATTGTATCACAATGTTAATGTGCCAAAATATTCTATTATTGTCATGTAGAAAATGATTGTGTTATGAACATTTAAAAAATTATTGAAATGGCATAATATAAGGAGGAAAGCCAAGAATTCAATTGAATTTCTGATATTTTCTCTTTTATTTTTTACTTTCCTGCCTTTTATTTTTCTTTTTCTATTTTTTAAATTTTAAACATTATTTTATTTGGTCATTTCCAAACATTATTCACTGGAAACAAAGATCATTTTCTTTTCCTCCCCGTCCCCCCTCCCACCACCTTTCCCTCTCCCATAGCCCATGCACAATTCCACTGGTTATCACATGTGTTCTTGACTTGAACCCATTTCCCTGTTGTTGGTATTTGCATTAGAGTGTTCATTTAGAGTCTCTTCTCAGACATGTCCCCTTAACCCCTGTAGTCAAGCAGTGTTTTTACTCCCACAGTTTATCTTCTGATTGTGGATAGTATTTTTTTAGATTCCTGCAGATTGTTCAGGGACATTGCATTGCCACTAATGGAGAAGTCCATTACATTCGATTGTACCACAGTGTATCAGTCTCTGTGTACAATGTTTTCCTGGTTCTGCTCCTCTCGCTCTGCATCACTTCCTGGAGGTTGTTCCAGTCTCCATGGAATTCCTCCACTTTATTATTCCTTTTAGCACAGTAGTATTCCATCACCAACATATACCACAATTTGTTCAGCCATTCCCCAATTGAAGGGCATCCCCACATTTTCCAATTTTTGGCCACCACAAAGAGGGCAGCTATGAATATTCTTGTACAAGTCTTTTTCCTTATTATCTCTTTGGGGTACAAACCCAGCAGTGCTATAGCTGGATCAAAGGTCAGTCTTTTATCACCCTTTGGGAATAGTTCCAAATTGCCCTCCAGAATGGCTGGATCAATTCACAACTCCACCAGCAATGAATTAATGTCCCGACTTTGCCACATCCTCTCTAGCATTCATTACTTTCCATAGCTGTCATGTTAGCCAATCTGCTAGGTGTGAGGTGATACCTCAGAGTTGTTTTGATTTGCATCTCTCTGATTATAAGGGATGTAGAGCACTTTTTCATGTGCTTATTAATAGTTTTGATTTCTTTGGCTGAGAACTGCCTGTTCATGTCCCTTGCCCATTTATAAATTGGAGAATGGCTTGATTTTTTGTACAATTGATTTAGTTCTTTGTAAATTTGAGTAATTAAACCTTTATCAGAGGTTTTTATGAAGATTGTTTCCCAATTTGTTGCTACCCTTCTGATTTTGGTTACATTGGTTTTGTTTGTACAAAAACTTTTTAATTTGATGTATTCCAGATTATTTATTTTGCATTTTGTAACTCTTTCTAAGTCTTGCTTGGTTTTAAAGTCTTTCCCTTCCCAAAGATCTGACATGTATGCTATTCTGTGTTCGCCTAATTTTCTTATAGTTTCCTTCTTTATGTTCAAGTCATTCACCCATTTTGAATTTATCTTGGTGTAGGGTGCGAGGTGTTGATCTAAACCTAATCTTTCCCACACTGTCCTCCAATTTTCCCAGCAGTTTTTATGAAATAGTGGATTTTTGTCCCAAAAGCTGGGAACTTTGGGTTTGTCATATACTGTCTTGCTGAGGTCGTTTGCCCCCAGTATATTCCACTGATCCTCCTTTCTGTCTCTTAGCCAGTACCAAATTGTTTTGATGACCACTGCTTTATAATATAGTCTGAGATCTGGGACTGCAAGGCCCCCTTCCTTTGTATTTTTTTTCCCATTATTTCCCTGTATATGCTTGATCTTTTGTTCTTCCAAATGAGCTTTGTTATGGTTTTTTCTAAATCAGTAAAAAAAATTTTTGGAAGTTCCATGGGTATGGCACTAAATAGATAGATGAGTTTGGGTAGGATGGTCATTTTTATTATATTGGCTCGTCTTACCCATGAGCAGTTAATCTTTTCCCAATTGTTCAAGTCTAGTTTTAGTTGTGTGGAAAGTGTTTTGTAGTTGTGTTCATATAGTTCCTGTGTTTGCCTTTTATTTTTCTATGCACAGCAGTGTGAGTTATGGGTATCCTACTTTATTGTTGGGATTCTATCTTAATGGGTAAAGAAAAGCCTAAGTATTTGAATTTTTTGTCTTTTGTGATAAAGATGAACTTTTTGTGAAATGTTTTAAAATACATATCTACCTGCAATACTGGAGAGGATCCAAAGAAGTAAACATCTATTTATACATATTTTACTAGTATTATATGTGAAGCCCATGAGAGATTATTAGCATTATTGTTTTTCAGTATGAATTTAGGAGAGGATGGAGTAGGCAAA
Organism: Monodelphis domestica; assembly: GCF_027887165.1. Classification (NCBI taxonomy): domain Eukaryota; kingdom Metazoa; phylum Chordata; class Mammalia; order Didelphimorphia; family Didelphidae; genus Monodelphis; species Monodelphis domestica. Next base: position 235,113,746 of record NC_077227.1, on the reverse strand, counting down.
AATAAAGGTCATAAGCAATGTTTAAAGTGGCTTTTTAACAATCACAAGGAATTTAGCACCTCTTAATTCTTTTGCATATATAATAAACTCCCAAATCTGTAGAATTTGAAGGTTCTAATGCTCTTTTGGGAGTTCTGGTAATTGTTAACCATTTTGGCTTGGTTCACTTATCATTAGAACTCCTAGATTTATGGCCTCATTATATGCAATTGGGGGCGTGTAGCTTTTTTATGTATTAACATACCCAATAGTGAAGAGTTCCAGTCTATTGGTTAAATATGTATTGAAAGTTTTATGTATATTAAAGGTCTTGTTTAAAATTTTAAAAAAAGGGGGGAGGATTCTGGGGGAAGGGTTCTGTTCACTTCAGGGAGAGGTTGCTTCTGCTGTTTGTTATGCAGAAAAAGGCTTCTCTCTTCCCTGAAGGGCCTTAACTTTAACTAATCTATATTGGAAAGTTACAGGGATTATTGATATGAAATGATCACCATTACTATTAATCCTAATGCTAACTATATTTGTGAATAATACACTACTGATTTTACTCCACACCGTGATCATCACATAGCATAAATAATAAATTATCTTAAGAAATTGAAAACTAAACAGAAAAGTCATGATTTATTTTCTAATGACCATTACCCTTCTTATGTACACAGACAAAAAACTGATGCTTCATTTTAATATACTCTTAGGATGTAGCTCATAATAGTAGTTCTAGGTAAATAAAATTTCCTATAATGAACTCTGAAAAAGAGCCAGAATTTTGACTGTGTAGTTTTTGATATGTAATATCTAGCACCATGCCAATTAGTTTTTTATGATGCTCAATGTTTATTGAAAATAGTCAAGATAGGGGGCAGTTAGGTAGTTCAGTGGATTGAGAGCCAGGCCTAGAAATCTGGCTTCAGACACTTCCTGGCTGTGTGACCCTGGGCAAGTCATTTAATCCCCATTGCCTAGCCCTTACCACTCCTCTGCCTTGGAACCAATACACAATATTGATTCCAAGGTGGAAGGTAAGGGTTTAAAAAAAAAAAAGATTTATAAGTATTGCCTTCATCCATTGGTTCAATCTGACCTCTAAATTCTTGGTCAAAGCCTTTAATTTCTATTCTTTTTCCACTATGAATTACAAATGGTATTTTGAAAATGTGGAAACTTTCCAAGAGATGAAGTAAATATTTTGTAGGTAAGGGTTAAAAAAAAAAAAGAAAATAGTCAAGATAAAACTGAAGATCATGATCTGGAGCCTGAATTACAGAGAAAGATTTGTCTACTGATTACCTAACTAGCCTAAAGAATGGATGTGAAGAGAACTCAGGAGGTCTTAGATAATAGTTTACTTGCAAACATTTCATTTATTTAATTAAGCTAACTTTCTAAATGCTTTCAAATGATTCAATTAGAATTTCCCTTAGAAACCCAATAATTGGGAGACAGTACCATTCAGTGATAAGAGAGTCATTTCCAGAATCAAAGGGCATGAGTTCAAATATCTATTCCACTTCTGTTGCTTTTTCATTTGTTTCAGTTATGTCCAACTCTTTATATAACCATTTGGAGACTTCTTGGGCAAGAGATTGGAGTACTTTGCCATTTTCTTCTCCAGTTCATTTACAGATGAGGAGACAGGGGCAAACAGAGTAAAAAGGCTTGCCCAGATCACACAGCTGAAGCTGGATTTGAACTGACATCTTCCTGACTCCAGGCTGGGTACTCTATCCACTGCACTGCCTAGCTACCCTAACTTCTACTCATAAACTGCATAAACTTGTTTAGTATTCCCAAGTCCCAGTTTATTCATTTTAAATTGAGGGAGTTGAACTATATAACTTCCATCTAGTTCTAAATCTATGATCCTCTAACATAAGCATATATGGCACTGTGATTACAAAATGCTTACAGAGTGTGAATTTTTTTCAGATTTAAATGGTTGAGGGAAATGATTTCACTATGTTTTGGAGGGAAATTGATGTAATATTTCAAGTTTTAAATGTTGCATTTTTAACTGTTACATGTCACATGAATAATTTGTTTCTATGAAGTATTAATCACAGGCAATATGCATTTAGTATTTTAATATCTACCCATATTATCTCATTTGATTAATACAAAATCCCTTCAATAGGTACAAAAGAAATATCTCATTGCTCCATTTTATGGATTAGAAAACTGAGAACTAAGAGAGGTTAAGGGATTTGTCTGTTGCAACCCCAGTGTCCTTTTGTAGTGCAGCCATGCTAGTGACATTGTTTCCCAGCTCAGTTACCTCCATGTTCTGATGGAGATAAATAATAGGGTCTAATATGGAGGAGTCCCAGCACATGGGATTATAGGAAAATAGAATTAGAATGGCAAAGGGTTGTAGCTATTTTTCAGTCCAACCCCCTCATTTAATAGGCACCTTATATGCTGCTCTTCTTAGATGACATCAGAATTTTCATAACAAATCACATCATGTGGAGTTCTTTTCTATATTAGAATATGTCATTCTCAAGGGAGAGGCAGCATTGTACACTGGATGGGGAGCTGCCAAGAGAATTAGGAAGATCTGACTTAAAATCCTGATGCTGACACATAGTGATTATGGCTCCCTGAGCATGTTCTTGAAACTGTCAGTGCTCTAGGGTTAGGGTTAGTCTTCATTGTAAGAGGAAGCTTCCTCATCTAAGAATTCCTCATTATCAATGAATTCATAAGTGTAGTCTCTGTCCCTTACCCTATCTTCCAGGGAATCCTCTTTAGAATACAACAAAACCCTGGGTCAAGGAGCAGAGATTTTATTTGTTTTCTTTATCTTATTTAACTTTTAAGGATTTTCACTTGTTTCTAAAGTCAACTAGATTATATGAGTAATTACAGTTTCTGTTGCATTATTTATTTCTTTGTCTCCCTCCCATGATCTCAGACAATTAAAAAAAAAAAAACAAACCCTGAATAAAGTAGAAAAAAAAAACCCTGAATAAAGTAGAAGTAACCGAAACAGTGCCATATCAATCAACCTGGAAGTCCCCTGGCCAAATGGATTGATATTGGCATAATAGATATAGGTAGGACTATAATAGATTGTTTTTTGCTACAAAATCTTTTGTTGCTCCCAGCAGCCACAAAATATTATCATTGTGGGTGAACACCTGAGAAGGGAAGCAGGTGACTGAGGGAAAATGGGTGAAGAAATGTAGAGATATGAAATAAATAAGTTTAACTTGGTTTTGAGGTTTGGACCAGTGCTGAACCCAATAGCAGTTGACCACAGGCTCTAGGCCCAGATGTTTGGCCACACCAGCAATCTGAGAGGATAACACAATCTGACTGCTTTCTTGATGTTACAAACAAGAACTTCATTTGTTTCTCAAATACAGGATGGGCTAGGGGACCAGGGTGAAGATGTCGCTAGATCTAACAATATCTTTCTTCAACCAGTCAGACTAACCAGCAAAGGTCTCTTCGGTCCCCAACAGAGTTGGGGCTACACTAACTACTATATCTCACTACCTATAGAAAATCTAGCTACCTAAAATCCTGTCTAGCTGGCCCACTAATGAATAGAAACAGCATGCAGTTTGTCAGATAAAGATGGCTAGAGGCCTAAGCCAAGGTGGTTGGTCTCGTCTTTAGCATAGAGTTTCTGGGTCTTCAATACTCACACACACACAGAGAAATTGTCAGGATGGAAAAAGATGCCACTGCTCCCAGGAACACAGAAGTTTCCTGCTCACAGGAACTTCTAAGATTTGATTAGCAAACCCCAGACACCAATGTTAATTTTTTGTTCTTAATGTGCTGGAGCCTATTCATATCTACCACTGGTCTTTCTATTGAATTTTGGGTGATCAGTAATTTTAATTTTCAAGAGGCTTTGGGATACCATGATTCACAATCTTAGAGTATCACCAGAAGAATATCAGTGTTCAAAAGTGGGCCCATTATTTTAAGAAGACAGGATTCTTTAAGAACATTGCTTAATATCTAGAATGCAAGGTAGCTGAGTTTCTTCTTCCTTTTTAATTCTAAGTCTAGTTCACTCTCTTTCTTCAGGATCTGTCCAAGACATAAAGTGCTTTTCCTCTTGGATAGGCTTTAAACACTATTTTTTAGAAAATTGCTGCTCTTACAGCAAGGTAATCTTTTCCCTTTAGTGACCTCTTACTACCAAGTTATACCACTACAAAATTTCTAGGTGGCTTTCTGGTTCATTTTAAGCCTAAGGCAGAGATGCAGTTATGTATTGGGAGCCATGTGGAATAGGTAATTCCGTCTTCTGATTCTTGTTAAAAACAAACAATGTAAAGATTAAAATTTAGGGGAGATGGGGAGACTGAGGCAGGTAGAAATTAGTTTCTCTCTACAAGGAGTATTATATTTTTTAGAGGTTTATTGAAGATTAAGGATTAAAGAAAATACAGGATAAGAAACATGTGTCCAGGCCATAGAGTGGCCTATACACAACCTCACCTACATTATGAAAAAAACCAGGCCTGCCCCAAAACGGAAGTCCAAGAGTCGAGAGAGCCCCTCAAAAGCCTTTGAATCAGCTTAAATACCTTCTCAATCTCAGCCCAGGTGAGATTACAAGGCATTCTGGGGAAGTGGAGCAAAGGCTCGTGGGGATTGTAGTCCTGTATTCGAGTCTATTTTTTACATTTTCCCATGTGATCATTTTTGGAAAAATTAATTTTTCCCCAAAAGGATCATAAAAACATAATCAATTTAAAGATTACAATAATTTGAGGATAAGAGAAAAAAGAATAAAACCAATAATTGCTGAACACATTGACAAAAAGCCGTTAGGGGGCAGTCTCCTTTGGCATAAAAGTATACATACAAATAAATGTTTAATCAACCACACCCAAAGTTCAATTTGATCTTGTGCAGCTTGTGGTCTGGAGGCTTCTTCATGGTGGCTTCTCCAACAGTTCAGTTCTGGATTCAGAGAGGGAGCATCTTCTTAACCTAAAATTCTTCTCAAAAGGAATTTAAACTTTGCAATTTACAATAATATTTTTTTACATTTCCCCATGTTGTGGGTGATTGAAAAATACAGAATCAGTTAGGGATGCATGGCTGAGGTATGAGGTATATGAATCAATTGGCAAGAGATATTAAAAAGACATCAGAAAAATCAAAAAGAAAAGAAAAATTTCTGGATGAAAATATAGACTATCAAAGTCTTATGTGTAAAAATTCCAAGTAAAAGAAAAATAAATGTATAACAGGTCCTTGAATCAGGGCCCAATCAAAATGACCTAAGCAATGATGCATTTACCCAGTCAATAGCCAGGACTACAGAAAGTTGCCACACTATGAAAGGCAGAAAAGGGGACCAGATTATAGGAGCCAAGGTTTTGGGGATACTCGTCTGTGAGTATCTTCAGAGTGAGTGTGGACACAAGGAAAGCCTATGTCTTAACACAGGTTAAACATAGTAACCTTGAGTCTTCACACTAGGTTCAAGACCTTTGTATTGGCCTAGAAGTGCATCAATCCATCCTGGATTTGCTTTTCTTTTGCTCTGTGAAATGGCTCTTGTGTGTATCTCTTGTCCTGGAATCAGACAGAATCATTAAGCAAAGTCCCATAATTTTTTTTAAATAATTAGTGGCATCTTTTTTATAGTCACAAGCTTTTTAGGGCATGCATTAGCAAATGTATTTCAAACTTGTAGCACTGAAAAGTCAAAAAGTTAAAGAAAATCTTAATGCTGGTGACATGTGCTTCAAATATAAAAAGGAGAGAAAAAATAATAAAAAAACTGAATTGCACATGCAAGAAAATATAATAATAAAAGAGCTTTAAAAAATTCAAAAATATAGCTTATAATCATTGACACTGTGTCAGTTAAGAAAATATAAAATACAAGGCTTTCTCACCAAAAAATGAGATCCATTTCCTCTTTGTATCTGGCCATGATCACTGTGAGTAGAAGGCAAATGAATTGAACAAGGTTAACAATTTTTTCATCTTTAAAAATACAGTAGTACAAATATGTAGATATCAAAATCTCCAAAATTCTCAATAGCCCAATTAATTACAATAGCAAACAAACACACTTTCATATTTCACATAAGTTGCTGTATGACATTTTTAAAAACCTATGAATTGATGGACATTTGTCACAATTTTTACGAACATAGCAATCTTTCAACCTTGGTAATTAAACATATTTTTAAACAAAGTAAAACTCATCTTGGACTAAGAACATAATCAAGAAATCTAGATATCATTCTGGTGCAAGTAAAGTAGTGAGCTGAAGAGTATAAATAAAGGGGTGCTCCTTTTGGAGGCTTTTAGGGATACAAATGCCCTGAGATTAACTGCCCAACTTCTATTCACATATTTAGAAATGTGGGAAGGTTGGGGTTTATAAAATGTATTTCACTTCAGCTACTCTTGGCCTTACCTCGTGGTAGGCGCAGGCAAAAATAACCAGAGATGGTTTAAAAAAATTACAAAAATCATATTTAAAAAAACCCTTAAAATCATTTGAGATATTTAGCACATTAAATTTTCCAAAGGTTGTTATACAATTATAACCAGTTCTGAAGTCCATCTATCCTCAGCAAAATAGAAAAAAGCTGTTTTTTCATAGATGGGCTTATTCACAATAATATTTGTTCAACACAGTTATAGGGGGAAAACAGAATTTCAAAACTCAGTACATTCAAAATAAATTCAATCAACCTTCAGTTCAAGCAGAATAATATTGAATCCAGTAATATATGAACTTAAAATCAAAAAGTTAAACCATAACAAAAAATGCAATAGAATACAGAGATTTTTTATAAACCATTGGAGTCTGAAATGCCTTAAAATATAGCCTTTAGTCTCTTCAAAGTTCCTTGGGGGTTTTTTGTTTGTTTTTAATTATCCATTTAAATGTCTATAGTCCGAAGGCAGAGTAGTAAGAGCTAGGCAATGGGGGTTAAGGGACCCGTCCTGGGCCCCGTAGCTGGGAAGTATCTGAGGCCAGATTTTAACCCAGGACCATGCTCTCAGTGCCCTGAGCCACCCATTTGCAAATTCAAAGTTGAATCTTTGGGCTGAATCTTTCTTCTGGCACGCAGGTGAAATCAATGAAATTACCAGAACAGTCAAAAGGTACCCTTTTAAACAGCCCATTGCTATTAAGTTTCTGTTTGAAAAGATCTGTTTCTTCTCTCTAGTCTCTCTTTCCCCTGCTCTGATACCCCTGTGGCCAATACCCCCATCCACGTGGAGGCTTAGCCTCAGGGAAAATTACCCGGTCTCCTTTCCCTCTCTTCTCTCCCCTCTACCCATGTGGCCAATACTGTAACCAGCTGATCGCAATGAGTCCTGAGCGATCTGCTCCAAGGATCTGGGTGATGAGCCGGCTGGGGTCACGCTTGTGGGTCTGGGGCTGGGGTGATGAGCCATCTGGATTGGAGGCCAGATGGGTGAGGGGCAGACCGCTTGGGGTGGGTCGGGCCAGAGCTGGAGCGCAGACAAGCGGAGCTGGGGCACCAGGTGAGAGGCCAGGAGCAGGAGCAGAAGCAGGCAGGCAGAACTTAGCAGCCAGGGACCAGGTGGGCAGCAAAAACAAAACAGGTCTGGATGGGGGCTGAACACCAACAGGCAAAAGCGGCTGAGCCGGGTCTGGATGGAGCCTGTGAGCTATCTACTGTCTGGAACTAAATGAGCAGCAGCTTTGCAAGGGTAAAAAACCTTGGCCAGAGAGATATGGCTCAAAAAAAAAAATTTCTAGGTACTAGATATTAAAGATTAAATCAGAAGATTGAGATTTTTTCTCCCGAAGTGGTTACGCCAACTGTAAAGATTAAAATTTAGGGGAGATGGGGAGACTGAGGCAGGTAGAAATTAGTTTCTCTCTGCAAGAAGTATTATATGTTTTAGAGGTTTATTGAAGATTAAGGATTAAAGAAAATACAGGATAAGAAACACGTGTCCAGGCCATAGAGTGGCCTAGACACAACCTCACCTACATTATGAAAAAAAACAGGCCTGCCCCAAAACGGAAGTCCAAGAGTCGAGAGAGCCCCTCAAAAGCCTTTGAATCAGCTTAAATACCTTCTCAATCTCAGCCCAGGTGAGATTACAAGGCATTCTGGGGAAGTGGAGCAAAGGCTCGTGGGGATTGTAGTCCTGTATTCGAGTCTATTTTTTACAACAAACTATTTCACAGGAAATAGTACTGAAATGTATGAAAAAGGAACTTTCATAAATAAACTTTTTTTAAAAACAATTTCTACTTAAATGCCACTGTAAACAAGGCATGTCACTAGACATTTACTTTAAGTATTTAAGAATGACAACTATTATACCTTGAACATCACTGGGAAGATAATTCATCAGTTATCTTAATGGCAATTCAATTCACCAAAGGGGGGAGGGGAGGAATATTCTAAATAAAAGGTCATAATTCCTTTAAGGCAAAAACAGATGCATTTCCCCAACACTACATTACTAAAGGAATTTTATAAGTCATTTTCTATTCTGTGTTTGGCTAATTTGCTTATAGTTTCCTTCTTTATATTCAGGTCATTCACCCATTCTGAGTTTATCTTGGTGTAGGATGTGAGATGTTGATCTAAACCTAACTTCTCTATATAGTAAATGCCAATTCTTCCTTGTAATTTATCTAGTTGCCTACTATGGTCTTCAAAAGACTTTTCTTACTCTATCATGAATCTAATTAAAAAGAGTTTACCCCTACCTATTACAACGCATTCACTTCTCTCTGAGAACACTCAGTTCCATAATGCTTGTTCCCCCTTCTTGGTAAGAGAGGGAGATGAAATAGTCAATTGCTTAAATTCCTCATCTTTAAATGTCTACTCTCTTTCCCCTTCAAGCCAGTGCTTAAAGCAGAATCTCATTTATTATTCTCCTTCCCCCCACTTCATATGTCCTACATAAATGTAACATATAGCATGGCTTCCTCTGGACCTCATGATAGAGGTCCCATATTCTATTAAAGTCTCCTACAATTTATGTCTTTCATATGCTAATCCTACATTCCTCATTACCCTACTGCGACTTGCTTTTCCCATCATTATTCTGATAAATTCAAACTTCATCAGGCATTCTATTACTTACTTTTAGTGGCTCAAAGGAGTCTGCATCATCATTCTTATTATTAATTGTATCATTCACATACATCATTTTACATACATGACATTTTTGTACATTTGCCTTACCCAATTCACTTAAAAAATTATTTCAATTCACAGAACAATTCATACTTAAAATAGAATCATGTTCTAACAGACAGCATTTAAAACCCATGTTTACACCCAAACAATAGTCATTTTGCCCATAGTGCATACTTTGGCAACAATCCATATATCCCAATAAGTTACAAATTCATCAGTTCTTTACCAATATTCCAAACTCTTCATAGACACTCCATTTCAAATTTAGAAATTTAAAATTTCTTCAATGTTCATTACATTTTCACTTGGTACTTGCTTCAACAACACATATACTAAAATAACATTTTCACATTCTCATTTGTAAATCCCCAAAATTTAGTTCATACAGAATCTTTTTCATAATATATCACATTCTCTTCTAAAAAGCTGGTAGTAAATTCTTATACACTTTACATTTCGTTTTATTGAACAGCCAGCACATATTAGGAGTTTGCTTCTCATCTGCTAATTTAAAACAAAAACCCTTTCTGCCAAGTAGGCTGACTTCCCATTGCATTTCAATCTCCAACTTCAGTTGACTCAAATAACAAACATTTTAGGTATGTCCACACATTCAAATCTCTAACCATTGTTCTTTTTAACTCAATGAAAACAAACAGTTCTCTCTTCATTAAATTGATACAGGAAAAAAAAAACCCTCTGAAATCTTAGACAATTGAGAGACAATTTTTAACACTGAATCACTAACTTTACATTCATTTCACTCAATTCCACATTTCAAGATCTTTAACATGTATTTCAGCCTTAAAATCAACCCTAAGTAAAAATCCAATCGTGCCATCAAATCTCCCTTCTCATGTTCTAATTTTCCTCCTCCCATCCAGTGGCCCGTCAAAGAGGGAAAAAGAAAAATGTTGAACAGTCTTTTCTGCCTCTGTCTCCTATAAAGCAGAGGGCAAAATTCCCTTTTGAAGTTCTTAAACACATTCCCTGATCTGTCAACTCCCTCATTTTTCAGAATAATGATGGACTGAGAGACAAGAGACTCGGTAATCACAAAGAGATCTTTTCCCCCAAACCCTCCCAGTGCACACACATGACACACAGATTTACAATTTATAAAGGACATACAAAACATAAATTCTTTTGCCCAACCACATATAATAGTCTATTTATTTACATTTTCTTCACCCCAAAGAGGGGAGTGTCTTGTCAGTCAACTCCTAAAGTTTCACATTAAACAATCCCCTAATTGTAAAAAGAATCTTAGCACAGTCAGTGTCTTCATTATCTCACATTCAGGCACAAAGTGTTCAAGAACTCTGGCCATTTGTCTTGGCAGGAAATTTACAGTTTCTGTCAGATGTTCTGGTCCCAGTGTGTTAGTTCATTAGTATTGTCCTTAATTGGACACTTTCTCGTTAAGTGGCCAGGCTGCTTACGCATGTAACAAGTATGAACTTCTAGGGGAGACAAGTCACTTCTCTCTCTTCTTCTGTGATTCACCTGTCTTATAATCTGGCTTTCCCTTCTTATTTCCCTCTTCCTTCAATCTGGCATATTCATTGGCTTCACCTCTTCTGCTCTTCCTGAAATTTCCTCAAAACCAGGGTTATAAATCTGGTCAGTTACTTTTTGCTGTCATCTTCTCTCTCCATATATATATATATATATATATAATCTCTGTCTTTTGGAGGAACTCCTGTAGGGGTTTAGTTACTCATCCATTTATCCTTCAAAGTTTATTGCTGATATCTGAACTGGAATTGTTTCCAAAACTGATCATTAGAACTTCCTGCCTTCTAGGATCAGTCACATTCAGTCTAAGGGATCTCTGTTCACTAAATCCCTCAGCTGGTTCAAGAAATCTGCTGAACTCTCTTTTCTCTCCTGTTTAGCTTCCTGGATTTAGTCGATTTAGTCGATGTCTTCATTTCAGTGCTCAACAGATTCTGTCCTCTTGTGTATCCATATCTCTAAAGTCTTCCATATTTTCTTTTTCTGATTTCACTACTGTTAGTAGTTGGGTGATGGGAACAGGAAAACTCTCTCCCTTTACTCAGTCACCATGAGTCTTACTTTGCAAGTCTCGGGCCTTAGTGGCAGCACATTAGTCTTCAATCTCTGGAAGAGAGAGAATCTTTTGCTTTCTCTCAATTATTTGGGACAAATTTCTGTCAAGGGATATATTCCTCCACAGCTATAGTGCAAAAGGGTGCATGAAGATTTTGGAGGTCTCCCAAAGTGATTACTCCATTCTTCCTTCCTAGAAATCTGTCCATTCTTTGTCTGTCCTTCCTGTTGTAGTTCCTCTTTCACAAATACCTCTTGAGCTTGCTATGACAACTCATCTAATGATATGAGCATCCAATCTTTACATTTTCTGGAACTTTCTACTGATATATGGCCAAGAATTAGCAGTCACATCTAGGCCAGCATTCAAAAAATCAGTGGAAGTTTCCTTTTTTACTCCTATTTGGGTTCAGACACCTTATTCGGGTTCTCATCTTAAAGAGAGCAATCTAGTTCATGCTCTTCCCCCTGCTTCTAGGGGACTTTTCATCTCTCAGAATTTCTCACTTTAGAGCTTACTAAGGGGAGTATTAACAAATTCAATCACCAATTCAGTCTTCCATTTGAGTGGAACTTCCCTCAATGGACATTGCTTCACCACTCCACCTAAGGGAAAGTTTCTCTGGTCCTCTACTATTTGTTTTTGTGGAATAGCAGGTAGAGGAGGTGGCACTGGTGCTGGTAGAATGACAGGAGGAGGTGGGGTTTCCAGTGGAACCCATAATTTCTCTTTCTTCTGACATAATCCTGAATTCTTCTCCTCTTTAATCTCCTGTTTGCCTGCCCCGGGCATTGCTGTTGCAGCTTCTTTCTTACTTCCTCCTGCTCTATCATTCTTATCTGCCATGGACTGCTGTTGTCTCATTTTATCTATATGATTTTTGTCTCATTCTTCTCTCCAAAATTTCTGGTCTCTCTGCAAACTGCCTAGCAGCCTAATCTTTTTTTTTTTTTTTAATCTGGATTCCATTCTTTTTTTTTTAAACATTATTTTATTTGGTCATTTCCAAACATTATTCATTGGAAACAAAAATAATTTTCTTTTCATTCCCCCCCCCTCCCACCACCTCTCCCATAGCCAGCACATGATTCCACTGGGTATCACATGTGTTCTTGACTCGAACCCATTTCCATGTTGTTGGTATTTACTCTAGAGTATCCATTTAGAGTCCCTAGCAGCCTAATCTTATGCTCTTTGCTGCTTTTTCTGCAGAGGAAAAAAGGCTCTTACTGTTCTCTGGGATTCAATTCTCTACTCCAGCTGTCACACATCTATTTCACAACAAACATCAAACATGTTGGGATTGAGCATGTTCCAAGCAGCCCGATTGGTCCGTGGGTTTCATAACTGGACCTGGATCTGGCGAATAGGAAATACCTCACCTTCTGCTACTGTTTCTCCTTTCATTTCCTCCATCGCTACAAAGATCAAAAAGTATAAGAAAATGAAAAATCTGACAGAGCCTCCTAACTGGACCCAGTTGTACCAAGAGCGTTATATTCCTTTGAGCAAGGACCAGTTACTGGGGTATCTCTCCCAGGAGTTTCACTCAAGTCCTTCGGAAGAATCTGCTATCCGTGAGTTTGCATTTCAAGCTGAATTCCACACTATGTTCAAGTACAAGCACATCCTAACCCAGATGCAAGCATTGTACTACCCCATCCCCCAGAATCCTGATATTCTCCACCAGCCTCTGCTGACTGATCACCAGTGTCAGGACAAAGAACAGGAACTGCTCAGGGCTCTGGAGCCCCTGTTAGACCAAGCCAACTACTCCCTTCTGTCAGAGGAAGTGGTGGCTTTTTCTCTGTCCCTGCGGCACAAGACTGAGGTGGTCAAGGTGAAGGCCAACCTGAAAGAGTACACTTTGATGCGGTTCTGGGCCCTGGGACAGCGCAAGGGGATTATCTCCTCCAGTACATGGAGGTACCTGGGCTTCCTCACGAAACTGCCAGAAGAAAGGCGCTATTTTCAGCGGGTAGTGATGGCAGCGAATATCAAACAGGCCCCCCTGGTGCTGAAGAGTTTCAAGGATGTGCCTCTGGACAGCCTGCAGTACTTATTGCCAGGGGTGAAGGCACGGACTTCCAGACTTAAGTTAGCTCAGCTCAATGCCATAGTCATGGTGTCTGGGTTGGTGTCTTTCATCAACTTGGGCATGGTAGCCGCTTCTTCTCTCCATCTAGCTACCTCCCTGCTCCTGCTGTTTTTTGTTTCTCTCATGGGGCACCGAACCTTCAAGGTTTTCACCCGGCTGCAGAAGCTGAATAACCTAGAGCTAATCAATCTGCTCTATTTCCGAACCACATCCAGTGATTATGAACTGATCAATAACATAGTGCTGAGGGCTCTGGAAGAACACATCAAGGAGGTCCTGCTGGCCCACAGTTTCCTGAGCAGGAAAGGGGATGTGCCTCCAGAGGAGAGTGCCCAGTGGCTGCAGAAAACTGTGGAAAGCTGGGTCAGGACCCGCTTGGGCTGCAAAGTGAGTTTTGATGGAGCCCGAGCACTGGATCACCACAAAGCTCTTGTTGAAAATATGTCCATTGGACCCCTGACCAGTTATTTTAAGAATCTTAACCCCCTTCTGATTAGCCAGTCGAACAAATCCCTGGACCCTCCTTCTCAGATCCAGTCTGTCAAGGAATAAGGCATTTGTAGCCCCATCTACTATCCTCTCCTGCTGGCTCTCCATCTGGTTGTGACACCTGAGGACTACACTCTTGGCTCAGGGATGAAGAAGTATCCTATGCAAATGGAATTCTAGAATGGAGAGAGGCGATAGTAACTGAAATTTACCCCAATCTTCCTTCTACCTCCTTGGAGAAGGGAGCAGATAATGTACCTGGTTCCTTCCCCAGTAGCCTCCCCTTCCCTTCAAACTCCAGTTATTCTTTTATCCAGTTATTTTTTTATCCAGTTATTATTTTTATTATTTTTTATCTTTTTATATTCTTTTAAGGTATTTATTTAAAATTTATGTTTTGAGAAAAAATAAAAATTAATTCTATCCCAACCTCAGTATATTTCCATTCATTCATATCCTGGCTACACCAAGTAATTTTTTAAATTTCTCCCCTGCCCACTCTGTAAAGAAGCATTGTTATGGTGTATATGATAATTATTGAATTTAAAGTGCAGTTTAATTTGTATGCCAATGTGTGTGTGTGTTAATTTGTACTTTTTTCTAGCAATTAATGAAGTTAAATTAAAAAATTTCCTTGGTTGCAGTAGAGCTTAAAAATGTCAGAAGAGATGAAGAAAGTTTACTGGCCTCTTGTGCAAAACAGACATGATCATTAAGGAAAAATTAAAACATTTTTTCAAAAAAAGCTGAATTTACATGTAAAAGCTATGTGAGGGCCAAATTTAATTTAACCTCCGTTAGTATATGTAGGCTTCATAAGGCTATTTATTACATTATTAAAACAAATTCTAATAGCAGCTGTCATTTACAATACCTGTGAGATACTAAAGCCATTATTAAAGTGCTTGTTTTCACTAACAGGAATGTGGCTGGCTCTTTTGCTAGCACTCTTAGAAAGGGAAAATCTCTTCTCTACATTAGATTATGAGCTCATTTATCTTTGCAATAGACAAATCTTTGCTTCATTGTTTTAACACATTAAAATGGTAGACTTTTAGAAAAACTATTTTTTAAATAAAAGGGTTTTGTAGTAAGAAACAACCTATTAAACCACTACCTATATCTATTATTCCAATACCAATCTATTAGGCCAGGGAACTTTTCTGAGTTGATTGATAAGGAATGATAAATGTTCTACTCTTTAAAACCCAGTCAATTTTCCCAGTACTAACTTGTAGTTTTTGAGATGCTATAAATGTATATATATCAATATACGTACATATATACATATACATATAATTTAGAATTAGACTCAGATGGGAAAGAAAAATTTTCAGAGTTAAAAAAGGCATTGAAATCAGCCCCAGTATTGACCCTATCCTCTCTGAGTAAGCCTTTTCATCTATTTGCAACAGTGGACCAAGAAATAGCCTTTGGTGTCCTTGCCGCAGGCATGAGGAAGATAAAGACAACCAGTAGTGTTCTTATCTAGGATCCTTCATCTTGTTGGGAGAGGATGGTCAATTTGTATTCAATCAGTTGCTGCTATTGTGGTTTTGGTAGAAGAAAGTAGGAAATTAACTTTTGAAGGAAGTCTATTGGTTAGTGTACCTCACCAAGTTCTCACAATTCTTCACCAAAGAGCTAGGAGGTGGCTCATTGATTCTAGGATATTGAGATATGAAGCAATCCCTTTGGAAAAGGATGATCTAGTCCTGGCAACAGATTAAAACTTGAACCCTGCAATGTTTCTATAAGAGACTGGGAAGGAAAATCATGAAGAGATTGAATATGATCACTTAGACATTATTGACTTCCAAACGAATGCCAGGGAACTTACAGGAAACACCTATCCCTGGAGAAATGAATTTATTTATATAGATGGATCCTCAGGAGTAGTAGATGGAAAAAGAAAAAATAGTTATGCAATTATTGATAGAGATAAAGCAACTTTAATAGATAAGGACTGTCTCCCCAATACTGGGTCAGGTCAAACCTGTGATATGTATGCTCTAAACCAAGCTCTGAAGATACTGGGAGATGGAGGGAGAAATAAATATACCATCTCAAAAGACTCACAGGGAGTACTGCATGAATTTGAAAAATTTTGGAATGAACAAGTAATGATTTCTAGTAAGGGAAAGGAACTAGCACATACTGAGCTGCTAGAGAAAGTTCTTGAAAACCTGTTAAGTCAGACCAGTTGACTGTTATCCATGTAAATGGGCATCAATAAAAAGAAATTACTTTAAAGTTAGGGGAAATAAATTAGCAGATAAAGAAATTAGGAGAGCTAGAATTGAGGAAGAGGAGGAAGTACCAATGTTTCCTCTCATACCATCCTTGTCTGAAGAAGTAGGAAAGCCATTTTTTTCCCCCTGAGGCAGAGATAAATAAGGAGAAAAAGTAGAAGATGGCAGATGGCTTCTGGCTGATGAGAATGAGATAATCAATCAAACTATAGCTAGAGGAATTCTAAATCACTTACACCAAGGGAGTCACTGGGGAGTCCAAAATTCATGTGGCCTAATCTTGGCACAATATGTGTGTGCATTGGAATACTCATTGTTGCAAAGCAAATAGTGGACTCCTGACTAATTTACAAAAAGGTAAATAGTTTGAGGAGCTGACCTCTAGAGGGAAGGGCTCCAGGGCTAAGGCCATTCCAAAGAATTCAATCAAGTAGATTTTACTGAGATGATACCAGTTGGTACCTTCTCATGTTGGTGGATCATTTGACTTCCTGCATAGAGGCTTATCTGTTTCCTAGAGCCAAATGGTGTGGTTGTAACAAAGATTGTGCTTGAGCAGATTATTTCTAGATATGGCTTACTAGATAATGTTATTCTGATAATAGAACCCACTTTACCTCTAAAATATTACCTCTAAAATATTGCAGGGAGTGGCCCCATCATTTGAGAAAAATGGGGATTTCCACATTCCATGGCACCCACCTTCTAGTGGAAGAGTGGAGAGAATGAACCAGGAGTTAAAAAGAAAGCTCACCAAACTGATGCTGGAGATCCAGTTACCCTGGATTAAATGTCTGCCATTGTTGGCACTATTGAGAATAAGACGAACCCCGGAAGAAACATTCAGGGAGAGTAGAGATAAATTTTCAAGAAGCTATATATACACTCTTGTACTAAATTATTCTTCCCTACAGAAAAAAGCTTTCCTTGTGCAGAAACCTCCTTTAGGCTTTCCAGTTCATAATTCCAGATAAAGGACTGGGTTCTTATCCTTTCCCAGAAAGAAGAAAATCTAACTCCAATTTGGGAAGACCCATATCAAGTCTTATTGATGACTGATAGAGCAATTCAGATTGCAGAGCATGGCTGGACACATCATTCCAGGGTTGAAGAACCCATTGACCACTCCACTATGTGGAAAGCTGAGACATCAGCAGACCAGTCTTTCACCATGAAAAAGATTGCAGTGGCCCTAGGAACTTATACAAACTGTTGCTTTAAGAGATTGCTAGCTCTGGAGCTGTCAAGGAGATAGCCTTGAGTCACTCACTCAGAGTAGCACCCTTGTCCCTTGCACAAAAAGCCATAAAGGCCACATACTGTCTGCAGCCTATTAAGGCTCCTGCCTGTTTATTAGAGTGAGCCTGAGGGTGCACAACCCCAAAAACTCACTACATACATCTGTTAGAGGATCATAGATTTAGAACTAGATGGAAGTTATATAATTCAATTCCCTCAATTTAAAATGAATGAACTGGGACTTGGGAAGACTAAACAAGTTTATGCAGTTTATGAGTAGAAGTTAGGGTAGCTAGGCAGTACAATGGATAGAGTACCCAGCCTGGAGTCAGGAAGATGTCAGTTCAAATCCAGCTTCAGCTGTGTGATCTGGGCAAGCCTTTTACTCTGCTTGCCCCTGTCTCCTCATCTGTAAATGACCTGGAGAAGAAAATGGCAAAGTACTCCAATCTCTTTCCCAAGAAGTCTCCAAATGGTTATATAAAGAGTTGGACATAACTGAAACAAATGAAAAAGCAACAGAAGTGGAATAGATAATATTTGAACTCATGTCCTTTGACTGGAAGTGACTCCCTTATCACTGAATGGTACTGTCTCCCAATTATTGGGTTTCTAAGGGAAATGCTAATTGAATCATTTGAAAGCATTTAGAAAGTTAGCTTAATTAAATAAATGAAATATTTGCAAGTAAACTATTATCTAAGACCTCCTGAGTTCTCTTCACATCCATTCTTTAGGCTAGTTAGGTATCAGTAGACAAGTCTTTTTCTGTAATTCAGGCTCTAGATTATGATCTTCACTTTTATCTTCACTATTTTCAACAAATATAAGGCATCTAAAGAAACTAATTGGCATGGTGCTAGGTATTATATAACACAAACTACACAAACAAAATTCTGACTCTTTTTCAGAGTTCACTATAGGAAATTTTATTTACCTGGGAACTATTATTATAAGCTACATTGTAAGAGTAATGTTAAAATTAAGAATCAGGGGCACTAGGTGGCTCAGTGGATTGAGAGTCAAGCTTGGAGATGGAAGGTCCTGGGTTCAAATATGACCTCAGAAACTTCCTACCTGTGTGACCCTAGGCAAGTCACTTAACCCCCATTTCTTAGCCCTTACCCCTCTTCTGCCTTGGAACCAATACACGGCATTGATTTTAAGACAGAAGGTAAGGGTTTTAAAAAATATTAAGCATCAGATTTTTAGTCAGTGTACATAAGGAGGTAAATGATCCATAGAAAACAATTCATTACTTTCCATTGTATTTTAATTTAAAATCTAAGAATTTTTTATTTTTTGTTTGAGATTGTATTTTTATAAAAACCCAAGACTTTGAATTTTGTTCGAAAAAAGATCTTCAAGAAAGAAGTTTGATAACTCCTAAATCCAGAAAATGAATTGTTGCAGAAAGATTCTGGAAAACCTAAACTTCATCAAGAAGATCAAGAATGAACGTTGGATATGGTTGATTGAACTGAACTTTGATTGAACATTTATTGTAAATGTACACATTTATGCCAAAAGGGACTGCCCCTAATTTGTCTTTCTGTCAATGCGCCTAGCAAAACATTGGTTTTGCTTGCTTTCTTTTCTATTCCTCCCTCACTACTCTAATTTCCTCTTAGAAAATTGAATATTGCATATATCTATAGTTAGAAGTGCATTTAGAACTACAAGATGATTATGTTAAATGATCAATGGGGAGACTAGTCTCCCAATGATCATTCAGGGGGGATTGTGAACCCTAAAAATTTTCAGACCCTACTTCATAGGGTTAGGATTGTAAACCTTAAAAATTCCCCATTGGGACCAATCCCCATTTGGGCAGTGAAAGTAACTTAGATCAGGAATGTGAAAACTCTACTCCAACCCTACTTAAGCCTGCTTTAGGGAAAGAAACTCCTTGCTGAACAATGAAAGATACTTAAACCCATACTTATAGTAGGACAAAAGTTCTTTAAGCCATGCCTATTTTAGGACTAATACAAAAGGGTGCTAAGTACCTATTAAGGTCAAGCAACTTGTGAATTTACAAGGAACAAAGAGGTGAAAACTTACTCAGAGCTTTCCTGGTGTGAATTACTCAAAAATTTACAGCTTCTTAGGTGTGAACTAAGAATGGTCTGTCCTTTGAAAAATGTCTACTGTGATTGGTAGATATAAGGACTTAGGGGAGGTGACATGGGAGAAAATTCCCTATATAAGAAAAAAACAGTCTCTAAGGAGGAGGTTGGGAGAAAGCTCTGGAAGAGTCTCTAAGGAGGCTCTGAAGACAGTCTGAAGGAGGCTGACTCTGGCTGGAACTCCCTCTGAGAAGACTCTGTCCCTCTGAATCCTTGCTTGGACAGATCTTGTGGGGAGTGATTAAGGACTGACTGATCTTTCTCTTAAGGGCTTAGGCCTGGGTTGGCCAGGGCTGCCCTGGGCTGGCCTATCCCTTTCTCATTATACCCTCTTTTTCTCTCTTTCTCTCTTTCTCTAATTCCTCATTGTATTAATTAAAAATCTCTATAAAACCCAGTTGACTTGGGTATATTTTAATAATTGGGAATATTTCCTTGGCGACCACCTTATATTTGATTTAAAAACAAGACACTGTCTTGAAACATATTTCGTGTGGTCATAATTTACTCATCCACTCTTTTATCTACTACAATTTAAGTCTTCCACTATTTTAATCTATAGTTTATGGCCTCAAACTATTTTAATTATTACACCATTTAGTTTTCAATTTCTTAAGATAATTTATTATTTAGGCTATATAATAATCAATAATGACCTTTAGAATATATGTCCTTTACTCCAATGGTATCAGACTTGCAGCCTGCAAAAACTGCTGAAATACCTTAGCCAGAATAAAATCAAGTGGGAAATGTATAATAAAATAAATACAAATTCAACAGATGTTAGTTTTCTTTTTCCTAATGAAATATATGAACTTCAAGAACTTATTTCTATTTGAGTTTAGCACCATTGCTTTACTCAATCATGTAAAGTATTTATTTGGCAATTATAGAATGCAAAAATCCTATCTGGGTTATTTATGTGAAGAAAGTAGTTCCTTCAGAAATTTAGGTTTACTAAAATCAATCTTACTATCACTTCTTATGCTTTTTCCTAATCCTGATACTGGATAGTCTTTCTTTATTGGTATTGTGTACTGTTAATCCTTCCTGGTCTTCCCCTATGTGTCTGATCAATGAAATAATTTAACCTTTTCCCAGCTGTTATCTGGCATATTGGTTTTTTTCATAGTCACTATTAGAAGACTTTCATTGTCCATCTGTAGTGGTATATATAATGATAAACCAAATGAATATATAATGATAAACTAAATGAATTCACAAGTGAAAATAGATAGCTAGGTAGATAAAGAGATAGATGGATATGTAGAAAAGAGGAGAGAGAGTAGAATCCTGATATTTGTGATAAATGTGTATAAAGGAAAGAAACAAGGGGGAAAATTGTCCCATTTTTCTGCTTCAGCTAATATGAAGAATTCATGAGAAAGGAAAGAAAGTGTCATGTGCTTCTCAGCTTTATGTTCAATAATGAAGAAAATGATGGTTACAATAAGGGTTTCATTTGTGATTTAATTAAAAAAGAAAATAAAGTCTGAGGTTATTCATAAAAAGCATAGTGAATATATTATCTCACAAGGCAGACATCACATAGAAAACAACCCAAATTTTATCAGAAAGTTCCCAGACTTCTACTGAAGTATCATATTAGACCCATAATAAAAAAATAATAATAAAATAATAAAGAATATAGGAGTGTGTGGAGAGGTATTGAATCATCGCAAGTGTTGGTTGTTGTTGTTGTTTTTTTAATAAAGAAAGCTTGCTTTATTTGTAAAATAAGTTTTCATGAAAACAACTCTTTATTCTTAATAGATGTAAACCTGAAAATTTCTTAGACTAATGAATGTTGAAAATTTCCCCATTGGGAAATTTCATACTGGAAAAAATTTCCTTGGCATGGGAGGATCCTTCTCCTCCCTACTTAAGACTACTTTAGGACAGAAACCTTTTGCTAAACAATGGAAAGGGCCTTGACCTATGCTTAAGCATGGAACAGGAAGTTCTTTGAGTCATGATTGATTTTAGAATTGATACAATAGAGATACTTGGAATGACAGAACCAGGTCTTGGAACTTACAATCTCCACCCTACTCAGTCTAACAGGATTTAGGAAGGGCTGCAGCATAGATCAAGATTTAATTATTTGAGAATATGACCTACAACAGACATGTGCAAAGGAAACAGACCTCTGGGCTGTCCTGGGTTAAGCTAGAGCCACCATTGGCACAGGGGAGACATTGACAGTGATTGGTAGATGTGAGAACTGAGGGGAGGGGGTTTTGCTCTGAGTGAGGTGGCTCTGAAGGAGGACTGAGGAGGTTTCTCTGTTGGAGGACCAGGCGAGAAGGCTGGCTCTGAAGGAGGAGAATTCTCTGGAAACATTTCTTGAAAGGAGGCTCTCTTGAAGTTGGAGCCTGATGTTGGCATGAGATGCCTTACCTAGAGAGATCTTGGGTGAGTGATAAAACCAACTGACTGATTTATTCATTCTTATTCCTTTCTTACTTTCTCTCTTTTTCTATTGATTAATCAGTGTATTATAAATTAAATTTCTCTATAAAACCCAGTTGGCTTGGGCATATTCATAAATTGGGAATATATTCCCTGGTGACCATCTTATATTTATATAAAACCAAGACACAGTAGAAAACATATTTCAGCGGTCATAATTGATATATATATATATATATATATATATATTTCCCTTGCTCCCAAACATTTTAATTATCACAGTTTATGGCTCCCACTCTCTTATCTACAACTAATTAACACTCAAAACTATTTTAGATATAACATAGGCCACATGCCTTTCTACTGCCTATTTTACACTTAAAGCCATAATTTGACATCACAATTATTTCCCAGAAAGATAATTATGGTCACACAGAGGATAATGAATTTAGGGGAATGATTAACGGTAGGAACAAAATACTATCTTTTGCTCTTACTAGGCTCATTTACCATAAGAAGATAAATACAAAACCATCCAATAAAAAGAAAGATGTATCAGCAAAATTATGATGAAGAGTACTGGCCTGAAGTACCATTGACTATTTAGCACTTTTCTGTTGATTGTGTTAAGTTAATATCTCTAATCAATATTTTATTTCTCAAATATATAGAAAACTGAGTCCAATTTATAAAAATATTAGTCATTCTCCAACTGATAAATGGTCAAATTATATGAACAAGCAGTTTTCAGATGAAGAAATCAAAGCTCTCTGTAGCCATTTGAAAAAATGCTCTAAATCCCTCTTGAATGAAGAAATGTGAATTATAAACAAAACTGAAAAACTACCTCACACTTATCAGATTGGTCAATATG
This sequence comes from Monodelphis domestica, assembly GCF_027887165.1. NCBI lineage: Eukaryota > Metazoa > Chordata > Mammalia > Didelphimorphia > Didelphidae > Monodelphis > Monodelphis domestica. The sequence goes on along the minus strand of NC_077227.1, from coordinate 235,091,045 downwards.
AAAGACAAGAAAAATGATCACTATTTTAGGGGATGTGGGCAAATTGAATCACTAATTCATTGTTAATGGAGTTGTGATGAGATCCACCCATTCTGGAGAGCAACTTGAAATTATGTGGAAAAGTTTCTAAATACCCTTTGAACTAATAATACTGTTACTAAATGTATATCCAATGAGAATAAACAAAGGAAAAAGAACCTATCTGTGCACAACATTTTATTGCAGATCTATTTGTGGTAGCAAAGAAATGGAAATTGGGGGGCTATCATTCAATTGGAGAATGATTGATCAAGTTGGATTATTGTAATGGAATACTATTGTGGTATAAGAAATGATGAGCCAGGATAATTTCAGAAAAACCTGGAAAACCTAATTGAATTGATACAATGTCAAGTAAGCAGAAACAGAAAAACATTGTACACAGTAACAGCAATATTTCTTGATAAACAAATGTGAATGACCTAGTTATTCTCAGCAATAGTGACTAGAATGATGTAAATCCCAAAGTCTCATCATAAATTGCCATCCCCCTGCAGAGAAAGAAATGGAGGATGAATGCCTAGTAAAATATACTATATTTCACTTTCATCTTTTTTTGTTTGAGATCTCTTCTATAAAAATTACTAATATAAAAATATTTTACATGATAGCTTATGAAAAATCTGAGTCATATTGCTTACTAACTCAGAGTAGAGGGGAGGGTTTGAAAGGAATAAGTAGTGAGCCTGGGAGAGAGGAAGAGGATTTGGAAATCATTTTTTTTGACCTTTTTTTAATTTTTTTTAATATATTTTATTTGATCATTTCCAAGCATTATTCGTTAAAGACATAGATCATTTTCTTTTCCTCCTCCCCCCACCCCCCATAGCCGACGCGTAAGTCCACTGGGCATTAGATGTTTTCTTGATTTGAACCCATTGCTTTGTTGATAGTATTTGCATTAGAGTGTTCATTTAGAGTCTATCCTCTGTCATGTCCCCTCAACCTCTGTATTCAGGCAGTTGCTTTTTCTCGGTGTTTCCACTCCCATAGTTTATCCTTTGCTTATGAATGGTGTTTTTTTTCTCCTGGGTCCCTGCAAGTTGTTCAGGGACATTACACCACCACCAATGGAGAAGTCCATTACGTTTGATGATACCACAGTGTGTTTGTCTCTGTGTACAATGTTCTCCTGGTTCTGCTCCTCTCGCTCTGCATCACTTCCTGGAGGTTGTTCCAGTCTCCATGGAACTTCTCCACTTTATTATTCCTTTTAGCACAATAGTACTCCATCACCAACATATACCACAGTTTGTTCAGCCATTCCCCAATTGATGGGCATCCCCTCATTTTCCAGTTTTGGGCCACCACAAAGAGCGCAGCTATGAATATTTTTGTACAAGTCTTTGTGTCCATTATCTCTTTGGGGTACAGACCCAGTAGTGCTATGGCTGGGTCAAAGGGTAGATATTCTTTTAGCACCCTTTGGGCATAGTTCCAAATTGCCCTCCAGAATGGTTGGATCAGTTCACAGCTCCACCAGCAATGAATTAATGTCCCTATTTTGCCACATCCCCTCCAGCATTCATTACTTTCCTTTGCTGTTATGTTAGCCAATCTGCTAGGTGTGAGGTGATACCTCAGAGTTGTTTTGATTTGCATCTCTCTGATTATAAGAGATGTAGAACACTTCTTCATGTGCTTGTTAATAGTTTTGATTTCTTTATCTGAGAACTGCCTATCCATTTCCCTTGCCCATTTATCAATTGGAGAATGGCTTGATTTTTTGTACAGTTGATTTAGCTCTTTATAAATATGAGTAATTAAACCTTTGTCAGAGGTTTCTATGAAGATTTTTTCCCAATTTGTTGTTTCCCTTCTGATTTTAGTTACATTGGTTTTGTTTGTACAAAAGCTTTTTAGTTTGATGTAGTCAAAATTATTTATTTTACATTTTGTGATTCTTTCTATATCTTGCTTGGTTTTAAAGCCTTTCCCCTCCCAAAGGTCTGACATGTATAGTATTCTGTGTTTACCCAATTTACTTATGGTTTCCTTCTTTATGTTTAAGTCACTCACCCATTTTGAATTTATCTTGGTGTAGGGTGTGAGGTGTTGATCTATTCCTAGTCTCTCCCACACTGTCTTCCAATTTTCCCAGCAGTTTTTATCGAATAGTGGATTTTTGTCCCAAAAGCTGGGATCTTTGGGTTTATCGTATACTGTCTTGCTGAGGTCGCTTTCCCCCAGTCTATTCCACTGATCTTCCTTTCTGTTTCTTAGCCAGTACCAAATTGTTTTGATGACTGCTGCTTTGTAATATAGTTTTAGGTCAGGGACTGCAAGGCCCCCATCATATGTGTTTTTTTTCATTATTTCCCTGGATATCCTTGATCTTTTGTTCTTCCAAATGAACTTTGTTATGTTTTTTTCTAAATCAGTGAAGAAGTATTTTGGTAGTTCAATGGGTATGGCACTAAATAGATAAATAAGTTTGGGTAGGATGGTCATTTTTATTATATTGGCTCGTCCTATCCATGAGCAGTTAATGTTTTTCCATTTGTTCAAGTCTAGTTTTAGTTGTGTGGCGAGTGTTTTGTTGTGTTCATATAGTTCCTGTGTTTGTCTTGGGAGGTAGATTCCTAGGTATTTTATTTTGTCTAAGGTGATTTTGAATGGGATTTCTCTTTCTAGTTCTTGCTGCTGAGCTGTGTTGGAGATATATAGAAAAGCTGATGATTTATGTGGGTTTATTTTGTATCCTGCAACTTTGCTAAAGTTGTTGATTATTTCAATTAGCTTTTTGGTTGAATCTCTAGGATTCTTTAAGTAGACCATCATGTCATCCGCAAAGAGTGATAACTTGGTCTCCTCCTTGCCTATTTTGATGCCTTCAATTCCGTTATCTTCTCTAATTGCTACTGCTAGTGTTTCTAGTACAATGTCAAATAGTAGAGGTGATAATGGGCATCCTTGTTTCACTCCTGATCTTATTGGGAATGCATCTAGTTTATCCCCATTGCAGATGATATTAGCTGTTGGTTTTAGATATATACTGTTTATTATTTTTAGGAATGACCCTTCTATTCCTATGCTTTCTAGTGTTTTTAATAGGAATGGGTGTTGTATTTTATCAAAGGCTTTTTCTGCATCTATTGAAATAATCATGTGATTCTTGCTAGTTTGCTTGTTGATGTGGTCAATTATGTGGATGGTTTTCCTAATGTTGAACCAGCCCTGCATCCCTGGTATGAATCCTACTTGATCATGGTGAATGATCCTTCTGATCACTTGCTGGAGTCTTTTTGCTAGTATCCTATTTAAGATTTTTGCATCTATATTCATTAGGGAGATTGGCCTATAGTTTTCTTTCTCTGTTTTTGACCTGCCTGGTTTTGGAATCAGTACCATGTTTGTGTCGTAAAAGGAGTTTGGTAGAACTCCCTCTTTGCTTATTATGTCAAATAGTTTGTATAGTATTGGGATTAACTGTTCTCTGAATGTTTGATAGAATTCACAGGTGAATCCATCAGGCCCTGGGGACTTTTTCTTAGGAAGTTCTTTGATGGCTTGTTGGATTTCAATTTCTGATATGGGATTATTTAGGAATTCTATTTCCTCTTCTGTTAGTCTAGGCAGTTTGTATTTTTGTATATATTCATCCATTTCTCCTAAATTGGTGTATTTATTGCCATATAATTGGGCAAAGTAATTTCTAATGATTGCCTTAATTTCCTCCTCATTGGAGGTGCTGTCCCCCTTTTCATCTTTAATGCTGTGAATTTGCTTTTCTTCCTTCCTTTTTTTAACTAGATTGACCAGTACCTTGTCTATTTTGTTTGTTTTTTCAAAGTACCAGCTTCTTGTCTCATTTATTAAATCAATAGTTCTATCACTTTCGATTTTATTAATTTCTCCCTTAATTTTTAGGATTTCTAATTTGGTTTTCTGCTGGGGGTTTTTAATTTGATCGCTTTCCAGTTTTTTCATTTGCATTTCCAATTGATTGATCTCTGCTCTCCCTTGTTTGTTAATATAAGCATTCAGGGATATGAATTTACCTCTGATTACCGCTTTGGCTGCATCCCAAAAGGTTTGAAAGGATGTTTCGCCATTGTCATTTTCCTTGATGAAATTATTAATTGTTTCTATGATTTCTTCTTTAACTAAACGGTTTTGGAGTATCATATTGTTTAATTTCCAATTGGTTTTAGATTTGGTTTTCCATGTACCATTACTAATCATTATTTTTATTGCCTTGTGATCTGAGAAGGCTGCATTCATTATTTCTGCTTTTCTGCATTTGTGTGCTATGTTTCTGTGACCTAATGTATGGTCAATTTTTGTGAATGTGCCATGTGGTGCTGAGAAGAAGGTGTATTCCTTTTTATCCCTATTTATTTTTCTCCATATGTCTATTAATTCTAATTTTTCTAAGATTTCATTCACTTCTTTTACCTCTTTCTTATTTATTTTTTGATTTGATTTATCTAAATTTGATAATGGTTGGTTTAAGTCTCCCACTAGTATGGTTTTATTGTCTATTTCTTCCTTCAATTCTCCTAGTTTCTCCATTAGAAATTTGGGTGCTATATTATTTGGTGCATACATATTGATTAATGATATTTCCTCATTGTCTATAGTCCCTTTTAACAAAATATAATTACCTTCCCTATCCCTTTTGATCAGGTCTATTTTTGCATTGGCTTTATCAGATATCATGATTACCACTCCTGCCTTCTTTCTATCAGTTGAAGCCCAGAAGGTCTTACTCCATCCTTTAATTCTGACCTTGTGGGTGTCAACCCGCCTCATGTGTGTTTCTTGAAGACAACATATGGTAGGGTTTTGGATTCTAATCCATTCTGCTATTCGTCTACGTTTTATGGGTGAGTTCATCCCATTCACGTTCAAAGTTATGATTGTCATTTGTGGACTCCCTGGCATTTTGATTGCCTTCCTTAATTCTAACCTTTTCTTCTTCGGCTCTACCTTTTAGTCCAGTGATTTACTTTGAAACAGTCCCCCTTGTCCCCTCCCTTGATGTTTCCCTTTTTAGTCCCTCCTTTTTTGTTCCCTCCCCCTCCCCCCTGTCTTTCCCTCCCTTTTTGTTCTCCCTCGCCCCCTCCCCCCCTTGGTTTTCCCTTCTCCTTACCCTTGTTGGGTAAGATAGAATTCAAGATCCCAATGGATCTGGATGTTTTTCCCTCTCAGAGCTGATTTCCCTGAGATTGAGGTTTAAGTAACCCCCCCCCTCTCTTCCTCTCCTTCTTATAGGAGTTTTCTTCCCCTCCCCTTCCCATGTGAATCTTTGTGTGAGAATGATTATTCTATTTGGTCTTTCTTTACCCCCTATTTATACATTACATTTTCCCCACATGTTAGTATACATAGGTTGATATAAATGTAGTCCTTATAGAAGAGAGTTTGAGTAAAAGAAGAAGATAACATTTTCCCCTTTCCTTAATATTTACCTTTTCAGGTATTCCTTGCTCTTTGATTTTCGGTATCAAACTTTCCACAGAGCTCTGGTCTTTTCTTTGCAAAAAGTTGGAAGTCTTCTATTTTGTTGAATGCCCATACTTTCCCTTGGAAGTATATAGTCAGTTTTGCTGGGTAGCTGATTCTTGGTTGGAGACCCAGCTCTCTTGCCTTTCTGAAGATCATGTTCCATGCCTTACGATCATTCAGAGTAGAACTTGCAAGGTCTTGGGTGACCCTGATTGGCATTCCTTTATATCTAAATTGTCTTTTTCTGGCTTCCTGTAGGATTTTTTCTTTTGTTTGATAGCTTTGGAATTTGGCAATTACATTCCTGGGAGTTGTCTTTTGGGGGTTTAGTGTAGAAGGTGTTCTGTGAGCTCTGTCAGTGGCTGTATTGCCCCCTTGTTCTAGAATCTCTGGGCAATTTTCTTTGATTATATCTTGTATCACCATGTCCAGTTTGGTGTTTATTTCTGGCTTTTCTGGGAGTCCAATTATTCTTAAATTATCCCTTCTCCCCCTATTTTCCAGATCTATCACCTTGTCGGTGAGATATTTTATGTTCTCTTCTAATTTCTTGGTATTTTGGCTTTGCTTTATTGATTCTTGCTCTTTTACATGATCGTTGTCTTCCAGCTGCCTGATTCTGGCCTTTAAAGCCTGGTTTTCTTTTACAGTTTGGTCAAACTGGTTTTGTAGATGCGTGAATTTCTTTTGCATTATTTCCAACTTTTCCTCCCAGAAGGCTTCCATCTTTTTGGTCATTTCTGATTCAAATTCTTCATAGGTTTGTGGAGAGTTTCCCTTTCCTTTGGAAGGTTTTGGAGCATTTTCTTTTATATTATCTTCTGTCTGCTCTGTATTTTGTATTTTGGCTCCATAGAATGTGTCCAAAGTCGCCCCTTTCTTCTTATTTTTCTTGGTATTTTGGGGCTTCTGTGCTTCTGTGGAGTTTGCTGCCATCTCTGAATGTGGAGGATTGGCTTTTCTTATCTCTGGTGATCCGAGGCTTTAGTCCTGGGCAGATGGTTCTATGAGCTTTCCCTGGGTTAAACTGAATATGCCTCACTGGAACTGGAATGGAAGGGTCGGACCACGAGGCCACACTCTCCCCCCGGCTCGCTTTCCGGAAGTTGCCTTCAGAATCGCTGGCCGTGAGGCTGTTTCGTCGGCCTGCGGGAGGATGGGCTGCAGCTTCCCCAAGCTCCGAGGGCTAGGACTTTCACTGAGACTTGGATAGCAGGATCCAGCCCGTGAGGCTGTCTTGCCCGCCCTGAGGGTTGCTGTTGTTTCTACCAGCTCTCTGCAGCGGAAGCCCCAGGCAGTAACTTTCACCGGGACTGTAGAAGGCCCTGAGGGTTCTGCTCTCTGAGCCCGGCCGGGCTGCGGCTTCCGGGAGCCTTGGACTCTGCGCTCCTACCCCTGAGGTCCGAGGGATCTCGGGTTCTGGCTTTTAAGGGGAGCCGTACCTTTTGATCCGGGTCCAGGTCCAGGAGGAGGGTTCCCAGGGTCTGTGCTGTTGATCGTTTTGAATTTCGGCACCTTAGGAGCTTATCGTTTGAGATCGGTCGGGAAGGGTTTTCAGGAGATCTGAGCTTTAGCTTTCTCTAAGCCGCCATCTTAACCGGAAGTCCGGAAATCATTTTTAAAAATGAATGTTTCAAAATTATTTTACATTTAATTGGAGAATATATAAATATTTTAAAAGGGTTTTCAAAGATGTTACAAAAACTACTTTTGATTTGAAATCTCTGAAAAAACTGGAAAGATTATAGAAATGCAGCTTACACAAATTCTTTACATCATATTCCATAATAATTCAAATCTAAAACATGACTTGAATATTACAGATTTTATGTTGTTTAAAATAATTAGAAAGAGACAACATATAAGTTTCATGGCTATGGGCAAAAGGTGTGTTCTTTAAAATGATTAGAGAAAATAGATAATATTGATTATATTAAGTTAACATCCACAATCATTTAATACAAATAGTATGTGATGGGAAGAATTTATATGAGGGAAAACAATTTTTCCTCAAAATTATTGAATTAGATCGAGTCATTTGCATCAAATTATTGGATCATTGGATCAAGAATAATAGACAATCACATTAGAAAGCTTTCTGAATTGAGGTAAATCATGTCACCAAAATGCCTGTATCTTTTGACTCAAAGATTCCTCTATAAGATATATATTGTAGCTCTCTCAGAGGGGAGAGAAGCCACAAGGTAGGAAGATAGAGACAGGATAGAAGTTTTTGATACCACGAGGGGAGTGACGGAGTCCTATTAGAGATATGAGGTGGTCAGGATGAGTCTTTATTAATTATCAATGAGCCACAGCTAAGCTCTGATCAAAGGACCATTGTGTAGGCTTTTCCAGTCCTGAGATCCATACCACACAGGTCAGAGAGGTGAATAGAGAAAGATTAAAGATGGAGCTTGGCCAGAGGCCAAGCTCCTGCAAGGACAGCCATCAGCTAGCCTGAAAGAGAAGAGAGAGCAGAGAGAGAGAAGGCGGAGCTTGCTGGGCTAAATAGTTTTTGATATGCAAATATACACAGTACATAGGGATGATTCTCATTGGTTAATGACAAGGCATAGGTGTGGTTTCTCTTAACCAGGGGAGAACAAAGAAACCTGTTTTCCGGCCTAACCTGGGAGAAGCTGGGGTCAAGGGTCAGAGGCCTTCCCAGCCATGAGCAGTACTAAGCATGTTCAAGACTGACTGTTTTCCCCTTGCCCATAGCTAGGGGGCGGACTGCTACATCTCCCCCTTTTTGTTTTACACACAAATGAATAGTGTAATATCAAAATGTAGCAATATTACAGCATTGACAAATACAAACACTCTGGTGCATAATCATATTCTGATACAGAGATGAAAAACCCATCCTGATTGTATAACTTAGATATCCCAATCAAGAATGAACATCAGCATAAACTGATTCAGTGATCAATCTTAAAAATTCCCAAACTGATCTTTCTATCTGCCTGTCTGCATTTCAAGATCAATGCAACAGTCTTAGTAGATATAAAAATGTTAAGAAAATAATTTCCACGCTACTGATCCTGGTCTAATGAGGTAGAATTCTATTGCTCACATGACAGGTGCAATAACCGAACATACCACCTTTCACAGTCTGGACTATCAGAAGTTGTCAGCCTTTTCAACAGTTAGCAAAATACTATCCCTGGAGATGAAAGATAAGTCCTTCCTTTCTCTTGTCCTGATACTGCATCTTGGGGATCTTTCCGTGCTCACTGCCAGATGCCTGCCACATTAAAAAACTGGTTGGTAGCTCGATGCCAGGACATCCAGCGACTGAGGGTGTCAGTACGCCATGTCTCTGCATTTCCGAACCTCAAACATCCATTTCACATGGAAAATGTAATCGTGGCTGAGGCTGTCTGGTCCATAATGAAAGATTCATTATGATTCCCCTTACATGCAATCAGACATCACTCTCCAGTATGGTCATCTGAAAATTAACAATTGCTGTCATGTTCTCATGTTCACCGACTGTTAGGTGACTGTAATTCTAGAAATCTTTGCACCTTCATAATTCTGGATCAGAGTATTAACAGTACTTTCTTTGTACTCAAAGTTCTGGCCTTAATAGTGTAAAAGAAAAAATCAAGGTTGATCAATCAAGAGTGACTTTAAAAAGTGTCCTCTAAAAATATAAATACTGATCTCTATAAGATTCCTCTCCCTTTTCTTTTTGATTGTGTGGTGGGAGAGATCCCTTTAAAGAAAAACATCCTCTCTTAACAATACTGGAGGATCATGTTATCACATGTCAAATGATCTCAGAAAATTGATCCTGGGAACCTGATCCCAAAATTAATAAAAGATTCTCTTGGCTCACTGTCTATGTGGTATCTTTGAAACTGAGCCAATGTAAAATATCAGAACTTATTTTCCCAATGATTTCTAATTCCTGATCTAAATAGATCAAAATTCGCCTTGTATATGAACATAATTTTGCACCATTACAGGCTTTGCAAAAACATTAATACATCAATCACAGTGCAATTTTTTAACAAACACCAATATTCCCATCCATTTTACATTCTCAGTTGTAGCTTAAATAACCACGATGGTGATAATGAAGTAAAAGTTCAAGTTCTGACTGCATATTCCTTATGTCATCCTTATTTAAATCTCTGCTTGTATAAATAAACCCATCAATATGATAACCAAGCCTATACCATTACCAATATTTGCAAAATTCTTTCCACCAAACCAATGTTTGGGTAAATAGAAGCTTAAGTTGTTTTCCATGTAGAAACAATTTCTTCAGTTTCTTGTACCTACAGCATTTGACATAGCGTTTTCATTCCTAGTTGTCAGTGAATACTATTCAATGTGCTTTTTCTACACGCTTATCTGTGCCTATTGAGTCATGTTCTTTATCCATACTCCAAAACAGTAAAACTTAGATTATACTTTGCCCTTTCTCCATGTTTTTGTGCAATAATAATTTTTTCCACCTAGGAGAGACAATGACTGCGCGTCCACAGCAATTGTCAAACCTAGAGCCCTCAGTTTTTCATGAGGTCTTACTTCCATATACCAGAACGTCTTCCAGTATATGAAAGGGAAGCCAATAGATCCCGAATCCAGCGGCCGTCTGAATTCTGGGATTGTTGGAGGAGAGCAAGACATTTTTCCTATTAAGATATTACCCACAAAGACAGGGTATCAGGAGTAATGGTTAACAATGGTATTAACACTCAACTACATCTCTGGTAGTCAGCCCTTAATGTCCATCCTGGTATTGTCAGGAACATAATCTGTGCCTGGATGTCAATGATTTCTTACAATAACTCAGGTTCCTGATTAAAGATTTCCTAGTGTCTTTTCCCTGATCTCTCATCCTTTCTCGAGAGTAACATTAGTGTCACCTGTCCATTAACCATGAGTGAGCAGCATTTTCTGCTTAGCACCTCATTTTTGTTGTCAGAGGTATCAGATCTATGCTATGAATGAGAGTTTTCTATCTCCTACTCTTTGGAGAGTCCTACCAAGGTTTATACCCTTGTTGATAACAGCATTTCTTACAATACAAGTGGTAGCTTTACAATGCATACAATATACATTCCTTTTGACAGTATCATATACAAAATACAAGGTATACTTTAGTAGCTAAACAATTGTAGCTATTTCATCTCAATCCCATCGCAAAGTCTTTGGAGTGTGGGACATATCTGGTGTCTTGTACAGACACGAGTGTGATTTAGTCCTTCTGAATTAGCATACTCGATGTTGCTCTGGGTACCACATCTCAATGGATGTCAGCATGACAATGAGTGGTCTACTAGCCAATGTCTCTAATAGTGTAATGTCATTGTTCTGGAGTGATATTAGTCACCAAAGAAGTGTCCTTCCAGCGTGCCTGGATTGTGGCTGGCATGCAGATCGCTGATGCCATCACCTTCCGTCTGCTTCTCTTCCTGGTCTGCATCAGCTGGCATGAAGCATGACGTGGGTGACCAGATGTATTCATTATCTGTGAACATACAAACAAGACCTCGACCCAACGTTATCATCCCCTTGGGTCCCTTACAGTCTTAATATCTTGATGATATTTAACCCAATTCAGGTATCTCACACAATGTGATCTTTACCATTACATTACAAAGCTTTAACTTATATTCCTTTGTGGGGTGTAGAAGAGATAGATGATTAGTGATATCATATCCACCCCTTCCCTTAAGAAAGTGGAACAGTCACAGCTAAACAAAATTGACTTCTAGATAAGTCTGATTCTAGCAAAAACATATTGTTTGCAAATATAATGTACCCTTTAAGACAATAATCATCATTACATTTTGGATAGTAATACCCATTTGTGCTGCAAGTGGACAGCATTCCTTATACTGTCATAACATTTCCAATTATACCCTTTTGATATTTGATCAAATTTGGCTAACATGGAACAATTCCAATAAAATGATTTCAAGTTACACATTGTACCAGTACCATTCAAAATTTTCAGGCATGTAATAAAGTCAGATCTTTTACCAAATACCCATATATTCCTAGAACAGAATATCTGTTAGTGACTTAATGATACTCTTCTGCATGTACATTGTTTCTCATACAATTGCATGTGTGTGTGCATAGTGTGTTAAACCTGCCTCTAGGGCAGTCATATCCTTTACAGTCCATGTGCTGCTTTTCTGGTGTCCTGTGCCAGACACCTCTGCCTTCTGTCCTTCTTCCAGGCAGATTTTCTTGCCATCAGATGCTCTTGATCATCTTCCATGGACTCCATGTATCTGAGAAAGTAAACAGAAAACCTCGACCCCAAATGAAAGCCTCATTGGGTCTTAGAAAGTTAGAAAGTGACAGAACATATATACCTTCAGTTTTTGAACCTTGGGGCTCATGAATTCCTTTGAGCTCTTTTCACCATAGCTTGCATGTAAGCCATGAGCTATGCAATTTAGCCTTTGCATTGCTGTTAAAAGCCCTGCTATTCCAAGCTGTTTGGAATAGACAGTTGTGCACAGTTATTTATAAAATCTGCAATCACTTTGCTCACTTCTTCATTTGAGCTTGAACCCATAAACCAGGAGAGTAAGTATCTCCCATCACTTTTCACAGTTCAACCTTTGTGCCAGGAGCATGCTGAAATGCATCCTTTTGCTCCAAAATATACAGTGGATATCTATCAGGGGTGAAATTAATTCACAACAGTTTGCATTGATAAGCCATATCACCTGCTTGTTCAGGATATAGATGTACAATAGATTTGCCCTCTGCTAGAGCAGAGAATGCTAGCAGCTGTTTGTTCAAAACAGCATGTATAGATGCTTAAATATTTGCTTTTTCAAACCCATAATCACAAAAACATCATTCCATAAATCACTTATGAGTTGACCCATGTGTGCTGGGATCTTAATCCTTTGTTTGCCTGCACACCCTTTTTGCTTTCTGAAAAATTTCACTGTGTGCAGTTATTAAAATTATAGCATTGTCTTATGCTGTAAAAATATGCACAGAATTATCAAACAGTTGCATAGTAGTTATTATTCGTGAACTACTGCAATTAGCTTCATAACTGAAAAGATCTTAATACTGTGAATAAAATCATTACTTTCATCTGCTAATTCTGCAAATCTTCCCTGCAGAAATAAATCAAATTATGCCAGTAACCTTTGAATTTGCATTATTATCATAGGTCTCTTTTCAATATCATGATCAGCTTCAATATCTGCAATTTGAATACATGATAGTATTGCCTCTTTCAAATCCTTAATAAATCACTGTACTGAGTAACAGATTCCTTGATAACTTTAACAATTAACCACTGGTAAACAGATTGAATCCTTCTAACCATGCTTTTACCCTGCTGAGCATGTGTCTTAATTTTCCATAGTAAAAGCTATTCTAGTTATAAATCATTTGCTTTCTGGATACAGGTATAGTAATATGCCCAGTAAAAAAGTTTCTGAACTGCATACAGGCTGTTTGAATAAGCTCTGCTCAAGATTCATCCTGTTGCTTTATGTCCTGCTTAGAAAAGTGTTAATAATTCCTCCATAGTCAAAATTAGAAAGCTTTATAAATTCCTTTAAATCATATTCCAATTCATGCTTCTTATATCTTAGTATTAAAGTTTTCCTTCTAGCCAATTACAGCCTTAGTGATAAAGCTTGCAACCTCAGTTGCTCTGCCGCTATCTTCCACGTGGCTCAAGCCACGTGGCCGGTAGAGAAAAAAAAATTCAAGCTGCTTCAGATTTAAGCCCAAACCTTAAAAATTTTCCGTTTGTACTTTAATTACCTTGTGATTCATACCAAAATTTCTCTACATATAAAACATTTCTAGTCCTGATATTCTGTGGCATATAACAAAAGTCAGAGAAAGATTTTTTAATTTCTCTCTTTTAACTTCCTTTATCAAAAAATATAAGCAGACATTCCTTTATAATTTTGCCTGTATCCAACCTAAATTAAAACAATTCAAATTCCCAGATCTCACTTCACTGTGCTTTTTATCATTTGCACTCACCCAGGTAAAGCTTGCCTTTACCTGGCCAGACCTCAAACAAAAGAGTTCCTAGGACCTTTTTCAAATGCTAAATGAGTTTGGAGGCTTGCTTTTAAAAAAAAAAATCTTCTGCCTTTGGTTACAGGATGGCAATATCTTTTTACAACCTAGGCTGTTCCGAATTTAATCTAATTCAGGATTATTACCTTGATTCGTTAATTTTGCTGAGACCTACGGTTTTATTAGAAAAGTTTTTTGTTTTTTATCCTTTTTTCCAAGTAATTTTCCAAGTAATTCCAAGATCCTTTAAATGCCCTGCTTTGAGTCTAAGCAACCACTTCCTGATAAGCCTTTCAAATGCATCTGAGTCCGACCTCTCCTGAAAAGGCACAGGGATTTTCTTGTGAAGATTAGCTTGCTCCCTGCAGAACTTTTGAAATAAGAAGTGCTTAAGAAAGAACTCCTTCGCATTCTGCAGCAGTTTCTCCCTTGCTTCTCCGCTAGCCTTTCCCGCTTTTGCCAAACTGACTGTTTTGCCTATGAATAGCAGCCTGGCTCTCCCAGCTTTTTGTTTTAGGAGCCGGTAAATTTGACTTTGCTTTCCTGATGAAATTTTAACTCCTGCTTTTTCTTTTCCCAGTTGCTCCTTTTGAAATTCACTATGCTCTAGCAACTGTTTGTTTCAGAGTGAGATTTCTCAAGTTTTCAATCACCCCTAGTGAGGGTTTTGCTAGGTCAAATTTTCTTTTTCCTTCCCCTCCCCCTCAGACCACTCCTCAGGTGTTTCTTAACCTCCGGAGATCCAGGTCCGGGAGAGGAGGCCTCCGCATAGTATTGTACTAGCAGGCCCAGGTGGGGGAGGGAAACTGCACTCCCCCCCAACAGAGATAGTTTAAGAATCCCGCTCTGACCGACCGTGTGCTTCCCTCATCCTGATTCTTTTTTCTTTCAATACTTCCCTTCCTCCCCTGCCAACAACGACATTAAGAGTCGAGCAGGGTTCAGAGGAGAGACCCACCTCAAGCAGAGGAAGACTTACCGTTCTTGGCCAGAGGAGCAGCAACATTCCTCGACTTCCGGCACCTGCCTACTGTTTACCCTCGTGTCCTGGAACGCATTCTCCCACTTAGCTGTGTGAAATAAAAGGGTTGAATGCCACGAGAAAGTGCCAGGGGCAGGTCCTGACACGTTGGGCGCCATGTGTAGCTCTCTCAGAGGGGAGAGAAGCCACAAGGTAGGAAGATAGAGACAGGATAGAAGTTTTTGATACCACGAGGGGAGTGACGGAGTCCTATTAGAGATATGAGGTGGTCAGGATGAGTTTTTATTAATTATCAATGAGCCACAGCTACGCTCTGATCAAAGGACCATTGCGTAGGCTTTTCCAGTCCTGAGATCCATACCACACAGGTCAGAGAGGTGAATAGAGAAAGATTAAAGATGGAGCTTGGCTCCAGCAAGGACAGCCATCAGCTAGCCTGAAAGAGAAGAGAGAGCAGAGAGAGAGAAGGCGGAGCTTGCTGGGCTAAATAGTTTTTGATATGCAAATATACACAGTACATAGGGATGATTCTCATTGGTTAATGACAAGGCATAGGTGTGGTTTCTCTTAACCAGGGGAGAACAAAGAAACCTGTTTTCCGGCCTAACCTGGGAGAAGCTGGGGTCAAGGGTCAGAGGCCTTCCCAACCATGAGCAGTACTAAGCATGTTCAAGACTGACTGTTTTCCCCTTGCCCATAGCTAGGGGGCGGACTGCTACATATATTCCATGTAGATCATCAATGAAAAGAATGTTCTTATATGCACCAAAATATTTAGGGCATCATCTTTTGGAGTATCAAAGAACTATAAACAAAGTAAATTCCCACTAATTGAATTGGAGACTGGCTAAATAATCTGTGCTACATGAATGTAATGATATATTAATTTTCAGTAAGAAGCAGCAAATCTAATAAGGTATGGCAAGAGCTGACATGGCCTGATTCAAAATGAAGTAAGCAGAGCCACAAAAACAATATATGGAATAACTAGAATAATTAAGCTATGTCATAATTACTGTTAATAATGAATTCCCTGGGCTGATACCAATGACTATGTCTTATAAGATTATAACATTGATTACTATAGATTTTAATATATGAGCACATGAAATGATCCATTACATGCATGAATAGGAAAGAACAAACTGCCTCACAAAAAATAAATAAATAAAATTAAAAGGAATGTTTCAAAATCATTAAGAACAAACATGGCCTAAAACCTGTACATGCACATACACATGTCCACATACACTAACTGCTTTGCAGAGGTGGAAAGGTGGGTGCAAGTAGGTGGAATATTATTTCTATTTTTCATTGAATTGATGTTATACTAATTTTTTTCTTTTTTTCTTATTTTTTCTTAAAAATCACCTCACAATCTGCCACAGATATTTGTATTTGTCCAAAGAACTTCTTGTTCTTTTATTGTGTTATGGGCACCAGGACCACACTTGTATCTATTAGCCCTCTCTTTGGCTACATGTTTTCAGGGCACATCTGTCTTTGATATTTCCATCACTTTTCACACTCAAACCATCTGGTAGTCATAATACTATATATACTAGTATTTAAGAAATGTTTGTTGACTGTATTATGCCTTTTGGTACATTCTAAAATATAATCTAAAATATTCTGTAGTCTTGGTCCCCACGATTTAAAATCACATTTACTAGGAAAATGTGCACATATGAGCATATGCTTATATATGAATGTATAAACATTTCTGGTGCAGCAGGAAGCACCAATCAAACACCCTAACTCAAGTAAAAATAAGGGTAGGAGATCAACTGTTAGAAGGGTCAAGTCAGCTGCCTGAGCAGCCATTTTGTGTGTCATTGTGGTTTTCTATTGAAGGGCTTCTTAATGCAAGGGCTGAAGATGTGTTGACTACCTAAGAGCCTTGGAGGTCTTACTCTGAAATGAACAATAAGCCTTCCCTAAGGCATCATCTGCAGGGTCAGAACAAGAACATATCAGAGTTTTCAGTAGTTTGCAGACAGTAAACTCACAGAACTGCAATGAAATAATGCCACTTAAACAATGAACTGCCTCTAAGAAATGTGTTATTTTGAATACATATTAGTATGAATATTAGGATACCTTCTGATATTTTCCCAGGAGAAACAAATATATAATATTAAAAAATAAAAATGTAATTGACACTAGTCAGTTGTAAGTTAATGCTGACAAAACAGAAAGTTGGTTGCCTACATGGAATTTAATAAATGAGACAAAGAAGAATTTTAAAATTGTTTCGCATCAGTATTAGATAATAAATTCCTTTGAAAAGAAATGTCCTTAGAGCAAAAGTTTATCATAGAGACAGAGACAAAAACGTACTTGTTCCAGTGAGATTGATAAATTAAAGGACATTTTGAGCATAATGTGTATCTCATTTTGACTTTATGACTTAACAAAAAAGCATTGGAACTAGAACTAGATCTGGCCACTAGTAAATCCCTCACCTTCCACTACTGTTTTCCCTTTATTTCCTCTGTGGCTACCAAGGTAAAAAGGTATAAGAAAATGCAGAATCTGACAGTCTCCTAACTATACCCAGTTGTACCAAGAGTGCTATTTTCCCTTGAGCAAGGACCTTTACTGGGGTATCTCTCCCTGGAGTTTCACTTAAATAAATCCCTTTGAAGAATCTGCTTTCCATGAGTTTGCATTTCAAGCTGAATTCCACACTGTATACAAGTACAAGCACATCCTAACCCAGATGCAAGCGTTGTACTACCCCATCCCCAAGAATCCTGATACTCTCCACCAGCCTCTGCTGACTGATAACCAGTGTCAGGACAAAGAACAGGAACTGCTCAGGGCTCTGGAGCCCCTGTTAGACCAAGCCAACTACTCCCTTATGTCAGGAGAAGTGGTGGCCTTTTCCCTGTTTCTGATGCACAAGACTGAGGTGGTCAAGGTGAAGGCCAACCTGAAAGAGTACACTTTGATGTAGTTCTGAGCCCTGGGTCAGTACAAGGGGATTATAGGGTACCTGGGCTTCTTCACGAAATTACCAGAAGAAAGGCACTATTTTTCAGCAGGTAGTGATGGCAGCGAATACCAAACTGGCCCCCCTGGTGCTCAAGAGTTTCAAGGATCAGTCTCTGGACATCCTGGAGTACTTTACTGCTGAGGATGAAGACTCAGACTTCCAGACTTCAGTTGGCTCTGCTCCAATATTATGGTCCTGGTGTAGGGGCTGATGACTTTTATCTAGGTGGTGAAAAAGGAATTACTTATTCCTTTTTTAATTTAAGGGTTACCTGGAAGTCCTCTTACCATAGCAATGTGTAGGGATTAACCAACCCACAGTGACAGGACATAGGAACCAAGGAGTCCCTGCTGGGCCAGCTTCAGTTGGGTAGTCTGTTGGTTACTGACAGTTAAGGCTGCCAGTTAGACTGTGAGTGGCTGACAGGGCTGGCAGTTGCAGGGAAGTTGTGTAAAAATGGAGACTTGAATCCAGGACTCCAGTCCTCAGAAGTCTGTGCTCACTTCCCAGAATGCTTTGTAATCACACTGAATTCTCACTTGGGTGAGAACACAAATCATTATTTAAAGGAGTTCTCTGCCTACTGAGGGTCTCTTTTCTACTTCCGCTGCCTGGCAGACGAGTCTCTCATGATGTGAGTGAAATTGAATCGGGCCTCTTGGCCCACCTAGCACGTGCCTTTCTTGTATTTTCTTAAATTCTCAACCTTTAATAAAACTCTAAAAATATAATAGTCCTTGAAGAGAGAAACTAATTTCTACCTGCCTCAGTTTCCCCAAAATTTTAATCATAACAGCCAATTTTTAATCTTTACAGTTTGGTGACCACTAGATTGGATAAGAACTTCTCAAATTTTTTAGCCTAGAAATTTTTTTTTAAGCCACGTTTCTCCAAGATGCTTTTTTAGAAAACTCCGCTTCGGACTTTCTTGAGTCTTTCCCTCCCACCAGCTCAGCTGCTTCTCCCTGCCTGTGTGCGTTCCTGCCTGAGCCCCCAGTCCAGACCTGTTTGCTGTTTGCCACTCACCTGGTTCCCGGCTGCTTCATTCTGCCTGCCTGTTTCTCGGGCGGCTGCTGCACCCGGTCTTTCGCTCACCTGGCCCACCTGATTCAACCCAGATCTCTATCACCTGGTGACCCACCCACCAGCCCCAGCAAAACTCTAGCCTTGGAGACGGACTCATTTCTACTAGCTGGTTAAAATAATAATAAAAAAAAAACAGGGGGGTATTGGTGGAGGACGAGGGGAGAGAGAAAAGGGAGAGGAGAAGAAACAGACTTTTCCAAACAGGAACTTAAAAGCAATGGGCTATTTAAAAGGATACCTTTTGAGTGTTCTGGTAATTTCATTGATTTCACCTGCGTGCCAGAAAGAAAATTCAGTTCCGTACAATTTTAACTTTGGAGGGGCAGCTGGGTGGCTCAGCTGACTGAGAGCCAGGCCTAGAGATGGGAGGTCGTGGGTTAAAATCTGGCCTCAGATACTTCCCAGCTGTGGGGCCCTGGATGGGTCTATTAACCCCTATTGCTGACCCCTTACCAATTTTCTACCTTCTGATAATAGACATCTAAATGGATAAAAAGCCAAGGAACTTTAAAGAGACTAGAGGCTATATTTTAAGGCATTTCAGACTCCGATGGTTTATAAAAATCTCTGTATTCTATTGCATTTTACTGTTTGCTTTGTTTAAGGTTTAACTTTGTGATTTTAAATTCATATATTACTGCATTCAACATTATTCTGTTACACTGAATCATTTTAATGAACTGAGTTTTGACTACTGTTAAATCCTGTTGCTTTTCCCCTACAACCATATTGAACAAATATCACTGTAATTAAGCCCATATATGAAAAAACAGCTTTACTATTTTTTACTTTGTAGATGGACTTCATCAGAACTGGTTACAATTGCTATAACAACCTTTGGAAATTTAATGTGCTAAATATCTCAACTGATTTTAAGGGTTTTTTTAAAACATGATTTTTAGAATTTTTTTTTAACAATCTTTGGTCATTTTTGCCTGCCCCTACTATGAGGTGTAAGGCCCATTCTAGTAGCTGAAGTGAAATACATTTTATTACCCCCAACCTTCCCGCATTTCTAAATATGTGAATGGAAATTGGGCAGTTAATCTCAGGGCATTTGTACCCCTAAAAAGCCTCCAAAAAGGAACACCCCGCATTTATAACTCTTCAGCTCACTATGATATCTAGATTTCTTGATTATGTTCTTAACCCAAGACGAGTTTACTTTGTTTAAAAATATGTTTATTACCAAGGTTGAAAGATTGCTACATTTGTAAAAAATTGTGACAAATATCCATCAATTCATAGGCTTTTGAATGCCATACAGCAACTCGTGTAAAAATGATTGTGTGTTTGTTTGCTATTGTAATTAATTGAGCTATTAAGAATTTTGGAGATATTGATAACTACATATTTGTACTACTGTTCTTTAAAAATGAAAAATGTTACCTTGTTCAATTCATTTGCTCATACTTACAGTGAATCATGGCCAGATATGAAGAGGAAATAGATCTCATTTTTGGTGAGAAAGCCTTGTATTCTGTATTTTCTTAGCTGACACAGTGTGTCAATGATGATAAGCTACATTTTTTAATTTTTAAAAGCTCTTTTATTATTATACTTTTCTTGCATGTGCAATATACTATTTCATTTTTTTTCTCTCTTTTTTATATTTGAAGCACATGTCACCAGCATTAAGATTTTCTTTAACTTTCTGACTTTTTAGTACTATAAGTTTAAAATACATTTGTAAATGCATGCCCAAAAAGCTAGAGACTATAAAAATGATGCCACTAATTATTTAAAAATTATGGGACTTTGCTTAATGATTCTGTCTGATTCCAGGACAAGATATACACAAAAGAGCCATTGCACAGGGCCAAAGAAAACCCAATCCAGAATGGATTGATGCACTTCTAGGCCAATGCAAAGGTTTTGAACCTAGTGTGAAGACTCGAGGTTACTGTGTTTAACATTGTTAGACATAGGCTTTCCTTGTGTCCACACTCACTCTGAAAATACTCACAGTGGAGTATCCCCAAAACCTTGGCTCCTATAATCTGGTCCCCTTTTCTGCCTTTCATAGTGTGGCAACTTTCTGTAGTCCTGGCTACTTACTGGGTAAATGCATCATTGCTTAGATCATTTTAATTGGGCCCTGATTCAAGGACCTGTTATAGATTTATTTTTCTTTTACTTGGAATTTTTACACATAAGACTTTGATAGTCTATATTTTCATCCAGTATTTTCTTTTTTTTTCCTGATGTCTTTTTAATATCTCTTGCCAATTGATTCATATACCTCATACCTCAGCCATACATCCCTAAGTGATTTTTTCAATCATCCACAACACAGGGAAATGTGAAAAATATCATTATTTAAATTGCAAAGTTTAAATTCCTTTTGAGAAGAATTTTAAGTAAATAAAGATGCTACTTCCCTGAATCCAGAAACTGAACTGTTGGAGAAGATACCATGAAGAAGCCTCCAGACCACAAGTGGCACAAAAATGAAATTTGACTGTGGTTGATTGAACATTTATTTGTACGTATACTTTCATGTCAAAGGGGACAACTGGCTTTTTGTCAATGCATCCAGCAGTTATTGGGTTTGTCTTTTTTCTTGCTTATCCTCAAATTATTGTAATCTTTCAGTTGATTATATTTTCATGATCCTTTGGGAAAAAATTATTTTTTTTCAAAGTTCACACAGGGAAATATAAAAATGAAGACTTGAATCCAGGACTCCAGTCCCCAGAAGTCTGTGCTCACTTCCCAGAATGCTTTGTAATCACACTGAATTCTCACTTGGGTGAGAACACAAATCATTATTTAAAGGAGTTCTCTGCCTACTGAGGGTCTCTTTTCTACTTTTGCTGCCCAGCAGACAAGTCTCTCATGATGTGAGTGAAATTGAATTGGGCCTCTTGGCCCACCTAGCACGTGCCTTTCTTACTTGTATTTTCTTAAATTCTCAACCTTTAATAAAACTCTAAAAATATAATAGTCCTTGAAGAGAGAAACTAATTTCTACTTGCCTCAGTTTCCCCAAAATTTTAATCATAACAGCCAATTTTTAATCTTTACAGTTGGCTACTGGTAGTGAGTTGGTGGTCAGCATTTAGTTGCTGGAATATAAAGGTAGGCCTGAGCTTACTGAGAGGACTTTTGGCTTTAGCCTTTAGAGGGCTTTGTGGCTTTTGGAATTTTGCCTTTTGGTTTGGGGTATTCGTTTTTTCTTTCTTTCTTGACCTTTTGGGGAGGTGGCAGACCTAATTGGGGTTGGATTAAACCCTTATTGGGTTGGTTTTGATTGGACTGAATTGGGTTGCAACTTTGTAGGGTCATTTTTATTGGAGGCAGTTATAGATAGATATAGGCAGTTTTAGATAGTAAATATAGGTAGTTCTAGGATAT
This sequence comes from Monodelphis domestica, assembly GCF_027887165.1. Classification (NCBI taxonomy): domain Eukaryota; kingdom Metazoa; phylum Chordata; class Mammalia; order Didelphimorphia; family Didelphidae; genus Monodelphis; species Monodelphis domestica. The sequence goes on along the minus strand of NC_077227.1, from coordinate 235,069,092 downwards.
AGTTATAGGATAACTAGTATAGACATTGGGAAATTTTCTTTCTCTACCTCTTTACTATATTTCTCAACTATATTCATTTTACTATATTATTTTACTATCTCTATTTTAATTAAATTAAATTGTTAATTGTTTTATTTTACTATCTGTGTTTTAATTCAACTAAATTGTTAATTGTTTTTACTATCTGTATTTTAATTAAACTAAATTGTTAATTGTCAAAGGCTGCTAGACATTCTCTCTGGCTTAAAAAGAGAATATTAACTTAAAACTCTACTATATTCTCATTAAAACTTAAATTTTTAAAAGCTGCTCTCTTATTTTTGTTAAAACCCCTAATTTAACCCTTAGAGTGGGCATGGTGGCTACTTCCTCATATTTTATACCCATCATAAACTTTCTCATTTCTATAAGGACTCTTCTTCACTAAGCTATTCACTTGATGTTTATGTTTTCTATTTGAATTTATTTGATTGTTACATTAAAATGCCCAGGTAACTCCTTTTCTCTCCCCTGCCCCCTTAGAAAAGGCATCATTTGACAAAAAGATATACATATGTATGAAATTATGTTTCACTTATTTCTATTTATTAGGTTGTTTTTTTAGAGATGTATATACACAATTCATTCTTAAAACAACATTTCTGTTGCTGTATATAATGTTCTTTTGGTTCTGCTTGTTTAACTCTCCATAATTTCATGTAGACCTTTCCTTGTTTGGTTGGTTTTTCCCCAAAATTAGGCCATTCATTATTTCTTATCCTGTAGTAATGTTTCCGTATCAAAAAAAAATTGGTTGAACTTAAATGGTCAGTATATTTTATTTACTCTACTCTTGCATCATGGTCATTTCACAGAATCTATCCAGTGATCAACCATTTTTGCTTATATTTGATAAATTCAGGGTCCTATTTTTTAAAGTATTTCTCTATAAAGTGAAGATTGTTCCAAAATTATTTCTGTGAATTTTTAACATTCTTATCCTGTAGAAGATCTGTCAATTCTCTTTCTCCTTTTGATGAGGCAATATTAAACTTTTTAGAACTTCCTTGGGAATGATTTGCTCCGTGTTTCTTTAATAGAGTACACTATCAAGTGTTTGAACATGATCAAGATCCATTGTCTGTCATACTAATGTCTAGAAGTACATGCTAAAACTAATATTACATAGATGTTAATTGTACTCATTGGATTCTGCCTATTAAACTTTTACTTCAGGATACTAGTCAATATCTTTAACTTTCATAATCACATTTTCCCCCTTGATAGACTTATATCTTGTCTGAAAAATATTTGCAAGTATTACCTTCATCATTGGTTCTATTTGGTCTCAGAATTCAAGGTCAAAGTCATTATTTTCTATTCTTTTTCCTCTATGGATTACAAATGATATTTTGAAAATATAGAAACTTTCCAAGAGAACAAATAAATGCTGTGCATAACTATTGAAGGAAAACATATAATTATGGTTTAATTATTTCATTAATGTCAAGAAATTAATATTACATTTTAAATATATAATTGGCATTTTGATTTGATCATACTCATCCTAGAGATGGGAGGTCCTAAGTTCAAATCTTGCCTCAGATAATTTCTAGCTGTGTGACCCTGGGAAAGCTACTTAAACCTAACTGGCTAACCCTTACCATTCTTCTGCCTTACATCTAATACTTAGAATTGATTCTAATCTGTAAGGTAAAGGTTTAAAAAAAAGTCATACTCATATCTATTACCAGAAATTGTTATGATTTTTTAAAACCCTTATCTTCCATCTTAGAATCAATACCATGTATTGGTTCCAAGGCAGAAGAACAAACAATAAGGATAGGCAATGGGGGTTAAGTGGCTTGCCCAGGGTCACACAGTTCAGAAGTGTGAGGCCAGATTTGAACAGAGGACCTCCTGTCACTAGGCCTGACTCTCAATCCTCTTAATGACCCAGCTGCCCCCAAGACTCTAATAATTTTGAAGAAATTCAGAAACATAGTGATTTTAAGCTTTCTTCATAAAAGGTGCCATGTTTTATATAAATTGTTCTTGAAATTATTTAGCCACATTTTAAAAAAATTTAAGTTAATTTATTTAGTCAATTTAGAACATTATTCCTTGGTTACTAGAATTATATTTTTCCCTCCCCTCCCCCACCTTTCCCACAGCCAATGCACAATTTCATTGGGTGTTACATGTGTCCTTGATCAAAACCTATTTTCATGTTGTTGGTGTTTGTATTAGGATGTTCATTTAGAGTCTGCATCCCCAACCATGTCCCCACGACCCATGTATTGAAGCAGTTGTTTTTTCTTCTGTGTTTCTACTCCCACAGTTTTTCCTCTGAATGTGGACAGTGTTTTTTCTCATAGATTGCTCCAAGTTGTTCAGGTCACTGCATTCCCACTAATGGAGAAGTCCATTACATTCAATTGTACCACAGTGTATCAGTCTCTGTGTACAATGTTCTCCTGGTTCTGCTCCTCTCACTCTGCATCAATTCCTGGAGGTCATTCCAGTTCACATGGAATTTTTCCACTTTATTATTCCTTTTAGCACAATAGTATTCCATCACCAACATATACCACAATTTGTTTAGTCATTCCCCAATTGAAGGGCAACCCCTCATTTTCCAATTTTTTGCCATCACAAAGAGTACACCTCTGAATATTCTGGTACAAGTCTTTTTTCCTTATTATCTCTTTGGTGTACAAACCCAGCAGTGTTATGGCTGGATCATCTGGTAGGCAGTCTTTTAGCACCCTTTTGGCATAGTTCCAAATTGCCCTCCAGAATGGTTGCATTAATTCACAACTCCACCAGCAATGCATTAACGTTCTGACTTTGCCACACCCCATTCAGCATTCATTACTTTCCTTTGCTGTCATGTTAGTCAATCTGCTAGGTGTGAGGTGATACCTCAAAGTTGTTTTGATTTGCATTTTTCTGATTATAAGAGATATAGAACACTTTTTCATGTGATTTTTAATAGTTTTGATTTCTTTAACTGAAAATTGCCTATTCATGTTCCTTGCCCATTTATCAATTGGAGAATGGCTTGATTTTTTTGTACAATTGATGTAGCTCTTAGTAAATTTGAGTAATTAGACCTTGGTCAGAGATTTTTGTTATGAAGATTGTTTCCCAACTTCCGGTTAAGATGGCGGCTTAGAGAAAGCTAAAGTTCAGATCTCCGGAAAACCCTTCCCGACCGATCTCAAACTATAAGCTCCTAAGGCGCCGAAATTCAAAACGATCAACAGCACAGACCCTGGGAACCCTCCTCCTGGACCTGGACCCAGTTCAAAAGGTACGGCTCCCCTTAAAAGCCAGAACCCGAGATCCCTCGGACCTCAGGGGTAGGAGCACGGAGTCCAAGGCTCCCGGAAGCCGCAGCCCGCCGGGCTCAGAGAGCAGGGTCCTCGGAACAACAACCCTCAGGGCCTTCTACCCGAGTCCCAGTGAAAGTTACTGCCTGGGGCTTCCGCTGCAGAGAGCTGGTCGAAACAACAGCAACCCTCAGGGCGGGCAAGACAGCCTCACGGGCTGGATCCTGCTATCCAAGTCTCAGTGAAAGTCCTAGCCCTCGGAGCTTGGGGAAGCTGCAGCCCATCCTCCCGCAGGCCGACGAAACAGCCTCACGGCCAGCGATTCTGAAGGCAACTTCCGGAAAGCGAGCCGGGGGGAGAGTGTGGCCTCGTGGTCCGACCCTTCCATTCCAGTTCCAGTGAGGCATATTCAGTTTAACCCAGGGAAAGCTCATAGAACCAACATCTGCCCAGGACTAAAGCCTCTGATCACCAGACAGAGATAAGAAAAGCTAATCCTCCACATTCAGAGATGACAAACTCCACAGAAGCACAGAAGCCCCAAAATACCAAGAAAAATAAGAAGAAAGGGGCGACTTTGGACACATTCTATGGAGCCAAAATACAAAATACAGAGCAGATAGAAGAAGATATACAAGAAAATTCTCCAAAATCTTCCAAAGGAAATAGAAACTCTCCACAAACCCATGAAGAATTTGAATCAGAAATAACCAAAAAGATGGAAGCCCTCTGGGAGGAAAAGTGGGAAATGATGCAAAAGAAATTCACGCATCTACAAAACCAGTTTGACCAAACTGTAAAAGAAAACCAGGCTTTAAAGCAAGAACTAATAAAGCAAAGCCAAAACACCAAGAAATTAGAAGAGAACATAAAATATCTCACCGACAAGGTGATAGATCTGGAAAACAGGGGGAGAAGAGAAAATTTAAGAATAATTGGACTCCCAGAAAAGCCAGAAATAAACACCAAACTGGACATGGTGATACAAGATATAATCAAAGAAAATTGCCCAGAGATTCTAGAACAAGGGGGCAATACAGCCACTGACAGAGCTCACAGAACACCTTCTACACTAAACCCCCAAAAGACAACTCCCAGGAATGTAATTGCCAAATTCCAAAGCTATCAAACAAAAGAAAAAATCCTACAGGAAGCCAGAAAAAGACAATTTAGATATAAAGGAATGCCAATCAGGGTCACCCAAGACCTTGCAAGTTCTACTCTGAATGATCGTAAGGCATGGAACATGATCTTCAGAAAGGCAAGAGAGCTGGGTCTCCAACCAAGAATCAGCTACCCAGCAAAACTGACTATATACTTCCAAGGGAAAGTATGGGCATTCAACAAAATAGAAGACTTCCAACTTTTTGCAAAGAAAAGACCAGAGCTCTGTGGAAAGTTTGATACCGAAAATCAAAGAGCAAGGAATACCTGAAAAGATAAATATTAAGGAAAGGGGAAAAATGTTATCTTCTTCTTTTACTCAAACTCTCTTCTATAAGGACTACATTTATATCAATCCATGTATACTAACATGTGGGGAAAATGTAATGTATAAATAGGGGGTAAAGAAAGACCAAATAGAATAATGGTTCTCACACAAAGATTCACATGGGAAGGGGAGGGGAAGAAAACTCCTATAAGAAGGAGAGGAAGAGGGGGGGGGGTTTACTTAAACCTCAATCTCAGGGAAATCAACTCTGAGAGGGAAAAACATCCAGATCCATTGGGATCTTGAATTCTATCTTACCCAACAAGGGTAAGGAGAAGGGAAAACCAAGGGGGGGGGAGGGGGAGAGGGAGAACAAAAAGGGAGGGAAAGAGAGGGGGGAGGGGGAGGGAAGAAAAAGGGAGGGACTAAAAAGGGAAACATCAAGGGAGGGGACAAGGGGGACTGATTCAAAGTAAATCACTGGACTAAAAGGTAGAGCCGAAGAAGAAAAGGTTAGAATTAGGGAAGGCTATCAAAATGCCAGGGAGTCCACAAATGACAATCATAACTTTGAACGTGAATGGGATGAACTCACCCATAAAACGTAGATGAATAGCAGAATGGATTAGAATCCAAAACCCTACCATATGTTGTCTTCAAGAAACACACATGAGGCGGGTTGACACCCACAAGGTCAGAATTAAAGGATGGAGTAAGACCTTCTGGGCCTCAACTGATAGAAAGAAGGCAGGAGTGGTAATCATGATATCTGATAAAGCCAATGCAAAAATAGACCTGATCAAAAGGGATAGGGAAGGTAATTATATTTTGTTAAAAGGGACTCTAGACAATGAGGAAATATCATTAATCAACATGTATGCACCAAATAATATAGCACCCAAATTTCTAATGGAGAAACTAGGAGAATTGAAGGAAGAAATAGACAATAAAACCATACTAGTGGGAGACTTAAACCAACCATTATCAAATTTAGATAAATCAAATCAAAAAATAAATAAGAAAGAGGTAAAAGAAGTGAATGAAATCTTAGAAAAATTAGAATTAATAGACATATGGAGAAAAATAAATAGGGATAAAAAGGAATACACCTTCTTCTCAGCACCACATGGCACATTCACAAAAATTGACCATACATTAGGTCACAGAAACATAGCACACAAATGCAAAAAAGCAGAAATAATGAATGCAGCCTTCTCAGATCACAAGGCAATAAAAATAATGATTAGTAATGGTACATGGAAAACCAAATCTAAAACCAATTGGAAATTAAACAATATGATACTCCAAAACCGTTTAGTTAAAGAAGAAATCATAGAAACAATTAATAATTTCATCAAGGAAAATGACAATGGCGAAACATCCTTTCAAACCTTTTGGGATGCAGCCAAAGTGGTAATCAGAGGCAAATTCATATCCCTGAAAGCTTATATTAACAAACAAGGGAGAGCAGAGATCAATCAATTAGAAATGCAATTGAAAAAACTCGAAAGCGATCAAATTAAAAACCCCCAGCAGAAAACCAAATTAGAAATCCTAAAAATTAAGGGAGAAATTAATAAAATCGAAAGTGATAGAACTATTGACTTAATAAATAAGACAAGAAGCTGGTACTTTGAAAAAACAAACAAAATAGACAAAGTACTGGTCAATCTAATTAAAAAAAGGAAGGAAGAAAAGCAAATTCACAGCATTAAAGATGAAAAGGGGGACAGCACCTCCAATGAGGAGGAAATTAAGGCAATCATTAGAAATTACTTTGCCCAATTATATGGCAATAAATACACCAATTTAGGAGAAATGGATGAATATGTACAAAAATACAAACTGCCTAGACTAACAGAAGAGGAAATAGAATTCTTAAATAATCCCATATCAGAAATTGAAATCCATCAAGCCATCAAAGAACTTCCTAAGAAAAAATTCCCAGGGCCTGATGGATTCACCTGTGAATTCTATCAAACATTCAGAGAACAGTTAATCCCAATACTATACAAACTATTTGACATAATAAGCAAAGAGGGAGTTCTACCAAACTCCTTTTACGACACAAACATGGTACTGATTCCAAAACCAGGCAGGTCAAAAACAGAGAAAGAAAACTATAGGCCAATCTCCCTAATGAATATAGATGCAAAAATCTTAAATAGGATACTAGCAAAAAGACTCCAGCAAGTGATCAGAAGGATCATTTACCATGATCAAGTAGGATTCATACCAGGGATGCAGGGCTGGTTCAACATTAGGAAAACCATCCACATAATTGACCACATCAACAAGCAAACTAGCAAGAACCACATGATTATCTCAATAGATGCAGAAAAAGCCTTTGATAAAATACAACACCCATTCCTATTAAAAACACTAGAAAGCATAGGAATAGAAGGGTCATTCCTAAAAATAATAAACAGTATATATCTAAAACCAACAGCTAATATCATCTGCAATGGGGATAAACTAGATGCATTCCCAATAAGATCAGGAGTGAAACAAGGATGCCCATTATCACCTCTACTATTTGATATTGTACTAGAAACACTAGCAGTAGCAATTAGAGAAGATAAAGGAATTGAAGGCATCAAAATAGGCAAGGAGGAGACCAAGTTATCACTCTTTGCGGATGACATGATGGTCTACTTAAAGAATCCTAGAGATTCAACCAAAAAGCTAATTGAAATAATCAACAACTTTAGCAAAGTTGCAGGATACAAAATAAACCCACATAAATCATCAGCTTTTCTATATATCTCCAACACAGCTCAGCAGCAAGAACTAGAAAGAGAAATCCCATTTAAAATCACCTTAGACAAAATAAAATACCTAGGAATCTATCTCCCAAGACAAACACAGGAACTATATGAACACAACTACAAAACACTCACCACACAACTAAAACTAGACTTGAACAAATGGAAAAACATTAACTGCTCATGGATAGGACGAGCCAATATAATAAAAATGACCATCCTACCCAAACTTATTTATCTATTTAGTGCCATACCCATTGAACTACCAAAATACTTCTTCACTGATTTAGAAAAAACCATAACAAAGTTCATTTGGAAGAACAAAAGATCAAGGATATCCAGGGAAATAATGAAAAAAAAACACATATGATGGGGGCCTTGCAGTCCCTGACCTAAAACTATATTACAAAGCAGCAGTCATCAAAACAATTTGGTACTGGCTAAGAAAGAGAAAGGAAGATCAGTGGAATAGACTGGGGGAAAGCGACCTCAGCAAGACAGTATACGATAAACCCAAAGATCCCAGCTTTTGGGACAAAAATCCACTATTCGATAAAAACTGCTGGGAAAATTGGAAGACAGTGTGGGAGAGACTAGGAATAGATCAACACCTCACACCCTACACCAAGATAAATTCAAAATGGGTGAGTGACTTAAACATAAAGAAGGAAACCATAAGTAAATTGGGTAAACACAGAATAGTATACATGTCAGACCTTTGGGAGGGGAAAGGCTTTAAAACCAAGCAAGATATAGAAAGAATCACAAAATGTAAAATAAATAATTTTGACTACATCAAACTAAAAAGCTTTTGTACAAACAAAACCAATATAACTAAAATCAGAAGGGAAACAACAAATTGGGAAAAAATCTTCATAGAAACCTCTGACAAAGGTTTAATTACTCATATTTATAATGAGCTAAATCAATTGTACAAAAAATCAAGCCATTCTCCAATTGATAAATGGGCAAGGGAAATGGATAGGCAGTTCTCAGATAAAGAAATCAAAACTATTAACAAGCACATGAAGAAGTGTTCTACATCTCTTATAATCAGAGAGATGCAAATCAAAACAACTCTGAGGTACCACCTCACACCTAGCAGATTGGCTAACATAACAGCAAAGGAAAGTAATGAATGCTGGAGGGGATGTGGCAAAGTAGGGACATTGATTCATTGCTGGTGGAGTTGTGAACTGATCCAACCATTCTGGAGGGCAATTTGGAACTATGCCCAAAGGGCGACAAAAGAATATCTACCCTTTGACCCAGCCATAGCACTGCTGGGTCTGTACCCCAAAGAGATAATGGACACAAAGACTTGTACAAAAATATTCATAGCTGCGCTCTTTGTGGTGGCCCAAAACTGGAAAACGAGGGGATGCCCATCAATTGGGGAATGGCTGAACAAACTGTGGTATATGTTGGTGATGGAGTACTATTGTGCTAAAAGGAATAATAAAGTGGAGAAGTTCCATGGAGACTGGAACAACCTCCAGGAAGTGATGCAGAGCGAGAGGAGCAGAGCCAGGAGAACATTGTACACAGAGACTAATACACTGTGGTATAATCAAACGTAATGGACTTCTCCATTAGTGGCGGTGTAATGTCCCTGAACAACTTGCAGGGATCCAGGAGAAAAAAACACCATTCATAAGCAAAGGATAAACTATGGGAGTGGAAACACCGAGAAAAAGCAACTGCCTGAATACAGAGGTTGAGGGGACATGACAGAGGATAGACTCTAAATGAACACTCTAATGCAAATACTATCAACAAAGCAATGGGTTCAAATCAAGAAAACATCTAATGCCCAGTGGACTTACGCGTCGGCTATGGGGGTTGGGGGGGAGGAAAAGAAAATGATCTATGTCTTTAACGAATAATGCTTGGAAATGATCAAATAAAATATATTTAAAAAAAATAAAAAAAAAGATTGTTTCCCAATTGGTTACTTCCCTTCTAATTTTGGATGCATTGGTTTTGTTTGCACAAAAACTTTTTAATTTGATGTAATCAAAATGATTGATTTTACATTTTATGATTTTTTTTCTAGCTCTTGCTTGGTTTTAAAGTCTTTCCTTTCTCAAAGATCTGACATGTATACTATTCTGTGTTCACCTAATTTATTTATAGTTTCCTTCTTTATATTCAAGTCACTCACCCTTTCTGAGTTTATCTTCGTGTAGGGTGTGAGATGCTGATCCAAACCTAATCTCTCCCATACTGTCTTATAATTTTCCCAACAGTTTTTATCAAATAGTGGATTTTGGTCCCAAAAGCTGGGATTTATGGGCTTATCATACTGTCCTGCTGAGGTTACTTACCCCCAAGTCTATTCCACTGATCCTCCTTTCTGTCTCTTAGCCAGTACCATATTGTTTTGATGACCACAAATTTCAAAAATTTATGTTAAATGTCTGTGTTTAATCCTATATTGTCCTTTGTGACTTTGTTGTCTGGTGTGCCCAAAAAAGAGGAGATTGGGTTTAGAAGAAATCTGATTCTGCCTGGAATTTTCTGGTATATGGTAAAGTGGGATATAGATAAATCAGAGGCTGTGTTTCAGAGATTCAAAAATAAATGTGAATGTTTAAAACTCAAACTTTAAGATGATACATAAGTGATAAAAGGCAAAAAAAGTCTTGTTCAATATTCATGCCTCTTCCTACTCTTAGCTGGCCACTAAGACAGGGAAGGAGGAAAGATTAGAATGAGAAAAAAGGAGAGTTGATCCCACAATTGGGTTGAATTTTTATTTAGGATTAATTTTATATGTGGATATATATATAACTTTGGGAAAAGTACCAATGATTATGAAATGTTGAAAATTTTTGGTCATAGAATTCAATTTGGTCAAAAAGAATTCAACACCACGAAAGCATAAATTGGATCAAATCTGAAACTATGTTTGTGTACCATGAATACAATAAATGATAGAACATTTAGAGCAAGGAAGGTAGCAATTTTAATTTCTCTGCAAAACTGGAAGGTAGTGAATTCTGATTAGATCTTTAATTTTTTGCTTAAACACTATTAAGCAAAGTGCATTAGTATTATAAGTTTCCTATCTTATTTGAGTCTAATCCTGTATCTCTTAAAAAGAAATAATATACTGATTATGAAAAGATGAGAATATCCATGTCCCTTCCATGTATATAGTTTTATTTTTATATGAAATATCCTATGCTTTTTTGCTAAAAACATCTTATAAGGACAGATTTTATTGTGTAAGGGGGAAAAAAGAAGTGTCAGGATATCTCTGTTATATATGAGAAAGAGTTTATTACCAATTAAAAGATCAAATAAGCCACCTATAACATTTATGCCATCTTTATTATCACAAAATCCTTGACTTAACTCTTCACTTATGGTTTTGTCTTTTGCTACAAATACATGAATAGATTCAAACATAGCAAGGAAATGCAGTTCTTGAAGGTTAAATGGAAATCTCTTCATCTAAAAAATTGTGGCAAAATAATATCAAGAATAATTTATATAAAACATGGCACCTTCCATGGAGAAAGCTTGAACTCACTATAATTCTGCATTTCCTCAAAACTATTACAATCTCTGATAATAAATATGATTTTCTATCTTTTGTTGTACCTTTACCTTCCATCTTGAATCAATTCTAAGTATAGGCAGAAGAATAAGGGCTAGCCAGTTAGGTTTAAAAGCCTTGCCCAGGGAGAGGCAAGTAGTAAATATCTAAGACCAAATTTGAATCTAGGACCTCCCCTCTCTAGGATGAGTATGATTTTCAAATCACAATGCCAATTATAGATATAAAAAATATCAGATTAACCTCCTGACATTAATGAAATGCATCTAATTCTATAGTTTGCTTGAATAGTTATATAAAGGATTTACTTCATTTCTTAGAAAGTTTCCACATTTTCAAAAGATCACTTGTAATCTATAGTGGAAAAAGAATAGAAATTAATGACTTTGACCATGAATTTAGAGGCCAGATTAACCCAATGGACATCACTGAATTTATCAAATGTAAGTAAAAGTGGTTGATACCTGGATAGATTCTGTGAAATGACCATGATGCAAGAGTAGAATACACAAAATACATTCCTCATAAGAAATAATGAACAGGATAATTTTGAAAAAACAAAAAACAAATAAGGAAAGACCTACATGAAATTATGAAGAGTTAAACAAGCAGAACCAAAAGAACAGTATATACAACAACAGAAATATTGTTTTAAGAATAATTTGTGTATGTCCATCTCTAAATAAAGAACTGATAAATAGAAATATGTAAGACATAGTATCATATACATGTATATCTTTTTTATCAAATGATGCTTTCTCTAAGGGGGGAGGGGAAAGAGATGGAGTTAATCAGGCATTTTAATGTAAAAAACAAATTTAAATTTAAAAAATAAACATCAAGCAAATGGCTTAGTGAAGAAGAGTCCTTAGAGAAATGGGCAAGTTTATTATGGGGATACAATATCAGGACATTGCCACCATAAATCACATAGAGATACTCTCTTTAAAAAGCTAGGATTTATTGATTATATATTAAATTGATAGAAAATACACAAATCAAAGGAGGTTGCTAAAATGTAACCTCTACAGCAGGGGTCCCCAAACTATGGCCTGTGGGCCACATGCAGCCCCCTGAGGCCATTTATCTGGCCCCCACCGCACTTCCAGAAGGGTCACCTCTTTCATTGGTGGACAGCACTGAATGTGGTAGCGCCTCAAAGAGCTGAGTTGCTCACGTACAGTACTACTTCCAGTGATATAATCCTTTGCGCCTTGTTCTGAGAGTAACTGAACGAGAACGAGACACTGTGCAAAGGATTATGTAGCTGCACAATGGAAGATGTCAGCATGGAAAGCAGTGATCTGGGGGAGGGGATTCCGCACTGTGTAAACTGCTGCCTGGTATAGTGGTGGCAGTGATGGGCCTGTGCAAGGTATGACAGGCCCATCACAGCCAGCGCTGCAGCCTCCGCTATCCCAGACAGCATATACAGATTTGTTCATAGTTGTTTTTTTTTTTAATAGTCTGGCCCTCCAATGGTCCGAGGGACAGTGAACTGCCCCCCCCTTCCCCCCCGTGTAAAAAGTCTGGGGACCCCTGCTCTACAGGATAGCTCAGGAATAATCAGGCACCTAAAATATACACAAAAAGATAAGTATTCTCTTTCAAAACACAGATGAGGCAGCTAGGGAAAGCAATGGATAGAATACTGGGAACTGGATACCAGCAGGACTAAGTTCAACAATATGGAAATAGGTTCTGATCAAGGACACATGTAAAACCCAGTGGAATTGCATGTTAGCTACAGGAAGGGGAGGGGGAAGGGAGGGAAAGAATATGATTCCTGTAACCCAGGAATAATGTTCTAAATTGACTAATTAAATGAAATTTTCAAAAAAAAACAAAAACAAACTAAATTTGAATCCAGCCTTAGATGTCAATCATTAGCTGTGTGGCCCTAGATAAGTGACTTAACCTTCATTGCCTTAGACTTTTCATCTCTAAAAAGAGATAATAATAACACCAACCCCAAGAGTTGTTGTGAAGATAAAATGATCTCAAAAATTGCTTTGTAAACTTAATCAAGCTATATAAATGCTGACTATTAAGCTATTGTTTATAGTATAACTCCAAACCTCAAAATATCTTTGATACATAATATTGACATTCTACATAATTTAATATTTTATACATAAGAAAATTGAATGAAGAGGCAGTACTTGACTCTTACTAAGGTATTTATTAAGTTGAGGAGGTGAAACTTCGAAGAAATTCCAATTCCTACCATATGTAGTCTACATTTACTTTTTCCTTGTTTTAAAATTAAATGTATTTACAAGTTAAATGTGCTTTAGCAATCACAATTAAGTAGAAATGTAAAAAATTCTTGTAGTAAATTACAATGCACATTAGGAAGTTTAATTTAAAGCAGTTCTGATAAAATATGTTATATTGTTCTTTATCTTGTTCTTCCTTCCTTCCACTCCCATGTTCCTGGGACAAGGGACTATTCCTCAAGTTTGCAATTTCTAAGTTGAGTCAGAGTTTAGTCATGGTCAAGATCTTTCAGGCAGAAATATTTTTGATAACGGTAAGTTTTTATGGGAATCTCTTGAGCTGTAAATTTCCACCATCACAACTCAGCTTCTAACCATTAAAATGCTGATTAACCATTCTCTCAGAGCTATTGGAGTTGTATTCTTTCCCTACTACTCCCGTGTGCCTTTTTTGTGTAGTATAGATTATACTAATTTTCTTATTCCTTCAAGTTTCTCTTGGTGCCATCTTCTCCCCATCCCACTTTCTTTCTTCTTCTTTTTTTATATATGGTTTTGAACCACTTAGTACCCCAATCTCTACCTATAGATAATTGTTCTAACTACTATAATAGTGAGTATAATTTTTGACAGTTACAAATAACATTTTTCCATATAGGAATATAAACAATTTGACCTTATTGAGGCCCTTAGAGAACAAAAAACAAGACCTCTCTTTTTCTTATTTACTTTTTCATGTTTCTCTTGATTTTTGTATTTCAATGTCAAGTTTTCTGTTTAGTTCTGGTCTTTTCTTTACAAATATTTGGAGGTCTTCTATTTTGTTGAATGTCCATACTTTCCCCTGGGAGTATATAGTCAATTTTGATGGGTAGGTGATCCTTGGTTGTAGACCCAATTCTCTCGCCTTTCTGAATATCGAATTCCAAGCCTTGTGGTCTTTTAGTGTGGAGGCTACCAGATCCTGTTTAATCCTGATGGGTGCTCCTTGATATCTGAATTGTCTCTTTCTGGCTTCTTGTAATATTTTCTCCTTAGCTTGGACACTCTTGAATTTGGCAATTACATTCCTGGTATAAAAATGGAGATTTGAACCCCAGACTTCAATCCCCAGAAGTCCTTAGTACTTCCCAGAATTCCCTATAATCTCACCTGAGTGCGAGAACACAATTTAGTATTTAAAGGGCTCTCTGCCTCCCAAGAGCCTCTCTTCTTCCACTTCTAAGCACATGCATCTCTCTACCTGGCAGGCAAGATGTAGTGAGTAGGTTGTAAATGGGCTAATGTGCCCTAGGCACGTGCTTTTCTTATTTTGTATTTCTTTATCCTTGATTTCTAATAATCTTTAATAAACCTTTAAAAATATAATACTATCAGTAGAGACTAAATTTAACTTTTACACTGGGGGCTGTCTTTTGAGGATTTAGTGTAGTGGGTGACCTATGGACTCTTTCAATGTCTATTTTGCCCTCTTGTTGCAGATCCTCAGGGCAGTTTTCTTGAATATTTTCTTGTAGTAATATGTCAAGGTTTCTGTTTGTTTCCAGGTTTTCGGGTAGGCCTATGATTCTTAAATTGTCTCTCCAAGACCTATTTTCCAGGTCAACCACCTTCTCAAAGAGATATTTTGTGTCGCCTTCTCATCTGTCATTCTTTTGACTTTGCTTTATTAATTCTTGCTATCTTGTGAGATCATTGGCTTCTACTTGCCCAATTCTAGTTTTTAATGACTGGTTTTTAGCTAAGATCTTTTGATTTTTCTTTTCGGTTTGATCTATCCTGCTTTTCATGGTTTCTAGCAGGTCATTTCCGGTCTTCAATTTGCTTATTATTTCATTTGATTTCTGGGCTTCAATTTCCAAGTGGAAGATTCTATCTTTTAAACTGTTATTTTCTTTTTGTACTATTTCCCACTTTTCTTGCCACATCTCTTCCATTCTTCTGACAACCTTGTATTTAAAGACTTCAAGAACTTGTGACCAATTTCCATTTTTTTGAAGATTTCGGTGTGTTTAATTGTTTGTCATCTTCTGCTGTCTCTTCTTTAGTCTGGGTTTTTTCTGCATAAAAATTATCAAGGGTCAAAGTTTTATTCTTGGTATTTTTGGTGTTTATGGATTTTAGTTCCTGGGAGTTGGTGGCCATTGCCTTGTTCCTTCCTGGTCAGTTGTCTATGTGAGAAATGTGGGTGGTCTTTGTATTGTGCTCTGGAGAGGTTTTTGCCCTGAGGATATTTTTCCCAGTCCTCAGCAATGTCCAGCTGCTCTTAGTGGCAGCTCCAGCCCCTAAGAACTAATAGATTGCCTGGAAGAGGTCTGGGGGTGAAGTGTAGGCAAGACTATTGAGTGCTAGGGAGGTTTTAGCCTGAGGGCTTCTTTCTGTTCTCTGTGGAGTTTTCCTGTAAGCTACCCCCTCTCCCCAAGCTCCACAGCCTATCTCAATGTTTCCTCAGCTTCCCCTTGTTCCGAGTCTAGTTTCTCTTAGGGGCAAGTCTGTGTTGACCTCAGGCAACCTCCCTTCTAGAACAAACTTATAAGTTTGTTCTATGCTCACTCTAACTCTGTTCCATGCTCACTCTAACTCTGGAAAGCTAGGTGAAGTGGGGGAGGGATGATGAGTTCGCCCCTTGGTGGGGGAAAATTTTGCCTCCTTTTAGCATGGAAGTGCCCTAACTGTCTACCTTCTGTGCTGTGCCCTACTGTGGAACTCCTTTGCTCATTTGATTTTAGTTTTATAATTTTGAGGCACTCTGTCTCCATCAATGGAGAGGAGAGGTAGAGCTCTGCTTCCACTCTGGAGCCATCTTGACCTGGAAGTCCTGTCAAAGCTATTAGAAATCAATCACAAAGAAAAGGAAAGTTTTTGTTTGGCCCCATCTAAAAGAAGTACTAACTAAGACTATTAAAAGGGGATTCTGGGGGAAGGGTTCTGTTCACTTCAGGGAGAGGTTGCTTCTGCTGTTTGTTATGCAGAGATAGGCTTCTTTTCTCTCTTCCCTGAAGGGTCTTAACTTTAACTATTCTATATTGGAAAGTTACAGGGATTATTGATATGAAATGATCACCATTACTATTAATCTTAATGCTAACTATATTTGTGAATAATACACTACTGATTTTACTCTGCACCTTGATCATTACATAGCATAAATAGTAAATTATCTTAAGAAATTGAAAACTAAACGGAAAAGTCATGATTTATTTTTAATGACCATTTCCCTTCTTATGACTAAAAACTGACGCTTCATTTTAATATACTCTTAGGATGTAGCTCATAATAATAGTTCTAGGTAAATAAAATTTCCTATAGTGAACTCTGAAAAAGAGTCAGAATTTTGACTGTGTAGTTTTTGTTATGTAATACCTAGCAACATGCCAATTAGTTTCTTATGATGCCTGGTGTTTATTGAAAATAGTGAAGACAAAAGTGAAGATTATGATCTAAAGCATGAATTATAGAGAAAGACTGATCTACTGATACCTAACTAACCTAAAGAATGGATGTGAAGAGAACTCAGGAGGTCTTAGATAATTGTTTCAAATACTTCATTTACATAGTTAATCTCCTTCCAAAATACTTTCTGTCAAAGTGGAATCTAGAGACCCCCAAACTTGTAGTCTATGGAGATCTGAGGACCCCCACCAAGTTTAATTAGCTTGAAGTTGAAAGCTTCAGGTTTGAACTTGTCACAAGAGTGTCTCCCTGAGGGAAAGTCCAACCTCAGAGTCTCAGTCTAACAATAGACCTTAAAGTAGTTTAGGTGTGGATGGCTAATTGCATCAGGTGTTAAGTATCTCTTTTTGGACCAATGGTTTCTTCCCTTAGTCCAAAGTCCTTTACCTAGGTAGCCTAGCCCTTGGATGGATCTTTCCCTTTTGTGTCTATTGTGAAGCATCAGCCCCTCACTGTTATTCCTGTCTGGGACTCATTTTCCTTTGTTACCATTATAAAGCTAATCAACTATCCCTCTCATTTTCAGGCCCCAGTTCCCATAAAAAGGTATTTAAGCTTCCCAACTTTAATGGCTCTTTGGAAATGTCCAATCTAGCACAGTGGTGTTCCCAGGGTTCAGTGACCAGAGCAACCAGAGTCTTGGGACTATGTGTGGGTATATAGGGCACAGCTCTGTGTAGGGCCTTGAGGAAAGCACTGAGCCCCTTTCCTTAATTAAAGAGTGGTTTTTCTGTCTATTTAATAGTTCTGTGTTTTTTCTAGTTAACATTTCAAACAATTTAATTAGCATTGCCCTTGGAAACCCAATAACTGGTAGGCAGTACAACTCAGTAATAAGTGAGTCACCTCCAGAGTCAAAGGACATGAGTTCAAATATTATCTATTCCACTTCTGTTGTTTTTTCATTTGTTTCAGTTATGTCCAACTCTTTATATAACCATTTGGAGACTTCTTGGGAAAGAGATTGGAGTACTTTGCCATTTTCTTCTCCAGCTCATTTACAGATGAGGAGACAGGGGCAAACAGAGTAAAAGGCTTGCCCAGATCACACAGCTGAAGCTGGATTTGAACTGACATCTTCCTGACTCCAGGCTGGATACTCTATCCATTGCACTGCCTAGCTACCTTAACTTCTACTTATAAACTACATAAACTTGTTTAGTCTTCCCAAGTCCCAGTTTATTCATTTTAAATTGAGAGAGTTGAACGATATAACTTTTAAAGTTCCATGTAATTTGAAATCTATGACCCTCTAACAGAAGCTTGGGGTAAGTATATATGGCACTGTGATTACAAAATGCTTACAAATTATAAATTTTTTCATATTTAAGTGGTTGAGGAAAATGATTACACTATGTTTTGGAGGGAAATTGATGTAATATTTCAAGTTTTAAATGTTGCATTTTTAACTGTTACATGTCACATGAATAATTTGTTTCTAGGAAGTATTAATCACAGGCAATATGCATTTAGCATTAATATCTACCCATATTATCTCATTTGATAAATACAAAATCCCTTCAATAGGTGCAAAAGAAATATCTCATTACTCCATTTTACAGATTAGAAAACTGAGAACTAAGAGAGGTTAAGGGATTTGTCTGTTGCAACCCCAGTGTCCTTCTGTAGTGCAGCCATGCTAGTGACATTGTCTCCCAGCTCAGTTACCTCCATGTTCTGATGGAGATGAATAATAGGGTCTAATATGGAGGAGTCACTTCTGAGTCCAGGTAGCTGAGGCCCTGCATTCCCTCTTACTTCTTAGGGACCCTCTTTCTCAAGGTTCAAGCAGAGTTCAAATTGTATTCTGTCCTGGAAAGCCTAATCTCTAAGGGAGAGAGGGGGTGTGTGTTGTTGTGGTGAAAATTTTCACCTTTTAAGATTATTATAATATTGAACAATGGCCGCCAAGGAATTTACTTATGAAATTCCTAAAATGAAACACTCAAGTCAGAATGGAGTTTATGGAGGTTTAATCACAATGGGAGTAGGGAAAAGGAGAGGGAGAGAAGGAGAGAGGAGAAAAGGGAAAGGGCTACTCAACCTCTGACCAAGGCAGAGGGAGTTTAGGCCTAAAGAGCAAAGGTGGAAGGAATCAGTCCTTGACTCACGTGACCGATCTGAAGGCAAGCTGTCTGCGGGCCTCCTCTCTCTTCAAGCTTCTAACACGAACTGGTGTCTAGCCCTGTCTACAGGAAGTGAGCGAATTCCAGAGGCTGCTCTCTCTGTCACTTCCTGTGCCTTACACGTGCCAATGGTGGCTCAAGCTTGGCTTAGGACAGCCCAGGTGGGCAGTTAGTTATTTCTGATTTGTCATTGACTAGCACATGCCTGTGTAGTGTGGGTGTGCACAATTTTGGGGTGCTAGACCAAGATGGAGATTTTAAAATTCACAGTGTAGTCTTCCTTTTCTCACACTGTTCAATTTCTTCAACTCCCAACCCTGTGCCTGGCAGGACATATTAAAGCTCAGGTTTTGCTTCATACAAAACAAAAGGAGGTATTGGAGTAGAGCAGTACCTAATGTACAATATGAATCTGACATAGGACAAATATTTATTTCCTATACACAAAAGAAATACTAAGGGACACAAAATTTCATAGTTTGCTCTTACTTAAAACAAAATTCAGTAATTTAATTTATATTTGCCAAAACCATCTCCCAAGAAGCCAGTCTTTTAATATCTAAATAAAGCAGTTTTCAGGACTGATGATGAGACATTTTCACTTTATCTAAGTCCTGTCTTCATGTGTCCAGGAAAACACTGCCAGAGATTTGGGTTCTTCCTCTTGTCAATGTTTGTTTGTTTTTTTCTCTCATACAGTTGCTTCTCTGGCTTCCAGGCTGCTCCTCTTACTGAATCCGACACCTCCAGACCTCTTAAACTCATAAGGTTATCTCAGCCTCTGGCTGGATAGGTACACATAGACAATGATGTTCATTGTTTACTCAGGAATAAAAGGAGCCCAGTCACAAGCCTTCCTAGATGAATCCATGCTGTGTATAGGAGTAGCAGAGAAGTCTAGAAGAACACAAGCCTTCACCCATCCTTCTCACTTTCCCAAAGGGAGAATTAAGGCAAAGGAAGAAAGCCAGAAGCTGAAGCTTCTCTAAAAATGTCCACTGAAGTAATAAGCTTGACTAGCTCAACAGGGAAAACTTAATTTCAAAGGAACAGCAACGATCATCACTGAGCACATGGCTAGACAAAATCAAGGAATTCATTATGTCTAACCTGTAGCTAAGCACCCCCACCCTTCTTCAGACCTGCAGGTGCTGCCCCCAGACCCCCTCTGAAACCTATGTAAAGAGCTATCTGCCCATCAAGAGCCTTGAACCACTCATAGGAAAATAAAATGGTTGGTTTACCTTAAAAAAAAAATGGCACAGAGATAGTCAGCCGGAGCCTAGTGAGGACAACCATAATCACATCCCACGTGATGCACTTTGTTACAAGTGTAAAATGGTACTGGGTCTTATCTCCACACATTTCTTAAATCCCAGCACATGGGATTATAGGAAAATAGAATTAGAATTGCAAAGGGTTGTAGCTATTTTTCAGTCCAACCCCCTCATTTAATAGGCACCTTATATGCTGCTCTTCTTAAGTGACATCAGAATTTTCATAACAAATCACATCATATGGAGTTCTTTTCTATATTAGAATATGTCATTCTCAAGGGAGAGGCAGCATTGTACACTGGATGGGGAGCTGCCAAGAGAATTAGAAGATCTGACTTGAGATCCTGATACTGACACATAGTGATTATGGCTCCCTGAGCATGTTCTTGAAACTGTCAGTGCTCTAGGGGATCTCAGACTGTAGATTGTAGAAAATGTGCTGGTCTTCATTGGAAGAGGAAGCTTCCTCATCTAAGAATTCCTCATTATCAATGAATTCATAAGTCTAGTCTCTGTCCCTTACCCTGTCTTCCAGGGAATCCTCCTTGGACACAAAAAAGCCTGGGTCAAGGAGCAGGTATTTTATTTGTTTGCTTTATCTTATTTAACTTTTAAGGATTTTCACTTGTTTCTAAAGTCAACTAGATTGTATGTGTAATTACAGTTTCTGTTCTATTTCTTTGTCTCCCTCCCATGGTCTCAGACAATTAAAAAAAAACCCTAAATAAAGTAGAAATAACTGAAAAACATTGCCATTAATTAATTTTATTTCAGTGATATCCTAAAAAATGTCAGCAGACACAACCAATCACAATAGGGAAGCCACAAAAAAGGAGGAATCATGGAGCAGTGCAGAGAGGAAGCCAGGAAGACATCAACACACACGCACATACATTTATATGTGTATTTATGGGTATATACACATATATATTCTCAAAAACTGCAAGTTAATACTGGGGAAATGGACAGTATTTTAAGGAGTAGAAAATTTTTCATTCCATATCATTCAATTCAGAAAAGTCCCCTGGCCAAATAGACTGTTATTGGCATAACAGATATAGGTAGGGCTATAATCGACTTTTTCTTGCTAAAAAGCCCTTTTATTAAAAAAAAAGTTTTTGAAAAGTCTATCATGTGGCAAAAATTTATCACAATACAGAACTCGAAGCTAAATAATGGGTTTATTGAGAGGAGGCCCACCTCACAATAAAGAACCAGAGACCCCAAGCCTTAGAAGATGGTCTTTTTTTTTAATAGAGAGAAATCTTATGGCATAATGACAGCGATACAGAAAAAGAAAAAGGCTCATAGATTTCATACAGGCTGCTCTTAATTAGTGGCACAAGTGCTAGTGAATGTAAAAGAAGATCACTTTGGGGGGGGGTGATAAAAGTCTACTTATGTCACCTTTGCACTATTAGTGTCTTTTACTGACAATATTAGGAGTCAGCAGTTTGTTGAAACAACAGTGGCCCTCCTCTGGCGTGACTGTCTTGATCTTGCACCCAACAGGCTTAGTAGTAGCTTTTGGTTATAGGCTTGAGGTCAAAAGATGTAAACAAGATTTGATACCACCCTAAACTGGAACTTTCTTAGCTGATCCCTTTAATTTTATAAAACAAACTCTATCACTTTGATTATTAGCTCAAACCTGATGATTGTATTCTGAAAATAATCATAAAGGCAAATACTATCATCATCATAAAAGGGGCAGGGGGCTTCACACTCACATTATCCCTCCTCTGATGCAAAGAAAGAGACAAGCATTTTTATTGATCATTCACAACCTAGGGGTGACACAGGTGTTTCTGGGCAACAATTTGTGAGTGGATACACTTATGTTAATACAAGGTCATTGATCCAAGGTAATTGTTACCTTAATTACACATCAGAGGCTGGTAAACTTTCTTCATCTCTTCTGACATTTTTAAGTTCTACTGCAACCAAGGAAATTTTTTTTGTTTAACTTCACTAATTGCTAGAGAAAAGCAAAAACTAACACATTGGCATGCAAATTAAACTGCACTTTAATTTCAACAACCATTCATATGGACAAACCATTACAATGCTTCTTTACAGAGCAGGGACCAGAGAAGTTAAAAAAAAATTATTTGGGGTAGCCCTGATATGAATGCATGGAAAGATCCTGTGGTTAGGATAAAGTTAATTTTTTTTCTGAAATATGAATTTTAAATACCTTCCTCTAGGGAAAGATAACTGGAGTTTGAAGGGGAGGAGAGGTACATTATCTGCTCCCTTCTCCAAGAGACAGGAGGTAGCAGGAACACTGGGGGAAATTTCTGTTAGTATTACCTCTCTCCACTCTCTGGATTCTTGTTTGCATTGGACACTTCTTTTGGACCAAGAGTGTAGTCCTCAGGTGTCACAACCAGATGGAGAGCCAGCAGGAGAGGATAGTAGATGGGGCTACAAATGCCTTATTCCTTGACAGACTGGATCTGAGAAGGAGGGTCCAGGGATTTGTTCGACTGGCTAATCAGAAGGGGGTTAAGATTCTTAAAATAACTGGTCAGGGGTCCAATGGACATATTTTCAACAAGAGCTTTGTGGTGATCCAGTGCTCGGGCTCCATCAAAACTCACTTTGCAGCCCAAGTGGGTCCTGACCCAGCTTTCCACAGTTTTCTGCAGCCACTGGGCACTCTCCTCTGGAGGCACATCCCCTTTCCTGCTCAGGAAACTGTGGGCCAGCAGGACCTCCTTGATGTGTTCTTCCAGAGCCCTCAGCACTATGTTATTGATCAGTTCATAATCACTGGATGTGGTTCGGAAATAGAGCAGATTGATTAGCTCTAGGTTATTCAGCTTCTGCAGCCGGGTGAAAACCTTGAAGGTTCGGTGCCCCATGAGAGAAACAAAAAACAGCAGGAGCAGGGAGGTAGCTAGATGGAGAGAAGAAGCGGCTACCATGCCCAAGTTGATGAAAGACACCAACCCAGACACCATGACTATGGCATTGAGCTGAGCTAACTTAAGTCTGGAAGTCCGTGCCTTCACCCCTGGCAATAGGTACTGCAGGCTGTCCAGAGGCAGGTCCAGTTTGGTACTTGCTGCCATCACCACTCACTGAAAATAGTGGTACTCCCATTTATTGGGGGGTGATAATCCCCACTTCCAGACAAAAGGGAGTAGTTGGCTTGGTCTAATGCGGGTCTCCTGTTTTTTGTCCTAAAGCTGGTGATTAGTCAGTCGAGGCTGGTTGAGGATGTCTGGATTCTTGTGAATGGGGTAGTACAGTGCTTGCGTCTCGGTTAGGATGTGCTTGTAATTGTGCACAGTGTAGAATTCAGCTTGAGAAATGAACTCAATGGAAGCATATTCTTCAGAGGAACTTGAGTGAAACTCCTGTGAGAGAGACTGCAATAACTGGTTATACTTCTTGATCTTCACAGTCACAGAGGAAATGAGGGGAGAAACAATAATAAAAGGTGAGGCGTTTACTAGTGACCTGATCCTGTTCTAGTTATAGAACCCACAGACCAACCAGGCTGTTCAGAATATGCCTTGTTCCATGACCTTGGCTGACCCATTGGGTCCCTTTTCCTGGCCATTACAATGCTTTTGTTAAGTCATAAAGGGGGAAGTGCTTTCCTAGGTGCTCCCTGCTACACCAGACATACTTGTGTGTTTATATACATTCATTACCCATTTGCACATGTGTGCACATGCTCCTAATGATATTAAGTAACTTTACATCATGGCTGTCATGATTATAGAGAATTTAGGTGCCCCAATGTACCAAAAGTCATTTCGTCAACAATCAGTCAACAATCATTTCTTAAAAACTATTATGGTATGGCACAACATGTGACTACCAGATGGCTTGAGTGGAAAAAGTGATGGAAATATCAAAGGCAGATGCATCCTAAAAACATGGTAGCCAAAGAAAGGGATAATAGCTGCAAGTGTGGTCCTACAAGATTATAAAAGAACAGAGATACAGAACCTCTGGACTCATATTTAGGATGGCCCCATTATACATAAAGAACTGTGTCTTGGTAAGGCATGAGGGAGAAAGAGACAGCTTTGAAATCTTTATCATGGAGGATTTAATGTTGTTGCGTAATAGCTTTCCCAGTGTTTCTCTATGTCATATAGTTTTGTAAGAAATCTATTTCTACCACTTCTTTCCCCTGCAACTTTAGGTAAATTGCTTAACTTTCCTGAGCCTCAGTCTCCTCATCTCTAAATGAGGAGGTTGGTTTAGATGGTCTCTGAGTTACCTTTCAGATCCAGATCTAGTTCAAAATCTCAGGCACCAGGCTATGCTCAAATGCAAAAAAAGACAAAAAATATGATTCTGACTCATTAACAGCCATGCCCCTGAGAGCATTTTTCAGCTAGTTTGTATAGAGAGCTGGATCTGGAGTTAGCGAGACCTAAATTCAGATCTAGCCTCAGGAACTTAATAACTGTATAAAGTTGAGCTAATAAATTAATGACTGTCTTTTTCAGTTTCCTCATCAGTAAAATGGAGGTAATGATTGCACCTAACTCCCAAGGTTATTATGAGGATAAAATGAGTTAATAGTTACAAAATGCTTTGTAAACCCTACCTATTAAACATTAACTATGACCATGCAAAGAACCTGCAGGCCAGAGACCATGGAGCCAAACACCTAGTTCCTTCCTGGGGTAATTTGTTGAAAGGGAAAGGAGATTCTCTATATAATTCAGAATTTTGGAACTGATCCTTATTTCCCTTACTATCATCTCAGGACTAATATCTAACATTAAAGAGCTAGGCAAATACAACTAGACATAGGTGGGTCAGAAGAGGTAGGTGCCTGAGGGAGCAATATATAATGACCATTCCTGAGCTGCCATTTGGCTCCCAACTAGTGCTTCTCAACAACCAGCATGTTCAACCTCGATCAAATTGAAAAGTGACTTGCCCTCTCACTGGGTCTTCAGGTCTTCCTTATGAATCCTCAGCTATTGTTTCATTATGCCATTTCTCTACTGAGAAATTCTCAAGGACTCCCTATTTCTTACTAAGTAAATTAATCTTGTTCTACAAATAAAATGGAACTTAACTGTGCCATTGGAAATTATAAAAATTAAGAATTCAGAGAATTTGGAAAAGGTTATATTAATTAATGCAAGAATGAATGAACAGAACCAAGAAATTATATATGGAGGAAAACAATATTAAACATTTCAGAACTGTGAATTAAAGAGCTGTAGCTAGAATATGAAGTGGGTAAGAGTACAGGAATAATACCAGTAAGACTTGAGTTCAAAGTCTGCCTTAGACACTTATTAGATGTGTGATTCTGGATGTAACCTGTGCAATGCTGGAAAAGTTATCTTACCTAAAATTCTCATTCGGTAGTTATCATTTTCAAATCCCAAATGATTGTGAATCTTTAATTGTTAGCTTATCCTTGAAATACTAAAGTATAATATCATTTGGTCAATATCTTTTTTTCTATTTTGTTTTTAATGCTTTCCTGTTTGTCTCAAATAACCAAGTCTATATTTATTGTCATCTCTCAGATCAAGAATGCTTTCCCTTAGTTTTTGGATTCTGCTGAAGTATAAGAAATTCCACACCAAGTCCTCACCTCAGTTTGATATAATTCATTTTATGAATCTCTTTTAAAAGAAAGTTGGACTTCGCTATTAAATCCATTTTATCTCTTGTTTTATTGGTTAGTTCATCGCATTACCAATTATTATTCTCCCCCACACAACTCTAATAACTACTTTTAAGTTACTTCTTTCCCCCAATCTCTATCAAGATTTCCCTTTACTAGGAAAGACTTTAAAACCAAGCAAGATATAGAAAGAGTCACAAAATGTAAAATCAATAATTTTGACTACATCAAATTAAAAAGGTTTTGACAAACAAAACCAATGCATCCAAAATTAGAAGGGAAGAAACCAATTAGGAAACAATCTTCATAACAAAAACCTCTGACAAAGGTCTAATTACTGAAATTTATAAAGAGCTAAACCAAATGTACAAAAAATCAAGCCATTCTCCAATTGATAAGTGAGCAAGGGACATGAATAAGCAATTTTCAGTTAAAGAAATAAAAACTATTAATAAGCACATGAAAAAGTGTTCTGTATCTCTTATGATCAGAGAAATGCAAATCAAAACAATTCTGAGGTATCACCTTACACCTAGCAGATTGGCTAACATGACAGCAAAGGAAAGTAATGAATGCTGGAGGGAATGGTGAAGTTGTGTATTAATCCAACCATTCTGGAGGGCAATTTGGAACTATGCCCAAAGGACACTAAAAGATTGTCTTGCCTTTGATCCAATCATAGCACTGCTTGGTTTGTACCCCAAAGAGATTAAAGGAAAAAGACTTGTACAAGAATATTCATAGCTGCACTCTTTGTGGTGGCCAAAAATTGGAAAATGAGGGGATGTCCTTCAATTGGGGAATGGCTGAACAGATTGTGGTATATGTTGGTGATGGAGTACTATTGTGCATAAAGGAATAATAAATTGGAGGAATTCCATGGGAAGTGGAATGACCTCCAGGAATTGATGCAGAGTGAGAGGAGCAGAACCAGGAGAACATTGTACACAGACATTGATACACTGTGGTACAATCAAATATAATGGACTTCTCCATTAGTGGCAATGTGGTGATTCAGAACAACTTGGAGGAATCTATGAGAAAAAACACTATCCACATTCAGAGAAAAACCTGTGGGAGTAAGAAACACAGAAGAAAAAACAACTGCTTAAATACATGGGTCAAGGGGACATGGTTAGGGATGTAGACTCTAAATGAACATCCTAGTGCAAACATGAACAATATGGAAATAGGTTCTGATCAAGGACACTTGTAATACCCAATGAAACTGCCCGTTGGCTGCGGAAAGGGGAGGGAGAGGGGAGGGAGGGAAATAATATAATTCTTGTAACCAAGGAATGATGTTCTAAATTGACCAAATAAATTAATTTAAATTTTTTTTAAAAGATTTCCCTTTCCCTAACTTAAACCTCTCTCTGAACATTCTTTTCTCTATTCTATTCAATACCACTTGCTTCACTGTTTCTATTATATTATTTTAAAACTTTAGTCTTTCTATAATTGGCCAAGAAAAGAATGAAATTCATTCTGTTTTCCATGGCTCAAATTATACGTTTGACTAATCTTCTATAGCACTACTTTAATAAGAAATATTAAGCTCATCCCTTCTCCTCTCTTATGTTTTTGGAATTCCTTTCAAAAAATAGTTTGTCCATAGTTTGCTTCATCTTGTTCTTTAATTGATTCTGTGATGTGTGATTCCAAAACAAAAAAAAAGTTTTCTCTTCCCTTTTCCAAATGTTAAGTATATGAACATTAAGTGTCTTGCGTTAACTTGCTTCCCTTTCTTAAAATTTGTTTTAAATGTTGAGTTTTCTTTAAAGTCTCTGCAAAGTTCTGGTTTCCTCGACAAGAATGTTTAGAAATCATGTAGTTTGTAAAATGTAGGTTTTATTTTTCCTTATGGAGTTATACACAACTTTTCAGAATCTTATTCTCAATCAAAAATAATTTTCCTTCACTGTATCATATTCCAACATTTTCTCTCCTTCCATGAAGGTGAACTACACCCCTTTGCCCTTTTTCCTCCCTTCTTTGACCTGGAAGTTCAGAAGTCCATCAATCACATTTCTGGGAGTCTTGTATCTGGAATTGTTCCTAAGGCATGATGCATGGATTCTATTAGTCTGTGCTTTGTCCTCCAGTTTCAGTATGTCTGGATAAGTTTCTTTCATAATTTTTCCAGATTTATCCTGCCGTGCATTTACACATGCCAGAAATATTTAATACTCCTTCCACCTACTGAAATCCTGTACTTCAGGCCCAGCTACATCCCTTTAAAGATTTTCTGCCTCGCATCCATCCCAACCTTAACATCTCTCATGTTTCTCAGTCTTCTTCCCTATATATAAAACTTTCTACTTTGTCCTACAAGTATTTGTATACAGATCTCATTCCTCTCTCCTCCTATAAAATTAAAAATTATTTTATGGAAAGGTCTTTGCTCTTCATGTTTGTCTCCCTTATAAGGATGATATTAGAAAATAAGTATTGCTTTATTAGTTTAGATATAAGAAGTGACTGGCTTGAGGAAAAAACTGGAGTTTGAAGGAGAGCTGAGAGCTTAATTTCAGATGTGACAATTATAACCATTTTTCTATGCCAATTACTCTCTCTGGCAGTTGGGAGACAGGACTGGAGGAGGTAAAATCTTTGCCTCTCTCTATCTGAGGGAAAGACCTGAAGGAGCTCAGTGTTTTCCTTTCCCAACCTGGGAAACACTATTGACTATCTATTGCTGTCTTCATAAATTGGTTTATATCTGAGAAGACCAAAGAAAAACCTGGTTTTTGGTTTGGACTCTGAGTCTGCTAAGACTCAGAATCCTAACTTGATTCTTGTTGAGACTCAGCTAGCTAGCCTTTGCTATTTTATAATTTGAAGGGGAAGTTAAGATTTATAAGGATAATACAGTAGTTTTTATTTAGATAGTATAAATTTGGGTTAGTCAGATCAGGGAGAAGTAGTGTAGCCTGTGAAATACAGGAGAAGCAGTTCCTTGTGGAACCTAGGAGTTTATTTGGGTGGACTTAGAATCCCTTAGAATTAGAAATCCTTTATTTATCCTTATATATTTCAATAAATATTTTATGTTTATAATAAGAGTCTCTTTAGTGTCCTTGTGCCTGGCCCTGAAGGGAAGTTCACATTTGGGCTTCACTTCATCACTAAGGATACTTTTGATTACCTCTATCAAAAGAATCCAAAAGTATCCAAACAGTTTGAACCTGATTGGCGAGTTAAACAATTTTGAAAAAGTTTTGAACTCATATTGAAACAATTTCTCTATCTACATATTTTATTTTTATAACTCACCAATTTTATTTTTACACCCTAGCATGGTGCCATACATAAAGTCGACATGTCTGTTGAACTCAATTTTTACTTTAATCTATAATTTTCTAAAACTTTAAAAATCTATATTTCTTCAATTTGGGTGCTTTATTTAATGATGCAGAGCACAGCCCATCCATGCCCTCATTCTGTGTGTGAGCCCTCATACTCTTGTCTGTGGCCTCTTACAAATTCTCCAGTAGGAATCCCCTCAATATACTGGAGATTTTCCTCCGGAAAATTGGACATCATGTGGGTAACAATGAAGCATGTAACTATCTTGCTCTTGCTTACTTATCTAACAGACATACACTCTTTGATTATATCAGACACCAGTTATTATGTAATTCTTTGTTCTTTATGCACTGAAGCCTATCCACATCTGACTGATCTTTCTATTGAACTCCGGGTGATCAATAACTTTGATTTTCAAGAGGCTTTGGGATACCATGACTCACAATCTTAGAGCTGCACCAGAAGAATATCAGTGCTCAAAAGTTGGGCCTTTATTTTAAGAAGACAGGATTCTTTAAGAACATTGCTCAATATCCAGAATGCAAGGTAGCTGGGTCTCTTCTTCCTTTTTAATTCTGAGTCTAGTTCACTCTCTTTCTTCAGGATCTGTCCAAGACATAAAGTGCTTTTTTCTCTTGGATAGGCTTTAAACACTATTTTTTAGAAAGTTGCTGCTCTTATAGCAAGGTAATCTTTTCCCTTTTAGTGGCCTCTTACTACCAAGTTATACCACTACAGAATTTCTACATGCCTTTGTGGTTCATTTTAAGCCTAATGCAGAGATGCAGTTATGTATTGGAAGCCATGTGGAAGAGGTAATTCCATCTTCTGATTCTAATTTTTAAAAAAAAACTATTTCACAAGAAATAGTACTTAAGTATATGAAAAAGGAACTTTCAGAAATAAACTTTATTTGAAAACAATTTCTACCTAAATACCACTGTAAACAAGGCAAGTCACCAGGCATTTACTTTAGATGTTTAAGAATGACAACTATTATATCCTTCACATCATTGGAAAGAAAATTAATCAGTTATCCCAATGATAATTCATTTCACCAAAGGGGGAAAAAGGATACTCTAAATAAAAGGTCCTAATTCCTTTCAGGCAAAAACAGAGATGCATTTCCCCAACACTACATTACTAAAGGAATTTTATAAGTCATTTTTTAAACCTTTACCTTACATCTTAGAATCAATACTGTGTATTGGTTCCAAGTGTAAACCTCAAAATTTCTCAGACTTATGAATGTTAGGGGTTTCCCCCATTGGGGAATCTTCTACTTAAAAAATTCCCTAGCAGATGGTGAGAACTCTACTTGAGTGTGGAGGCTCCTAGCTATGGGAGTGTCCCTGCTCCACCCTACTTAAGACTGCTTTAGGACAGAAAACTGTTTGCTAAACAATGAAAGTACTTTGATCCATGCTTATGGAAGGGACAGGAAGTTCTTTGAGTCATGACTGTTTTAGAATTGATACATGGGATACTAAGTACCTATAAAGGTGGGGCAACTTGTAAACTACTTAAACCTAAAAGGGTGATAACTTATTCAGAGGTTTTTTTCTTAATGAAATTTGTCGACAGAGCAGCATTTTTTTCTGACTTACTAACGAGATTAAAACTACTCAGCTGTGAATTCAAAATGGGTGGTCCTTTAGAAACATCTACAGTGATTGGTAGATGTAAGGACTTAGGGGAGGTGACAGAGGAAATTTTGCCCTTAAAAATAAGAGCTTGGATCTCTTTGAGGAATCTCGATTTCTGATTCTCATTCTGGAGGATCTCATTCTGAAGGAGAGCTCCTTGAGGAGCTCCTCTGAGGGGCTCTGTCCCTCTGGGGTAGGAGCCCTGGAGGCTCTTGAGAGATGCCCTTTGAAACAATCTCTGGCTGGAAGACTCTTTGAGGAAGGACGCTGGCCTGGTGTCACTAGTATCCTTGTTTAGTAAGACCTTGTGGCGAGTGTTAAAAAAACTGACTGATTTCTCTTTTAAAACTCAGGTCTAGGCCATATTGGCTTGAGGCCCTTCATGCTTATTCCTTTCTTACTGTCTCTCTCTTTCTTTGATTACTCATTGTATTGTTAATTAAAATCTCTATAAAACCCAATTGACTTGGGTATTTGAATAATTGGGAATATTTCCCTGGCGACCACCTTATATTTGATTATAAAACCCAAGACACTGTAGTGAAACATATTTCTGTGGTCAAATTTACTCACCCTCTCTTATATCTATCACAATTTATATCTTCCACTATTTTAATCACTACAGTTTAAGACCTCAACCATTTTAAATCTCACACAAGGCAGAAGAGTGGTAAAGGCTAGGCATTGGGAGTCAAGTGACTTGCCCAGGGTCACAAATTTAGGAAGTGTCTGAGGTAGGATTTGAACCCAAGACCTCCCATCTCTGGGCCTGGATCTCAATTTGCTGAGCCACCCAACTGCCCTCAAATTGTTTTCTTCAAATATGAAATATTTTTTATTTATCATGCTTATTTCATTCAATTAAATAGTTTGTCAGCTACTTATCAACCAATGAATATGAATAATATGGAAATATGTATTATGTGTTAATACATACATAATTCAGATTGAATTGCCTGTTGACTCTAGGAAGTGAGAGGGGATAAAGGAGGGAAATAACATGAAACATAACTTCAGAAAACTTTCATTAAAATTTGTTATTAAAATAAAGTTAAAACATTAAGAAAAAATAATAAAATAAAATCTCTAACAGCATTTTAAACACATAAAAAATTGTACAACCTGTTCTACTAGTGTAAAAATAAGTGAATTATCTTCTTAGTGAAATTAATTTATCCTATTGAGTTAATTTGGTAATCTCGTCCTGTAAGTGCCTTAGTCATGATTCTTTGTGTGTGAATTCAATATAAATTTGTACTCCTTTTTTCTTTTAAAAAGGAAAGCTTAGAAAATCCATTTGGGTTTCAGACCCACCCTTTGATTAGGCTAACATGTATAATCTGGGATCTTCATGGCTCCCTGGGCTCCAGAAAACTGGCCTCTGATCTGGACTGAGCTCAAATCTATCTAACCAGTGAGACTCAGTCAGAGTAACATCACTGGGGTTATGTTTCAGAGGGAGGAAGCAGTGTGTTCTCTTTACCAACAAATGGAGACATGAGGTAAATGGCAAAATCAAATTGACTAGGCTACCAGCCATGTGATTATATACTTTTTCATTCTCCAACCCACTTTTACTATCTAATAAATAATTTTAAACTAACATATAATCTCCAGAGAATTTTAATCCTAATAATTTGGTGACACAAAGTGGGAGTCTGAACTCCTTCGCTTCCATTTTTTCTAAGTTTTTCCTTGTCACATAGAGTAAAAATTTTTTTCTCTATAAAGCCCAGGTTCCTGAGAAGCTGAAATCATCAAGGAGAAATTTTGGGTAAGAAGACCATTTTTCATGTGTTATTTGCTAGTTATTTCTGTCTGTCTGTCTGTCTCTCTCTCTTTCTCACTCTCTCTTTTTCTTTTGATTGGGGAATGTTACAAAAATTGACTGGGAGAACAACAAAGTTAGCAAGATAACCAGACATTGAAGTTAGATAAGTGAAGGATGTTAGTCTAGTCTTAGTTAAAGATTTAGGAGTAAGAAATAAATGACCTTCATTTTCTGTCCATCTCTCCTTAAAATTAAACCATGCATAGGTGTTGAAACAGAACCATGTTGCCTCTAGGGGGTGGTCTCAGATGGAGACTCAAACAGTTGCTAACTTAATTTTTTTCTTTGTTTGGGGGGGGAGTGTCTTGGTTTGAAAATGAGCAGCACTCATAATAGCATTATGGGTCAGTTCATAGGAAGAATACTATCCCAAGTAGAGTCTCTTTACAAAAACTGCTTATCTTGTGGGGGAAATGATTCATTGCCTATAGAGCCAAGAATGGCTAGAAAAGAGGTCATTAACTTTTGTTTAAAATGGCATAAGTCTATAACTACCCCAACTGGAGAATCCATTTGGCCCTATTTTGGGTCTTTGACTTTAAGATGTTAATAGCTATTGGAAATAAAAATCCCAAAGAATTGAGATTATTGATACATTTGGGCCACACTCCTTGATAAATTTAGTAAGGTTCAAGTAAAGAGTCAAATTTTTAACCATTTTTCCATTCCTTTTTCATATCCTTCTCTTCTGGCTTCTCTGACATTGTCTGAGCCTGTTCCCCCTTCCCTCTTTTCAGGGACTCTCCCTGCTCCTGTCTCTCAGTCTGCTTTCCCCTTCTCTCTTTTCAGTGACCCTCCCAAAAGTTTACTTTGCTCCTCTCTCTCCAAACATTCTTTGCTCTCATACCCAGACCCATTCTGTATTTCCTTCCACAATTCTGACCCTCACTCCACACCACCCCCTGAGGCTCTCACCATCTCTAGACCTTCCAACTCTACCCCACTTACTGAAGCCCTAGCCATTTCCATTTCTCCCTTCCTCCAGGTGAGACCAATCCTCTTTGACCACACCTTCATTCTCCTGCTCCTCCCTCCCTACCCACTCTCTGAACCCCTCCTCTACCCCCTCACTCTGTTCCTGCTTCAACTTCCCTGCCCATTCTATGCACTCTACCAGAGATGCCTCTTCATCTTCTCTACTTAGTCTCCACACAGACTTTAGACTTAATGGTGGAAACCAATAAGGGCATGTTTCCTCTGAGGGAAGTTATCTCACATGACCACAGAGGAATGTTGCTGACATTACACATTTATATCCCATTTTCTCCCTCAGATCTCAGCATGTGGGTAAAGGACACTCCCACATTTGATTTAGAACCAACGACTTTTCAGAAGGTTTGAGGCCATTTTTTTTGTAGTTCATTCAAGCTGGGGTGATGTAATGAATCAAATGTATGCCTTATTAGTGGAGGGAGAAAATGAGGCAAATTTTGAGACCACTAATAATTCCCTAAATGAAGATAAAACCAATGGTGATTACAGGACCCCTAATGACACCCCAATAATCATGAGGACTATGTGAGGTTAGTTGATGCAAAGGAGACACTGTTGAAAGTAATGGGAGATTGCTGTACCTGCACAAAACATTGGCAAAAATTTGAATATGTTAGATTCTCAGGAAGAAAATAATCATTCTAACTAGGTTTATAACTGAATATGCACAGCAGCTAAAAGACATGCAGGTTTAGATCCCATTAAACCCACAGATGATCCTATCACACAGTACCGTTTTGTGAAGCATACCCCCCCCAAAATAGTATTTTTCGCAAGTGTTGTCCAGACTGGACTATTATAAATATAGAACAGTTAAAGAAGGTAGCTTATGTATGAAGGGATAACCCCAAAAATTGATCCATTAATTGAGCAAGGGTCAATAATTTCGAGTAAATCAGAATACAATTATACAATTCTCCCAGTAAAAATATCTAAGCCAGACCCAAATAGAAAGCCTTTTTATTGGTTTGTACAAGATTTGTGTGTGGTTAATTATAACTAGGCTACTAGTGGTTACAAATACTGCAACTATCAACTCCTTAATCCCTACTGAAGTTACATACTTTACAATCATAGACCTCTGTTATTTTTTCCCATTTGTATCCATATAATTCTAGGAAAATATTCACTTTCACCTGGAAAGATTACCAGAGATATGGACTTTATTTCCTCACAGATATGGAGAGAACCCAACCTTATTCTTTCAGTTTTATAGCAGCACTTAGCTATTATCATTTTTGAGGGTTCCAATTTTCTCAATATGATGAGGATTTGCTTTTAGCAGTACCAGATGCAGAGATATGCCAGGAAGACACCAGGCATCTCCTCTTAGAGTTCCATAGGAGATGCCACAAGTTTTCTAGGTCAAAAGCTCATTGGTGCCTTCCAAAAGTGGAACATAAGGGAAACTGATAAGAGCAGAGTCAAGATGGCAGTTTAGTAGCAGTAAAAGCCTGAAACCACTTTGAATAGCCTTCCAAACCAATCTTTAAGGGCACCTCAAAAGGACATGAGTCAAAACAGGATGAGTGAGGGGGATCTCCAACTGAACACAATGTTAAAGGTAGGCAGAGAGAGAGAGAGAGAGAGAGAGAGAGAGAGAGAGAGAGAGAGAGAGAGAGAGAGAGAGAGAGAGTAGATTTTGACAATATAAGGGAGAATGGGAAGCAAAACTACAAACAGAAAACTGTGGACCAACCACTCCCTACCTACTGCACCAGACCCAGAACCAGGGTGTAGGTAATTTCAGGATCCTTGGTTGTTTACTACATCAAAAAAAAAAATAATACTTCAGACCC
Organism: Monodelphis domestica; assembly: GCF_027887165.1. NCBI lineage: Eukaryota > Metazoa > Chordata > Mammalia > Didelphimorphia > Didelphidae > Monodelphis > Monodelphis domestica. Next base: position 235,033,743 of record NC_077227.1, on the reverse strand, counting down.
ACCCCTCAAAGTCCCAGGCCCTGGCAGTGAGGTCTGGAGGTCCATACCTCTGGACTCTCTCAAACCTCTGCAGAGTCAGTGAAGACAGCCCCAAGGCAAAATTCTGTGAGCCAGAAGCTAAGACAGAATTGGTAGCAACTTGCAGATTTCTTAGGCCACTAGTGGGAAAATGAGCAAACAGCAGCAAAAAAACTCTTGACCTTAGAAAATTTCTACAAGGAAAAAGAGCAAAGAACAGAAGCAAAGGAGATTTTGAAATGCAAGAAAACACATGCAGAATTTTTTTTTTTAATGGGAATTGGTCACAAGCTCTGGAAGAATTCAGAAGTGAAATACTAGGTTTCATTTAGTGACTGGATTCTGATCCATTTCCCCCACATGCATTAAAGCTATTCAGCAACTCTTTGCTCCCTCTTCTAAGAGGTACTTGAGAGCAATCCTGGGGGTAAAGGGTTCTGTAGACAATTGATCCCCCATTATGGGGAAATTACTAAGCCCCTTTGTTGCTCTGACTAAAAAGTCAGTCCCTAAACTACTTCCATTAGATTCTGTGAAGCTGAGATTAACTCTCCCCTGCCCATTTTTAGATTTAATCACCAGAAGCATAAACACCCCACTTATCCTTAAGTGGGGGAGGTCTGAAATCCACGTGTGCAATAGTGGGTGACACATTAGAACCCATTGACTACCTCCTGGGCAATCCTAAACAAAACTTTAGCTATAATTGGTCCATATAAAATGGAAGGAAGACACAGGAAATGATGAAAAGGAATCATCTTTAAAAATGCAAAGAACTTCCTGTGAAGTTGTCTTTCTCCTTGATCTTGACCCTGGAGGAGCTCTGACTGAGGATTGCTTCTATTAAGACTATTAGGGTGAGTGAGAAAGGCTGACTCCTTTCCCTGGTTTTTTCTGAGAGGTACTAGCCTCTGGAGAAGCCTCTCATCTGGGAGGAGGCCTCTTGGCTAAAAGCCTTTGTTAACTGACTCTTAGGCCCTCCAGCTGGGGTTTCTGGAGCCCTGCTGGAGTAAAGTCAGGTCGTGAGCAATAGTCTAGTTCATTAAGCTAGATTTTTTACTCTGCCCTCTTTCTCATTTCTCTACTTTCACTTTCCCTCCATTTTATGAATAAATTGCTAAAAATCATTTGGAATTGGTTAATTCCTGGCAACCACACTTTCTGAAAAATTTAATCCAACCCTTTTATTTTGACCCCTTACATTCAGGCCCTTACATTGTAGCTGACTACTTAACTTGTGTCGAGTACCCACCCTCAATCTTCCTAAAATTTCTTGACTTTTCCTTTACTTTTGTTACTATCCCCAATTCAGCTTTTTAATAGCTTGTTTTGGGTCTATCATTCACAGCTGTGAGAAAAGGTAAGTTCAATTTTTTTCTTTCTCCTTAAAATAAATAAAAAAACAGCTGAAAATTACCTTGCCAGCAGTAAGCTGGCTGTTTTTTCTTACCAGCAGCAATTGGGCTGCTTTGTTCCTTAGAAAGAAACTGAGGAAAAGCTTATTCCCTCTCAGGGGGAAGCATCCCTGTTCCTCCCCAATAGAATTCTATCTCGCAGTCAAAAATAACTGGAGAAAAGTTACTGAACTTAGCTAAGGTGTTTGTTATTAGACAGAGTGATTGTTTTTTTTTAAATTTTATAGTATTTTATTTGATCATTTCCATGCATTATTCATTAAAGACAAAGATCATTTTCTTTTCCTCCCCCCCCCCTAGCCGACGCGTGATTCCACTGGGTATCACATGTGTTCTTGATTCGAACCCATTGCCATGTTGTTAGTATTTGCATTAGAGTGTTCGTTTAGAGTCAGAGAGAGTGATTGTTAAGCTGAAATTAACAAAGTTTTGGTCTTTTTTTTTTGCTCCTGAAAATCTACTTTCTCTTTTTCTAAGCCCCACAAGCCTCTAGAATTAACTTGAATGAGAAGTAAAGCCTGGGGAGATCAGTCAGGAAGAGCAGCATTAAAGTAACAAAAAAGTGTTGTGGGTTTTATTTTTATCCTAACAGGCTTTTATAGCCCAAATAAGCTTAAAAAATAATTTATAAAAATATTTATTTTCCCCAGGCAAACTCAGAAAATCAGCCTGGAAGCTGCTCCCTGGAAGCAGGTAGTAGAAACACATGGTTCTAGCGTGGGGGGTGAGGAGAAGCAGCTTCCTCCCTTTGCCCCTCCTATACTAAGCCTCCTCTGAAAGGTTCTCTGCTCGCCCTTCAACCAAACTTATGTTTGTAGCCATTTAAATCTTCCATTCTACCTTAAACCCTCCGCTTACCCTCTCCATTGTCATGCTGCCTCTTGGCCACTAGTAAGGAGAGCTCAATTTTTTTCCTTCTGCTGAGCTGATAACCCTTTTGCAGTACTGATTTTCTACCACTGGAGGGCAGCACCAATAAACAATAATAATAACAGTAATAGTAATAATAAATAAATAATAAAATAAAAATAAAAAATACATTGAAAATTATTTTCTTAATCTTCTGATTACAATGACAAGCAGCATGAATGCTACTCTGCAAGAAAGCCAAATTGGGAACTTTTACGTTTCCAGAATGCCTTCTTCTCCTTATGTTGCTAGGAATTTTTTTTTTCCACATCCTAAATGTTAAGGTCTTCATAGCACACACACACACAAAGAATCACAATGTCACAGAAAATGCCACAGCTACAGGATCAGAGAAGCTGATAGCTGGAATCAGGTATGTAAGTATTCTCTGAAATATCTTGATGCCAGGTACCAAAGGAAACTCCAAGTATTACTCAGGAAAGACAGTTACCTCCTTCTGCCTGTACAAGAGGGCCAACAGGAAGTCAGTTTCTGGCCTCCTTGGTGTCCAGTAATCAACAGACCCCTTGGTCTTTCAGGTTCTGTCTTTTATCACTTCCCCCTATTCTGGAACTCTTCTTTTGATTCTGTGCATGTGTTCATGCAAACCTTTGATTTTTATTATGCCTAGTCCTGGTTTTCAGGCTTGCCTTTATTTTCCCCCTTACCACACCTAAATTAAAATATTCACTTTATATTTGAGAAATGGCTAAATAAATTATTTAAGCTCTTTTAGAATCTATTTTTCTTTTTATCCTCTGGACTATATGAGATGTATTCCACACAAATAATTGAAGTACTCCTAAAAAGAATGCTGAATTCTAGAAGGAAATTATATCATATTTTATAATTTAAAATCTGTTAACCTAAAAAAGAACTACATTTCCCAGGAGCCAGAGTATATTAGTGAGTAGGTGGTCCTCTTGGACCTCTTTTATTTGGCTTGCAGCAAGTATGGTGGTGGTAGTGAATAGGGTTTGAACTGGCTAATCAGCCATGGGCATGTAGTATTTATTTTGTATCTTCTTTATTCCTTGATTTTGAGTGATCATTAATAAATTTCCTAAAACAAAATATTTTATCATTGAGGTCTAATTTTAATTTTTACATTTTATGGCAACCAGAAGGTATGAGAAAGCTCTAAAATAATCTAGATTATTTTTTAAGCCTTGTTTCTCTTGTCAAGGCTTTTTGCCCATCCCACCCACCACCCAACCTCTCAAACTCCTAGAGCTCTCCAGGAGCTGCTACTTTACTTCTATTGTCCCTACCTTTTGCCCAGTTGCCCTCACTACAGGCCAGGCTAATTTTAACTGAGGGACTCTGCTTGAGTTCACGTTCCTCAGTTCCTCACTACTGGTAGCTGCCATTGTGTCTTCAGAACTCATAAACTTAGAGCTGCCCTCTGGGCAACTGGTAAAAACTGGGGTGTCTTTTTCCAGAGGCAATGATTACCCTCCTAACTCCCTCTGGGGAAACTAGCGTTTTACCTCGGGGGGAAGGGAAGATGGAAGTTACTCTTCCAAACAGGAAGTTAATTATAAGCATAGTGTACTCTTTGAAAGAGCAATACCTTGCCTATTTCTAACAGCTTCTACCATTCATGAGTGCACTGATCCTTTCACTTATCTTGCTTGAGATTCAGGGGAGAACTTCATATCCCTATTACCCTTTCCCATTTGGGCCTGCCCAGTCTCTAAGATTCATCCAGTTTGAGATTCATCAAACCCATGTTCTCCCTCACTATGGGTGATCCCAGGGAAGGTACTTTAAAGAGACTGAAGGAGGAAATTTTAAGCCCTTTCAGACTCCATTTTTTATGAAAGTTTCTGTATTTTATTGTATTTTGCTGATTGTCTGCTTTAAAATTTTGTTGTTTTAAGTTCATATATTAATGTATTCAGTAGTACTCGGTTACACTGAATCATTTTAATCTACTGTGTTTTAACTATTGAATATATTCTATGGCTTTTCCCCGATGACTATTGTAAATATTGTAAAATATTGTAAAAGTCCATAAACAGATTTTTTTATATTTTGACTTTGTAAATTGTCACATAGAGGATGGATGGACTTCATCAAAACTGATTAAAATTGTATAACAACCTTTGAAAAATTTAATGAGCTAAATATCTCAAATTGATTTTAAGAGGTATTCAAACATGAATTAAAAAATATTTTTCAACAACTCTGACTGATCATTTTACCTGCCTCTGAGTTATTTGTAACAAGAGGTAAAAGGTCCACTTTAGTAGCTGAAGTGAAGTACAATTATAATCCCCACCTCTCGCATTTGTAAAAATGTGGATGGATAGGACATTACAGTCTCATACCAAAGGAGCTGGGAAGTTGATCCCAGGTTATGGTACCCCGGATGGCTCTCAAGAGGGAGTATCTCTTATTTGTAATGCCTCAGCTCACTTTACCCTTCCACCAGAATGATCTATAGATTCTTGGTGACATTTTTTTTAAACCCAACATTAAAAGTACAGAGGTTTAGTTTTTCTAGAATCCTCTGCCACATTTTGTAATGATGGCAGTAATAGATTTTTAAAAATATTTCAGCCAAGATTGAAACATTGCTACACTTGAAAAAAATTGTCACAAGTATCCATTACCTTTAAATGTCATATCACAGATGCAGGTAAAATATGATAGTGGATTTGTTTGCTTATGTCATTAAATGGACTATTATAACTTTGGGGATATTGATACTTTTTGAATGTGAATTACCTGTTATATTACTGTTCTTTATAAAAAACTGTTACTTCATGAAAGTCATTTGTTTGCACTCACAGTGGATAATAGCCAGGTTTGAAAAAGGACATTGATCTCATTTTTTGGGTGAAAAACCTTTATACTCTACCTTTCATTAGCTGACACAGTGTGTCAATGATTGTAAGCTATATATGTTTTATTTTAAAAACTTTTTTTATTGTTTTTTGCTTGCATGTGCAATATGTTATTTCAGTTTTATTTTTCTCTCCTTTCTGTATTTGAAGCACATGCCACCAATATTAAAAAGATTTTCTTTAACTTTTTTGATTTTTCAGTAATATAAGTTTAAAATACATTTGCCCTAATGTCAATACATACCCAAAAAGCTTTAGAATATAAAAATGATGCTAATGTTTGTTTTTTTAAAAAAAAATTCATGGAACTTTGCTTAATGAATCTGACTGATTCCAGGAGAAGGGAATACAAAAAGAGCCATTGCACAGTGCCAAAGAAGCACAAAGCTACTTGCATAGTGCCAATCGAGCACAAAGTCAAAGAGACCAATCAATCCCAATGGGACTGATGAAATTTTGAGCCAAGACAAGAGGACTTGAACTTGTTTGGGGTTTGAGGTTGCAGTTGTTTTGACATATGTCAGAAGCAGGTCTTCCTTGTCCCACATTCTACCAAGTATCACAAATTTGGCTCCTACCTGGCTTCTATAATCTAGTCCCTATTCTATCTTTCATAGTGTGGCAATTTCCTATAGTCTTGGCTGCAAATGGGTAAGTGGTGTGGTAGAGACTTGAAGAGAGAGAAGTTTTGCAGGACAAGCCAAGATGTAAGAACCAAGCCTGGGGACCTGATCTGCAAAATCAAGGAGAAGGTTCCAAACAGAATGTTTCCAGGAGGAGAGGTAGTTGAGGCTGGCTGAAGGACCCTTGGGGGGGGCTGGCTTGGATTTTTGGCTCTGATCAAAGGAGGAACTGATGCTGTCCCTCTCAGGGAGTTGAAGCTGACCAAGGGAGAAACTGGGACTTCTGACTCTGTCTCTCTCTCTCTGAGATTTGACTGACCAAGAGTTGGAGGAAAGCCAGGCTGAAGGAGAGACTTTCTTGGTGGTTGGCTGAAGGAGAGAAGCCCTGAACTGATACTGATATTGTTAGTTTCTGTCTCATACTGAAGGACCTTTTTTTTGGGGGGGTGCTTCTGAAATTAGGCTGAGAGACCTTGGTGGCTTTGTGGAGAAGACAAGAAGAATGAACAGTTATCCTCCATCTCTCTAACTGTCCCTCTGTTACAATTGTGACTGGATAACTTTCCCAAACTCTCAAATTCTCCCTTATTATAGTTTAGGGAAACCCTCAACCCTCTTTCCTCAGTTTCCCATCCTGTTGTTTCCCAATAAACACCTTACCTGACAAAGAAAACAAGAGTATTTTATAGTTCCCTGGGGGGGGAGGGGAAGGAGGAAGCCAAAAGGCTTCAAGCAGCAGGTGGTTAAGGGAGGGAGTGAAGGAGGAAGAGGGTAGGAGGGGATTAGGAAATAGATTGATCTATCAGCCATCAGTATCTATCTCTAGCAGCATCTCTCTCTAGCTCTATCTCGGAAGAAGTCCCTTTACCTCCATTGTAACTAAGTACCCTCAGGTGTGTCCCCTACCGGCATCTCTCTCTAGTCTTAAGCCAGAGTACATCAGTCATTTGAACAAGAAACAGTGTCACACAGATTTATATTTTCTATTTCAGTGAACTATTACTGATTTTTTTCCTACAGACTTGGGGGATAGAAATTACTTTAATTGGACCCTATTAAAAGGGCCTGTTAGAAATTTATTAAATTGGGCCCTGATTCAAGAACCTGTTATAGGTTTATTTTCCTTTACTTAAATTTTTTACACATAAGACCTTGATAGTCTATATTTCATCCAGGAGTTATTTATTCTCTTTTATTTGGATTTTTGGGATGTTTTTTATTTTCTCTTGCCAATTGATTCATATAACTCATAACTCAACCATGCAACCCTACGTGATCCCTGTGCTTTTCAACAAAAAGCATATGGGACAGTGGCACAGTGCATAGAGCACCAGGTCTGGAAACAGGAGGTACTGGGTTCATATCCAGCCTCAGACACTTCACATTCCCTAGCCTTGTGACACCAAGTGACTTTCCCAATTGTCTAAACCTTATTGTTCTACAATTCTAAAAGAGATATTTTTAAAAAGCACCTATGCTAGGTAGCATAGTACATAGAGCACCTATGTACTAGAGTCGGGAAGAAGTGGGTTCAAATCTGGCCTCAGATACTTCCTATCTGTGTGACCCTGGACAAGTAACTAAACACCAGTTGCTTAGCCATTACCTTATCATATTGATACTAAGTCAGAAGGTATGGGTTTAAAATATATATATATGTTTCACTCTTCAAATATAAACAAATCAATGAATTAAAGTTATTAAATTGTAGCCAATTGTGACAACTGAAAAAGTTATTCAACAATTTCATTTTGTGTATTAAAGCACAGCACAATTCTACCCATCTTTCTGTAAGCAAAAATATTAAGCAATTCTTCTTGGGCATTAAAAAGAGAAACTTTCAAGAAAGAGCTGACTACACCAACCAAGGGAAAATAATTACATAATGAAGTTCCCAAATTATCCATTCATTTCTTTATTATTGACTGAAGGAAGTTTAGGAGGTAGTTTATTAATAAGGCATTTTAGAAATGGTCCCACCTTTGCTTCCATTACCATTTTTTAAATGTCCATATGCAATGTAAGGATGAAAATGCTACAGTAATTCATAGAACACTGCCCTTGAGGCTCCCTTGGGCATTGCATAAAACTACCTAGAAGAAAGAAAAGACTCTCTTATTAAGACATTATTTTTTTCACCATGAGATGTGATGTATGTAAGTATTTTAAATAATAGTAAATAAATCTTTAAAGTTCTTTTTACTAGTTACTACAACATAACTAATTGCAAACCAGATAAAAGAACTCAATTCCTCAAATTAGAATAAAAACTTTGAGAGATCTGAAGGGGGAAAGTGCTAAGAAATGGAAGCAATGTGATACTCTGAAATTAAAGGGGAAATATGAAATTTAAAAATTAGAATATATTTTTAAAAATCAGTAAGATATGCAATAGTGTCAAGTATGGAAATACAAATTTCTTCAATGTTTTCCTGTCTCAAATATCCCAAAGGAATTGAGTCTAAATCAAAACTCAAAATGGTGTGGAGAAGAGGAGTCATTATTTGAAAGTTTCAACAATTGTAACTTTTAAGTCTGGATGCGCAAGTTATCAAACTGTCCAAACTCGAAGTTCTTTGTTCCAATTGCTACCCAACCATTTGGGGGAACTGAATCCAATCCAACTCTCCATTTCCATCCACTCCAATGCGTTAGCAAGCCATAAACTTGAGTGTTCTGTCAGAAAGAAAGAGAGAGAGCGAGGGGGGGGGGGGAGGAGGAAGGAAGGAAGGAAGGAAGGAAAGAAGGAAGGAAGGAAGGAAGGAAGGAAGGAAGGAAGGAAGGAAGGAAGGAAGGAAGGAAGGAAGGAAGGAAGGAAGGAAGGAAGGGAGGGAGGGAGGGAGGGAGGGAGGGAGGGAGGGAGGGAGGGAGGGAGGAAGGAAGGAAGGAAGGAAGGAAGGAAGGAAGGAAGGGAGGGAGGGAGGGAGGGAGGGAGGGAGGAAGGAAGGAAGGAAGGAAGGAAGGAAGGAAGGAAGGAAGGAAGGAAGGAGGAAGGAAGGAAGGAAGGAAGGAAGGAAGGAAGGAAAATATTACTATATATTCATAATTTTTTCTCCTTAATGGTATGTAAAACTATTAGTACCAAGCCTAGATAGTAGAACAAAATATACTTATCACTGAATTTCTAAATAACAAAATTATAATTCAACAAAGTTTAGGTCAAAGGCAAAAAAAAATTTTAGAGGGCTTTAGGTGATTTTCTTCATTTAACTCTATGTATCTGGCACATAGAAGGTGCTTAATAAATCCTGATTGGTTAATTAATTGATTTATTTTACATATATACATACATACATACATGTATAGTTTTGGGGTGAAAGAACTATCTGACTATTGTAACTATTTTAAAAATATAGATGATAGTTAAAACTGGAGATAAATTTAGCAACAAATTATAATGCTTTCCAAATACATAGTAAATTAAGAAAAAACACTCAAACTCAATACAAATCAATTCATAATTTCATGTTATATTAATTTATCTTTATATGTCCTTTGGCACTTATAATTAATATATCAATAGCTTCAAGTCACTGTGGACAATTCCATTCCAATTTAAAGGATCAATGGCATATATGTCAGCTATTAACTAGACTTTAAAAATTTTTTTAAACCTTTAATTTAGATCTCAGAATCAATACTCTGTATTGGTTCTAAGGAATAAGAGTGGTAAGGGCTAGGATGCTAGGAGTCATCAAGTCCACACTGTCTGACATGGTCACACGTGGAGACCAGGGGCTGCATGGCGGCCCCCAGGAAGAATGGAAACATTCCCTCAGACCCCCCCAAGTGACTCTTCTTTTATTAACATCCCCTTATTATTGGAATTTTTATGATTATTATTCTTACCCAGTCCCAGAAAAAATAGATGAAAGCAAAATGCCTGCAGGGTTGAAATTAATTTCCCACTCTATCCTCCCAGAATATCACCAAGAGATCCTACTTACAAAATTAAACCTAAGCATTCCTATGTACCCATTTAGATAAAGGATCATAGATGAGACTTCTTTTTTAGGAATAAAACCCCTGGCAAAACTGTGCTTGGATTCCCCACCCCCATGTACAGGCCAGGGACAAGCTTCCCTGAGCTGGTATATTAATTGCCTTTCAGGGAGAACCTGTTATGTTCTACTTCACTGATTTTTTTGCTAACTGAACACTAGGCAATTTGTCTTGGAAACCTTAGTGAAACATTAGGAAATGAAAACCTGATATTGGAAAGATACTTAAAACTAGGTTGTGTTGATTTTACCCTCTGACCCCCCAACTTGGCAACATTTTATTGACATTGGCATGGCTTGGCAATGTTTTATTGATTATCACCTAAGAAATTCTGATTGATCATGTATTTGATTAGTGTAACAAATAATCGATCATTCTTGGCTTATTCACATGTCTGAGCATCTCATGGGTTAATGAGAATTGACCTCTACCTAGTCTATCCTGTGACGAGAAAACATCCATCTTTTGTAAAAGCTTTGCGTTTGTTGTTAGAATCTATAGAAACAAGGTATGTAGGATAATTATAGAATGTTAATCAAAAAATTTGTTAAAAGTTAATGTATGACTTATCCAATTATCTGTAAGGAAACATGTATGTTGAAAAATTAAACTGTGTGCCAAGTATCTGTGTAACCATGAGGGTATAAAAAGAAAGCCAAGCCTGACAAAGGTGGAACAGTTTTCTGTGAAGCCTGAACTGGAGGTTGAAATGTTAACTGTTTCTCATCCATTTCTTATTTGCCAATGCCATCCCACCTCCAGGATCCCCATCCCTTATGGAGGGCTTCCCCTCCCCACCCCCAGCACTAGGCAATGGAGGTTAAGTTAAGTGACTTGCCCAGGAACATATAGCTAGGAAGTGTCTGAGGACAGATTTGAACCTTGGACCTCCTGACTCTAGGACTGGCTTTCAATCCGCTGAGCAACCTAGTTGTCCATTATTAACTAGCCTTTCATTACCAAAAACGATTTAAGACTCACTGCCATTTGATGTGGGCAGGTAGATAGAGCAGTGAATAGAATAGAATGCTGGTTCTAAAGTCTAGAAGATTCATTTTCATTGGCCCAATTCTGGTCTCACACACTTACCAGCTGTCACCTAGGCAAGTCATTTAACCCTGTTTGCCTCAGTTTCCCCATCTATACAATGAGTTGGAAGAGGAAATGGCAAACCACCCCAGTATCATTGCCAAAAAAATACCTAAAGGTGATCATAAAAAGTGGGACACAACTGAAAACAATAAATCATTTCATGTGGTGAAAGTCTCTAGAGGAGAGTCATTAATCCAAATATTAAGTTGAGAACAGCAGAGAAAAGAAAGTCATAATCAATTAACTTCATGGAATATAGAAATTATTTTAGGAGAGATCTTCTGAACTCATCCCTCCCATAATACCTCTAACAAGCTTTATTTTTTCCCCCTTCTACTAATGAGCTTTCATTTGAAGTCAAACTTCCAATGCTAAGAAAGTCATTCACTTCCTCAAGGATCAAAATAGCCCATTCCAACATAAGTTCTAATATGACATTGACCCTTACATTGGGTAAAACTGTTTCTTTAACTTCCTTCCACAATTTATAATTGACCTCTGGAGCCAGCAAAATAACTATAATTTTTCTTCAACAAGACTGCTACCTTCAAGTATTTGAGGAGATACTTAATCTCTTGCCATCCAAAATAAAATTATCTCTCATTGCCCCAACATTTTTCCTCTACTCTCCAGGATAAAAACTGTCCATGATCAGTCATCTTTCCTGAACACAGTTTCAAGACTACTTTACTACTTTATTTTAGTCATCTTCCTCTGCATGCATTCAAGTAGGGCAATATTCCTTCTCAAAAGTGGCACATAGAATTGAATATAATACTTTAGACATGCTCTGATTAAGGCAAAGAGCATAATAGAATTACAAAGTTCCACATTTTGATCAGCATGGATTTATTTTTTTTTAATGAAAAAGCACATATTGAAAACTTACTTTGTGTCAAATACTAAGGTTAAAAAATGAAAACGTGTGAGCCCCTATCCTCAAGGGGCTCACATTCACATAGGGCTTACACTCTCTTTCCATGAGAGGGTCTTATGAGGCTGTAATGATAATATATGTAAACACAATGAAATTCATTTTAGCATGAAAGTCTACATCATCTTCTCTTCTATTTCAGAAAATAGCACACATGGGGTGAATACTTTCTTGTCCTGAATTTTATCTTTTTTTAAAATATATTCATTTTTAGCAGTCTTTTTAAGTTTTTACATCCATATTCTCTCTTTTCCTCCCACCTCTCTCTTCCACTGAGCAATAAAATATAATAATTATACATGAGGAATCATGCTGTGGGAAGCCATCAAGCCCACGCTGTCTGACATGGTCACACGTGAGTTCCAGAGTTGCAGAGTGACTTTCTGGAAAAATAAGACACCCACAAAACCCCCTTTCCCCATGTGTGACTTCTCTCTCTAATGGAATTGTTATGATTATTGTTACCTCCCCAATACAGGAGAAATAATGAGAGCAAAGAATTATAGGGTTGACACACATATATCCCACCTTTATCCCCCTAAATTATTACCATAAAAGATTACATTCACAAAATTAAAACCTAAAAATCACTACTCATTACCCCCCTCCTTACCCCCTTCACAGACATTCACTCCCATTACAAGCCAGGCAAGCCAAGAACACCAATCACCTTCAAGCCCAGGTCAACAGAACATACTTTGCTGGTTTGTTATGTTACAATATCCAGAGCAACATCTCCAAATACCTAAGTAAAACACCAGAAAAAAATGTGACTTGGAAATTGAGGAAAACCCCAAATCTGGTCTGTCATTAAATTGCCCTCTAACCATGTACCTAGCTATGAAATTTTCTGTTTTCCATCTCCTAAGTAATTGTGATTGATTGTGAAAGCTGACCAAAAGTAACAATTATTCTCCTTAGGTTAGGGAAAACTAACCTCTAGATCACCCTGTCTATGTCATTCATCTACAGCAACAATATTTCATTAACTATCTCCTTAGACTACGCACCTGTTGTTAAGTACTATGGAAACATGTATGTTGAGAATGAAACTGTGAGCCAAGTAGATGTGTGATCATTAGGGTATAAAATAAAACCAAGACTGAACAGTTTATCCTGTGAAATCTGTGCTGCAGGTTGAATGCAAAAGCTGTGTCCCATCCATAATTCCACCAACACCATCCCACCTCTAAGGCTCCATCCCCTGTGGGAGGCTGACCCACCCTACAGCACCATACAAAATACATTTCCATATTAGCCATGTTACAAAAAAAAATAAAAATAAAAAGCAAGAAAAATAGACTTCAATTTGTTCTCAGAGTTCATTAGTTCTTTCTGTGAAGGTATTTTTTCATCCTGAGTGCTCTGGAATTGTATTCTAATTGTCTGTATTGAAAAGAATAGCCAAGCCACTGACAGTTGATCATCATTACATCATTGCTGTTACTGTTCACAATGCTCTCCGGGTTCTTCTCACTTCATTTTGCAGATGTTCATTTAGGTCTTACCACATTTTTCGGAAACCTTACTTCTCATTTCTTATGGTGCAATAATACTCCATCACAATTATATGCCACAACTTGTTTAGCCATTCTCCAACTGAGGAGCATACTTTCAATTTCCAATTTTTTGTCACCACAAAAAAGAGCTGCTATAAATATTTTTGTACGTATTGGTCTTTTACTTTTTTACCTCTTTAGGACATAAACAGAGTAGTTGTATCATTGGATCAAAAGCACAATTTTATGGAACTTTAGATATAGTTCTGGCTTGTTCTCCAGAATGTTTGAATCAGTTTACTAACTCTACCAACAATGTAATAATAGATCTATTTTCCTTCATCCTCTTCAGGACTTATTTCTAAAAAATGTGAGACATTACTTTGAGTTGTCTCAGTTTGACTTTTTATAATTAGGATTAATTTAGAAGACATTTTAATATGACTAGAGATAGATTCGATTTCTGATTCTGAAAATTGCATATTTCTATCCTATGGCCATTTATCAATTCTGGAATCACTTTCAGAGTTACAGATTTGACTTAATTACTTATAGGATAATGGAAAAGAGGTTTTATTAGAGAAATTTGCCATGAGTTTTTTTTTTTTAATATTCCTTCATTGTATATGTAGTTCAAAGTACTTTACCTGGCTATTTTTTAAAATTATATCTTGGTTTTTTGTTTGGTTGATTTTTTTTTACTGTTGCTTTGTTTTAGATGATAATTGCTACTCCTGTTCATTTTATGAGTTAGCTCATCCCATTCAAATTCAGTTATGATTAGTATGTATTTCCTTCCATCCCATTTTCTTGCATTTATTTTTCTCTTTTTATCCTGACCTTCTTCAAAGGTCTATTTTGCTTCTGACTACTCCCTTAATCTATCCTCCCTTTTATTATCCCCTCTTTATATACCCTTCCTTTCCTATTTGTCCAGTGGGTAAGACAGACTTTTATGCACAAGTGAGTGTGTATATATATATATATATATATATATATATGTATGTATGTATATGTATATGTATATGTTTAAGAGTAGTTGATCCAGAAAAATCGAGCATAATCATTCAGGAGGGAAAATAGATATTTAGTGAAATAGAGGACTCCCAAAAATTCAAGATCTGAATGGATCTGAACAGAAAATTCCACATTCAAAATAGAAGACTCAAAAGAATCATAATACATTTGTTTTACTCCCTTGAATGATTATACTCAATTTCCCTGGGTAGGATATCCTTGGTTGTAATTCTAGTTCCCTTAACTCCTGGGATATCATATTCTAAGCTCTCTGCTGATTTAACATGGAAGCCGTTAACCTTATGTGATCCTGACAGTTTTTATCATATACTTTCTGGTTAGCAATATTTTCTCCTTGACCAGAAAGCTCTGGAATTTGGTTATATTTCTGAGAGTTTTCATTTTGGAATCACTTTGAGGAGATAATCAATGGATTCTTTCTATTTCTATTTTACCCTCTGGATCTAAAATATCGAGTGGTTTTCCTTGATAATTTCTTAAAATATGATGGTTAGGGACTCCTCTGACCATAACTTTCTTAAATTATCTCTCATTGATCTCTTTTTCAGGTCAGTTGTTTTTCTGAGATATTTATTTTTTTTTATTCCTTTGTGTTTGTTTTATTGTTTCTCATGGAGATATTGGCTTCCATTGACCCAATTCTAATTTTTAAAGAATTATTTTCTTCAGTTAACTTTAGTACCTCTTCCATTTGGTCAATTTTGCTTTTAAAAAAAGCTCTTTCCTTTAATAATTTTTTGTAATTCCTTTTCCATTTGACGTATTTTGCTCTTTATGGAGTCGATTTCTTCAGTGAATTTTTATAACTCATAATTTTCTTGCACCACTCTGATTTCTTTTCCCACTTTTTGGTTTATTATTTTTTATCTCTTCCTTGAACTTCTCCAGGAATTCTTGCTGACCTCAAATTAGAATTTTTCATTGAGGTTTTCCTTGTCGCTGTTGGCTTCTTTTAAATTTATCTTAGTCTTTCCTGTCATTATGGTAGTTTTTATGGTGATATTCTTTTGCTGTTGTGGTTTGTTCATTTTCCCAACCTATTTCTTGACTGAACTTTATGGTAAAGTGGAAGTGTGGAGACATTGTCCCAACTTCAAGCTTTTTTATGCTACTGTCTTCAGAGCTAGTTCTGTGGGGGAGGGGGGGTCTATGAGTTTTCATGGCTTACAAAGTGTTTTATTTCTGGAAGAGGAGTGGCCACTTCTCTCCTGATCTACTCTCTAGTCTTTAACTAGGAAGGACCTCTGTTCCTCTGCAGCCACAAGTCCTTTTGCTCCTCTCTACCCTGGAACTGTAACCCAAAACCAATTGTGGGCAGTAGAGTTGCCAATCAGAACCAGCTGCATCTAGTGCCAGCAAAGGGACTTCCATAATCCTTTCCCAATACTGTCTCTGAGCTGTGCACTTACAATGCTTCTGCAGCTCCTGCTACTGTATTGGCTGTCTTCTAGGCCCACCACTGGACAGTACTCAAGTCATCTTAGCTCAGCTCATAGCATGCGTTTATTAACATAGCCCAAGACTACACTGCTTTTTGGAGGTGAGTGGCAGAGAGGTACTCGATTTAATACTCTTTATTAGGCTGAGTGGTAGTCCACTAAAGTCCATAGATATTTTTCATATAAACTGTTTATCCAAGCATATCTTCCCTATCTTGTACTTATGAGGAAATTTTGAATGCAAACATAATGATTTATATTTGCTTCTATTAATCTGTATCTTAGCATATCTGTCTATGCAATATTTTTAAATATATTACATCTACAGTTTCATCTGCAAATTTGGAATAGTTAGCATAAGCTAGAAAATTAAAGTCCCAGTTACTTGTACTCACAAGTAGTTCCTTAATATCTGAAAAAAAATTTCCACTAAAAAGTAGCATCAACAGTAAAATTATTCACATATATACCAGAAGCTATTCTCTGCCATCCTGGGGACAGGTTTATGAATGTACAGCAATCAACTGGTACCAGCCTAAACAGGCAACTTATCCTGATTCCTTTTATTTGTAGCAAGGTTACTCTCCACTGACAAAAATAAGTCACATATCAAAGTAATAAAAGACTGGCAATTAGGTGGCAGAGTGGATGAGACCCTGGAGTCAAGGAGACCTGAATTCAAATCCAGCTGCAATTCAAATACTAGCTATGTGTCCCTGGGAAAGTCATTTAATCTGTTTGCCTCCTTTTCCTCTTCTGTAAAATGGGGATAATAGCACATACCTACCTGGGTTTTTTTTGAGGATCCAATGAGATCATAGTTGTACAAAGCTTAGCAATTGTGCCTAGCACATGTTAGGTGTATATAAACATTAGCAATTATTATTGTTGTTAGCAGTATAAAAGAATACTTTGACTATGAACATGTTGAATACTGGTACTTACACTAATATTGAGAATGAGGGTGTACCAACTTCCCCAATGGGTATCAGAGCTTCCTGATCTTATTACCATCTTTCTCTCTGCAAAGGAAAGAGAGCATATAAACTACATTTTTTCTGACCAAAATCAAAGAAACAATAGTCAAGGTGGGAGAGTAAAAAGACATTTAATCTTTGCCTTTCAAAAAATGATTCTTTATGGAATTATTATCTAGTTTAACTTATAGATTTATAATTTAATTAATATGAATATTAACAAATATTTCAAATACCTTCAAGGTGCTGACACTCTAGTGGGGAGAACAATAAAATTTATCCATTCATTCAAGAAATATGTCTCGAGAACCAACTCAATATCAAGTACTGCATTAGGTATGCAAGGAGAATCAGAAAATCTCTCTAGTTAAGTGTTTGAGAAACAGTATGGATAGGCATGATGTATATGGAAAGTATACTATGTGAGGTTTTAATAATTTTGAAGATATTTATCAACTTCATTAGAACTCAGTTTTATGGGTTGTAATTATATATATATTAATCAATTATCTTTATGTCCTCTACTCACTGTCAACTCAAGTATGAGAATTTGATTTTCCATTCTTTTTCTTAATCAGGTTAGCAAAATTATTCTTTTTATTAATCTGGTTCTCCCTTGTTAAAGTCTGTCTTATTTATCAACTTTCTTTTAACAAATAGCAAATGAGTTTTCTGGCTGCTGCTTGATTATGTAGTTTGTGGTATAAATATACTAATGCCCCCCTCATTTCTACTTTTTATCTATTATTTCTCTTGATTCTAGATCTTTCTCCTTCCCTCCAAATGAATGCTGTTTTCATTTTATCTGAGTTTGTAAAGCATCCCTTTGGTAATTTAAAATTTTCAATTATGATGTTTTTCTTTATAAATTAAATCTGAGGGGGTTCTAATGTCTAATTACCATCTGAGAGAGTAGAGAGAGGAAGGAGAGAATGTGGAACTAAAAATTCTAGAAATCAAATGTCAAAAACTGTCTTTACATGTAAGTGCGGAAAAATAAAACATTATTGAAGGGATGAAAAGAAGAATGTAGCAAAAAAAAAATGGGGGGGGGGTTCTTTCAGTTAGTCTTTTATGGATTCTCTCAATCTATCCTGTACCATTATTCTTCCAACTTAGCATTCACGGTTTCTTTTGCTTGATTTTTTCTTCCTGAAAGACCTGTATGTTTTAGATTAACTCCACATCCAATTTTCAAGTTTAGTATTCAAGTTTTTCAGTACTGTCATACATCCTTCCAATCTTATTTGGTGTATTAAGATTTTTTTCTTACATAGTTTGTTCTTCTGCCTTTCTAGTCTTGCATTATGATTCTGTTTTCTCTCTCTCTTTTTATTTTGAGAATCCATTGTTTTCTGAAAAGATTAAAATATCTTCTGTTCTAAAGTCTTTATTATTTAGACTTAATGATTTCTGAGTTTATTTCTTTGATATTTTCATTTTAGTTGATCTGGTTTACAGGATTCAATCAGGCCAAGGAACATAATCCCAAGGAAATTATGGGATTATGATGAAGGAGTTAACTCCAATAGTGATAAAAATCACAGTAGTCACAAGGGTTATAAGACCATCCTGGGCCATTATTTAGCCAGGACCAGGACCCTGGAGGAACAGTAAAGGAGTGTGAATTATAGTTTTTTACTACATATGATCTCTGCCCAATACACCTTTTACTTTTCAAAGGATTCTTGATTTCATTAAAGTGGACATTTTCCTCAAATAGTGTAAGTAACGATTTAAAAATAAATCTTAACTTATGGAACTAGCAAATTACCTAAAACATAGGTGCTCTTTAAAAAAAGCCTTTACTGGCTCATTGATTTAATGACTATGCAACACCTGTCCATGTCCCAGAAGTGGTGCTCTAAACTGTAAAGGGGGTCTATCTAATGAATCAGAGGTCTTCATCCTGATTTCTTAGTATTGTTAGCTATTATTAGTATTTAGCTGTTTTAATACTACCAATAATAAGTAATAATAGTTGAGGAATGGGACCTTGTTTAACATGAACTCAACACACAAAAATTCAGGTGTACAATTAGCAATTTTAAAAATAAAGGCAAAAATGTGCAAAATAAAAATTTTTCATTGTACTTATTTGATGCCATTTTCCTATAAGAGGGAAAATTATGAGACTGACCATAAATTAATAATTTTATTAAATCAAATGTGATAGGAGAAAAAGGTGGAAAAATAGGAGAGAGATATATAGGTTACTTTCCTTGCTGCTCCATTTAATTTGCTATTTTGTGGGCACCATTAGGGCCCCCTAGCCGCAATCACAGGGAAGTCCATCCAGCAACAAACAAGGAAGAGAAGAGAGCAAAATCCATTCTTGCCTCAGTTTATCAAACTTTTTCCTCTGCCCACTAACTCTCGCACATCTTTTCTTTGGAGCTAACTGTGGCTTCCTATTTTGCCTGGGGCTGCCCAGGGAGAAGTCCAGGGCTCAGTACAGTGGACATGGCCCTGCCCACTGTCTTGTGATCTCTTAACTCTGATGCTGCCTTTTCCCAGCTCCTATTCTGTCCTCATGAGCTAATACACTCAATGATTTCCTTCACACAGTCCTCACCCCGGGGTCAAGTTCAGGCTCACCCTAGGCATTCATGTAGTCAATAGGAGATGATGTCACCTGGACAACCCTAGCAAGGGGAAAGGGTCAGCTTCCTTCCCACATTCTGAATCAGCATAAAGTTTTTCCCTGGAGTTCTCTCTTGTAGCCAGCCATGTCCACGTTGGAGCACTATTTCTCATTGTTTTATCTATATGATCTAGTTATTAATAATGGTCCCAAAGAACAGGAGTAGTGATTTGGAGAGCTCTGATAAGCCTAAAAAGAGCCATAAAAGTGCCTGGGTGCATTCAGATAAAAAAAACTGATTAAATAATAGCCTTGTATTTTGTGTGACTTTCAACTTATATGAAGCATCTTGGAAACTGTCAGTCACATAAAATGAGGTCTTTACTCTAATAAATAGCAGCAGCAGCAGTAGCAGTATATATATATATATATATATATATATATATATATATATATATATATATATATATATATATATACATATATATCAGCAGCAGCAGTAATAGTAAGGGTAGTAGCAGTAGCAGTAGCAGCAGTAGCAGTAGTAGCAGTAATAGCAGTAACAGCAGCAGAAGTAGCAGCAGCTGGAGCTATGTATAATTGGAAATCCTGTGCCTTTGAACTACATTTCCCAGGAGCCCACTGACTTCCTGTCATTAAGTGCTGACATAGACAGGGTGATAAATTTGGTGGGGAGCGGGATTTTTTTAGCAGGTAGATAAGCCTTGGGCACATGGTTTTATTTTGTTACTTCTAGTGGTTATTAATAAATCTTATAAAATATATTTAAAATTATTTGAGATTAATTTTAATTTTTACAGTGATGGCAACCACTGAAGTTGGAGAAAGAATTCTCAATTTTTTAAGCCACATTTCTCCTGCCACAGCTTTTTGCTCCCCCATCCCCTTAAGAATTATCAACTCTCTTCGAAGTGCTGTCCTGATCCTGATGGGTTTTTTCTTTCCTATTTTTTTGCTGGCCACCCCACCTGCCCAGCTGCTTTAGTTTAAATGACATATCTGGGGGCTCTGGCAGAGAAGGGATAAGCCACTTCTCTTGTCCATCTGCTTGAGCCAGCATTCCTCGCTGTTGCCTCTGCCATTGATCCGGCCTCCTAATCCCACTCATTTCTGTTCCTGCTACTGCTGCTTTTCCTGTTGCTGTTACAGGTTGCTGCCTCCACATCTTTAGAACACACAAGCTGGGAGTCCTAGGAGCAGCTCTCTGGGCAGTTGGTAAAAGCCCAGGTGTGTCTCCCTTAGGCAATAATTAGCCTCCTTATTCCCTGTTCATGTGAAGGGGAAGCAAGCTGCTCCCTAGCATTTTACCCCAAGATGATAGGGGAAGAAAGGTTACTCTTCTAAACAGGAAGTAGAATTGCAAACATGGATCACTCTATGAAAGAGCAATACATTGGTAGTAGTCTCTTGGTAACCGAGGATGACAATTGCCTTTGTGCGTTTTCATCTATGGTGTATAGATGAGTGCACAAAGACACTTGTGGGTGAAGGAGATTTAAGTGGAAAAGTCATTGCACAGAGATAGTCTCACTCTCTCGGCGTTGGAAGCCTGGGTCCAATGGCACGAAAAATCGTTACACCTGGAGACTTCCTCAGCTGCATTGGATGGCCGTGTTGTCCTTTGTGCTCCAACACGCACTAAGCACTCCACAGTGCTTTGCTGCATCGCCATCTTAGCCGTTGAACCTTCTTATTGGTTTCTTCCATCTGTTCAGCCGAAGCAGTCTTCACATGCTGGGTGGGCAAAGCCCTAGTTCACCAGGGGTCGATGACCCAATGGCTACCCTCACAAGGTTTAGCTGGCCTGTCGAAGCCGTTGCCCGGGGTGTGGCCGCTGCCGCATGCTACCAGCTACTGGGAGCCACAAGTGAGAGCTGGGTGTCAGGTGAGGGTCAGAGGTTGGAGAGCTGCCCTAGAGGGCACGAGAAGCCCTCCATACCAGAGATACTACCCCTTTCTGAGCACCCCATACACCCCGCAATGCATTACCTATCTCAAATAACTTCCAGTTTCAGGATGCTTTTCCTTCCTACCATTCTTGGGTACACTGCTCCTTTTGATTATCTTGCCTGAGATTCAGGGAATAAATTCATATCCCTACAACCCCTTGCCATTTAGGCCTGCCCAGTCTCTAAAAATACATCCAATTTGGGATTCCTCCACACTATGTTCAATGAGGAGTTCTCCCTCCCTATGTGAGATCCCAGAGGTGTGACAAAAGAAACCTAAATGGATAGGAAAGGAACTTTAAAGAGTCTAGAGGTGAAATTTTTAAGCCTTTTAAGACTCCATTATTTTATGAAAGTCTCTGTATGTTATTGTATTTTACTGGTTATTTTTTAAGATTTAATTTTGTTGTTTTAAGTTCATATATTAATGTATTCAATACTATTCTGTTACACTGAATCATTTTAATCTACTGTGTTTTAGCTATTAGATATCTTCTGTTACCTTTCCCCTATGACTTTACTGAACAAAATATCATTGTAAAAGCCTTTTCTTCCATTTTGCCTTTGTTGTCACATGGATGATGGATGCCCTCTATCAACTTGGGTAACAACCTTTAGAGAATTTAATGAGCTAGGTATCTCAGATTGATTTTAAGGATTCCTCAGACATGGTTTTAGCTATTGTTTGGTTTAATAGCTCTGACTGATCATCTTGCCTGACTCTTAGTTGTTTGTAACAAGAGGTAAATGGTCTATTTAGTTGCTGAAGTTAAGTGTGATTATAATCCCCACCTCTGCATTTATAAAGACATAATGGATGAGATATATAACAGTCTCATACCAGAGTAGCTGGGAAGTTGTTCCTAGGGCATGGTACCCCTGGATGGCTCCAAAGAGGGAGCATCTCCCATTTGTAACTCTTCAGCTTACCTTTCCACAAAACTTCCACAACCCTTCCACAAAAATTATCTAAATCATTGGAGATCTTTTAGACCCAAAAGGTTTTCATCAACAATACAAAGATTTGGGTTGTTCTGGGCTCCTCCACCACATTTTTGTAGTGCTGGCAGAAATAGACTTTGCTAAAAATTTCTCAGTCAAGGATGAAAAATTAGCTACACCTAAAAAACTTCTGACAAGCATCCATTAGCTTCTAAGGTTTTTTAAATGTCATGTAGCAGACTCATGTGAATCCTAATGATAGTGGGTTTGCTTGCTATTGTCATTAACTGGTCTATTATGATTTGGGGGAATTTTGATACTTCTTGAATGTGCATTACCTGAATTACTACTGTTTTATAAATATTTTACTTTGTAAAAAATAATCATTTACACTCAGATCATGGTCAAGTTAAAAAGGAAATGGATCTCATTTTTTGGTGAGAAACCTCTGTGTGCTGACCTCTCCTTGGCTGACACAGTGTGTCACTGATTGTAAGCTATATTGTTTATTTAAAAAAAATTTTTTTATTATTTTTTTCCTTGCATGTGCTATATAGTATTTAAGTTTTGTTTTTTCTCTTTTTGTATTTGAAGCACATGTCACTGATATTGAGATTTTTTAAAACTTTTTTTGATTTTGACATAATATAAGTTCAAAATGTACATTTGCCCTAATATCAATGCATACTCAAAAAGCTTTAGACTATAGAAATAATGACATTGAATATTTAAAAAAATTATAGGACTTTGCTTAATGATTCTGTCTGATTCCAGAAGAAGGGAATACAAGAAGAAGAGCTACTTGCATAGTGCCAATAGAGCACATGGTCAAAGAGACCAACCAATCCCAGTGGGATTGATGAAATTTTGAGCCATGAAAAGAGGACTTGAACTTGTTTGGGGTTTGAGGTTGTGCCTGTTTTAACATATGTCAGAGGCAAGACTTCCCTGAGTCCCATGTTCTATAAGCATCTTACTTTGGCTGCCTTCTTAGCTCCTATTATCGAGTCACTTTTCTGTCTTTCATAGTGTGGCAAACTTTCTGTAGTCCTGGTTACTGATTGGGTAAGTGCATAATTGCATAAATCACTTTAACTGGGCCCTGTTTCAAGGGCCTGTTATAGGTTTATTTTTCCTTTACTTAGAAATTTTACAAATAAGACTTTGATATTCTATATTTCATGCAGAAGTTATTTTTTCTCTTTTATTTGGATTTTTTAATATTTTTTTTCTTTGCCAATTGATTCCTATACCTCATAACTCAGCCATGCATCCCTGAGAGATCCCTATGTTTCTCACAATTCTCCTCAGGGGTGGAATGTATTATTATCCTATAACACAAAGTTTAAATTCTTTTTGAGAGTAATTTTAGAATAAGAAACATGCTACTTCTCCAAATCCAGAAAGTGAACTGTTTGGAGAAGGTGCCATGAAGAAGCCTGCACAGACTACATGCTGCACCAGAAGATCTAGAGTGAACTTTGGGATGTGGTGATTTGAACTGTGTGGAGTTGAATGCATTTGTTTTTTATGTATACACTTATGCCAAAGGGACTGCCCCCTAACTGGCTTTTTGTCAATGCACCTAGCAATCATTGGTTTTGTTCTTTTTCCCTTTTATCCCCAAATTATTGTAATTTAAAAGTTGGTTATGTTTACAAGATCAATTGGAGAGGCCAGTCTTCTAAGAGATCTGGGGGGGGGGGTTGTATAATTGGAAATCTTGTGCCTTTGAACTACATTTCCCAGGAGCCCACAGACTTCCTGTCATTAGGTGCTGATGACGTAGATGGGGAGATGAATTTGGTTTTCCTGGTCTCTCTGGCTTTGCTTCCTGTTCATGACTGTGGTGGAACAGGATTTTTGAACAGGTAGATTAGCCATGGGCATGTGGTTTTATTGTTACCTTTTTATTTTATTTCTAGTGATTATTAATAAATCTTATAAAATATAATATTTTAAATTATTTGATATTAATATTGATTTTCAGCAGCAGCAGTAGCAGCAGTAGTAGTAGTAGAAGCAGTAGCAGTAGTAGCAGAAGTACCAAAAGTAGTAGCAACAGCAGTAGGAGCAGCTGCAGTAACAGTAGTAGCAGTAGCAGTAGTAGCAGCAATGGTAGTAGCAGCAGAGTTATGCAGTGTACAGGGTCCCAGCTCAGACAATACTGATGCTGTAATTAGGTGTTACTCTTGCTATCAATAACCAGCTTTGAAGGGAATGTGTCATTTTCAGAGCACAAGAGGTCAGGTAGTACATGGCCCAGGACAGCCACTACAAAGGTGAGCAGGTGGGAGAATGGGCACTGTAAAGGAGGAGCTGCAAAGTCGGTCAGTGTAGACTGTAGAGGTCTGGAGGAGTACACATATGAAAAACAGGAGGCAGCAAACACTCACTAAACACCTGCCATGGGTCAGGCACTACAATAAGTTCTGGGGATACAAAGACCAGAAAAGGAAAGAAACAATCTCTGCTCTTAAGGAGCTTTCATTCTAGCAACCAGGCTGTAAAGGTTTTTTTAGAGCTCACCTTCCATCTTGAAATCCATATTGTGTATCGGTATCCAGGCAGAAGGGCAGAAAGGGCTAAGGCAAAGGGGGTTAAGTGACTTGTCCAGTCTATTGAATGACTAGCTCATTTTGTACAGATTCACAGAATACAAAAAGCCATTCAACAGTTTAACAACATTTATCAAGCTCATTTAGTAACTATCCTGAGCTACAAACAATCCCAGTCCTGAATATTCACCGCTATTCTTCCCCTTTCTTGGAATATTCCTCAATGCTATAATTTTCCCAGCCTAGTAAAGTTCCCTCTCCAGTCACACCTCCTCCATGAAGTTTTATATAACTACTTAATTCCTCAATGGTTCTTCTATTTGCTGAACATCTAGACTGCTGTCTATATTAATGAAACACAACCTTTTCACCTTTTAATGTGTGTTCCTCTTTTCTGCCTAATCAAATTGTAGAAGAACCATTTCCATACCTTCCCACCACAGCTAGTACACAGTAAGTGCTTAGGAATGCAATACAGAGTGAGTAAACAGGGCAGCTTAGTGGAGCAGTGGGCCAGAGTCATCAAGACCCTAGTTCAAATCTGCCCTCAGCCACTTAAAAGCTTTCCCCCGGCTAAGTCACAGAGCCCTGTTTACCTCAGCTATAAAATGAACTAGAGAATGAAATGGTGAACCATTCCATTATCTTTGCCAAGGAAAGCCCAGATGGGGTCAGACAGTCTCAGATATGACTGAAACAACTGAACAGCAACAGGAGTCAACAAACAGTTATTCATCAAGTCACACATAAATATTTACTTACCAAGATCATTTGTAACTTGATAAGACCCATCTGCAAAAACCCAGAAGAAAAGTCCTTGGGCACTTCGAATGGATGACCCAGCCTTATTTACTCTTGCAGCAATGAATATGCCACCCGTCACTGGTTTCTCTATGTAGATATCACAACTTATATTTAAATTTCTCCTAAGGAGCAAAATTGTTCATTAGTTCCAACCAAAGATATTTTAAAAATATGAATTAAACACATTAATTAGCACTTGATTTCATACTTATATTTAATAGAACTGACATTTTCTAGGAGTTAATACCATCTACTAGTTAATTGTACTACTAATAGTAATAGTTAACAGTATTAGTAAGATAGCACTTCAAGAATAACAAAATGATTTGTATTAACATGTATATGATTATCTTATTTCCTCCTAATAGCAACCTTGAGATTGGTTCTTTGATTACTTTGATTTTACAGGTGAGGGAATCTGAGGCAGACAAAGGCTAAGTGATTCGTCCATGGTCCCAGAGTCTTGTGAGGAGGCTTAAGTGCCTAAAGCAGGATTTAGCTGAAAGTCTTCCTGATTTGAGGTCTCTGTTCCCTCTATTTGCTGAACTCCTGCCTCAAGAGGCCTAGCTAGCAGGAATCCCCTCTTCTTAGTTTTTGTAACATCTTACATGAACTAAATCAAATAAATCCATTGCTTCTGTTATGTATATCTGGAGAGAAGCATTTTCCTCTCAACTTAACAAGGCTTAAGTGTTGAAGAAATAATGGTAGTGTGAAAGAGAATTCTTTACTCTATTATCTATCCTGAGTTAACACTAAAGTACCCCAGTAGACTGTGAAGACAGGATTAACTCTCCTGTGTCTACCTTTTGATTCAATCAACACAAGCTTGAACTAGGCAGAGGAACACAAAAACCACTTAGTGAATTTATACCCTACTTAGTGCTAGATGAGAAGCCAGGATGATACTTAGAGAGCTCCACCCTTTTTTCTAACTCAGTCAGAAGCTTGTGAAATCTTTTAAGAGTACACACCCTCAGAAACTGTTCAGTCGGGGAAACTGTGAACCCTTTTGATGAGCATTCCTCCCTCCAGAAATTGTGAACTGATTTCCACAAACACTTCCCACTGGGCAGTACTAGACAATTTCGAAGCTGTGAATGGCCCCTGTGAAGAGGGGAGCAGACAAGAAGCCACTATAAAAGGCCCTGAATTTCTGAGGCTAAAGATAAGTCAACTCCAAGAAGGAAGCTTAAAGAAGTTGGGCTTCAAGAAGGCACTAAGATTAAGTATGGGTTTTCATTACGTCTCAGAATCTTTTTACTGATGACCTTTTAATCAAAGACAAGAATTTATTAAGCTCCCATCATACCCCAGGCACACTAGGCAGGTGGGTGTTAGCACTGGAATTATTGTTCACACACTTGAATGATTATTTAGAGGAAAATGAAACTAAGGAGGCAACTGAAATGGAAATGGCAATTAAGAAAATTGCCTCAATAATTAATTGGGGAATGTCTTAGTTTTCTATATGTATGATATATGTATACATATATGTATGATAAACTAAGCAAAATTGATACTTGAGATGCAGAGCTCAGATATATGCCATGAAAGGCAATTTTCTGGTTGTCAATATGATAACAATCAGTTCTTGCTAACAAAATGGAAAGTTTTACACAGCTTCAGTTAAAGCTCCTCAGTGTTAAAATCACTTTGCTGGCACTCCATGAAAACTAAACAAGAAGAGGAGTTAGTCTCCTGCAAAATGAAGTACTTTTACAACTTCTGTACTTTTCTAGAAAATAAGATTTGATTTACTTAAGCAGAACTGCAAATAAGCACTGGAAAGTTCCTTCAAAATCCAAATCTAAATGCTATAATTTTTAAATTAGCCTTTATTTTTTTTACCAGCCTATGGTAGAAAGACTTAGAATGTAAGCAATAAAAAAAATCAACATTTCTTCCTAACTGGTAGAAAAATATTTTTTTTCTGAGTCTCCTATCTTGACCAGGTTAGAGATGGAGGGGCTACTGAAGGGTCTATATTCACTCTGTTTGGCAAAGGAGCCTTGATCCACTTAACTTTCAACCTTCATAGGCAATCTGATGGCCCCACTCCTAGTCTTACCAAATATTGATTGGTCTTGGACTTGGGGTACATACCAAATTGGCTTTAGCACCCCATAACTGAGAACACTCAAGCTTGAGAGTTCCATGAACCTTTGTCTCCCCATTAGGTGGGATTTATGATGTATGCTATCATATCCAACCCTTGGTTGGATCTATTTCTTACTCATCAGAGGTGCATAGCACTTTGGAAACCTATCCTAGTAGCTTACCAAATGAGTGATATTTGCAAGGCAGAAATATGTCATATGGTCTGCAATAAATTGTAATCCAACTTAATCAAACGAATAATTACTTACTGAGAACCAATTATTTGATTTCAGTGAGGTATATGTAAATACAATATAGTGCCTCAGCCATTCCTCAAAGAATGTCATCTGAAATGCTTACTAGACAGATTATTGAACTGGGAAGAAATTAATGTGGAATTAAGTTTGGAAAATGTTTCATGTGTAAAAATGGAGATTTTGAACCCCAGACTTCAATCCCCAGAAGTCCTTGGTGTTTCCCAGAATTCCCTATAATCTCACCTGAGTCCCCAGGTTGGTGAGATCACAATTAATATTTAACTGGCAGTAATGCCTCCCTCTCTCTCTTCCATTTCATTGCGATGATGTAGTAAGTAAGCTAAGCACAGGGATTCTGAATTAGTTAATCAGCCATGGGCACGTGGTTATTATTTTGTATCCTTGATTTATAATAATCCTTAATAAACCTCAAAAAATATAATATTTTTATTACTAGAGACAATTTAATTTTTATAGTTAATGGCAACCACAAAATTGGACAAGAACTTTTCAATTTTTTTTTTAAGATAGGCTAGATAATTTTTTTTAAGCCACCTTTCTCTGGCCAAGGCTTTTTGGCCCCCCTCACAAAGCTCTCTTGATTCAGCTTGCTCCTGTGGCCTGCTTCAGCATGCAAGCCATCCGCTCTTGCCTCCAGCCATATGCTCTGGACCTGCTTGACCCAGATCGCTCTCCTAGTCCTGACCCACCCCCCCCAACCCTGGCCCCAGCTAATCTCCAGCCTCCGAGCCAGATCACCTCAGGCCAGCCCCAGGACCCAGGCTTCTGGTAGCTGCCACTGTGTCTTTGGAATCACAAACCAACTGGTAAAAACTGGGGTATTCTTTCCTTAGGCAACAATTAGCCTCCACATGGCAGGGGACCTGAGGGGGCTGAAACAAGGAGAAGGAAGAGACTTTTCTAAACAGGAAGTTACAAGTATGGCATACTCTATGAGAGAGCAGTGCATTTCCTATTTCAAAGGATATTTTTTGAGTGCACTGATACTTTTATTTATCTCACCTGAGATTCAGGAGAGAAATTCATCTCCCTGCAACTCTTTTCCATTTGGGCCTGCCCAATTTGAGGTTCCTAAAACCCATGTTCACCCTTGCTGTGGAATATTTGTCAGTACTGACAAAGGAATCCCAATGGATAAAAACAAAAAACAAAAATGAACTTTAAAGAGACTGGAGGTTATATTCTTAAGACTTTTCAGACTCCAGTGTTTTATAAGAAAAAAATCTGTATTTTATTGCATTTTGCTGATTGTTTTAGGATTTAATTTTGTTGGTTTTAAGTTCATATATTTATATATTCAATACTATTCTGTTACACTGAATCATTTTAATGTACTAGGTTTTCACTACTGCTATATTCTGTTGCTTTTCCCCTATAAGTATACTGAACAAACATTATTGAATAAGCCCATATATAAAAACAGCCTTTTTTCTATTTTGACTTTGTAAATTGTCACATAGAGGATGAATGGACTTCATCAAAACTGGTTACAATTGTATAACAACCTTCAGAAAATTTAATGAGCTAAATATCTCAATTTGATTTTAAGGGGTATTTTAGACATGATTTTTAGATTTGTTTTTCAACAACTCTGATCATTTTGCCTGCCTCTAACATGAGGTAAGGTCCATTTTAGTAGCTGAAGTGAAATACAATATAATCACCACCTCTCACATTTATAAAAATGTGAATGGATGGGACATCACAGTCTCATACCAAAGGAGCTGGGACGTTAATCCCAGGGCATGGTACCCCTGGATGGAGGATACCCTCTTCAGCTCCTTTACCCAACATCAACAGTACAGAGGTTTGTTTTTTTTTCTAGATTCCTCTGCCACATTTTGTAATGATATCTAGATTTCTTGATGATGTTCTAGACCCAAATAAGGTTTACTTTGTTTAAAAATGTATTTGCCAAGGTTGAAATATTGCTACACCTAATAAACTTGTGACAAGCATTTATTTTCTTTATATGTCATACAGCAGACTTATGTTAAATATGATAGTGGATTTGTTTGCTATTATAATTAACTGGGCTATTGCAAATTTTGGGGATAATGATACCTTTTGAATTTGCATTCTGTGTTGTACTACTGTTTTTTTATAAAAAACTGTTACTTTGTGAAAATCATTTGTCTTGTACTCACAGTGGATCATGGCCAGGTATGAAGAGGAAATGGATCTCATTTTTGGTGAGAAACCTTGTATTCTATATTTTCTTAGCTGACACAGTGTATCAATGATTATAAGCTATATTTTTGAATTTTAAAACTCTTTTTTATATTAAATAAATATATATATAAATAAATAATATATATATAAATAAATAAAATATATAATATGTTTGATTATGTTTTTCATGCATGTGCAATATACTATTTCAGTTTAATTTTTCTCTCCTTTTTATATATGAAGCATATGCCACCCGTATTAAGATTTTATTTAATTTTTTTATTTTGCAGTAATACAAGTTTAAAATATATTTACTATAATGTCAATGCATGCCCAAAAAGCTTGAGATTATAAAAATCTTGCCACTGATTGTTTAAAAAAAAATTATGGGACTTTGCTTAATGATTCTATCTGATTCCAGGACAAGAGAATACAAAAAGATCCATTGCACAGTGCCAAAGAAGCACAAAACTAAACTGCATAGTGCCAATTGAGCACAAGGTCAAAGTGACCAACCAATCCCGATGGGGTTGATGAAAATTTTGAGCCACGACAAGAGGACTTGAACATGTTTGGGGTTCAAGGTTGCAGCTGTTTAACATGTGTTAAAGGCAGGTCTTCCTTGTTCCACATTCTACCAAGTATCTCAAATTTGACTCCTATCTGGCTCCTATAATCTAGTCCTTTTTCTGTCTTTTATAATGTGGCAACTTTCTATGGTCCTGGTTACTGATTAGGTAAATGCTTAAATGCTTAAATCATTTTAATTGGGCCCTGATTCAGGGATCTGTTATAGATTTATTTTTTCTTTACTTAGAATTTTTACACATAAGACTTTGAGAGTCTATATTTCATCCAGAAATTATCTTTTTTTATTTGGATTTTTTGCATGTTTTTTATTTCTCTTGCCAATTGATTCATATACCTCATAACTCAGCCATGTATCCCTAAATTATCCCTGTGTTTTTCAATCACCTTCTTCAGGGGGGAGGGAGGGAATGTATAAAATATTATTTTAAATTCCTCTTGAGAGTAATTTTAGGTTAAAAAACATGCTACCTCTCAGAATCCAGAAAGTGAACTGTTTGGAGAAGACACCATGACGATGCATTCACAGACCACAACCTGCACCAAAAGATCCAGAGTGAACTTTGGGATGTGGTGATTTGAACTGTGTAGGTTTGAATGCATTTGTTTTGTATGCATACTCTTATGCCAAAGGGGATTTCCCCCTAAATGGCTTTTTGTCAATGCACCTAGCAATTATTGGTTTTGTTCTCTTTTTCTCTTATCCTCAAATTATTGTAATTTCAAAGTTGGTATGTTTACAAGATCCATCAGAGAGACTAGTCTTCCTCAGGCCTCAGGGGAAATGTAAAACTGGAGATTTTGAACCCCAGACTTCAATCCCCAGAAGTCCTTGGTATTTCCCAGAATTCCCTATAATCTCACCTGAGTCCCCAGGTTGGCAAGATCACTATTAGTATTTAACTGGCAGTAAGGCCTCCCTCTCTCTTCCATTCCATTATGATGATGTAGTAAGTAAGCTAAGCACGGGGATTCTGAATTAGCTAATCAGCCATGGGTATGAGGTTATTATTTTGTATCCTTGATTTATAATAATCCTTAATAAACCTCAAAGAATATAGTATTTTATTACTAGAGACATAATTTAATTTTTACACATGGAAGATGTGGTATGTAACCCTCTCATCTTGATAGGTAAACTATTTGCATAATGGAGAAATATAGTAATGGTACTCAAAACAAGGACAATGGTAGGAACAAAAGCACAGATAGAAAGAGCAATTAATGTCCTATGTAGAAAGCAGACCTGTGTGATTAGGGGGCAAGCTGAGGGAATTCAGGCAAGGGACTATCTCATAGACAGTTTTGAAAGCCAAGAACAAGAACTTAAGAATTGATAAGGTCAGTAATGAAGAGCCATTGGGTGCTCCTGAGCAGGAAAGAGATAAAGTAAAAGAAATATTTTAGAAAGAACAATATGACAATGATGATTAAATCAGAAGTAGGAAAAACTCAAGACAGAAAGGTTATATAGTAGGATTAAATTACAATTTGTGCTTTCAGATTTCACTCTATATAGAGTTATTAGGACACAGATAAAAGAATGTTAGAACTGGAAAGGACTTTAAAATTCAACCTCTTGTTTACTGAGATTGTGCGGTCTTCAACAATTTATCTAACTTCTATGGTTCTTAGTTCCCTCACATATAAAAGGGAGGAAGTTGGATTAGATGTGTCCTAAACACTTGCCTAAACTACTGTAAGAGCCTCTTAATTGGCCTTAGTTAAGTTTTCAATTTCCTTTTCTAATATACCCTTATAGATGTTCCTAGCCACATCTGACCATGTAATTCCTGTGCTTAGAAATCTTCATTAGTTCTATATTACCTAAAAGGTAACAATCTTCTTAGCCTGTCATTTAAGGCCCCATTAAGCTCCAATCCACTCTTCCCATCTGATTTCCTGTTACTTCCCTTTATATATTCTGCATGGCAACCACATTTCCTATTTCATTCTGCCCTCTTCTGCCTTTATGTATTTCTGCAGTGTATTCCATGGCTAAAATACACTTCTTTGATGGATGAGATGGGAAACATTTAATGTGCTATCAATCTAACACAAAGATACAATTGATTCCATAGCACCAAACTCCAACTCTGCTATGTCATTCTGTGGTAAAGATGACTGTAGATACTCAGAAGCAATAGCAACGAGCTCAAGCTCCAGAAAGTCCTACTCAAGTTGGAAATGCTTCAAGTAGAGTAATGCATTGTATGTCATCCAAGGATCAACCTAGTCAGTCCATCCATCAGCAGTAGCTAGCATTTACATAGCAAAGCACTAAAATTGCACAATGTTTCAAAAGTAAGAAGGCAGCCTTAAGCTTTATTAGCTTAAATGATAATTAATAAATAAGCTTTATTAGCTTAAAATTTCATTCCAATTTTTGGAACATACTTTATTATTACCTCATTAGATCTCCACAACAACCCTGGCTAGCTGGTTTTCCTGACTTCAGGCCCAATCCTTGATCCAATGAACCCCCTCACTGCTTCACAAGATTGGTGTTCACTAAATATTTATCAAATTTAAAGAAAAAATAAGTGTAAGGTTATGCAATAAACTCCTTATTAAAAGAGCTTACAGGGGGCAATTGGGTGGCTCAGTATACTGAGAGCCAAGCCTAGAGATCAGAGGTCCTGGGTACAAATCTGACCTCAGATACTTCCTAGTTGTGTGACCCTGGGCAAGTTAATTCACCCCCATCGCCTAGCCCTGATCACTCTTCTGCCTTAAAACAAATACCTAGTATTGATTCTAAGATGGAAGGTAAGGGTTTAAAAGAATTTTTTTTTAATTAAAAAAATAAAAGAACTTATATCTTTGGATAAAATTGGTGGCCTCAAATTGAATTTCTTCCCCAACATGGGAATAGATTTAAATTCACTGTTTTAGAAGTTTGTATCATTTTGGATAGTCAAACAACATGGGATTTTTTTTTGTTGGCACAATTTCTAACTTATTTCAACTGCTTACCTATTCCCAGTACTTCACACAGACTTTGTCACATAATAAGTACATAATAAATGCTAGTTGGATGACTGAATGGTTGACTGATGGATTTGTTATTAAGGTAAGGCATTGTACTAGGTAGTAGTATCACAAAGGTGCTAAAAGAGCTTAAAGCCCAGGAAGGATGAGATATGAATACATGCCCATTAGCCCAGAGGAGCAAATGCCAGTGTCAGAGGTTTACTTCTAGTTCCTCACTCTTAACATGACTCTCTGATTTAACGTTGCAATAGGTAGAGAAGACACACTTGACTCAATTCAATAAACAAAGTTCAGAGCTGTATTACTTCTTGAAAGAGAATTCTTTACTCTATTGTCTATACTGAGTTAACACTAACTTAAATACCTGACTAGATTGTGAAGACAGAACTAATTCTCCTTTGTCTACCTTTTGGTTGAATCAACACAAGCTTGAACTAGGTGGAGGAGCTCAAAAACTACTTAGTGAATTCACACCCTACTTAGTACTAGGTGAGAAGCTAGCAAGATATTTGGAAGAGCTCCACACCTTTTTAAACTTGTGAATTCTGAGTTCACACCCTCAGAAACTGTGAACCCCCTGAACAATGCTAGACAATTTTAGCAACTATGATTGGCCCCTGTGAAGAGGGGCAGGGACAAGAAGTCACCATAAAAGCAATCCCTGAACTCAGTCTGAGGAGATGTTCTTGGAAAATATTGTCTGAAGAGATTGTATTCTGGAGATAGGCTTCTAACTGGGGAGAGTCTTTGAGGGGGGCTTGCTAGAGACTGTGGCTTGGTTCTTGGGCTTGGAGCTTGATTTCAACTTAGACTCTGACTCCTGGACTACTTCATTGGGTGAGTGAAAGGCTAACTACTTTCATAGTTTCCTAAGAGACTAGATTCCATTTTGGAGGAGGCCATGTGTCTTACTCACTGCCAGTCTTCCTGGTTCAGAGCTTTTATGTTGCTATCCCCCTCACATTTCTCTTCTTTATTGTTTCCTCTCCATTTTGTAAATATTTGTAAATGTATTTATATAATAAATGTTGGCGAGCACATAATTTCATAAAATTATTGTCCAACCATTAATTTTGACCCTTACAAACTCCAACTATAAAAGCTTCTTTTGCCTCTTACCAATGCTATCTAGTGTACAAGGAGGTACTTAGCCTTTAATTACACAAAGGAAATTTTTAATACAATCCAAAAATCCATCCAGCAGATAGCATCATGTGACCAACAGCTACAAAATGAGACTTACAGAATCTAAAACATGTAACTCATGAACACATAAAATCCCATTGTCAAATGAGTCACAAGTTACATTTCATCAAGCATCCTTTCATTTTCACATTCAAGTCAAAATGCCCCTGTAACAGTCACAGTTGAATTGAACAATGTGTAAAAACAGTGTATTCCCCTCTTCAAAGGAAAAGGGACTTGCAATTGTGTCATCAGAGAATCAGAGCAGAGAGCTCAAAAAGAGCCTGCTTCATCTTACTTCCTCATTTTATAGAAGTGGAAACTTAAGCTCAAACAGGGAAATGTAGTTTGCCAAAAGTGATGAGAGCACAAATCTATCAAATGGATATTTAGTCACTCCTGTATGGTAACCCAAGACAGACTGTAGGAACCATCTCAAGACTGACCACAGAGATAGCAAGCCAGCATCTGGTACATGTATATAGCCGACTCTCCACCAGATCCATATGAGGTAGCCCCAATGAACATACCAGTTATAATCTCCTATAATACTGATGGTCTGATCTGCATCCTCAGCCCAAGTGATAGGTCGCTGATTGAGCATTTGGCGTAAGGTAAAGGTATGGTCCCCTGTACCCTGGTCATTGGTGAAGTATTCGAATACACCTGTTTGATCTGCAAAATGTGGAGATGCTCTAAAAAGTGAATTGCCTATTTTGAAAAAAAGAAAGTCATCATTTCTATTTCCAGACATTCATTGAGCAATTATTAAAGAACTTTTCAACTTTAAAATAAGCCTTGTACAAATAAAAACATGTGCACAAACACATGGATGTGCATGTACAGGAATGTACCCACATACAAACTGACTGAAGCCTAAGATTCCATATCAATGAAGAACTAGTAATTATTATAATCTATCCAGTGAATTAAGTATATTAATTTTTGTATATATGTTTTAACCTATTTTTTGAAGTCACATACTCTTTTCCTTTACATGGAGACAATCACCACAATTTGTTTCTAATGTCTGTTGAATGTACTTCTCATAGTTCTTTTCTTTGAAAAATTTCAGGTTTCTTAAGGTGTAGCATGGCCATAAAGGACCTAAAACTGCTGAACTTGGGTACTATTTTCCACTCTTAAAAATGAATATAATACAGTTTTGTCTCAAGCTAACTCCCTGTCAAGGCCTCCACAAGACCATCTTTACTGTTTTAATAAGAGCCTCTCATCCTTGCTGAAGGTTATATAGAACAGAAATTCTAACAATATTATCTCATATTTATTTGTATATAAGTTTTTAGTTGTCAAAATCTTTTCACATTCATTACCTTATTTCAGTCTCATAGTAATCCTTTAAGATGAATTCAAGGATTTCTTTTGAATTCTAACTTTTCTAGAGAATTAATAATAACTTAAATTTTAGATTTAATGTCTCAGCATAGCCTCATGGCATGGGAGATGAGAGTAAAAGAAGTTTTGGCACAACAGAAGTTCTACCACATCTGTAACTAGCCTAAATCTCAACCAAATCTCACACTCTCATTGAAAATCGATGGAAGTCAGTGAAAGCTAAAATTCTACATAGAGAATTTGGGTTAATGAATTCTTCCAAAGAGATCTGAAGCCACTCATTAGGTCTTAGAAACTTAAACTAACCAGGCTGCTGCTAAGAGAGTTGCTCAATAAACCTTTTTTCTTTCCCTAGTTTTTGCCCAATTTGGACTGTTTTTAGCCAGGGGACCCTTGGTGAGGAAGAGATAGACCACTTCTCTCACACATCTGCTTGAGCCTGTGTTCCTCAGTTCCTTGCTGCTGCCTCTGGAATTGCTGATACTGCTGCTTATCCAGCCTCCTGGGTTGTCCCAACCATCCACGCCTAACCTTCTTGATCCTGATCGTTCCTGCTCCAGCCCCAGTCCCAGCCCTAGGACTCAACCCTGGTAGCTACCCCTGTTGCTGATCCTTTTGGTGCTGCTGATAGCTGCCACCAAGAAGCTGGGAGTACTTGGAGCCATTCTCTGGGAAGCTGGTAAAAAGATTTGGGTGTTCTTCCCCTAAGCAATAATTAGGCTCCATGTGGCAGGGAACCTTGGGGAGGGAATGGAAGAAGGAAGTTACTCTTCCAAACAGGAAGTAAATTATAAGCATGGTGAATTCTATGAAAGAGCAGTGCATTGCCTATCTCAAACAGCTTCCAGTTTTAGTATGTTTTTTCATGAGTGCACTGATCCTTTCACTTAGCTTGCCTGAGATTCAGGGGAGAAATTCATCTCCCTACAACCCTTTGCTATTTGGGCCTGCCCAGTCCCTAAGATTCATCAAATTTGGGATTCCTTCACACTATGCTCAGAAAGGAGTTCTCCCTCACTATAAGAGATCCAAGAGTTCTGACAAAAAGTATCTGAAAGGATAGAGAAAGAAACTTTATAGAAACTGGAGGTGAAGATTTTAAACCTTTTCAGACTCCATTATTTTATGAAAGTCTCTGTATTTCATTGTATTTTGCTGATTGCTTTGTTTAAGATTTAATTTTGCTGTTTTAAGTTCATATATTAATGTATTCAATACTATTCTGTTACACTGAATCACTTTAATCTACTGTGTTTTAACTATTAGAAAATAGTATTTAACTATTTTCCCCTAAAACTATACTGAACAATATATATTGTAAAAGCCCATAAATAGGTTTTTTTCCCCCATTTTGCATTTGTTCATTGTCACATAGATGATGGATGGACGCAACTTGGCTAACAACCTTTGAAAAATTTAATGAGCTAAATATCTTAAATTGATTTTAATGGGTCTTTAGACATGATTAAAAATTTTTTTCAACAACTCTGATTGATCATTTTGCCTGCCTCTGAGTTATTTGTAAGAAGAGGTAAAGAGTCCATTTTAGTAACTGAAGTGAAGCACTATCATAATCCCCACCTCTGCATTTGTAAAAATGTGAATGGATGGGACATAACAGTCTTATAAAAAAGGAGCTGGGAAGTTGATCCCAGGGCATGGTACCCCTGTACGGTTCCTAAGAGGGAGCATCTCTCATTTGTAACTCTTTTGCTTATTATACCCTTCCACCAGAATGATCTAGATTCTTGGTGATGTTTTTGGACCCAACATCAAAAGTACAGAGGTTTGGTCTTCTCTAGACTCCTCTGCCACATTTTTGTAATGACCATAATAGATTAAAAACTATCTCAGCCAAGGTTGAAAGATTGCTATACCTGAAAAATTGTGACAAGTATCCATTAGTTTTTAATGTCATATAGCAGATTCATGTAAAATATGATAGTGGGTTTGTTTGCTATTGTCATTAAATGGGCTATTATAACTTTGGGGATTTTGATACTTCATGAATGTGCATTACATGCTGTACTACTGTTCTTTATTTAAAAAAAACTGTTAGTGGATCACAGCCAAGTTTGAAAAGGAAATGGATCTCATTTTTTGGTGAGAAACCTTTGTATTCTGCTTTATGATTTTTTTCTGATTCCAGGAGAAGGGAATACAAAAAGAACCATTGCACAGTGCCAAAGAAGCACAAAGCTACTTCCATAATGTAATAGTTAGGGGAATAGTCAGAGTATCAAAGACGTACAGGGGATAAGGAAGTTTTGTAACCAGGAATGGAGGACTTGTACGGATAGAGAGAATATGGATGCTGGTGAGGTAAACAGAGAGAGATACCCCCTGCTGAGAGGCTATCTTTGAAAAAATGGGGTTTCTGAGAAATGAACCAACAATGATAGCCTGAGGGGATGTCTTCTTTATTGACTGATGTTGAAGATACCACAGAGCAGGTAACCACAGACTCTCTTGAGGGACAAGCCTCCCCCTGGACCAAGGTCACCCAGCAGGGGTCTGATAAGGACTGTTTATGGTTGAATGGCTTAGGTTCAGCTCCCTCTATGTCCCCCTGAAATGACAGCCCTCTTATCTGACTGTGGGTTATTTAACTTAAGATGAATTTTAATAACAAGTTTGAATTGGGAAGATATCAGGGAATAGGGAATCTGGATTTCCCTACATTGGGTTTGAGTCTCTCTCAGCTTTTGAGCTGAGACCAGACCTAGCAGGCTGGTGTAGTGTTTCTTTTATTCCTGTCTATGCAAATCTAGGCTAGCTTTCTTAAGTTCAAAGTCTTTAGCAGTAGACAGCAAGAGGAAGGAAAGGTTCTGACTTTTAGAGCTGATTGGGCCTGTCTCTTTGGGATTAAGCCCCTCAAGTCTGGCCTTATAGTTGAAATCGCTCCCCTTAAATCCTTTTGTTTGATGACATGCTCACAGGTAGAGCACACAGTTGGGATAATCCAAGAATAGAGGTACTTCTACCCAGAAACAGGAAGAGAGCACTCCTTCCAGTCCTCGAGGGTCACTGTTACTCTCCCAGTCACTCCTCCCCCCACCAACTGTCATTACTATCCATCAATTTCACTTCAACATTTCAACTGCTGTCTCTTCCACTTGAGTGGCAGAAATGCCAAAGTTTCATTCAGTTTTCCTTTCCACAATAGTCCCAACTGAGCACAAGGTCAAAAAAGACCAAACCAATCCAGGTAGGATTGATGAACTTCTAAGCCAATATGAAAGGACTTGTACCTAGTGTGAGACTCAAGGTTGTGGCACTTGACATATGTTAAGATGAAGGATGCCTTGTATCCACACTCTTTGCAAAATGCTCACAGACAAATACTGAAGTTTGGCTATCATCCTGACTCCCCCTATCACTGAGAGTGAATACAAAATCACACCAGGAAATGACACTTCCCTATCACACAAAAATCTAGTCCTTTTTTCTCTCATAATATGGCAACTTCCTGTAGTCTTGCTTGCAAAGGGGTAAGTGAAATATTACTGCATTTGTCCTATAGACTTGTGGGGTAGAAATTACTTTAATTGTGCCCTGATTCAAGAACCTGTTATAAGTTTATTTTCCTTTATTTAGAATTTTTTCACATAAGACTTTGATAGTCTATATTTCATCCAGAAGTTATCTTTTCTCTTTTATTTGGATTTTTTTAAGTTTTTGATTTCTCTTGCCAATTGATTCATACACCTCATAACTCAGCCATACATCCCTAAGTGATCCCTGTATTTTTCAACACCCTCTTCAGAGGGGAATGTATTATTATTATTCTAAAATGCAAGGTTTAAATTCTTTTTGAGAGTAATTTTAGAATAGGAAATATGCTACCTCTCCAAATCCAGAAAGTGAACTTTTTGGAGAAGGCACCATGAAGATGCCTACAGAGCCAACATGCTGCACCAGAAGATCCAGAGTAAACTTTGGGATGTGGTGATTTGAACTATGTGGAGTTGAAATGCATTTTTTTATGTATACTCTTATGCCAAAGGGGACTGCCCCATAATTGGATTTTTGTCAAAACACCTAGCAATCATTGCTTTTGTTTTCTTTTCCTTTTATCCCCAAATCATTGTAATTTATAAGTTGGTTATGTTTACAAGATCCATTGGATAGACCAGTCTTCCATGGATCTAAGGGGGGTATGTATAATTGAAAATCTGTTACCCTTAAAAAAGAACTACATTTCCCAGGAGCCCACTGACTTCCTGTCATTACACACTTCCTATAGATGGAACATTAGGTGGGGAGGTGGAGGGATCCTCCCTCTTTGGCATCTTGGGTCGATGGTGGTGAGTGGGATTTTCAATAGGCTGATCAGCCATGGGCATGTGGTCTTTATTTTATATCCTCTTTATTCCTTGATTTCTAATGATCATTAATAAATCTCCTAAAATATAATATTTTGTTATTGAGATTTATTTTTATCTTTTACACATGAATATGTTCTCTCTTTTCACCAGCCAATATTCTGGAGCCCTCATTGCATCTAGCCTCGAAATGTAATCCAATTGAATAACTGGTCTCTGCCTTCAGTGTCTCTTCCTAAAATCTTGACTATCCACTTAGATGTTCTCTCAATTTTTCTTAGGTGCAGAACCAACCATATCACATCCCTACTCAATACCCTCCAGTGGTTTCCTATTAATTCCAATATCAAATATAAAATTCTTTGTTTAGCATCCACAGCTTTGTGAAGTCTGGACCCCCCTCCCTTTCCCATTTTCTGACACTTTACTCCCCACCTCATGCTCTACAATCCAGTTACACTGGCCTCTTTCCTGCTTTTCCTTTTCTCTACTCCATCACTAATCCATGTACCTCTCAATTAGCCATTTGCTAATGCCTTTTGCAGTTTTTTCTTTCTTTTCTTTTCTTTTTTAATCACTATCTTACCTGCTGCCATAGAATTGATACTGAGTATCAGTCCCAAGGCAGAAGAGCAAAAAATGCTAGACAATTGGGCTAAGTGACTTGTCCAGGGTCACATGATTAGGATGTGTTGGAGGCCAATTTTGAACCTAGGACCTTCTCTCTAGGCCTTGTTCTTTATCCACTGAGCTAACTAGCTGTCCCAATGTCCTCCTTTATTACTCCTACCTCTTTGTTTCTCTGACTGTCCTTCAAGGTTCAACTTAAATCTTACCAGTACAGGAACCTTGTTCTAATCCTTCCAGCCTGGTAGCAGTATCCCCTTTCAGATTAACTACCCTATACTCTGTGGAGAACTTATATAATAACACACTGCCTCCTCATCAGAATGTGAGTTACTTGAGATCATGGACTATTCTTAATCTTTCTTTGTGTCTGCAGCACTTAACACAGTGCCTGGCATATTAATACTTTCAATTCATTTATTACCAATAAAAGTTGGTATGTTCCATAAGATCCTTTACCATAAAATTCATGCATCATCTAGTGAAACATCTATTCAAACCTAAGAAGGTTGGAGGTCTTCAGTGAAGGCTTAAAGTCAACTTTACTGTCACAAGAAGATAGAAAGACCCAGAAGATTAAATCATTTATAATTGAGGTTCCACGTTGACCTCACAATGAAAACAAACTGGTGTATGACATCTGACATAATTCTAAAAATAAAGTCTGTTAAAATGCTTTAAAAAAAGTCTTACCAACATTGAAGTTATCTTCAAAGTTAGATGGAAATGGACGTGATTCTGGAGGAATAGGATGACTTCCCTTTTGACCTGTAGTGATGGTGGTTAAAGTGTACAGTTCATCCACACCTAGTTTTAATGTGACTGTTCCATCAATAATCTGAAAGGAAAAGTAAAAACAATAGTTAAGTTTAAAAGGGGCTCCTGTGTGGACAGGTTACTGGAGTCACTGGGAGAACTTCAGTAAGAACTTTCTAAGTAGCTGTGAGAATCAAACAGATTATCCGGGAACGTTGTAAAGCTTCTCTCCCTAGAGGATCTTTGAAAAGCACAGATAAGCTGGGACACAAATTATTTTTCAGAGTGGACAAAAGAGGAGCCAGTTTCAAGGAAGGAGAAGGAAGTAGTTGTGAATTCAATGAGAATAATAAATCCTAAATAAATCCTAAAGCCCTTTACTGCTGTGGAGTGAGCCAGTCTCCCCTAGAGGATGGGGTCTTGTAGGTGGGATGGTGTCAGTGGAATGATGGATGGGACACAGCTTTCAAATTCAACCCATAGTACAGGTTTCACAGGATGAACTGCTCCACCTTGGCTGAGGCCTGGCTTTATTTTATACCCTCATGATCTCACATCTATTTGGCACACAGTTTCATTCTCAACATACATGTTTCCATAGAACCTAACAACAGATAGGAAGCCTAGGGAGATAGTCAACAAAACATTATTGCTAAGTGCAGGATCAGAGGGTAGAATCAACATGACCCAGATATAGGTTAGGGAATTCAGAGCACAGATTTGCCAGAAGCTTTTATGCCTAGAAAAGAGGGTCCTATCTAAGTGGGTATATAAGAATCCTTAGGTTCAATTTTGTAAGTGGGCCCTCCTGGTAATATCCTAGGGGGGCAGAGTGGGACATCTGTATTAACCCTGCAAGCATGTTGCTCTCATCTAATTTTCCTGGGGCTAAGTAAGAATAATAATCATAGCAATTCCAATAAGGAGATGTTAATAAGGAAAGTCACTTAGGGAGGTTTCAGTGGATGTTTCCATCCTTCCTGGGGAGTGCTTTGCAGTCCCCAGTTTCCACATGTGACCGATATATATAGAGATAGAGATAGAGATAGAGATAGAGATAGAGATAGAGATACATACATACATACATACATACATATACATATACATATACACACATACTTTGAAGTGGATAAAGTCTTGTTCTCTCTCTATATTTTCCCTCTAAACATGTGTTCTCTCTATATATGTTCTCTCTACTTGCATTCTCTCTGTAATATATATGTATATATACTTACATATATATTTTCTCTGTCCCTCTTTCCCCTTCCCTTTGTCTCCCTCTCTGTATAGTATCTCTTTTCCTTTTTCCTTCTCTCTCCCTCACTCTTTTTCTGTATATTATATATCCTTCCTTCTCTCTTTTCTTCTCTTTCCCTCCTACCCTCCCTCTATTTCTCCCTTTCCCCCTCTCTCTCCTCTTTCTCTCTCTCCTCATCCCTCTCTCTTCCCCTTTCTGACTTTTTCCCTTTTACCTCTCTCTCACTCACTCTCTCTCTCCGCTTCCCTCCTTTTCCTTCCTTTTCCCTCCTTTATAACCATATCTGTCTTTATGACTCCACTAAGAGAGAAAGGAACATAAAATGCTATTGTTTACTCAGCATTTGTTCATTTAAATATTTTATACTTATTAGAGTTAATATATAAGTTTTAGGTAAGATTTATGATAACCATGTTTTTATGTGCTATATGTATATTTTGGAATACACTCAACCCCTTTTTAGAATAAATGCACAATATGTCCATTTTATACGACCTGGAACAAAATTTGCTATTTTAAAGTTTTCATAGCTTTGCTTTTGTGATAAATTATTGGTCATAGCCATGATTTCACACCAAATCTCTAGTTTAGATCACAAATGTTGATACCATGGAAAAACAATTTGTTTTATGACAATTCACTTTACAAACTTATTTCCAGGCCCACACTATGTCAAATATTATATGCATGATACGTTATGCAAAAAGATAAAATGGTTTGTTTGCTCAGAATAGACAGAACTGAAAGCTATTGTCTAAGAGTACTGTTTTATCTTGAACAGAGTTTTATCTTCTATAAAATGTCACGAATTCCTACCGTTAGAGGAGGTAATTGTTGAAATGCGTTATTCCAAGGTTTTTTTCCAAGTTTGGAATACCATACCTGTAGCATTGTTAATTCTTTCTGGGAAGAGAAAATCATCAGAAAAAGGATAAGGATTTCCTTGGCCTAGACTAGCCTTAGAATTTCTAAAATAAATGATAATAAAAGGTACATAATTTACCAACATGTTAAATTTACCAGCCACCCTCAACTCTGAGAAGAAAACATAAGGTTTTCCTTTTCTCCACAAGACTCTTCCCCAACTGCAGAGAAAGACATCACTGATCCTTGGAAGGCAGAGTCAAAGCAGCAGTTGTAGAAAGTAACATATGATGTAACCATTTTTCATCAGTATAACAGTGACAGCTGGCATCCACTGAAATGCTAGATGGGGTACTTAGATTTGGGATACTTAGATTTTGATGTTAACTTTTGCAAATAAACTGACATGTTTTGACAACAATGCATATAAAAGAGAGCAAATGTAACCTGGTATGAATTTGTGTTAGTGGCAAAGATTAAATAGTTTTTATTTTCCTTTCTATAAGATCAAAAAGAAACTCGGAGAAGGACTAGAAACTATTCTTTTATGCAAATTTTGCTAATCTATAAGAGTATGGCTCAGCTTCCTATAGAACAATATTAAATTCTAGCAATCTCATTTAGTGTAAGCTGCTTTAAGATTCTGATTAACCAAAGGATGGCTTCTACCAGCTGGTATATAGTGATGCCAAAGTATGTGGTTATGAAATCAAACAGTGGTGCTATGC
Organism: Monodelphis domestica; assembly: GCF_027887165.1. Classification (NCBI taxonomy): domain Eukaryota; kingdom Metazoa; phylum Chordata; class Mammalia; order Didelphimorphia; family Didelphidae; genus Monodelphis; species Monodelphis domestica. Next base: position 234,988,856 of record NC_077227.1, on the reverse strand, counting down.
CCTGCTCCCTTTCTAACCTCCTCCTTCACACTGATTCATTTTAATAGCAACATATGCAAGGAGAATTCAGAAAAACAGGTTTGAAATATATAAATAAATACATCATTTCTTATAAATACTCCAGAATTTAGAGAATTCTACTGGAGTCAGAGTTTTGGGCAAAAAATAAACAAACTAGAATAGGATATTTAGTACCTTATTAGAATGCCCATGTATAAAAAGCTCAGTTCCAAAGTGTTACATATGCTTCAATTATGCTCAAATAGAAAGTCAGAATCTGAGAGACACTGTTTTCAGTCTTTAATGCAACACTGTTTAGAAACTGCAATAATCTTGTCTCTTACTATGTACAAAGTTCTTGGGATCTTTCATGAAAAGGTTCATCTTAGCCAATTAATGATTATGACAAAAAAACTTCAAAGCACATAACCCTGCAATTTTTCTGGAATTATAAAACAGTTTCTATGCCAAGATTCTCTATAAGATGATTAATATTAGTCAACAAGAAATAAAGAATGACATCTGGCATAGCTGTCCAGTTACTACATGTAGATATACTGCCAACCTGAAAAAACTCATAACTACCAATATAGTTAAAATATAATGCATCATTAATCAAGACAGAGACAAACTCATTGGCCACTATGCAGGGCCTCCATGCATAGCCACTACTCTGGGAACATTGCCTGGGGAAAGACACCAATAATGAGAATTTCCCCAAATGAAAGAATGTGCCTAGAATACCTGGGAGTCCCCTAGATATAATAAGAGAAACTAAGGGGACAAAAAGGGTACTTAGTCCCATCGAGGGTGTTCTATGAGCTACTTGATGGTTTATTGTTCAGGCAGGAACAAGGACAAGGACAAGGGGGTTTCTTGAGGGGTTTCTTGAAAGCAAGTTATCAGGGACAAGGGATGATTGGGGGTTTCATGAAACAAGGCTTTCAGTACTTACAAAGGTTCCCTGAAGAGAGAAAGTGATAGTTTGTTCAGACACTTGGAAAAAAGGAACACGTGACTTACGGCACTGTGAATACTGATGAGTCTGAAAAAAAAAATCAAACAATCCCAAATAAAATCTAAATTGACTAAATCTCTTATTAAAAAAAGTTTTAATAAAAAAGAATTATACTAACATTTGTATGGCACTTAAGCTTTACATTTTATATACATTAATTCCACCTAATCTTACCACCATTGTGCAAGTTAGGTAGCATAAGTATTATTTTCATTTAACAGAAAACATTAAATGGAAAAACAAAAATACTAAATTCTAACGCTATCTAAAATAATTAATAAGCCTTGGTCCCAAAGAAGAGAGAAAAAGATCCCTTTCTTTCTTCTTAAAAGAGGAAGAGAGCTGAATATGAAATAGGACATATGCTGTCACACTGAGATGACCAGCTGGTTATTTTTGTTGAACTAGTCAGTCTATAAACATTTGCTAAGCATCTGCTATATGCCAGGCACTGTGATAAGCAATAGGGTTACAAAAACAGGCAAAAGATAGTCCTTGCCCTTGATGAGCTTACAATCGAATGGGGGAGACAACATGCAAATTAATATATGCAACGCCAACTATACACAGGATAAACAGGAAATAACTAACAGAGAATAGAACAGTACATATTGGAGAGGAAGGTGTCAGAAGATTGAAGCAGTAGGAGGGCACTAGGTAATTAAGGGTTTTGACCACCAAATAGAACACTGTCTGGAGGCAATAGGGAGCCACAGGAGTTTATTAAATAGAGGAGTGACAGGATCAGATGTGAATTAGGAAAATTACTCTACTGGCTGAATGGAGGGTGGATTGGAGTGACAACAGACCCACAAGAAGGCTATTGCAGGCATCCAGGGTCTGCACCACAGTGGCAGTGGCAGAGGAGAGAGGGCATTTTTTAGAGAGATGTTGCAGAGGTGAAATTCAGAAGCCCTGACAACAGCTTGGATAGAGGGTGTGGGGGGAAGATAAGGAGGAATCCAGAATAACTCCTAGGCTCTGGATGATGGAGTTGCTCTTTTCAGCAGTAAGGAAGGCAGGAGAGGAGCAGTATTCAGGGGAAAAGATGATTAATTCTGTTTTTGACATATCAGGTTTAAGGTATCTACTCTAAATCCAGTTCGAGATGTCTGAAAGGTAGTTAGAGATACAAGACTGGAGGTCAGCAGAGAGGTCTCAGCAAGATATGTAGGTCTGAGAAGCATCAGCCTAAAGATAGTAATTAAATCCACGGGAGCTGAGAAGATCACCAAGGGGAGTAATATAGAGGGAGAGAAGAAGAGGATTCAGCACAGAACACAGAACACACCTATAAGAGGCAATAATCAGAGAAAGGATGCATCCAAAGAACAGAGAAGGAGTAATCTGAGAAGTAGATGGAGAAACAGGGGAGTGTGGCACCCCAAAAACAAAGAGAGAAGAGAGAATCAGGGAGAAGGTGATCATCAGTGTCAGAGGCTGCAGAGAGGCCCTGTTTTACTACTTCTCTTCCTTATGAAATCTGAAGAATATAGAGAAAATTGCTCTGCAGGAGAAGGAAGTCCCCTTTCCTACTGACTTTCTTCCCTCAAGGGAGAGGCACAGAAGCAGGTGATGGAAGGCCTGAGGTAAAAAAGGAAGGCTGCTTCTCTTTATACAGTAGTGCTCAACATCTGTGCTGGGAGATCAATCTGGCCTTGGGAAGCACAAGATGACTTTTGTTGGTATAGCTGTTCCTCACCATCTTGCCTCCTTCCCTCAGGGACATGTAGCAGAAGATGGAAGGCTCTGGGTCAGGAGAAGGTTTCTACCTGCTTTTCCTTCTTTTTCTCTTATCTTTTTCATGAGATTTTAGTCAAGAAGGAGAGAAAGGGGTATAATATCAAAGTATTTTAAGATTGAGTAGGAAAGAGGAGTATCTCACAGAAAATGGTCTCAATTTTTTGCTCTCTTCTCTAACACTTCACCTGTCTACTCAAATTTTTCTAAAATTTTCATATTGTACAGGAATAATTCATTATACTCATTTCTGAAAATTTGTTCATATATTTTCCAACTGATGAGAACATATTTTTGTTATCAAAAATGTTCCTATGAAATATTATATATATACATATATGTATTGTTCTTGGTGTCTCTATCCTCTTCAGTGTAAGATAATAGCAGTGGAATCTCTGGTCAAAAGATATTAACAATTAATTACTTTTTCTTACATAATTACAAAGTGTTTTCCTTAATAGCTACACTAACAATTTGGACTGCATTGGAAAAACTGACACTGACCTTATCCTAATGCAGGCTTTCATTACCTCACACCTGAACTACTGCAATAACCACCTGACTGGTCTCCCTGCCTCATGTCTCTTCCCACTGTATAGATTGGATTTAGCTATCTCCCGATTGTAATAATGGAGATACTTAGTCTAACAATCAGGAATGTCTTGTGAACTTTACATTGGTCCACCGACTTAGTCTAACAAGGTCAGGAATGTCTGCACCCATATTTAAGGATAAAGTATCTAGGAGAATGGCCTTTGATAGACATGTTCAGAAACAGCTGACAAACCCCTGGGCTGTCCCAAGTCAAGCTAAGCTACCACTGGTACAGATAAGACGTAGGAAAGTGACATAAAACCGTCTATATAGTGTGCGTCACTTCCTCTCTTCTCTCTCTTTCCCCAGAGATGTGGCTCTGGCTGGTGACTTCCTGTGAGCTACCTGGGTGCCAGTGAGCCTGGAGGAGCTCCCTCAGACAACTTCCTTGAGATCATCATGTGGTGAGTGATAAGACTGACTTCCCTTTCCCCTGGCTCTCAGGGGAGGCCCCCTTGGCCAAGGCCTTTAACTCCTGCCTGGCTCAGCCTAAGCCAGAGCAGTTTTAATTAACTTTTTCCCTCTCACTCTCTTTCTTAAATTCTTTCCTCTATATTAATTAAAATCACCATAATTTCCAGCTGACTTGGGTATTTTATTGTTTGGAATATCCTATGGCAACCAATAATTAAATATAGTTTAAGTCACAATGTTAAATTATCCTTACACCACTATAATCTATCCATCACTCAGCTATGAAAGCAATTTTCCTAAACCTTTGGCCCATTTCACCCTCCAGTCAGTAAACTCCAGTAGCTTCCTATCACCTCCAGAAACAAATATTAAGGCTTCTGTTTGGCTTTCGAAACCCTTCACAACTTGCCTCTCCCCATTACCTCATCAGATCTTACACCTTATATTTCTTTCCCTAACATACTTGAAGATCCAGTGATACTAGTCTCTTTGCTGTTCCTCATGCATGGCATTCCACCTCATGAGTTCAGAATATAAATAGTAAATATCAAGGAAGTAGAGAAGATTGTCACCCATGTAGGACGGGAAGAGTCACAGAACACTTCACTTAACAAGCAAAATATGAGCTGGTTATTAAAAGGAAAGGTAGAATGTAAGTTAGTGGAGAGGAAGAACATTCCAGGCAGATGTTAAGGACATGGACTGAACTATGGGACAGGAAAGAATATATTCAGAGCACAACACTGGGATCAACTTAGCCTAAGGAAAAGCCTAAGAAAAGAGAAGTAAATAAAGAAAACTATTCTAGAGCTGGTTCAAATGCTCTTGGAAATAAAGCTATAGAATAAAAATACTTCATGCATAACTACTAATCTTTCTTTCAATCAGTTAATTAAATGAGCTTTAGAAATCTTACCATGGTTTCAATGATAATAGTGAGGTTACCTAAGCCATCTGTAAGAACTACACAGCTTCCACCATTAAATAAATGTCCAACTGTTTTCAGGTATTGCCACCCTGGTTGAGCAAACTGAGTCGTATGAGCTGTGGAAAGGCAGAAAGAACAAGAACTCAAGGTTTGTTTCAAAAAACATAAAGTGCATCAATCCATGCTCCTAGAATTTTTGTTCTAACATAGTTTTCTACATATGCAGGAATCACCTTTCAAATCCACCTCTCTTTTGGGGTAGCTAGGTTGCCCAATTGATAGAGCACTAAGCCAACAGTCAGGAGGACCTGGGTTCAAATCTGGCCTCAGACACCTTCCACCTGTGTGACCCTGTGCACATCCCCTAACTCCAATTACCTAGCCCTTGTTGACCTTCTGTCTCAGAAATGACACTAGGGCAGAAAGTAAGGGTTTTTAAAAAATCTTCTTCCATTTTGGTAAACAAAATTGATTAGCAATTTATCTCAGTTAGATTTTTGCCATGAATCCTTACTACTTTATCAATTGCTTACAATTGCTCCTCTCAAGACACTTCACCTAGCCAGTCCCAGATACATTCACTCCAGGGCCTGGATTTCTGGGAGAGAGGCCAACAGTCTAAGAAAAGAGCAAAGTCCATTTTTGTATCCCTAGTGCCCAACAAAGTTATAGAGAAGGTGCTTAATAAAAAATAAAAAGCTTTAATTATTCTCTTTTTGGTTATAAGAAAAATTAAACTAAAATTGGGAAAAGATATGGACAAGGATCACATTGCTATTAAGTATATCTGATTTAAATCCAGGAAGGGCCACCTGAACCAATCCCTTCGGTTTAAAGATAAGGAAACTAAGAACAATAAAAGTTAAGTGATTTGCCCAACATTACACAAGTAATCTGTAGCAAAGACCCATTCTGAACCTGTCTTCTGCCCTGTTCTAACTGCACTCAGCTGGGAGATTTTTATCTCCAATCTGGAGGTTGGACAATGAGGGTAAATGTATTTAGTGTGGACTGAGAGGGAGAGGTGTCTACAGAAAAGGGTAACCATGGTTGGAACACCTTCCCATGAATATGATGTGAAATTTGTATATCCATAAGAGATAGTTAGAAATAATTTTTGATGTCAAAGAATTGAAAAGACCTATTTTTAAGGAAAGGAGTGACCAACCAAGGGCCCAGAAGGTAGCCAAAACCATTTAGTGGATTGGTGGTATAGATGAGACAAAAAATGAAATACATGAGTACTCTCTCCCTCTTGAAAAGTATTAATGATTTCTGTGCAGATGAATCTCTATTGTCCAATTTTTCATGACCCCATTTAGAGTTTTTGGGGCATTTGTCATTTCTTTGTCCAGCTCATTTAACAGAGAAAAAACAAGGCCAACAGGGTTAAAGGACTTGCTCAAAGTCACACAGCTAGTAAATAGTTCTCTGAGACTGGATTTGAACTGAGGAAAAGAAATCTTCCTGATTTCATACTAGGTGTTCTATCCACTGTAACACCTACAGGCCCCAAATGTATCCGGATTATATATCCATGCCTAATTATGCTGATATCTGCATCCCAAAGTCCCATAAACATCACAAATTCATTGTGTTTACAATGATATTCATTATCTCTCCCCCTAAGTCTATTCCTTGTTCAAACTTTCCTTTTTAATGAATTAGATTCATAAATACATTCTTTTTATTGACTTCTTCAGAGATTATCTTGGTGTTAATTCAAAATGACAACCAAATTTATAACCTTGGAATAATCTAGAATTCTTCCCTTTTAGGCACATGCCATCTCTCCTCATCCAATCAGGATGTCTAGCTCCTTCCAGACACTACCATTTCTAGACATTTCAATTTACTCTTTCAACCATTCTATGAATCAATCAACCAATCAATCTGGACCTTCTTTCTGTTACCTGAACTCAGTTCTATTACCCCCCTCCAACCTTTTCAGAGACTGTTCCCTATGCCTGGAATGCACTTTCTTCTCACTTCTGCCCCTTAAATTTCTTACCTCCTTCAGAGATCAGCTCAGGTGCCATTTTTAAAAACATTTTTCCTGAACCTCTTGATTGTTACCATTCTCTCCTGCCTGTATTATTATCTTACCTGTATTTTTCTGTGTAAGAATTGTATATAGATTATAAAATTCTTCACTATGTGAAGATTAAATTTAACTCTCCCCTGATTGTGAAGATTAAATTGTAACCCGTACATATTTTTAGAACACCCTACTTAAAGTTGAGTGGGAAGATCTGCCCATTTTTAGATTTAATCACCAAAAGTGTAAACATTCCATTTAATCATTACGTGGGGGAGGTGGGGTCTGTGACCCAAGTATGCAATAGTGGGTGATAAATCAGAATTCACTGACTGCCTCCTGGGCAAGGCTTTAGACTATGATCTGTCCATGTAAAAAGTAGAGGAAGACACAGGAAGTGATGCAAGAGAAAGTCTCTTTAAAAGGGAGTTACAACTTCCTGAATGGAGTTCTACTGGCAGTTCTTCATTCTTTGAAGTGGAGGCTGGTGAAGAATGTACTGACTGGACCTAAGACACTGTTTCCTAGTGAGGCTGTTCTAAAATTTCTTCCTTTGAACTGACATGTAGTGAGTGAAAAAGCTGACTCTTAACTGCTGGATTTTTCTGAAGAGACTTCCCCCGGTCCTCCTCTTTGCAGAGGCTAGCTAAGAACCAACTCTCCTGCCCAGGTTGGGCTAGGGGCCGGAAGTAAATTACTTCGTGTTTAGGCTAGATATCTTACCCTATCCTCTCCCTGATTTTTCTTACTTCACTCTTTCTACATTTTGTAAATGAATTGTAAATAAATCTCTTTGGAATAAATTAAATTCCTGGCGACCACACTCTTAAAATAATCCAGTCCAACCTTTATATAAATTAACTCCCTTTTCCCCCTTACAACTAAAAAGGTTGTTTTTCATTTCTTCTTGACTCATAGTCAGTGTTTAATGAAAGTTTGTTGAATTTAGCTCCTGCTACAAATTTAACTTTTATTAAGTGTTTCCTCCTTTATAAAAAGTCAACCATTCTGAATTAACACACTCAGGTGCCATCTTTTGAAAATTTTTTCCTGAACCCTTTGGATGTTAACATTCTTTCCTGGAATTATATTACTTGTGTTTTTCTGTGTAATAACTGTATATATAATATGAAATTCTTCAGCAAAAAAGGTTATTTTTCATTTCTTATTAGCTCATTTTTGGTGCTTAATGAAAATTTCTTGAATTTAATTATTAAGGAGTTCCCCTCCAAAACCAAAGTAAAGTCACCACACTATTATTCATAACTATAACAATTTAATTTGGAAAATATGAATAGCAAACATGTAACTTGTATAGTATTAACTAGTCTTTTAAAACCCTAGTTCCATTCATTTAAAAGGGGGACATTTAAAATATAATGTCCAGAAATAAACTGGCCTTCAAATTAATCAGAGAATAAAATATAACTGACTCTACTAGATTACTCCTGGACCTTAATCTAATAAGTAGCTTAAAACTCAACTCCTTTTATTCTGTAATTTCACAGAATTTTATATCATTCTACTAATGAGCTTCTCCATTTTCAACTTCAATATTGTTACTGCAGCAAACTTAATTTTTAAGTTTTTTCTCCTTTATAAAAGGTGAGCCACTTTGAATTAATAATCTCTGGAATAAAAAAGAACATAGTTATGAACATAAACAAAAACTTATTTTAATTTCTAATTGCTCTTAATACTTTAAAAAAAAGAATTCAAACAAAATGATATTAAGGATAACCAAATTTGGCATGTATGACTTTACTCAGTCAACAGGAGGCTCAATGGATTATCTAATGGAAGTAACGGGAGTAAAACAGAAGGTAAGAAGGGATGAAGCTGTGTTCTACACCAGCACAGGGAGTAGGTCCTATATTGACAAGATTAATATTATGTGGGATGATATTCATTGTGTAATTCTCAGAGTAGTATTTGACTTGTAACCTCAATTCTCAAGACCCCTTAGTATTACTATTCATTAGAATAAAACTGCCCCACCCCATAAAATTTTTAGTTTTCCTGACCTATTTCCAAAAATCTTTTTTTTTTTTAAACCCTTACCTTCCGTCTTGAAGTCAATACTGTGGACTGCTTCCAAGGCAGAAGAGTGGTAAGGGCTAGGCAATGGGGATCAAGTGACTTGCCTAGGGTCACACAACTGGGAAATGTCTGAGGTCAAATTTGAACCCAGGACCTCCTGTCTCTAGGCCTGATTCTCAATCCACTGAGCTACCCAGCTGCCCCCTATTTACAAAAATCTTGAGAAGATTTTATCTGTAGCCTGGGAAATATGCTAACTCTAGGAAGAGGAACAAGATAAGCTAAGGAGGAGAGAACAGGGAGTTTCAACTGTATTTTTATTGTCCCAGTCTGAAAATCCCATGATAGTCATAGGATTATGAGTGCATAATGATGAAAATCAGGCACTCAAGATTAAAAACATCACAACCCCCACACACACACACACACACACCCATGGGATTAGACAGAGGGAAGGAGGAGAGTCTTGCAATTATTATAAAAGTCTAACTGTACATAGAAGGAGAGAGGACATTTTTGCTCTGAGCAAGCAACTTGTGTGTGCAGAATTCCTTTTCCTTCCCTTCCCCTCCTCCTGCACCCCCCTTTTCCACTATCTATTGTTTCCTTTAAATAAAGCCACTTTTTCTCTGCCAGTATCTTATCTAAGTCTCCCATCTGCTCATTAGAGTGATTTCTGGGGGTACAAGACCCCCCATTCCACTCCACATGATAGGATTGTTACACCCTATGTTACAGCATCCCAAAGGAAAATTTTTTTAAAACCCTTACCTTTCATCTTAGAATCAATACTGCATATCGGTTCTAAGATAGAAGAGCAGAAAAAGCTAGGCAATGGGGGTCAAGTGACTTGCCCAACTAGGATGTGTCTACAGCCAGATATGAACCCAAAAGCTCCAGTCTCTGGGACTGGCTCTCAATCCACTGAGCCACCTGACTGTCCCCCCTCCCCAGGACTACTTTAATTGACTGAACATACTGTCAAGTCCTGAAATAAATCAAACTTATATATAAAGAAAAAGACATCTTTAATCGAGGGTCCTGTGAGCCTAGGGCATTGTGCCTCAGTACATAGGAATCCACTAAGAAAATTGACAGAAAGATTTTTATGCACTCAGGACGAGAGAGAGAGAGGGAAGGGTCACATGAGAAGTAAGTCCTAGTCATGAAGTTTCTGCAGTCTCTGGCAATTTTAGCAGAATAAATTAATTCATTCTGATCAGTTTCTCTTTCATGGTCCAACTAGCCTCAATTCTTCATGGGGGGATAAGAACATCTGAGTCACTTTTGGTAGTCAGGAAAAGCCAAAGTTATTTCTGGTTACAGGGTAATAAGCAGGGTTTTTAAGAGTCACAGTGTGAATCTGCCACCAACCCAGTTAAGAGCAAAAATGCTATAAGGGTGGGAATATAAAAACTTTCCTAGAACTGTTTAGGGAGGCGAAAGGAAGGATTTTTCTTTAAATAACTGTCAGGATGGTCTTTTAAGCAAAAAAAGAATATTACACAATGACATTAGTAAGCAAATGATATAATAATAAAAATAATTCTTCTCAAAGCATTATATAAAAGCCTTACAACAAAAGCTATTTAAGTTCATTCTAAGTACATTGTATCTCTTTGAAGGATGATTACTGGGAGAAATCTGATATATACCTGTAATCCAAATAGGAGCCTCTACAACATAATGCCCACTCCAAGGTTCTTTAGCAGTCAGCAGCCCATCTTTCTCATAAGGTGATTGTGGATAATAACTACCCACTAAGTTCCAAGCAATTGTGCTGAAAGAGATTGGTTCAGCAAATGAAAAAGGCCAAAATTACTTTATGATACAATTTAAACTTGTAGAAGCTTAATCTTTACCAACCCAAACAGATTTGAAAACTCTTAGACAAATTTATTTCCAAAAAAGTCAACAATTTCAAAAAATCTAGCCCAAAACAATCTTCTTCCCTTGCTTCTGATACTTTTAAAACAATAGTTCACTAAATTTTGTTTTATATGTTTCTTCTTTTGAGCTTCTCAATCTAGATAATCAACAAAACAATAAATCAAGCCCAGAAACTGCATTAAGCAGTTTCCAAATCATAAATGACCACAATGAACATTTTAACAATCATTCTCCCAGTCATTTGAGCTGGTTCCAGCACACCCCTATATATTATTTCAGTGGATTATTGTTAAAAAGGTACTCACGAAGTAATTTGACCATTCACATAATTCTGATTCAAGATGCGAGCCCAGAAGCCTCCACCCTTTTCATCACTAAAAATGCTGCAATCTTCAGTAGACCAGAGTGTTTTGTTGGTTTTCAAAGCATCATTTACAGCATGAGTCCCAGGATAATGAACCCTAAGATGAAAAAATGACAGAAAATGAGCAAAGACTTTCGGGAGTATTAATAGCTATTCATTTGTTAGCTATTTCCATTTCTTAGATTTTTCAAAACAATGGTGAAATTTTTGAGAAAGAATTGTAAATAAGCATACACACATATATAGAACTAAAATGGATTAACTAAAATAAGGTAAAATTTCAGCTATTCAGGACCCTTGGAGAAGCATTCATTGCAGAGATTTGGAAAGCAAAAATATCTCCCCTAGCTGAGGCCTACTCCTTTAATAAAAGGCCAAACTTCATTCTCCAGATGACAAATGATCAAGGGTTATGAATAGGCAATAATCATACAAAAATGCTCTAAATCCCTCATGATCAGAGAAATGCAAATCAAAACAATTCTGAGATACCACCTCATACTCAGAAGACTGCAAATATGACAGTAAAAGAAAATAATAAATGTTGGAGGGAATGTTGCAAAATTGGGACACTAATGCATTGCTAGTGGAGTTGTGAATTGATCCAACCATTCTGGAAGGCAATTTGGAACTATGTCTAAAGAGTTTTAAAAAGAAAGATTGCCTTTTGATCCAGCAATACCACTACTAAGTCTGTATCCCAAAGAGATTTTTTTAAAATGGAGATTGACTTGTTTGCACAAAAATATTTACAGCTGCACTTTTTGTGGTAGAAAAGATTGGAAACTGAGGTTGTATCCCTCAAATGGGGAATGGCTGAACAAATTGTGGTATATGATGGTGATGGAATACTATTATGTGATAAGAAATGATGAAATAGTAGATTTCTATAAGAACTGGAAGGACCTAAATTAACTGATGCAGAGTGAAATAAGTAGAACCAGGAGAATATTATATGCAATAACTGAAACATTCTGGGACAATCAAATGTAATAGACTGCTACCAATAACAATACAATGATCCAGTACAATTCTGAGGGACTTATGAAAAGACTGCTATCCACATCTAGGAAAAGAACTGTTGGAGTAGAAATGCAGAAGAAAACATATGATCCATCATTTGTTTATTTGAGCATATGATTTGGCATTTTGGTTTTAAAAGATTATTATAAAATGAGCAATATGGAAATAGGTTTTGAGGGATAATTCACTTAAAACTTAGTGGAATTGCTTGTCAACTATGGGAGAGCGAAGAGAAGAGGGGAGGGAGACAATATGAATCATGTAACCTTGGAGAATTTATGTATAGATTTCTTACTGGAATAAAAGAAAGAAAATTAAAAAATTAAAAGGCCAAACTTTCATTTTGCTTTTAATGAAAACTTTCTACAAAAAATACATCAGGCATATCTTAATTCTAACCAAGATAATTCACAATAATATCATTAATAGCCTTATTAAACAGCCCAGAATTACACAGCCTAAAAGCAATGTTGCATGGACATTTACTTGAGACCTATTGTATCCATGAATCTAATTTCATCCTATAATTCTGTTTCAATTAATGCTGTACTTTTATGAAACTAATTTACTTCAAAAAATGTTAATCAACTGTTACATGTAAGGGGCTAGGCTAGCACTGGTGGTAATACAAGGATTAAAAAAAAATGACACATCCCTAGAGTGTAATCTAAACAAAAAGCAAATTAAGATTAAACACTCTGGGAAATCTTGAGGGAGAGAAGAGGGAGAGGGGGATCAGGAAATACCTCAGAAGGAGAAGACATCTAAGCAGGATCTAGAAGGAAAGATTTCAATAGCAGAAATAAAAAAGGAATCAATTTCAAGAACTGGGGACAACTGAGTCAGGAGTCAGAAGGAAAAGATAATCAAATAGCTATTAGTCCATATGTATCTAAAGGTTAAAAGGTTAGAAGAATTCTTAACTTGGAGTTCATAAGTTTGTGATTTTTAATATTTTAATGCTACTTCAATATAGTTATCTTTTACTTTAGGCATTTAAAACATTCTTTTAAGAAGGGGCCAGTTGGCTTCAGCAGAATGCCAATGGGGGTCATACCACCTAAATTATTAAGGATCCCAGATCAGAGGGGATGAGTCGGAGGAAAGGTACAACCACTGCTATATGTGGGTTGCTTAACGGTCAAGTATTTGTGAATCTGGGCAATCCTGGAGGGCAGGTACCATATCTTATTTAATTCCGCATTTCTACTCCTACCTAACACTAGATATCCCAAATAAGTAATTACTAAGAGAATGTCCATTATTTCTCTGAAAGAGAAAAATAAACTGGTTTCTTTTTCCCAGCACCTAGTACCTCTTAAGAGTTAGCACTTAATGGATATTTCTTGTTATTTACCCAATGTTTCAAAGATGGACTAGCCTCTAGTTCACATTACATCTAGATTAATTTAGAAATGAAATTTTAGCAGCATTCCTGCTTCCATTTAAATAACTTCTAGCTAAACTATATTTATCATTAACATGAATGGCCTTTTTTTTTTAAAGTTTCAAGCTATTCTATAAAGCTCTTCAGCAGGTAAAAAGGGCACTATAGACATTTCCATTTTAATTGTAATTTATTCAAAGCTTAAAAAGATTTCTAAATGCTAAATTTAACTACCCAAGCTTTGAAGTTTTCCAAGTCTGTGGACTAAAGTGACTGTACCAATAAAGTAACATTTGTGAGAAGGGTTCAAGTGTATGGCCTCTGCCAACAGAAAGACCTGCAACCATCATATCCAAAGCCAAAGGGAACCAGAGGCCTTGTCCTCTCTAGGACTGGAGGACTAGAAAGCACAGTGCTCACCTGCCATGAGGTCTTCTAACTGTAGTTATTCCCATCTCTTCTACTCCCATTATGGGATTCAGATCCACAGCTGGCAATGAAAGTGAGGTCAGGAGTGCTAGAAGGACCCTAAGCTTTGCTATTCACTCATCCAGAGGCCCAGTCAAAACTATTCTTCACCTACACTCCCAGGTACCCAATGCTCAGAATAATAAAGCCATTTGTTACTAACAGCACTTGTCCATAGCAACAACAGTGCACTTGGCCATCCCAAGGTCTCAGAAGATGGGGGTTCCAATCAAGTTAAGGTCCCCCCATCTTGCGACTGGTGAAAACACTCTTCTTTCCCCCTCCTTACCTCTGTGGCTGAGTCCACCTCATTCTCACACCAATAGGCCCTTCCCCTTCATATTCCTTATCTTTATCTTTCTATCTTCTGGCTCTCTGGTACTTCCATAAGACACTTGATTCAGGGCCACCTTGTCTCATACTCCCCCATACAGATGCCACTCACCTTCTGTAATAGCCCTCCAGACTTTCTCATTGAATACCCCAGAAGTCTATATTACTCCATCCAAAACCTTGTCATATCTTGTGACTTTCAGGTCATTCTCATTCCTTTCTCAAGAGGTTCACTATCTCATTCATGGCCATTTCCATCCTAAACCTGCCTTCACACTTGAGAACTTAAACACATACACACTAACAGATGTCCTCTTAAATGTCCTAGACTCCCAGCAAATCAACACCTTCAACTTCTACTGCAACTTGACCACCTCTACACAGGCAGAGTTACTTCTTAGAGCCTCTCATCCCATATCATCCACTGGCCTGCTTTAGTCATGACTCATCTACTCAGACTATCTATAAACAGGGATCCCCAAACTTTTTACACAGGGGGCCAGTTCACTGTCTCTCAGACCATTGGAGGGCCAGACTACAAAAAAAAAACTATGAGCAAATCTGTAGACCACTGTCTGGGATAGCAGAGGCTGCAGCACTGGCCGTGTTGGGCCTGTCATACCTTGCACAGGCCCAGCACTGCCACCACTATATGGGGCAGCAGTACACACAGTGTGGAATCCCCTCCCCCAGATCGCCGCTCACCATGCTGACATCTTCCATTGTGCAGCCACATAATCCTTTGCGTGGCACCTCCTTCTCATTGTTACTCTCAGAACAAGACGCCACACAAAGGATTATGTCACCAGAAGTAGTACTGTACATGAGCGACATCATGCTTTGCAGCACTGCCACATACTGTGCTCCTCTCACTGACCAACAATGAAAGAGGTGCCCCTTCCGGAAGTGTGGTGGGGGCCGGATAAATGACCTCAGGGGGCCCCATGTGGACTGCAGGCCATAGTTTGGGGACCCCTGATCTATAACCTCCACCCTCTCCCTCTAGGTAGTATGGACTTCATTCCTGAGTCTCTCATAGGTCAGCTTTTACCTTATCTTGCTGGAGTCCAGCATGCTATTTCCTGGCTTCTTTACACTCTGACTTCATTATCTTCCCTCTACTCCTCTGATTTCCAGTCTCCTTCATGTATTTGTTTTCCCCATTAAAATATAAGTGCCTGATGGTAGGGACTATTTTCCTTGCCTTCTTGTATCCACAGTGCTTAGCAGAATCCCTATCACATAGCAGATGCTTAACAAATGCTCTAGTTAGCCAGCCAATTACAATCCTATTATTAATCTCTAATTATAACTTCTGAATCTTCATTTCTCTGCTTGCCTCATTCCTTCTAAACCTGTATTCTTTATTTTCACTAGGACTCACAGGCCCTCCATTATTCTCTGTTCTCCTGACTCTTCCCTCACTTTTCTCCCTTGACGGTTTTCACCCCAAGAAAGACCAATTTCCATATCCTTCAAATCCTTGTCCCTTCGTCCTAGTGTAGCCCACACTTTACCAACCCCCAAACATGTGCTATTCATATCACATGTCTTCTAAATTTCCTCTCAAGTGCCTCTAGAAAAAGTCAAGTAACTATGCCACCTGGGTCCAATAAAAACATACTATCTTACCTCAACCGGGCCCACACTGTTGCATGACAAGACTTTTGTTCTTTTCTGACATTCTTCACAACCTTCTTTTGTCTCATTAAATGCCTGAATCCATTCCAACTTTTTCTGGACCATTTCCTCTTTCAGCAGTAAATCTTATTTCCTATTAACTAAGATGGAAGGTTCTCTCATGAGTTTCCTCCTTTCTTTTATATCATCTCCCAAAATCCAAATATATCATCACAATTCTCTTCTCTGAGTTCACCTATTTTTCAAGGTCAAGGCTCTCTACTTCATTCCACTGTTCTCTGCTTTTTACTCTATCTTTGTCTACCAGCTCCATTCTTACTAATTTCAAATATCTCTCAGGTCTCCCCCATCCTCAAAAAGCATCTGTTTGACTCTACCACCCCTAATATTATCGCCATTTTCCCTCCTGAATAAAGAAATGCATAGGATCATTGATCTAGAACATGGGTTCTTAACTTGGGTAACAAGGAATTAAGGCAGATTTCTGAGAGTTCATGAATTTGGATGGCAAAAAGAAAACTTTATATCATTATTTCACCTTTATTCATTCGTTCCTCTCTCCTGTGTTCCTGATTCTGGTTTCTAAACTACAACTGTGATACTGAGAAGAAGTCAGAGAAATTATCAACTGTCTGTGATAAGAAAACCTTCAGCCTCTGGACTGAAGCCCTTGAGGGTGACTTTGTCATACTGTCACCACCTTATGAAAGCTACCTGAACTGTATTTCTTTACCAAGACTATGTTTTTTAACCCCTTACCTTCCATCTTGGAGTCAAGGCAGAAGAGCAGTAAGAGCTAGGCAATGGGGGTTAAGTGACTTGCCCAGGGTCACACAGCTGGGAAGTATCTGAGGTCAGATTTTAACCTAGGACCTCTCGTCTCTAGGCCCAACTCTCAATCCACTGAGCAACCCAGTTTCCCCCCCACCCACCCCTGACTATTTTTGGTAGAGGCCATAGTCAGGGAAGCTAGATTAGACAATTTGGGTAACAGATAAATAGGTCAGGATATCAGCATCAAAAGAAGCAAGATTCATGATAATCTTTTAGTAATGGAGGGAGAGGAATAGAAACTCAGAGATAGGGAATTCCCCTTGGCCCTCCTTTCTTTTCCCTGTTTCAGTCTTTTAAAATAAACCCTTTTGTTCATAAGAGAAAAGCATTCAGATTGTGGTTTCTTTGAGGGTGAGGTCTGAGGGTTTTCAATTGGGTCTACCAGCCTGACCCAGACAGACACTAAAGTTATCAACTTACTATCAAAGTAAGTTTCACTATGAGTGAAACGACTCACTTTTTTTCAGAAATGATGCCTTTCCTATGTAACCTTCTACCTCTCCAGATTATATATTCCTTCCCCCATGAAGCTGTCCTCTGCTCAAGGCTTCTCTAAACTTGTTTAATAATATAATAAACAAAAATATTTTATATATCAATGTAATAAATAATAATAATAATCCTATTTAAAGCTGTGAATCCCTTTCACAGGCAAAGAATATGTATGTGTATGTAAGTCTTGATAGATATGTATTATATATGTGTGTAATATATATGTATAGTGGCTAAAGTTTATCTATTGTTCATGAACAATTTTAAGATAATCTCATTACTCCCCATCCTGATTATTTCAAGAGCCTTAGAGTTAATATTCTTGCCTTAAGTCTCTCTTCTCATCAATCCTGCCTCCAGAAGTGGTAGCTGACTCAAAAAGAAACAGATTCTGAACTGCAGAATGACTTAAAAACTCAGAAATTACCATTACCAATTATGTGCATTAAATATTTAGGGGGACCACCCAGGCCTGGAAGACTTACCTAATGGGGTGTCACAGTTATGTGTCTTCATTTGCCAGCATGGCAGAGGAGATTCCTGATTGGCAGGAAGTCAAGGAATGTGATGTGTAGGGATTAAAGTGAAACCCTGGCCAACTAGAAAATCTTAGGGAAGAGTTTAGACTGAGCTTAAAAAAGCTTAAAAAGCCAGCATGTAAAATAGTTGGGGGACTCTGCCATTTTTTTTGGCTTGTGGAAAGAAGCTCTCAATCACAGTAATCCTGGTGCTTATCTATGTGAGCCATCTCTGGCAAGTGGCCAGGGCAGAACTGGGTTAGTAATCCAGGAACTAAAATTTGCAACCAAGGCCAGGTTGTGTAGGTTAGGTAGGTAGGCAAATAACTTAATTTCTCTCATTTCTCTTTACAGTTAAATACTTATAAATTTAGTGTAAAGTCTCCAAAATTAATTTTTATTTATTACACTATGTTGCATTGGGTTTTGAGTTGTCCACCTTTGATCTAGAGAACTTCCCAAGTGATACTCCAAAGGTCCAGATCTAGCCATATGTAATAGAGAGAGGGGGGACTTGAAGGTGAAGGGACCAGAAAAGCTTAAATTGTACCTATACATGAGAAAAATGAGAGTAAAGAAAAGGAAAACAGAATAAAGGCACTGCACAATAATGAGATAGTCTTAGGTATCAAGAAAATAGCTCCAGACAACAATCAAGTCTCTGCTAACAGTAAAATAAACTCTTACTAATAGAAAAGCACAAACATATCTCTGCTGGCACACAATAATCAAGGTTAAATCAAGAGTAAAAGACAGTTTCTATCTCCAGAGATATTCAAATCTCCTGATATCCAAGCCTGCACAGATCCAGATCTCCAAAGAACCAGATATCAAATTACAAAAATCAATATCAAACCTTAAAATCATAGGTCACACAACAGATTAGAAAAATACATTACTTACACCCATGCATGAAGATTTCTCATCATAGAAGACTGATGTGCATGCATGAAGATTTCAGACTTAGATGCATATGCACACAGGAAGAAAAATCAATCTTACCCGCATGCATACGATAATCTTACACACATGCATGATCCTGTATTTTAAAATCATCAGAGAACACAGGACTTCAATCAAGGTGAGATGGTAGACAAATATGGATGCTGTACAGAGCAAGACACAGGACCTGTATATTTGCATTCGATCAACACCAAGGACACCAAAAGAACTATAAAATCAAGGACTGATGATAAAAGGGTCACAAGATTATTTGTCATACATGTTAATCTCACTTATAGGTCAATGCATATACAGTGACACCAAAAGCATAACATAAAGAGGAATCAAGGATGGAGTAAGTATATTAGCAGACACAAGTATTTCACACTGATTTTGGATTGCATGAAAAATAAAATCAACCTATTTGAGCTTCTACAGGACTCAGGCAGGCAAGAAGTTACAAAAAAATTCTTGTCTGAATGACTTCTGGTCAGAACTCATGTACAAATGTACCATAGTTGTACACATGTAAAGTTTGTATAGAAAGAACAATGTACATTTGTATCATACTAATGGATTAATTTGCTAATATCAGTGTTAGGATACTAATATTTACAAATAACACATAGGGAAAGACTAGCTCAGGAAAATTTGAAACGAGACAGATTAGGGACAGAATGATACTATATCTTATAAAATTTCATATGTAGGAATTGTTATAGTTCATTGTGATAGGAAGATTAATTTTGTTATAAAAATGTTACAATTGTTAAATCTGTGACTTGTGTTCAAAAAATACTTCTGTAATTGAATTTGACTTTCACTACCTTTTCCCACTTTCCTACAAACACAAAATCTTAGATTATGATTTAGAAAGAATAAGAATAGTGAAGATAGATTAGGATTTGTTCTTTTGGGGGTGGTGGTGGAATATTTAGGATAGTATGTGTTCATAGAATAGATACTTAGAAGACATTAGTATATCATTCAGGTAAGTACTGGAATAATGGACAAAAGTCTAGTTGACATTTGTATGGACACAGAAATGGGGGATTTGTGAAAAAGGAATTGGTCAAAAAGAAGAGAAACATGAAATTTGAAGAAAAGATTTCTGGAGGGGAAAATGGAACATTCAGGACATGAGGGGGATGGGAGAATTCCATAAAGATTCAAAAAGAAAACTCTTGGATCCAGAGAAAGATTTCTGGTCTTTCTTCTTATCTAAGACTCTGAGAGAGCTGGATGAGAGAGATACTCTTCTCAACCCTTTTGCCTGACTGAGTTGAATGAAGTTTCTTGCCCCAAACTGAAGACAACCTTGGACTATAATTTCCCTTAGGGGAACTCAAAGCTATATTCCTTAAAGAGAGTTTTGTCAAGTCCTCAAAAGTAGCCTTAGGAAAGAAATAACAAGGACTTCCTTCTTTCCCTCTACTCTCTCCCTTCCTTTCAAAATAAATTAGGTAACTTTAAATTACAACAGAACTGACTTAAAAATCTATGTAATGGAGAGGAATGTTCAATTCATCAAAAGAAGAAAGCTGTGAGGGTAGACTTACCCTTTGATCTGGACTGACTGACTCCATTGAAGTTGCCCAGCTTAGTGGAGGAAGAGGAAGAGGTTACATAGAACTCAGTCCTCAAAAACAGCTGCTTTTCTGGTCTCTTCATCTTTCATGACCCCCCTCTCTCTATTACACATGTCAATTCCCTTCTCAATAAACTCCAATGTCTCCCTATTAATTCTAAAATAAAATATAAGCTCTTCTGCTTAGCTTTTAAAGCCCCTCACAACTTGGTCCCAACATACCTTTCCATCATTAATCCACTCCACATACTATATAGTACAGTCAACCTCACACACTCCATTCTCTCATCTCTGCATCTTTTTACTGGGTCCTCCTCCAAGACAAGAATCCACTCCCATATCCCATATCTGCCTCTTAGAATCTTGTTTTCTTCAAAAATTTGCTCCTGCACCTTCTATTAAAGCTTTTCCTGATACCCCATATCTCTATTAATATCTCCTACCCCAAAAGATAACTTGTATTTGTTTGGTATGTATTTATTTATGCATATATGCTCTCTCCCCTAAATTAAGACTCCTTAGGACAGAGATTATTTTATTTCTGTCTTTGCATCCCTGGCACCTAGCACTGGTACCTAGGACATAATAATCATTAAGTAAATCTTGTTCATTTAATAAAGACTAATATAGGTGGGGACCAAATATCTATTTTTCAATTTTCGGATCTTCCCCTAGAAAAACTAACATTGTTTCCTACACAAAGTGGGCATTTAATACAAGTTTAAGTTTTTTCCCAACTGCCAGTCAACAGTCATTCAACAAGTGTTTAAGTGCTTAGTGAGTGCTAAGCACTATGACAACATTTATAAAATTAAATGTTATGCTAACTATGGCTAAGGCCACTTCTAGTTTGAAAAGATTTGAAACTAGGATCAAGGAGTTAAATAGAAATGAGTAGTGAATAAGGGTTAGGAAATAAAAAAAAAACATAAACTGAATCAAGGCAAGATTGCAAATCTAGATAAACTTAAAGTATGAGCATCCAGGGAAACCAGTTTCACCTAGTAACAACTTTACAATTCCTAACAGTGCAATCCTACCACATACTTTAATTTAGAACTATTAATTTGGAATTTACATATCAATGAATTAGACTCATTTCTATCAGACTAAGAATCTTACCTATATTTATACTATGACAAAAAGACCTAAAAATAATCTAACATATTAAAAAAAAAAAGCACTAATCTATCTTGGACAGATGTCTCATATGTCTTATCAAAGGTATATTTAATTAAAGGAAACCGAAGAAATGGTGCTGTAAATATGCAGAAAAAAAAAACAGATAAACTCATGATATATAAGGCAAAAACAGAAAATAATGAATCTCAAGCATTTCCTACCCAATAACATCAATGGTGTTCTGGAGCATAGGATCCAATTCCAAGTATTTGGAAATGGGGTACCAGTGGTGATCATTGGCTATGATTTTCACTCTTTTCAGGTCTTTTTCATTAAGCTTTTCTCTTAAGATCTTTAGCAGGGGGAAAATGTACAAAAAGCAAAATCAATGAAAGGATTTTAAATGTTATTAAATGACTCAGAAATATCTAATGACATTAATTTTTAAAAGAATTTATCATATCATATCCCTTTTATCATAGATTACAACTTGTTCAGTCATTCTCCAGTTGATGGACATCCCTTTGTTTTCCAGTTCTTCCCACCATAAATTGCTCCTATAAATATCTTTGTATAAGTAGATGCTTTCTTTCTATCTTTAATCTCTTTAGGATACAGACAATACAGTTAGTATTGATATTTCCAATTCAAAGGACAGTTTTATGGACCTTTGGGCACGGTTCCAAATTGCTCTCCAGAATGGTTGTTTCAGTTCACATCTTCACATACAGAATATTAGTGTACAAATTTTAATACATTTCCTCCAAAATTTATCATTTTTCTTCTCATACTAACCAATCTGAGAGGTGTGAGGTAGTACTTCAGAGTTGTTTGAATTTTAACTTCTCTAATTAATAGTTATCTGCAGCATTTTTCATATGACTAAAGATAAGTTTTAACTTTTTCATCTGAGATTACCTGTTCTTATACTTTGACCATTAATCAATTGGAAGGACTTGTATTCTTATAAATTTGATTCATTGCTATCCACCTCCAGAGAAAGTACTGTTAGAGTTAGAATGCAGATGGAAGCATATGATTTATCACTTGCTAATTTGAGTATGTTTTAGGGTTTTGGTTTTATAAGGTTCATTTACAAAAATAATGTGGAAATATGTTTTTGTGATAATACATGCATAAACCAGTTTGAATTGCTTGCCATCCCTGGAAGGAGAGAGGAAAGAAGGAAGAAAGACAGTTTGGATTATATATCTTCGGAAAACTTATGTAGAAATTTGTTATTAAAATAAATTTGATTCAGATAGGCAAATGTTTGAGAAAGAAGGCCTTTGTCATACACACTATAAAATTGCTCCCCCCCAGTTTATTTCCCATCAAATCTTGGTTGCATTGGTTTTGATTGTGCAAATCCATTTTAATTTAATGTAGTCAGAATTATCCATTTTACATGTCATAATGTTCTCTGTCTTGGTTTGATCATAAATTCTTCCCATATCCATAGTTTGGCAGATGCACTTTTTGTGTACCTCTAATTTGTTTATGGGATCACAATTTATTTATGAATAATATATGCATTTTACCCTATCTTGTTTTAGTCATGAGATGTTGGTCTGTGCCTGGTTTTTATAATATTGTTTTCCAGTTTTCAGAAGTTTTTGTCAAATAGTGAGTTATCCTTCCAAAAGCTTGGATCTCTTGGTTTTTCAGACTAGGTTACTATGGCATTTACAACTCTGGTCTGAGTGTCTATCTCTTCCATTGGTCCACTACTCTATTTCTCAGACAGTACCAGATTGTTTTGATAGTGGTAACTTTATAATACAACTT
Source organism: Monodelphis domestica (assembly GCF_027887165.1). Taxonomy (NCBI): domain Eukaryota; kingdom Metazoa; phylum Chordata; class Mammalia; order Didelphimorphia; family Didelphidae; genus Monodelphis; species Monodelphis domestica. Next base: position 234,965,694 of record NC_077227.1, on the reverse strand, counting down.
GAGATCCAGTTTAACTAGGCCTCCTTCCTTCATTTTTTTTAATTCCCATGATATTCTAAGTTTTTTGTTCTTCCAGATGAATTTTGTTAATATTTTTTCTATGAAATCATTTTTGGTAGTTTGATTGATATGACACTGAATAGGTAATTTAATTTAGGTAGGACTGTCATTTTTATTATATTTGTTTGGGCTGCCCATGAGCAATTAATATTATTCCAGGTGCTTAGATTTGGCTTTATTGGTGTGAAAAGCATTTTGTAGTTGTGTTCATACAATTCCTAAGTTTATCTTGCCTAGTAGACTGCTAGATATTTTATGCTGTTGATAGTTATTTTAAATGGCATTTCCCTTTCTATCTCTTACGGTTAGGTTTTATTGGTTGTATAGAGAAATGCTGATGATTTCTGTGAGTTTGTTTTATATCCTGCTACTTTGCTAAAATAGTTAATTGCTTCAATTAGTTTTTTGTTTGATTCGCTAAGTATATCATTATATCATCTGTAAAGAGGGATAGTTGTATTTCCTCATTGCCTAGTCTAATTCCTTCAATTTCTTCTTTTATTGCTATAGTTAGCATTTCTCATACAATATGGAATAGTAGAGATTATAATGGCCATCCCTGCTTCACTTCTGATCTGATTGGGAAACTTTTTAGTTGATCCCCTTACAGATAATGTTATCTGGCTTTAGGTAGATAATATCAATCATTTTAAGGAATGTTACAGTTATTCCAGTGTTATCAAGTGTTTTCACTGGGAAAGGATGTATTTTTTTCAAAAGCTTTTTCTGCATCTATTCAAATATGGCTTCCATTGGTTTTGTTATTGATATGGTCAATTATGTTGATCACTTTCCTAATAATGAACCATCCTTGCATTTCTGGTATAAAATTCATTTGAGTCACTGTATATGATCCTTATGAGATACTGTCATAATCCCTTTGATAGTATTTTATTTAAATTTTTTGAATTCATATTCATTAGGGAGATAGGTTTATAGTTTGTTTTTTTCTCTGTTTTCTCTTTCTGATTTGGGTATCAGCATCATATTTGTGTCATAGAAAGAATTTCTTTGAATTACTTCTTTGAATATTTTTCAGGAGAGTGTATAGATTATCAAAATTTATTCTTTAAATGTTTAGTAGAATTCACTTGTGAATTCATCTGCCCATGTGGTTTTACCTGAGATAATTCATTGATAGCATGTTTAGTTTCTTTTTTCTGAGATAGGATTGTTTATTCTATTTCCTCTCCTGTTAATTTGGACAATTAACATATTTTTAATATTCATGGATTTATTGGCATATAAACAGACAAAATATAACCCAAATAATTGCTTTAATTTCCTCTTTATTGGTTATTCTTTTGGTAATTTGCTTTTCCTCTTTCTACTCTTTGATGATTGTTTCTATGATTTGTTCCTTGACCCACTCATTTTTTAAGAAAGGATTATTTAGTCTTTTTTCCCACCTGTGGTCCTTAGTTGAATGTTATTTTTAAAACATTATGGTCTGAAAAGGATGCATTCATTATTTTTGCTTTTTTGCAATTTGTTCTGAAGTCTTTATGTCCTATTACATGATCAGTTTTTCTGAAGATGACAAGGTACTGCTGAGGAAAAGTTTTATTTCTTTCTATTCGCATTCAGTTTTCTCCAAAGGTCTATCAAATCTAACTTTTCTAAAATTCTACTCATTTCCTTAATTTACTTCTGCTTTATTTATTGATTTGATTTATCTAGTTCTGAGAGAGGAAGCTTAGTGTTCCCTACTAATATAGTTTTATTCTTTATTTCCTCATATAACTCATGTAACTTCTCCTTAAGGAATTTAGGTGCTATGTCATTTGGGTGAATATGTTTAATACTGATATGACTTCATTATTTATGGTACCTTTTATCAAGCTGCAATTTATAATTTTCTTCCTTATCTCCTTTAATTAGATCTATTTTCTGGGGTAAAAAAAACCTAGATCAATTTTCACTTTTGCTTCATTTGGGATCATAAATGTTACCCTTGATATTTTTAAACTTTAGCTAAAGCACAGTATATTCTGCCCCAGTCTTTTTTTTTTTACTCTGTGTATGACTCCTCACTTTAAATGTGTTTCTTATGCACAATACATTGTGGGATTCTGGCTTTTAATACACTCTGTTATCTTCTTCAGTGTTGTGAGTGAATTCATCCTATTCACATTCACAGTTGTAATTACTGTGTATTTCCCTCTTATTTTCCCTATCTATCTTTCTCTTTCTCTCCTTTCAGCCTTTCCCTATTCATGAATATTTTGCTTCTGATTACCACCTCCCCCATTTATCCTCTCATTTGTCAGACTCCCCTTTTCTTATTCTCCCTCTTCTTTTTACTTCCCTATAGTGTAAGGCAGGTTTCTATAGCCAAATAAGGACCTCATTCACACGTTGTGACAATTCCAATGAGAGTAAGTTTCAGGAATTGCTTGTTACTCTCCCATATTATCCATATTGTATTGATTTATGTATCTCCTCATGTGAAATAATTCATTTCCACCTCCTTTCCTCTTTTCCCAGTGTGTTCTTTCTTAACCTTCAATTTTGTTTTTTATCTATCATCCCATCATCGTATTCATCTTACTCCTTTCACTCTCTATGTATACTCTTATTCATTGTCACTGATACCAATGAAGTTCTTAAATATCATCAGTACTTTGAGGGGCAGCTGTGTAACTCAGTGGATTGAGAGCCAGGCCTAGAAATGGAAGGTCCTAGGTTCAAATCTGGCCTCAGACACTTCCCATCGATGGGACCCTGGGCAAGTCACTTGACCCTCATTGCCTAGCTCTTACCATTCTTCTGCCTTGGAACCAATACACAGTATTGATTCTAAGATGGAAGGTAAGGATTTTAAATTATATATATATATATTTATATACATATATATATATCATCAGTGCTTTGAATAATCTAGGTATTTAAAACAATTTTAAGTATCTCAAGTCTCATAGATATCATAAGTGTCTTACTACCTTCCCATGTAATAGTCAGTTTGGCCCCCAAAATTCCACTGAATGTCTTTAAGTACATCATCTAGGTAGATATCTTAAGTATCTTCAGTATTGCCTTCCTCTTTAGTATGGAAAGGAAACAAGAACAAGTTCTGAACTTTCTGCCACTGTGTTGGAACAATTGTGGAAGAGGCATGAAGAGAGAAAGGTTTTGAAGGATAAGACAAGATGCAAGAGACTAAGCTGGGGATGTGTTTTGTCAATCAAGATGAAGATTCTAAAATGGAATATTCCCAGGAGGAGTGGCAGTTAAGCTGATGAAGGGGGAGGGGATGGAGTGTCTCTCTCTCTCTCTCTCTCTCTCTCTCTCTCTCTCTCTCTCTCTCTCTCTCTCTCTTTCTCGGGCAATTGAGGCTGGCAGTTGGGGCTGACTGAAGACCCTGATTGTGCTGGCTTATTTTGGGGGGCAACAGTGGGAATATCCATAGAGAAGAAATTGTCAAGACTGACAGTTGGTGGGGGAAGGGGCAACTGGGAGTGGCAGTGGGTCTTGTGATTTGGGGACTTCCTGGAGGGGGAAGGGAGAGGAGGGTTTTTCCTTCCCAGTCTGGAGAGAAGTGCCTCTACTTGCTTCAGCATGAATACACAAGCCCAACCAGTTCTGAAAGTTAGAACTTTTCTTGTTGCTTGCTGTCTACTGCTAAGATTCTGAAATTAAGAAAACCAGCACAGATATAGCATAGATGGGAATAGGAGAAACCCTCCACCAACCTGTGAGGCCTTGCCTTATCTCCAAAGCTGAGAAAGACTCCAAACTTATTTATCCCTCTTCCTCTTCCCTAATACCTCTCCAATCCGAACTGGTTATTAAACTTTATCTTATTTTGAATATTGCAGTCAGATAAGTGGACTATCTTTTCTGGGGCATAGAGGGACCTGAATATCAGTTCAGCCATTTCAATGACAAACATTCCCTATCAGACCCCTGCTGCTGCCTCTTGGCAGGGGGCATCTCTCACCTTTGCCTCACCAGCAGCAATATTCCCTTTCTCCCTTCAACTCCTCCATTCCCTGCTACAAACCTTCCTTATCCCCTGTTTCTTCAATCCCCGCATCTTTCCCAATAAATATTACACTAGTAATGTAATCAGCCTGATAATCCTACTGATTCTTTTGAGTACTACAAGTGCCTTAACTATCTCTTGTAACATAGATATCTTAAGTATCCTAATTATCCTTTTCCCTCATAAGAATGTAATGAGTATCACCCAACTGTGTCCCTTGAGTTTTCTTTTTGTTTATCTTTTTATACTTCTTTTCAGTGTCAGATTTGACCATCAAATTTTCTTTTCACCTTGTCTTGTTATAAGGAATGCCTGGAAGTCTTCTATTTCATTAAATATAAATTTCTTCTCCTGGAGTATTATGCTCAGTTTGGGTGGGTAGGTGTTTATTGATTGTAGTTCTACATCCTTTGCCTTCCAGAATACTATATTCCATGTTTTCTGGTCCTTTAATGTAGAAACTGCTAGGTCCTGCATAATCCTGATTATGGCTCCATGATATTTGAATTTTTTTGTTAGTTTGTTTTTTCTGACTACTTATAGGATTTTCTCCTTGACCTGGGAGTTCTGGAAACTGGCTATAATAGTCTTGTGAGCTTTTAGTTTGGGGTCTCTTTTAGGGGGTGATTAGTAGATTCTTTCAATTACTATTTTCCCTTCTGGTTTGAGGATATCAGGGTATTTCAATCATTCATCAGTTATCTCTCCTAGATCCATTTTTTCTAGGTCAGTTGTTTTTCGAGTGAGAAATTTCATTTTCTTCTATTTTTTTCATTATTTTGAATTTCTTTTATTGTTTCTTGATGTCTTAGGGAGTCAATAGACTTCATTTGTACAATTCTAACTTTTAGAGATCCATTTTCTTCTTTTTATTTTGTACTTCCTTTTTTGGGAAGTTATTTTCTTTCTTGTTTGAGGTTTTGTACTTCTTTATTTAGGATTCTTCAATGAATTTTGTTCTTTCTTATCCTTTGACTTTTTCTATTAATTTTCTTTTTGAAACTTTTTTCCAAATCTTACTCTTTTTTAAAATACAACTTCCATCTTAAAATCAATATTATGTATCTGTTCCAAGGAAGAAGAACAGTAAGGGATAGGCAATGGCAATTAAGTGACTTAACTAGTATCACACAGTTAGTAGTAGTCTCTCGGTAATCAAGGATGACGATTGTCTTTGTGCGTTTTCATCTATGTTGTATAGATGAGTGTGCACAAAGACACTTGTGCGTGAAGGAGATTTCAGTGGAAAAGTTGTTGCACAGAGACAGTCCCATTCTCTTGGCGTTGGAAACCTGGGTCTAGCCCTATTCTTGACTAAATCTAATTCTTCTACTCCTGGTGTGAATCCTATCCTATCATGCCTCCTTCAGAACCAAATACTTATCCACTCACTTATTGTACATCTTAAATCTCCCAATTTCTACTAACTCCATCCTTTCTTCCTACAAACATACTCAAAGCTATACTAAAAATAAATTCTCTGGACCCTGCTTCACTCTACACAACTACTAACCCATTTCTCTCTTTCCATTCTCTCCTATACATCCTGAAAAGGTTTGCCTACCCTCTATGCCCAAGGTCTCCACTTCTTTACAACTCCCTGAAATCAAGCTCTCATCCTATTATTCTGACATTCCCCTAAAAGGATCAATTATCCCTCTCTGCCAAATCCAACAGTCTTTTTCCCTGTCTTCATCCTCTTCTGCAGTATCTGACTCAACTGCTAATTGCCCTATGACATTAGTTTCTGCCTCCTTTTGGCTTTAGAAACAGCCTGATCTCCTGCTTCTCTTCCTAGTCTCTAGCCCCTTTTTCTCATTTCCTTGGCTAGCTGATCATCCCCTTCTTAACACTAAAGGTGGATGTTTCCCTAGTTTAGTCCTGCCCTTCCTCTCCTCTTTCACTACCCTGCCTCCTTGCCAATCTCACTTTTCACAAGAGTTTCCACTGCCTCTGCTGGTCAGATGATTCCCAAACCTTCCATCCTGGCTTCTCTTCTTAGCTCCATTTCCACAGCTCCCACTGCCCGGGGGACATCACCACCAGGACTGCCCCAACAGGAACTCCAAGTCAGAATAATTTTATGCCTTCCCCTAAATATGTTTCCTCTCCTGACTTCATGATTTTGTTGTTGGTGCCACCATTTGCCTGGTATCCTATATTTATAACCTTGGGCTGGCCTTTGCTTCTTCCTTCTCCATTATATCACATGTTTCAAATCCTTGTGAGTTCCTATAAATCCCAACATCTCTTGCAGTCAACCCTTGGCCTATCACAAGTCCTTATTACCACCCACCCAGACTTTGCAATAACTAGTCCCAATTAGGAAGCAGCTACATGATGCAGTGTCCAAAGCACGGGACTTGGGAGTCACATAGTTAGGAAGGGTCTAAGATCAGATATGAATCCAGGCCTTCTGTCTAAATGCCTGGCTCTCAATCTACTGAGCCACCAAGTTACCTCTTTACCATTGTTTGTTTATCCTCTTTTAGAGCTCTTTCAGGAGTTGATTTTGAGCCTGACATCCTTTCATATTTTCCTTTGAAGTGTCACACATTTTTCATTTTTGTACTGCTGCCTTCTGAGCCTGCATTTTGGTCATCTTTGTTGCTGTAAGTTTTCTAGAGTCCAGTTTTTTCTTGGTCTTTTACTCATTTGGGTTTTTTTTTTTTCACAACTTCTGCCCATGTGTTGAAGCTCAACTCTATTCCGGGGTCAAGAAGAATTGTCTTAAGTTTTTATTGTGGTCATTTTGATGCCTGGTATGTTAGGCTGCTTCTTGGGTCCCAAACTGAGTACTTCGCAGATGTTGTTTGAGCCAGATCCCATTGGGTTTGACCCTCTCCTCTCATGGCTAGACCTTGTTAGGCTCAGTTCCTCCCAGTGCTGTCCATGCTGTGTTGTCCTGGACTCTTCAATGACTAAACAGTTCTGAGCTGCTACTGCATTGTCTTTGGAGTTAATTTATTATAGCATGGAACAAATGCTAAGACACCAAGGTGATGAGGAGATTTTAAGCAATAAAGTTAAAAGCAATACATTACACAAATGTTTAGATGCTACCACAGCTTCAATATCAGTGAGCTCATAATTTTCTTTGTTTGTAAACAGTACAGAAATAAAGCATTTCAAGGTACTACTAACCTTTATATACTCAGTGTCAACTTTTTTCTCATTCCAAATCTATAAAACAAAACAAATTTTTAAGTAAGGTTGAAATATAAAAGTTCAAATGTAAAGAAGAGCCATAATAAATAGAACCCTTTTCCCATGTTTCAAATCATGTGATTGTCACTTTTCTTATTTTCAATTCTTAAGGAATGCATATATTTATGGTTTATCAGACATTAGGGTACCTTTAAAGAAAAAAAAACTTTTATTTTAAAGGAATTTAATGTATTACATCATTTACTAGAAATCTGGGGAGGGAGGTATCAAAAGAAAAATGTCAAAACATCAGATTAAGAAAATTAATCCTTTGCCTACAGTCTTAAAGGCAAATCAGATGCCTGGTCATCTGTATTTCAGCAAACTGTATTTCAACTTGTTAAGTAGGCATCCATGAAATATATTATTAAGCCAAATAGACAAATAAAGTATCTAACGGCCATAGGAAGGATAATAGCAAGGAACATCAATGAAAGCCATTAGGATTAGGATTAGACAATCACAGAATTTCAGAGGCACCCTCAGAAACAAACACATTTTCCCTCTTTGACAGATGAGGGAGCTAAAGCCCAGAGATTAAGTAACTTGCCCTAACTCTCATAGTTACTTGTGACAAAACTGTTACTAAAAAACAGCTCTCCAGTTTCCCAGTTCCTAATGGATATTCAGAAGAGAGGAGACTGGATGGCAGTTCTGTGGACACGAGAGAGATACGGAATACTTTGCAAGGACCGGTATTTTGCAAAAAACCTTATGCAGGAAGGAAATGGGATTTTGGCTGATGATGGGGGATGGAACTAGAATCTCCAGCCAAGAAAAGCAGAGAGACAGTTGCAAAGAGGTACTTGTCCCTTCTGAACTGAGAGGGGGAACGAGCAACTTCATTGAGCTTAGCCTGCTATAATCCCTCAATTGATCTGAAAAGACCCAAATAGCCATCTTTTCTCATAAGTAATGGATAGAAACTTTTTTTTTCCTTTTGGGGAAGGCAAGAGACTATCCATCTAGAAGATTTATCATCCATATCTTCAAACTGTATCTCCATATCAAGAAATTATATCAGTCTGAATCCATAGTGATCTACAGAGACCCAGGTCCCCAGACCTTAGCCCTCAACCCCTAAAGGGAATTTAGAGTGAAATCAGAATTAGGGACTTCTTGTTTTCCCTCTTTCCCTAACCTATCAATCCTAAATCTCTAGATAATAAATAGATCTTATAATTTACAGAAGAAGTAAACATCTCATTCTTCAATTGTACTGAGGGGATCAAAGATAATAATCATACAGAGAAGAGACAGAAACCAGAGATTGAAGGGGATTTCCTCTTACCCTTCAGCTCCAGATATAGATTCAACTTCACTTCCTCTGAAGCAGCTCTGCTAGGGAGAGGAAGTAGTACTCCTATCTATCTGTTCCCTCCCTCTCAGAGACTTATCAAGCTTTGGTTCCTCATTCCCTTCTAGTACAGCTTTGGCACCCCAATTTCAAAAATGAATCCATCTTATTTAACTGTAAGAGGTTGACAGTTGGAACCCCTGGGCAAGGGTAGCCATCTTTGAGGTTTGAGTGGAGGATCAAGAGAAAAGGCAACATGTGGCAGCTGTTTTTTTGGGCATCAGTTATGATTTGGGGTGTATATTGGATGTATTGTTTGATATACAATACAGAAACATCTGTGGTTATGGATACTATAGAACTGATCTCTAATATCACCTCATTTATGACTATTATACTATTGACTATACATTATCCTGATGGCAGCTATCCAGACCCTGACTTATACAAAAACCATTATGAGAATGATCTTGCCAAAGAAACATGCTCAATTCTTCTTTATTGATAACAGGCTAGAAGATTTAGTTAGACAAATTCCTATCCTAATTGAGATTTGCAATGACCATCATTAAAGAACAAAGATATGGATAGTGATGTGGAGACTAGAAAAACAAAGAAGGAAGATGTCACAAAGACAAGCTGGGCAATGACACAGACAACACTAAAGATTTAACATCTGAAGCTACTGTAGTTGACAATACCAAATCAGTTAGCAAACTAGAGAACATAGTAACATCTGAAGTCACAGGGGCACACAAAATTATGCTTCTTCATGACGTAGCCAGGCTGACTGATGGTTCTGGGGTCCTGCATACAAAAATACACAAATCTTTCACTACACAAGACCTGGAATTTCTGAAGAAGAGATTTCCAAAATTTATTTCTGAACCCCACAAACGTGTTAAGGAACTAAAAAAAGCATGTAAAGTATATGAGCCTGATTTTGAAGATGTGGAGTTAATTATGGGGGAAGTATTCAGTCCTCACAAACAGACAATTTGTAGAGAAGACTAGACAAGATGGCAATCTGACAAACTGGCCTAGGACACGTGAGAGGGAAGATTTTGATTTTGCGAGACCAGCAAATTTCTCATACCTAAAAAGATGCAGAAAAGGCCTCCTACAAGCTATCAAATAATTTTATGACAGACCCAATGCTTGGAGTAAATTTGACAGGATGACTCAAAACAAAAAGGAACATCCTGCTAGCTTTATCAACAGATTAATGGAAAATGTGGTATCAATCTTGGGAATTAGCCAAGATTCCTAAGATTCTGTAGCTCATGTCTGTAGGCAGTTCCTAAAGGGTTGCAATCACCAAATGAAACATTTCTTCAGAAACCTCTTCTCCAAATTTGACTCTATAACTATTGCTGATCTAAGAGACACTGAAACATATCTCTATGAGAATCAGAAAGAACAAGGCAGAAAGAAAGATGAATTAAAGCAAAAGTTACAAGAAACAACAAAGTCCCTGAAAAAGAAGGAAATTGAAGAAGTTAAAAATCTAAATACTTACTATTAGAACGTATGCCAGACTGAACTATCAATCATAACAGAGGGGTCAGAGAGATACTAGATGATGTTTCCTTTGAAACAAAATAGGTCACATAGTAAGAAATTGTTCTCTAAAACAAAATATGAACAGGGACATAATAGAAACAGGAGATATCAGAACAACACCCAAAACAAAGGTTATTATAGGACCTGTGAAAGAAACAATAAGTGCTGTTGTGATCACTGCAAATTAAAAGAAGCTGAAACACCAGACCTCAAAACAATGCAGGAAGCTATCCATAAGAGAGAGAAACCTTGCTACTCAGAAGTTGTAGCAAAAGGAAAGAGATACACAGTATGAAGCCAGGACCTTGCTTTATTAAAACAAAAGTACAGTTCCAAAGAAATAAAGGCCATTTACATTACCAAAGCTAAAAATTAAATAGATGGCAAGGAGGACGAGTTTCACAATGGAATGTACTAGCTTCTAAATATAAAAATTAACTAAAGATGCAGGGTAAAAGGAAAAAAATGAAAGATAACTTCAAAAATATTACTAACCCCAATATAATCAATGTCCAATTCATGATGTTTTTTAGCGCCCAATATCCAAGACACAACATATAAAGCAGTCATTGTCATATTGTCATAGGGATCACTTTTACCTGGACCTAGCCAACCAGGAAATGACCATGGCAATCCTAAGAAAGATATAATCAAAGCATAAAAGGCTAAGTTATTAGAGCAAGTCAATAAACATTAAAATAATGCTTAGTTTTTTACACACATACACACATCTGATGAATTTCACAGATAGAATAGGTATCCATATTCTTTTACAAAAATACTAAAAGTATTTTTTAAGTGTAAAACAAAATGTCTTTTGATATTCAAAACCTTCTCAACTATCAATTGCCTCTCCACTTGGATGGAGGCTAGAGGGTGGAGCATTGAACTCCTCTTGAAGTCTTCCTTCATAGCAGGCTCAGAACTATCCAGATAACCCCATTTTTCTTCAGTTCCTCTATATATGCTACCTCTTAGAGCTTCCTTTTGTGTATTGTTTTCCCCACTAGATAGTAAACTCCTTGATGGCACAGTGTCTACCTAGTATATAGAAAGCACTTAATAAATGTTTACTGAATTTAGGAAATATGTCTAATGCTTAAGGGAATAGAGAAGAATATTTTTTAAATTTGGTCAGCTCTATCTGATTCTAACTCTCAAGTTGAATGTTAGTAATAAATTGGTAAAAACCCATCAAGAGAGCATATATATGTATTCATATATATGTGCATGTGTCTGTGTGTATAGTATCTGTACAAATATAAAGCATTTTATAGTGTATTTTATTTTATATATTATATCATACCTACTTATATATTTATAGTATTATATAATATACTAATTATAAGAGTTAATAAAATATATTAATAGAGTATTTTAGCATAGTGTGTGTTATTACATATATGTAATTGTATATTGGGTATTTTTCATATTGGAAATTTTCCCCATGGCAACCACTTATTTTTTATTTAAATCAAGACACTAAAAATTATCTTTACAGTTTTGGCAATTCACAGTCTTGAAACCCACATTTTCATTTACATTCAGGGGATAGAGGAGAATATTTTGTAAATTTAGTCATATCTATCTGATTCTAAACCTCAAGTTAAATGTTAGCAATAAATTAGTATGAACTCATCAATAGATCATATATATATATATATATATACATATATATATATACACATATATGTGCATGTATGTCTGTGTATATAGTATGTATATAAATATGAAATATTTTACAGTATTATACTTAATTTCATATATTATATATCATATCTACTTATATGATATATTCATAGTATTATATAATATGCTAACTATAATATAGTTAATAGAATAGAATATATTAACATTTAATACATCATGTGTTCTTATAGAATTGCATATTGTGGTATATATTTTATAATATTATATAATATATTACATTATGTAATATATTTCATATATACTATTATATTATTAAGCATTATAGATTTACTATATAGTAGTAAATGATATTATATAATATAGTATATATGCTTTATTATATATTATATAATATGGCATATGTATAACACATATATGTGCTATAATTGTGTTACCATATATAATAATAGAGTAGTAATTTACTTATCTCTCAGTGAGTTTATACCATTATATTATACTATAGATTATATAAACATATACATATATATATATTTATATATATATATATATATACACAGATACAGATACATATTGGGGGGCAGGGCAATATACAAGTACACAGCATAGAATGTTAGATTTGGAATAAGGGGACCAGAGTCTGAATTCCAGTTCAATCTCTTAGTCCCTGTGTGATTTTAAAGAAATCAGTTAACCTTTCTAATCATTAGTCTCCATATTTTTAAAATGAGAGGTTGGTCTAACTGCCTTCTAAGATCCCCTCTAGATCTCAATCAATAATCATGTAGTTATAATGTGAAAACAGAAACAACAGAAATGATTTGGTAAAGATGCCAAATCTGAACATATGGAATATTTTTATAATATATTTAAATACATATATAGGTGATATCCCTAAGTTTTACTCCAGTAACTGAATTTCTCTAGTTAGTCACCCTGAGACAATACTTATTCTGATAATGTTACAATTGTTCACAACACTCTTTGAAGTCCTTTTCTACAACTATTTTGAGTTTAGAAAATGTACTCTTTTTTTTAAACCCCTACCTTCCATCTTGGGATTAATACTGTGTATTGGTCCCAAGGCAGACGAGTGGTAAGGGTTAGTCAATGAGGGTTAAGTGACTTGCCCAGGGTCACCTAGCTGGGAAGTGTCTAAGACCAGATTTGAAACTAGGACCTTCCATCTCTAGGCTTGCCTCTCAATCCACTGAGTTACCCAGCTGCACCCTAGAAAATGTACTTTTATAAGATAAAAGCCACGTGGCTTTAATCATACCTTGTTCTAGAATAAAAAATTGATATTGATGTTCAGCCTTTTACATTTTGATTTAAGGAATTAGTCAAGTCATCTGAATCTCCAGTGAATGACTGAATTGTTACCAGACTTAATTCCAATAAGTTAGTTTATTTCCCAAATCAAACTCACATTCAAAGAATAAAAATTAATACCATTATAAAGTAATGAGAGCTTTACTCATCTGGATAAGGAGAATAAAAAATTAAATTTCCAACCAAAAAGTCTAATATTGGGATTCCTCTTCTTAGCTTCCTTCATCAACCACCATTCATAGCCCCGGAAATAGTTCTCATCGCCTTTATAGTGCATATGGGAGGGCTCAGTGCCATCTAAACAGAACAGAGGGGGGAAAGGGTAAAGAAATGTTTAGTTTACAGTTCTTCAAACTATGTTAGAATCACCTAAAAGCACATTTCTAAGAAACAGCATTCCAGATTCAAATCTGAAACTAAGAAATAATTTTATAGAAAGGTTTCTTATATGACTGGTCAAAATATTAATATTTAATATACATTTTTATAATTAAATAATCAGCACACAGGAAGAAATATTTAGAGCCTGCTTAGAACCCCTAACCCTTAGAAATTTTCAGGAATGTGTAAAGATGTGACCAAGTAGAGTGTGAGACTTCCTTGCTCTCCAACCTCCTCCACAAACAATAAGAAAAAATACAGAAATCATTGCTAAAAGGTGCAAAACCAGATAAGAGTCAGGAGGGAAGCTGAGCAGCTAAGGACAAATAGGAAGGAAAGTTTCTCTGACTTCCTTAGCCTCAATCTCACCAAACAGGGAAAACAATACCACAGAATCAACAAGTTCCGAGCCCTAGGGCACTGATGGAGAACCTTTTGGAGATGGAGTCCTGCCCTGCCTCCACCCCAATCCTGACCAAGTGCCATGTCATGCCCACCCACCCTCCCACACCCCTTGCTTACCCCAGACAAGTGAGGAAGGAAGGACTCCTATTGGAAGGCTGAACAGAGAGGCAGGGATGAGAGGGGCAGGGAATGAGAGGGGCTTGTGGAGAGGAGGAGGAGAATGTCCCAAACACTCTGCTCCCATCCAGCTATATGTCATGCAGTGAGCTATGCTCCCCTCCAACCTAGCTCCTCTCCAACCCCAACAGAGGAATCACCTTCACCATAGACTCAACTGTACTCATGGATGGGCAAAGCCAAAATATGTAAAATGAAAATACTAGCTGAACTAATCTAATTAATCAATATCATCTCAATCAAATTACCCAAAGGGTATTTTATTAAGCAAGAAAAATTATTAAAATTCATTTGGAAAAGAAAAGATAAAGAATATCAAATGAATTGATAAAAAAAAAGGTAAAGGAATGAGATTTAGCAGTGCCAGATTTTAAATTATATTAAAAAGCAGTAATTATCAAAACTATCTGATATTGACTAAGAAATAGAAAGGTAGAACAGTGGAATAGGAAAGACATATAACAAATAGTAGTAAAAGATTACAGTAACCTTGTATTTAACAAAAAAAAGTATAATCCAGGTTTGGGTGATAAGAAATCACTTTTTGCTAAAACTTACTGGGACAACTAGAAACTTGTTTGGCAGAAACTAGATCTACATTAATATATAATACCATTTACTAAAATAAGATCAAAATAGATATGTGATCTGGACATAAAAGGAGATACAAAAAAATTTGAGGAACAAGAAACAAATCTGTCAGATTTATGAGTAAATAATAGATGGAAAGCAATGTAATATATAAAACAGATAATTTTGAGTGCATTATATTAAAAAAGATTTGTACAAATAAAACAAATGTTGCCAAGATTATAAGGAAAGCAGAAAATTGGGGGATAGAAGTTTCTTATCTAAAATATAAAGAGAAAAAAATTGTCAAATTTATAAGAATAAAAGCCATCCTCCAATAGATAAATGGGCAAAAAAAAAATATGGAACAGACAATTTTTGGATGAAGAAATCAAAGCCTCATAGAGGTATATGAAAAAATACTCTAAATCAGTACTGACCAGAGAAGTGCAAGGCCAAAATAATTCTGAGATATCATTTCACACCAATAAGATTGATTAAAAGGGCAAAATGACAAATATTGGAGGGAATGTAGAAAAATGGAGACATTAGTATAATATTGGCGGAACCGTGAAGTGATCCAACCATTCTGGAGAGCAATTTGAAATTACACCCCAAGAGTTATAAAACTGTCAATATGCTTAGAACTAGCATTTGTTTCCAAAGGAGATGGGGGGGGAGAATATATATGTTCCAAATGTTTCTAGAAATTCTCTTTGTGGTAGCAAATAACTGGAAATTGAGAGTATGGCCATCAACTGGGGAAAGGCTAAACAAAGTGTGGTATGTGGTTATGATGAAATACTACTGCACCACAGGAAATGATGAGCAGGCTAATTTTTAAAAAATCTTGTAAAGAACTATATAGAATAATGAAGAGCAAAATGGGTAGAACCAAGAGAACATTATATACAGTTAAAGATTTAATAGTTAAAGGAATAATTTGTCAATGTTACCTCCAAAGAATGAACTGAAAAATGGAAACATGAAAGACACAATGTATATATATCTTCCCAATGATGTCTTTTATGATATGAGGAAGGGAGGGATGGCTGAGAGATACTTGCAAATAAATTCTATTAATAAAAACAAACTATCCATATATGTAATGAGATTTGTTGTTCTTGCCTTCTCAATGTGAGACAGGAGAGGGTAGGATGAAGAGTTTGGAACTAAAAAAAAAAATCTAAATTTTTTTAAAAATGAAAAAAAAATTCGTTCTATACTCTCCTACTTCCACATCTAGGCTCATGAAGTCTGCTATGCCTTGAGCATCCTCTAACTTTTTCTGTGCCCACAGAATCCCAAGAGAGCCTTTTATAATATTGATAGTATATGATGCAAAATCATCCCAAAGGACTCATGGTGAAAAATGACATTTGCTTTCAAAGAAAGAATTGAGAGTTTGAATCCAGACCAAAGCAAAATTTTTTTCACCTTAATATTTTTTTGTTCAGGTTTCTTTGCACAAAAGAATTAATAAGGATTAATATGAAAAAATTTCATATCATTTCACATGTAAAATTTATATTACACTACTCATCATCTCTCTGGGAAGGTAGGGGAAGGGAAGGAGGGAAAGAATTCAAAATTCATAATACTTTTTTAAAATATTGAAAATTGTTTACATGTAATTGGAGAAAAAAATAAATTTAATTAAAAGGGAATTGTTGTCAAAAAAACAACCACATAGATATTATGAAAATGAATAATTTTGAGGATTTTTATGAGCTGATGAAGAAGGAAATTAGCAGAACCAGAAGATAATTTATACAATAACAACAACACTATAAAGGCAAACAACTTTGAAAGTTATAAGGGGTATGATCAAGGCAATAACCATTCAGATTATGGAGGCCCAATAACCAAACCATGGGGGCTACTTATCAACTTAGAAAACCATGTTAACATTATCTATGTTCCACTGTATTTCTATTTTGTTAAATAAATACTCTCCAATTACATTTTAATCTGGCCACTGAAGCACTAGAGAGTGTTGTAGACTGCACTGTCCCATAGGCCACATGTTAGACGCTGCTAATGTTATCCATTACAGAGAGATTAAATATTAAAGGAATAGAATAAGCTACTTAGTGGGGTGGGGCGGTGGATATGTGGATGTGAGTATATGTGGGAAGGATATACCTGGGTGTGGGTATAAGTTCAGCCATATGCAATACATATTTGTTGAAAGGAATTTGGTTTTTTGGTTTTTATGAGTATGAGGTGTGAATGCAAGGGAAATTTTTCTGTTCACTGTTTTCAAAAAATGGGAAATGTTCCGGTGTGAAATATGCACATATGCGCTCTTTCATGAGGTCATTGTATTATTAGTTTTACTTAACTCTTTTATTTCATTATGAGACCTCTCAAAAAGTGTAATTAATTTCTATATGTGATGTAAAAACAACATCAATAAAATTTTAAAATTACATCAAAAATAAAAATAACAATACCTAATATTTATATAGCACTTACTGTGTACCAGGCACTGTGCTAAGTACTTTACAATTTTAATCTCATTTGATCTTCAAAACAACCCTGAAAAGTAGGTGCTATTCTTATCCCCATTTTACAAATGAGGAAACTGAGGCAAGTGATTACCCAGGGTTGCTAGTGTTCTCTACCCAAATGCCACTTACCTCAAGAAATTTTCTCTCATATCCCAAATTGTGAGGGATCTCCTTCCTCAGGGCTCATTGCAGATTCTGAAATTCTTTAACACACTCTGGATGACTACAATATGTAATCATGTTAAACACTGATTGTTCTATCAGATGTTCCAATGGGTATGGCTCATGTCCTCTCTAAATTTTTTATCTCATCAAGTTCAATGTCACATTCATTAGGCCCTTTATAAAGATCTACTGAATTGAATTCATACCATCCTGGAGTATGATATTATAGTCATGAAAAAGGCAAAAATTACAAACTGATGCCATATAAATGTTACAGAGTAGGTACTACTCAATAATGGAATGTAAAAGCTCCAAAGTGTTACTCCTAATCTTCCTAACTCCAACTGGGGAAGAATACTAATTTCATTTTCATTTTCTTCATATGAATTTTTATTTTCCTCAGTTTAGAATACGATCTTTGACCAAGGTCTAGCATGAGCCTCGGTTCAGAGTTCCTACTAGCCTATAATTGTTTAAGAAAGACTAAGATAAGAAAGGAAAAAATATACCACAAGGTAGTAAGCACCTGGTGATTCAAATATGTTCACAGCCAGCCTTCAAAGACTTTCTATCACACAGCTTTCCACATTTGCTCCCATTCTACAAACCTGCCTTTGTTAATAGAAAAGGAAGTAACAAATATTGAAATAGGGTTATGTATGAAGTGTACTGCTCATTTCCATCTGATATATAAATTTCGTGACTACTAGAGACCCCAGAGATTATTTGTTGCCATACTTCTTTTGTCTTTTGGCTACACAGCTAATATATAAAATATGAATTGCTTTCAGTTTAGCAATGACAACTGAATGGATTTTTTTTATTCCCTTTGTCTATTTTGAGCTAATCAATCCAAGAACTAAAAGTACCCCTGCTTAACACTTAGTAAGTCACTAAGTAAGAGAGTTCACAAGTCACTTATTAGAAAGAAAAAAAAAGTTTATACCCCCAACAGTCACAAGCACTGCCTCCCCTTGGGCAGTACTAGGCAAATTGGGAGGCTGAAGTGGCAGAGAGACATGAAGTGATATGGGAAAAGGGCTATAAAAAGCAAGGGAGAATTGTTCATTCCTTCCTTGGCTCTTCAGTGAGCTCTCTTCTCTCTTTCTCTCTCTCTCTCTCTCTCTGCCTTTTGGTGGGACACTGTCTTCAGCATGAGCTCTGTTGAAGACTCTTGGTTGTCTTGGCCTCACGAATTAAGAAGTTAATTATTTTTTATAAATGGCTTATATAAATTTCTTATTTTTGTCAAGCCCATTTTAATTATTATACAACTACTACATACTAAATGGTCATATTATGGTTGCTGTGGGAAGGAACTATGTAACCTTTTAATTTCTTGGCATATGCAAAGAAATTCCATTTTTCATACAGTTAAAATGTTTTCTTTTCTCTTTTCTCTTTTTGAGAATTTAATTTTAAATCTCCATTATGTATAATAACAGATGGCTTTCATCCACTTGCCCTCTCCTACTGTGAGGAAATGGGCTCCTACATCTTGACTGGGCCAACTATTCTGGCAATCATCATCCTAAATGCCAAGCTAAAGAAATTTTTGGTCTCCTCATATCCAGTGATGAAGAACCTACAGCATGGGTGCCAAAGATTGCACACAGAGCATTCTTTGTGAGTACACAGCCAAGTCCCCACCTCTAGAATTCATTCTTAGAAAGGTAGAGGGACTTAGGCTAAGCTGCTCCCCTCTCCCTCTCCATGGGGCCTGATGAGATTTTTTCACATCCCCAGCAGTTCAATCGGAACCCACAGGAGGTAAGGTGAGCAGCTCACAAGTGGCAGAGCTGGAGGGGAGCAGAAGCCACTCCCCTCCTCCTCCCTATACTCACTGAGGACATTCCTCACATCATCCACCTCTCTGCCAGCAGGGCAATGGGATTGTTTTCTCCCTCCCCTATATGGGGTGATGGCAGGGGAGGGGGTACACTCAGCACTCAGTATGGAAGAGGGGCATGACAATCAGTGGGGGGAAGCATAGCACTCAGTTGGGGGGGTTGGCACTCCATCTCTAAAAGGTTCACCATCATTGCCCTAATCAATTTCTGCCAGGAGAGGAGTTCTGGAAGAGGGGCTGTTTCTAGACCCAGTGGTGCTGTGGTACAAAGAATGGGGTTCAGATCCGAGCTCTATCTTGCACAGACCACTTTATATCTCTTTTTCTATGCCTCAGTTCTAAATCTATAAATAGGGAAAATGTAGGGATTAGACTAGGTGACTTCTAATTCTCAATATAGATGAAGATGATATAACTCATTACTGGCTTTATTTATAGTTAAATCTTGGACTAGACAAAAATAAAATTACATGCATTAAAAAATCATAGGTCTCCCACCAATGGTCTACTTATCTTAAAGATAATTCTTTCTATAACACTGAAATTTTCATGCAACAAAAATGAATCTTTTCCATAAAGCTTAATATATTGGGATCTGGACTATCAAAATGTCCCCTACATGAAGTCTGAGGCTCCAAAATTATTAAACTAGTATTATATGCCATATACACTTAAACAACTATACAGTTTCAAATATAGATAATTCCTTTACAACCATTTATTTTTTTTTCTAAAGGGCTGTCACTTCTTTTTAAACAGAAATGTGCTGTTAAGTTACTTCCCTTTCTTTCTTGGCAATTTTCTTTTATACTTGTCCTTTTTTTTCAAGTTCTCAGTGAAATTCCAAACTTTATACTTTTATATATCATCTTTAAAAAATGATTCTTTTCCATTACATATTTACTTCCCTTCATCTAAGATCAATCTGTGTCTTTTAGACAGAAAAATCAGCTTGAAACAAAATTAAGATCATAATCTTCCCAACCGAGACACAAAGGCCCATTTTCCCAAATTTCCTACCTGTTGTTTGTCCATCACCACCTATTTCCACTTTCAGAATATGCAAAGAAGCACCAAAGTTTGGCTAGGAAAAAGAATTAACAAGATTAATAATATCCTTAATTGTATCATGCATGCTCAAAGTACTTTAAGAAAAGTTATTACTGTTATGGTGGAATTGTTAAAGGGGAAAAGACAAGATGGAAACATCTAAATATTTTAAGTTTATTGATGGGAAAGGGAGAAGGAGGGTAACAAGGGAGAAGGAAAATTTTCTTAATTTTATCCCCCAATCCTAAATTCCCATATTAATAACCTAATGGCTAACTTATCTAGGCTAAATAAGTTAAGTTTTCTTCCAAACAGAACCTCACAACTGAGTCCAGTAAATGAGCCAAGATCCCAGAGGTAAAGTCCAAAGAGGTCCAGCAGAGAAGTTCTTCTTGGTCTGCCTTCTAGCTGCCAGCAGCCAGTTCAAACAGGTCTTCTCTTCTAAAGCTGGTATCTCCAAAAAGGGCCAGAAAATTTGTAGAAAAGATGGAAATCCCAGCTACCTCCAAACTTCTCCCAGAAGTCTGTTGTTTTTTTTTTCATTTGGGACCTTAGAATCTTGACCCAGGATCTCATGTGATTCTTTGTCACATGTCCCTGTCAATCAAATGCAGTTCATTTTGCAAAATCATTTTGCAAACTTTCCTTGCTTATAGGTTTTATAAGTAAAACAAACAAGACAAAATTTAAAGCAATAACCATTTTTATGACAGCCACTTCCAAGTGGCTAAAAAAAAGGTCTCACTTTTAAAATTCAAGGGTCCAAATAATTCTTAACATAACATCTCTTTTAATAAATATTACCTTAAATAAATAATCCAATATTTCCGAACGATGAGGCTCTGGGTAATTGACTAGAAGTCGAGAGGCTGCCTAAAGATTTCAGAGGAAAAAAAAAACTATTATAGAAAAAATTTTGAAACAATTTTAGCCATTAATAGATCACTCTACTGCAAATATAAATAACATGGAAATGGGTTTTGAACAATGATATATGTATAACCCAATGGAATGCTTGTCAGCTCCAGGAGAGGTGAAGGAAGAAGGGGGGTAATAATGAATCATGTAACCATGGGAAAATAGTCTAAAGAATAAAAAGAATAAAACAATTACAGCCACCTAATCAGATACCGAAGTTGCCCATATTAGAAAAAGACCTTGGATTTGCTTTTATGATACATTTGTTGCCTACATTAGAATCTGGAGGAGTCAAGAAGAGGCATGGAGGGAGATGTATACTATCAGTTGGTCTAGGCTTTTTAAAAAAAAGCCAAAGGAACACTTTGTTTATTAACTTATTTGTTTGTCTGTTTATTGTCCCTGAGGAAGTTAGTGTTCTAACAGATGGAAGTTTCTGAGAGGTTGTTGGTATGATACTATTTTCTTAAGTCTTTTTAGGAAATTATAAGCATTATCAGAGGGCAAACATCAGGATGAGCCATTTCAGTTTCAGCCACAAAAGAAAGAAGCAATGTGTCTGGAAAGTCTCACCTACACCAATGAAAATCATCATCACTGAGATACACTCAACTAAGAACTGACCATACCATGTCAACAAAGCCTTGTGCTATTTGCCAGCAAAAAGCATTTTAGGGTCTGTATTTGTGTATTAATGAGCTCTGTAAAATATGGCATTTTACATCTACATTACAATTATATTACAATCTACCGATTTCTCATCTGTAAATATATATAATCAAAACACACTTAAAACTGCTTAAAGCAGTTGTGAAAACAAAATGAGACAATATGAAAACTCTCTAGGAATATATAAAGATTATACTAATAAAAGTCAAAGTTATTAACAAGAGCAAAAAACTATATTTTTAAACTGTTCTAAAGCACTATTACATCTGATAGTCCCATTTTGAGTTATGTGTCTTCTACTATTTTTAATACCTGAATTTTAAAGAACTATGTTCCTAATTTGGGAAATATTCATTATTTTAGCTTTAGAACTTAAAACTATCAGAGTAAAGAACTAATCATTACCTTTAAAATGTATGGTTATATTTTGCGTGATAATACATACATGTATGACCCAGATTGAATTGCTTGCCACCTCCAGGAGGTGAGAGGAAAATAGGGAGAGATAAAATTTGGATCATATAACTTTGGAAAACTTACATGAAAATTTGTTTTTAAAATTAACAAATAAATGAAATGTATGGTAGTTAGGTCAGAGTTCATATGTTGCCCAATGCCTATACAGGTGGCCTTATTATAATGATTAAAAGTCAGAAATGTGGTGAGATCAAAAAGGATAGTGGAGAATTAGATTGCAAAAACTGTAAAGGTCAAAGAAAAACAGCTGAATAAGAGTACATTCTAAGTCCCAAGTTTTTATGATCTTTAAGTCAGGGCCAAAATTTCATAGACATCTGCTACTAGACACCCACCCAGTGGGCTAACATTTCACTATTGAAAATCTCATTGACTCAGTGACCCACTGTTCCCAGCTCTGCTTGCAGTTTGGGGAGAGGCTTTGTTGAGTAAGGCAACACTGAGTCTACAGCTTTTTGCATCACATAGTCATTGTCACATACCTGCCCATAACTAGAAATTGTTCTGTACTATTCCCACCTTGGGGAGAAACTGAGATGCAAGGACCAAAACTCTTTTGCAGACATTGACATGTCAATTGTCTTTTCTCTCATTACAAAAGCTACCAATCTAAGTTGGTCCCATTCTGAAAGCCATTTGCTGATTTCTAGTAATCAATGTGTGGATCACTTGGGACATACTTAATAAAACACATTCCTTTTATTTCTCTCTGTTCTGATTTTTGCCTCACTAATCAAAGTAAAAGTCCAAACACAGACTTTTCCTTTTATTGTTTCATCTTGTCCAAGTAATATCTGATATTCTGCAACTTCACTGACTAGTGGTCATCAAGCCATTGAAGAGTTCTACCAAGCACAAACCTATTACCTCCAACCCATTTATTTCCTTTACATGCCCTTGCTTTGTTCTTTTATGTCTTTTAAATTTTTTTATTAATTTATGAAATTCTTGTGCATCTACAAAGAGTTCACTGGATGCCCCTTTCTTCCTCCTTTGTCAGAACTACTTCTTTTTGTTTCTTTAGAATTTCACTCTTTGAAAACAATACCTTTTAGATTGACTCCTCTTAGAGAATTTTATGCCCAAAGATCCTACAGTTCTTTTTTTAGCTTTTTGAAGTTAACACTCTCATAAAGAGAGTGTATGTGTCAAACACTAACTAGTTTTCTTCTCCTCTTGTCATAAATTCTAAAATGGAGTTGTACCTTCTCCAGAGGGTTCCCTTCAGCAACCTTTTGAGCCAAACAACAATCCCTCAAGTTGATAAGATTCCCTTCTAGAATAAAAATCCCCTCAGTTGGTTCCCCTGCTAGTTAAATGATGCTTATCTCCTTAAGGTTAGTAAAAAAAATATATTAGTTGCTCGATCTGGAGAGATCAGGAGCAGGTCCTGAAGAGTTGAAGTCTTCCATCACTCAAACATTATGCCTGGGATGCAGGTTTATGATTTGTTTAACCAAAGATCTTTCAATACAGATACTTTATACCATATTTCAATGATAATAGTTCTTGCTTCTGTAATGTTTACTCTAAATATCCTCCACCAACTCTTCTCTACTCTAGCTCCCAATTTCCTCACATAAGTATATCTTCTTAAAATACAATGCTACTCACATACATGGCTAATGGTCAAAGAATAGAAATAAAAATTCTCAAAAAGAATTGAAAACTATTAACAATCACATTTTAAAAATTGCTACAAATCACTAGTAACAAAGAGATATGCAAATCAAAACAATTCTGAGGTTACATCTCAAGCCCAGAAAATTGGCAAAGATGATCCCAAAAAAGGAAATAGTCATTGTTGGAGTGGTTTTGAGAAGACAAAACACTAATACCTGATTGGTAGGGTTATGACTTAGTACATACATTTTAAAAAGCAATTAGCAATTATGCAAATAAAATGGCTAAAATAAAATAGCCAGGAACTTTGACACAGAGGTTTTACAGTAGTAAACATCTCCCAAGGAAGTGATTGATTCATTAAAAAAAAAAGGCTCCATAAACACCAAGATTTTCATAGTGTGTGTTGTCGAACAAAATTATGTATTATTCTCAAGATATATTATAAGAATAAATTAACCCAGTGAAAGTTAGTAAAACTGGTTCCCCACTCCCCCATCCTTCTTCCTTTAAAATAAGATTACCCCACTCCATCCTTCTCCCGCAGGGCAAGACTATTCTCTCTTTATTCTCTCTCTCTCTGTCTGTCTCTCTGTCTCTGTCTGTCTCTCTGTCTCTGTCTGTCTCTCTGTCTCTGTCTCTCTCTGTCTCTGTCTCTGTCTCTCTCTGTCTCTGTCTCTCTCTCTGTCTGTCTGTCTCTCTCTCTCTCTCTCTCTCTCCCCCTCTCCCCCAATAAAGTATTGCCTTTTAAGTGATGGTTCTCCATAATCTTATTTTGAAAAGTGGCTAAAGAGGGTACATCTTGTTACTTCTAGATCCTCTTAAAATTTGACTTCACACAAAAGCTGTATTTTTTGGTGTTATAAAAACAAAAACAAAACAACAACAACAAAAAAGAAAGGTGTCCATCAGCCAAAAAAAGACTAACAAATAGCAGTGCATGCATGTAATGGAATATTATTGTTCTATAAAAAAAATTTTTTTTTAAACCAGAGAAATGGAAACATAAATGAACTAAGGCAGAAGGAAGTTGAGAAAATAAAACAATATAAATAATGACTGACTACAAATATGTAAATGGAACTAACAACCACAAAACAATGACAAGTGAATTTGTAAAAATTGCAAAAATCAAAGATCCAAAGAAGAGAGAAGTCAAGCCTTTTTGGAAGACGGAGGTGTATGAGTAGGTGTGCTACTCAGGCTCACACATAGGCAAGGAAATTAACAGAACTCATCCTGAACTCTCCTAGATATCCCTGAATAACACAACACACAGTGCCCTAAAAAAAAGCAGCAGTAAGACAGAAAAAGACAAAAAAACAGGACACAAAATAACCCACATATTTCCACCAGAAGTGGGCAGAGTCTACGACTATAACACAAAATCCAAGGTTAAGTAGAAGAGCTAGGAGAAATGAGCAAATAAAAAAAGAATCTCACCAAAAAGAATGATATGGTGATAGTCTAAACCCAGAAGAAGAAAATGACTGCAAGATATCTATAAGCAAAGCATCAAAGAAAAATCCAGCTTGTGAATAAGTTCAACTAGAATTCCAGATAGAAATAAAGCAAGAATTAAAAAAAAAAGTTAAAATGATATTGTAATGAGATTTAAATGCTAGCAGGTTTGGAAAAGAAATGAGTGGCGGAAGAAAGAAATAGAAAAGAGAATCATCAAAGAAAGAAATTAAAAGAGAATCTTATCAAAAAAGATATTTCCTTAAAAATTAAAATTACCCAAACTGAAGTGAATAACTCCATGAGCCAAGAATAATTAAAACATCAAGACTGAAAAAAAATAGCAAAAAATGTAAGACATCTTATATCAAAAAATGAATGAACCAGAAAACAAATTAAGAAGAGATGACTTAAGAATCTCTAGGCTATTTCAAAACTATGACCATAAAGAGTATAATTATATAAGAAATCACACAACTAACCAGATCTCTTAGAACCAGAGAGCAAAGAAAAAATATAAAAATCCTACTACTGGGTGATCAGGTAGCACTAATAGAGCATCAGGAGTATATTTGGATATGGAGGAGTGGATAGAGTCAGGAGGACATAGGTTCAAATATTGCCTGGGACACTTCCTAGCTGTGTGGCCCTGGACAGGTCACTTAATCCAGATTCCATAGCCCTTTTCATTCTTCTATCTTATAAATAATATGAAGACAGAATGTAAGGGTTAAAAAAAAAGAAAGAAACTTTTTGTCCAATTTATACCAATAAAACTGTCAATATAAATAATGGATGAATATTTACAAAACATTAAATGCTGAGATTCACAGAACAAGAAACAAGAGGACTTAAACCATTCATCAATGAAAGAAGTCATAAAGAAAAAAGTCATAATACCAAAAATATTTGCAAGCAAATTATAGCAAATATGTAAAACAAAATTGATTCCACTATTACATGAGTTATATGAAAATAAGTAGGAAAAGGAAAGGAAAGGTTTTTCCAAATTCCTTTAGTTATACAAATATCATCTTACTACTTGAGAGTCAAAACGGAGAAATAAAACCATAGACCAGTATCCATAACAAATACTGGGATACAAATTTTAAATTAATGACAAAAAACACTGGGAACACCTGAGAGTAACCTAACAGAAATTAAGCACATTCTTAATATCTCACATTGTGTAGCAAGATAAACTTCAAATGAGTACATAAATTATATATGAAGGGTGATAGTATAAACAATTTTAAAAGCATAGAATAAGTTTCTTGTCAGATCTATTTTTGCTAATTATAATAGCTCTTGTAATAGCTAACATGTAGGTAGCATCTACAGAAAATATAAATATATACACATAAATATATTAATACAGGCAAAAATAATACTACCAGACCTTAAGGAGCTTCCATTACAATGGGGAAAGACATCAAATAAAACTGAAAAGGAATTAAAGATGGTACTCATTCAAGGGCATGGTGGCAAAGTCCAAAAAATAAATAAACTAATGTGGACTCTTCCTCAAATGGAGATGTTGGGAGGAAGTCACCAATGGGAAAAAGGAATCAAAGGAAAATACAAGAAAGGAAAAGCATGGTGTAAAAAAGCCCAGTGAATCTTGGCTGTTCTGTGCCCTTAAAATGAAGCTTCTGATGAATATGCCTATGTATATTTATTATAAGGGCTTTGTTTAATTTTTTCAATGAATGAAAACAAACTACATAAACATAGTCAGGCATATTTAATTGATCTTGTTTCCTTTCAGAAAAATCTCTTCCTGAGTCATTCTAGGGAAAGGTCTGAGACTACTAATGTTTAGTGATTTCTATGAAATCATATTTGCCTCCCTGCATCTCTTGTTATTCTTGCTTATTAGTAAGGTTTTGTTCATTTTTACATGAAGCCATGAGATTAGCACTAAATCTTTTGTTAGATTTTGTCTCATGAATTTTGGGAGGCCTCTATTGCTATTCATCTTCCTCCTTTCAGTGACTTCTAACAAAGTCAATAGTTTTCTCCCTCCCCTTTAGTTTAAGTAAAGAACTTTAGTAAAGATCCTTCTGAATAGATTTACAAAACTTCAGGCAAATAGCAATGATGTATGATGACAAATTGTGAATAACTTTATTATCGACAAGGCAAGGGATCCAGGACAATTCTAAAGCACCCTTGATGACAAGAATCTGATTACAGATTGAAGCATACCATTCTTCACTTTATTTCCTCCATAAATTTTACCCAATATAAGCAACATGTCTCATTTCACAACATGATAAATGTGGAAACATGTTTTGTGAAATAACACAATAATTAAAGATTATCTGCCTTCTTGAAGAGGTGTGGAATAGGAAAGGAGAGAATATGAACTGCAAAATGTCAGAAAACGTTTATTAATACTTGTATCTACATGTAATCTGGGGAGGGGGGAATCCTTCAATTTCTATATTCTATATATTCTAACCAATCGTTACTATATGCATATCAATCTAGAAAGAAGTCTGTTATTCTTTTGCTTTAAGTTGTTGGCCAGAAATCGACATCCTGTTCTCCAACACTATCTACTACTAACAGCTACTTACCTCCCAAACTCACCTCTCTCTGCTAAAGCTCTTGCCTTCAATTTGCTACATTTATGAAACTAAGACTTGTGCCTCTAAAATCTTCAAGTTCTCACCCACGACTTTTAATTCTTTAACATTTCTGGAAGTATAACTTATGCCCACACGAATCATTAGAATTGTGTAACATAATTGGTAGGCAAATCTCTTTGTAGTTATCACATTAGCATTCCTCAGCACACCATTTATATTTTTCCCATTGGGGAATTGGAAGTTCTGGGGGGCAGAGAGTGTATTTATTTTTTGCTTACATTTATATTCCAATTCTTCAGAAGATGTTATATATGTTAACTATTATCATTATTATTCTAGATCTGATAGGTAAGTTCGATGCTTCCCCGTAGCTTTTGTCATGTAGTGAACTTTTGCTCCAATTACGGGATCTTTTGCCCTGTCTTGTAGGCAGTGGCGATTTCCTCCCTTAGTATCTCCAAAGCTTCTCTTAGCCCAAGAGAGCTAATGAATACTTGTTGACTGGAGGCAGCTCAAATTTATACTGGTTTTTAAAGTTTGCAAAAGTACTCTTCATCCCTTACCTCACCTCACACAAACATCTCCCTGGGTGGTAGGAGCTATAATTACCCATTTTACAAGCGAGGAACCACATGGTCAAGGAAGGTTCCAAAGTTAAAATAGCCGCGCACTTCTGGGAGACTATGGGATTGGGACCTGAGTTCTGGAGACTGCAGGGGTAAGACCATTCAAGGTCTCCCCCCGGGCCCCGGGGAAACGACCCAAACCTGCACCTCGATAGAGAAGGAAGGGGAGGGAGGAGAAAAAAGACAAGGGGGGGGGGGGCACAAACGCGAGTCGCTACCCCCTTCTCACCCCGCGACTGAATCCCCACTCCCAGTCCGCTCCCTCCACAGGTCCCGGGCGAGCTCCACTGCTTCTGGTGCTTACCCCGCCACCGCTCATCCCGCCGATCCCATCGAACACCCGACCGAGCCCACGAGCATCATCCAAGACATACATAGTGTTGTCGATGTCGGGGGAAATCGGGGTGGGTATTCCAAGTTTGCCAGGCTGGTCAGATTGGTCAGGCTGGTTAGGCGGGCTAGGAGATTGGGTAAAATGTCTTTGTAAGAACGACCCATTGGTGCTCTGAGGCGGAAGAAGAAGAAGCAGCCACAGCAGCAACCACACCTCTGCCTGTAGGCAAATCTTGCAAGGAAACATCTCTCAAATGTCTAAAGCTAGAAATGACAGCTTGCAGCTTACTTTTAACTTTCTGTGACTCACGTGACTCTGCCTCCCGAATCACCTGATCAGAAGAAAGGCGGTAGAGGGAAACGAAGCTTTCTAGGGTTTTGCGTTTGAAGATGGCAAAAGGCCAGTGACAAAGCAAGCTCCGTTTTGGAAGAGGTCAATCCTGGATAGAGGGAGAAGAAGCTGAGCCCTAAACAGCCCCTAGACTTTAAAGGTGGAAAGGGAAATAGATCTTTAGCTAGATACAGCTAGGACTCTACATCAGTTTTACAAGACTGAGGTACAAGTCATGACTGGGAAGAGCTGTTCTTTTTAAAACCTTGTTTTGGTTTTTCTTTTACTTGTTTGTTTTGCCTTTCTTTGCTTCCTTCTTGCTTTGTACAGAGCCTGAAAGAGAGTACTTGATTAATAAATTTCAGTTGACTGACTTGACATTTCCAAAAATGTTTTGAGAACATTATTATGTGCCTACTATGTACCAGAAGTAGTTAGGTGATAAAATAGATGGAGTGCTAGACCTGGAGTCAGGAAAATATGAATTCAAATCTAGCCTCAGACCCTTCCTACTTGCATGATTGTGAGCAAGTCACTTAATCCTGTTTGCCTCAGTTTCTCCATCTGTTAAATGATTTGGAGAAGGTAATGGCAAACCACTCTAGTATCTTTGCCAAGAAAACCCCAAATGGGGTCACAGAGAGTTGGACAGGACTGAAAAAACTCAAGAACAATAACTAGGTCCCAGACACTGTGCTATGAACTAGGGCTACAAGGATGTGGAGGCAATCCACAGGAGCATCTAACAATTATGGACTGCTGGGCCCAAGGAGCCATTCTCCTTCTCCAGTAAGGAATTCTTTTTAATCCATTTCCAAACAGACTATCCAGACTGGTTTCTCTCCTGAGGGAACCTGACCACCTAGAGGTAGTTTCAGAGTCCCTTTTCTCATATTCTTTGCCTTTTATACTTCTACTCAACCACAGGGAACAGTTACTTAGAGCTTTGTTTTGGCTCATGCTTAGAGTATCCCCAGAGTAATTAATAGAAAGCTACTCTATTTAGTATGAATCAAGTAGGAGACACAAAATGTATTTTCTTCACACAAATGAAATGCTAAAAAAAGATTTTCCCAAACTCCCACTGAGACCCTTAAACAAGCAAAATGTAATAACCTCTGTTACTGGAGGAAGTTGGGATTTGAACATCAGAACATGAAGCAGTTTACAGGAATGTTGAATAGACATTATTATTATTTTATGTCATTTCTACAGTGTCCAAAATATACTGGGAAGATGAGCATGGGATCCAGGGTTTTCCCTGGACACCCTAAAACTTCAGAAATATTCTAGGTCAAAGAGGACTTAAGAATCTCCTTTCTGCTTCCAGAAAAAGCATCCAACCCCCTTTGGACATGACCCTAGACCTTCAGTTAATATAGATATGCACCTCCTGGGCTCTACTCTGATAAAACACTGGATGGTACCTAATCTCATCCACATGGAGATATGAAAGAAAGTGAGGAACAGGGATGGAATCACTTCCTTTTTAAAAGGTCCACTATATTATTTATTCTTCCCTTTCTGTGGCTAGAGATTGCCTCTCAACCTCAAAGCCACAGAGTTTTTTAGTACTAAGTTATTAGGCCATAATCAGCCAAGAGCTTTCTCACCTCCAAAGACCCCAAGCATTGAGCTAGCACAAGTAGTTAATTGATCAGAGGTAGGTAAGGCAGCTCCACTCATGGCTCATTAATGACATAAATTGCTATATATGAAATACAAAGCAACCTGTGAGGGGAACACACTAGCAGCTAAGGAGCCAAGAAAGACCTTGTACGGAAAATGACACGATCTGAATCTTGAAGGATTCCAAGGGATTCTAAGAGGAAATAAAGAGAGATCACTCCAGGCATGTGAGATGGCCAGTATAAAGGAAAAAGTGGAGAAGAAATGTATTTGAGGAGCAACAAGGCCAATATGCCTGTACCTTATATGTGTGGAAAGAGGGGCATAATTTGTAACAAGGCTAGAAAGGTGAGAGCTCTCAATGTAAGTTATAGGTTCTATTCAGTCCTAGAAGTGATAGAGAGCGACTAGAGTTTATTGATTTGGGGGGAGCAGGGGAGGGGGTCAAAGGGTAGGATCTGGGAGGATATGATCAGATCCATGTCTTAGGAAAAATCACTTTGACACAACCAATCTGCAGGCTATTATAAAAATCCAGGTATGACATGTCACAGGCCTGAAAGAGAAGATCACAGATACAAAAGATGTTGTAGAGAAACAAGATTTAACAACTAATTGGATTTATGGGGTAAGAGAGATCAAGGGGTAAAGGCTGCAAATCTGGATGACTGGGAGAATTGTGGTATCCTCAACATAAGTAGAAACATTCAGAATAAGAGTGAATTTCATAGAGGGGATTGTGGAGGGCTGCTTCTGATAAGTCAGCCCAAAGGGAGAAAATTGCTGCCTTCTCTGAGAACCAGCTCAGAGAAACCAAAGAGGACAGACAGACAGACAGACACACACACACACACACACACACACACACACACACACACACACACACAAGGAGAGATAGAGAAACAAAGACAGACAGTAGAGAGCACAAGAGCCCCAATGATTGAGTTATATGGACCCGAGGGGATAATCAGGGCTTCAAGAAACAGATTTCAATTTTATTGAACATATAGGTCCAATATATATGTGATTTTACAAAAGAAGCATTACATCATTGAAAGCCAATCAGTACTCATAAGTGTTACATCAGAATGAGCCAATGGAGTGAGGAGAGGGAAATTGAGCAGGTGTAAATTCTGTCATACACAGAATACAAAGGGTTTAGGGTTTTTGCATACTTGTGTCTATGAAGATACAGCTTGAAGGTCTCTTGCCTAAAATAGTGCTAGGGCTTGCAGATATTACTTGTCTGAGGAGTCTGGCCAGACTGCTGAAACCCACTTGGGGAATGACCTAACTTATCTTGGAGCTAACTTTGGCTCCTAACAAAGGATTGTAGTTCTCTCAAAACCTGGTTTTCCCAAAGGATTTCAGAACGGAAGTTCAGGCCTGTCTTTTTTGCTGCTTTTCCTCAGTGGCCCAAAGTGTCGTTATGGATCTGTCAGGACACAATGATTTGTTTTAGACATTAAATCTGAGATGATTGCAGGATAGCCAGTTCAAAATGTCCATTAGGCAGTTCATAACCTGGAACTGAGCTCAGGACAGAGACTATGACTAAATAGATACAATGAATTTAAGAGTAACCTAAAGAGAGAAAATGAAATAAGGAGACTTCATCCAGAAGTGAGTTTAGGACAACAAGTGGTTAACTGTGAGAATTAAGTGAACCACACTGACGCAATCTTGTGACCCAGTTCTGGAGCTAGCTCAGTTCTCTTCTATTCAATTATAGATCTAGTCCAACTTTTGTGTTGTATATAGGACAGAGAAAATTTTATTCAATTGTAGGAATTGGGAGAAAATTTTATTACATTATTTGAACCTAGCCCTGTGTGACTAGGAAATTGGACTACCTTTTCTTGTTGTCTAGAGATCCTTCAGCAAGGACATAGGTCATGTTCAGCAAAAATCTAAGCAAATCCTAAAATTGATGCAAGTTTTCACACAACTTCACATTTCAAGCAGCCCATATGTCTTATCTGAAAATTTGCTCCATACTAATAAGTCCCTTATTATTTCCATGTTTCTTTGATTATATACAGACTCTTGGGAGAAGTGGAACACTCTTTTTCTGAATTCTCTGAAGAGAATCACATCTGTTCATTCTCTTCCTCTCAACTTTGAAAATCTCTACACTTTCCTCCAATTAAACATCAGATTATCCAATGTTGTGTTGTTTCCTTTTAATTAGTTGCCCTTATTTGGTTAATTATCTTTATTTGATAAAAGTCTGTCTCCCCCTGTATTCAGAGTCCAGCACTAAGCTGAGGAAGGGATCTAGTCCTGATTTGAAGAGCAATTGCATTGTTTAGTAAATCAATATACCAAGAAGTTCAAATTTTTGTTTCCACAGTCATCTCATCATTCACTCGCAATATCCATCAGTTAAAATGGATAAAAAAGAAGCATCAGAATTATGTAATAAGGGGGGGGGAGGACTCTGGATCAGGTAACATGGGTTTGAATTCACCCCTGCTTTCTTACTTAACCATGTAATATTGGATCAATTTCCCTCTTTGAGCCTTTTTCCTAGTCTGAGGAATGTGGGGTTGGGCTCTCTACTCTGTAAGATAACTTCTGGTTTTAAATCTAGAGTATATCTATCATTGACAAGCTCCTAGACATCTTGGATTTGGCAAAATGTTATTAAATATTTTATGTGCTTGGTAATTTATTTTCTCATCCAATCACTCAAATGAAACTGTCAAAATATCAATTATTTCACAAGTGACACTCCAAGGACTTGTTCTTCATCTTCAATATTCCTAAAGCATTTGAGCTTGGTTGGCCATTTTCTTCTTCTAGATACTCTTCTCTCAGCTCTTGAAACACTACTCTCCTTCTACCCATTAAATGCTTCTTGTCAGTCTTATTTTCTGAATTTCCACCTATGTTAAATCCTCTAACCAAAGCTTTATGGGCCCTTGTCTCTTTTCTCTATACATTTTCTAATGTGCTGATTTCATTAACTGCCACAGACTCAATTATCATAACTACATTGTCTCTACATTATTATTTGCTCACACTGTCCTATGTGTTCTCTGTTGGTTATTTGCCTAATGCCATAATTTGGATTCTAAGTTCTTCACTGAGAAGGAGAGTAGCTGGGTAAACCCAGAGATGCCTTCACATCACCCTGGGAAGCCAAAGAGTCCTTTTCAATATGAGTAACTATATCTACACCCTTATCCTATTTCTAAATTTCTTTTTCCAAAATTTCCTAAGGGCATCTATTGGATCTTTAGTTATCTTCCCTGGTTATCTTTGCCACTAGGATATAAACCTGGAGCTACTTGGTCTTTATTCTCTTACCCCCAGGCTATAGTCTAAGTAATAGGCTGATTTCACTGCCTTCTATTTTTTCTTATCAAAAATCATTTTCAAGAACACACAGTACATTACACACCATAAGATGATGTGGTTACATATGATGAAGGAAGATAATAACAAAAAGAAAGAACCAGACACCACAACATAGAAGAAATAAGGAAGTTGAAACCAAGTCCTCAAAGCTTCTTATTAGACTTTCACCATCTGACACATCATCTTAAGTCATGTACATGAGAAACACAATATATTTTCTGTTGGAGGAACAAACGAAAGAACAATCAGCATGATTAACTTGGAGCATGTTGCTGAAATTGCAAAATT
The DNA here is from genome assembly GCF_027887165.1 of Monodelphis domestica. NCBI lineage: Eukaryota > Metazoa > Chordata > Mammalia > Didelphimorphia > Didelphidae > Monodelphis > Monodelphis domestica. Next base: position 234,931,181 of record NC_077227.1, on the reverse strand, counting down.
GAACTAATATGGCACCTTAGACAAAGTGAGATAAATTCTTCTCTAGAGTCTACAGTAGTTCCTTCATAGTTCATGAAAATGTTAATTGTTTAGATGTAATATGGCGGGGGGGGGGGGGGGAAGCAACTCTGTAATTTTACAAACTTTTAATCTACATTCCAAAAATTTCTCTCTTTTTTATTTAAACCCTTGCCTTCCATCTTAGAATCAATACTAAGTATTGGTTCCAAGTGGTAAGGGCTAGGCAATGGGGGTTAAGTAATTTGCCCAGCGCCACACAGTTAGGAAGAATCTGAGTTAAGATTTGAACCTAGGCCTGGCTCTCAATCCACTGAGCTACCTAGCTGTACTCTGACCATTTCTTGATCATTTACAGTATATTAAAATATTAGATAAGATTACTGTCAAGTACTAATACTCAAATAAATGCTGAGAAAGTGGCAAAAGAGGCAGTGAATATTCACATCCCCCCAGATGAGAAAAAACATAAAGAAAAAATAATATTCAGATTATGACATTCTTTTCTTTTATAGCACCAAGAGATAGCAATCTCTAGCAGAAAAAGAAAAATTCAGTGATGAATTGAATTTTTCAACTCTCAAAAATCAAATGAATCAGAATGGCATGGGACCCTGGATTCTCTCTGGACATTCCAAACTCCAGAAGTGTTACAACTCAAAAGGAAATCAGGAAAATTCTTTTCCTTCCTTGCATTCCTGTAGTGCTGAGGAAAAGGTGACCCTGAGCATCAGAGACCCACGATAAGGGAAGACTCCTGAGAGAAATATTCCCTTTAGATTCTCCCCTAGATTTTGAAATTAACACAGATATACATCGAGGGAAATATGGGGGCCATTGAACTGTGTAGTAATGTTGGGAGAGACTTTTGGGCAAAGGGAGATTATAGGGGCCATTATATTGTGCATCTGGGGGAGTATATTTGCCATTGTACTATGTGGGGGAAGTGAGGCATGTGTTTATCATATTAAGGTCTATAATTACAGATCCATACAACCATAAATACAGACTTCAAGAGGATACATACTACTGCTATGCCTTCTTTTTTCCTGCCGTGGAATCTGATCACATGGGTTTTACCCATGTGATCAGATTCCTGTGTGAGTTCACAGATCACAGTGTGGTTCACACAGGGTAGTGTGAACTGGAAAGGTGGTGGAGGAACCGGCTCTGTAATTGTGCCGGTTCCCCCACAGCACCAGTGTGAGCCTGAGGTAAAAGTGGAGTTCCACCAATATGGCCACTAGTGGGGCTGAAATGATGTAGACTAGGAAGGCTGCATTGATGGACACAGATCAGATGCCTCTGTGTGGGCAAAATTATTGTTGGTATATTGTTTTTGTAGGGCTGTGTATATATCTATATCTATATATCTATATCTATATCTATATATATGTATTTTACTAATAGCAATTTGGAATCCCTAGGAAACAATGACATCAAGAAAGAGAAAAATTGCCTTGGAGTGTAGGATATTCAAAGAACAGTGGATTTATGATTACTTTTTCATACAGTACAAGGAAAGAGCTGTGTGTTTTGATATGCCATAATATAGTGTCTGTGTTCAAAGAATACAATTTGTGTTGACACTGTCAAACTCAACATAAAGAAAGATATGATTGTTTGGTCAGAGATGTGAGAGAAGATAAAATATTAAAACTGAAAAATATATTGACAAATCAGCAAAATAATTTTGTGAAGCAGAAGCAGCTAAATATTTCATCACTGTGAGCAAGTTTTCAAGTTGTGAAGCTAATAGCATGCACTGGCAGACCATTCATGGAGGGAGAATTTGTTAAAGAGTGCCTTCTTTCTGCTGCCAAAGAGATGTGTCCAGAAAAGGCAAACTTAATTAGTACAGTTAGTCTTTCAGGACCTACAATTACACGAAGGATTGAAAAAAATGGGAAACAATTTGCATCAGTATTTGAAAAACTCTGCAAGGAAACATTTCTATTTTTCCTTGGCACTCGACGACAGCAATGATGTTCATGATTCTGCACAACTTCTAATTTTTATTCGTGGGACGAATAATAATTACAAAGTCATGGAAGAAATTGCTGCACTGCAAAGCATCAAAGGAACAACTACAGGAGAGGATATCTATGAAAATATTTTCCAAACTGTGAAGGATTTGGAGCTGGACTGGGCTAAACTAGCCAATGTGACAACTGATGGTGCTCTTATCACGGTGAAGTCTAAGAAAGGAGTAATTGCGCACATTAACCAAGAGATGGACAAATGTAACCATTCTCATTCAATAGCCATACACTGCCTCATCCACCAACAAGCACTGTTATGCAGTAAATCATTGCAGTGGGACTCTGTTATGAAAATTGTGGTATCTTGTGTTAAATTCATTAGAGCTAATCCACTAAACCACAGACAATTTCAGGAATTTCTGTCTGAGCTAAATTTTGCCTATGAAGATTGTTCTGTACCACACAGAAGCCCGTTGGCTGAGTCGAGGGAGAGTTTTGAGACATTTCTAGGACTTACTTCCACAGATTACAGCTTTTATGCTTTCAAAAAACAAAGAAGTACCAGAGCTCAGTGATACAGAATGGAAATGGCATCTTGTCTTTCTGACAGATGTAACAGAGCTACTCAAAGGTTTCAATGTGCTGTTTCAAGGAAAAGGGAAGCTCATCTGTGATATGCAATCACATGTGAAAGCATTTGAAGTAAAATTAGGCCTCCTTATCAAACAAGTGAAGGAGGACAATTTATGCCATCTCCCCTTAACTCAAAATCTATTAGAAGAAAAACCCTTGATTGTATTCCTAAAAGAAACATGTGTGGATCCACTGGAAAAGTTGCAAAAGGAGTTCCAATTCAGATTTAAAGAGCTTCATCTTCATGAATAGGACATACAGCTTTTCTGTAACCCATTTTCTATTGACATTGAAAATGTGGATACAATTTACCAAATGGAACTGGCTGAACTGCAGAATTGTGACTCTCTGAAAGATTCATTCAAGTCAAACAGCTTGGCTAATTTCTATGCATCTCTCCCCTCTGAGACATATCCTAATCTCAGGAACCATGCACTCAAAATGGCAATCATCTTTGGCAGCTCTTATGTCTATGAATCAACTTTTTCCAGAATGAAACATCTGAAATCTCCAACCAGATCTAGACTAACTGATGCACACTTGAATTACTTGTTATGGCTAGCAGTGACAAATATGGAACCAGACATTGACCATCTCATTAGCCAAAAGCAGGGCCATAGTTCCCATTGAAATATTGGTCAGTTTGTTGATTTAAATTTACTTGTTCTTTATTTTAAATTTTGTATTTGTTCCCATTTTTTTTTTTTACTTTAAAATAGGATATGTGAAGTGTGCATAGGGATTTATTCATAGTTTTTTTTCTTTTATGGTTTGGCCCTCCAATGATCTGAGGGACAGTGAACTGGCTCCCTGTATAAAAAATTTGGAGACCCCTGCTATGGACCAATCTCCTTAATGAACATAGATGCAAAAATCTTAAATAGAATACTAACAAAAAGACTCCAGCAAGTGATCATGGGGGTTATTCATTATGATCAGGTGGAATTTATGCCAGGAATGCAAGGATGGTTCAATATTAGGAAAACCATCCACATAATTGACCATATTAACAAGCAATTTGACAAAAATCACATGATTATCTCAATAGATGCAGAAAAAGCCTTTGACAAAACACAGGATTCATTCCTATTGAAAACACTAGAAAGTATAGGAATAGGAACCCTAAAAATAATAAACAGTATATATCTAAAACCATCAATAAGTATCATCTGCAATGGGGATAAATTAGAAGCATTCCCAATAAGATCAGAAGTGAAACAAGGATGCCCATTATCACCTCTATTATTTAACATTGTACTAGAAAACACTAGCAGTAGCAAGTAGAGAAGAAAAAGAAATTGAAGGTATTAAAACAGGCAATGAGGAGACCAAGTTATCACTCTTTTCCGATGACATGATGGTCTACTTAAAGAATCCTAGAGAATCAACTAAAAAGCTAGTTAAAATAATCAACAACTTTAGCAAAGTCATAGGATACAAAATAAATCCACATAAATCATCAACATTTCTATTTAGTTCCATCACATCTCAGCAGCCAGAATTAGAAAGAGAAATTCCATTTAAAATCACCCTAAACAATATAAAATACTTGGGAATCTATCTTCCAAGATAAACACAGGAACTATATGAACACAACTACAAAGCACTTTACACACAATTAAAACTAGATCTAAATAACTGGAAAAGTACTAATTGCTCATGGATAGGACAAGCTCATATATTAAAAATGACAATCCTATCCAAACGAATTGCTTATTTAGTGCCATATCCATCAAACTACCAAAAAACTTTTTTACTGAATTAGAAAGAAAAAAGTATAACAAGGTTCATTTGGAAGAACAAAAGATCATGAATATCAAGGGAAGTAATGGAAAAAAATGTGAAGGAAAGTGGCCTAACAATACCAGATCTCAAACTGTACTATAAAGCAGTGGTCATCAAAACAATATGGTACTGGCTAAGAGACAGAAGGAAGGATCAGTGGAATAGACTTGGGGTAAGTAACCTCAGCATTGATAAACCCAAAGATCTCAGCTTTTGGGACAAAAATCCACTATTTGACAAAAACTGCTGGAAAAATTGGAAAACAGTTTAGGAGAGATTAGATTTAGATCAACATGTCACACCCTACTCCAAGATAAACTCAAAATGGGTGAATGATTTGAATATAAAGAAGGAAGTGAATTATTAAATATAATTAAAATTAAAATTAATTTAATTAATTAATATAATAATAATATAAAAATAATATCTAAAATATAAAATAAAAATAATATGAAATATAAAAATAATAAATTAATAAATTTAATTTAATAAATTAATAAAATTAAATTAAAATTAAAATTAAATTAAAAATAAATATAAATATAAATAAGTAAATTAGGTGAACTCAGAATAGCATACCTGTTATATTTTTGGGAAAGGAAAGATTTTAAGATCAAGCAAGAATTAGAAAATATTACAAAATGTAAAATAAATTATTTTCATTACATTAAATTAAAAAGGTTTTATACAAACAAAACCAATGCAACCAAAATTAGAATGGAAGCAACAAATTGGGGAAAAAATCTTTATAACAAAAACCTCTGACAAAGGTCTAATCACTCAAATTTATAAGGAGCTAAATCAATTGTACAAAAAAAATCAAGCCATTCCCCAATTGATAAATGGGCAAGGGACATGAATACGCAATTTTCAGATAAAGAAATCAAAACTATTAATAAGCACATGAAAAAGTATTCTAAATCTCTTATAATCAGGAAATGCAAATCAAAACAACTCTGAGGTACCACCAAAGTAATACATGTTGGAGGAGAGATGGCAAAGTTGGGACATTAATGCATTGCTGGTGGAGTTGTAAATTGATCCAACCATTCTGGAGGGCAATTTAGAGCTATGCCCAAAGGATGCTAAAAGACTGCCTACCCTTTGATCCATCCATAACATTGCTGGGTTTGTACCCCAAAGAGATAATAGGGAAAGACTTATACCAAAATATTCATAGCTGCACTCTTTGTGGTGGCAAAAAATTGAAAAATGAGGGGATATCCTTCTTTTGGGGAATGGCTGAACAAATTGTGGTATATGTTGGTGATGGAATACTGTTGTGCTCAAAGGAATAATAAACTGGAGGAATTCCATGTGAACTGGAACTCCAGGAATTGATGCAGAATGAAAGGAGCAGAACCAGGGGAACAATGTACACAGAGACTGATACACTATGGTACAATCGAACATAATGGACTTCTCTACTAGCAGCAATGCAATGATCCAAGATAATTCTGAGAGACCTAATTAGAGTTTTATGAGAAGGAACACTATCTACATTCAGAGGAAGAATTATGGGAATATAAACACAGAAGAAAAACAGTTCCTTGATCACATGGGTTGATGGGGATATGATTGGGGATGTAGACTCTAAATGATCATGCTAGTGCAAATATCAATAATATGGAAATAGTTCTTGATCAATGGCACATGTAAAACCCAGTGGAATTGTGTGTCAGCTATAGGGGGTAGGGGAGGGAAAGAACAAGAATTTTGTAACCATGGAAAAATATTCTAAATTAATTAATTTAATTAAAAGTTCCAAAACTTAAAAAAAGAAAATCATTTTTTCTTAAAGCTAAAAAAAAGTTTAGGTATTAAGTTCATGCGACTGTAAAGTAATGAATCTTGATTTTTAACACATATACCACATCTTAAATTGTTAAATGAGTGTTGTCTGTAAGCATTATTACTCTCAAGAATTTTGGCAATACTCAATCAAGTTCTCAGAATCATTTTGTTAAGTTTCAGGAATACTGAAGGGAGATAAGTTAAAGGAAAGAACAGAAAAATATACAAAAAGAACATCCTATTCTTTTACATCCTCAGAGATAAAGAAATGTCCTCTGTGTTCCTTGTCCTGGACTTGTTCCTGTTTTATCCTTGCCTATTACAATGTATTTACTTCCCCCTGAGAATACTCAGGACCATAATGCTTGCCCCTGCTTGGTAAGAGGGAGAGACAAAATAATTAGTTGCTTAAACTCACTTAATCTCTAAATATCTACTCTTTTCCCCCTCAAACCTCTTCTTAAAAGATAATTATATTCAATATTTTCCTTAAGTTCTACATGCTTGAACACCCAACAAGTCTGCCTTCTGGCTTTCATAAAGAGAACCCATAGGGGGCAACTGGATGGCTCAATGGATTGAGAGTCAAGTCCAGAGATGGGAGGTCCTCGGTTCAAATTTGGCCTCAGATACTACCTAGCTGTGTAACCCTGGGCAAATCACTTAACCCCCATTGTCTATCCTTTACCACTCTTCTGACTTAGAACCAACACCAAGTATTGATTCTAAGACAGAAGATAAGGATTTAAAAGAAAAGAGACCCCATATCCTAATTAAGGTCTCCAACATCTTATGTCTTTCATATGCTTTTTCGACAGTCCTCTTTTTTACCCCACTGCATCTTACCTTTACCATCACTAAGCTTAACATCCACCAATTATTCTGTTACCTGCCATTAGTGACTCAGAAGAGCCCTGATTATTATTTTTCCTATCAATTGCATCATTCACATACATAAATTACATATCATATCTTTACATAATGTCTTATCCCATTCACCTCAGATATTAATTTAGTTTATAGCATAAATTCATGAATCATTTGTGGTCCAACAGAATTACATTTTAACAAATTGTATTTAAAAACATGTTTACATTCCAACTCATGAAATTATTCTTGCCCAAGGTATATATATTGGTAACAATATATGCCAATCAGTTACAAAAATCATTAATCATTTAACAATATTCCAAATTGTTAATATCTGTTCCATTTGAAATCTATGATTTTAAAACTTCTTCCCCACTGTTCATTACATTTTCACTTGTTGCTTAGCTTAACAACACATATATATTAAAATAATATCTTCACATTCTAATTTGTAAATGCCCAAAATGTAGATCATACAGAATCTTCTTAAAATTACGTATTTTCTTCTATTAAGCTAATATTGAATTTTTATATACTTTACACTCATTTTATTGAACTCATATTCATTAAACAGTCAACACAAATTAGGAGTTTGCCTTTTACTTGCTTCTTTAAAGCAAAAACTCTTTCTGTCAGACTGACTACCCATTACATTGATTAAAAAAAAAACAAGATCCCAATTTCATTTTACTGAAATATCAAACATTTTGAATGTCCAAACATCTTAGTGAGAATAGACAATCCTCTCATCATGCAATTAATACAGCTTAAAAAACTCTCTAGAATCTTATACAGCTGATAGACAATTTGCAACACTTTATATTCATTTCACTTAATTCCACAAGTACGTTTCAGTCATTTTCCAAAACCTCATATACATAGAGATAGATAGATAGATAGATAGATAGATAGATAGATAGATAGATAGATAGATAGATAGATAGAAAGATAGATCTTAAAATCAATACCATCTAAGAAAATCCAATCATGGCATCAAATCTCCTTTCTCTTGTCCTAATTTTTCTCTTCCCATTCAGTGTCCAGCTGAAGAGGGAAGAGGGAAAATGTTGAACATATTCTTCCTGCCTGTCTTCTATAAAGCAGAGGGCAAAGTTCCTTTTTTTACTTAGTTAAATTACCTCAGAGTTCAAGAAGCCCAAAAATTCTCACCAAAGTTTTTCCTTTTGAATTTCTTAAACACATTCTCTGGTCTGTCAACTTCCTCACTTTCTGAAATGATGGGGGAGTGAGAGACAGAGTTACCTCAAAATCACTTAGAGGTTTTTTCCCCAATCCCCCTTATGTGCTCACAGGATATACAGACTTACATCTTATGAAGGACAAACAACACATAAATATTTTACCCAGGTACATATAATAGTCCACGTTTTCTTCACACTCCCAAGGAGGATGGAGGGGTCACCAGTCAGTTTACTTGTAAAGCTTCGCATTAAACAACCCCCTGGTTGCAAAATGAGTCTAATCAAAGTCAGTGTCTTCATTATCTCATATTTAGGCACAGAGTGTTCAAGTAAAATTTTGTTCACTGGTTTGGTTGACTCCTGTCAACTGTTCTGGCATGCATATAATCCACAGGTTCGGGCTGACCAGACCTCTAGGAGGGTCCCTCTATTCATCAGAGCCTCTTTGTTTTCATCAATTCCAGCATATCCATTCCTTCTTTTTCATAATCTTTTCTCAGAACTAGGTCATTTTTCTCTAACCAGATTCATACTTTATTATCCTTGAGTCGGACTGTAAAACCCTCTTCAACTCTGAGAATTTCTCTTCTCCCTCTGAGTCCCATCTTATAGGATCTAGAGATTCTTTCTCTGCAAATTGTAATTGCCCTCATAATTTCTCTTGCTCATATTTAACTACTATTTGTTGGGTGGTGGGAACAGGAAAAATCTTTCCTTTTAACCCAGTCATAATAAGTTTTACTTTGCAAGACTTAGCCCTTATGGGTAGCACATTAGTCTTCAATCTCTATGAGAGAGAATCTTTTGCTCTCTCAGTTGTTTGGGACAATCCTCTTTCAAGTGTTCTACTTTTCCACAGCTATATAAGGAGGGCATACGTAGCCTCTGAAGACCTCCCAAATTGATTGCTCCATCCTTTCTTTCTAGGAATTATTCTGTCCTTCCTGCTGTAATTCCTCTTTCAATATCACAAACACCTCTTGGGCTTTCTGTAAAAGCTCCTTTAATGACTTATTCATCCATAGACTTGTTTTTATGTCATTCAAGTTAGTGAAATTGAACATTGTAGACCTGAGCCACATTTTACGGTACTTCTAGTTGTGGGTTTCTGAGACTTACCTCTGAACAGTACCCTCATTTAACAGATGATGAAACTGAGGCTCGGCAAGGGGAAGTTACTTTCTCAAAGGGACATAAGTAATAAAAAGGTAGAGAGGTAGAGTAGTGGATAGAAGGTTAAGTCAAGAAGACCTGAGTTCACATACATCCTCAGATACTTTACTTGTTATCCTGGGTAAAGCATTTAACTTCTTTCTGCCTCAGTTTCTGCATGTGTAAAATGTGGAAATAATCTATTTTCTAGGCTTACTATGAACATATGAAAGGAATATATTTGTGAATCACTTTGAAGATCTCAATGACCTATAGAAATTCTAACATAAAAAAGCAGTCAGAGTTTTAACCCTAATTCCCTAACTACAAATTCAATGTTTTTTCCCCACTCCATTACACTGGTTCACAAAGATATCAAGGAAATTTGAGGACAACTATCATACCAACTGGTGTGAGTTCTCTGAGTAGATCCTGTTTTGTGATTTTAGGGATACAAGAAGCATTTTATCCAACTGAGACTTCTAATCATTTCACTACCAGTCAGCTATGCTGCCTGTAATTCCAACCATTGGAACTAAGCCTTCTTGTAAGGGTAAGATCATCAGGAAGTCCCTGTTAAAATGAGGCTGCATTAACTTGAACAAATAGCATGATAATTATTATTATTCATTGAAAACAGTTTTTCAAGAAAACACAAGAGACACAGGATTAATTTAGGTGAGAGAAAAAGTGGGAAGCTTTCTGAAATACTTGATCTTCATGGGATGCTATGATGAAGACTGCTAGCAATGGGAGAAAGCTATATGAGCATTGGGTTTAGGATCCTGAGATGAGCAAGAGATTCAATTCAACTCAATACAACAAACATTTAACATGTATTTATGAAGTGCCAGTTACTGTTAGAGTAATACAATTTTGATGAGACACAGGGTCTGCCTACATGTTCTTGTTCAGTTATTCAGTTGTTTCTGACTCTTCATGAGACTGGGGACCACACCATCCCTGGGGATTTTCTTACAAAAGGTGCTGAACTGGTTTGCCATTCCCTTTTCTAGTGGTTTGAGGCAAACAGAGGTAAAGTGACTTGCCCAAGTTCACACAACTAGTGAGAGTCTGACATCAGGTTTGAACTTAGGTCTTTCTGATTCTGGAGCCAATGATGTATCCACTCTGCCACTTAGCTACCTCCTCGGCCATTTTCTAGTAGTAGAATAACACACACACACACACACACACACACACACACACACACACACACATACATACATACATGCACAAATCACATACACATGAATAATTATAGTAAACAATAACATTGGTGAAGGTGAAGGTGAAATTCAGAAGTGAAGAAAGTTCTAATGATTTTAACAGATAGAGATGAGGAGCAGAGCTTTCTGAAGAAAAAATATTTGTCTCAGTATATTTTAGTCAGGTTTTCTGAAATAGGTAGGTATATAAAAGGGTACATAAAAGAAAGAGGGCATTCTAAGTATTGGGAACTGAATGAACAAAAGCACAGAGGAAAGAAAAACCAAATCACACCCTGGGCTCATGTTCTAAGGGGGTCCTGGGGGAAGGAAAGACCTCAGCTTCACCCTTGGCTTGATCCTTCTTCCCTTTCCTCTTCTATTAACTTTTGCTAGAAGCAGACCTTTCAAGATTTGAAGAATTTAAAGAATATCGGACATGAAGTTTCATCAGTTTTCTAGGAAAATCCCCAGATTTTCCTAGAAGAGTCTGAATCAGGAGCCAAGGATGAATTTCACATAGGTTCACAGCTCCACAAGGATATCACCAAAGAAATGATACCATGTCCTAAGAGAACTTCTTGAGTACTCCATGAATGGTCAAAAGGAATCTTAGCAACCGGGAACACTGAGTAACCCCTTGATAAAAGTGTTCTCTAAGACTGAGCTCACTTTCTCCTGGATCTTGTATTGTTTAGTTGGTCATTTATTCTTATTGTACAACTTTAGAAAATACCCCTGTCTAGATGATACTAAATGACTAATCTATAGGGCAAATCATATTAGTGGGGACTCAAACAGTATTAGAGGATGATTTTCCCCCAACTCCTAGGGGATATCCCTAGTATTCTCAGGGAGAGATGTAGCCTTGCTCAAGGACTCAATTCATTTATGTTAGTGGGATTAGAATAAGGATTCTTAAGAGATTAGGTGGTTACATATTGATGCCTTTGTCTTATTCTTTTTTTTCATTTCTGTCACTTATGAGTGTAAAACTCCCTACTCCTTTAATGATTATAATAGTATAAGCCTTTATGATTATTTTTCATAACACACTCATTAGTTTTGAGTTAACAGTCAAATAATATAGTTTACTTCATATGAATTATAAAGCTCAGCTAAGAATAACAGTTTAGGGTGATACCAAACCTTGTTTATATCTTGACCTTAAACCTAGTCCACCACACCCTTTTTTGTTTGTGTAACAACATAGTTCAACAGGGGGTGGAGGACAATCTTTTTTTGTGTAACAAGATAGTCAGATGGGGGTGGTGGACTACTCTTTTTTGTATAACAAGATAGTCAGACAGGCACTCAACAGCTGACTCCTACTATTTCATAATAATGGTCAACAGAAAAACAACTAGCCCCCAACCCCTTGTTGCAGAGGTCTTAGAAAGGTCAGTCATAATAATAGACATAAGTTATTACCCGTAGCAATTTTTTTACACTTTCTAGTTTAATCAACACTTCTGTCATTAATTAAGAACTGCCCATTTGTTGATTGTGTTTTCTGTCACTGTGTCATCAGGTTTCTTGGCATAAAAAAGGCTATCTCCTATGGCTCAGGGTCTTTGGTTCTAATCTAGACCAGGGTCTGGATTTATTGTGGGGTTGGCTTTCTCTCAACAAACCTATTTAGCTTAGAGTTCTGAATTGGTGTTATAAAATTTAGTTATACACTCTCCATTAATCCTCCACCCTCGCTCGCGACTCCAGGGTTTCCCCGACAGGTGATGAACAATCAGTCAACAAAAATAACAAATGGAAGACAACTTAATCATTACAGCCATGGGATTGCTTTGCATCTGACAGCTGCTCCACCATTCCCATGCCTGGCTTTTATTTTTATACCTATTTTCTTGGCATGCAGATTAGTATATTACCTAACACACATGTTCAAAGAGAGATAATTGGAAAAGTGATGCATTAACTTTTAACAAATCACTTGATTAACATTCTGTATTTTTGTATTGTGATTACAGACAGTATACAAAATAAATGATTTCATCACAGGTGGCTTAATTTTCTCATTACCCTGTGAGAAGTTTTGAGCTTACAAACAATTAAAGAAAATTACTCATTGCTTTTAATAAAATGGAATACTTAATCAACAGTTCTTAAAAGACAATTCAACAATCATATCATTGAGGTTGAGGGGTACTGAGAACACAATTCAAATTTAGACTGATCATTTCTCAGGGTTCTTACTAGGGAGTTTCTGAGTTACTGATTTGTATAATCGAGTCACTGAGGCATATTGAAGCTTGATGTACTTGTACTTATCACATGGGCCTCTATGATTGATTTGTGTGCTGGCTTCATGAGAATAGGTTTCTATGAGTGGGAAAGTTTTGAGCTTGGCCTGTAGCTGTGGTTTTGCTGGGAATTATGTACCTAAGTTAACCCATGATAGTCTTTTGGGATTGGATTTAAGGGTCTGATCTTTTGGTGATATTTTAGAGAATTAGTGTACAGGTGTTTTGTTCCTGCATTATTTCTTTTGAGACTAGGGTGAATAATAATCATATCAATTCATAGGTAAGGAAAGCGATCATGTAAAAGGGGATAGAGTGGGCAATCACATCTCTCCAAGGACCACTCTGGTCTCCTCAGCTACCATCCATGACTCTGTCAAGGTGTCGTGGTCTGATGGCTCCCAGCACTCATCTATTATCCATGGGACCATCCTTGAAGGAAATAGGTATAGTAAAATGTGACTCCTACGTGTAAGATGAATAGGAACTGAGCAATGCAAATGAGCTGCCATTTAAAAAAGATATTGAAATTTTTTTTATTTAAAAGATATTGAAATTTGGTCCCAACTTGAGTATGTTTACACATGTAAAAGTAATACTTGTGTAATAAAAATAATAGTTCAAAGAATCATTTAGAAAAAAATCCTATTTTTATTCATTTCTTCTTTTCTCTGTACACACTCTCTATTCCTCTCTTCATTTCCTTCCTCTCTCCCTGTCCTCTTTATTTCTCTACCCCATCCCTTTTCCAAAGGCCTCCTTTCTCCCAACACTCTACTTCACCTTCGTTAACACTGGAATTGAGTTCTATCTTTTTAAGAAGAAAAAGAGAAGGAAAATAAAAAATACTTCTCCACATTTTAATTTAGCCCTTTAAGTTTATTCTCTTCAGTATTTACAACAGCAAAAATTTGAAAGGGGGAGTGGGTAGGAGGAAGTGGGATCCAGAGTAGCACAGGGTCACTCTAGGTCTTCAGTTTGGTCCTACTTCTTCAGATGGCTCAGCAAAATGGATTATCTCTGTGGCATCCTCCTTCTTTCTGTATTTTCCTCTTACTTCCCATCCCTTTTGGTTTATAATTTTTGACACTATGTAGAATTTCTATCCAGACATGTCCAAGGCTGCTGGAAGTTGAGAAAATCTAGGGGAAAAAAATTCTCCACCATTTTGGTGGTAGATTTTCTAGCTCTACCTCTCATACTGCCCAATCTGGCTGTACTTCTGTGAATGAAGCCAAAAAGACTGAAACAAAGCAAAAGCAAAGCAAAACCAAATTAATATAGTAGATGTGTATAAAATATATGCCTAATTCCACATCTCTAGTCTACCATCTTTTATGACTGGTAGGAAATATGATTCCTCATGAGCCTTCAAACATCATGATTAAGTAAAGACAATAATAATGATAATTATAAACAATAGCTAGTCATTATATATAACAGGTTAATATTTGTAAAGTGCTGAATGTGTACTTTCTCATTTGATCCTCACAAAAATCCTGGATAGTAGGTGCTATTATCACTTCCATTTTACAGAAGAAGAAATTAAAGTAGATAAAGGTTACTGACTCATCTGGAATCACACATGTAATAAGCTTTTGAAGAAGGCTTTGAACTCAGATCTTACTGGTATCAGTCCTTTTACCCACTTCATATTCTAGCTGTTTCTATTTAACTCACAATACTGGATTGCTTAATGTTATTTTCCTTCATATATATGTATATATATATATATATGTATATATATAATTTCTTGGTTCTGTTTATTTATCTTTGTACCAGTTTCTATGAGGCTTTCTAAACTTCTCTAAATTCTTCATTTTTGTAATTTCCTATCATGCAGTTAAGTTCCATTTTTACTTGTAAAGTTATATTGATTCAATTAGTAAGAACTAGGGAATCCTTGAGTATTTTTCAGCAGAGAACTGGCATAATGAAATAATAGCTAAATATTCATAAGGAAGACGTAGTGAGAGGCTAAGTCTATTTTTCAATTTGACCCGAGGTTGAATCAGCTGGTTGTTGAGACAGCACCAATTGGGAGCCAAATGGCAACTCAGGAATGGTCATTATATCTTGCTATCTCGGGCATCTATCCCTTATGACCCATCTATCTTTAGTGTGCATTTGCCTAGCTCTTTGATGTTAGATATTAATACTGAGATGATAGTAAAGGAAATAAGGATCAGTTTCAAAAATCTGAATTATATACAGAATCTCATTTCTCTTTCAACAAATTACTTCAAGAAAGAACTAGGCATTTGGCTCCATAGTCTCTGCCTCCCAGGTTCTTTGTATACTCATAGTTAGCATTTAATAAGTACCATATGTAGACAGCTTTAGGGTTTACAAAGCATTTTATAAATATTAACTGATTTGATCCTTGTAATAACCTTGGGAGTTAGGTACAATCATTATCTCCATTTTACTGAAGAGGAAACTGAAAAAGACAGAAATGAAATTATTTTTCTACCTTTATATAACAAGTAAGTCCCTAAGGCCAGATTTGAATTTAGGGCTCCCCAACTCCAGACCTAGCACTCTATATAAACTAGCTGCCCCTGGTTAAGAGGAAAGGGAAAGATGCTCCCAGAGCCATAGCTGTCACTGTTTCAGAATCATATTTTTTGTCTTTTCAGTGTTTGCTCATAGCCTAGTACCTGAGACTTTGAACTAGATATGACTCTGAAAGGGAACTCAGAAGCTATCTAATCCAACCCCCCTTTATAGATTAAGAGACTAAGGCTCAGGATGCTTTGCTAATTTATCTAAAGTTGTAGGAGAGATAAGTGGTAGACATAGACTTCTTATACAACTATATGATATAAGGAAATACCAACATAGAAACACTGGGATAGCTACTACTCATCAATATTAGTCCGCCATGATAACGATTTCAAATTAGCCATTTACATCTTCTCTCCTTCCAAAGACACATTTATGTATAATGGGCCAATCTTAAATATGAGTCCAAAGGTTCTGTACCATATAATCTTATTCCTTTATTATATTATGGGCACCAGGACCACCCTTGTATCTATTATCCCTCTCTTTGTCTACCATGTTTTCAGGACACATCTGTATTTGATATTTACATCACTTTTTTACACTCAAGCCTTATTTTCTATCTCCTAAATATAAGAGAAAATCTATTTACTTTTTAATGCTGTTATGATATATTTTTTCAATACATAAAAAGTAAATTATCTATAATGTAATGTATCTGAAAATAAATGAAAAGTAGATACTTTTTTCTTTAAAATTAGAAAATCTTCACTGTTCTCAAAATATGTTTTTTGTTTGTAGGATCAGAGAAGGAAATCTGAAATTTCTGATAATCTTATCCTTAACTGGAAGGTCTATTCATGTGTTAATATTTTTTTAAACTTAGAATCCTTAAAAAAAACACTATCTTATCCTGAAATATTCTAAATTACATGGTATGATGATACATTATATTTTGTACATTGCTTTTGAACTCTAATATTTCATTTCAGTCCTAACAATCTTGTGTGTGAGAGAGAGAGAAAATTAAATGTATTATTCTCAAGGTAATTACATAGGGCTTTTAACCCCATTTCTTCAGAGGAGCACAGTTTAATACTCAGTTTTTGTACTGACCAAGAGGGGGAATGTGGAGGCTTTTTTTGTGGCGTCTGGTGATTATTTTATCTCAAAATTCCAGGAATAGGTCCAGAATGAATATTGATAAGGAACACAGAGGCAAGGACCATAATGCAGATTGGTTCCTCTTTATCAGAGTGTTCATGTTCCCTTATATAAGTATAACATGTATACATTGTTTCCTCCTAGAACTTAAAACATTGTTCCTCAACCCCAGCCTGGAGATCATGGTTCTGATAAATGGAATTTAACAGGATGAGATGAGGGAGATGGGGGGAAGGTTTTTGTGATTAGAAATCCTATAAATTGGTCTTTTGAATTTAATACATTGACATTTCTGAGTATCCAAAACAGATGATCCTCTTTCAAAAGGTATAATAAACTGCTGTCTTGTATACTTTGGTTTCCTGACTTCAAATGATGTTTTTATGTGAGTGGGGGGGGTCCCTCATTTGTGACCCCCATATGTATAAAAGGTATAATTAACCCATTTTCCAAGTGAGGAAACTAATAACTTCCCTAAGGTTATACCAACAAAAGTACAGTAAATTAAAACTTGAACTCTAAAATAAGAAAGAAAAGATTTGGTTTTGGTCTCAACTCTGTTATTTACTTATTATATGACTGTAAAAAAAATAAGTATTTGCATTTGATGTCTCAGTTTTCTTACCTAAAAACTGAAGATAACAATAAAGACTTTACCTTATTTTTGTAAGTGTTAAAGGGAGAGGGTTTGGGGGATGGGAAAGGATGGATTGTATTGGGCCAGTATCAGGTTGTTAACTGGGGGTTGAAAAGTCAACAGAAACTCTGTCCAGGCAAAGCCTGGACTGAGAACACACACAAACCACTTAATAAAATTGGAAAGTAGTTTAATTAAATAGAGAAATGCTAAAAGGGATTGGGATAACCCTAATGCTAAACCCCCCTAACTAAAAAATTCCAGGGATCTAATGTCTCTTCACAGAGAGTCTTCTCAGAGTTGCTGACCTACACTAATCCCTCTTCTCATTTCCTAGGAAATCCCCAGCCTCTGCTCTTCTTAAGCTGCTCTAAAACCCCACCTTGGTTGATATTAGGGTATTGGTCTATGGTAAGCCTGACAGAGCCCAGGGAAGGTTCCAGATCCAAAAGGACCTAGACTTGATCTTATAATTCCTGCAGACAGGTGGTTTAGGATTACCAGGTTCTTCTTCAAGGAAATAGAGCACACCAGACAACAGGCAGGATAGGAATCAAGATAGCATCAGCCACTAAGGACAAGCAGTCACACTCCCCAGATACCTCCAGAGAGAGAGACTACTAGACCCAACTGTCTCTGAGTAATAGCTTAACCCTTCCTGCAGAATTCCAGAGTCTTCTCCCTGCCTCCATCCTCTGCATCTGTCCTTTGCAGACCCTTCTCTCGTGTCTATAACCTCTCTTACTTAGAAGGATCAAGATTATGATGATGATTCCCTAAAATTCCAGGCCATTATCTCTGTCATGGAAAGACAGTGGGGATAACACAACAAGGGAATGTAAATCAGTATGATATACACAAAGGACTTTATTTGCCTTGAAACTAATATGGTATCTATGAAAGTGTCACTGGTACAGAATCTTAAATATAGATCACTGCTGGGGGCAATCAAGCCATGATGTTTTGACATGGTCACTTGCAAGTGTAATTTGTACTTTAATCTGACCACTATGCAGAAATCACTTAAAGGCCTGCTTTAGAGACTGACTGGATAGGAATATTAAACACTGGAAAATAATAATCTAATGCTAAAAACTGTGAATTTTAGATTTACTCCACCTTGCTTAGTCTTTAGAATTTTAGCAACCAGGAATGTATACACCCCCCCACCCCCACTTAAGGATTAAGTGTTGGGGAGGAAGGTCTATGACTTAAGTGTGCTAGCAAGTGACAAATCAAAAACAACTGACTGACCCCTTGCGTTGTCCAAAGCCAAGTTTAAGCCACCATTGGTACATGTGAGACACAGTGAGGGAGATCTAGCCTCAGTGGGCAGGCACCCCCTCTGCCCCTCTAAGAGAAAAAGAAGTTGGAAAATGAGGGAGATCAAAATTGAAAGTTGCCCTGAGAAATTTAGCCAGGAAAAATGCCAAGGCCCCACAGACAGATAAGCTCCAGGCTTGTGCTGGGGCCTGTCCAAGGTCCCTGATAAACTCCAGCACTGAGACCCCAGGTGCAAAAAGCAACTTTCCAACAAAGGTTATTCATGAAAAAGTATTTAAACCCCAGCCTGTCAGAAGCAACTTGGAACTCTGATGGCAGAGTTCCCACTGATGCGCGTATCAGTCTTTTTTTCAATAAAGGGCCTGTTCTGTGTCTGATTACATTGCCCGAGATCCTTCCTTGGTGGGGGGTGAATTCCCGGACCTTAACAACAGAAAGTAATGTAACGAACTGCCTTTATGTTTCTCATCACTTCCTGTGAGAAGGAACTTTGGCAGTGGAACTTGACTTGGAGGAGCTCAAGTGTGGAACCTCAGACTGCTTCCTGAGACAATCATGTAGTGAGTGTTAAGGCTGACTCCCCTTTTCCTTCACCTTTCTGAAGGCACCGGCCTCCAAGATGGCCCCTCATCTGGAAGGAGATCTTGTGGCTGGAAGCCAAGCTAGATTTAATCTTCTGGGAAGGCCCCTTGGCTGAGACCTCTGAACTCCCCCTGGCTCAGACCAGGCCAGAGCCAATCTGGCTCTCATTCTTAATTTCTTTTTTTTTTTAATCTTCCAAATATTTTTTATTTCTGTAATGCTTTGAAGTTCTTTCATCTAGTACCTATCTTAATAGGTACGCTCTCAAATAGCTTACACAATCTGTATTTATTTTGACTAGTTTCTTCTTGGATATAGTTCCATGGTAATTTACAAAAATACCTGGAGTCATGGGTTTGCTTTACAGCTTACTACTTTTCTGAAGTTGTTTCAATCATTTTAATTGAATAACTAGGATTCTTTAGGTAGACAATTATATTACCTAATCTGTCCCCCCAATTTTTGTTCCCCCTGTAATCACATCTATGCCAATCTGTCCCAGATATCTGTTTGTGGTCCTCTTTCAGTTGTATCCTCAAATACCCATTGGACTTCTTTGTTTAGTTGGGGCCTTTTGCCACACATTCTTTAAACTTTATCCCTTTGTGGCATATTTTGAATTGATGCTTCTCACAATCTACCACTAGATTTTTCTAGAAAATGGAGTTGATATTATGTCAGTGTTACCCTGTTGCCATCTTTCTGCTTGACAAGTCAGTTGTTTCTGACAAAAATGGTCTCTGTGATGACATATGATTTGCATTAATTATTTACACTAAATTAATTGGTGCCTGTCTTTTCCTCCTCCCCATTTTTTAGACATGTGTATAAATTGAGCAGGTTTTATAGTATTACATTTTTTCTATTTTTCTTTCCTCTCGTTTTGTATTAATTTTGGTCTTTGTTCTACTAATCCAATAATCTTGAATATAGACAGCTAATTTATAAATGACTCACATTGAATAATTTCCTGGCAAAATATATTCAATTCTATTTTTGAAAAGAAATGTTATTTGATGCTCATTATGTCAGATACTTTCAGATTTTTTTTTTCTCAGAACATTTAGTGTAACACCTCTGACTTTTCCTTCTTTACTGTTGGACTTTATGTGCCAACATTTTTTTTGCCACCCTAAGCTATTACCACAATTGTAATGAATGTGTCGATGTATATTTTGATTTAATTTAGAGCCAGGAATTCTTACCTGGGGTCCATTAAGTTAAATACATATATGTACACATGTATTTATACATTAAAAAACATTCTGAGGCATAAACATGGTTTGACTGATAGCCAAAAGGATCCATGGCACAAAAAACAATCATTACATTTTAGATTTAGAGGATTTAATATATATTTATAGACATGTATCTTCTCTCCCTCTTTATCCCTTGTAATAGATATTGATGCATAAACTGCAATCATTTTCATGGTGGCCTTTTGGCACTTGCAATGAACATTAAGTTGTGAAATGACAAAATATCCTAGGAAACATCTAGTTGCCTTTGGGAACAAAGTAAAAATAACTCTGCCTTAATTTCTTTAATTGCCTCTCCAATTAAAACTTGAAAGTCATTCTTTTATTTCACTGAAAATTTGTTTATATTGAGAATGTCAACAATAGAATTCAGTTCCTACTATAGCTTGTCCATTCATTATCCTTATAGAAGGGGCCCTTATATTTAGAGTGCCAATGCCCAAGTTAAGTTTTATTGGTTTAAAATTTGTGATATTTAGTATCCTCATTTCTTTTAAAATACTCTTCCATTATCATTACAGAAATGGAAGAATGTCAAATAAGACTTGGGTCATTTTGCATTTTTGTTTCATGAGTTGTCATGGCCAGAAAATTCATCACCAAGTAGTCAGTCTATGATGACTTACATCTTTAGCTAGGGTAGCCCTTAGTAGGCATTCTCTTACTGTGACTACTTATTGTTAAAACTCAACTTCAATTTATCCTGCCATTAAAAACTTTTTTTGCTACTAATAACATCCAAAGGGAACAAATCAATTTTGATTTGTCACATCTATTTCCACTATACTAAAACTAATTAAGCAAGCTAAATTCCTGAGGAAATTGAAAAAATAGCATATATCTCAGTTCTTTCATGCCACCATCATTTCAATAAGTGTTTCATGTTTACTGAGAACAGGTATATATATATTCAGAAAGACAAAATGCAATAATATTATAAGTACGAAAGAGAACTACTTAGTCCCACACTAAAGTAGCTAAGTACTAGATAGTATATAAAGTTTAAAAGTTTCTGTGTCTAGTCTAGTCCACAATTCTCTTTAGGCCTGGAAATCACACCTAAAGAAAACACTTCCTTCATATTTTATAGAAAAGAATTAAATCTATCATACAAGAAATCTACCAGTTAATTTGAGTTTTACTAACATGAGCAGAGTGGCTTAAGCTCATTCATTGGCTTACAATTTGCAGTTCATTCTCAGTCAACAAAGCACATCTCCTAATTGCTAGCAGACTTTAGTGATCTACTCAAATCTTATGTAATAATTTGGCTTAAAAAATACTGTCCCTCAGATAAAAGAGCTTATTAAAAAATTATCACATAAAATTCTAATTTTTCTTTCCCTCTTTTTAGGGATAATTTGATCCAATTCAAGTTAATTCTCTCCAAATTCACAATTTTCTTTACAATTTGTTAGTGCTTTTTTGGGATTTAGTTTGGCTTGGTTTGTAAACATTTTTCACATACAGTTCATTAATAAAGTCTGCCATTTCCATGAAAAGTTTAGCATTAAGTCTGTCAGGAATGCATCCTCCAATTATAGCTGTGTAAATGTGAACAAAAAATTGACTTATAGTTTAGTTTTTGTGTTTTTTCAATTGACATGCCTTGTCACAAGCATGAAAATTATATTTTTTCATTTCCATTGTTTTAAAAGGTTATTAAGTTACACTGTTTCCTTTAAGGAATGAGGTTTAGTTGTTTTAATAAAATTTTCATTGTAATGCCTAGGGTAAAGGTCTACCATTTCCCTCTGTAGAACAGCACATTTCCCACTCAGAGGTACTCAACATGGCAGCTTCTGTGTAGCAGCTAAAATGCCTAAGGAGAGAAAAATACAGTAGAAAAAAAGGACTTTTGTCTTTCAAATGCAGATGAAATCTCAATTAAAGACAAATCATGGCATCTTGACTCTTGGGTATCTAAATAAAAGTAGGAATTAAAAGTAGTTCCCCTTTTACATGGCTATTCTCCACCATGAAGTTTCTGATGTCTGATATAGGCTGCACTATAAGTGAAAGCTTTCCTACATTCAGTACATTCATAGAATTTCTTTCTAGTACTTCTCTGATGTTGGGCAAGGTATGTAATCTGATTTGAAGTTTTCCCATATTCAAAGGGTTTTTCTCTATTATGTATTTTTTCATGCCGAGTAAGGCACGTTCTATAAACAAAGGCTTTCCCACACTCAATACATTTATAGGGTTTCACTTTAGAATGGATTCTCTGATGTTGCAAAAGATCTTCTCTCAGCCTATAAGTCTTTTCACATTTATCACCCTTATAAGGTCTCTCTCCAGTATGAAGTTTCTCATGTCTTCTGAGAAAAGGAGTCCCACTAAAGGCTTTTCCACATTCATTACATTTATAGGGTCGTTCTCCAGTATGCCTTCTGTAATGCTGCTTAAATTGTGTACGGCCAATAAAGGCTCTCCCACAAATATTACATTTGTATGGTCTCTCTCCAGTATGGATTCTCTGATGCTGGTTAAGAGATGATCTCTGTTTGAAGCCTTTCCACAGTCTTTGCAGACATAGGGATTCTCTCCAGTATGAATTCTCTGATGTCCAGTAAGGAATGAAATTCGACTAAAGGCTTTTCCATATTCATTACATTTATGGGGTTTTTCTCCAGTATGAATTTTCTGATGTTGATTGAGAATTGAATGCAATCTGAATGTTCTTCCACAATCATTACATTTATAGGGTTTTTCTCCAGTATGGATTCTCTGGTGTAGAGTAAGATATACATATAATCTGAAAGTTAGTCCACATTCATAACATGTATAAGGTCTCTCTCCAGTATGAATTCTCTGATGTTGAACAAGGGATGAAGGATGACGAAAAGTTTTCTTACATTCACTACATGTATAAGGATCACCTCTAATATGCACTTTCTGATGCTGAGTAAGGTGTGCATTCTGGTTGAAGGTTTTCCCACATTCATTACATTTATGGGGTTTCTCTCCAGTATAAATTTTCTGATTTTGAGTAAGATGGGTTTGCTGTAAAAATGATTTGTTATAGTCATTAAATTCAGAGTATTTCTTCTCTGCACAAATTTTCTGATGTTTAATTAGTCATGAATCATATTTGAAAATCTTCCCACATGTATCACATTTATTATGTCTTTCTCCTGGGCAAGAATCTTTTGAGATTTCTCTCTTCACCTCCAGGGCTCTTTTCCTTGTTCCAACAGGAAGATCAGTTCTGGTTTGGAAACCTGAGTCCCTACTCACAGGAAAAAACAGAGAACTTGGATATTTTGTCACAGGACATAGAACTATCCCAGAATGAAATCCCACTGATTAGTCTTCAGGACCTCTAAGGAGATTATATTCCTATAGTTTTCCAACATCACATCCCTGTAGAGGACTCTTTGACCAATATCTAGTTGCTCCCATTCCTCCCAGGTGAAGTCCACAGCCACATCCTTGAATGTCACTGATTCCTTAGGTTCAGTTGTCAGAAACACAGAGGTCCTTCATCTTTAACGCTCCCCTTTTGGGAAGGAATTCTATTTTTCACAAAGCTGACAAGATAACCTAATGCAGAGAACTGAGCTGCTACTCTGATCCACAACTTTCAGTGGCTCCCTCAGGATGAGTCCTGAATTTCTCCAGGTTGTGTTGTGGGTAGAGACAAGAAGAATCAGCAAGAGGGGCCTCAGTAGCTTCAATTCCAGCGTCCTGCAGAGATGGCAAGTAGTCCTACATATACATGCTACAAAATGTATCTCATTCAGGAGCACTGGGCTCTGGGCCCTGGGTCCACAACAGCCTCACACAAAAAACATCCCTTGAAGCCGATAATCCCTTTCCATGATGGCGGAGGAACTCTCATTCTTAATTTCTTAATCTCCCATTCTTAGTTTCTTGTTTTTATTGTACGTAAACCACCATAAATTCCATTTTGACTTGAGTATTTCATTGGGATTTAGAATTTAAATCCCTGGTGACCACAAAAATATATATATTCAGTCTCAACACTAAATTTTAACCTTAACACAACAATAGGTTAATTAACGACTTCCAGACTATAAAGCTAGTCATAGTACTTTGATAAGCACTATGGAGTCCTGTATTAGAGGGTTGGTTTGGGTATAATGGAGAAAGAGTAGATGGTCCCAGAAAGTAGAAGGAGGGTGAAATGGATTCCACCTTCAGTCTTCTTCAAATATGTCTCTCCACTAACCCTGCCTTTATTCTCCTCTAATAATTGATTAATGGGTGAACATGTTCCCTTATGGAAAGAGAGAGAAATCAGCTCTCTCCCTCTACAATATGACAAGGAAGTCAATTTAAGGTAACTGACACTTTATTTTAATAAATAGTGGTTAGGGGTAAGATAAACAAGATGTCTGCCAGTTGGAGTTTATAGGAAAGAGGGTAAGGAAATTCCCTATCTGTCTAAAAATATCTTTCTCCCTCCCCCCAAAGTTGAGAGACTCGGGCTAGTCTGTCTGGTCTCTAAGAGGCTCAGGGTTTGGTGTCCCCTGGACTTATCACAGCAGAGCCAATGTCCAGACTCGGGGTATCACAGGAGCTGTGTGAAATCTTCTGATGCTGTTCTTCTTCTCGGGGTTTGCCACAACTCTTGGTGTCTTTGGGAGGAAATGGTGATTAGGATCAATGAGGGATTTTATATGGCTCAGGAAGGAAATCTCTGATCAGTCTGCCACCCTTGGATTTCTCAGGCAAGAGAGAGAGCAACTGTCTCACCCTGGAATCTCTTCTTCCCTCAAGATTCCAAACCTCCTTCATCATTCCCTGCTGTAGATGCAAACCTTAGTATGTAGTCTAGGCTCTGTCCCTCAAAGTCTCTGGATCATTCCTCTATCACAGTCCTCATCACTATCCTAATGATATAGTGCTGTAATAATTAAAATAATAACATTTCTACATATACATATAATTAAAGTTTATTGGAAGGGTAGACAATATTTCTATAAGTAACCTGACCATGTGGTGCCTAGCCTGCCAGTATCTTCCTCATTCCCCCTCACCTGCCTGCTCTGTCTCTTCTCCTCCTCGTTCCCCTGATTCCTCTTCATCAGTCTCCCCCGATTCTGCCCCAAACCGTAACTTTTTTTTAATAGTATTTTATTTGATCATTTCCATGCATTATTCATTAAAGACAAAGATAATTTTCTTTTCCTCCCTCCCACCCTCCCCCCATAGCCGATGCGTGATTCCACTGGGTATCACATGTGTTCTTGATTTGAACCCATTGCCATGTTGTTAGTATTTGCATTAGAGTGTTTGTTTAGAGGCTCTCCTCTGTCATGTCCCCTCAGCCATTGTAGTCAAGCAGCTGCTTTTCCTCGGTGTTTCTACTCCCTCAGTTTGTCCTCTGCTTATGGATAGTGTTTTTTCTCCTAGATCCCTGCAGATTGTTCAGGGACATTACACCGCCACTAATGGAGAAGTCCATTATGTTCGATTATACCACAGTGTATTAGTTTCTGTGTACAATGTTCTCCTGGTTCTGCTCCTCTCGCTCTGCATCACTTTCTGGAGGTCATTCCAGTCTCCATGGAATTCCTCCACTTTATTATTCCTTTTTGCACAATAATATTCCATCACCAACATATACCACAATTTGTTCAGCCATTCCCCAATTGATGGGCATCCCCTCGTTTTCTAATTTTTGGCCACCACAAAGAGCGCAGCTATGAATATTTTTGTACAAGTCTTTTTGTCCATTATCTCTTTGGGGTACAGACCCAGCAGTGCTATGGCTGGATCAAAGGGTAGACATTCTGTTATCACCCTTTGGGCATAGTTCCAAATTGCCCTCCAGAATGGCTGGATCAGTTCACAACTCCACCAGCAATGAATTAGTGTCCCTACTTTGCCACATCCCCTCCAGCATTCATTACTTTCCATAACTGTCATGTTAGCCAATCTGCTAGGTGTGAGGTGATACCTCAGAGTTGATTTGATTTGCATCTCTCTGATTATGAGAGATCTAGAACACTTCTTCATGTGCTTATTAATAGTTTTGATTTCTTTTTCTGAAAACTGCCTATCCATGTCCCTTGCCCATTTATCAATTGGGGAATGGCTTGATTTTTTGTACAATTGATTTAGCTATTTATAAATTTGAGTAATTAAAGCTTTGTCAGAGGTTTTTATGAAGATTTTTTCCCAATTTGTTGTTTTCCTTCTGATTTTAGTTACATTGGTTTTGTTTATACAAAAGACTTTTAATTTGATGTGGTCGAAATTATTTATTTTACATTTTGTGATTCTTTCTATGTCTTGCTTGGTTTTAAAGTCTTTCCCCTCCCAAAGGTCTGACATGTATACTATTCTGTGTTTACCCAATTTACTTATGGCTTCCTTCTTTATGCCAAACCGTAACTTTTATTGACATACAGAACATACACCAACACAACTCTGTTGCAACTGTGGTATGTCAGGAATGTTTGATAGACAGGTAAAGTTACTCAGGAGGGGGAGGGGATGAGCTTCATTGACACAATTCTCCCTGTGATCCTTTGGGAGACCTATCTCCCCAATGGATCATTTAAATTTAACTATCTTATAACTCTAAATACTTTCTAGCTAAAAGTACATACAATATTGCTTTTTTATAAGAGGGAGTTTTAATAGTTAGAGATGGGAGTAAATTTCAAAAAACTGATTGATAGATGCATTGACAAAATCCAACTGGGGCAAGTTCCCTTTTGGCATAAGAGTTTACATTCAGAATAAGTATGTTCAAACCCTTCAATTCAATTCATTATATCCCAAAGTTCATTCTGTATCTTTTGATGCAGTGTGTGGCTTCTTTAGGCATCTTTACAGCACCTTCTCCAAAAGGATCCACTTTCTTGATTTTGAGGTGTTGGCAAGTTTCTTTTCCTGAAATTTCTCCAAAAAATTTTAAACCTTGCATTTTAGGATAATTACACAATCCCCCCATAGGAGGGTGTTGACCAACACCAGAATCACACTGTAATACATGACTGAGTTATGAGGTATATGAAACAATTGTCAAAAGAAAAAACAAAACAAAAACAAACCACCCCCAAAATAATCCCAAAATAAAAGAGTAAAATTTAAATTCTGTATAAAAATAATAAACTACACCTGTAACAGGTTCTTGAATCACAGAAAGGACCAAATAAAGTGACTTGTGTCCCACAAGCCTGTAGGACAATAGAAACAATATAGCACTTTACCCATTTGCAGCTAGGACTACAGAAAATTGTCAACCTATAAGATATAAAGGACCAAGATTCAGCAGAAAATGGGAAAAATCATTCCCTGGTCTGATTGTACCTTCATTGTCAGAGATAGGGGGAGCCAAACTGAGGTACTTGAGTCAGAATATTGCACATGGAGTGTGGTACAAGGAGTCTTGCATCTTAACATATGTCAAGTGCCACAACCTCAATTCTCACACTAGGTCCAAGTCCTTTTGTATTGACAAAGAAGTTCAACAATCCTCCCTGGATTGGATTTGGTCTATTCTGACCTCGTGCTACTTGGCACTGTATATTGGCTCTTTTGTTCCCTTCTCTTGGAATCAGACATAATCATTAAACAAAGTCCCATAGCATTTATCAATAAATGGCAGGTTTCCATAGTCGAAAGCCTTTTAGGTATGCATATTACAAGGGCCAATAGATATTGTAAACTTTATTATTCAAGTAAAAAAAACATTAATACTGATCTCATGTATTTCAAACATCACCAACATTAGGAAAAAAGAAAGAAAAAATCAAATATCCTATTATGAACATAAAAAAATAATTTTAAAAATGATTTCACAGTTCACATTCCATGTGACAATGTGTTAGCCAAGCAGAGGCACAACACAAAAGGTGCTCACTCAAAAATGAAATGTATATCACTCTTAACTTGTCCAGGATCCAAAATGTGAGTATACATAAGTTTTTCATTAGGTAAACACCTTTTAAAAACAGTAGTACAACAACTAATACAGATTCTAAAAAATACCAAAATTTCCAAAATTATAAGAGCCCATTAATGACACTAGCAAACAAACAAACTATCATTAGGATTTACATGACTTGCTGTATGACATTTAAAAACCTTTGAAATCATGAATACTTGTCAAAGTTCTACAGATTTTGCCAATCTTTCAACTTTGGCAAAGATATTTTTAACAAAGTCTATTATTACCATCATTCCAAAATCTGGTGGGAGAGAAAACTCAGAAAAACCTCTGTCCTTGTGATGAAGAATTACAAAATATAACAAATCCATTTTGAAGCTGTTAGGCTTCACAGGAAAAAGTCATTCCCAACCTATTAGATGAGATTATAATACATCACAGGTTAACTAAGCCACATAGGCACATCCCTTCCTCTTGGTAAGAGATTGTAACAGTATAACATTACTGTCTCCAATATGTCCCAACCATTTTCACATGGAACCGAGGACTAAAAGGCAAAAATCACTTCAGATATGTTATACATTACATTTACAATAAATGCAGAGATGGTAAAATACAACAATGCCAATGCACTTTACTTCAACTACAAATAAACCCTTACCTCTTATTACAAACAACTCAAGAAGCAGGCAAATAAATGATCAGTCAGAGGTAGGGATACTCTCAAATATCTGAAAACCATGTCTGAATTCACATTAAAATCAATTTAAATTATTAGGTAATTAAATTCTCCAAAATATGTATACAGATTGAAACCAATTTGATGGAGATCATCCATAATCTCTGTTTGACAATTAACAAAGGCAAAAAAAGGAACAAAATACTGTTTATGGGCTTTTACAATGACATTCTTCAGTACAATCATAGTGATAAGGGAGGTACAAATAAAGGCATGACAGAATATTTCAATGTCAATAACTCATAAATCGGTTAACATTAAATTACATACACCATGCATTTAGAATTGAGTTACAGAGACATCTTCATTCTAGGGAGGGGGACAAACTAAAACAGTTAATATCAAGAAGGCAATGAGGTCTGAAAAGACATAAAAATCCACTTCCAGGACTTCCGGTCAAGATGGCAGCTTAGAGAAAGCTAAAGTTCAGAGCTCCAGAAACCCTTCCTTACCGATCTGAAACTGAACGCTCCTAGGGCACCAGAATTCAAAAGAAACAACAGAATAGACCTCCTCCTGGACCTGGATCAAAAGGTATGGCCCCCCAAAAGTCAGAACCCGAGATCACTCAGATCTAAGGGGTAGGCAAAAGGAAGGTCCCAGGACCCATCCCCCCTCAACCCAGAGTGCTGAATCCGAGGCAGCAGCAGGAAACTCAGGGCAGGCAAAAGGGCCTCGGGAGCCGGCTATTCTGAAGGCCAAACCCTGAAAACAACTTGACCCAGTCGAGGGGGCACCCAGACAGCAGGGAAACAGAGAGAGACAGGAGGAGCCTGTAGCCCCCTGACCAGATCTTTCCATCTGAGTCTCACCAAAGGTCCCTGCCTCAGGGCATACTCAGTCTGAGGTTAATCCTATCACCAGCCCTCAGAGCTCCAGGAAGCCACGGGCCCTCCCCCTCATAGTGCAGGCTCCTCTGGCCAGCAAAGGCATTGAAATACATCTGAGAGTGTCAAGCCAGGCGCAGAGCATAGAAGTAAGGCAACAGAGAAGCATCGGGAGGGAACTGAGGAGGGTAGTGACACCAAAACACCGAAACACCAGCAATTCCTGGCTTCCTGGGAAAGAGAGACAATTTGCCAGGGGCTAAAGCCACTGAACACCAGACAGATAACAGAAGAGCCAGCCCCCCTCACTCAGATAGAGATGGCAAACAGCACAGAAGCAAAAAAGCCTCAAAACAACAGGAAAAACAAGAAGGGGGCAACTTTGGACACATTTTATGGAGCAAAAATACAAAATACAGAGGTGATAGAAGAGGAAACACAAGCAAATGTGCCAAAACCTTCCAAAGGATATGGAAAACTCCAAAAACTTTTGAAGAATTTGAATAGAAAATGATCAAAAAGATGGAAGCCTTCTGGCAGGAAAAGTGGGAATTAATGCAAAAGAATTTCACACAACTACAAAACCAGTTTGACCAAACTGAAAAGGAAAACCAGGCTTTAAAGGTCAGAATTAGGCAACTGGAAGACAATGGGCAGGTAAAAGAGCAAGAATCAATAAAGCAAAGCCAAAAGATCAAGAAATTAGAAGAGAACATAAAATATCTCACTGACAAGGTGATAGACCTGGAAAATTGAGGAAGAAGAGATAATTCAAGAATAATTGGACTACCAGAAAATCCAGAAATAAACAGCAAACTCGACATCATAATACAAGATATAATCAAAGAAAATTGTCCAGAGATTCTAGAACAAGGGGGCAATACAGCCACTGAAAGAGCTTACAGAACACCCTCTACACTAAATCCCCAAAAGACAACTCCCAAGAATGTAATTGCCAAATTCCAAAGCTTTCAAGCAAAAGAAAAAATCCTACAAGAAGCCAGAAAAAGACAATTTAGATATAAAGGAATGCCAATCAGGGTCACACAAGACCTTGCAAGTTCCACTCTGAATGTTCGTAAGGTATGGAACATAATTTTCAGAAAGGCAAGAGAGCTGGGTCTTCAACCAAGAATCAGCTATCCAGCAAAACTGACTATATACTTCCAAGGGAAAGTATGGATATTCAACAAAATAGAAGATTTCCAACTTTTTGCAAAGAAAAGACCAGAGCTCTGTGGAAAGTTCGATATCGAAAAACAAAGAGCAAGGAATACCTGAAAAGGTAAATATGATGGAAAGGGAAAAGGAGAAAATTGTTATCTTTTCATTTATTCAATCTCACTTCTATAAGGACTACATTTATATCAAGCTATATATATTAATATAAGGAAAAAATGTAATGTGTAAATAGGGGGAAAAGAAAAATCAAATAGAATAACCTTTCTCATACAAAGATTCACACAGGAAGGGGAGGGGAAGAAAACTCCTATAAGAAGGAGAGGAAGAGAGTTTTTACTTAAACCTTACTCTCAGGGAAAACAACTCTGAGAGGGAAAAACATCCAGATCCATTGGGATCTTGAATTCTATCTTACCCAACTAGGGTAGGTAGAAGGGAAAACCAAGAAGGGTTGGGGGGGAGGAAAAACAAAAGGGGAGGGAAGGAGAGGAGGGAGGGGAGGGAACAAAAATGGAGGGGCTAGAAAGGGAAACATGTCAAGGGAGGGGACAAGTGATTTAAAGTAAATCACTGCATTAAAAGGTTAGAGCTAAAGAAGAAAGGTTAGAATTAGGGAAGGATATCAAAATGCCAGAGAATTCACAAGTCACAATCATAACTTTGAACGTGAATGGGATGAACTCACCCATAGACGAATCGCAGAATGGGTTAGAATCCAAAACCCTACCATATGTTGTCTTCAAGAAACACACATGAGGTGGGTAGACACCCACAAGGTCAGAATTAAAGGATGGAGTAAGACCTTCTCGGCCTCAACTGATAGAAAGAAGGCAGGAGTTGCAATCATGATATCTGATAAAGCCAAAGCAAAAATAGACCTGATTAAAAGGGATAGGGAAGGTAATTATATTTTGTTAAAAGGGACTTTAGATAATGAGGAAATATCACTAATCAACATGCAAGCACCAAATGGTATAACACCCAAATTTCTAATGGAGAAACTAGGAGAATTGAAGGAGGAAATAAACAATAAAACCACAATACTGGGAGATTTGAACCAAACACTATCAAATTTATATAAATCAAATCAAAAAATAAATAAGAAAGAGGTAAAAGAAGTGAATGAAATCATAGAAAAATTAGAGTTAATAGACCTATGGAGAAAAAGAAATAGGGACAAAAAGGAATACACCTTCTTCTCAGCACCACATGGCACATTCACAAAGACTGACCATACACTAGGTCACAGAAACATGGCATACAAATGCAGAAAAGCAGAAATAATAAATGCAGCCTTTTCAGATCACAAGGCAATAAAAATAATGATCAGTAATGGTATGTGGAAAACCAAATCAAAAATTAATTGGAAATTAAACAATATGATACTCCAAAATCATTTAATTAGAGAACAAATCACAGAAACAATTAATAATTTCATTAAGGAAAATGACAACGGCGAGACATCCTTTCAAACCTTTTGGGATGCAGCCAAAGCAGTAATCAGAGGTAAATTCATATCCCTGAGTGCATATATTAACAAACTAGGGAGAGCAGAAATCAATCAATTGGAAATGCAAATAAAAAAAAACTTGAAAGCGATCAAATTAAAAACCCCCAGCAGAAAACCAAACTAGAAATTCTAAAAATTAAAGGAGAAATTAATAAAATAGAAAGTGATAGAACTATTGATTTAATAAATAAGACTAGAAGCTGGTACTTTGAAAAAACAAACAAAATAGACTAAGTATTGGTCAATCTAATTTAAAAAAGGAAAGAAGAAAAGCAAATTAACAGCATCAAAGATGAAAAGGGGGACAGCACCTCCAATGAAGAGGAAATTAAGGAAATCATTAAAAATTACTTTGCCCAATTATATGGCAATAAATACACCAATTTAGGTGATATGGATGAATATATACAAAAATACAAACTGCCTAGACTAACAGAAGAAGAAATAGAATTCTTAAATAATCTCATATCAGAAAATGAAATCCAACAGGCCATCAAAGAACTCCCTAAGAAAAAATCCACAGGGCCCGACGGATTCACAAGTGAATTCTATCAAACATTCAAAGAACAGTTAATCCCAATATTATACAAACTATTTGACATAATAAGCAAAGAGGGAATTCTACCAAACTCCTTTTATGACACAAACATGGTATTGATTCCAAAACCAGGCAGAACAAAAACAGAGAAAGAAAATTATAGACCAATCTCCCTAATGAATATAGATGCAAAAATCTTAAATAGGATACTAGCAAAAAGACTCCAGCAAGTGATCAGAAGGGTCATCCACCATGATCAAGTAGGATTAATACCAGGGATGCAGGACTGGTTCAATATTAGGAAAACTATCCACATAATTGGCCATATCAACAAGCAAACCAACAAAAATCACATGATTATTTCAATAGATGCAGAAAAAGCCTTTGATAAAATACAACACCCATTCCTACTAAAAACACTAGAAAGCATAGGAATAGGAGGATCGTTCCTAAAAATAATAAACAGTATATATCTAAAACCGTGAGCCAATATCATCTGCAATGGGGATAAACTAAATGCATTCCCAATAAGATCAGGAGTGAAACAAGGATGCCCATTATCACCTCTACTATTTGACATTGTACTAGAAACACTAGCAGTAGCAATTAGAGAAGAAAAAGAAATTGAAGGCATCAAAATAGGCAAGGAGGAGACTAAGCTATCGCTCTTTGCAGATGACATGATAGTCTACTTAAAGAATCCTAGACATTCAACCAAAAAGGTAATTGAAATAATCAACAACTTTAGCAAAGTTGCGGGATACAAAATAAACCCTCATAAGTCATCAGCATTTCTATACATCTCCAACATAGTTCAGCAGCAAGAATTAGAAAGAGAAATCCCATTCAAAATCACCTTAGACAAAATAAAATACCTAGGAATCTATCTCCCGAGACAAACACAGGAACTATATGAACACAACTACAAAACACTCTCCACACAACTAAAACTAGACTTGAGAAATTGGAAAAACATTAAATGCTCATGGATAGGACAAGCCAATATAATAAAAATGACCATGTGACCCAAACTTATCTATCTATTTAGTGCCATACCCATAGAACTTCCAAAAAATTTTTTTACTGATTTAGAAAAAAACACAACAAAGTTCATTTGGAAGAACAAAAGATCAAGGATATCCAGGGAAATAATGAAAAAATATACAAAGGAAGGGGGCCTTGCAGTCCCAGATCTCAAACTATATTACAAAGCAGCAGTCATCAAAACAATTTGGTACTGGCTAAGAGAAAGAAAGGAGGATCAGTGGAATAGACTTGGGGCAAGTGACCTCAGCAAGACAATATATGATAAACCCAAAGATCCCAGCTTTTGGGTCAAAAATCCACTATAGAATAAAAACTGCTGGGAAAACTGGACAACAGTGTGGGAGAGATTAGGATTGGATCAACACCTCACACCCTACACCAAGATAAATTCAAAATGGGTGACTGACATGAACATAAAGAAGGAAACTATAAGTAAATTAGGTAAACACAGAATAGTATACATGTCAGACCTTTGGGAAGGGAAAGACTTTAAAACCAAGCAAGACATAGAAAGAGTCACAAAATGTAAAATAAATAATTTCAACTACATCAAATTAAAAAGCTTTTGTACAAACAAAACCAATATAACTAAAATCAGAAGGAAAGCAACAAATTGGGGGAAAATCTTCATAAAAACCTCTGACAAAGCTTTAATTACTCAAATTTACAAAGAGCTAAATCAATTGTACAAAAAATCAAGCCATTCTCCAACTGATAAATGGGCAAGGGACATGAACAGGCAGTTCTCAGCCGAAGAAATCAAAACTATCAACAAGCACATGAAGAAGTGTTCTACATCTCTTATAATCAGAGAGATGCAAATCAAAACAACTCTAAGGTATCACCTCACACCTAGCAGATTGACAAACATGACAGCTATGGAACGTAATGAATGCTGGAGGGGATGCGTCAAAGTAGGGACATTAATTCATTGCTGGTGGAGTTGTGAACTGATCCAACCACTCTGGAAGGCAATTTGGAACTATGCCCAAAGGGCGATAAAAGACTGTCTGCCCTTTGATCCAGCCATAGCACTGCTGGGTTTGTACCCCAAAGAGATAATAAGGAAAAAGACTTGTACAAGAATATTCATAGCTGCACTCTTTGTGGTGGCAAAAAATTGGAAAATGAGGGGATGCCCTTCAATTGGGGAATGGCTGAACAAATTGTGGTATATGTTGGTGAAGGAATACTATTGTGCTAAAGGGAATAATAAAGTGGAGGAATTCCATGGAGACTGGAACAACCTCCAGGAAGTGATGCAGAGCGAAAGGAGCAGAAACAGGAAAACATTGTACACAGAGACTGTACACTGTGGTACAATCAAAGGTAATGGACTCCTTCACTAGGGACAATGTAATGTCTCTGAACAATCTGCAGGGATCTAAAAAACACTATCCACAAGCAGAGGATAAACTGTGGGAGTAAAAACACCAATGAAAAGCAACTGCTTGACTACAGGGGCTGAGAGGAAATGACTGAGGAAAGACTCTAAATGAACACTCTAGTGCAAATACCAACAACATGGAAATGGGTTCGAACCAAGAACACATGTGAAACCAAGTGGAATTGTGTGCCAGCTATGGGAGAAGTGGTGGGAGGGGGAAGGGGGGAGGAAAAGATAATGATCATTGTTTCCAATGAATAATGTTTGTAAATAACCAAATAAAATAATGTTTAAAAAAAATTCACTTCCAGACTCTTTGAGGTTCCTTCCCCTCCCAAGTACCATCAGTCATGATAATCCTTTTGTCCACACCTCTGGAGTCTCCCATGCTGAGGGTAGTTCCCACATTGAGTACAGGTGTTTGGGTGTGAGTTTTGATTAGTTTCATTGAAATAACCATTCCTCCTATCAATATTACTATTTCTGGGGGAAGCTGGTTAGCTCAGTGGATTGAGAGCCAAGCCTAGAGACGGGAGGTCCTAGGGTTAAATCCAGCTCAGACACTTCCGAGCTGTATGACCCTGGGAAAGTTATTTGACCCCCATTGCCTAGCCATTACCACTCTTCTACCTTGGAGCCAATATACAGTATTGGCTCCAAGACAGAAGGTAAGGGTTTTAAAATATATATATTATTATTTCTGAAACTTCTATTCCTATTTACCTGATTCCTCTTCTTACAATTCATAATCACATGACCAACTTTTCCACAAAAATAACATGTTAGTGGTTGTTTTGTGGATTCTTGTAAGGGAGCTATGATCTCTCCTTGCTTTACCCTCACAACTGTTTCAGTTAATTCTTTTATTTCCTTCCTCAATGTCTGTACTAAAGTAGAATTCTCCTTATCCTTCTCACCCTATTTTGTAGTCAATTCCTTTATTTCCTTCCTTAATGCTTTCACTAAATCAGTGTTCTCCTTCTCCTTTTCCTTATGTCCCTCAAAAGCAAAAACTGCTACTCTTTTCAATTCTTCAAGGTCCATAGTAGGCCAATTTGGACAACGTCATAAAATAATTCCTAATTACAATTGTTTTTCACAAATTGCATTCTGATTAGTCTAAGGTCCCATTCCCTATTAAGATCAAGGTCAATATATCGTCCTCCCAGCTCAATAAGTCTATCCATAAATTGGGCAGGATTTTTGCTATCTTCTTGCTTAAGATTTTCAAATTTAGTCTATGTACCAAGCCTATCAGAACAGGCTCTTATGGCTCTTATCAATGCATTTCTAGCCTGGCATAGATGTAAGTAATCTTCCTAGATTTGATTGAAAGAGTTTTGCTAGAATGGTTTGGTTCCAAAGAAAGAAAGGTTTCCTCACTGGAGGGAATGGTTGATTCATCAACGTGATATGCCCATAAGTACCAGTATTTATTTATGGGATATATGGGGTGTTCAGGTAGGGGTAGTATCTCTGGTAAGGAGGGCTTGTCGTGCCCTCCTAGGGCAGCTCTCCAGCCTCTGACCCCGACCTGACACCCAGCTCTCACTTGTGGCTCCTAGTAGCTGCTAGCATGTGGCAGCGGCCAAACCCCTGGCAATGGCTTCGATAGGCCAGCTAAACCTTGTGAGGGTAGCCATTGGGTCACAGACCCCTGGTGAACTAGGGCTTTTCTCACCCAGCATGTGAAGAGTGTTTCGGTGGAACAGGCAGAAGAAACCAACAAGAAGGTTCAACAGCTGAGATGGGGATACAGCAAGGCACTGTGGGGTACTTAGGGTGTATTGGAGCACAAAAGACAACACGGCCATCCAAAGCAGCTGAGGAAGTCTCCAGATGTAACGACTTTTCATGCCAATGGACCCAGGCTTCCAATGCCGAGAGAGTGGGACTGTCTCTGTTCATCGACTTTTCCACTTAAATTTCCTTCACACACAAGTGTCTTTGTGCAATAAATGCACAAAGACAATTGTCTTTCTCAGTTACCGAGAGACTACTACTACTACCAGTATTTATAATTTTTGTAATCTTTGTTTATAATAGTGTAAAGGGTGAATATTATGGTTGCGACGGAAAAAAATCTAAATTTCAATGGTCACCAAGGGAAATACCAAATAATAAAATACCCAAGTCAGCTGCCAAATTTTTATGGTGATTTAATTACAACGGGAGGAAGAAAATATTAGAGGGAGGGGGGAAGAGAAGGAAAGAGGGAGAGAAGGAAAGAGGGAGTGAAGAAAAGGAGTTTAACTCAGAACCACTCTAGCTCAGGCTGAGCCAAAGTGGGCATTAAGGCCTTGGAAAGCCAAGGCAGAGAAAGGGGTCAGTCCTTATCACTCACATTTTAAACAATGGAGGTACTTAGTCAGGAATGTATGTGAGAACTTTACTTTACTCTACCCATACTTAAGCATACTTTAGGGGAAGATAAAGTTGTAAACTCCTTACTGAACAATGAAAAGTACTCAACCCATACTTAAAGTGAAGCTAATACCCTTAAGCTGGGTCTATTTAGATCTAACACAAAAAGGTGTTAAGTACCTATGAAGGTCCAATTAATCACTAAAATTCAAGCAAACTTAGCAAGAGGTGTGAGGTCTTAGTCTACCCAGAGAAGGTGATAACAAAGTGTGAATTAAGAATGGTCAGGCCTGTGAAAACGTCTACTGTGATTGGTAGATGTGAAAACTTAGGGGAGGTGACATAGGAGAAATTTTTCTTTAAAAGGAAGAGGTTTAGGCCTCTGAGGGAGTTCAGCTTGCCAAAGCTGAATTGGAGGACTCGGTGACTGAACTTAGTTGATCTGAGGAGCTATACTGGAGGGTTTCTCTGAACACTAGAGTTTTGCTTGGAAGGATCTTGTGGTGAGTTGATAAAAGACTGACTGATCTCTCTCTTAAGGCTTAAGCCTAGGCTGGCCTAGGCTGGTTTAGCACTTTTCTCATTATTTCCTCTTACTGTCTCTCTCCCTTTCATTAATTCCTTAATTTGTAATGATTAAAATCTCCATAAAACTCAGCTGACTTGGGTATTTCATATTTGGGAATTTTTCCCATGGCGACCACTTTATTTTTAATATAAAATCAAGACACAAAAAATTATCTTTATCAGTTTTAGCAATTCAAAGTCTTGAAACCATATTTTCACGGTCACAGTTTATGGCAACCACTCTTTTAACTGTAACAGGGGCCACCCCTGTGCACTGTTCCCTAAGTCTGCAAGTTCTGTTAGGGGGCCCTGCCTTTACCACCCCACTCTCAACCAAAACAGGTTGGGTTGGGTGAGGGGGGAGTCTGCATTTTGTACCCCTGGGAACCAGCCCTTTAATATAAAGCAGCCACTCCCCTGCCTGGGTCCCTGGTTCTGTTTCAGTCAAAAGCCTCCTTTCCCTTCTCTACTGCCCCAGGGAGCCCCTAAACTGTATCCCAGGATTGATTTAAGGGGGTATCTCCATGCTTAGCACAGCACCTGGCTGAGCAAAGCAGCGGTATCAGCCAATGGTTTCTCGCACCCGGGGAAGTCTGGGGCTGGGGCTGGGCTACTAGAGTAAGAGAAAGGGGTGGGTAAACTCAGGTGAGGGAGTTTTTCTCACCAGTCCAATGTGATCTGATCCAGGAAAAATTGCAGCCTATTGCCTCTCTCCACCAAGGTTCCTTTAGCATATAAAGGCAGGTCAGCTAACTGAAGTGGCTTCTATCTTACCTAAGCTTTACCTAAGACTCAAAATTTCTCTCAGAAGAAAATTAAGGGTTATTCTTAGACCAATGTGGTTGCCATCTGTAATAATTAAAATAATAATATTTCTACATATATATATATATATATATATATATATATATATATATATATATATATATAAAGTTTATTGGAAGGGTAGACAATGTTTCTATAAGTAACCTGACCACGTGTTTCCTAGCCTGCAAGTCTCTTCCTCATTCCCCCTCACCTGCCTGCTCTATCTTTTCTCCTTCTGGTTCCCCTGATTCCTCTTCATGGGTCTCTCCAGATTCTGCCCCAAACCTTAACTTTTATTGATGAACCAAATGTACATTAACGCAACCCTGGTGCAACTGTGGTATGTCAGGAATGTTTGATAGACATGTAAAGTTACTCAGGAGTGGGAGGGGATGAGCTTCATTGACACAGTGCTAAAGGAACTCTTACTATATAGTTTATGGAAGGAAGAAATAAGTACAATAGGAACATAACAGCACTTTAATTTCAACATGGACAAACCATTACAGTGCTTCTTTCCAGAGTGGATAGGGGAGAAGTTTAAAAAAAATTACTTGGGGTATACAGGATATGAATAAATGGAAATATTCTGTGGTTGGAATAGTTACCTTTTTTTAAAATGGGAACTTTAAATACATTTAGAGAAGTGGAAAGATAACTGGAGTTTGAAGTGGAGGGGGAGGCTATTGGGGAAGGAGATCTATCTGCTCTCTTCTCCAAGAGACAGGAGGTTGCAGGGACACTGGGGGAAATTTTGGTTCCTATCATCTTTCCCCACTCTAGAATCTCAATTGTGTTGGACACTTCTTCATCCATGTAACAAGAATCTAGCCCTCAGATATGGAATGGAGAGTCAGCAGGAGAGAATAGCAGATGAGGCTATAAGTACCTCATTCCCTGACAGGCTGGATCTGAGAAGGAGGGTCCAGGACTTTGGAGGTCTGGATAACCAGAAGGGGGTTAAGATTCTTGAAAAGCTGGTCAGGGGTCCAATGGACATGTTTTCAATAAGAATTTTCTGGTGATCCAATGCTCAGGCTCAAACAAAGCTCACTCTACAATCCATGTAGGTCATAACCCAGTTTTCCACAGTTTTCTGCAGCCACTGGGCACTCTCCTCTGGAGGCACATCCCCTTTCCTGCTCAGGAAACGGTGGGCCAGCAGGACCTCCTTGATGTTTTCTTCCAGAGCCCTCAGCACTACTATGTTATTGATCAGCTCAGAATTGCTGGAAGTGATAGGAAAATAGAGCAGATGGATTAGCTCTAGGATATTCAGCTTCCCCTGATGGGTGAAAATTATTGAAGTCTGGAAGTTTGTATCCTTCACCCTCAGCAATAAGTACTCCAGGCTATCCAGAGGCAGGTCCAGGTTGGTACTTGCTGCTATCACCACCCATTGAAAATAGCGCCTTTCTTCTGGCAACTTTGTGAAGAAGCCCAGGTACCCCCCTGTGCTGTGCTGATCGCTTGCACTGACCCGAGAACCCCATTAATGTGTACTTTTTCAGATTAGCCTTCACCTTGACCACTTTAACCTTGTGCCTCAGGGACAGGGAAAAAGCCACCACTTCCCCTGACATAAGGGAGTAGTTGGCTTGGTCTAATAGGGGCTCCAGAGCCCTGAGCAGTCCCTGTTCTTTGTCATGATGCTGGTAATCAGTCAGCAGAGGCTGGTGGAGAGTATCAGGATTCTGGCAGATGGGGTAGTACAGTGGGTTAGGCTGTGCTTGTAGCATACCAGGCATCTTAGCATCTTGGAAGTATGATTGATGTATTGATAGTGTATCCTGTACATTCATTTACCAGACACATGGAATGGAAAGGGATAGTCCAAAGGACTAGCAAAGGACTAGCAAATTCCTGGGCTGGGCGTTGACAGCCAGAGTCCTGGCTCAGACTACATTCATTTACAAAGCACGGTTTGATTAATCTCCTCCTCTGTGATTCCGTCATTGTCAATGCTACCAATGTAAAAACCTATATCATGTCATGTATTCATTAATCACCTCCCACTTGACATTCCAAAGGTCCCCAATAAGGGCTGGGGAACATGTGCGAGCCTCCTCTTCCCTTCTCTTCTCTTACACCTCTTACTCTCACAGGGTTTGCTCTCTCTCTTGCCTCTTACACCCTTGATCTTGCTGTCGCCTCTTATGTTCCTCGTGTCTGACTGACTGACACAGTGCAGCTGCCCTGCACATCTCCCATTAATCTCTTGGCCATGTGGCCCATGGGAGATGTCCCAGAGCTCTCAGCTCCACGCAGGTTCTCTTGTTCCTCATACTTATAATTTCTTCTCTTGCTTTCCTTTCTAGAGAGGTAATTACGGAGCTCGCATGTCCCCAGGTGTTTTAACTTGTGATCTCTGAGTCTTTATTCCTGTATCTCTTGCCCTGACTGCCTTATCTATCTCACATCCATCTTCCTCTAGCCTCCTTTCTGTAGCACTACTTTAATAATAAGAAATATTAAGCTCATCCCTTCTCCTCTCTTATCTTTTTGGAATTCCTTTCAAAAATAGTTTGTCCATAAATTCTTTCATTTTGTTCTTTGATTCTGTGATGTGTGATTTCAAAAAGATAAGTTTTCTCTTCCCCTTTCCAAATGTTAAGTATATGAACATTAATTGTGTAAACCTTAAAATTTCTTAGACTTATAAACGTTGGAAATTTCACCATTGGGAAATTTCATACTTGAAAAATTTCCTATTGAGAGTGGGAACTCTATTGGAATGTGAACCCCATTGGCATGGGAGGTTCCTCCTCCTCCCTTCTTAAGATTACTTTAGGACAGAAACTTTTGCTGAACAATGAAAAGGGCTTTGACCTATGCTTAAGCATAGAACAGGAATTTCTTTGAGTCATGATTGATTTTAGAATTGATACAATGGAGATACTTGGAATGACAGAACCAGGTCTTGGAAATTGCAATCTCCACCCTACTCAGTCCTAACAGGATTTAGGAAGGGCTGCAGCATAGATCAAAATTTAATTATTCCAATCTCTACACTACTCAGGGTAACAGGATTTAGGAAGGGCTGTAGCAAAAGATCAAGATTTAATTATTTGAGAATATGACCTTCAACAGACATGTGCAAAGCCACAGACCTCTGGGCGGTCCTGGGTTAAGCTAGAGCCACCATTGGCACAGGGAAGACATGGACAGTGATTGGTAGATGTGAGAACTGAGGGGAGGGAACTTGGATGGTTTCCTTAAAGATAGAGGGGTCTGAGGACTGAGGGGATGGGTTGGAGAGTTTTGGCTCTGAGTGGTTGGAGAGGTGCTCTGAGAAGCTTGCTCTGAAGGAAGCTGGAGGTGGGGACCCCGAGACTGTTTTTCCATTTTGGTCACGTGAGTAATAGGGACTGATCTCTTTTCTTTGCCCCAGCCTAAACAGAAGGGGTATTTAAGCCCTATTCCCTTCTCTCCCCTTTCTCTCTCCCTCTCTCTCTCTCTCTCTAATTCCTTTCTTCCTCCTGTTTGTAATTAAACTCTATAAAAGGTTGACAGCTGACTTGAGTTTTCATTTAGGAATTACATAGCTGAATTCCTTGGCAACCTTAAATTAATATATATCAGTCTTTTAAAGTGATTTCCTTGTCACAATTGGGTCTCTTGAGTTACCTTGCTTCCCTTTATTAAAATTTGTTTTAAATGTTAAGTTTCCTTTAAAGTTTTTGTAAAGTCCTGGTTTTCTCAATAAGAATGTTTAGAAATCATCTAGTTGTAAAAAGTAGGTTTCATTTTTCCTTATAGGGTTATATTCGCCTTTTCAGAATTTTATTCTCAGTCGTCAAAAATAGTTTTCCTTCACTGTATCATATTCTAACATTTTCTTTTCTTCCTAGTAAGTGAACTACACTCCTGAGAACTGACTGGGGTTTCAAAGTATTTGATTTGTCCTTTTTTCTCCCTTCTTTGACCTGGGAGTTCAAAAGCTTGTCAGTCACATTTCTGGGTATGTTGTAGCTGGATTTTTTCCCCGGGCATGATGCATGGATTCCATTAACCTGTGCTTT
The DNA here is from genome assembly GCF_027887165.1 of Monodelphis domestica. NCBI lineage: Eukaryota > Metazoa > Chordata > Mammalia > Didelphimorphia > Didelphidae > Monodelphis > Monodelphis domestica. The sequence continues at coordinate 234,887,988 of NC_077227.1, read as the reverse complement.
GCCCTCCAGTTTTAGTATGTCTGGATAAGTTTCTTTCATAATTTCTCCAGGTTTATCCTGCTGTGCATTTATACATGCCGGAAATATTAAATACTCCTTCCACCTACTGAAATTCTCTACTTCAGACCCAGCTAAATCCCTATAAAGATTTTTTGCCTCCCCTCCATCCCAACCTTAACATCTCTCATGTTTCTCAGACTTCTTCCCTATATATAAAACTTTCTACTTTGGCCTCTAAGCATTTGTATACAGATTTTATTTCTCCTTCCTCCTGTAAAATTAGAAATTATTTGATGGAAGGGCCTTTGCTTTTCATGTTTGTGATCCTAGCATGGTGCCATACATAGAGTGGACATGTTTGTTGAAATCAATTTTCACTTTAATCTATAATAGTATTCTAAAACTCTAAAACTTCTAAAGAGCTATGTTCTCTTCAATATGGGTGCTTTATTTAATGATGCAGAGCACATGCCCTCATTCTGTGTGACTCTTGTCTGTGGCCTCTTACAAATTCTCCAGTAGGAATCCCCTCAATATACTGGAGATTTTCCTCCAGAAAATTGGACATCATGTGGGTAACAATGAAGCATGTAACTCTGTCATCTTGCTCTTGCTTACTTATCTAACAGACATACACTCTTCAATTATATCAGACACCAGTTATTATGTAATTCTTTGTTCTTTATGCGCTGAAGCCTATCCACATCTGACTGGTCTTTCTATTGAACTCCGGGTGATCAATAACTTTGATTTTCAAGAGGCTTTGGGATACCATGACTCACAATCTTAGAGCTGCACCAGAAGAATATCAGTGCTCAAAAGTTGGGCCTTTATTTTAAGAAGACAGGATTCTTTAAGAACATTGCTCAATATCCAGAATGCAAGGTAGCTGGGTCTCTTTTTCCTTTTTAATTCTGAGTCTAGTTCACTCTCTTTCTTTAGGATCTGTCCAAGACATGAAGTGCTTTTCCTCTTGGATAGGCTTTAAACACTATGTTTTAGAAAGTTTCTGTTCTTACAACAAAGGTAATCTTTTCCCTTTTAGTGGCCTCTTACTACCAAGTTGCACCATTACAAAATTTCTACATGCCTTTCTGTTAAATTTAAGCCTAAGGCAGAGATGCATTTATGTATTGGGAGCCATGTGGAAAAGGTAATTCCATCTTCTGATTCTAATTTAAAAAAAAAAAGTATTTCGCAAGAAGTAGTACTTAAATGTATGAAAAAGGAACTTTCAGAAATAAACTTTGTTTAAAAACAATTTCTACCTAAATACCACTGTAAACAAGGCAAGTCACCAGGCATTTACTTTAGATGTTTAAGAATGACAACTATTATATCCTTCACGTCATTGGAAAGAAAATTAATCAGTTATCCCAATGGTAATTCATTTCACCAAAGGGGGAAAAAGGATACTCTAAATAAAAGGTCCAGTCCCTTTCAGGCAAAAACAGAGATGCATTTCCCCAATAGTACATTATTTAAGGAATTTTATAAGTCATTTTCTTCAGATGTGAAATCCTTTTTATTTTTGCCTATTTCATTCAATTAAATAGTTTGACAGCTAATATCAACCAATGCACTAAATCCAATTAAATTTGAAGAGAATGTACAAATACTGAGTAAACAATGTTTTATATTTAATGAATTACTTTGTTAGTTATTATACTATAACAATCCATTTAAAATCTCTAACAGTATAAATGCAGATTAAAACATGATTTATCACTTGTTTATTTGGACATATTATTTGAGGTATTGGTTTTACAAGATTATTCACTTATAAAAATGAATGATATATAAATGTATGTTGTGTATTAAAACGTATATAACTCAGATCGAATTGCCTGTTGACTCTGGGAAGAGGGAGGGAAGAAATCAGGGGAATGACATAAATCATATAAATTCAGAAAATTTATGGAAATTTTTTTAAAATAAAGTTAAAACATTAAGAAAAATAAAACCATAGCTCCTTGGGAAAAAATAGAATAAAATTTCTAACAGCATTTTAAACATATAAAAATTTTGTCTAACCTGTTCTACTAGTGTAAAATAAGTAATTCATCTTCTTAGTGAAATTAATTGATCCTATTGAATTAATTTGGTAATCTGGTCCCGTAAGTGCCTTAGTCATGATTCTTTGTGTATGAATCAAATATAAATTTGTACTCCTTATTTTCTTTTAAAAAGGAAACCTTTGAAAATCCATTTTGGTCTCAGACCCACCCTTTGATTAAGCTAGCATGTGAACTCTGTGAGCTTCTTGGCTCCCTGGCCTCTGACCTGGACTGAGCTCAAGTCTGTCCAACCAGGGAGACTCAGAATGAGTAACATCACTGGGATTATAAATTTCTGAAGTAGGAAGCAGTGTGTTCTCTTTGCTGGCAAATGGAGACATGAGGTGAAGGGCGAAATCAAATTGGTTAGACTACCAGTCATGTGATTATGTGCCTTTTCACTCTCCAACCCACTTTCACTATCTAATAAATAATCATAAATTAACATACAATCTCCAGAGATTTTAATCCTAACAATTTGGTGACACAAAGTGGGAGTCTGAACTCCTCTACCATTTTCCTAAGTTTTTCCTTATAACAAAGAGTAGAAAAATTTTTTTCTGTAAATCCCAGGTTCCTGAGACGTTGAAATCAAGGAGAAACTTTGAGTAAAAAGACCATTTTTCATGTGTTATTTGCTAGTTATTTCTGTCTCTCTTTTTTTCTTTGGAGAATGTTACAAAAAATAGACTGGGAGAACAGCAAAGTTAGCAAGATAAGCAGACACTGAAGTACGATAAGTAAAAGGTGTTAATCCAGTCTAGTCTTAATTAAAGATTCAGAAGTAAGAAATGAATGACCTTCACTTTTCTCTCTACATCTACTTAAAATTAAACCATGCTCAGATGTTGACACAGAACCATGTTGCCTCTAGGGGGTTGTCTCAGGTACAGACTCAAACAGTTTCTAACCTAATTTTTTCTTCATTTGGGGGGGGGGGGTTGAAAATGGACAGCACTCATAGTACCCTTAGGGGGTCAATTCTATCCCAAGTGGAACCTTGTTTTACAAAACCAAGTTTTACAAAAACTGCTTATCTTGTGGGAAAAATTATTCATTGCCAATAGAACCAGGAATGACTAGAAAAGAGGCCATTAGCCTTTACTAAAAATGGTATAAGACTATAAATAGCACAACTGGAAAAGCCATTTGGCCTCATTTTGGCTCTCTTGATTTTAAGATGTTAAAAGAATTAAAATTAGCTATTGGAATAAAACCCCAAAAGCATTAGATTACTGGTACACTTGGGCCTGTGTAAAGGGAATCCCTTCCTCCCAGTGTCTTGAACTTTTTGCTTGTCCAAGCCAGCCCATTAGCATGGCTGGAACACTTCTAACAGAAGTCACAGGTTAAGAACTCCTAGGAACATGACCCAGAACTAAGGGTTATGGGATTGGGTCAGAGACTTTGATTGGTTCCTGAGATGTGAAAGACCAGCACACAGGGACAGGAAGTGATATGGAAACAGAGGACTATAAAAAATGAGCCAATAGAGGAGATCAGGCTCTTTGGAGGTCTTTGGTTGAGGGTCTTTCTGCGATTCACCTTTTGGGGCTCACGTGGAAGACACTCTCATGGGCTGGTAAGATTAGGATGGTAGGCTAGGAAATAGTTTTCTATTTCCTTCCCTCTTTATTTCTTTCTTAGAATATATTTATATTAAAATTTAATTGTTAAAAGCTACTATCATCCTCATGATTTAAGGGTTAATTATTTTATAAACAGAGACCACAACAATCTTTTTTTAAACTAATATATTTCCAAACTAATTTCTAAATACTACAGTTGGCATAATATTACTTTTTAATATTACAGGCCACAATCCTTAATGAAATTAGTAAGGTTCAGTCAAAGAGTCAAATTTTTAACCAATTTTCCATTGCTTTTTCATATCCTTCTCTTCTGGCTTCTCTGCCATTATCTGAGAATATTCCCCCTTCTATTCTCCCTTCCCTCTTTTCAGAAATTCTCCCTGCTCCTCCATCTCAGTCTGCTTTCCCTTTCTCTCTTTTCAGGGACCCTCCCCAAAGTTTCCTTTGCTCTTCTCTCTCCTAAACATTCTTTTTGCCCTCACCCAGACTGATTCTGTATTTCCTTCTACCATTCTGGCTCTCACTCCACCCCACCCTCTGAGGCTCTCACCATCTCTAGACCTTCCAACTCTACCCCACTTACTGAAGCCCTAGCCATTTCCATTTCTCCCTTCCTCTAGGTGAGACCAATCCTCTTTGACCACACCTTCATTCTACTCCTACTCCTCCCTCCCCACTCACTCTCTGAACCCCTCCTCTACCCCCTCACTCTGTTCCTGCTTCAACTTCCCTGCCCATTCTGTAATATGGGAAAGGAAATAGGAAGATTGGAAAACAGGGGATAAATGGGGAATAATGGGAGGTTTGTATAGGGGTAAGGAGGAGTTAAGGGGAGAGAGGGAATATTGCTTGGTGAGGCAAGGGAGGGAGATGCCCCCCTGCTTAGAGGAAACAGCAGAGGTCTATATAAGGATGGTTTGTCTTTGAATGACTGAAACTGAAGTTCAGCTCCCTCTATGACCAGAAAAGATAGTCCACTTATCTGACTGCAAATTCAAATAATATAAAGTTTAATGATCCAGTTGGAATTGGAGTTTTTCCTTAGCTTCAGAGTATAGGGCCAGGCCCTTGAGGCTGGCAGAGGGTTTGTCCTACTCCCGTCTACTCTCGTTGTTCTAATTCAGAATCTTAGCAATAGACAGAAAGCAAACAACAACAATTCTAACCTTTAGAAGCCTGTGTCTTTGGGCTGAACCAAGAGGAGCATGCCACTCCAGACTGGGCTGAACAAGCTCCTCTCTCCTCCAACACCAGGATGCACGTTCCACCTCGCAGGAAGGAAGTGCTAGTCCCAAGACCCAACTGCCACTCCTAGTTGGCCCTCCCCCACACAAACTGTTAGTCTAGTTTCCTTTCCACAATTCTATGCACTCTACCAGAGATGCCTCTTCATCTTCTCTACTTAATCTCCACACAGACTTTAGACTTAATAGTGGAAACCAGTGATTTTCCTAAAGGCATGTTTCCTCTGTGGAAAGTTGTCTTACATAACCATAAAGGAATGTTGCTGACATTACAAATTTATCCTGTTCTCTCCCTCAGATCTCAACATGTGCGTAAAGGACACTCCCACCTTTGCTTTAGAACCAGTGGCTTTTCAGAAGGTTTGAGGCTATTTTTCAGACTGTTAATTCAAGCTGGAGTGATGTAATGAATCAAATGTATGCCTTATTAACTGAGGGAGAAAGAGAGGCAAATTTTGAGACCACCAATAATTCCCTAAATGAAGATGAATACAATGACAATTACAGGACTCCTAATCAGACCTCAGTCATCTTGAGGACTATGTGAGGTTACTTGATGCAAGGGAGATACTGTTGAAAGGAATGGGGGACTGCCCTGCTTACCCAAAAAAATTAACCAAAATTTGAATATGTTAGCTTATCAGGAAGAAAATGATCATTCTAAACAGTTTTATAATCGAATATACACAGAAGCTAAAAGACATGCAGGGTTAGATCCCATTAACCCCACTGATGCTCATATCACACAGCACCATTTTGTGAATCACTTCTCCCAAAAAATAAGAGTATTTCCACAAGAATTATCCAGACTGGACTATTATGAATATAGAACAGTTAAAAAGGATATCTTTATATGAAGAAATAACCCCAACAATTTATCCATTAATTGAGCAAGGGACAATAATATTATGCAAATTTGAATAGAATTACCCAATTCTTCCAGTAGAAATGTCTAAGCCAGGCCCAGCTGTGAAGCCTGCTTATTGGTTGGTACAAAATCAATATGTAGTTAATTATAACTAGGCACCTAGTGGTTACAAATCCTATAACCATCAACTCCTCACTCCCTAGTGAAGTTACAGTGTTACAGTCATAGACCTCTGATTTTTTTTCCCATTTGTATCCATATAAATTTTAGGAAAATATTCACTTTCATCTGGAAAATTCCCAAGGTCTTTATTTCCTCAAGGATATGTAGCAAGCCCAACCTTATTCTTTCCAATTTCATGACAGCACTTAGCTACTATCATTTTTGAGGCTTCTACTTCATTTCAATATGATAATAATTTTATTTTAGCAGTACCAGATGCAGAGACATGCCAGAAAGAAACCAGGAATCTCCTCTTAGAGCTCCATAAGAGAAGCCACAAGTTTTCTAGGTCAAAGTTTCATTGGTGCCTTCCAAAAGTGGAATATAAAGGAAATTGGAGGGGGTGAAGCCATTATGGCAGTTTAGTAGCAGTAAAAGTCTGAAACTGCTATGAATATCCTTCCAAACTGATCTTTTAAAAGCACCTCAAAAGGAGAAGCATCAAAACAGGATGAGTGAGAGGGCTTTCCAACTGAACACAATGTGAAAGGTAGGCACAAAACATAGATTTTTGATAACATAAGGGGCAATGGGAAGCAAAAATATAAACAGAAACCTATGGATAACCACCCCCTACCTACTGCACCAGACTCAGAATGAGGGTGTAGGTAGCTTTGAGATCTAGGGTCATGGGCTACATAAAATAAAAAAAGAATACCTTAGGCCTACCCATCAAAGTCCCAGGCCTTAGCTGTGAGGTCTGGAGGTCCATAACTCTGGGCTCTCTTAAGCCTCTGCACGGGCAGCTAAGATAGAAATGGTCAGCAACTTGCAGATTTCCCAGTCCACTGGTATGAAAATGAGCAAACAGTAGCAAACAAACAAACAAAAAAAAAAACTCTTGACCCTAGATAATGTCTACAGGAAAAAAGAGCAAAGAAAAGAAGCAAAGGAGATTTTGAAATGCAAGCAAACACATGTATAATCTCAAAAAAAAAATGGGAATTGGTAACAAGCTCTGGAAGAACTCAGAAGTGGAATATTAGGTTTCATTTACTCTGATCCATTTCCCCCAAGTGCACTAAAGATAGTCAGCAACTCTTTGCTCCCTCTTCTATCATGTGCCTGAGAGCAATCTTGGGGATACAGGATTCTGTCGACAATGGATTCCCCATTATGGGGAAATTGCTAAGATCCTTTGTTGCTCTGACTAAAAATTCAGACCCTAAACTACATCCATTAGATTCCCAACATTTGTCAGCTCTCACAGAACTAAAACAAGTCATTCTATCTCTTCCTGCTCTAGGAATTACAGACTACACAAAGCCATTTACTTTGGTCAGGAAGAGAAGGGTAACTTCTGAGGTCTTGATTTAAGCCTTGGGACCCACACAGAATTCATTAGCTTAGTATTCTACACAGATGGATGCAGAGGTGGCTTCAGTATTGTCCTGCCTTCAGGCTATTCCTGCCACAGCACTCCTAGTAGAAAAGGCCACAGCTGTAATCCTGGGTTCTCATTTAACTTTTCTCTGCTATAGAACACAGGCATTTTCAGATCAAAGGCTTGATAGCTATCAGATAACTCTGTTAGGGAATGAAAATATCTCCCTTGAATGCTCTATAGTTAGTGATGCAACATTGCTTCCTGATTTGCTGGTCTCTGGGGAAGCACTACATGATCACTCATCTGTAAAAGATATGGCTGAGAAGTCCAAAAGTGATTCCTTTGACACATCTTTAATAAATCCTGATTTAATTCTCTATGCTGATAGTTTATTTATAAGGAATGGAACATGTCACTTTGGTACATAATTTGTTTCAGGCCATGGTATCATCTGAGTAGCTTCATTATCTTCAAATTATAGTGCTCAGGGGGCAGAATATCTTACCCTGAATGAAAACTGAATAATAGCCGAGGGAAAGAAAGCAACAATTAACACAGACTTCAGGTATGCCTTTGGAATTTGTAATGCTGTTGGAATTCAATGGATGCAGAGGGGATTTCTGACTTCTTCTGAAAAGACCATAGAAAATGCAGAGATCATTAAAAAATTCCTCTCTGTTCATCAGCTACCTGCAGCCTTTGCTGTTGTTCATTTTCTGTCCAAATAAGAGGAATTAATCCTGACTCTAGGAGAAATCAGCAGGCAGACACTGCAGCTAAATTTTTTGCCTTTTAAGGGCTTGAATTAATATTAACTCTGACATCTAATAACAATTCAAATTTCTCTCTCTTATAATGAACATGAAGTGGAGAACTGGAAGCACAGGTTTAAAGCAAAGCAGAATAATGGGGTTAGGGTGATTTCTGAAGGAAAACCCTTACTTCTCAGAAGCTCCTATCATCAAATATGTTTATCTGTTCATAGGAGTGGTCACTTCAGTATTCAGGGGATCATGAACTTCACTCAGGTATTACCAATACAGCCTCCTCTGTGTGTGTGTCTCTTCCTCTACCTGCCAGGCACATAATCAGCATACTTTCCATGACAAGGCCTTTGGTGGATATCCCTTGGCTTCATACCTTTTGAACATTTTTAAACTGGCATTATAAAGTTTGTATTGTTATAGTAGACCACCTCACTAAATGCATAGAAGCCTTACCTGGTACTCATATGATAGCAACTTTTGTTGTTAAAATGGTATTGAGGGAGATTGCTCCCCAATTTGGCCCCCCTGTATATATCAATTTAGATAGAGGAATTCATTTTACCGATTCTGTCTTAACACAGATTTATTGTTAGAGAATTATTCCCAAATTTCATACACCCTACCATTCCCAGAACTAAGGCCAAGTTGAACGTATGAACAGAGAATTTAAAAATATAGTTGGCAAAGTATGCACTGAGAAACACAGTGGAGACTCTCCTCTTAGCACTATTTTTCCTGCAAAGCAGACCTGGGGTGACCTACATGTCTCACTATTTGAAATGCTTTTTGGATATCCTCCTGTTTAGGTCAAAACTTTCCTCCCTCATTACTAGGGAGGGACATTTCTGTTGCTTCTTATGAATAGGAATTACAAGTCAAATTATAGGACTTCACAACTCTAAGACAACAATACAGGCAGGACTCATGGACTTCTCACTCCATGATCCCTACAGGAGCCATGGTGTTTGAAAAGAATTTTCAGACAACTAGAGGGACCCAACCAGTTTGGGAAAGGCCTCTTCCAAGTGTAGTTAACAACTCCCACTGCTATCAAAATTGGAGAAAAAGACTCTTGGTTTCATTGCTCTCATGAAAAACTGGTAAAATTTATTGACACTGATTATTGATATGTCATTTTCATTGTATATTGCCTTTTCATCTTTGGATTAGGTTTTGCTTTTATTCTTACCTTTTTGTCATTAGGGATTTTATGGCTAAACCTAATTTAGCTCTTTTAAAAAATGCTACCCTCATTTGATATTTTATTCTCAGTAATAAACCATATTACATTTCCCCCTCTTCTGATGTCTGAACTAAGGATAATGCTATTATTAAAGTCCATAATCAAATTGGACATACTCTACACCAAGGCAAGGCAAATAGACCTTATGAGTGCTGGGTCTATCACTAGCTTCATCAAAACTCTTTTATTATAATGAGCAATAATTTCAGTCTATATGAATAAGACTTTGCCCCAATTTGAAAGCCCATGCAGGTCATTTATTGCCAATTAAGTCTTTCACTGCTTTTGCTTTTGTTATATGTTACATCAATAGTTTCAGGTGTAGCCTGTCTACCTGGTAACAACCACTATTTTCAAATCTCAGTTGATTTTAATGTCTTCTAAGGTAACTTTCAGATATATGGGAACCCTATACCCACTATTTACCCAGCTTTGATTTGTATGTTAAAGATGTAACAGACTGCTTAGTAGCAGATATATAGGTAACAATGTCAAGTGCAATCTCCGATTCCATTCCATTCCATACTACATTTATCTGTACTAAGATAAAGTTCAATAGCACAAAGGTCAAGTCACATAAATACATATCCTTTGCAACTGTTGCTGCCTCATCACAGAAAAAAATCAGGTTTTCTATGGAGTTTTGTAACCACTAGACAATTCTATGTCTGTATGTCTGTAACTCTCAGCTTCGCAAGAGTGGTATGGGAGCTGTGGTTTGGTCTATGTTACCACTCCAGGGTTGCCAGATAAAAAAGTCCATAGCTAGGAATCTGGACACTTGATGGCATGTAAGGAGCAAGAGATCTAGGTCTAATTCAGTATCCACTTCCTCTGTAGGGCAGAGCTTTTTCTGGGCTACTATACCCACTTTTGGGATGATGGCAGTGATAGATTCTAATAGGAAAATTTCTACTGAGGTTGAGAAATTGGCTCGGGATATAGTTCAAATCATCTCCTAAATGCCTGAATCTATCTCCTTCCTCCAGGAGGAGGCTGATTCCTTGGCAAAGACAGTAATTCAAAACCTGATTACCCTTGATATACTTATAGCCACTTCTGGTTGTGCCTGTGCTCTTATTAATCAGTTTCCTTGTTCTTACATAAGTCAATCAGGTGAAATTGTTACCAATGTCCACGAGCTTCAAGAAATTTTGAATGACACTCAACAAATCACATGTGAGATCTGATGGTGCATGACTGAACCTCTCAAGGCTACATGGGACTTTTTAATTCTAGGAATTTTTGTCCTTTTCAAACTTTGTCTTATTTGCTACATAATATCTATGTAAAGCAAAAGATTTTCAGGGGAAAAACTTAGGTATATATGTACTGAAAATCATGACCATGTTAGTAATATAATAGATTTAATGGTTAAGTAATCAATCTATGTACTTTTTTGAAATGCATGTTTGTTACATTTTCATGTTGAATATACCTGTTCAATAGGGTTTGAGAAATGATCTTTTTTATTTTTTTTCCTAATTTTATGTATTATTTTTTAAACTTGAGTTCACTGAATTACACCTGATATTTGGTATTCAAGAATCAGTTTACAATGTCTAATAGCCCTGACAATATTGTATACCCCAAAGCTTAGATTACCGAACCCTGCCATTGGTTATTAAATCTTATGGGATAGTAACTGATGTTTTGAGTATGATTCCATTTGAGGGGAATGAGAATGAACTCTGTTTTTATTATGGTGGATTTGAGATGCTTGTACAGCATCTAATTGAGGTGTTGTGATTGAGAGAAATGGGCACAGACAGAAGAAATGCAAAGGAAGAAGAGATCAAGAAAGCACATAGAATCTAGACCCAGATCCATCAAGGGAGGAGAGAGAAAAGTCTATAGAAGATTGAGGAAGGAGGCAGTTAGCCCCAAGCTGAATTCTGGACAGTCACTTCTGCTTGGGAGTGGTCTGATCTGCACACAACTTCCCTTCTCTCTGGCTAACCTTCTTGAAAGGAGGAAAGGCTGAAGAAAGTCTCAGCTATTACCTTTCTCCACCTAATTTGAGCTGAAGAAAATAGAATCTTGCCTAGAAAAGACCTCAGGAGGGTTATTATTTCCCTCTGGGAAAATAAATTTTATTCCTTTTTGAAGACTTTCACCAAAGCCTACAATAAGTGATAGAAATTGGAATTAGGGAAGATCCCACTCTCTCTCTCTCCCAGTTTCCCTCTTATTTCCTTCCACCAAGAAAATAAATAGATGCTTTTCAACTCAAAAAGCTGTTCTCAAGACTTTTGTAATTAGAGGGAGGAATTGACTCACCATCTCATCTGTGAGGCAAACTCCAATAGGCTGTTCAGTAAGGAGAACAGGAAGTAAGGGTGTTCTTTGAAATTAGCTCCCTTCTTTCAAAAACTGTTTCCTGGTATAACATCTTTCTGATTCCCTTATCATTCTCACTATTGCCCTTTAATACAGTGTTCAATAGGTGGTTGATGATGCTGGATATGGGCATTTAAGAATTATTTGCAACTAATTTTTCACTGCAGTATGTTTTTTATCTCTCAGGTGAACTGCAGAAATTCTGGGAGAATGAGAAGAGTTACAGCAACAAAAAACTATTTTAAATTTTCTCTAACCTTTCAAAGAATGGTGGCATTTGCGTATCTTCTATAAGTAAACAAATCTATTGGTTCTTCTATTCAAGAAGGAAATAAAGAAAGATGTAGAAATTCTTCCAATTCTGCATACGTTAAAGTCTATGAAGCAAGGACAGTGTTTTTAAATATATATATATATGCTGCTAACAATGTAAATCCTCAGTTTTCTACATGGCCAAAACAGTCTATCTGGAATTTAATTGTACAATATTTATGAAGGACCTACTGTGTACAAAGCACAAATTGACAAGATCCTGACCTCAAACAGCTTACATTCTGTTAGGACAGAGGAGAGCCTCATGGATGCGGGAACAGATCCAAAGAAAAGTACAAGAACAGGGATGGGAGTTAAAGGAGAGGGGAATTAAAGAGTTCTAGGGAAATTTAAGGAAGGAAAAAAGAAGTATTCTTATGTAACTTAATAGTCTATAATAAAAAAGTAGCTATTATGATATTTCATGGTATTCTTCTAAGGCCGTTATTCTGTCTTTAGCAATGCTGGGGGCAGAAAAGATAGATTACCAGGCCTGGAGTCCAAAAGATTCATCTTCCTTTGTTCAAATCTGGCCTCTAATACATACTAGCTGTGTAACCCTAGCTAAGTCACTTAATCATGTTTGCCTCAGTTTCCTCATCTGTAAAAATGAGCTAATGAAGGAAATGGCAAGCTTTTCCAGTATCTTGACCAGGAAAGCCACAAATGGGATCACAAGGAATTACATAGAACTGAAAAACAACTAAACAATACTATTTACTGCCAGTGTTATTAGATATATTATTTTTTAAATGTATGTTACATGAATCACAGGAATGTAGTATATTTCTTCTTAAACAGGCTACATATCTAGAACAAAGTAACCTGCCAGACAGCCTATTTCAGGGGCCTTTAAAACAATGCAGAGCATTCCTCTCCATGAAAGGACAATGATACCAATTTAAACTGAGTCTCAGTAAGCCCTGAAAGCTGCCAGTAGTTCTGATGACTTTTAGAAAAATGTCACAAATTTGAACAAAATAGCATCTAAATTAGTGAAAAGGTCTTAATTATGTGTTTACATAGATAAAGGTAAAGTGTGTTGAGTTATTTGCATTCACCTTAATTGCTAATGAAGTGTTTCCAAGTAAAGGTTCAGTTAAGCTTGTCTTCATGAATAATCACACACACCCCTCTGATTAGCAGCATCCATTTATATACCTGGTTATTGTGGGTAAATACAAGGAACAAATGAGCAAACACTTACCAAGTACCTACTCCTCATACATCACAGGGCTAATTACTGAGAGAGACAAGAAGATAAACAAGACTTTTGACCTCAAGAAGGCAAACCAGCCAAAGAACTTAAACATCATTAATCCGAATGAGGAAAGGTACAGGTACCCAGTGATGTGGTACAGTTATAATGTGAAGGCACTGAGAGGAGAGAGACAGATCAATAGAAAAATAGTTGTCAGGAAAGGCTTCATGGCAAACAGGAAATCCCAAAAGTTTCAACTTCTTAATTAGGACAAATATTCATTCTAAATTTTGTTTAGCCTTAAAATCTGAAGAGCAAACATTTCTTTACAGATGAAAGGCCAAAGTAAATTAATCAAAAATCAGAAATGAGCAAAATATAAATGACCATAGCATAGCAATTCTGCCTTTTGATGTTAAAAGATATGCTATAGTACACCTAAGGTTATTCATTTTATAGTTGAGAAATAGTTAAATCATTTTAGCTCTTCTAGAATGTAGTTTTCTTTTTTTCCTTCTGGACTATATAAGAGATATTTTCCATGTAAATAACTGAGATACTCCTAAAAAGAATGTGAACTTTTAGAAGGAAATTATATAAAAAGCATATGGGACAGTGGCATAGCTCATAGAGCTCCAGGTCTGGAAACAAGAGGTCCTGGGTTCACATCCAGCCTCAGACACTCCACACTTCCTAGCCTTGTGATACCAAGTGACTTGCCCAATTGTCCAGATCTTATTACTCTTCAAACTTGGAAACAATACTTACTATCAAGTCTAAAAGAGTTGGTTTAAAAAAAAAAAACACATATGTTGCGGCTGCTAGATAGCACAGTACATAGAGTGCCAGTCCTGAAGTCAGGAGGAACTGGGTTCAAATGTAGCCTCAGATATTTCTTCAACAAATAACTAAACCCTAATTACCTAGCCTTTACCTTATCATATTGATACAAGTCAGAAGGTATGGGTTTTTTAAAAAAAGTATATGCTTCACTCTTCAAATATAAATTGATCAATGAATTAAAGAGTTATTAAATTGTAGCCATCTCTGATAACTGCAAAAGTCATTCAACAATTTCATTTCATGTGATAAAACAAGGCACAATCCTTCCCATCTTTCTGCAAGCAAAAATATTAAACAATTTTTTCTAGAATATTTAAAAAAAAACTGCCAAGAAAGAGAGGACCACACCAAACAAGGGAAAATAATTATATCATGAAGGTCTCAAATTATCCATTCATTTATTATTGACTCAAGAAAGTTTAGGAGGTAGTTAATTAATAAGGAATTTTAGATATGGTTCCACCTTTGCTTCCATTACCATTTTTTAAATGTTCATATACAATGAAAGGATGAAAATATTACAGTAATTCATAAAGCACTACCCTTTGAGGCTCTCTTAGGCATTGCATAAAACTACCTTCAAGAAACAAAAGACTCTGATTAAGATGTTATTTTTTTTACCATGAGATGTGATGCACGTGAGTATGTTAAATAATGGTAAATAAATCTTTAAAGTTCTTTTTACTAGTTATTACAACATAACTAATTTCAAACCAGATAAAAGAACTAATTCCCTCAATATTAGAATGAAATCTTTATGAGATCTGAAGGACAAAAGTACTAAGAAACATAAGCAATATCTGAAATTAAAGGGGAATTTTGAAATGAAATTTAAAAATTAGAATATATTAAATTAAACAATTTTTGCAGTATTGTCAAGTGTGAAAATAGAAATTTCTTCAATGTTTTCCTGTCTCAAAAATCCCAAGGGAATTGTCTCTAAATCTAAACTCAAAATATATGTGAAGGGAGGAATCATTATTTGAGAGTTTCAAGAATTCTAACTTTTAAGCCTGGATGTGAAAGTTATCAAACTGTCCAAACTCGAAGCTATGTGTTCCAATTGCTGCCCAACCATTCCTGGGTAAGTGCTTCAGCTGAGCTTTCCAGAGAACCCTATTATTTAGCATGCCATAAGCAGAGGAGTCCTGTTAAAAAAGAAAAGAAAGAAAGAAAGAAAAAAGTTAATATATATTCATAATTTCTTTTCTCCTCAGTGGCATATAAAACTATTAGTACTGAGAATAGCTAGTTGAACAAAAATATACTTATCACTAAATTTCTAAATAATAAAATTAAAATTGAACAAAGTTTAGGTCAAAGGCAAAAAATAAAAGAAAAAAGGGTTTAAAATAATTTTCTTTATCTCTATGTGTCTGGCAAATAGAAGGTTCTTAATAAATTCTGATTAATTGATGTCTTTTATACATTATATAGTATATAGTATTGGGGTAAAAAAAGTCCTGAATATTACAATAATTTAAAAAATATAAACGACAGTTAAAACTGGAGACAAATTTAGTAACAAATTATAATGCTTTCTAAATACATACTAAGAGAAACACTCAAAATCAAATCATAATTTCATGTTACATGTTAAATTGTTTTTGTATGTCCTTTTGCACTTATAATGAAGATATCAATAGCTTCAAGTCACTGTGCATAATTCCATTTCAATTTAAAGGGCCAACAACACACCTTTTGGCCTTTTATTACTAAAATCTAAGACTAACTACCATTTGACATGGGCAGGTAGGTGGAGCAGTGCGTGCTGGGCCTGAAGTCTAGAAGATTCATTTTCCTTGGTCCAAATCTGGTCTCACATACTCACTAGCTGTGACCTGGGTAAATCATTTAACCGTGTTTACCTCAGTTTATGCAGCTATCCAATGAGCTAGAGAAGGAGATGGCAAATCACTCCAATATCATTGTCAAAAAAACCCTAAAAGCAGTCATAAAAAGTGGGACACAATTGAAAACAACAAATCATTCCCTGTGGTGAAAATCCCTAGAGGAGGGCCATTAATCCAAATATTAAGTTGAGAACAGCAAGGTAAAGAAAGGGATAATCAATTAACTTGATGGAATATAGAAATTCTGTTAGGAGAGATCTTCTGAACTATGAAGATGGGATTTAGCTATCTCCTGATTGTAACAATGAAGATACTTAGCTCTTCCTTTATTATGAAGATTAAATTGCAATCCCCTGATTGTAACAATGAAGGTACTTAGCTCTTCCTTTATTGGGAAGATTGAATTGTAATCCACAATCTATTTTTAGATTTTAATACCCAAAAGGTGGTAACTCAGTATTTGAAGTATATCTACCCATTTTAACTACAAAAAGGTGTTAACTAACTACAAAAGGTGAACTAACCAAAAAAGGTGGTCAGTAACCAAAAAAGGTATAATCTAACCAAAGAAGGTGTGAACTAAAGAGTGGGCAGTCCTGGAGAGGAGCATCTGCTGTGATTGGTAGATGTGAAATTTAGGGGAGGTGACACAAGAGAAAAATATCTTTAAAAAGAGGAACAGAGGTCAGAAGAATCGAGATTCAAGATTCGAGATAGATGAAAGGACTGACTTGGAGTTGAACTGGAGGATCATCAGACACTTGAGAGACTGGAAGACAGACACTTGGACTTGGCTATTGGAACTGGACCACTGGAGGAGCTCATGCAGGAGACCTCAGACTGCTTTCCTTTGAGATGGTCACCATTGGTGAGTGAAAGGCTGACTTAGTAACCCTGCCTTTCTTGAAGGCCTAAACCTCCAAGAAAGATCTATTGTCTTGAGACTTTTTTCCTGATTAATGACTTAGAATTTCTACCTGGCTCAGAGGAAGCTGGAGTTGTCTCTCTCTCTCATTCCTTAATATCTTCCCTCTATTATAAATAAAACTACCATAAATTACATTTTATTTTAGTAATTCACTTAGGGACTTAAAAATTAAATCCCTGGAGACCATCAATTAATATATTCAGAGCCAAACTAATAAAAATTAACAGAACTCATCCCTCTCATAATACCTCTAACAAGCTTTCTTTTTTCCCCTTCCACTAACGAGCTATCATTTGAAGTCAAACTTCCAATGACAGGGAAATCTTTCACTTCCTCAAGGACCAAAATAGCCTATTCCCACTTGTGCTCTGATATGTGATTGTCCCTTACACTCAGTAAAAATGTTCCCACTTTTCTTAACCTGTCCTCTGGAGTCAAGCAAAATAAATATAATTTTTTTTTCAATAAGACTTCTACCACCAAGTATCTAAGGAGATAATCTCTTACCATAAAAAAAAAAAATTATTCATCTCCCCTACATTTTTCCTCTATACTCCAGGATAAAAATCCCCAAGATCAGTCAATTTTCCTGAACATGGTTTCAAGACTACTTTGCTATTTAAGTTACTATCCTCTCAATGTATTCAAGTAGGGCAACATTCCTTCCCAAAAGTGGCACAAAGAATTGAATATAACACACCAAACTCTCTCCGATTAAGGCAGAGAGCACAACAGAATTACAAACTTCCACATTTTAATAAGCATGCATTTATTCTGTTTTTAAATGAAAAAGCACTTATTGAAAACTTACTTTTTGCCAAATAATAAAGTTAAAAAAATGAAAATCATGTGAGTTTCTGTCCTGAAAGGTTTCATATTTGAATAAGGCTAGTATTCTCTTTCCATGAGAGGTATTTATGAGGTTATAATGGTAATATATGTAAAATGCTATAGAATTCATTTTAGCATGAAAGTCTACAATATCTTCTCTTGTATTTCAGAAAATAGTACACATTTGGTCAATATTTTCATGTCCTGAATTATATATTTTTTTTTTTTAAGTTTTTAGATCCAGATTTTCTCTGTTCCTCCCATATCTCTCTTCCACTGAGAAAGAAAATAATAATTATACATGAGAAATCATGCAAAACATTTCAATATCAGCCATGTCACACAAAAATAAAAATAAATAAGCAAGAAAAATAGACTTCAATTTGCCTCAGCATTCATCTGTTCTTTCTATGGAGGTAGTTGAAATTTTTAAATCCTGAGTGCCCTGGAGTTGTCTTGAATTGCTGTATTGAAGAGAGTAGTCAAGCTGTTCAATCATTACAACATTGCTGTTACTGTGCACAATGATCTCCAGGTTCTTCTCTCTTCATTTTGCATCAGTTTATTTAAGTCTTACTACATTTTTCGGAAACCTTCCTTCTCATTTCTTATAGCACAATAGTACTCCATCACAATTATATTCCACAACTTGTTCAGTCACTCTCCAACTGAGGAGTATCCTCATAATTTCCAATTTTTCATCACCACAAAAAGAGCTGCTATAAATATTTTTGTACATATAGGTCCTTTTCCTTTAATCTCTTTAGGGCATAAACAGAGTAGTTGTATTGTTGGATCAAATGCACTGTTTTGTGGAATTTAGATATAGTTCCGGATTGTTCTCCAGAATGTTTGGATCACTTCACTAACTATACTAATGATGAATTAATAGGCTTATTTTCCTTCCTCCTCTTCAGTACTTATTATTTCTGATAGATATGAGGCATTAATTTGAGTTGTTTCAATTTTCTTTTCTATAATCAGGACTGATTTAGATCATATTTTTAATATGACTAGAGATATATTTGATTTCTTCTTTTTAAAATTGCCTATTTCTATGTTATAACCATTTATCAATTCTGGAATCACTTTTTTATATATGAATTTGACTCAGTTTCTTATATAATACAGAAGTGAGGCTTTTATTAGAGAAATCTGCTATAAAATATTTCTGATATTCCTTCATTGTATATGGTATCTTTTAACATAGTAGTTTCCCTGGCAATTATTTTTTTAATTAGCTCTGTTTTTACTGTTGCTTTGTCTGCGATTATGATTGCTACTTCCATCCATTTTATGGGTTAGCTCATTCCATTCAAATTCAGTTATGATTACTATGTATTTCCTTCTATCCCATTTTCTTGTGTTTATTCTTCTCTTTTTATCCTGTCTTCTCTTCAAAAGTCTGCTTTGGTTCCAACTACTATTTCCTAATTAATCTATCCTCCTCTTTATCATCCCTACTTCATATACCCTTCCTTTCCTATTGTCTATTAGATAAGACAGGCTTTTATACACAAATGAGTGTATGTATTTATGTATTTAAGGGTAGCCTAGCCAGAAAAAGCAAGTATATTCATTGGGGGGGGGGGGGTGTGAATGGTACTTAATGAAATAGAAGTCCTGCTTAATCCTAGATCCACTTTGTTACCCACTTTTATTGTCTGTCCAAGACATACATATTGATGAAGGAGCACTATCTATTGGCCATCTAACTTCCAATCCATAATCCAGATAATGGTTCTTCTTCATAATCTGGATTTTCTTTGTGAATGGGTAAAGCAAACTTTTTTGAATATTACCAATCTCCAGGAAGCACTGCAATGCTGTATGGCTTAATACAACCAGCAAGATGCCATCCACAAATAGGAATACCAGAACACTAGCTAGTCTTTCTTCAACTAGGATTCTGATCTCAGTGTCTTCTGAAACAAATGGCAAACAGCTGTCATGAGCACAGATCTCTTTGCCTCATATCTTATCTGAAAGTTTATGATCAGAAGTTCAGTGAGAAGTTTGTTTTTCCAGGAATCTTTTATCATTTTTAAGCTTGGATGGAAGACATTTTGTTAGAAGGATGTCCTGAAAACAGAATTTTGTTCTACTGAATCAAATGTGGTTTTATAATCAACAAACAATAAGAGCAACTGTATATTCTCTGACTCTTCCAGCCAATCACATCATTATAAAGAGGAGGCCTACTTTAGAATGGTGAAAGCTTACTAGTTCGTATATGTAGGTGATTTTTATCTACATAGGATAGGAATTAGGAAGTAGATAGTAGATAGGAAAGTAGGCATCAAGGTGAGTAAACAGTGGTTACTGTACCTTTTCAAGTATTAATAAGAGTAATAAGAGTAATGAGGTTGTTTTCTCCAACATTTTATCTTCCTCTTCTTTGGATTCTTTGTATATTGATCCCTCCACATCTTCACAGCTGTGTACTCCCAGCATGGATATCCTCTAGGTACAACTGATCTAGTAATTCTTCCAGACACATTTCTGGTCTTTGTTCTCTTATCTTCTCTTTAAGGACATCTGGGAATGTGATCTTAGTATAATGTCTCCATTGTCTTTGATGGTGAAAAACTAACTAAAAAAAATCTGCAGATCTTTTTGCATTGTTCTTCTGTTTTCCTGTTTCCATTTATCTTTAAAAGCTCTCAAGATTACTCCCTATTTCCTGCCAACTTTCTTTAAATTGGTTTTACTATACGCTGTTTCTATTTTATGAGGTGAGTGTACTCATAGTCTTCTATCAAAGTCAAGTGTTTGCTGATTAAGACACTGTTTAGGCTCTTTTATCTTATGGCTGATATGGCTAATCACAGACATTAAGTGAGACACAAGTCAAGGAGACAAATGCTCACTAAAGCTGGGTACCAGAATACCAAGCTCAGAGCTTTGAGCTCAGAACACAAATCTTTGCTATCTCTTTTTTAGAAATTAATGATTCTGAACTAACCCTGTGTTTCTGAACTTAAAATGACTGTCCAGTGCTGGTTGTTCACTGCTATAATTAGCATAAGCTGGAAAATTAAACTCCCAGTTACCTTAAATCAACAATTAGTTCCTTAATATCTGAAAAAAAAATTTTCCACTACAAAGTAGAATCAACAGTAAAATTATTCACATATACTCCAGAAGCTATTTTCTGCCATCCTGAGGACTAGGTTTATGAATGTAGAACACCCAACTGGTACCAACCTAAACAAGCAACTTATCCTGTTTCCTTTTCTTTGTGGCAATGTTACTCTCCACTGACAAAATAAGTCATGAATCAAAGTAATACAAGAGGTACTACTGGCAATTAGGTGGCACAGTAGATAAGGCCCTGCAGTCAAGAAGACCTGAGTTCAAATCCAGCTTCAGTTCAAATACTAGTTGTGTGTTTCTGGGAAAGTCATTTAACCTGTTTGCCTCAGTTTCCTCTTCTGTAAAATGGGGATAATAACAGTATCTACCTGCCAGGGCTGTTGTGAGGATCCAATGAGATCATAGTTGTAAAGAGCTTAGCAATACTGCCTAGCACAATGTGGATGCTGTATCAACATTAGCTATTATTATTGTTGTTGTTAGTACTATAAAAGAATACTTTGGCTATGAGCATGTTAAACAGTGATACTTACTCTAATATTCAGAATGAGGGTGTACCAATTTTCCAACTTGGCACCACTACTTCCTGTCTTCATTACCATCTTTGTCTCTGCAAAAGAAACAGAACATATAGACTATATATATATATATATATATATATATATTTTTTTTTTGGACCAAAAAGAAAAAATAGTCAAGGTGGGAGAGTAAGAAGACATTTAATCCTGAAAAGTGGATTGTGTTCTTTCTCATAGGTCCCTCAGATTTGTCCTGGGTCATTGCATTGCTGCTAGTAGAGAAATCTATTACATTCAATTGTACCACAGTGTATCAGTCTCTGTGTACATTGTTCTCCTGGTTCTGCTCTTCTCGCTCTGCATCAATTCCTGGAGGTCGTTCCAGTCCCCATGGAATTCCTCCAGGTCATTATTTCTTTGAGCACAATAGTATTCCATCACCAGCCAATAGCACAATTTGTTCAGCCATTCCCCAATCAAAGGGCATCCCCTCATTTTCCAATTTTTTGCCACCACAAAGAACATAGTTATATTTTTGTACATGTCTTTTTCCTTATGATCTTTGGGGTACAAACGCAGCAGTGGTATGGCAGGATCAAAGGGCAAGTAGTCATTTAGCACCTTTCGGGTATAGTTCCAAATTCCCATCCAGAATGGTTGGATCAATTCACAAATCCACCAGCAATGCATTAATGTCCCAATTTTGCCACAACCCCTCCAGCATTCATTGCTTTCCTTTATTGTCATGTTGGCCAATCTGCTAAGTGTGAGGTGGTGATCCTTTATGAATTATTGTACAGCTTCATTTACAGCTTTATAATTTAATTAATATAAATATTAACAAGTATTTCAAACACCTTCAAGGTGCTGACACTCTAGTGGGGAGAACAATCAAATTTACATTCATTCAAGAAATATGTATTGAGAACCAACTCATTATCAAGCACTACATTAGGTATGCAAGGAGAATCAGAAAATCTCTCAAGTTAAGAGTTTGAGAAGCAATATGGATGGGCATGATGTATATGGAAAGCATTATATGTGGGGTTTAATACTTTTGAAGATATTTATCAACTTCATTAGAACTCTGTTTTCTGCAGTGTAATTGCATATATTAATCAATTATATTTATTTCCTCTTTGCTCACTTTCAATTCAAGTTTGAGAATTTGATTTTCCATTCTTTTTCTTAATCAGGTTAGTAAAATTATTGCTTTTATTAATCTGGTTCTCCCTTGTCAGTCTGTCTTATTTATCAACTCTCTTTTAACAAATATCAAATAAGTAGCAGCAGCAGCAGCAGTAGTAGCAGTAGTAGGGAAGTAGTAGGGAAGAGGAGGAAGAAGACAAGGAAGAGGAAAAGGAGCAGTAGCAGCAGTAGTAGCAGCAGCAGCAGCAGTAAGCAGTATACAGGGTCATAGCTCAGACAACACTGATGCTGTCATTAGGTGTTGCTTTGGCTATCAATAATGAGTCATTTTCAGAGCACAAGAGGTCAGGGAGTACATGGTAGGTGCCCAAGACAGCCACTGCAAAGGTTAGGAGGTGGGAGAATAGGCACTGTAAGGGAGGAGCTGCAAAGTCAGTCTGTGTAGATGGCAGAGGGCTGGAAGAGGAGTGAATGTAGGAAACACAGGAGGCAGCAAACACTCACTAAACACCTGCCATGGGCCAGGCACTATGCTAAGTTCTAGGGATACAAAGACCAGAAAAGTAAAGAGATGTTCTCTGCTCTTGAGGAGCTTTCATTCTAGCAACCAGGCTGTAAAGGCTTTTTTTAAGCCTCATCTCCCATCTCAGAATCAGTACTGTGTATTTGGTTCCAAGTGTAGTGGGGGAAGAAGAGAAATGGTAAGAGAGAGGTTTTCTGGACCCAGCTGCATGCTATGGAACTGATGATGCTGTGTTCTGGAATACAGAGAAGAATTTTTGCATTCAGGGAATCTAGTAGGATGTCATCCTCAAAATGCACCAGTTTGCTCTCCTTAAATTTTGTTTATAGGTCTTTATTAAGGATTTGGGAGAAGATGGATGGGCTTTTCGAAAACCCTTGGGGCAAAAGACACCAGGTCCATTGAGACCCTTTCCAGGTTAATGCAAATATCTTTTGTGAATCCTCATAAATGGGGATTGAAAAGAAAGCAGAACATAAGTCCACCACAGTGAAATATCTAGCCTGACTGGGAACTGAGGAGATGATAGTTGCTGGGCTTGGTACTACAGGATGACTTTTTATAACATAGTCATTTACAGCTCTTAAATCTTGGATGAATCTGTAGGCTGGTCTCCCTTTTTCATCTACTTTTGGCTTTTTAATTGAAAGTATTGGAGTATTAAATTCAGAGTATCCTGGTATTATTATCCCTTGTTGTATTAGGAATTCGATAATTGGTCTTATTCCCTCTACAGCCTTTTTGCTAAGTGGTATGTAATAGAGGAACTAAAACTGGATCTGCTAGAGGAAGAAGACAAGCAGATTTAGCAGATTGAAGGACCAGCTGGAACAGGGGAAGGGCAGGAAGGAGAGAGAGTTCTAAAGGAAGAAGAGAGGAAGTAACTGGATCAGGACAGTTGGACGGAACTTCTCTGTGGGAAGCCCATCAGGAAGGTTGATTCGAGCAGATCTCTGATCCTGTACCATCCTCCTATGACTCCTGACCCAGTACCCCAAGAAGCCTGACCCTGCCAGACTTTGGGAGAAGGGGTTCAGTCATTTTAGGAACTTCCCACTCCCTCTTTCCCAATACCTCATTCCTGAATTCATCTGCCCTACCCTTTATTTTGTTCCCTTAGAATAAACAGCTTTCATAAAAGCAAGTGACTGGCTCCATACTATTTAAGGAGAGACTTGAAGTTGGGGGGGGAGAGGGGAGGGAAGTTACATTCTTCTCCTCAGAGAGGGAGAAGCTGTCTGTGTCAGACTTGTTCAACCAAGTCTCTGAGGGAACAGAAGGTTGTGATCTTGATGGCAGTCTGAGTGGGGTTTGCCAGGGAGAGGAGTGAGGGAAATCAATCCATCCCCTTCCTCTCTCTGCTGGACTCCATACTATCTCTACCTCACTCTGATCCTGCCTCAGTAGGGGGAGACTCCATTTTCTCTCCCTATATTACAGCGGGTATTGTGGTATGCAAGGAGGAGGTTCAGTTTTGGTCCTCACCCTGACTGGTGTTACTGACTTTAATGACTCCATATCTGTAGAAGACACTGCCCAAAGATCTTCTGGTATTGGGTAAACTGATCCTGTGTCCCCCTCTGCCTCTACTGAATCTAAGAACCACACTCAAAATGCTTTCAAAGAATCCTCTTTGGAAATGCATGTCCCACAGATAAGGGACCCAAAGAAACCTTTTTTGGCTGTAGTTTTGCTACTCTCTATATTCTACCTGTAGCTCCTATAACTTCCATTGACCCTATAGCTTTACAGTCCGCAGGGGGTGTTTGCAACACAGACTTGCTTGCACCTGTGTCCACTAACAAATCATATATCTGTTCCCCCACTTTTAATGATTAAGTGTGGCCCCATGCTATTTGGCAGAGAATATGTTTTTATAACAGGGGCCAACATGGTTGGGTCTGGGAAATTGATCTGCAAACCCACCCAAATGTTACCTGTGTAACCAATGTGGGTACTTTATGAGAGAATGCCACTTTAGGAGGCAATTCTCTGGGCAGGCAGAGGGAATAGAGGATTTTATAACAACAATGGCTGGAGGCAAAACTCTTATGGGTACAACAATAGCAATACCAGGCTTAACCCATACCGGAGACAGGAACAATCTAACTGCTGTTCACATAGCTGTTGCCATGAATCCCAGAAAACTCCTGACTTTTAGTTGTTTCTTATGGTCTTCTATGAGGTCATTCTTTTTGTCTGTATGTTTATCTTTATCAGCTTGAAAAATGTGACATGCAGTCCATCTAAGTTCCTCCAGCCCCATATTTTTCCAGTTTGGTCAATTGGTCCTGAAAAAATTCCTGACTGTATGGCAGGAATTTCTAAAAAATTGCCTTCTGATATGGGTAATGTTGTCCTTTGGCAAAGATCCTATTCCTAAAAGATGTTCTGCTTCAATTAACCTATCTAAGAATGTAGCCATTGACTCCCCAGACTCCTGTCTAAGCCTCTCAAACCTAGACCAAGTATCAGGTCTTTTTTAGTTCACTTTCAATGCCTCAATGATTGATACTCCGGTCTGACTGAAAAACCTCTAAGATTCCACCAAATTTAATTCAAAATCAAAATTCCCAGTTGGCCATGGTGTTAAGTAAGGATTCCTATTTGTATCATCAATAAACTGTTGGCTTCCCCTTTTTGTAAGTAATTCTATTAAAAGTTGAAAATCTGAACAATTCAAGTCATAAATCTTTATGGCCCTTTTAAATTCCCTAATTACTTTGTGAGGCCCATCAAAAAACTTTAGTGTTTGTCTCTTTGTGGAGTCTAGGTCCAAGGATGTGAACTGCTTGTGGGACCTGACAAGTACTATGCCCACATTTGGTGTCACATTGGCTACATCCCTCAATGGAAACAGAAAGTCTGTGGCATTGTCCATTGCCTCAGTTTCTAACTCAAGCTTGATGGGTGGTTGGGTTGTTTCATCATCTTCCTGCTTGGAACCATTACATTTCCCTTTGTTGATTCCACATAATAAGTTTCCAATTGATTCAGTTTAACTTACATAGTTAGAACCAGCTGTTTCAGTCTAGTATCACCAAAACTTAAATATCCAGCAGTCTTCAGTCTAGTTATGAATGTTATCACTACCTTTTTGCATTGGTAGGTGCATACTAATAGAAACAATACAATAGGCACATAGCACAATATTCTTCATAGAGATAGATCCAGTATGGGGCTGATGGATTTACATCCCATAATATTATAAAAATAATCTAGTAATATTACCAGCACAAAGTAGGGTATCATTATAAATTGTACATAGAACAGCTCCATTGTACTAATCATTACCAATAGCATTTAGTTCCTATCCTGAGTTGATAGCACTACCTTTGATTCAGGCCAAGTCTGGTTCCCTGCCACTGTAAAGTTTAAAACAGCTTTAAAAAAGAAAAAAAAGCCTCTGTTTGGCTGATTGAGTGACAGGTTAGATGATAGAATGTAGCACAGACTTTCCCTGGCTCTGTGTTCCATTGCCTCCTCTGAGAATTCTAAGAGACCCCCACCAACTGCCTGCTCAGAGAACCTATAACCACACTGGTTTCAAACTGCCCAAATAGGCCCAAAATGGCAATTTGACTCTGCGAAGCCTCAGATCTTTTAGGTTCTTTCCTTACTGGCTCAGCCAACTGAAATATCCTAGGTGGGATGTTGTTGATGATGTTGAGATCCCAAGGTAGATTTGTTTCCTTGGTACTTCTAAGTGAAGGAGACCTGTGAGTCTGCTTCACAATGACCAGTGTGCTATTCATATCTCTCAGACAGGTTTGCAAAAACAGGACAGGGATTTATTTTTAAACTACAGAAAAATGATGGGGAGAATTAAAGCATAGGATTCCCTAGTTCTAAGGGTTCTAGCTAACCTCCCACCTCCTAAAATCTCCTCACGGAGATTTCTTCTTTTTCTTCCATGCTCCCTAGGCCCCAACCTGACTAAATTCCCAGGACTGATTGGCTAACTTGACACTACTTAATCCTTCCAGATTACTTTGTGAGATGAAACAGCCTTCTGAGTAGTTTCAGATTGAACCCTTTATGGCAGAGTTCAACCCTGTCCTTCTCCACACAGATAGTTTGTACAGGCTAGTCAGTCACAGGACTTTCGAGCAGACAAGTACTTTCAGCATGCAGGGACCCTTAAGATTTTAAGCAAGGAAGGGTTTCCACTAGTCAGGAACAACAGAGGTAAAGCTACTCAGCTCCAGGGGACAGGAACCAAATCTTCTCAGCTTCAGAGAGAGAAAAAGTTCCAGCTCCAGACAGCCCAAGGGACAGGAAGTCTAAGAACCCCCAGTAACTGCTGGTGTTCACTTTTTATCCCTTCTTTGTGTAATATAGGAGCAGAATGGGGTCACTCCCACTCCCACTGGGGAACTAAAGAGAGAGGGTATGAAGGAACTAAAGAAATGGAGAGAGGGAGGAGATTGATCCTCCCCTCTCCTCCCCTTGGGGAAGGTAGCACAAATTGTCTTCTAGAGAAACAGAATATGTCTCCTCAGAGATTAGATTGAATATGGATGGAGGTTAAGGACTGAAGGAGAGGGTCCTAGAGAATAGACCTGCTGCCTCCCTTCTTGATCTTGGCTGTTGTAGGAGGGCAGAGTAATCCTCCTGTCTCTGAACTTCCCAATATCCCAACTGCCCTCTTTTCTCTTTAGACCCCAGTCACTCTACCACCTAGTTTGGAGCTGATCCTCCTCTTGAGAAGAAAGAGTAAGATTCCCCCTAAAGCCTCAGTCCCCTTCAATGAGGTTAAAAGCAGACTTGATTTAAAAGGTAACTCTTTATTCTAGGGGGATACACAAGGTAGGGAGAATGGGGTTGTTGGTTGAGGAAGGTGGGAAATGGGAATCCCTATAAACTAACAACTAACCTCCCCCACAAATCAGGCTGTCTGCCTGATCCCCTTTTGGTCAGTTGTAGGGGTTGTCCTTCCACCTAATCTAGTCTAGTTGTAAAGTGAAGTTCAAGGACAATTTTGGGGATCGAGATAATCTTCTTTAGTAGATGGCTTTTCAAAGGCCCAAATCTACTTTTATCATCTTCAGCAGGAACCAGAAGAATTTGGGGTTCAATGGAAAGTGATCAATGCCCAGAAAAGTTCTCTGCTCAGAGGCTTCCTCTCAGACCATCCACTCCAGGAGGGCTCCCAAGAAGTTAAGTAACTGTTTTTGAATCCTCACAGCTCGTCTGTTCCTTTTTTGGAATCTTGGGTCTTCCCTGCCCTTCCCCTGCTTGGGTTGTTCCTTGGTCATTCTGGATCTGATTTTCTCTCTTACATTTGTATTCCAGAACACAGCAACATCAGTTCCATAGCATGCAGCTGGGTCCAGCAAACCTCTCTCTTACCATTTCTCTTCTTCCCCCACTACACAAGGCAGAAGGGTGGTAAGGGCTAAGGCAATGGGGGTTAAGTGACTTGTCCAGGGTCACACAGCCAGGCAGTGTAGACTATTGAATGACTAGCTCATTTAGTACAGATACACAGAAGACATATAGCCATTCAAAAGTTTAACAACATTTATCAAGCTCAGTTAGTTGCTATCCTGAGACACAACCAATCCTACTCCAGGCTATTCACTGATATTCTTCCCCTTTCTTGGAATATTACTCTATGCTCCAATTTTTCCAGCCTAGAAAAGTTCCCATTCCAGTCATACCTCCTCCATGAAGTTTTTTTTAATAACTACTCAATTCCTCAGTGGTTCTTCTATTTGCTGAACATCTAGATTGCTGTCTATTGTATTTCATTGTATTAATTCATTGTATCATTGTATTAATGAAACCCAACCTTTTCACCTTTTAATGTATGTTCCTTTTTTCTGCCTAATCAAATTGTAGAAGAACCATTTCCATACCTTCCCACCACAGTTAGTACACAGTAAGCGCTTAGGAATACAATACAGTCAATAAACAGGGCAGATTAGTGAAGTAGTGCATAGAACCTTGGACCTAGAGTCAGCAAAACCTGAGTTCAAATTTGCCCTCAGACACTTACAAGCTTTACCCTGAGTAAGTCACATGGCCAGGTTTACCTCAGTTTCTTTAGCTGTAAAATGAGCTAGAGAAGGAAATGGTGAACCATCCCATTATCTTTGCCAAGAAAAGTCCAGATGGGGTCAGACAGTCTCAGATATGACTGAAACAACTCAACAGCAACAGGAGTCAATAGCTATTCATCAAGTCACATATAAAACAGTTACTTACCAAGATCACTTGTAACTGCATATGACCCATTTGCAAAAATCCAAAAGAAAACTCCTTGAGCACTTTGAATGAATGACCCAGGCTTATTTACTCTTCCAGCAATGAATATGCCACCCGTCATTGTTGCCTCCATGTAGACATCACAAGTTATTTTTATATCCCTCCTAAAGAACAAAACTGTTCATTAGTTCCAACCAAAGTTATATTTTTCTAAATATGAATTTAATGTATTAATTAAGCACTTGCTTCTGTACCTTCTGTTTAATAGAACTGGCATTTTCTAGGAGTTAGTGCCATCTACTAGTTAATTATACTACTAATAGTAATAGTTAACACTATTAATAATATAGCACTTCAAGAATAACAAAATGTTTTATAGGCATATATATATATATATATATATATATATGATTATCTTATCTCACCCTGACAGTAACCTTGAGATTTATTCTTTGATTGCTTTGATTTTACAGGAGAGGGAAACTGAGGCAGACAAAGGCTAAGTGATTTGTCCAAGGTCACAGAGCCTTGTGACAAGGTTTAAATGTCTAAAGCAGGATTTGGCCTAAAGTCTTCCTGAGAGGTGGAGTCAAGATGGTGGCTTAGAGGCAACAAAAATTCAGACCTCTGAAAACCCTTACTTACTGATTAAAAACCAAATGCTTCTAGGGGACTGAAAACCAAACCTAACAACAGGACAGAACCAAGGAACCCCTCCTGCTGGACTCAACTTAAAAAGTATGCCCCCCAAAAGCCTGAATTCGAGAACACTCGGGTTTAAGGGGAAGGAAGAAGGAAGTTCCCAAGACCCTTCCCCCAACTAAAGTACTGAGCCTCCAGCAGTGGCTGGACTCTCTGGGCAGGCAAGGCCTACTCTGGAGGGAGTACCTAGCTGGCAAAGCTGTGCCAGGCTCAGGTCTGTGAACACAGGCAGTGGGGAAGCAGTTGGAGAAGAAGTGCAGAGCAGGCAGCCTAGTCACAGCCAAGACACTCTATATTGCCCCACCCCCCTCCTGAGTTTTTGGCCTAAAGGCACATCCAGCTCTACAAGTTCAAACCAGCTGGAAGTAATCTCATCAAAGCCTTCAGCGGACAGGGAAGATCAAGTTCCAACACTCCTCCCCCACAGACTGCTCTGAGAGCCTTGCTAAGCTCCAAGGTTGAAGGTTGACAAAAAAAGCCCAAACCCACAGATCCAACACATAATGAGAGGAGCAAGAGTGCAGACAACTACAGAGGGGAAAGAAGAGGAAAATATGAGCAACCAACAGAAAAAGAAAAAAAAGAAAAAAAGAAATTACAATTGACAGCTTCTATCCAGGCAATGAAAAAAGAGCAAATGGATCAGAAGAGGATCAAAGAACATCAAACAAAAACACAGAAACTCCAGCAAATTGGACACAGGCTTTGGAAAAACTCAAAATACAATTCAAAACACAATTAACAGAGGCTGAAGACAACTGGGAAAAGAACTTAAAAAGCAAGATAAATAATCTGAAAACAGAAAACCAAAATTAATCAGTTTGAAAATGAGGCAAAGGAGATAAAAGATGAGGCAAAGGAGATGAAAGGTGAGGCAAAGAAGATGAAAGATGAGGCAAAAAAGATGAAATATGACCTCCAAAGAAAATCAGACTAGAAGGAGGATGACCAAAAAGCCAGAGAAGAAATTCAGTCTTTGAAAACCAGAATACAACAATTAGAAGCAAGTGACTTCACAAGGCAACAGGAAACTAAAAAACAAAATCAAAAGAAAGAAAAAATTGAGGAAATTATGAAACACCTCATTCACAAAACAGAAGATTTAGAAAATTGTTCCAAGAGACAACTTAAGAATCATTGGTCTACCAGAAGACCATGACAAAAGAAAAAGCCTGGACATCATTCTACAGGAAATTATCCAAGAAAACTGCCCTGACATTCTAGAACAAGAGGGAAAAGTAGAGATTGAAAAAATCCACAGATCACCTCCTGTACTTAATCCCCAACTGACAACACCCAAGAATGTTATAGCCAAATTCAAGAACTATCAACCAAGGAAAAAATATTACAAACTGATAAGAAGAAGTCATTCATTAAAATTGGCAATGAGGAGACCAAGCTGTCACTCTTTGTGGATGATATGATGATTTACTTAAAGAATCCTAGGGAATCAACCAAAAAGCTAATCGAAATAATCAACAACCTTAGCAAAGTTGCAGGATACAAAATAAACCCACATAAGTCATCAGCATTTCTATATATCTCCAACCCAGTTCAGCAGCAAGAAGTAGACAGAAAAATTCCATTTGAAGTCAACCGAGACAATATAAAATACTTGGGAATCTATCTGCCGTGACAAACACAGGAACTATATGAACACAACTACAAAACACACTCCACACAATTAAAATTAGATCTAAACAATTGGAAAAACATTGATTGCTCATGGGTGAGACGAGCTAACATAATAAAAATGACCACCCTACCCAAACTTATCTATCTATTTAGTGCCATACCCATTGAACTACGAAAAAACTATTTTACTGAATTAGAGAAAACCATAACAAAGTTCATTTGGAATAATAAAGGATCAAGGATATCCAGGGAAATAATGAAAAAAAATACAAAGGAAGGTGGCCTTGCAGTCCCAGATCTCAAACTATATTACAAAGCAGCGGTCATCAAAACAATTTGGTACTGGCTAAGAGACAGAAAGGAGGATTAGTGGAATAGACTTGGGGTAAATGACCTCAGTAAGACAGTCTTTGACAAACCCAAAGACCCCAGCTTCTGGGGAAAAAAATAAAGTATTTGATAAAAACTGCTGGGAAAATTGGAAGACAGTGTGGGAGAGATTAGGTTTGGGTCAACACCTCACACCCTACACCAAGATAAACTCAGAATGGACGAATGACTTGAATATAAAGAAGGAAACTATAAGTAAATTAGATGAACACAGAATAGTATACATGTCAGAACTTTGGGAAGGGAAAAATTTTAAAACCAAGCAAGACTTAGAAAGAGTCACAAAATGCAAAATAAATAATTTTGACTACATCAAATTAAAAAGTTTTTGTACAAACAAAACCAATGTAACTAAAATTAGAAGGAAAGCAACAAATTGGGAAACAATCTTCATAACAAAAACCTCTGACAAAGGTCTAATTACTCAAATCTATAAAGAGCTAAACCAGCTGTACAAAAAATCAAGCCATTCTCCAATTGAAAAATGGGCAAGGGACATGAATAGGCAATTTTCAGTTAAAGAAATCAAGACTATTAATAAGCACATGAAAAAGTGTTCTAGATCTCTTATAATCAGAGAGATGAAAATCAAAACAATTTTGATGTATCACCTCACACCTAGCAGATTGTTCAACATGACAGCAAAGGAAAGTAATGAATGCTGGAGGGGATATGGCAAAGTAGGGACATTAATGCATTGCTGGTGGAGTTGTGAATTGATCCAACCATTCTGGAGGGCAATTTGGAACTATGCCCAAAGGGCGATAAAAGACTGTCTGCCCTTTGATCCAGCCATAGCACTACTGGGTTTGTACCCCAAAGAGATAATAAGGAAAAAGACTTGTGCAAGAATATTCATAGCTGCGCTCTTTGTGGTAGCCAAAAATTGGAATTGAGGGAATGCCCTTCAATTGGAGAATGGTTGAACAAATTGTGGTATATGTTGGTGATGGAATACTATTGTGCTAAAAGGAATAATAAAGAGATGGGATTCCATGGAGACTGGAACAACCTCCAGGAAGTGATGCAGAGTAAGAGGAGCAGAACCAGGAGAACATTGTACACAGAGACTGACACATTGTGGTACAAGAGAACGTAATGGACTTCTCCAGTAATGGCTTTACAATGTCCCTGAACAACCTGCAGTGATCTACAAGAAAAAAAAAAAAACTACCCTCAAGCAGAGGACAAACTGAGAGAGTAAACAAACTGAGGGAGTAAAAATACCGAGGAAAAGCAACTGCTTGACTACAGAGGTTGAGGGGACATGATCGAGGTGAGATGCTAAATGAGCACCCTAATGCAAATACCAACAACAAGGAAATGGGCTCAGAGCAAGGACACATGTGATACCCAGATGAATCGCAGGTCGGCTAGGGAAGGGGTGGGGGGTTTGGGGGGGAGGAAAAGAAAATGATCTGTTTCCAATGAACAATGTATGAAAATGACCAAATAAAATAATGTTTAAAAAAAAAAGAAGAAGTCATTCAGATACCATGGAATTACAGTGAGGATAACACAGGATCTGGCTGCATCTACACTGAAGGACCGAAAGGCATGGAATATGATATTCTAGAAAGCAAAGAAACTAGTTCTACAACCAAGAATCAACTACCCAGCAAAACTGACTATATTCTTACAGGGGAAAGTATGGTCATTTAATAAGATAGAAGAATTCCAAGCATTTGTAAAGAAAAGACCAGACCTGAATAGAAAATTTGATGCCCAAACACAGAACCCAGGAGAATCATCAAAAGGTAATTAAGAAAGGGGGGAAAAACAAAAACAAAAAAACAAAAACAACTTATTTATAAGGGGCCAAATAAGTTAAAATGATATGTATCCCTATAAGAAAAGAGGATATTGGTAACTCTTAAAAATTGTTATTATCACCTGGGTAGCTAGAAGAATTATACTTAGAGGGAAGAGTGACAAACTGTATAGGATGAAATGCCAAGACATAAATATGTATATAGATATATGTATGCATAAATATATGTATGTATATATAAAATATATGCAACTAGAGTTTTAAAAAGAGGTTAATACTAAGAGAAATGGGAAAAGAAACAAAATGGGGTAAATTTATATGTCACAAAGAAGTACATGGTGTGTGTGTGGGGGGGTGAGAACATCAATACACTGGAAGGGTAAAGAGGTTGGAGATAGGAAATACGCAATTCTTGCGTGCATTGAAATTGACTCAAAGAGGGAAGAACAATCTGATTTATTGGGGCAGAGAATTGATTTGTGCCCTATAAGGAAGTAGAAGGGTAACAAATGGACTGGTGGGGAGGGAAGCAATACAAGGGAGGGAGAGGATGGGGGGGGTAGTTTAAAAAGACTGTAAAGAAAATCAGAGGGGAATATGAAGGGAGGGGGTAGAAATGGAAGCAAAATAAGGGTGGGAATTAGGAGAACTGATTAAAAACAAAAATCTGGTGTAAAAGGAAATAGTGAAAGAAGAAAGGGCAAGAGTGGGAGTGGAAATCAAAATGCTGGGAAATACACAGCTGGTAATCAAAACTCTGAATGGGAATGGAATGAACTCACCCATAAAACACAAGCGAATAACACAGTGGATTAAAACCAAAACCCTACCATATGCTGTCTACAAGAAACACACTTGAGGAAGGTAGATATGCATGGGGTGAAAGTAAGAAGATGGAACCAAATCTATTGGGCATCAACTGATAAAAAGAAGGCAGGAGTCACAATCATAATATCTGACAAAACCAAAGTAAAAATAGATCTAATCAAAAGAGATAGGGAAGGTAATTACATCCTGATAAAAGGCAGTATAGACAATGAGGAAATATCACTACTCAACATGTATGCACCAAATGGAATAGCATCCAAATTTCTAAAGGAGAAACTAGTGGAGCTCAAGGATGAAATACATAGAAAAACTATACCAGTGGGAAACCTGAACCTTCCCCTATCAGAACTAAATAAGCCAAACCAAAAAAAAAAAAAAGAAAGAGGTAAAAGAAGTGAATGAAATCTTAGAAAAATTAGAGTTAATAGATAAATGGAGAAAAATAAATAGGGGCAAAAAGGAATACACCTCTTCAATAGCACATGGTACATTCACAAAGATTGACCATGTAATGGGGCATAAAAAGATTGCAAA
Organism: Monodelphis domestica; assembly: GCF_027887165.1. Taxonomy (NCBI): domain Eukaryota; kingdom Metazoa; phylum Chordata; class Mammalia; order Didelphimorphia; family Didelphidae; genus Monodelphis; species Monodelphis domestica. The sequence continues at coordinate 234,853,004 of NC_077227.1, read as the reverse complement.
CAAGTACAAAAGAGAAGAAATACTAAATGCAGCCTTCTCAGATCACAATGCAATGAAAATAATAATTAGTAAGAGTTCATGGAGAGGCAAATCAAAAATTAATTGGAAATTTAAAAATACAATTCTCCAAAATCAGTTAAAGAACAAATCATAGAAACAATAATTTCATTGAAGAAAATGACAATGATGAGACATCCTTTCAAAATGTATGGGATGCAGCCAAAGCAATACTGGGGAGAAGGGGAATTTATATCATTGAGTTTATATATTAATGAATTAGGGAGGGAAGAGGTCAATGAATTGGGCATGCAAATTAAAAAACTAGAAAGTGAGCAAATTAAAAATCCTCAGATGAAGACTAAATTAGAGATCCTAAAAATCAAAGGAGAAATTAATAAAAATGAAAGTCAAAGAACTATTGATTTAATAAATAAGACTAGAAGCTGGTACTTTGAGAAAACAAATAAAATAGACAAAGTACTGGTTAATCTAATTTAAAAAAGGAAAGAAGAAAACCAAATTGACAGTATCCAAGATGAAAAGGGAGGCTTCACTTCTAATGAACAGGAAATTAAGGAAATCATTAAAAATTATTATGCCCAATTATATGGCAATAAATATGGCAATCTAGGTGATATGTATGAATATTTACAAAAATATAAATTGCCTAGATTAACAGAAGAAACAGAATATTTAAACAACCCCATATCAATAAAAGAAATTGAACAAGCCATCAAAAAACTCCCTAAGAAAAAATCACCAGGACCAGATGGATTCACAAATGAATTCTATCAAACATTCAAAGAACAACTAATCCCAATATTTTACAAACTATTTGACAGAATAAGCAAAGAAAGAGTTCTACCAAGTTCCTTTTATGAAACAAATATGGTACTGATTCCAAAGCCAGGCAAGTCAAAAACAGAAAAATAAAACTACAGACCAATCTCCTTAATGAACATAGTTGCAAAAATCTTAAATAGGATACTAGCAAAAAGACTCCAGAAGTGATCATGAGGGTTATTCATTATGACCAGGTGGGATTTATACCAGGAATGCAAGGATGGTTAGATATTAGGAAAACCATTCACATAATTGACCATATCAAGAAGCAAACCAACAAAAATCACATGACTATCTCAACACATGCAGAAAAAGTCTTTGACAAAATACAACACTCTTTCCTATTGAAAACACTACAAAGTAAAGAAATAGAAGGGCCTTTCCTAAAAATAATAAACAGAATATATCTAAAGCCATCAGCAAACATCATCTGCAATGGGGATAAACTAGAATCCTTCCCAATAAGATCAGGAATGAAACAAGGATGCCCATTATCACCTCTACTGTTTAACATTGTAATAGAAACAGTAGCAGTAGCAATTAGAGAAGAAAAAGAAAAATTAGAGAAGAAAAAGAAATTGAAAGTATTGAAATAGGCAATGAGGAGACCAACTTATCACTCTTTGCAGATGATATGATGGTCTATTTAAAGAATCCTAGAGAATCAATTAAAAAGCTAGTCGAAATAATCAACAACTTTAGGAAAGATGCAGGATACAAAAAAAAAAAACCCACATAAGTCATCAGCATTTCTATATATTTCCAAGACATCTCAGCAGCAAGAATTAGAAAGAGAAATTCCATTTAAAATCACCCTAGACAATATTAAATATTTGGGAATCTATCTGCCAAGACAAACACAGGAACTATATAGACACAACTACAAAACACTCTCCACACAATTAAAACTAGATCTAAACAATTGGAAAAACATTGATTGCTCATGGGTAGGACAAGCTAATATAATAAAAATGACAATCCTACCCAAAGTAATTTACTTTAGTGCCATACCCATTGAACTACCAAAAAACTTTTTTACTGAATTAGTAAAAAAACATAACAAAGTTCATTTGGAAGAACAAAATATCAAGGATATCCAGGGGAAATAATGAAAAAAAAAATGCAAGGGAAGGTGACCTTGCAGTCCCAGATCTCAAACTAACCTAAGATGGTGGTCATCACAACAATATGGTACTGGCTAAGAGACAGAAAGGAGGGTTCAACATGACAGCAAAGGAAAGTAATGAATGCTGGAGGGGATGTGGCAAAGTAGGGACATTAATGCATTGCTGGTGGAGTTGTGAATTGATCCAACCATTCTGGAGGGCAATTTGGAACTATGCCCAAAGGGCGATAAAAGACTGTCTGCCCTTTGATCCAGCCATAGCACTACTGGGTTTGTACCCCAAAGAGATAATAAGGAAAAAGACTTGTGCAAGAATATTCATAGCTGCGCTCTTTGTGGTAGCCAAAAATTGGAATTGAGGGAATGCCCTTCAATTGGAGAATGGCTGAACAAATTGTGGTATATGTTGGTGATGGAATACTATTGTTCTAAAAGGAATAACAAAGTGGAGGGATTCCATGGAGACTGGAACAACCTCCAGGAAGTGATGCAGAGTGAGAGGAACAGAACCAGGAGAACATTGTACACAGAGACTGACACATTGTGGTACAAGAGAACGTAATGGACTTCTCCAGCAATGGCTTTACAATGTCCCTGAACAACCTGCAGCGATCTACGAGAAAAAAAAAAAACTATCCTCAAGCAGAGGACAAACTGAGAGAGTAAAAACACAGAGGAAAAGCAACTGCTTGACTAGAGGTTGAGGGGACATGATCGAGGACAGATGCTAAATGAGCACCCTAATGCAAATACCAACAACAAGGAAATGGGCTCAGAGCAAGGACACATGTGATACCCAGACGAATCGCGGGTCAGCTAGGAAAGGGGTGGGGGGTTTGGAGGGGAGGAAAAGAAAATGATCTGTTTCCAATGAACAATGTATGAAAATGACCAAATAAAATAATGTTTTAAAAACTTTAAAAAAAAGAGAGAGAGAGAGAGACAGAAAGGAGGATCAGTGGAATAGACTTGGGGTAAGTGACCTCAGCAAGACAGTCTATGACAAGCCCAAAGATCCCAGATTTTCGGACCAAAATCCACTATTTGATAAAAACTACTTAGAAAATTGGAAGAGAGTATGGGAAAGATGAGGTTTGGATCAACATCTCATACCCTACACCAAGATAAACTCAGAATGGGTGAATGACCTGAATATAAAGAAGGAAACTATAAAATTAGGTGAACACAGAATAGTATACATGTCAGATCTTTGGGAAAGGAAAGATTTTAAAACCAAGCAAGAGTTAGAAAACATCACAAAATGTAAAATAAATAATTTGACTACATCAAATTAAAAAGGTTTTGTCCAAAAAACTAATGCAACCATATTTAGAAGGGAAGCAACAAATTGGGAAACAATCTTCATAACAAAATCTTCTGACAAAGGTCTAATTACTCAAATTTATAAAGAGCTAAATCAATTGTACACAAAATCAAGCCATTCTCCAATTGATAAATATTGTAAACCTTAAAATTCCTTAGACTTATAAATGTTGGAAATTTCACCATTGGGAAATTTCATACTTGGAAAATTTCTTACTGATAGTCTATTGGAATGGGAACCCCATTGGCATGGGAGGTTCCTCTTCCTCCCTTCTTAAGATTACTTTAGGACAGAAACCTTTTGCTGAACAATGGAAAGGACTTTGACCTATGCTTAAGCATAGAACAGGAATTTCTTTGAGTCATGATTGATTTTAGAATTGATACAATGGAGATACTTGGAATCAATCTCCACCCTACTCAGTCCTAACAGGATTGAGGAAGGGCTGCAGCATAGATCAAAATTTAATTATTCCAATCTCTACCCTACTCAGGTTAACAGGATTTAGGAAGGGCTGTAGCAAAGGATCAAAGATTTAATTATTTGAAAATATGACCTTTAACAGACATGTGCAAAGCCAGAGACCTCTGGGTGGTCCTGGGTTAAGCTAGAGCCTCCATTGGCCCAGGGAAATTGATGGACAGTGATTGGTAGATGTGAGAACTGAGGGGTGGGAACTTGGATGGTTTCCTTAAAGATAGAGGGGTCTGAAGACTCAGGGTGGTGGTTGAGGAGTTGGTCTGAGTGGTTGGAGTGTGCTCTGAGAAGCTTGCTCTGAAGGAAGCTGAAGGTGGGGGCCTCTGAGACTGTTTCTCCATTTTGGTCACGTGAGTAATAGGGACTGATCTCTTTTCTTTGCCCCAGCTATCTAAGGGCTTGGGCCTTTTGGCCCAGCCTAAACAGAGGGGGTATTTAAGCCTTATTCCCTTCTCTCCCCTTTCTTTCTCCCTCTCTCTCTCTATCTCTAATTCCTTTCTTCCTCCTGTTTGTAATTAAACTCCATAAAAGGTTGACTGCTGACTTGAGTTTTCATTTAGGAATTACATAGCTGAATTCCCTGGCAACCTTAAATTAATATATATCAGTCTTTTAAAGTGATTTCCTTGTCACAATGGGCAAGGGACATGAATAGGCAATTTTCAGCTAAAGAAATGAAAATATTAATAAGCACATGAAAAAGTGTTCTAAATCTCTGATAATCAGAGAGATGCAAATCAAAACAACTCTGAGGTATCACCTCAAACCTGGCAGATTGGCTAACATGACAGCAAAGGAAAGTAATGAATGCTGGAGGGGTTGTGGCAAAGTTGGTACATTAATTCATTGCTGGTGGAGTTGTGAATTGATCCAACCATTCTGGAGGGCAATTTGGAACTATGCCCAAAGGGCAATAAAAGACTGCCTGTAACATACCAGGCATGAAAGTATGGTTGATGTATTAAAAATTTGATCAGATCAGTTAATGATAAATGTATAGACAGTTCTAAGGGCAGGAGAATTTCCTGAGCCTAAGCCACAAAGGCTTATCCCTCACCTTGTCAAACCTCATTCCTCTGAAAAGTGCATGTCAGGTGAATCCCCACCTCCTCTGATCTTGTCATTGTCTATTCAACCAATGTTAAGACCTACGGGCTATGTTACCTATTCATTGATCACCTCTCAATCCACAATAAATGCTGGGTGAGGGGTGCTACTCTTTCTCTTGATTCCTGCAACCTTGGAGTTCTCCCTTCTATCTCTCTTTATCTTTCCTAGCGCCACTCTTGGTCACGTGCTTTCTATCTCGGAATTCTTACTTCCATGTGTTCTCTTATTTCTCATATTTTCCTCTAATTAATTTTCTAAGAAGAATATTATCAGGAGCAAGTGCCGCTCCCTATATCAATTAACTTGTCTTTGAGTCTTCATTTATCACCCATCTTCCCCAGGCTCCTTCCTCCTTCTCAAGTTATATCCCACAAAGAAAAATTATATAGCAATTGCTGGATGGACTGCTATACTGCCTGCCCTTTGACCCAGTCATAGCACTGCTGGGTTTGTACCCCAAAGAGATAATAAGGAAAAAGACACGTACAAAAATATTCATAGCTGTGCTCTTTGTGATGGCAAAAAATTGGAAAATGAGGGGATGCCCTTCAATTGGGGAATGGCTGAACAAATTGTGGTATATGTTGGTGATGGAATACTACTGTGTTAAAAGGAATAATAAAGTGGAGGAATTCCATGGGAACTGGAACAACCTCCAGAAATTGATGCAGAACGAAAGGAGCAGAACCAGGAGAACATTGTACACAGAGACTGATACACTGTGGTATAATAGAATGTAATGGACTTCTCCATTAGTGTCAATGCAATGTCCCTGAACAATCTGCAGGGATCTAGGAGAAAAAACACTATCCACAAGCAGAGGACAAACAGTGGGAGTAAAAACACCGAGGAAAGGCAACTGCTTGACTACAGGGGTGGAGGGGATATGATTGAGGAGAGATGCTAAATGAACACCCTAAAGCAAAAACCAATAACATGGAAATGAGTTCAGATCGAGGACACATGTGATACCCAGACAAATCGCGGGTTGGCTAGGGAAGGGTTGGGAGGTTTGGGGGGGGGGAGGAAAAGAAAATGATCTTTGTTTCTAATGAATAATGTTTGAAAATGACCAAATAAAATAATGTTTAAAAGGGAAAAAAAAAGACTGCCCTTTGATCCAGCCATAGCACTGCTGAGTTTGTACCCCAAAGAGATAATAAGGAAAAAGAAACATATAAGAATATTCATACCTGTGCTCTTTGTGGTGGCAAAAAATAAGGAAAAAGAAACATACAAGAATATTCATAGCTGTGCTCTTTGTGGTGGCAAAAAATTGGAAAATGAGGGGATGCCCTTCAATTGGGGAATGGCTGAACAAATTGTATTATATGTTGATGATAGAATATTATTGTGCTCAAAGGAATAATAAAGTGGAGTAATTCCATCTGAACTGGAATGACCTCCAGGAATTGATGCAGAGTGAGAGGAGCAGAACCAGGAGAACATTGTACACAGGGACTGATACACTGTGGTTCAATTGAATATAATGGAATCCTCCATTAGCGGCAATGCAGTGATCCTGAACAATTCTGAGGGACTTATGAGAAAAAACTCTATCCACATTCAGAGGGAAAACTGTGAGAGCAGAAACACCAAAGAAATACAACTGCTTGATATGTGGGTCAAGGGGGATATGGTTGGGGATGTAGACTCTAAATGAACAATCTAGTTTAAACATCAACAACATGGAAATAGATTGTGGTCAAGGACACATGTAAAACTCAATGGAAGTGCATGTCGGCTATCAGAAGGGTGGGTGGAGGGGAGGGAGGGAAAGGCTATGATTCTTGTAACCAAGGAATAATGTTCTAAATTGATTAAATAAATTTTTTAAAAAGAAAAAAAAAACAGAAAAAAACCTAGTCTTCCTGATTTGAGGTCTCTGTTCCCTCTATTTGCTGAACTCCTGCCTCAAGAGGCCTAGCTAGCAGGAATCCCCTCTTCTTAGTTTTTGTAACATCTTACATGAACTAAATCAAATAAATCCATTGCTTCTGTTAGGTATACCTGGAGAGAAGTATTTTCCTCTCAACTTAACAAGGCTTAAGGGTCCAGAAGGAAGACAGCTTAATGACTCCTCCATGAAGTGCTTCTCTGAAGCCTCACTGTGAGAAGGAGATGACACATTCTCAAATGTGATGGCAGGAGCTGATACACTCTACTGAGTTCTAACTACCATTTTGGAAAGATTAGGAATACATAGATATTGTGATTTATTACAATATTATGTGGGCCAGAGTGTCGAGACTAAATCTCATATCAGAGACGAGGGTGAAAGATAACGATTAGGGTTAAAAGGAAAACATTTGGGGACAGCAGGCATCTAACATTCTAGATTTATTCCATCATTCTCCTCCATCAGGCTTCAGGTTTCTCCCTCAGGCTTCTACTGCAGAAACAAAGGCGTATTTATCTCTTCTCTACCAAGCTAGCTCATTAAGGGAATCAAATGGTCAACAAAAATAGTTTTGATTCGAGCTTGACATCTTGAGTCAGAGAGGGAATTTCTCTCTGTATCAATATCCTAATCTTCAAGGTTGCTCTTTCTTGAAGCTGTGCCCTTTTTATTACCCTTTACAAGAATGTCATGAGTAGAGGGGAAAGTGTTTGGGGGGATTTAACCTCTTAGTCCCCCACATGTAGGTCTCCACAAAAGCTGAATCTGACTCACAATCAAGAGACTGATGACTGATAAAGAATTCTTTGGTCAGAGCATCCCCTGTAACAGAGCATTGAGTGGCAGCTAATAGGCCCTCAGAGTCTACATGGCCAGCTACTCAGCACAATAGGTAGAAGACTGGGCCCAGAGTCAGGAAGACCAGGGTTCCATTCTAGTCTCAGATGCTCACTCTCTATGTGACTGCTATTTGCCTCAGTTTCATCAACTATAAAAATGAGAGTAATAAGACCTATCTTGCAAGATTATTGTGAGGATAAAATGAGATAATAATTGTAAAGTACTGAGTGTAGTGCCTGGCACAGAGTAGTCACTGTATAAATGCTGATTGGCTTCTTTTCTCCTTCCTCCTTAAAAATAATATAACCATGAAACCAATCACTAATGCTATAAGAATATATTTTAATGATAAAAAACTAAGAGAAAGTCAAACTGAACATCATTTTATTATTATCATTAATAATAATGGTTCTGGAAATCAGATGATAAAATATAAACTCTTCCTTTGAGCAGAGGCAGGGGGTGGGGGACTACTATGACTAAATGTTGGTTACACTGTCAGTTGTGATCACAGTTTGGGATACTTCTGCTTGTTTTTCTACTTTACAAAGAAAGGTTCAATTTTGAAGTGGAAGGTGGAGCAGAGGGAATTGGAGGGGAGAAGTAGTTCCAGAAATGTTATCAAAGATTAAAAAAAAAACCATCAATGAAGCTTAATCTTAAGAAGATAATAAAATTTTAAGCAATATGAAATAACCACAGCTTTTATAATTAACACTCCACAATTTATTTTGTGCTGTCTAGGAAAAACTGCATAGTTGTAATCATTTTATTCAAATCTGTGCAAAGAATGATCAAAAATAAATTATATTATCTCTGAAACTAATTCATATACATAATACATAATGATTGGCAACTCCTTCAAACTGTGAGGTTAAAGGCAAGCAAATGACATCTTTGAAATAAACTTTTTAATAAGGTGGGCAAGAATGAAAGTAGGCACAAGAATAAAGTACACATTCTTATTAGCTCTCAGAATCTTTTTACTGATGATCTTTGACAAAAAGACAAAAATTTATTAAGCTGCCATCATACCCCAGACACACTGCATATGTGGATATTGTAAGAGGAGATTTCAGGAAAGCAAAAGGATTACAAGGAGAGTGTGATAGAATGCTGTGAAGCAAGACTAACAGGGGTTAACCCTGTTATAATCTTGGAAGGAAAGGGGGAGGCTAGGATTTCCAATGGCCAGTCTGGGAGTTGTTCCTTTACTCTGGGAGGACAAGCAGCTCCTACACCCCTGACCCAACCTTTGGAAAGTGGAAACCATTCCTGTATGAAATTTTAACAAGAGCCTGAAAGCCTCTGAGACTTCTAACTCTCCTGTGACTGTGAAGAACAAGATCTGAGAGGGATCAGACTCCTTAGTTTGCCTTTGGAGGTCATCCCCAGAGGAAGACTTGATGGCTCCAAAGTCTGACTCCATTTCTATTCAACCTACAATCCAGAGACTTGTTCCTAAGTGGATTTAGCCTAGATTTAGTTAAGAATAGAAGGAAATTTACCAGGCAGAAAGAATAGTCAGCTTAGCCTCAATGTTGATCAAGGAGACTTGCCATCAAAGTCACTTGGTGGGAAAATAAGTTAGGTTTTATTAGAGATAAAGAATAATCCTCAACCCACTTCCCTCATCCCATACCCAATTATCAAAGTGATTAAACCTTGTTATTTCTGAGAAGCAATCAGATCAATTACTCACTGGCCTGAGGCAGAGAGGGCAGCCATTTTTACTCTCTAGCCTTGAAGAGACTACTCTGTCTGACAAGGTTCTGTAAAATTCTAGTCACCCGTTTATACCATCTTAACAGGGGTTCTCTTCATCTTAACAGTGTTAGCACATTGGAATGATTACTCTATTTTGAGGAAAATGAAACTAAGGAGGCAACTGAAATGGAAATTGCAATTAAGAAAATGACCTCAACATTACAATAATTAATTGGAGAATGCCCTAGTTTCCTCATCTGTAAAACAAAGAAATTCACCTAGGCAGCTCTAGGATTCTTACAGTTCTATAAAACGATGGCTTTCTACAACCCCACAACAAAAACAATCCTAGTTTTCACAGTTACAAGTGTATTCATAAGGATAAAAATTCTCTTTGTTAATCTAACCTACTGGCCATAGACCATATTTAATCAACTATGCACTCCATACTCCCTACGTCATTGCTGTTACTCAGATAATGTTTAAAAGGACTACAGGTAATATAGGCAGCACAATAAACTCATCTTTCTATTTAAATGGAGAGAGCTCACAATTTTTTTTTTTCTGTTTCACATAGCATAATCTAGAATAAGTGACTTTGGAGTCAGCACTTATTAGGAAATTTTATAGATAATAGAAGAAATAGAAGAGAGCACAGTTCACTCTTCCACTGCCATAATCCCTCTGTAGTGCTAACGAAAGCAAAAACATATATATGTGTGTATATATACATATATATGGATATATGATAAACTAAGCAAATTTCATACTCAAGATGCAGAGTTCAGATATATGTGATGAAAGACAATTTTCTAGTTGCCAATCTGATTAAAATCAATGCTTGCTAACAAAATGGAATGTTTTACACAGCTTCAGTTAAAGTTCCTCAATGTTAAAATCACTCTGTTGGTACTCAATGAAAACTAAACAAGAAGAGTCTCCTACAAACTGAAGGACTTTTAGAATTGTTGGCACTATTTCCATATTTTTCTAGAAAAATAAGGTTTGATTTACTTAAGCAGAACTGCAAATAAGCACTGGAAAGTTCCTTCTAAATCCTACAATTTTTAAAATAGCCTTTATATTTTTTACCAGCCTATGTTGCCCTTAGAAAGGCTAACTTAATCAAACCAATAATTACTTACTGAGAACCAATTATTTGATGTCAATAAGGTATACGTAAATGTAATATAGTGCCTCAGTCATCCTTCAAAGATTTTGTTACCTGAAATGCTTACTAGACAGATTATTGAACCGGGAAGAAATTAATATGGGATTAAGTTTGGAAAATGTTTCATGGAAGAAGGGGGATGTAACCCTCATGTTGATAGGTAAACTATTTGCATAATGGGAGAGAAATAGTAATGGTACTCAAAGCAAGGACAATGATAGGAACAAAAGCACAGATAGAAAGACTAATGGCCTATGTAGAAGGCAGACCTGTGTGACTAGGGGGCAGTTGGCAAGCTGAGGGAATTCAGGCAAGGGTCCATCTCATTGACAGTTTTGAAAGCCAAGAACAAGAACTTAGGACTTGATATAGTTGGTAATGAAGAGCCATTGTGGGCCCCTGAGCAGGAAAGAGATAAAGTAAAAGTAATATTTTAGATAGAACAATAGGACAATGATGATTAGATTAGAAGTAGGAGAAACTCAAGGCAGGAAGGTTATGTAGAAGGATTAAATTACAATTTGTGCTTTCAGATTTCACTCAATATCGAGATATTAGGATATAGATCAAAGAATGTTAGATCTGGAAAGGAATTTAAAATTCAACCTCTTGGTTACTGAGATTGTGTGGTCTTCAACAATTTATCTAACCTCCATGGTTCTTAGTTCCCTCACATATAAAAAGAAGGAAGCTGGATTAGATGTGTCCTAAGCACTTGCCCAGACTACTATAAGACTCTCTTAACTGGCCTTAGTTAAATATTCAATTTCCTTTTTGATTATACCCTTATAGATGTTCCTAGCCACATCTGACCATGGAATTCCTGTGCTTAGAAATCTTCACAAACTTCCTAGCCTGCCATTTAAGGCCCCATTGAACTCCAGTCCATACTTCCAATCTGATTTCCTGTTACTTCTCTTTATATAGTTTACATGGCAACCAAATTTCCTCATCTCATTCTGCCCCCTTCTGCCTTTATGTATTTCTGCAGTGTACTCCATGGCTAAAATATACCCCTCCACTGGCTAAGATGGGAAACATTTAATGTGCTAACAATCTAACACAAAGAAAACAGTTGATTCAATAGCACCAAAGTCTAACTCTGATATGTCATTCTGGTGTGAAGATAACTCTGGTTTCTCAGAAGGAATAGCAGCCAGACCTCAAGCTCCACAAGTTCCTATCCTAGCTGGAAACATTTCAAGTACATGGATGCATCCAAGCATCAACCTAGTTAATCCATCCATCAGCAGTGGCTAGCATTTACATAGCAAAGCACTAAAATTGCACCATGCTTCAAAAGTAGGAAGGTAGCCTTAAGCTTTATTAGCTTAAATGATAATTAATAAATAAGCTTTATTAACTTAAAACTGCATTCCAACTTTTGAAATATAAGGGTTAATTTTAGTGGTTGGACAATAATTTTATGAAATTATGTAGTTGCCAAGTATTTATTATATCTCAAATAAGAAATTTATTTACAAATATTTACAAAATTGAGAGAAAACAATAAAGTAGAGAAATGTGAAGATGTTAGAGAGGTTATCTATCCTATCGACCTAAATGTTTATTCCAGGTCTGCTTAATCCAGGCAGAGATTAATTAGCTCTCCATCAGGAAGCCTGGTAATAAGTAACTATGAGGCCTACTCCAAGATGGAGGCTAGTCTCTTTGAAAACTAGGAAAGGAGTCAGCCTTTTTCACTCACCCAACAAAGTAGTCCAGGAGTCAGAGACCAAGTTGAAGCTGAGCTCCAAGCCCATGATCCAAGCCACAGTCTCCATTGAAGCTCCCTTGAAGACTCTCCCCAGTCTAAATACTATCTCTAGAAGACACTCTCTTCAGACTATCTTCTCAAAGACAATCTCCCCTGAAGGAGTTCCGGGCTTGCTTTTATGGTGACTTTTTGACCCTTCCCCTCTTCACAGGGGCCAATCATAGTTTCCAAAATTGTCTTGCACTGCCCAGGGAGCAGTGTCTGTGGGATCAACTTCTCACCATCTGAAGGTTAATTTCTCCTCAAAAAGGTTCACAGTTTCCTGATTGATTGAATTGCTAAGGGTGTGAATTCTCTAAGTACCTTGCTGGCTTCTCACCTAGTACTAATTAGAGTGTTCAATCGTTTGTTGATTTAATTTAAAAGTAGAAAAATGAGAGTTAATACTGTCTTCAGTCTAGTGAGGTACTAAGTAGGTGGACTTAAGTTAGTGTTAACTCAAGATAGGCAGTAGAATAAAGAATTCTCTTTCACAGGGACATACTTTATTACTACCTCATTTGATCCCCACAACAACCCTGGCTAGCTGGTTTTCCTGACTCCAGGCCCAGTCCTGGACCCAATGAAGCAACTAGTTGCTTCACAAAGTTGGTGCTCACTAAATATTTATTAAATTGAAAGTTCTTACAATTATGACATGATGATTCTAAATAATAGGCACCTAATAAATGTTTTTAATTGAATAGAAAAAATAAGTGTAAGGTTACATAATAAACTCCTTTTAAAAGAGCTTACAGGGAGCAACTAGGTGGCTCAGTGGATTGAGAGCCGGGCCTAGAGGCAGGAGGTCCTGGGTTCAAATCTGGCCTTAGAAATTTCCTAGCCCTTACCACTCTTCTGCCTTAGAATCAATACCTAGTATAAAGTGGAAGGTAAGAATTTTAAAAAAAATTTTTTCATTAAAAAAAAGAGCTTACACCTTTGGATTAAATTAGTGGCCTCAAATTGAATTCCTTTCCCAACCTAGGAATAGCTTTAAATTTACTGTTTTATAAGTTTATGTCATTTTGGATAAGTAATCAAAAAATATCAGATTTTTTTGTTGGCATAATTTCTAACTTACTTCAACTGCCTACCTATTCCTAGTATTTTGCAGTTTTTGCACATAAAAAGTACATAATAAATGCTAGTTGGCTGACTGACTGATTGATTGATGGATTTGTTATTAATGTAAGGCACAGTGCTAGGCAGTAGTAACACAAAGATGCTAAAAGAGCATAAAGCCCAGGAAGGATGAGATATGAATACATGCATATAAAAATCCAAGGCAGGACCATCCTATCTCTTTCCTCTGGAGATGTCCATGACCCCAGAGGAACAAATGCCAGTGTCAGAGTTTTAACTTCTATTTCCTCACTCTTAACATTACATGTCTCTGATTTAATATTGCAATAGTAGAGAAGACAACACGACTCAATTCAATAAGCAAAGTTCAGAGTTGCATTACCTCTCCAACTATAAAAGCTGCTTTTGCCTCTTACCAGTGCTATCTAGTGTACAAAGACAGTACTTGGCCTTTAATTCCACAAAAAGAATTACAATATGATCCTAAAATCCATCCAGCAGGTGGCACTATGAGACCAACAGCTATAAAATGAAACAGACTAAAACATGCAACTCATGAGCACATAAAAGCCTATTGTCAAATGAGTCACAAGTTACATTTCATCAAAGATCCTTTCATTTTCACATGCCAGTCAAAATGCCCCTGTAACAGTCACTGTTGAATAGAACGATGTGTAAAAACAGTGTATTCCCCTCTTCAAAGGAAAAGGGACTTGCAATTGTGTCATCAGAGAGGAGAGCTCAAAAAGAGCCTGCTTCATCTTACTTCCTCATTTTATAGACGCGGAAACTTAAGCTCAAACAGGGAAATGTAGTTTGCCAAAAGTGATGAGAGCACAAATCTATCAAATGGATATTTCGTCACTCCTGTATGGTAACCCAAGACAGACTGTGGGAACCATCTCAAGACTGACCCCAGAGATAGCAAGCCCAGCATCTGGTACATGTATATACCCGACTCTCCACCAGATCCATATGAGGTAGCCCCAATGAACATACCAGTTATGATCTCCTATAATGCTGATGGTCTGATCTGCATCCTCACCCCAACTGATAGGTCGCTGATTGAGCACTTGGCGTAAGGTGAAGCCATGGCCTGCCATGTTCTGGTCATTGGTAAAGTATTCGAATACACCTGTTTGATCTGCAAAATGTGGAGCTGCACTAAAAGGTGAATTGCCTATTTTGAAAAAGAGAAAGTCGCAATTTTGAATATGCCATTAAACTCTTTGGATTTCTATTTCCAGACATTCATTGAGCAATTATCAAAAAACTTTTCAACTTTAAAGTAAGTAAATCACAAGCGTATATGCCTTGTACAAATAAAAACATGTGCACAAACACATGAATGTGCATGCACAGGAATGGACACACATACAAACTGACTGCGGCCTAAGATTCTGTATCAATGAGGAACTAGCAATTATTATGATCTATGTAGTGAATTAAGTATATTAATTTTTGTATATATGTTTTAACCTATTTTTTGAAGTCACATATACTTTTCCTTTACATGAAGACAATCACCACAATCTCATTCTATTGTCTTTTGAATGTACTTTTCATAGCTCTTTTCTTTGCAAAAATTTCAGGTTTCTTTATGTGTAGCATGGCCATAAAGAACCTAAAACTGCTGAATTTGGGTATTTTTTCCACTATTAAAAATGAACATAATACAGTTTTTGTCTCAAGCTACCTCCCTATCAAAGCCTCCACAAGACCATCTTTACTGTCAAATAAGAGCCTCTCATCCTTGCTGAAGACTATATAGAACAGAAGTTCTAACAACATTATCTCATATTTATTTGTATGGAAGTTTTTAGTTGTCAAAATCTTTTCACATTCATTATCTGATTTCAGTCTCATAGGAATCCTGTAATATGGATTCAAGTATTACTTTTGAATTCTAACTTTTCTAGCTTATTAATAATAAGCTACATTTTAGATTGAATGTCTCAGCATAGCCTCATGGCTTCAGAGATGAGAGTAAAGGCAGCTTTCCCACGGCATTTCTACCACATGTGTAACTAGCCTAGATCTCACCCAAATCTCTCATACATGGAGAATCCAAAGAAGTCAGTGAAAGCTAAACTTCTACATAAAGAACTTGGTTAATGAATTCTTCCAAAGAGATCTAAAGCCACTCATTAGGTCTTAGAAAGTCAAACTAACCAGGCTGCTGCTAAGAGAGTTGCTCAATAAGAAATAATTAAGCTTTACTGAACATTTGTGGACATGGCAGCTGGGCTTCTGCCATGACATATCTTGATGGAATCATTTTGCAACTGAGGACACTATGGACAAGGAGGGCAAAGTATGCAGCATTCCTCTGCTCAGGAGTACAATTTCAGTGTCATCCCAGACTCTATGTTCTCATCTACTCCATATCCAAGTCTTGTCCTTTCTACTTTCACAGTACTCTCCCATGCATCTTTTCTCTCTTCACCAGCCAATACACTGGAGCCCTAATGGCATCTAGCCTGGAAATGTAATCCAGTGCAGTAACTGGTCTCTGCCTTTAGTGTCTCTTCCTGAAATCTTGACTATCCACTCAGATGCTCCCATGATCTTCCTTAGGTGCAGAACCAACAATATCACATCCCTACTCAATACCCTCCAGTGGCTTCCTATTGATTGCAGTATCAAATATAAAATTCTTTTGTTTAGCATCCGCAGCTTTGTGTAGCCTGCACCCCCCTCCCTTTCCCATTTTCTGACACTCTACATCCCATCTCATGGTCTACAATCCAGTTACACTGACTTTGTTGCTGCTTTTTCCCTTTCTACACTCCATCTCCCACCCTTCTGCCTCTAAATTAACTGTTCCCTCATGCCTTTTGCAATGTATTCCTTTCTTTTCTTTTTTTTTTTTCATTAAAATCTTACCTTCTGTCTTAGGATTGATATTGAGTATTGGTTCCAAGGCAGAAGAGCAGTAAAGGCTAGACAATAGGGGCTAAGTGACTTGCCCAGGGCCACACAGATAAGATGTGTTGGAGGCCGAATTTGAGCCCAGGACCTCCTCTCTAGGCCTTGTTCTTTATCCATTGAGCTAACTAGCTGCCCCAATGCCCTCCTTCCTTACTCCTGCCTCTTAGTTTCTCTGGCTGTCCTTTAAGGCTCTGCTTAAACCCTACCTAGTATAGGAAACCTGTTCTAGTCCTTCCAGCCTGGTAGCAGTCTCTCCTTTGAGATTAACTACCCTCTACTCTTTGGAGAGCTTATATAATAATGCACTGATTCCTCATCAGAATATGAGTGCCTTGAGATCAGGGACTGTTTTTAATCTTTCAGTGTGTCTTCTGCACTTAACACAGTGCCTGGCATATTAATACTTTCAATTGATTTGTTACCAGGGACAGTTGGTATGTCCCAATAGATCCTTTACCATAACATTCATGCCTCATCTAGTGAAACGTCTCTTCAAAGCTAAGAAGGTTGGAGGCCTTCAGTGAAGCCTTAAAGTCAACTTTACTCTCACAAAAAGATAAAAAGACCCAGAAGATTAAATCATTTATGATCAAGGTTTCACATCGACTTCACAATGAAAACAAACATGTACATGGCAGCTGACACAATTCTAAAATAAGTCTATGTTAAGATGCTTTAAAAAATACAACACTTACCAACATTGAAATTATCTTCAAAGTTAGATGGAAATGGCCGTGATTCTGGAGGAGTAGGATGACTGCCCTTTTGACCTGTAGTGATGGTTGTTAAAGTATACACTTCATCCAAATCCAATCTTAATGAGAATGCTCCATTAATCTGAAAGAAAAAGTGAAAATAATAGTGAAATATAAAAGGGGATCCTGTGTGGACAGGTTACTGGAGTCACTGGGAGAACTTCAGTGAGAACTTCCTAAGTAATTGTGAGAATCAAACAGGTTATCATGGAAGATTGTAGTGCTTCTCTCCCTAGAGGATCTGTGAAAAGCACAGATGAGATTGGACACAAGTTATTTTTCAGAGTGGACAAGAGAAGCCTGCCTCAAGGAAGGAGAAGGAAGTAGCTGTGAATTCAATGAGAGTAACAAATCATAAAGCCCTTTACTCACAATAACTATATAAGGACATGGTTAAAAAATATCTTTCAACTGTTTTGTCAAGCTCATAATGGGGAAGTGATTTGGCCAAAGTCCAACCAAGATATTCTGAGACAAAATCTGGTTTTCTTTTTTTTTGGTACAATACTGTCAGTGTTCTCATTCATTTCTCTCTACCTCCATACACACACACACACACACACACACACACACACACACACACTTTTAATGCATAAAGTCTCACTCCCTCTATATATATTCTCTAAACATGTGTTCTCTCTATATATGTTCTCTCTTTCTCTATATATGTATATATTTACATATATTTTCTCTCTCCCTCTTTTTCCTTCCCTCTCTCCCCTTTTCCTTATCCTCACTCTTTCTCTTTATATTATATATCCTTCCTTCCCTCCTTTCTTCCCCTTCCCTCCTATACACCCTCTATCTCTCCCTTTCACTTTCTTTCTCTCCCCCTCCCTCTCTCTTCCCATTCCTACCTTCTTCCCCTTTCCCTTTCTCTCACTCACTCTCTTTCTGTCCCCTTCCCTCCTTTTTCTTCCTTCTCCCTCCAGGGCCTGTCTCTTCTACTTATTTTATAACCATATCTATCTTTATGACTCCACAAAGGGAGAAAGGACCATAAAATGCTATTGTTCACTGAGAATGTGTTTATTTAAATATTTTATACTAATTATAGTTAGCATATAAGTTTTAGATAAGATTTATGATAGTCATATTTTTATGAGCTATATGTATATTTTAGAGTACACTGAGCCCCCTTTTCAGAATAAATGCACATAATTTATGTCCATTTTATAAGACCTGGAGCAAAATTTATTATTTTAAAGTTTTCTTAATTTTGCTTTTGTGATAAATTATTGGTCACAGCTATGCTTTCACACCAAATTTCTAGTTCACAACTAGACACAAATATTGATATCATGGAAAAATAATTTGTTTCATGACAATTCACATTACCAACTTGATTCCAGGGCCACACTATGTCAAAGATTATATGCATGATATTTTACATGCAGGACAGTGTCTAATACTAATAACTAAGATTCAGATTTCATCAACACAGAAAGTAGGTGAGATGAAAATGAAATGGTCTGTTTGCTCAGAATGGACAGAACCGAAAGCTATTGTCTAAGAGTACTATTTTGTCTTGAAAAGAGTTTTATTTTCTATAAAATGTCACTAATTCCTACCTTTAGAGGAGGTAGCTGTTGAAATATTTCATTCCAAGGTTTTTTTCCAAGTTTTGAATACCATACCTGTAGCATTGTTAATTCTTTCTGGGAAGAGAAAATTATTAGAAAAAGGGTAAGGGTTTTCCTTAGTCTAGACCAGTCTTAGAATTTCTAAAATAAATGATAACAAAAGGTAACTAAATTTACCAAACATGCTAACTTTACCAGCCACCCTCAACTTTGAGAAGAAAACTTAAGATTTTATTTTCTCCACAAGACTCTTCCCCAACTGCAGAAAAAGACATCACTGATCCTTGGAAGGCAGAGTCAAAGCAGCAATTGTAAAAAGTAAGATATGATGTAACCATTTTTCATCAGTATTACATAGACGGTTGACAACCATTGAAATGCTAGACTTCATTTAGGGTGCTTAGAATTTGATGTTAGTCTTTCAGGGCTTTTGCAAATAAAGCAACATGATTTGGCAACAATGCTGAAAGAGAGCTAACTTAAATCAGTATGAATGTGTTATTGGTAGAAACTGAATAGTTTTTCCTTTCTATAAGATCGGAAAAAAACTTGGGGAAGGACTAGAAGCTATTATTTTATGCAAATGTTGCTAACCTATAAGAGTAGCTTTCTATAGAATAATATTAAATTCTAGCTATCTTATTTAGCATGAACTCTTTTTAAATTCTGATTAGCCAAGGGATAGCTTCTACCAGCTGGCATACTAATGCCAAAATATGAAGTTATGAAATCCAACAATGGTGTTATTCCCTGTTATCTTTCTAACCTCCTCCTTCACACTATTTCATTTTAATAGCAACATATGCAAAGAGAATTCAGAAAAACAGGTTTGAAATATATAAATAAATACATCATTTAGGAAAAAAAACTAGAATAAGATTAAGTAGTACCTTGTTAGAATGCCCATGAAAAAAAAAAAAGCTCAGTTCCAAAATGTTACATATGGTCACATAGAAAGTCAGAGTCTGAGAAACACTGTCTTCAGTCTTTAATGTGTAGGGAATTAAAATTAACGGTTTGACTAAAATATATGAAAATTATAAATAATATGGTGGTTGCTGATTTAAAATATAGCTCAAGTCAAAATGACTTTCAATAGTTTTTATTTACAAAATAGGTGGAGAGAGTGAACGTTGATAAATGCAAAAAAAGGGTAGAGAAGATATATAACCTATCACAACTAACTATTGTTCTGGTGCTCGACTCAGCCCAGCACAACTTGTTAACCCTTGACCAGAATTAATCTCTCTCCAGAAGTTAGGAAAGGAAAGCTAGCTATTCACTCACCCAAGTTCCCTCCAAGAGGCAGTTGGAGCTGAAGATGACAACTTGTCAAGGAAACTCCTGAAGTCGACCTCTAGCCCCAGAAATTCAGGGCTTTTATACTGACTTCTTGTCCCTTCGCCTCTTCACAGGGGCCAATCACAGCTTTCAAATAATCTAGCACTGCCCAGGGTGGGGGCAGTGTCTTGTGGGATCAACTTCTCATCCTCTGGAGGTATAAACTCTTATCCAAAAGATTCACAATTTCCTGACTAATTGAGTTGTCACCCACTTTAGCAAATGACTTAGGAATACTCTGACTTAGTGTCTGGTGAGGCACTAAGTAGGGGTACTTAAGTTAGTTTTAACCAAGTGTTAACTCAAAATAGGCAAAGAGAATAAAGAGTTCCCTTTGTTAACTCAAAATAGAAAAAGAGAATAAAGAATTCCCTTTTGCAAATGCAACACTGTATAAAAACTGCAATAATCTTGTCTCACTATATACAAAGTTCTCAGGATCTTTAATGAAAAGGTTCATCTTAAGCAATTAATGAAAAAAAAACTGGAAAGCACATGACCTTGCAATTCTTCTGGAATTATAAAATAGTTTCTATGCCAAGGTTCTCTATAAGATGATTAATATTAGCAAACAAGAAATAACGAATGATATCTGGCATAGTTGTCCAGTTACTACATGTAGATTTACTACCAACCTGAAAAAACTCAACCTACCAATGGAGTTAAAATAGAATGCATCATTAATCAAGACAAGGGAGACAAAGCTCATTGACCTCCATGTAAGCCCTCCATGCAGAGCCACTACTCTGGGAACATTGCCTGGGAAAAGATACCAATAATGGAAATTTCTGCAAACTAAAGAATTTGAAATATATATATATATATATATATACACACACACACACCTTACAGAGCAGAAGGAAGGAGGAACAACAGAATAGTTATGAGACACTTGCTAAAGAGGTTGTAGCCAGATCCTATAATACCTGGGAGCCCCCAGCTATAATATGAGAAACTAAAGAGACAAAAAAGGTATTTAGTCCCATCTAGGATGTTCCATGGGTTGCTTAATGGTTTATTGTTCAGGTAGGAACAAGGACAAGGGAGTTTCTTGAAGGCAAGTTATCAAAGATAAGGGTTGATTAAGGGCTTCATGAAACAAAGATTTCAGTACTTACAAATGTTCCCTGAAGAAAGAAAGTGATCACTTGTTCAGACACTTGATAAAAAGAAACATTTGTCTTATGGCATTGTGAATACTGATGACTCTAAAAAAAATCAAACAATTTCAAATAAAATCTAACTTGACTAGACATCTCTAATTAAAAAAAAATTTTTAATTAAATAGAATAGTACTAATATTTGCATGGCACTTGAAGATTTACATTTTATATACATTATTACACTTGATCTTGTCACTATTGTGCAAGTTTCATTTTATAGAAAACATTAAATGGAAAGAACAAAAACACTAAAATTAGATGTTGTCTAATATAATTAATAAGCTTTGGTCCCAAAGAAGAGAGGAAAATATCCCTTTCTCCAGGCCTAGAAAAGGTAGAGAGCTGAATGTGAAATAGGACATTTGCTGTCAAACTCAGATAACCAGCTGGTTATTTTTGTTGAACTAGTCAGTCTATAAAAATTTGTTAAGTATCTGCTATATGCCAGGCACTGTAATAAGCAATAGGGATACAAAAACCTGCAAAAGATAGTCCCTGCCCTCAAGGAGCTTACAATCTAATGGGGGAGACAACATGCAAACAAATATATGCAATGCCAATTATACACAGGATAAACAAGAAATAATCAGCAGAGGATAGAGGAGTACATATTGGAGAGGAACATGTCAGAAGACTGAAGAGTTAGGAGGGGGCTAGATATTTAAGGTTTTGACCACCAAACAGAATATTGCCTAGAAGCAATAGGGAGCCACAGGAGTTTATTAAGTAGGGGAGTGACATGATCAGACATGAGTTAGGAAAGTTACTCTACTGGCTGAATGGAGGGTGGATTAGAGTGACAGGCTTAAAAATGACTAAAAGTAACAAGATATTAATGATAATGGGAGTGTTGCCACTCTTCTTCCAGTGCTTCCTACTAGCTTACAAACTGCTGATGGTAGAAATACCTGAAGCATTATACTTTTTAATGAATATCTATGGAAATGTGAAGGTGTTAAAACTGACCCTCAATAGGATACTATCATATTTTCTGGTGGTATTCTTTCTACTGTGTACCATGTACCAAACCTACTCTAGTATCAGGAATACATTAATGAGGCTTACTGCTCATAAAACTGTAGCCCACAAGGATAAAGACTTAAAGACACTAGTGTCCTTTAATGTCTGACATTAAAGGATGCTGTTGAGCAAATGCAGAAAACTTAAAAGAAGTTACATGGAGAAACTGAGGCAAACAACAAAATATCTCCACTTAGCAAAGTGATAATTCCCAACCAAAACCAGTAGTAGAGCAGGGAACTAAGGAAGCAAACACAGCTGCTGCTTCCCTATTGCCACTGAAAGAAGTTACCTATTTGCAACCAGATATGGGAATTGTACATCTTAAGACACGTAAGCCATTCATGGCTAATGATGTGGATTCCATGAGAAAGAGAATGACTAGATACTTTGAAGAACCCCACAAAAGTATCAAAGAATTCAAGTGGTATTAGGTAGAAATCATTGAGGATGAAACTAAAGGGAGTAATGATGTGAGAGAAAGATACCAAGGGTGTATGATAGAGATGAACAGTAGTGAGTAAAAGTCTGCTTAGCTCTCCCTCTGACTCACTAAAAGATTCAAAAGGGGTATCCTTGTGATAATGTTGTGAACAGGGATGGACGGGGACCAATATCCATGTAAGGGCCTTCTATGGGTAAGGTATAGACTTTTCCCCAGGGCTTTGTATAATGCCTAGAGCCCTAGAAGTCTCTCCTGGACACATTCCTTGTTGGGGAAGACTGAATGACCTTTAGCTTTGGATTTGATGAGACAAAAGCTTACTAGATAGTCTTTCCCCAATGCCCTTTTTCTATTTTTGTTCCTCTTCCTAATCCTCTAAAAGAAAAATCCTTTTCTGACTGCGTTTTCACAGAAGTGGTAGTTTATTAAACAGGAACAAGGAAGGTTAGGATGGAGGGATTAGGATACCCTAAGTGACACACAGGCAGTTGGTGTCTTCTCTGCTCAGCTGAGCCGAACAGCTGTGGCTTCTGTGTTCTTCCTCCTTTCCTCTAAACTATCTGTTCAACTAATCTAAAGGCAGGTCACTAATGTCTTTCTTGGGAAGGTACAGGTCAGGACAGGTGTTGGGGTGACCCCCATGAGGTTTCAGGGTTGAATGCCCCTCACACAGCAGATGATGGTCACTCTGCTCCTTTGATAGATATTTGGGTGAACTCAGGAATGTTTTCTGATCCTTCGGTACAACAGATAAATTGGGAAACACTCAGGTATCCCAGGGTTGGGTCCGGAGCTCAGGTCTCAGTCTTCCATCTCCTCCCGAGTCCCAAGAGCCAAGACTCACTCCTTTGTTCTATTTCCCACAAGCCTCTTTGCTCCTTCCAAATGTCACACTCCTGTCCTTCAAACTTGCTTACATTCGTCCCTTTCTGTGTCAAGCTTATTCCTACACCAGGCAATTAAACTTTATGATCCAAGCTTTGAAGACACTGAAATCTTGCTTAGTGAATTATTTACTATGAGAGAGAAGGAGCAATTTATAAATGAAACCATTTCTAACCCAGATTTAACATCATGACCCTCAAGTAATCAGCACTTGGAATTGAATTCTGTAGAGAATTTCCATTTATTGGGGCAAACTAGGCAATCTCTTCTAGAAGCTATGAAAATCCACACAAAAAGGCCTGATACCTGGTCTAAATTTGAAAAACATAGGCAGGAACCTGCAAAGAATCCATCGAATTTTCTTGATAGAAATGTGGAAAATGCCAAACATATTGACAGAGCAGAATTTGGTACATATAAGAAGGTAATTTGTAAAGGGTACTTGTATTCCAGTTAGGAATTATTTTAGACTCCAATGCCCAACATGGGAGAGTATGGGGTTAGAAGACCTTAGGAAAATAGCTGTTTGTGTGTAAATGGCTGATAAAGAGAAAAGATCTGAGGAGAAAGATGATTTGGGGCAAGAATTGAGAAATCAACTAAAGGAAGCAAATAAGAAACTTAAAGAAAAAGGGATTGAGGAAGTAAAAACTATGGCTACTCTGAGATCTTATAAGCCAAGACAAGATTATGCCACTAGACAGCAAAGATCAAGTAAGCCTAGGTGTTTCCTATGCCATAGGCCAGGCCATTTTTTAAGAGAATGCAGGTTTAGATCACAGTTAACAAACCAGAACAACAACACTAGATATGCAAATGGGGGATGGAAACAAAACAGGCCAACATACAAGAAGTATTCCCAGAATCAAAGGCAGGAACAGGGACAATGCTGTACTCATGCGTGTGGTCAATCATCGAGTCAGGCACCAGATTTATAAACTATGCAAGAGTTTATTAAAAAAATGGTGCTCATCCCAAATATTCCCAAATGGCAGGAAATGGATCTCAAAAGGGAGCAGGTCAATTATGAAGGGTTTACCCTGCCTGATGTAGGAATGAGAATCTCAATGGAAAGTGATATAGAAAATGGGAACAGTGACAACAATATATCAGTACAGGATAATATTGTAGAAAGTATGAAGGAAAATGATATAGTAGCAACAGTGGGAGAAACACTAACAATACAAGAAACAGAGGAAGAACAAAGAGAGGTCAAGATGGCATCATAAAGGCAGTGAAAGTTCAGACCTCTGAAAACCCTTCCTCACCGATTACAAACTAAATGCTCCTAGGGGACTGAAAATCAAACCTAACAACAAGACAGAGCCAAGGAACCCTCTTGCTGTATTCAACTTAAAAGGTACACCCCCCCAAAAGGGCAGGGAAGCTCAAGAACAAAGAAAGAATAGTGAGCATGTGAATAATAAATCTAAAGAAGAGAGTGATACTGTGAGCAATAATGTAAGCACAAGCTGTAGCAAGTTTTGGGAATGATACTAAGTCCTGGGAATGCAATGAAGTGAATGCAAATGAAGAGAGTAGCTAGGATTTTCAGAAGATGGATACTGATCAAATTATAGTAGCCCCAGTGATAAAAACTTTTTTACCTTCAAATGTAATAGAACTCCATGTTTCAATAACAGTAAGGAATGAAGTTTATGATGTACTTATTGACACTGGGGCTACAAGATCAGTATTGCATACTCCTTGTGAGGATTGCAGGGTGGTTGGTGCAATGGAATAGCTGCCACAGGAAAGTCAAAGAGAGTATCAAAATTGCAACCAAAAATGGTCTATTTGGGTCCCTTGTCTGTTGATCATGTGTTCCTTCTCATACCAGGTTGCCCAGCAAACCTTAAAGGGATTTGCTTTGTAGGCTGGGGGCAACAATCCACTGTAATCCCTCTGGGTAGATTTTGCTGCATCTCCCAGAGGATTCTTTGAAAGTCTTTCCATTGCTTATCTTAGATTCAGTGGACATAGAGGAGGAAATGATGTCTATCTTCGAAATTCCAAAAGAAATACCAGATAATCTTTGGGTTAAGTCTTCCTGTGATGTAGGGTTATTAAAATCAGCAACCCCAGTCAAAGTGGGGACGAAAGGGGGGTCTTCTCTTTGTATTCCCCAGTATATACTGAGTAAGGGGGCTGTTAATGGCATCTGCTGGATCATTGACTCCTTATAGGACCAAAGTGCCAACATTTTCTGAATACAGCACACCAATCCTTCCAATAAAGAAAGGCAGACTCGATGAGCAAGGCAGACAAATTTACAGATTTGTCCAGGATTTGCAAGCTCTCAAGGATCATATAATAAAAACCCAAGCCTCTGTCTTTTGCATACCTTCTCTCTTGCTTTTTCTCATTCAAATGTTATAGAATAGGGAAGATGTAGCTAGATAAAAGTTTACCTAGAAAATATCAGGGGCAAAGGGAAGGGGACAGATTAATCAATATGCAATTGATATTCAATAAAGTTCTTAGTATCTGAGCTCAAAATGAATCAATAATGTGAAGTGATAACTACACTAACTGGCATTAGGAGGAAAACAAGGAAAGTAAGAATGGTTTCTGTTCTTGAAAGTAAGAAAATCCCTTGTCCAGAACAAGGAAAGTGAAAATTGTTCTGTTCTTTATCCATGTTAGATCACACATGGAGTATTATATATTCACTTCACAATGCCATATTCAAGTAAGGACACCGAGAAACCAGAGGGTTCAAAGAAAGGCAAAGAGGAAGGTAAAGTACTAAAAGCCATGTCATAGGGGACTGAAATTAAAAAAAGGAAAAACTTAGAATGTTTGGCATGGAGAAACATATCTCCTTTCAAGTACTCAAAGGATTGTTGAATAGGATTGTCAGAGCAGTTTCAGCTTTCATACAACTAAACCACCATCTTGGCTCCAGGACTATTAAATAGAACAAACCTATGGTCACCTACATTTGTTCTACTCTGCTGGGAGGGAGAGGAAGAGATGTCAAGAGG
This sequence comes from Monodelphis domestica, assembly GCF_027887165.1. Classification (NCBI taxonomy): domain Eukaryota; kingdom Metazoa; phylum Chordata; class Mammalia; order Didelphimorphia; family Didelphidae; genus Monodelphis; species Monodelphis domestica. Next base: position 234,826,554 of record NC_077227.1, on the reverse strand, counting down.
AAATTGAAAAGCAGCAGATGAATTATATGTCACACCTTACACCCTCTGAATTCCCTCCTACATCTGGGTGTGTGCGAGTCTGTGATCCTGATACAACAAGCAGTATAAAATATATTACCAAGCCTCTCTCTCTAACATCTCCTGTCCCATCCAATATATGGTCTGTCAATTGGACCCTTGTAACATCTCACCCACACACATCCTTCTCTCTTCTGACACTGCCCTTATCCTAATGCATTATTGCTTCACACCTGAATTTCTGCAATAACCTCCTGACTGGTCTCCTTGCTTCATGTCTCTCCCCCCCACCCCCTCTAATCTTTCCATCACTCAGCTGTGAAAGGGATCTTCCTAAACCTCTGGCCCATCCTAATCAGTCAGCTCCAGAAGCTTCCTATCACCTCCAGCAACAAATATTCAGTCTTTTGTTTGGCTTTCAAAACCCCTCACAATTTGCCTTTCCACGTTGCCTCATCAGATCTTACACCTTATATTTATTTCCCTAACATACTCTAAGATCCAGTCTCTTTGCTGTTCCTCATGCATGACATTCCATCTCATGAGTCATAAATAGGAAATATTAAGGAAGTAGAGAAGATTGTCACCCATGTAGGGTGGGAACAGTCACAGAACACTTCACACAACAGGCAAAATATAAGCTGGTTATTAAAAGGAGAGGTAGAATGTAAGTTAGTGGAGAGGAAGAACATTCCAGGAAGATGTTAAGGACATAGACTGAACTATGGGGCAGGAAAGAATATATTCAAAACACATCACTGGGATCAACTTAGCCTAAGGAAAAGCCTAAGGAAAGAGAAGAAAATAAAGAAAACTATTCTAGAACTGGTTCAAATGCTCTGGGAAATAAAGTTATAGAACAAAAATACTTCATTCAATAATTACTAATCTTTCTTGCAATCAGTTAATTAAATGAGCTTTAGAAATCTTACCATGGTTTCAATGATAACAGTGAGGTTACCTAAGCCATCTGTAAGAGCTACACAACTTCCACCATTAAATAAATGGCCAACTGTTTTCAGGTACCGCCACCCTGGTTGAGCAAATTGAGTGGTATGAGCTGTGGAAAGGCAGAAAGAACAAGAACTCAAGGTTTGTTTCAAAAAACATAAAGAGCATCAAACCATCAATCACCTATCAAATCCACATCTCTTTTGGGGTAGCTAGGTTGCCCAATTGATAGAGCACTAAGCCAACAGTCAGGAGGACCTGGGTTCAAATCTGGCCTCAGACACCTTCCACCTGTGTGACCCTGTGCACATCCCCTAACTCCAATTACCTAGCCCTTGTTGACCTTCTGTCTCAGAAATGACACTAGGGCAGAAAGTAAGGGTTTTTAAAAAATCTTCTTCCATTTTGGTAAACAAAATTGATTAGCAATTTATCTCGGTTAGATTTTTGCCATGAATCCTTACTACTTTATCAATTGCTTACAATTGCTCCTCTCAAGACACTTCACCTAGCCAGTCCCAGATACATTCACTCCAGGGCCTGGATCTCTGGGAGAGAGGCCAACAGTCTATGTTTCAAAGCAAAAGAGCAAAGTCCAGTTTTGTATCCCTAGTGCCCAACAAAGTTATAGAGAAGGTGCTTAATAAAAAATAAAAAGCTTTAATTATTCTCTTTTTGGTTATAAGAAAAGTTAAACTCAAATTAGGAAAAGATATAGACAAGGATCACATTGCTATTAAGTATATCTGATTTAAGTCCAGGAAGGGCCGCCTGAACCAATCCCTTTCTTTTAAAGATAAGGAAACTAAGAACAATAAAAGTTAAGTGATTTGCCCAACATTACACAAGTGGTAATCTGTAGCAAAGACCCATTCTGAACCTGTCTTCTGCTGTGTTTTAACTGCACTCAGCCCCAATCTGAAGGTTGGAAAATGAGGGTAATGTATTTAGTGTGGACTGAGAAGGAGAGGGGTCTATAGAAAAGAGTAACCATGGTTGGAACACCTTCCCATGAATATTATGCGAAATTTGTATATCCATTAGAGAAGAGGCAGAAATTATTTTTGATGTCAAAGAATTGAAAAGACCTATCTTTAGAGAGAGGAGTGACCAACCAAGGGGCCCAGGAGGTAGCCAAAACCACTGAGAGGAGTGGTGGTACAAATGAGACAAAAGATGAAATACATGAGCACTCTCTCCCTCTTGAAAAGTATTAATGATTTCTGTGCAGATGAATTTCTATGTATGTTATTGTTCTGTTACTTATGGGTTGTTCAATTCTTCATGACTCCATTTGGAGTTTTCTGGACATTTGGCATTTTCTTGTCCAGCTCATTTAACAGAGAGGAAACTAAGACCAACAGGATTAAGTGACTCACCCAAGATCACACAGCTAGTCTGAGGCTGGATTTGAACTGAGGAAAATGAGTCTTCCTAATTTCAAGCTAGGTGCTCTATCCACTGTATCAGCCACAGGCCACATATGTATCCAGATTATATATATATATATATATATATATATATATATATATATATATATATATATATATATGTATGTATCCATGCCTATTCACTCTGACATCTCCATCCCAAAGTCCCATAAACATCACAAATTCATTGTGTTTACAATGATATTCATTATCTCTCTCCCCTAAGTCTATTCCTTCTTCAAACTTTCCTTTTTAGTGAATTAGATTCACAAATACATTCTTTTTATTGACTTCTTCAGAGATTATCTGGGTGTTAATTCAAAGTGGCAACCAAGTTTATAACCTTGGAATACTCTAGAATTTTTCCCTTTCAGGCACATGCCATCTCTCCTCATCCAATCAGGATGTCTAGCTCCATCCAGACACCACCATTTCCAGACATTTCAATTTACTCTTTCAACCATTCTATAAATCAATCAGCCAATCAATCTGGACCTACTTTCTGTTATCTTAACTCAGCTCTATCACCACCTCCAACCTTTTCAGAGACTGTTCCCTCTGCCTGGAATGTATTTTCTTCTCACTTATGCCCCTTAAATTTCTTACTTCCTTCAAGGATCAGCACAGGTGCCATCTTTTGAAAAAATTTTCCTGAACCCTTTGGTTGTTAATATTCTCTCCTGGAATTTATGCTACTTGTGTTTTTCTGTGTAAGAACTGTATATATAATATAAAATTCTTCAGTAAAAAGGTTATTTTTCATTTCTTCTTGGATCATTGTTGGTGCTTAAAGAAAATTTGTTGAATCTAATTATTAAGGGGTTTCCTCTCTAAGATCAAAGTAAAGTTACCACACTATGTTTCATAACTATTGCAATTTAATATGGAAATAATGAATTACAAAACTTTAACTTGTATAGTATTTAACTAGTTTTTAAAAACCCTAGTTCTGTTCACTTAAAATATAATGTCCAGAAATAAACTGGCCTTCAAATTAATCAGAGAATAAGATATAACTGATCTTACTAGATTATTCCTAGACCTTAATCTAATTTGTAGCTTAAAACTCAACTCCTGTTATTCTATAACTTCAAAGAATTTTATGTCATTCAACTAATGAGCTTTTCCATTTTCAACTTCAACATTGCTTCTACTGAGAACTTAGTTTTTATTAAGTTTTTCCTCCTTTATAAAAGGTGAACCATTTTGAATTAACACATAGATAATCTCTGGAGTCAAAAGAACATAGTTATGAACCTAAAAGAAAAACTTACTTTAATTTCAAACTGCTCTTAATGCTTTAAAAAAGGGATTCAAACAAAATGATATTAATGGTAACCAAATTTGGTGTGTATGTGGCCTTACTCATCCTATAGGAGGCTCAAAGGAGATTCAGTATGTAATTCTCAGAATAGTATTTGGCTTGTAACTCAATTCTCAAGACCCCTTAGTATTAGTATTCCTTAAAATAAAACTGACCCACCCCGCCCCATAAAATTTTTAGTCTTCCTGACCTACTTCCAAAAACCTTGAGAAGAAAAACCTGTAGCCTAAGAAAAATTCCAACTCTAGAAAGAGGAGCAAGATAAGCTATGGAGGAGAAAACAGGGAATTTCAACTGTATCTTTACTATCCCAAGCTGAAAATCCCAAGAGAGTTATAGACTTTTTGATCATGGAGGTCTTTAGGGGTACATAATAAGAAAAATCATGCACTCAAGATTAGAAACATCACAACCCCAACCCCCATCCATGGGATTAGACAGAGAAAAGGAGGAGAGTCTTGTGTTTGGACTATTATAAAAGACTGATTGTACATAGAAGGAGAGAGGATATTTTTGCCCTGAGCAAGCACCTTCTATGGGCAGAATTCTTTTTCCTTCCCTTCCCCTCCTCCCATTCCCCATCCTTCTCCGCTATCATCTGTTTTCTCCAAATAAAGACACTTTTTCTCTGCCAGAATCTAATCTAAGTCTCCTGTCTGCTCATTAGAGTGATTTCTCAGGGTGCAAGCTCCCCAAAATTCCACTCCACACAACAGGATTGCAACCCTAAGCTATGGCTTCCCACAAGGCAATTTTTTTTAAACCCTTACCTTTCATCTTAGAATCAATACTGTGTATTGGTTCCAAGACAGAAGAGCTGAAAGGGCTAGGCAATGGGAGTTAAGTGACTTGCCCAACTAGGATGTGTCTACAGCCAGATAAGAACCTAGACCCTCTAGTCTCTGGGCCTGGCTCTCAATCCACTGAGCCATCTGGCTGTCCCCCCTTCCCAGGACTACTTTAATTGACTGAAAATACTGTGCAGTCTTGAAACAAGTCTTGAAACTTACATATAAAGAAAAAGACATCTTTAATCGAGGGTCCTGTGAGCTCAGGGCATTATGCCTCAGAACACGGGTATCCACCAAGAAAACTGACCTCTGGCAACTTTAGCAGGAAAAAATTAATTCATTCTAGTCAGTTTCTCCTTCATGGTCCAATTAGTCCCAAATCTTCATGATGGGGATAATGGTATCTGAGCCACTTTTGGTAACCAGGAAAAGCCCAAGTTAGTTCTGTTTACAAGGTAATAAACAGAGTTTACAGGGTTCACAGTGTGAAGCCTCAAACAACCCAGTTAAAAGCAAATATGCCATGATGGTGGGAATACAATGACATTCCAAGAACTGCTTGGGGAGGGGAAGGGAAGGATTTTTCTTTAAATAACTGCCAGGATGGCCTTTAAAACAGAAAAAAAGAATATTACACATTGATATTAATAATCAAATGATACAATAATAAAAATAATTCTTCTCAAAAGCATTACATAAAAGCCTGAAAATGAAAGGTATTTAAGTTTATTCTAATTACATCTCATTGTATCTCTTTGAAAGAGAATTACTGGGAGTAATCTGATATATACCTGTAATCCAAATAGGAGCCTCTACAGCATAATGCCCACTCCAAGGCTCTTTAGCAGTCAGCAGCCCATCTCTCTCAAAGAGTAGTTGTGGATAATAGCTAGACACTAAGTTCCAAGCAATTGTGCTGAAAAAAATTGGTTTGGCAGATGAGAAAGACCAAAATGACTTTATGATACAATTTAAATGTGTAGAACCTTAAACTTTCCCAACCAAAATCCCAACCAAAGATTTGAAAACACTTATACAAACTTCTTTCCAAAAAAAGTTGGAAATTGTCAAAAAATCTAGGCAAAAATAATCTTCTTCCCTTACTTCTGATACTTCTCACTAGACAATAATTATATTTTGTTTTATATTTTCTACTTTTGAGCTTCTAAGTCTAGACAATCAAGAAAAGAATAAATCAAGCCCTGACTTATAGCATTAGGCAGTTTCCAAGTCATAAACAATCACAATGAACATTTTAACAATCAACTCTCCCAAACATTTGAGCTGATTCCAACACATCCCTATATATTATTTCAATGGACTGCTGTAAAAAGGTACTCACGAAGTCATTTGGCCATTCACATAATTCTGATTCAAGATGCGAGCCCAGAAGCCTCCACCGTCTTCATGATTAAAAATGCTGCAATCTTCAGTAGACCAGATTGCTTTGTTGGTCTTCAAAGCATCCTGTAGAGTATGGGTTCCAGGATAATGAACCCTAAGACAAAAAATGAGAGAAGATGAGCAAAGTCTTTCAGAAGTATTAAGAGCTATTCATTTCATAGCTATTTACATTTTTTTAGATATTTCAAAACAATGATGAAAATTTTGATTAAGAATTGTAAATAAGCATACACACATATATAGAACTAAAATGGCTTAACTAAAATAAGGTAAAATTTCAGCTATTCAGGACTCTTGGAGAAGGAGTCATTCCAGAGATTCAGAAAGCCAAATATTTCCTACAGCTGAGGCCTAATCCTTTAATAAAATGCCAAACTTCATTCCCCAAATGACAAATGATCAAGGGATGTGAATAGGCAATAATCATATGAAAAATGTTCTAAACCCCTCCTGATTAGAGAAATGCAAATCAAAACAATTCTGAGATACCTATACCTCACACTCAGCAGATTGGCAAATATGACAGTAAAGTAAAATAATAAATACTGGAGGTGATGTGGCAAATTTAGGACACTAATGCTTTGCTAGTGGAGCTGTGAATTGATGCAACCATTCTGGAAGGCAATTTGGAACTATGCCCAAAGGGCTTTTTTTTTTTTAAACCCTTACCTTCTTGGAGTCAATACTGTGTATTGGCTCCAAGGCAGAAGAGTGGTAAGGGCTAGGCAATGGGGGTCAAGTGACTTGCCCAGGGTCACACAGCTGGGAAGTGTCTGAGGCTAGATTTGAACCTAGGACCTCCCGTCTCTAGGCTTGGCTCTCAATCCACTGAGCCACCCAGCTGCCCCCTCCAAAGGGCTTTTTAAAAGCACAAGCCTTTTGATCCAGCAATACCACTACTAAGTCTGTATCCCAAAGAGATTTTTTTAAAATGGAGATTGACCTGTTTGCACAAAAATATTTACAGTTGCACTTTTTGTGGTAGAAAAGATTGGAAACTGAGGTTGTATCCCTCAAATGGGGAATGGCTGAACAAATTGTGGTATATGTTGGTGATGGAATACTATTATGTGATAAGAAATGATGAAATAGTAGATTTCTATAAGAACTGGAAGGACCTAAATTAACTGATGCAGAGTGAAATAAGTAGAACCAGGAGAATATTATATGCAATAACTGAAACATTCTGGGACAATCAAATGTAATAGACTGCTACCAATAACAATACAATGATCCAGTACAATTCTGAGGGACTTATGAAAAGACTGCTATCCATATCTAGGAAAAGAACTGTTGGAGTAGAAATGCAGAAGAAAACATATGATCCATCACTTGTGTATTTGGGTATATGATTATGGGGTTTTGGTTTTAAAAGATTATTCTAAAAATGAGCCATATGGAAATAGGTTTTGAGTGATAATTCATGCAAAACCTAATGAAATTGCTTTTCAACTATAGGAGAACAGAGAGAAGAGGGGAAGGAGACAACATGAGTCATGTAACCTTAGAAAACTTATGTGTGGGACAGCTGGGTGGCTCAGTGGATCGAGAACCAGGCCCAGAGAAGGGAGGTCGTGGGTTCAAATCTAGCCTCAGATACTTTCTACCTGTATGACCCTGGGCAAGTCACTTGACCCCCATTGTCTAGCCCTTACCATTCTTCTGCCTTAGAACCAATATGCAGTATTGATTCTAAGACAGAGGGTAAGGTTTAAAAAAAAAAGAAAGAAAGAAAAGATGTATAGATTTCTTATTGGAATAAAAGAAAGAAAATTAAAAATTAAAGGCCAAATTTTCATTTTGATTTTAATGGAAACTTTGTAAAAAAAGTACATAAAAGCAACATTGCTTTTAGGCTGCATGGACATTCACTTGAGACCTATTGTATCTATGAATCTAAGTTCATCCTATAGTTATATTTTAATTAATGCTGTGCTTTTATGAAATCAATTTACTTTAACAACTATTAATCAACTGTTACATGTAAGGGACCAGGCTACCACTGGTAACATAAGGCTAAAAAAAATGACATAGTCCCTAGAGTGTAATCTAAACAAAAAGCAAATTAAGATTAAATACGCTGGGAAATCTTGAGGGAGAGAAAAGGGAGAGGGGGATCAGGAAATACCTCAGAAGGAGAAGACATCTAAGCAGCATCTAGGAGGAAAGGTTTCAAGAGCAGAGATAAAAAAAAAAAGTCAGTTTCAAGAACTGGGGACAGTTGAGTCAGGAGTCAGAAGGAAAAAATAATCAAACAGTTTCTAGTCCAGATCTATCTAAAGGCTAGAAGAAGAGTTCTTAACTTGGGGTTCATGAGTTTGTGTTTTTTTTTTAATATTTTAATGCTACTTCAATATATTTATCTTTTACTTTAGGCATTTAAAACATTCTTTTTAGAAGGAGTCAGTTTGCTTTAGCAGAATGCCAGTGGGGCCCTACCACCTAAATTATTAAGGATCCCAGATCAGAGGGTATAAGTGGGAAGAAAGGTATAACCACTGCTATATTGGATTGCTAAGAGTCAAGTATTTGTGAGTCTGGACAATCCTGGATGGCAGGTACCATATCTTATTTAATTCTGCATTTCTACTCCCACCTAACACTAGATATCCCAAATAAGTAACTAGTAACAGAATGCCTGTTATTTCTTTGAAAGAGAAAAATAAGCTGGTTTCTCTTTCCCAGCACTTAGTACCTCTTAAGAGTTAGCACTTAAAGGTTATTTTTGTTGTTGTTTACCCAATGTTTCAAAGATGGACTAGCCTCTAGTTCACATTACATCTAAAGTAACTTAGAGATGAAATTATAATAACACTTTCATCTCCATTTAAATAACTTCTAGCTAAACCATATTCATCATTAACATGAATGTCCTTTTTTTAAAGGTTCAAGCTATTTTATAAAGCTCTTCAGCAGGTAAAAGGGTACTATAGAAATTTCCATTTTAATTGTAGTGTATGCAAAGTTTAAAAAGATTTTTAAATGCTAATTTTAACTACCCAAGTTAAGAAGTTTTCCAAGTCTATGGACTAAAGTGACTGTACCAATAAAGTATCATTTGTGATAAGGGTTCAAGTGTATTTAAACACGTGATGGCCTCTGCCAACAGAAAGACCTGAATCCATCATATCCAAAGCCAAAAGGAACAGTGGTCACCTGCCATGAGGTCTTCTAGCTGTAGTTATTCCCATCTCTTCTACTCCCATTATGGGATTCAGATCCACAGTGGGCAATGAAAGTGAGGTCAGGAGTGCTAGAAGGACCCTAAGCTTTGCTATTCACTCATCCAGAGGCCCAGTCAAAACTATTCTTCACCTACACTCCCAGGTACCCAATGCTCAGAATAATAAAGCCATTTGTTACTAACAGCACTTGTCCATAGCAACAACAGTGCACTTGGCCATCCCAAGGTCTCAGAAGATGGGGGTTCCAATCAAGTTGTGCTTCCCCCATCTCATGACTGGTGAAAACTCCCTCTTCTTGCTCCCTCCTTATCTCTGTGACTGAGTCAACAACATTCTCCCACCATGTCTTAATAGGCCCTTCCCCTTCATATTCCTCTTCCTCTTCTCTTTCTATCTACCAGGCCCTCTGAAACTCCTATTCTATTATTAACAAATCTCCACTCTTCCTAGATCTTTCTGGCTTCTGGCTCTCTGGTACTTCCAGAAGACACTTGATTCAGGGCCACCTTGTCTCATACTCCCCCATACAGATGCCACTCACCTTCTTTAATAGCCCTCCAGACTTTCTCACTGAATACCCCAGAAGTCTATATTACTCCATCCAAAACCTTGCCATATCTTGTGACTTTCAGGTCATTCTCATTCCTTTCTCAAGACGTTCACTATCTCATTCATGGCCATTTCCATCCTAAACCTGCCTTCACACTTGAGAACTTAAACACATACACACTAACAGATGTCCTCTTAAATGTCCTAGACTCCCAGCAAATCAACACCTTCAACTTCTACTGCAACTTGACCACCTCTACACAGGCAGAGTTACTTCTTAGAGCCTCTCATCCCATATCATCCACTGGCCTGCTTTAGCCATGACTCATCTACTCAGACTATCACTTCCACCCCCTCCCTCTAGGTCAGAGGTCCTCAAACTAGTGGGCCACATGCGGCCCCCTGAGGCCATTTATCCGGCCCCCACCACACTTCCGGAAGGGGCACCTCTTTCATTGGTGGTCAGTGAGAGAAGCACAGTATGTGATGGTGCCACAAAGCACGTTGTCACTCAAGTACAGTACCACTTCCGGTGACATAATCCTTTGTGTGGTACCTTGTTCTGAGAGTAACTGAATGAGAATGAGGTGCCCACAAAGGATTATGTTGTTGCACAATGGAAGACATCAGCATGGTGAGCAGCGATCTGGGGGAGGGGATTCCGCACTGTGTGTACTGCTGCCCCATATAGTGGTGGCAGTGATGGGCCTGTGCAAGGTGTGACAGACCCATCATAGCCAGCGCTGCAGCCTCTGCTATCCCAGACAGCGGTATATAGATTTATTCTTAGTTTTTCTTTGTTTTTTTTTTATAGTCTGACCCTCCCCCTATGTAAAAAGTTTGGGGATCCCTGCACTAGGTAGTCTGGATTTCATTCCTGAGTCTCTCATAGGTCAGCTTTTACCTTATCTTGCTGGAGTCCAGAATGCTATTCCCTTGCTTCTTTACCATACACTCTGGCTCCATTATCTTCCCTCTACCCCTCTGATTTCCAGCCTCCTTTATGTATTCATTTTCCCCATTAAAATATAAATGCCTGATGGTAGGGACTGTCTTCCTTGCCTTCTTGTATCCACAGTGCTTAGCAGAATCCCTATCACATAGCAGATGCTTAACAAATGCTCTAGTTAGCCAGCCAATTACAATTTACTATTTATCTCTAACTATAATTACCTAATCCTTCATTTCTCTGTCTGCCTTATTCCTTCTAAAACTGTATATTTTTACTAGGACCCACAGCTCCTCTGTTCTTCTCCATTCTCCTGACCCTTCCCTCACTTTTCTCCCTCCATTGTTTTCATGCCAGGAAAGACCAATTTCACTACCCTACAAATACTTGTCCCTTTGTCCCATTGCTGTCCATATCTTACTGAACCCCAAACATGTGCTATTCATATGACATGTCTTCTAAATTTCCTCACAAGTGCTACTGGGAAAAGCCATGCAACTATGCCATCTGGGTCGAATAAAAACATACTATCTTACTTCAACTGGGCCCTCTCTACTGTATGACAAGACTTTTGTTCTTTTCTGACATTCTTCAAAGCCTTATTTTGTCTCATTAAGGTCCTAAAACCACTCTAACTTTTTCTGGACCTTTTCCTTTTTCAGCAGAAAATCTTTTTTCCTAATTAACTAAGATGGAAGGTTCTCTGTCATGAGTTCCCTCCTCTCTTTTATATCATCTCCCAAAATCCAAATATATCATCACAATTCTCTTCTATTCTTCTATTTTTCAAGGTCAAGGCTCTCTACTTCATTCTCTCTCATTTTTACTCTATCTTTATCTACTAGCTTTATGCTTAATAACTTCAAGTATATCTCAGGTCTCCCCCATCCTCAAAAAGCATCTGTTTGACTCTGCCACCCTTTACATTACTGCCATTTTTCCTCCTGAATAAAGAAATCCACAGGATCATTGATCTAGAACACGGGTTCTTAAGCTGGGCAACAAGAACTCAAGGCAGATTTCAGAGACTTTATTAATTTGAATGGCAAAAAAAATTATCTTCATTTTCATGAAACTCTAAGTAAAATTTGTTCTCTGAACAGCAAATGGAGGAAATAAAATATTAATCCAAAAAAAGAGTCCATAGGCTCTAGTCTCAAGCTAGGAAGGATCTCAGATTGAATTTTACAATTCATTCATATTACTCAGGATTTCTGTTTACTCACTCACTACCTATAAATTTCCTCCATTCTATTTTCAGATCCCCCTAATAGCCTGAAACTATACTCTGTACAGTTAGCTCTGATCTCTTAACTGATAAATCTAATGGCCTTTTTTCATCCTACTTGAGTCCTTTTTAGCTTCTCACATTGTCAACAACACCTAGTACTAGAAATTCTCCACCTATTCCCCATCATATTGACACATCTTATTAGCCACCAAGTTTTGTCTTCTCTCTCTTAATCTTTCATATCTATATCCTTCTCTCTAGTCACAAAACTCTCAACCCGGGTTTAGACCTTCATCCCCTCACACTTCAACACACTTTAACCACACCCCAGAATTGCTGATTGCTATTTCTGATTTTTCTCTTCTCCAAACTATCATCTATAAAACTGCTAAATTAATATTCCCAAAGACTCAAGTCTTTCCCTAGTAAAAATCATCAGTAATTCTCTACTACTCTAGGGGAAAAAAAATGGAAACTCCTGACTAGCATTTAAAGCTCTTTACAAATTGGTTCCCCCCTTCTTTTCCAAATAAAAGGAGTGACCTCTTCTCACCTAGCTAAACTGGCCTACCAGCTGTTTTCTAAATTTGAGTCCTACAGGATCAATATTTCGAATTGCAGTGATGGAGAAGACATTTGAGAGTCCTTTGGACAGCAAGGGGACCAAATCAGTCAACAGTTAAAGAAATTAATTCAGGCTATTCACTGGAAAGTCAAATATTGAAGTTGTAGTATAAATACTTTGGTCACATAATAAGAAGCCAGGACTCATTGGAAAAGTCCCTAATGCTGGGAAAGACTGAGGGCAAATTCAAGCAAACACTGAGAGCAACTGCAAAAGGGAACAGCAAAGTTGAACGTAATGGACTTCTCCATTAGTGGCAGTGTAATGCCCCTGCACAATCTGCAGGGATCAAGGAGAAAAAACCACTATCCATAAGCAGAGGACAAACTGAGGGAGTAGAAACACCGAGGAAAAGCAACTGCCTGACTACAATGGCTATGGGGACATGACAGAGGAAAGACTCTGAGCGAACACTCTGATGCAAATCCTAACAACATGGCAATGGGTTCGAGTCAAGAACACATATGATACCAGTGGAATCACGCGTCGGCCATGGGGGGTGGGAGGGAGGAAAAGAAAATGATCTTTGTCTTTAATGAAAAATGCATGGAAATGATCAAATAAAATACTATAAAATTTTAAAAAAAAGAAGAAAAAAAAGGGAACAGCAAAGGATGAGATAAATAGAGTTGTCATGGAAAAAATGACCATGAACTTGGGACAGACTTAGGGAGATAGGGGAGGATAGAAGGGCCTATCATTTGATGGTCTACAGGGTCGTAAAGAGTCAGACAACATGACTGAACAACAAAAACAATCTTCTATCACCAAACAAATCTCCACTTTGAACAATTTAGACTGCATGCCTGAATAAGTATTCCTTCTTCACCTGTCTCCTAAGAATCTGTAGCTTCCTTCAAGGATCAGTTCTAGTACCATGACCTACATAAAGTCATTCCTGAACCTCCCAGTCAGTTAAGTGTTCTCTGCACTCCCTCAATTTTCCTGAATTTATAGTTCATAGTATAATCTTTTAAAATAATCTAATCTTCTTCAAGGTACTGTTTTATCTCTGCCTTTGTAGTCCTGGCATCTAGTCAGTGTCTTGCACCAAGCAGTAACTTAATATGAAGTGTTATAATGAACTGAATTGAATAAACAATGTCTTCTCCACTGTTAATCACAAACCTAATTTCACTTGGAATATCATCCTTATCTTACATGAGACAATCACCAAAAAACTTTTAAAATAATCATAAGGATATCAGAGATCTCTCACTTAAGATTTTTCCTATTCTAGGGTAACCTGCATATTTTAGAGATAAAAGAGCTAAACCTAGAGAAAGGAAATTATTTGCCAAGAACTACCCATGAAATCAGTAGAAGAGCCAGGACTCAATTACAGGTCTATTCTTAGTCCAGTGTTCTTCCTACTCTACCAATAGGATATCATACATCATTTCTTGACTAAAAGACAACAGGACTTATGAATAGCATCATGTTCACATTCACTCACTTAATCTGTTATTCTAATGTCATTGGATCATAGGATTAAAGCTAGAGCTAGAAGTAATCTACAGGTGATTTGGTCCAATCTCCTCACTTTGTACATGAGGAAACTGTAGTATCCCAGGTATATTATCATCTTGAAAGTATTATTGATGTACTGATATTGTAACCTATGTGCTCATATACTAGATGCATGGTCATATTATTTCTTGATCATTGTATTTAACTGGAACTCTATTCATTTTGACCACTCTCAAAACCTACAGTCTAAAGGTCATTATTCCTGGGTAGGGCGTTAGCTGCCACAGGGTCCTAGCTCCTATCTTGACAGACCAGATTCCCTACCAGGTCACATGTTTGATTAACCTCCTCCTCTATGATTACATGATTGTCAATTGAACCAATGTTAAATCCTATGCCATATCACTTTCATTAGTTATCTCCCACTCCACATTCCTCAATTTTCCAGTAAAAGATTGTGACCACGTGCAGCTTCCTCTCTCTCAGTACCATTAGAGAAGCAAGATGAAGCCCATGTTTTTTAAATACTTTATTCCTTTCTCTCTCTGTCTGTCTATCTGTCTCTCTCTCCCACCTTTACCCATTTTCCCTCAGTTTCCAATCTCCTCAGGTGTTCACCCATGAAAATATTAAGGTTGCAGGCAACCTCTACAGAAACTGAGGTTCACTGAGATTGAGTGCCTAAAGTTATACAGGCCATAAGTAGAAGAACTATTTATGTATGTATGTAGTATGTATACAACTATACACTATATAGTATATGAAGTGGGATACAGAAAATGCTTTTGCATTTTTTACACACAGTGTAATGTTGTGGAAGGAAAAGTTTGCAACAGAGCTGGAGTAGCTGGGACTACTGAGCTGTCACTCAAGAGAACATTCTAATTGGAATGAGGACCAGAAAAGACTGTTGGGAAAGGAGACAAACTGAAATCTGGATCTTTTTGCCTTGGAGACAGAAAGGAAGAAGGGGTCTCTTGGCTTGGGAATAGAAAGAAAGAAGAACAAAAGTCCAGCTCTCTCTGATGTGCTACAGTGACTGAATTTCCAGACCTGTAAACCCAATCTGAACTATATTCCATCATCCTCCAACCTAGGAATTATTCTAGTGTTAGGGAAACCCCAAACCCTCTTTCCTTCCATTTCCTTATCTTTCCCTTCTTCCCCACTTAATCTTAAAGAAAAGAAAAAGTATTTTATTTGAGACATCATAAAACTCACCCTGAGTTGATTTAGAGAGATCAACAGAAGAATCAGTTGGAAGAGAAGGAACAAACAGGAAGGGTGAGAAGGGAAGAAAGGGAGGGAGGAGATTGGCAGCTCTGATCATTAGTTATCATTTATCAATCAAATAATCACCTATTACAACACAAACACCCAGCTGGGTCTTATGGTACCTGTAGTCCTTGCTGCCAGAGATGCTAGGACTAGTGGATCACTTGAGCTTGGCAGTTTTGACCAACAGTAGGACAAAGGCAATAAGGTATCTGTACTGAGTTCAGCACCAATATGGTGGAGGGGCTGGAGGGAGGGGGTGGGTGGCATGGAGAAATCAAGTTTCCTAAAGAGAGATGAACTGGCCCAGAAAGTATGAAATGGTCAAAGATTCTGTGCCAATCATCAGTAGGATCATTGAATCATCCTGTAGATGGCCACTATACTTGCTGGTGGAGATAGGAAGTTGTTGCTGTTTTATAATTGCTTCCAAATTTTTGTGACCCTAATTAGGGTTTTGGGGGGCAAAGATATGAGTGGTTTGTCAGATGAGGTAACTGAGGCCAACAGGGTTAAGTGACTTACCTAGATTCACACAGCTAGTAAGAGACTGAGGCCAATATGAATTTAGATTTTACTGATGGATAGATTGGATGGATAGATAGGAAGATGATAGATAGATAGATAGATAGATAGATAGATAGATAGATAGATAGATAGATAGATAATGTAAATTTTTGAAAAGGAGCACCTAGAATTAATGGTCAGATAAAATATCATTACACTGGGATATAAAAATATGCCAAGTTAAAGGTTTCATGAAATGTTTACTTTATTTAACACTTGTAACATTTATAATAAAAATAAAATTTCATGAGTAACATATGTCAATTTTTAGATATCCCTAAAGAGAATTATGGGATTTGAACTCTAAAGTCATTCTTACTGCTAAATCATAATAAAGGATTCTGTAACTGTTCTGTAAGCAGAACAGTAAATATATCCCTTCAACAGCTTTACAAGAAACAAAGTACTTATAAAATGAAAATAGATTTTAAAATATATTATAGACCTTTTACTCATTTTAATACAGTCACCTCCTGAGGTTGCTTAATAAAATGCCTACTAGCAATGGTATTACTGATGTCATTACGATTAAAGCCCAGTTATGGAAAAGTTATTACCTCCACATTAGAGAATTAAAAATAATTGAATAGAGAAAAAAAAGGCAATTTTCCCCATAAATGGCAGTATGAGAGGACAGGTACTAGATGTCATGACTAGTCAACAAACTTTGTTATTATCCAGGAAGTTGGGATGTTGCAGTCACAACTAGAAAAAGGACACCTTTATCTTAGAACTCTAGCCATACTAAAAATTCCCTCCTCAGAAAGCAAATAAAAACTTGTCTAACAATAATGATGATAATAATGTTAATTTATTTTATGATTTAAGGTTAATAACACACATATGTCATACAAACATCAAAACAGTGAGAGAATCACAAAAATATTGTAGGACTTCATGCTTTGTCCCTGGCCACCACAAAGAGAACTGCTATGAATATTCATCTTTTTCCTTATCTCTTTGGGGTACAAACCCAGCAGAGCTATGGCTGGATCCAAGGGCAGAGAGTCTTTTATTACCCTTTGGGCATAGTTCCAAATTGCCCTCCAGAATGGTTGGATCAGTTCACAACCCTACCAACAGTGGATTAGTGTCCCTACTTTGCCACATCCCCTCCAGCATTCATTACTTTCCTTTACTGTCATGTTAGCCAATCTGCTAAGTGTGAGGTGATACCTCAGAGTTGTTTTAATTTGCATCTCTCTGATTATAAGAGATTGAGAACACTTTCTCATGTGCCTATTAATAGTTTTGATTTCTTTATCTGAAAACTGCCTATTCATGTCCCATGCCCATTTATCAATTGGAGAATGGCTTGATTTTTTGTACAATTGATTTAGCTCTTTGTAAATTTGAGTAATTAAACCGTTGTCTGAGGTTTTTATGAGGATTGTTTCCCAATTTGTTGCTTTCCTTCTGATTTTGGTTACATTGGTTTTGTTTGTACAAAAACTTTTTAATTTGATGTAGTCCAAATTATTTATTTTGCATTTTGTGAATCTTTCTAAGTCTTGCTTGGTTTTAAAATCTTTTCCTTCCCAAAGGTCTGACATGTATGCTATTCTGTATTCGCCTAATTTTCTTATAGTTTTCTTCTTTATGTTCAAGTCATTCACCCACTTTGAATTTATCTTGGTGTAGGGTGTGAGATGTTGATCTAAACCTAATCATTCCCACACTGTCTTCCAATTTTCCCAGCAGTTTTTATGAAATAGTGGATTTTTGTCCCAAAAGCTGGGATTTGGGGGTTTGTCATATATGTTCTTGCTGAGGTCACTTACCCTGAGTCTATTCCACTGTTCCTCCTTTCTGTCTCTTAGCCAGTACCAAATTGTTTTGATGACTTCTTCTTTATAATATAGTCTGAGATCTGGGACTGCAAGGCCACCTTCCTTTGTATTTTTTTTTTCATTGTTTCCCTGAATATCATTGATCCTTTGTTCTTCCAAATGAACTTTATTATGGTTTTTTCTAAATCAGTAAAAAAAATTTTGGGGAGTTCAATGGGTATAACACTAAATAGATGAATAAGTTTGGGTAGGATGGTCATTTTTATTATATTGGCTCATCCTACCCATGAGCAGTTAATGTTTTTCCAATTGCTCAGGTCTTGTATTAGTTTTTTGGAGAGTGTTTTGTAGTTGTATTCATATAGTTCCTGTGTTTGTCTCAGGAGATAGATTCCTAAGTATTTTATTTTGTCTAAGGTGATTTTGAATGGGATTTTTCTAATTCTTGCTGCTGAGCTGTGTTGGAAATATATAGAAATGCTGATGACTTGTACGGGTTTATTTTGTATCCTGCAAATTTGCTAAAGTTGTTGATTATTTCAACTAGCTTTTTGGTTGAATCTCTAGGATTCTTTAAGTAGACCATCATGTCATCCACAAAGAGAGATAACTTGGTCTCCTCCTTGCCTATTTTAATGCCTTCAATTTCTTTTTCTTCTCTAATTGCTACTGCTAGTGTTTCTAGTACAATGTCAAATAGTAGAGGTGATAATGGGCATCCTTGTTTCACTCCTGATCTTATTGGGAATGCATCTAGTTTATCCCCATTGCAGATGATATTAGCTGATGGTTTTAGATATATACTGTTTATTATTTTTAGGAACGACCCTTCTATTCCTATGTTTTCTAGTGTTTTTAATAGGAATGGATGTTGTATTTTATCAAAGGCTTTTTCTGCATCTATTGAAATAATCATGTGATTTTTGTTGGTTTGCTTGTTGATATGGTCAATTATGTGGATGGTTTTCCAATTATTGAACCAGTCCTGCATACCTGGCATAAATCCTACTTGATCATGGTGAATGACTCTTCTGATCACTTGCTGGAGTCTTTTTGCTAGTATCCTATTTAAGATTTTTGCATTTATATTCATTAGGGAGATTGGTCTATAATTTTCTTTCTCTGTTTTTGGCCTGCCTGGCTTTGGAATTAGTACCATGTTTGTGTCATAAAAGGAATTTGGTAGAACTCCCTCTTTGCTTACTATGTCAAATAGTTTGTATAGTATTGGGATTAGCTGTTCTTTGAATATTTGATAGAATTCACTTGTGAATCCATCAGGTTCTGGGGATTTTTTCTTAGGAAGTTCTTTGATGGCCTGTTAGATTTCTGTTTCTGATATGGGATTAAGAAATCTATTTCTTCTTCTGTTAGTCTAGGCAATTTATATTTTTGTAAATATTCATCCATATCACCTAGGTTGATATATTTATTGCCATATAGTTGGGCAAAGTAGTTTTTAATGATTGCCTTAATTTCCTGTTCATTAGAGGTCAGGTCCTCCTTCTCATCCTTGATGCTGTTAATTTGCCTTTCTTCTTTCCTTTTTTTAATTAGATTGACCAGTACTTTGTCTATTTTGTCTGTTTTTTCAAAGTACCAGCTTCTAGTATTGTTTATTAGTTCAATAGTTCTATCACTTTTGATTTTATTAGTTTCTCCCTTAATTTTTAGGATCTCTAGTTTGGTTTTCTTCTGGGGGGTTTTAATTTGTTCGCTTTCAAGTTTTTTGATTTGCATTTCCAATTAATTGATCTCTGCCCTCCCTAATTTGTTAATATATGCACTCAAGCATATGAATTTTCCTCTTAGTACTGCTTTGACTGCATCCCATAAGGTTTGAAAGGATGTCTCACCATTGTCATTTTCCTCAATGAAATTATTGTTTCTATGATTTCCTCTCTAACTAACCGATTTTGGAGTATCATATTATTAAATTTCTAAATAATTTTTGATTTGGCTCTCAATGTATCCTTACTGATCAATATTTTTATTGCCTTATGATCTGAAAAGGTTGCATTTATTATTTCTTCTTTTCTGGATTTGAATGCCACGTTTCTGTGACCTAGTGTATGATCTATTTTTGTGAATGTGCCATGTGGTGCTGAGAAGATGTATTTCTTTTTTCCCTATTTATTTTTCTCCATATGTCTATTAACTCTAATTTTTCTAAGATTTCATTCACCTCTTTTACCTCTTCCTTATTTATTTTTTGGTTTGATTCATCTAAATTTGATAGTGGTTGGTTCAAGTCTCCCACTAATATGGTTTTACTGTCTATTTCCTCCTTCAATTCTCCTAGTTTCTCCATTATTTGGATGCTATACCATTTGGTACATACATGTTGATTAGTGATAATTCCTCATTGTCTATACTCTCTTTTAACAGAATATGTTTACCTTCCCTATCCCTTTTGATAAGGTCTATTTTTGCTTTGGCTTTGTCAGATATCATGATTGCAACTCCTGCCTTCTTTCTATCAGTTGAGGCCCAAAAGGTCTTACTCCATCCTTTAATTCTAACCTTGTGAGTATCAACCTGCATTATATGTGTTTCTTGAAGACAACAAATGGTAGGGTTTGGGGTTCTAATCCAATCTGCTATTTGTCTACGTTTTATGGGTGAGTTCATCCCATTCACGTTCAAAGTTATGATTGTCACTTATGGATTCCCTGACATTTTGATATCTTCCCCTAATTCTGACCTTTCTTCTTTAGCTATAACCTTTTGAACCAGTGATTTACTTTAGGTCAGTTCCCCTAGTCCCCTCCCTTGATATGCTTCCCTTCCTGGCCCTTCCCTTTTTAAGTTCCCTTCCCCTCCCCCCTCTCCTTCCCTCCCTTTTTATACTCCCTCCTCCTTCCCCCTCCTTAATTTTCCTTTCTCTCTTACCCTGTTGGATAAGATAGAATTCAAGATCCAAATGGATCTAGATGTTCTTCCCTCTCAGAGTAGATTTCTCTGAGAGTAAGGTTTAAGTAATACCACTTCACGCTCTCTTCCTCTCCTTCTCATATGAGAGTTCTTCCCCTCCCCTTCCCATGTGTATCTTTGTGTGGGAAAGATTATTCTATTTAGTTTCCCCACCCCCCATTTCTTGAAGTAAATCTTAGTATCATCAATTCCCCCCTCCCTTTTTCTTTCTTTGTCCCCCTTTCACCAAATCTTCCTGATGCCCTAATCTTTCCCTATGCATGATTCTTCTAACTACTCTTATGATGCATACAATTTTTGAGAGTTACACAATACATTTTCCCCACATATTAATATATATATATATATGTATATATATATAATTTGATGTAAATGTAGTCCTTATAGAAGAGAGTTTAACTTAAAGAAAAAGATAAGATTTTTCTCCTTTTCCCTTTCTTTCATATTTACCTTTTCATGTTTCTCTTGCTTTCTGTGATTGGATATCAAATTTTCCACTAAGTTCTGGTCTTTTCTTAGCAAATGCTTGGAAATCTTCTATTTTGTTGAATGCCCATACTTTCCCCTGGAAGTATATAGTCAGTTTTGATGGGTAGGTGATTCTTGGTTGGAGACCCAGCTCTCTTGCCTTTCTAAATATCGTGTTCCATGCTTTGCGGTCTATTAGCGTGTTAGCTGCTAAGTCATGTGTGATCCTTAATGGGGGCCCCTCTATATCTGAAGCTCCTCTTAATTGGCTTCTCGTAGGATTTTCCCCTTAGCTTGGAAGCTCTTGAATTTGGCGATTACATTCCTGGGGGTTGTCTTTTGGGGATTTAGTATAGAAGGCATTCTATGAACTCTTTCTATTTCTATTTTGCCCCTTTGCTCCAGGACATGTGGGCAATTTTCTTCTTTAATCTCCTGTAGTATAGCATCGATATTTTTGTTTAGCTCTGGTTTTTCAGGCAGACCAATGATTCTCAGGTTGTCTCTCCTTCCTCTGTTTTCCTGGTCTGTCACCTTGTCAGTGAGATGTTTTATGTTTTCTTCTAATTCATTAATTTTTTGGCTTTGCTTTATTAATTCTTGCTATTTTGCAAGCTCACTATCTTCCAGTTGCTTATTTCTGTTCTTTAGGTACTGGATTTGTTTTTCAGCTTGTTCTACCCTTTTGTTAGAGGCTTCCAGCTCTTTCTCCAATTGTGAAGTCTTGTCTATCAGACTGATGACCTCTTTCTCCCATTTTTCTTTCGATAAGGTTTCTATCTTTTGGATAAGCTCCAATTTGAGTTCTTCCAGAGCTTGTAGATAATTTCCATTTTGGGGGGGCATGTTTTGATTTTGTTTGGATTTCATCCTCTTTCTCTTCTTTTCCTTGGGTACTCCCACCATAAAAGTCTTCAATAGTCACTTTTTTCCCTTTCTTCTTGGAGGCTTTATTTTGGGCCATGTGAGTCATCCCTTTGGTGGTTATTTTCCCCTTTCCTTTTTGGTCCAAGGTCTGGATGATATGGGCAGGTTTTCTTCGTTTCTGTGGGGTAATGGAGATTCCCTCCATTCTTCCAAAGATGATTTTCATGCTCTTTTTTTTTTCATGCTTTTTCGGTGCTGGGGAGAGGAAGCGATCCGCGTCTAGATTGCAGCCATGTTTACCTGGAAGTCTGGATCTCTCTTTAACATGACACTATTGACCACTTTCTCCTCCAGTATACTCTCCTCTCTTGAGTTTTTGTGACACTGATTTCCCTCAGTTCTCCTATGTCAAACTACTCCTCAGTTTCCTTTGCTGGTTCTTTATTATTATTTATTATTATTATTTATTATGACCTCAAACTGTGATTTAAACCAAGATTGAATCCTGGGTTCTCTTCTACTCTTTCTTTAAATGCATCACTGACTCTGTACACAGACTTATATATCCTACCTTAATCTCTTTCCTGATCTCCAGTCACACATCTTCAATTTGCCTGTTAGAGAATTCTAAATGGATGCTGTTTGATCTGGTAATGAAACTCAACATATCTAAACCAGAACTCATCTTTCCTCCCTAATTCACTCTTCTTTCAGTCACCAATGTTTACAACATCAGGGTTATTATACTCAACTCTCAACTCTCATTCATCTCACATATTGAATCAGTTGCCAATTCATGTCATTTCTACTGTCACATCTTTTATATCCATTCCTTTCTCTCTATTCACCTGGATACCACCCCAGTTGAGATTCTCATCACTCCTCTTATAGTCAAAAGAGTAGTTGCCATAAACTGTGACCGTGAAAATATGGTTTCAAGACTTTGAATTACCAAAACTGTAAAGATAATTTTTTTATGTCTTGATTTTATATTAAAAATAAAGTGGTTGCCATGGGAAGTTTCCCAAAATATGAAAATACACAAGTCAGCTGGGTTTTTATGGAGATTTTAATTAATACAAATGAAGGAATTAAGAAAAAGGAGAGAGAATAAGAGAAATTTAGTATAAAAGGCCTAGGCCAACATGGCCTAGGCCTGAGCCTTAAGAGAGACACTAGTCAGTCTTTTATCAACTCACCACAAGATCCTTCCAAGCAAAACTCTAGTGTTCAGAGAGACCCTCCAGTTTAGCTCAGGAAGCTGCACTAAGTTCAGCCACCGAGAGAGAGCTCAAGCAGCCTCCTCTGATTCCTGACCTCCAATTCAGCTCCAAAGCTAAATTCTTTTCAGAGGCCTTCTGACCTCCTTTTAAAGAGAATTTTCTCCTATGTCACCTCCCCTAAGTTTTCACATCTACCAATCACAGTAGATGTTTTCCAAAGGACAGACCATTCTTAATTCACACCTGAGAAGACTAAAACTTTTGAGTAATTCACACCTGAGTAGACTAATCTTGTCCTTTGCAAGTTGCCTGATTAATTTGATCTTCACAGGTACTTAGCACCCTTTTGAATTAGATCTAAAAAAAGAGACCTAGCTTAAGGGTTCTTGCTTCACTTTAAGTATGAGTTGGGGACTTTTCATTGTTCAATCAGGATTTTATGACTTTATCTTCCCCTAAAGTATGTCTACGTATGGGTGGAGTAATGTTAGAGTTCCCACATTCCTGAACAAAGTCCCTTCATTATTTTAAAATGGGGAATGGTCCTAACCAAATGTTCTAAGGTAGAGTCTGAGAATTTTTAAGATTCACAAGTCTGAGAAATTTTAAGATTCACACTCCCCACCTTCATTATTTCAACAGCCTCAGAGTTAATATTCCTGTCTCAAGCCTCTCCTCTCTCCAATCCTTCCTCCAAAAGTGGTGGCTGACTCAAAAAGAAACAGATCCTGAACTGCATAATGACTTTAAAACTCATGAATTACCATTACAATTGTGTGCATTAAATATTTAGAGCAGTAGTTCTCAACCTTTCTAATGCCATAACCCCGCAATACAATTCCTCATGTTGCAGTGACCCCAAACCAAAACATTATTTTGGTGGCTACTTCAAAACTGTAATTTTGCTACAGTTATAATTCGGAATGTAAATACCTGATATGCATTATCTCATTGCTACAAATTGAGAGGTTGAGAACCGCTGATTTAGAGGGACCACCCAATCCCTAAAGACTTACCTAATGGAGTGTCACAGTGTCTTAATTTGCCAGCATGGCAGGCAAGATTCCTGATTGGTGGGAATTAAAGGAAGGTGGTGTGTAGGGACTGGCATGAAACTCTGGCCAACTAGAAAATCTTAGGGAAGGGTTTAGACTGAACTAAAAAAGCCAACCTGTAAAGTAGTGGGAGGACTATGCCAGTTTTTTGGCTTGTGGAAGAAGCTTTCAATCACTGTTAAGCCATCTTGGTGCATATGTAAGCCATCTCTGGCAAGTGGTCAGGGCAGGACTGAGCAAGCAATCCAGAAACTAAGACTTGCAACCAAGGCCAGGTTGGTTAGGTTAGGTAATTAGGCCAATAACCTAATTTCTCTCCTTTATCTTTATGGGTAAATACTTAGAAATTTAGTGTAAAGTCTCCAAGATTAATTTTTATTCATTACATTATGTTGCACTGGATTTTGAGTTGCCCAGGTCTGATCTAGAGAATTTCCTAAGTGATACTCCAAAGGTCCAGATCTAGCAATGTCAATTCCTTTCTCAATAAACTCCAATGTCTCCCTAATTAACTCTGAAGATCAAATATAAGCTCTTCTGTTTAGCTTTTAAAGCCCCTCACAACTTGGTCTCAACATACCTTTTCATCATTAATCCACTCCACATACTATATAGCATAGTCAAACATCTTATTATCACACACACACAATACTCCATTTTCTCATCTCTGCATCTTTTTACTTTTTACTGAGTCCTCCTCCAAGATAAGAATCCTCTCCCATATCCCATATCTGCCTCTTAGAATCTTGTTTTCTTCAAAATCTGCTCCTGCACTTTCTATTAAAGCTTTTCCTGATACCCCATACCTCTGTTAACATCTCCCACCCCAAAAGATCACTTAACGTGTATTTGTTCGTATGTATTTATTTATGCATATATGCTCTCGTCCCTAAAAAAAGGCTCCTTAGAACAGAGATTATTTCATTTCTGTCATTGTATCCCTGGCACCTACCACTGATACCTATGACATAGTAATTATTACATAAATCTTGAATGAAGACTAATATGGGTAGGAACCAAATATCTATTTTTCAATTTTCAGATCTTCTCCCAGAAAAACTAATATTGTTTCCTACACAAAGTGGGCATTTAATACAAGATTAAGCTTTTCCCAATCACCAGTCAACAGTCATTCAACAAGTGGTTAAGTGCTTATTGAGTTCTAAGCACTGTGACATTTATAAAATTAGATGATAGGCTCACTATGGCTACGGTCACTTCTAGTTTGAAAATGCTAAGATTTGAAACTAGGATCAAGGAGCTAAATAGAAAGGAATAGTGAATAAGGATTAGATAAAAGGGGGCAGCTGGGTAGCTCAGTGGATTGAGAGTCAGGCCTAGAGATGGGAGGTCCTAGGTTCAAATCTGGCCTCAGACACTTCCCAGCTATGTGACCTTGGGAAAGTCACCTAACCCCTATTGCCTAGCCCTTACCACTCTTCTGCCTTGGAACCAATACACAGTATTGATACCAAGATGGAAGGTAAGGGTTTAAAAAAAAAAAGAATTAGGAAAAAAAAACAGAAACTGAATCAAGGCAAGATTGCAAATCTATATACCTTAAAGTATGAGCATCAAGGAAAGCCAATTTCATCCAATAAGAATTTTACAATTCCAAAAGTGGAATCCTCACATACTTTCTTTTAGAATTGTTAATTTGGAATATCTATATCAATGAATTTGACTCCTTTCTATTAGACTAAAAATCTTACCTATATTTATACTATGATAAAAAGACCTAAAAATAATATTTACATGTTAAAAAAAAACAAAATTACCAATCTATCAAAGGTATATTTAATTCAAGGAAACAGAGAAGAGATGAAGCTGTAAAAATGTGGAAAAGACAGATAAACTCATGATATATGGGGAAAAAACAGAAAATAACAAATCTAAAGTATTTCCTACCCAATAACATCAATGGCATTCTGGATTCTAGGATCCAATCCCAAGTAATTGGAAATGGGGTCCCAGTGGTCATCATTGGCTATAATTTTCACTCCGTTCAGGTCTTTTTCATTAAGCTTTTCTCTTAAGATCTTTAGCAGGAAAGAAAAAAAAAACATATGCACAAAAAGCAAAAGCAATAAAAGGATTTTAAATTTTATTAAATAACTCAGTAATATCTAATGACATTAATTTTCTAAAGTGGTGGTTCTCAACCTCTCAATGTATAGCAATGAGAATACATAATGCATATCAGGTATTTATATTCCAAATCATAACTGTAGCAAAATTACAGTTTTGAAGTAGCCACCAAAATAATTTTTTGGTTTGGGGTCACTGCAACATGAGGAACTGTATTGTGGGGTCACGGCATTAGAAAGGTTGAGAACCACTGTTCTAAAGAAATAATACTTTTACCATATACCACAACTCATTCAGTCTTTCTCCATTGATGGATATCCCTTTGGTTTCCAGTTCTTTGCCACCACACATTGCTCCTATAAATACCTTTGTACAAGTAGGTGTTTTTTTTTTTTCCTATCTTTAATCTCTTTGGGATACAGACCTAGTAGTGCTATTGCCAATTCAAAGGATAGAGTTTTATGGTCCTTTGGGCCTGGTTCCAAATTACTGTCCAGAATGGTTGTTTCAGTTCACAGCTTCATTTACAGAATATTAATGTACAAATTTTTCAGCATTCCCTCCATTTATCATATTCCTTCCCTTACTAACCAATCTGATAGGTGTGAGGTAGTACCTCAAAGTTGTTTGAATTTGCACTCCTCTAATTAATAATTATCTGGAGCATTTTTCATATGACTAAGGATACATCTTAATTTTTTCATCTGAGAATTACCTATTCTACTTTGACCATTTATCAATTGGGGGGGGGGGTACTCATGTTCTTATAAATTTGATTCACTGATATCCACCTCTGGAGAAAGTACTGTTGGAGTAAGAATGCAGATGGAAGCATATGATTTATCATTTCCTTATTTGAATATATTATAGGGTTTTGGTTTTATAAGATACATTTACAAAAATAATATAGAGACATGTTTTCTGTGATAATACATGCATAACCCAGTTTGAATTGCTTGCCAGCCCTGGAAGGGGAGAGGGGGATAAGGGAGAAAGACAATTTGGATTATATAACTTTGGAAAGCATATGTAGAAATTTGTTATTAAAAATAAATTTGATTCAGCTATGCATATATTTGAGAAAAAGGCCTTTGTCATATACTATACATTTTTCCCCCAGTTTCCCTTCAAATCTTGGTTGCCTTGGTTTTGATTGTTGAAATACTTTAATTTAGTCAGAATTATCTATTTTACATGTCATGTTGTCTTGTTTCATCACAATTTATTTCTAAATCATATATGCATTTTTACTTTATCTTGTTTTGGGAACGAGATGTTAGTCTGTGCCTGGTTTTTGTAATATTGTTTTCTAGTTTTCACAAGTTTTTGTCAAATAATGAGTTCATCTTCCAAAAGCTTGGATCTCTGGGTTTTTCGAATACTAGGCCACTATGGTCATTTACAGCTCTGGATTGAGTGCCTAATCTATTCCACTGGTCCACTACTCTATTTCTCAGAGAGTACCAGATTGTTTTGATGGTAATAATTTTATAATACATCTTGAGATTCAATTTAACTAGGCCTTCTTCCTTCATTTTTTTCATTAATTCCCTTGATATTCTAGATCTTTTAGTTCTTCCAGATGAATTTTGTTAATATTTTTCTTGTTCTATTAAATCATTTTTAGATCATTTTATTCATACTGCACTAAATAGGTCATTTAACTTAGGTAGAATTGTCATTTTTATTATATTTGTTTGGCCTGCCCATGAGCAATTAATATTTTTCCAAGTGTTTAGATTTAACTTTATTAGTATGAAAATCAACATATAGTTGTGTTTATACAGTTCCTAAGTTTATCTTGCCAGGTAGACTCCTAGGTATTTTTTGTTGATAATTATTTTAAATGGGATTTCCTTACAGTTGGGTATTATTGGTTGTATAGAGAAATGTTGATGATTTCTGTGGGTTTGTTTTATATCCTGCTACTTTGCTAAAATGGTTAATTGCTTCAATTAGTTTTTTGGTTAATTTTCTAAGTATATCATCTTATCATCTGCAAAGAGAGGTAGTTTTATTTCATCATTGCTTGGTCTAATTCCTTTGATTTCTTCTTTTATTGCTATAGTTAGCATTTCCCATACAATATTAAATAGTAATGGTGATAATGGGCATCCTTGCTTCACTACTGATTTTATTGGGAAAGCTTCTAGTTTATCCCCTTACAGATGTTACTTGATTTTAGGTAGATACTATCAATCATTTTAAGGAATATTGCATTTATTCCAGTGTTCTCTACTGTTTTTAATGAGAAAGGATGTAGTTTTTCAAAAGCTTTTTCTGCATCTATTCAAATAATATGGTTTCCATTGGTTTTGTTATTGATATGATCAATTAGGCTGATCATTTTCCTAATATTGAAATATCCTTTCATTTCTGGTATAAAATCTATGTGGGTCATTGAATATGATCCTTGTGAGATATTGTCATAATCCCTTTGCTAGTATTTTATTTAAAATTTTTGCATCCATATTCATTAGGGATATAGGTTTACAGTTTTCTTTCTGTTTTCTCTTCCTGATTTAGGCATCAGCATTATATTTGGGTCATAGAATTTATTTGAATTCCTTCTTTGGCTATTTTCCCAAATAGTAATGTAGACTATTAGAATTTATTCTTTAAATGTTTAGCAGAATCCACTTGTGAATCAATTTGCTCATGGGTTTATCTGAGGTAATTTATTGATAATTTGTTCAATTTCTTTTTTCTGAGATAGGGTTGTTTATTCTAGTTCCTCTTCTGTTAATCTGGGCAATTACATTTTTAATATTCATGAATTTATCAGCATATAAATAGGCAAAATGCAACCCAACAATTGCTTTAATTTCCTCTTTATTGGTTATTCTGTTGGTAATTTGCTTTTCCTCTTTCTACTCTGATGATCATTTCAATGTTTTGTTCTTTGACCCACTGATTCTTACAGAAAAGGTTGGTATTTTTTCCCCTACCGTGTCCTTAATTGAGTGTAATTTTTATAGCATTATGGTCTGAAAAGGATGCATTTATTATTTCTGCTTTTTTGCATTTGGTTCTGAAGCCTTTATGTCCTATTACATAATCACTTTTTCTGAAGGTGCCAGAGTACTCCTGAGGAAAAGGTATATTCCTTTTTATTCACATTGTTTTCTCCAGAAGTCAATCAAATCTAACAGTTCTTAAATTCTATTCAACTCCTTAATTTCTTTCTGGTTTATTTTTTGGTTTGATTTATCTAGTTCTGAGAAGGGAAATTTAGTGTCCCCTAGTAATATAGTTTTATTTTTTATTTCCTCATATAACTCATATAATTTTTCCTTATGGAATTTGGATGTTGTATCATTTGGTGCATATGTTTAGAGCTGATATTTCATTGTCTATGGTAACTTTTATCAAGCTTTAATTTTCTTCCTTATCACTTTTAATTAGATCTATTTTCTGAGGGAAAAAACCTAGATCAATTTTCACTTTTGCTTTGTTTAGGATCACAAATGTCGCCTTTGATTTTTTAAACTTTAACTGAAGCACAGTATATTCTGCTCCAGCCTTTTCCTTTTACTCTGTGTATGACCCCTTGTTTAAATGTGTTTCTTGTACAGAGCATATTGTGGGATTCTGGCTTTTAATCCACTGTTATCTTCTTCTGCTTTATGAGTGATTTCATCCTGTTCACATTCACAGTTGCAATTACTGTTTCCCTCTTATTTTCCCTATCTTTTTCTTTCTCTCCTTTCAGCCTTTCCCTGTTCATAAATGTTTTCCTTCACATTACTACCTCCTTCATTTACCCTCTCATTTGTCTGTCTCCCCCTTCTTTTATTCCCCCTCCCCTTTTGACTTCCCTATAATGTAAGACAGGTTTCTAAATCCAAATATGGACCTCATTCACACTTTGTGCCAATTCCAGTGAGAGTAAGGTTCAGGAATTGCTTGTTACTCTCCCATATTATTCATACTATATTGATTTATGTGTCTTCTCATGTGAAATAATTCATTTCCACCTCCTTTCCTCTTTTCCCAGTATGTTTTCTTATCTTTCAATTTTGTTTTTATCTATCATTCCATTGTATTCATCTTACTCCTTGCACTCTCTCTATATACTCCTAATAGCAATAAAGTTCTTAAATATTATCAGTACTTTGAATATTCTAAGTATTTTAAATTTTTTAAGTATCTCAAGTCTCATAAATGTCTTATTAACTTCCCATGTAATAGTCAGTTTGGTCCCAAAAATTCCACTCTATACAGTATCTTAAGTACATCACCTAGGTAGATATCTTAAGTATCTTTAGTATCACTTTCCTACCTAGTAATGTAATCAGTCTGATAATCCCACTGATTCTTTTGAGTACCACAAGTACCTTAAATATCTCTTATAACAAAGACATCTTAAGTATCCTGGTTACTATTTTCCCTCATACGAATTTAATGAATATCGCCCAATTGAGTCCCTTGAGTTTTCTTTTTTGTTTACCAGCTATAGTCTTGTTATAAGAAATACCTGGAAGTCTTTTATTTCATTAAATATAAATTTCTTCTCTTGGAGTATTATGCTCAGTTTGGGTGGGTAGGTGTTAATTGATTGTGGTCCTAAATCGTTTGCCTTCCAGAATATTATATTCCATGTCTTCTAGTCCTTTAATGTAGAAACTGCTAGGTCCTGTGAATCTTGATTATGGTTCCATAATATTTGAAATGTTTTTTGTTGGTTTGTTTTTTTTCTGGCTGCTTAGGTTTTTCTCCTTGGCCTGGGAATTCTGGAAACTGGCTATAAGAGTCCTATGAGTTTTTAATTGGGATCTCTTTTAGGGAATGATTATTAGATTCTTTCAATTACTATTTTCTTTTCTTGTCTGAGGATATCAGGGTACTTCTATCATTTGTTGGTTATCTTACCTAGATCCATTTTTTCTAGGTCAATTGTGTTTCAAGTGAAAAATTTCAGGTTTTCTCTATTTTTTCATTCTTTTGAGTTTCTTTTATTGTTTCCTGATGTCTTAAGGAGTCAATAGCTTCCATTTGTACAATTCTAATTTTTAGGAAACCATTTTCTTCTTTTGAATTTGTACTTCCTTTTTTAGGTAGTTATTTTCTTGTTCAAGGTTTTGTACTTCTTTATTTAGGAAGCTGTTTTTTTTTTTTCAATGAATTTTGTTCTAAGCCACTGACTTTTTCTGTTAATTTTCTTTTCTACACTTTCTTCCAAATTTTACTCTTTCTTTAAACACAATTTCCATCTTAAAATCAATGTATTATGTATTGGTTCCAAGGAAGAAGAGCAGTAAGGGATAAGCAATGGCACTTAAGTGACTTGGCCAGGGTCACACAGCTAAGAAGCGTCTAAGGTCAAATTTGAATCTAGGGCCCTCTGTCTAAAGGCCTGACTCTCAATCCACTGAGCTTACTATTTGTTTTTTGATCCTCTTTTAGAGGTCTTTCAGGAGTTCATTTTGAGCCTGACATCATTTCATATTTTCTTTTGAGGTGTCTCACATTTTTCATTTTTGTACTGCTCTCTTCTGAGCTTATATTTTGGTCATCTCTGTTGACATAAGTTTTCTAGAGTGAGGCTTTTTATTGGTCTTTTACTCATTTGGGTTTTGTTCTTTTTTTCTTTTTTCACAACTTCTGCCTATGTGTTGAAGTTCAACTCTATTCCTTGGGTGGAAAACTATCTTGAGTTTCTATTGTGGTCATTTGATGCCTGGGATTGGCTAAGCTGCTTCTTGGGTCCCAAACTGAGTACTTTGCAGATGTTGTTTGAGTCAGATGCCATGGGTTCCACCCTCTCCTCTCATGGCTACCTTTTGTTAGGCTCAGTTCCTCCCAATGCTGTCCATGCTATGTTGTGCTGGGCTCTGCAGTGGCTAAATAGTGCTGAGCTACTATTTCATTGTCTTTGGAGTTAATTCATTATAGCATGAAACAAATGCTAAGACTCCAAGGTGATTAGGAGACTTTAAGCAATAAAGTTAAAAGCAACATATTATACAAATGTTTTGGTGTTGCCACAGCTTCAAATTCAATGAGCTCATAATTTTCCTTTGCCAACAATACAGAAATAAAGCATTTCAAGGTACTACAAACCTTTATGTAGGTTTTGTAAGGCTCTTTCTCATTCCAAATCTAAAAAAATAAAACAAAATTTAAAATAAGGTTGAAATATAAAAGTTCAAATGTAAAACAAGAGCCATAATAAATGGAACCCCTTTCCCATTTCGAATTATGTGACTGTCACTTTTTTTACTTTCAGTCCTTAGAGAATGCACATATTTGTGGTTTATCAGACATTAGGGTACCTTTAAAGAAAAAAAAAACTTTTATTTTAAAGTAATTAAACATACTGCACAATGTAATAGAAATCGGGGGGGGGGGGGGAATAAAAGAAAAATGTCAAAACAACAGATTAAGAAAATTAATCCTTTGCCTACATTCTTAAGGGCAACTAACATATTAGTAAGCAAATTATATTTCAACTTGTTAAATGAGCATCCATGAAATACATAACTAAGCCAAATAGACACATCAAATACTTAATGGCCATGGGAAGAATAATAGCAAGGAATATTAATGAAAGCCATTAGGATTAGGATTAGACAATCACAGAATTTCAGAAGCACCCTCACAAAGAAACATTTTCTCCTCTTTTACAGATTAGGGGAGCTAAGGCCCAGAGATGAATTTGCTTGCCCTAACTCTCATAGTTACTTAGTGACAAGACTGTGACTAGAAAACAGTTCTCCTGTTTCTCAGTCCCTGATGGATATACAGAAGAAGAGAGGAGACTGGATGACAGTTCCAAAGAAATAAAGGCCATTTACATTACCAAAACTAAAAATTAAACAGATGACAAGGAGGGCCAGTTACATGATAGACTATAGTAGCATATAAATATATAAAAGTTCACTAAAGATGCAGGGTAAAAAGATGAAAATGAAAGATAACTTCAAATATATTACTAACCCCAATATAATCAATGTCCAAATTATGATGTTTTTTAGCACCCAATATCCAAGACACAACATATAAAGCAGTCATTGTCATATTGGCATAGGGATCACTTCTACCTGAACCTAGCCAACCAGGAAATGACCAAGGCAATCCTAAGAAAGAGATAATCAAAGCATAAAAAGCTGAGTTAATAGAGCAAGTCAATCAACATTAAAGTAATGCTTAGTTTTTTACACACATACACACACACACACACACACATCTGATGAATTTCACAGATAGAATAGGTAGATAGAATGTTCTTTTAGAAAAATACTAAAAGTATTTTTTTAAATGGAAAACAAAATGTTTTTTGATATTCAATACCTTCTCAACTGTCAATTGCCTCTCCACTTTGACTAGAGGCTAGAGGGTGGAACATTAAACTCCTCCCAAAGTCATCCTTCATAGCAGGCTCAGAACTGTCCAAGTAGTCCCATTTTTCTTTAATTCCTCTATATAAGCTACTCTTTGAGCTTCCTTTTGTGTATTGTTTTCTCCATTAAATAGTAAATTCCTTGATGGCAGAGTGTCTGCTTAGTATATAGAAAGCACTTAATAAATGTTTACTGAATTTAGGAAATGTGCCTACTGCTTCAGGGGATAGAGAAGAATATTTTGTAAATTTGGTCAAATCTATCTGATTCTAAACCTCAAGTTAAATGTTAGTAATAAATTAGTATGAACTCATTAAGAGATCATTTATATATATTTATATATATTAAATATATATACACATATATGTGTGTATGTCTATGTGTACATGTACATGTATGTACACAGTACATAAACAAATATAAAGTATCTTATATTATTATATTTTATATATTATATATCATATCTACTTATATTGTATATTTATAGTATTATATAATATACTAACTATAATAGAGTTAATATATATTAATATAATACATTTAATACTTCATGTGTTATATATAATTGAATATTGTGGTATATATTTTATAGTATATAACATATTACTTTATGTAATAATGTATATATACTATTATTATATTATAAAGTATTGTGTATTTACTATATAGTGGTATATATTATTATATAATATATGCATATGTTATGATATAATATAGCACATGTATGTGCTATAATTATGTTACCATATATAATAAGAGAGTAATAATTTACTGATCTCTCATTGAGTTTATACCATTATATTATGCTATAGATTATATACATACAGATACATATTGGGGGCAGGGCAGCATACAAGTACACAACATAGAGTGCTAGATTTGGAATAAGGGGATTTGAGTCTGAATTCCAACTCAATCTCTTGTCCCCGTGTGACTTTAAATAAATGAATGAATTAACCTTTTAAATCATTAGTCTCCACATTTTTAAAATGAGAGGTTGTCCTAAATGCCTTCTAAGGTCCCCTCAATCAATAATCATGTATTTATGATGTGAAAACAGAAATAACAGAACTGATTTAGTAAGAATGCCAAATCTGAACATACAAAACATTTTTATAACATATATAAATATATAAACAGGTGATGCCCCTAAGTGTTATTCCAGTAACTGAGCTTCTCTAGTCACTCACCCTGAGACAATTCCCATTCTGATAATGTTACAATTGTTCACAATACTCTGAAGTTCTTTTCTACAACTACTCTGAGTTTAGAAAATGTACCCTTAAAAAAAAGTCATGTGACTTTATAATCATACCTTGTTCTAGAATATAAAATTGATATTAATGTTCAGCCTTTTAGATATTTGATTTAAGCAATTAGTCAAGTCATCTGAATCTCCAGTGAATGGGTTGTTACTAGAATTGATTCTAATAATTTAGTTTATTTCCCAAATCAAATTCATGTTCAAAGAATAAAGAGTAATGCCATTATAAAGTAATGAGAGCTTTACTCATCTGGATAGGCAATCTCTGAAGGAGAATCAAATATTAAATTTCCAACCAATAAGTTTAATATTGGGATTCCTCTTCTTAGCTTCCTTCATCAACCACCATTCATAGCCCCGGAAATAGTTCTCATCGCCTTTATAGTGCATATGGGAGGGCTCAGTGCCATCTAAACAGAACAGAGGGGAAAAAAGGCAAATAAATTTTTAGTTTACAGCTCAACTATGTTACTAAAAACACACTTCTAAGAAACAGTATTCCAGATTCAAATATGAATGACTGGTCAATATTTTGGCCAACATTTAATATGTTTTTATAATTAAATAACCTGCACACAGAAAGAAATATTTAGAGCTTGCTTAGAACCTCTAGTCCTTAGAAATTTTCAGGATTGTGTGAAGATGGCCAAGTAGAGTGTGAGGCTCCCTTGCTCTCCAAACTCCTCCACAAACCATCAGAAAAAACTCTACAAAATCAATGCTAAAAACTGCAAAACCAGATAAGAGTCAGGAGGGAAGCTGAGGAGTGAAATAAGTTAATATACTGAGGTATATGTGATCCCTCGGTATACTCGGTGAAGGCCCTACTCACTGGGACCAGTATAAGATGAGGCCTCCAAGACAGTGTTGATGAACAGATAAAAGGGATTTATTTATATTAAAAAAATTATTAGGATGGGAGGATTAAGGAACAGGGTTTCCCTAGCTCTAATAAATCTCACTAGCCTCCCCCTTCTAAATTTCCCTCACAGGAAGTGCTTCTTTTGCTTGAAGCTCCCTAAGTCAAGTCCTGTCCTGTCTCTGGCTGAGATTCCCCAAACCTTACTGTTAACACCTGAATCTAATTAATGCTCCAGATTGGTTTATAAGATAAAAGTTCTCCAAACATAATCAGGATTGAACTCTTGATGGGTGAGTTCAACCCAGCTGGGCCAGGCAGGAGTTTGGGCTCAGGCCCTCACCAACACCATCTTTGGATCAGATCAGGCCAGTTGTTACACAGATATTCTTTAGGGTTAATCTTCTGAATAAAGAAGGCACTTCTCAGCAGGTAGGAACACTTCACTGTAGCTTTTATCAACCCAGGAGCCAACAGAGATCAGATCTTATCTCCACTCAGCTCCAGAGACAGGAAGCAAAAACCCCCAGCAGCAGTTAGTGACTCCTCAAATCCTCCCTCTGAGTTCCAGAACCTGTTGTCATTAGTTCCTAGCATGCGGGCCAAGGCCCGCCTCAGCTTCTGTAAAACCAACTTCTCACTTATATATTTAAACCCATTTCTCTCTCTCTCTCATAACAGCAATCAAGGACAAACAGGGAGGAAGGTCTCTCTGACTTCTCTAGCCTCAGTCTCACCAAGCACAGCAAAAAACACCACAGAATCAACAAGTGCCAAGCCCTAGGGCAATGATGGGGAACCTTTTGGAGATGGCGGTGCTGCCCCACCTCCACCCCAATCCAGACCAAGTGCCACCCCATGTCCACCCATCCCAACCAACCCCCTGCCTCCCTTACTTACCCCAGATGGGGCAGGAATCAGGAAGCACTCTTATTGGGAGACTAGGCAGAGGTATAGGGAATGAGAGGGGCTTGTGGAAAAGAGGAGAATGGCCAAAATACTCTCCTCCCCTCCAGCTATTTGCCCAGCTGTGAGCTATGCTCCCCTGAAACCTAGCTCCTCTCCAACCCCACCACAGGAATCACCTTCACCACAGACTCAATAGGCTGTTATCTGCACTCATGGATAAGCAGAGCCCAAATCACTTCTTGCTAAAATTTGCTGGGGCAACTAGAAACTAGTTTGGCAGAAACTACACCAATATATAACACCCTTTACTAAAATAAGCTCAAAACAGATACATGATCTGAACATAAAAGGAGATACAAATAAATTGGAGGAACGAGGAACATATCTATCAGATGTAAACCTCAAAATTTCTTAGACTTATAAATGTTGGAAATTTCACCATTGGGAAATTTCATACTTGAAAAATTTCCTATTGATAGTGGGTCTTGACTATTGGAATGTGAACCCCATTGGCATGGGAGGTTCCTTCTCCTCCCTTCTTAAGATTACTTTAGGACAGAAACCTTTTGCTGAACAATGGAAAGGACTTTGACCTATGCTTAAGCATAGAACAGGAATTTCTTTGAGTCATGATTGATTTTAGAATTGATACAATGGAGATACTTGGAATCAATCTCCACCCTATTCAGTCCTAACAGGATTGAGTAAGGGCTGCAGCCTAGATCAAAATTTAATTATTCCAATCTCTACCCTACTCAGGTTAACAGGATTTAGAAAGGGCTGTAGCAAAGGATCAAAGATTTAATTATTTGAAAATATGACCTTCAACAGACATGTGCAAAGCCAGAGACCTCTGGGCAGTCCTGGGTTAAGCTAGAGCCTCCATTGGCACAGGGAAATTGATGGACAGGTGATTGGTAGATGTGAGGACTGAGGGGAGGGAACTTGGATGGTTTCCTTAAGGATAGGGGGGTCTGAAGACTAGAGGTGGTTGAGGAGTTGGTTTGAGTGGTTGGAGTGTGCTCTGAGAAGCTTGCGCTGAAGGAAGCTGAAGGTGGGGGCCTCTGAGACTGTTTCTTCATTTTTGGTCACGTGAGTAATAGGGACTGATCTCCTTTCATTGCCCCAGCTATCTAAGGGCTTGGGCCTTTTGGCCCAGCCTAAACAGAAGGGGTATTTAAGCCCTATTCCCTTCTCTCCCCTTTCTCTCTCCCTCTCTCTCTCTATCTCTAATTCCTTTCTTCCTCCTGTTTGTAATTAAAACTCCATAAAAGGTTGACGGCTGACTTGAGTTTTCATTAAGGAATTACATAGCTGAATTCCTTGGCGACCTTAAATTAATATATATCAGTCTTTTAAAAGTGATTTCCTTGTCACACAGATTTATGAGTAAATAAAAGATGGAAAGCAATGTGAGATGTAAAACAGATAATTTTGAGTGCATTGTTTAAAAAAGTTTGTACAAATAAAACAAATATTGCCAAGATTAGAAGGAAAGCAGAAAATTGGGGGATAGAGATCTGACATCTAAAAACTAAAGAGAAATTTGTCAAATTCATAAGAATAAAAGCCATCCTCCAATAGATAAATGGGCAAAAAATAGGAACAGACAAGTTTCAGATGAAGAAAGCAAAATCTTATAGAGTTATATGAAAAAATGCTCTAAATCAGTACTGATCAGAGAAGTACAAGGCCAAAATAATTCTGAGATATCATGTCACACCCTTCAGATTGGCTACAATGATAAAAGGGCAAAATGACAAATATTGGAGGGGATGTAGAAAAATGGAGACATTAGCACAATGTTGGTGGAACTGTGAAGTGATCTAACCATTCTGGAGAGCAATTTGAAATTATACTCCAAGAGTTATAAAACTGTTTGTTTCCAAAAAAAGATTGGGGGGGGGGGGGAAGAATCTATATGTTTCAAAATATTTCTAGAAGCTCTCTTTGAATTAGCAAATAACTGGGAATTGAGAGTATGGTCATGAACTGGGGAATGGCTAAACAAAGTGTAGTATATGATTGTGATGAAATACTACTATACCATAGGAAATGATGAGCAGGCTAATTTTTAAAAAAACTTAAAGAACTACATAGGATAATGAAGAGCAAAATGAGTAGAACCAAGAGAACATTATATACAGTTAAAGATTTATTAGTTAAAGAATAACTTGTGAATATCACTTCCAGAGAATGAACTGAAAAATGGAAACATGAAAGGCACAATGTATTGAGACCTATGTGTCTCCCCAATGAAGTCTTTTATGATGTGAGGAAGGGAGGGAGTGGCTGAGATACTTGCAAATAAATTACATTAATGAAAAGAAACTATACGTATATGTAATGAATTTTGTTATCCTTGCCTTCTCAATGTGGGAGATAGGAGAGGGTGGGAAGAAGAGTTTGGAACTGAAAAAAAACAAACTAAATTTAAAAAAATGAAAAATAAAATTTGACCTGTACTCTCCTACTTCCACATCTGTGCTCATGAAGTTTCCTATGCCTTTAATATCCTCTACCCTTTTCTGTGCCCACTGAATCCCAACACAGCCTTTTATAAAATTGATATTATATGATCCAAAACACTCCTAAAGGACTCATGGTAAAAAAAAAAATGACATTTGCTTCTACAGAAAAAACTGAGAGTCTGAATCCAGACCAAAGCAAATTTTTTTCACTTTAATTTTTTTTCAAGTTTTCTTCCACAAAAGAATTAATAAGAATTAATACGGGAAACTGTCTTACATTATTTCATATGTAAAATTTATATCACACTACTTATCATCTGAGCGGGAAGGTAGGGGAAGGGAAGGAGGGAAAGAATTGAAGACTCATAATACTTTTTAAAATGTAGGTCATTGTTTACATGTAATTGGAGAAAAAATTAAATTAAAATAGTGATTGTTGCAAAAAATACATCACTATTATAAAAATGAATAATTTTGAGGATTTTTATAAGCTGATAAAGAAAGAAATTAGTAGAACCAAAAGATAATTTATATAATAATAACAACAACACTAAAAAGACAAACAACTTTGAAAGCTTTAAGAGGTATGATCAAGGCAATAACCATTCAGATTATGGAGGACCAATGGCCAAACCATGGGGGCTACATATTGACTTAGAAAACCATGTTAACATTATCTATGTTCCACTGTATTTTTATTTTGTTAAATACTCTCCAATTACATTTTAATCTGGCCACTGAAGCACTAGAGAGTGTTGCAGACTGCACTGGCCCATAGGCCACATGTTAGACACTGTTAATGTTATTCATTACAGAAAGATTAAGGATTAAAGGAATAGAATGAACTATGGAGAGGGGCTGGGGAAGTGGATATATGTATGTGTCTGTATATGTGAGTATGTACATGTGGGAAGGGTATGACTGGGTATGTGTGTGAGTTCAGCCAAATTCAACACATATTTGTTAAACGGAATTTGTTGTCCTTTTTATGAGTATGGGGTGTGAATGTAAAGGGGAAATTTTTCTATTAGCTGTTTTCAAGAAATGGGGAATGTTCAGGTGTGAAATATGTACATATGTGTACTTTCATGAGGTCATTGTACTATTAGTTTTACTTAACTCTTTTATTTTGTTATGAGACCTCTCAAAAAGCGGAAGGAATCTGTAAATGTAAAGTAAAAATAATATCAATAAAACTTTTTAAAATTACATAAAAAATAACAATACCTAACATTTATATAGAACTGACTATGTATCAGGCACTGTGCTAAGTACTTTACAATTTTAATCTCATTTCATCTTCAAAACAACCCTGCTATTATTATCCCCATTTTACAAATGAGGAAACTGAGGCAAACTGAGACCAAGTGATTGCCCAGGGTTACCCAGCTAATGTTCCAACCCAAATGTCACTTCCCTCAATAAATTTTCCCTCATTTTCCAAATAGTTAGGGATCTCCTTCCTCAGGACTCATAATAGCCTCTGAATTTTCTTAATACACCCTGGATAACAACAATATGTAATCATGTTATCCCCTGATTGGACTATCAGATGTTTCAATGGGATATGGCACCTGTCCTCTCTAAATTTTGTCTTTCATCAATGACAATGTCAAATTCATTAGGCCCTTTATAAAGATCTACTGAACTATATTCAGACCTTCATGGAGCATGATATTATGGCCACGAAAAAAGGCAAAAATCACAAACTGATGGCATATAAGCATTATAGAGTAGGTACTACTCAATCATGGAATGTGGAAGCTCTAAAGTATTACTGCTAATCTTCTTAACTTCAGTTGGGGAAGGGTCCTAATTTCATTTTATTTTCATTTTCTTCCTGTGAATTTTGATTTTACTTAGTTGTTAATGCAATTTTCGGCCAGTGCTCTAGCATGGGCTTCAGTTCAAAGTTCCTGCTAGTCTTACAGGTTATAATTATTTATGGAAGACTAAGATAAGAAAGGAAAAAATATACCACAAGGTAGTAAGCACCTGGTGATTCAAACATGTTAACACCCAGCCTTCAAAGACTTTCTATCACACAGCTTTCCCATTTGCTCCCATTCTACAAATCTGCCTTTGTTAATGGAAAAGGAAGCAACAAATATTGGAATAGGGTTTTATATATAAAGTGTACCACTCATTTCCATTTGATATTTAATTTAATGACTATGTCTGGGACACCAGGGATTATTTGCTGCCATACTTCTTTTGTCTTTTGGCCACACAGCTAATATACAATATAAATTGCTTTCAGTTTAGAAATGACAACTATTAAATACTAAATGGTCATATTATGGTTGCTGTGGGAAGGAACTGTGTAACCTTTGAATTTCTTGGCATATGCAAAGAAATTCAAATTTTAACATAGTTAATGTTTTCTTTTCACTTTCCTCATTTTAAGAATTTAATTTTAAATCTCCATTATTCATAGCAGATGCCTTTCATCTACTTTGCCTCACCTACTGTGAGGAAATGGATTCCTACATCTTGACTGGGCTTATTACTCTAACTACCATTATCCTGGATGCCAAACTAAAGAAATTTTTAGTATCCCCATATCCAGTGATGGTGAACCTATGGCATGGGTGCCAAAGATGGCATGTAGAGCATTCTCTATGGGTAGACAGTCAAGCCCCAACCTCCAGAATTCATTCCTAAAAAGGCAGAGGGACTCAGGCAGGGCTGCTCCCCTCCACCTCTCCACTGGGACTGATAACATTTTTTCATATCCCCAGAAGCCC
The DNA here is from genome assembly GCF_027887165.1 of Monodelphis domestica. Lineage (NCBI taxonomy): Eukaryota > Metazoa > Chordata > Mammalia > Didelphimorphia > Didelphidae > Monodelphis > Monodelphis domestica. The sequence goes on along the minus strand of NC_077227.1, from coordinate 234,784,767 downwards.
AATGGGAGCCCACAGGAGGTAAGATGGTGGCTCACAGGAGGCTAAACTGGAGACACAATGTAGGGATGTCTATGTTTCAAGCACTTTAAAGTTCAGCATATAGACCACTGTGAAAAAAGTCCATTTTCCCAAATTTCCCAAATTTCCTACCTGTTGTTTGTCCATCACCACCTATTCCCACTTTCAGAATATGCAAAGAAGCACCAAAGTTTGGCTAGGAAAAAGAATTAACAAGATTAATAATATCCTTAATTTTATCATGCATACTGTAAGGAAAGGTGCAAGAGGGAAAGATGGAATTTTGCAAGAAGAGCTTGAATGACAGCAAGGTGAGTTGGAAAGCAAAGCATCCTAGGAGAGGAGGAGAGACCTGAAAAAGATCCATATGGACTTTTTGCTCTGAGAGGTTGCTCTGAGAGGAGGGCTTGCTCTGAAGGAGGCTGGAGGTGGAGGCCCCTGAGACTGTTCCTCCATTTTGGTCACGTGAGTGATAGGGAATGATCTCTTTTCTTTGCCTCAGCTATCTAAGGGCTTGGGCCTTTTGGCCCAGCCTAAACAGAGGGGGTATTTAAGCCCTATTCCCTTCTCTCCCCTTTCTCTCTCTCTCTCTCTCTCTCTCTCTCTCTCTCTCTCTCTCTCTCTCTCTCTCTCTCTCTCTCTCTCTCTCTCTCTCTCTCTCTCTCCTACCTTTCTTCCTCCTGTTTGTAATTAAACTCCATAAAAGGTTGACTGCTGACTTGAGTTTTCATTATGGAATTACATAGCTGAATTCCTTGGCGACCTTAAATTAATATATATCAGTCTTTTAAGTGATTTCCTTGTCACACAAGCAACCCAGGATACAATATCAACAAACAGGAAATCTACTTCCAAACAGTGCTTCCTCTGTGGAAAACTAGGGCACATTGTGAGATTTTGTAACTTGAAGACTCAAATAGACCAGAAAAATACAAAAACATCTTATGGCAACAACAACCAGTACAAGTACACTAGAGATAATAGTGCAAGCAATAATAACTCCCAATATTGCAACCACATCTGTTCACAACACCAGCAAGCCCTGGATCTCAATACTATGCAGACCCTGATCCAGCAAGGGGCCAGACCTAAATTTTCACAAGTAGTCTCAGGGACTAGCAAGAATGTCACTTTATGAAGCCAGGAAAGTGCATCAACATCAAAAGAAATAAGGAAAAGGTGCATGGATAGTTACAGGGTAAAGAAACCAGATGGACAATATTTAGTTGAAGAGATAAGCTTCAGGGATAGTAGATTAAAGGGCAAAACCTTTGAGCAAATTGCAGAAGAGGAATTGCAAAGAGATATAGTAGAAATAAAGAACAAGATCTTTGGAACACAAGAGAAACAGAATAGGGTACAAGAAAACAATAAAGATAGCATAAATTACATTATAACACACATGGAGAAATTACTGACATGCAACAACAAATAGGTAGCAGTTACAAGTGAAAACCTGCAGAAGTCCTCAATATAGAGTAAAGATGATCTAAAATAAGAACAAAGTAATAACATAGGTTTTCCACAAACTTTAAAGTGCAGAAGGCGAAAGAAAACCATGAGAACAAAACACTTTCCAACACCCAAACATGCAGACCTCCAAAACAATTGGTGCTAGGAAATGTTACTGCAGAGAGTAATTCAATTGACACAGGAAGAACATCAAAACTCAATTCTGCAGTCAAAAAATTCTATCCTAAAGCATCTACAGGGATACTAGCAAGCAACAACATGACACCACAAAGCCAGGCTTGTAGCACTACAATGCAACCCGGAATTGAAATAATACCTGAATGTTTAGCACAGAATAACATGGGAAACCTTAAAGACCAACATGAAAAAACAGGAGAAAGGAATGAATGGGAATTGGGAAACATAGACATAAACAGACAAAACAGCTGCATCTTTATCCAAGAACCACAAGTTCCTATACATCCTGAAACTATGTCAGACTGGAATGGAATGTATAGTCCATAATGCATTCCCAACACACCTCACATTGAAGAGAACTCAAAGATACAAGTTTCTCAAGAAGATACACTCTGTGTAGCTACACATACATAATCAGCAAATACCCCTGCAACAAAAACTGAACAAAGCATACAGAAGGAAGAAGGAAAATCAATGCCTGTACATGAACTAACATCTAGCATAGCAATAGGCACAGAGAATCCTGCACAGTTAATAATCTCAAATCACACTCAATCAAACTGTGGCAACATGGAGATACTAAAAGAGGGAAACAAATAAGACATGGAGACAACAAAGTATCTCAGAGAAAAATTAGCAAATGCATCAGGAAACACACTTGCAAGCAGAAACCAATTTTCTGAACAAGGTTTCAGAACAAGGAGAGACCAATTTGAACAGAGAATGGGACTTAGGGAAAATAGAGACACTAGCTCTGATGGTGCCTGTGCTTCAAAGTAACAATAGAAGTACTTTAAGAAAAATTACTACCTAGGTTTTATAGGTAAAACAAACAAGACAAAAATTAAAGCAATAACCATTTTTATCACAGACAGTTCCAAGTGGCTAAAAAAAGCCTCACTTTTAAAATTCAAGGTCTCCAAACAGTTCTTAACATAACCATAAAATGTCTCTTTTAATAAATATTACCTTAAATAAATAATCCAATATTTCAGAACGATGAGGCTCTGGGTAATTTACTAGAAGTCGGGAGGCTGCCTAAAAAAGAGATTTCAAAGAAAAAACTATTATTAAAAAAATTTTTAAACAATTATAGCCACCTAATCAGATACCCAACTTGCCCATAATAGAAAAAGACCATGGATTTGGTTTAATGATACATTCATTGCATTAGAATCTGGAGGAGCCAAGAGGAGGAGGCATGGAGAGAGACATATACTATATACATATACTATCAGCTGATCTAGGCTTTTTTTTAAAAAGCCATATAAACATTTAATTTATTTATTTATCACTGAGGAAGCTGGTGTTCTAACAGATGGAAGTTTCTGAGAGATTGTTGGTATGATACTATTTTCTTAAGTCATTTTAGGAAATTATAAGCATTATTAGAGGGAAAACATCAG